>NC_090437.1:17291568-18537352 GCF_031143425.1 Pleurodeles waltl | reverse complement strand
AATATAAACGAAGAAACGGTAATATCAATTTTTTCAATTTTACAATGTTTAAATTATCATTCGTTATATATACATATAATTATTTATAATTAATTAGTGTCTTGTATTAAAATCATGTTTAGGTAGTGACAATAGTTATGTTTTAATACCATAGTTTTTATCGGATGCCCGTATAATCAAATCTAGTTCCTCACTGTCCTTATCTGTATACTAGGTAATTCCATACACATACATATAAATATGTTGTATTAAAATGATATATATATATATAAATAAATAATAACTGTTCTCAACCTATCTGCTTACAGGATCATAGCTTTTTTCATCAACTGTTGCCTTTTTATATCCTCGTAATTAGAAAATGCTATTCTAGTTCTTTGGTAAGACAGTTTTCTTTTCAACACTGCCACTCATTAAGATGGCATTCCACATGTTGTTCTCTTGGAGAACTGCAAATATTATGGAGTCATTTTTCTCACTAAATTACACCCCATTTATGGAGCCGTATCTCTTTAATTAGTTAAGTAGCAATCTCCTCAAACTCTACTTACGCACCTTGCAACAGTAAAGAGTTGTGGGCCTTGTCTGAATCGTGATCTATCATGGGCTGTCCAAGTATTCTGATGGCTTTAGATCTTTGTCAGCCTGTAGACTGACATTTTAACCTGGTGCACAACTCTGGACCATAGATTTGCACCAATTTTTGTTTCATCTGTTGTACTGGCCTCGATCCTCCCGATTATTCCCTATGCAGAGGTGACTTTCTTTTCTACTTTGGTGAACTCCAGACCCACAGTCCATTTTTCCATCATTTGTAGCGTGGTATGGACCATAATTATGGAGAGCATTAAGTGCCATTCACCCTTCATTACACTGGACAAAACCTCCCCTTACCAATGGCTTATCAAATAGGAAGTAAGGAAGCTTTGGGAATGTTGCCCTGCTAAGCTGCTCCACATCACCAGTTTTGATGAAGGGCCACTATCCCCTAGTTGTGCATCGCTCTGGTTTAACCCATAGTTTGTATGGTGGGTAGTGTTGGGGGTGGTGATAGAGTGGGGTCTCTAGTGTCACACCAACCCTGTATAACAGGAGCCACATTTGGCACTGTTTGGGGGTGGGGTGGATAAGAAAGTGTTCTCTCCAGTTAGCACTGTGCTCCACAGCGCCTTTTCCCTGGCAGACTGCTTCAGGGTCCAGTGGGTATCCATGGGCCCAATCCAGAAGTCTGTGTTGTTCCACATCTGACCACGTGACCATCTTCCAATCCTCCCACCCCCTCAAGGTCAATCTCTTGTCAGAGGGGTACTCTAGTGCAGTTTCTCTAAGAAACAGGCACTGTCGTCTTGGCTACAGACACAGTTTGTAGAGAGAATTACTCCCTAGTGAAATTTACTCACTCACCTCTTAATGTTACTGAAGTGGCATACTGGTCTCCCTGGGTTCTGGGGTAAGCAGGGCTCCACACTTTTGGGAAGGAGTGGACAAGGCTTCCACTATTTCACAGCATGGTTATCCATATTCCTTTGCTGCTTTTCCTTGTGGCTGTTGTTAATGGAAGGAACTCTGTAAATCTGTAGGAAGCAGTAAATAAACTGCTTACGATGGTGACTGTTTTACCTAATCCTTTTGCTCTGTTCCTCTCATTTGCCTGTCCATGTTAGATTCTTGTGCCATATTTGCTAGAGGACTGCTTTCCTATTGTGAATTCATCTAGAACTGAAATAAGTACCTTTCTTCCTGCCAGTTCTCCTGAAGATCCTTATGTCACGTCCAAGATCTGGAACCACCCCCTTTCTTTCTCCTCAATCTCAAACTTTTCCTGTAACGTGTAGTCTGTCTTAACTATGGTTGATGTCTCACTGTATGCTGTAGCTCCTTTTAGACCAGTGTGCCATTTTACCTTCTGCATAGCTTGGATAATCAGTGCTGTATTTTTATTTTTTTATTTTTACTTACATCTGTCATTGCTGCTTCCTTGTTTGCTTCTCAGGTGTTGTTCTTTCGCTTCTCGCCATCATTCTTATTTGATATCTTTATCATCTATCACTAGATTTGTGTTTGCTTTGTCAGTTGTCTGCTTTTTTTTTTTTTTTTTTTTTTAACCTTTTTCACTAACATCTTTTTTGTATTTTAGAACGAATATTGAGTTTTCTATTTTTCCTTCCTCCAGTAAGGCAAAATTGAAAACTGTAAATACAGTCAAGAAAACGTCAGCAATTAGCATTCACCGAAAGATTGTCAGATGACATCTAGATAATGACAGTATTCTAGTCTGGGTACTGAATAGTAATTTGCACCGTAAAAAATGTCTTTCCTAGAGGAGAGAGGCGGTCTGGCCGGCAGTGAAATGAGCTTCCTTAGGTCTGATGTGGAAGGAGAACCCAGCTGTAGAAAATAAGTGGCCCCTGTTTCCGTTCTTAATTGGTGCCCACGTGGGCCAGCACCAAAACCCCATGAGAGTGAATTTCTTGATGCCCCATCTTCAGGTAAGCATTAGGGTGGAAGGATTTTCAACTGATCGTGGCAACCACTTACTTAGCTTGAGGCAGTGAGCTGCATAATCTGGGCATTCCCCTATTGGAGGATTGCTTCTTTGTTCACCAGCCTATTTCTCTACTGCATGGGTCCACTCACCATAACATATGACTTAATTTCAGCTCAATGGACGTATTGTCTAATGTTTTGAGTGCACCTACCTAGGGTAAACTGTTTGTTATACCGGAAATTTAATGTAAACAGACTATCAATAGCTGACCATCTAATCACATTGTACCACAAGATATTGGTTAACGGAGCAGGTAGCTATTCTGTGTTTTGATAATAGTAGCCCAGAACTACTAATCTGTGCTCCTATTTCCTTGTATTTGTATGTGCGACCCATCCCAGAGTGCACACCTCTAAAGAGATAGTCAGTGAAACCCCTATAGCCATGTTGATGTAGTTGAGTATGTCATAAAAGTAGGGGGTCAGCACAGTGCGATTTCATACCAAATTTGTTTATATAAACCCTAAGACGTGCCTCAAGGCAACACCAAATATCCTATGAGTTTTAAATGATGTTAAAAGGGTCCTGTGTTGATAGTTCAGTTGTATCTGTTTGAACCTCTAGTTTCTGCACATGGTTACTACAAAGGCCCTGAATCTGATAGAGACTTCTAGCTGTAGATTCCTTACCTTCGAATTCTCTGGCGTCCGCTTCGAATCCGGAATGTTTCTGCTGAGCAGTACCATGTGCGTGCTGTCTGGTGGTGTCGTTTGGCTCCTCGTGGCGTCGTCAGCGTTGTTGGAGCTGTCTGATGTCACGGTTAAACGCAGATCCGGAAGAGCTACCCCTTTTCTTCGACGGTTGTTGAGGTTTTTCAACTTGATTGTTTGAACATGTCTTGTAGAAAGACTGGATTCAAACCGTGTGGTACATGTCATCGCACCATGTCGATTACGGATCCACACAGTGTGTCTCTGTTGTTTGGAGAAAGGATGATAACTCGACTTCGTGTTCCAACTGTTGGGCCCTGGCACCGAAGGCCTTGAGGGAGAGATCTAAAACTTCTAGCGGCCCGACCGCAGTCTTCGGTTGACAAGACTCTGAGGTGGTCACGGTCCCGCAATAGGAGGAGGTCGCAGCACCGGCCCCAGAGCCCCAAGTCCTCTTCCTTGCATTCAAGGTAATCTGATAATTCTGGTAAGAGGCACAAGAAGAAGTCCAAGTGGACCTCGACTTCGCCATGCCCGTCAGCCGACGAGGCGTCTAGGGACCGTTGACATTCCGAGCGCGGTTCTGTGGAGCCGTTGCTTGGGCCAACTCTGCATCTTCCCCCTTTTCCGGGGACTGGAGTGACCCCGCTCAAATAGAAGAGTTTAAGGAGGCCATGCGGCTTGTTTTTGAGCGGGCTGCATCTTTGGGTGGGTGTTTGGGCCCCGCGGGGTCAGCAGGGGCCCCATAGGAATCGGCAGCTTCGGCCTCGGCGCCGTTGGTGACCCCAGGATCTGATAGCGGATCCAGACTGGTGCCGGTCCCACAGAGCCGGGTCTGACGACGTTTCCTCCACCACCGGTGCCCACTGGTGGTAGCCCCATCCTCATTCCAGATGAGCTGGAGCGACGTCTTACTATGCCGACACCGGCACCGACTAGGCCCAGATCATTGCCTGAGCCTTATTTTGAACAGCCAGACACAGAGGAGGAGTGGGAGGGGTCTGAGGACCCTTTGGAGTTTGAGTTGGAGCAAGATAACGACTGGTATGAGGATCTATGGGAAGCCAATGGACTTAACACGTCTCCAGATACTGGCATGCTCTCTCCTCCTAAGGTGGCTACGGAGGAGGGAGCTTCTAATGCTATGGTGGTGCGTAGGGCAGCTGAGTTCTTGGACCGAGACTTGCCCACGGTGCCAGTCAAGACAAATCTTCTGACAGAGGTGCTTCAGCCAGGGGTGACTACATCGGAGACGATGTTGCCCTTCAATGAGGCCCTAACGGACGTCCTTCTGGGAACATGGTCCAAACCCAGCACAGGGGCTCCTGTAAATAGGACAATCGGCCGCCGCCATAGACCTGCTCCAAACAACCCTAGTCTCCTTACCCAACACCTCGCTTGGGAAGAAGTTGTTTTCTTCCTCCAGCCTGGCATTGAGGTCAGTAAACACCTCTTGCCTATCGGGCCGTTTTCCCCATACTTTATGGAATACGGTGGTACAGGTGCTGCCCCATGTCCCAGATGTCGTACGGGACACTCATCCAAGCTGCCAAGGATGGGAGAGATGCAGCCAAGTTTAACATCAGGTGTGGCCTGGATACAACCGACTCGCTGGGTAGAGCGATTGCGTCGACAGTGGCCCTACATCGCCACGCCTGGCTACGTTCGACTGGCTTTTCAGGGAATGTCCAGTTGAGTTTGATCGGCATGCCCTTTGATGCACTTGCCTCTTTGGTGAAAAGGCAGATTCGGCGCTTGAGAGGTTCAAGGATTCTCGAGCTACGACCAGATCCTTGGGCCTCTCAGCGCCAGCTCGACAGCAGTCTGTCTTCCGTCCCTTTTGAGGCTTCGCAGTGGGCGCGGTGCAACGCCAGCCACAATTCAGCCACCGGCTTCACAACATCCCGGGAGAGGACGTGGACGTGGTACCGTCAGACCCAGAGGGTCTGGCCAGCGGTCGGCCACCACACAGCCCCCCTCCACTGTGCCCAAGCCCTCCTAGTGTGGTTCTGCAAGATCATGTCCGTCCAGTTGGAGGGAGGATTCAATTTCATCTCCCTCACTGGCTGTCAGTGTCCTTCCATCGGGATCTGCACGTCGCTGAACAAAAGGCCCACCTTCCAGCGTTACCAACTCAGAAAGCTATTAAAGCACAGAGTTATGATGAAGCCAGTCGGGGGGAAGGGAATGTCAAATGCACATATTTGCAGATACTTACAAATGCATTTACAAAGGAGTTTTGACACGGAGAGCCGGAGTGAAAAATCAATGACCAAAGGTCTGTTTATTTTTGCTGCAGCAAAGAGGACAGGTTTACCACTGGCATCCCAGGCCCGAAGTAAAGTGTGCTGTCATAAAGCGTTTAACAGTGATATTTATACTCATACATCAAAGGATACATAAAATGTGTAACTAATGATATACGTCATACAGATATTTTAAGGAGTTAATCAGTTTCCACACACTGGTTCCATTTCCAGCCTTGTCCTTGCCTCCCTTCTGCAGCTGCCTGACTCCCCACATTCTTGAGACCCTTCAAAGGATTACGTGGTTCAAAGGTATAGATATCAGCCTTTCCCTCCCCAAAATACCACAGCCGAGGTCAGTTAGTTATTTGAACACACAATTATAATGAATACAGTGCCCCAGTTAGGGAAAGAAACCAGCTGCAAGCCTATGGCGTGGAACCAGGCTTATTTTACCTAAACAAATATACATAAGATAACATATGTGATAGACAGTGCGTTCAGAGACAACAAAAGCTCAAACTTACACGTGTAAAAAAAACGAAGCAATTCAAAATGAATTCTAACAATCGACCCTTTTTGAGTTTTTTTTTCTTCTGAACATAATAAACGTTTTGAATAGTTCTAAATTTCCTCATATATGTTGAATTTTACTCCCACTTCATTGAAATTTGCATTCATGGGGACATAAACAACCGATGGGTATGAGCAACCAGTATCTGTAGTGAGGACAGTGGGGTCAATAGCCATTAGGGAAGTTATCTCTTCTCTCTGCATCATAGCTCGATTGGTTTCTAGTATTTTCACTGGCGGAAGTTTACACAATTTTAAACAGGAACAGAGAGCAGGTAAGCACTGCACCAATAAACAACTTAATACAATAGCTATTATTATAAAAAGTATGTCTTTAAACAACCAGCCCCACCCCCCAAACCAAGACCATAACCATGATAAACTCCAATCGCCTCCTTCATATTGGCCCCCCTTTTCAAATACCTGTACTGCTTCTTTTATTTTCCCAATATCCAATTCTATCTCTGATGACTTGTTGACAAAATAACAGCACTTTTGCTGGTACTGATGTTGGATTAAAACACATACTCCTCCTTGTACTGTAATCAAGTCTAGGGCAAGCCGATTTTGTATCGCCAATTGGGCTGCAGAGTTTATCTCTACCTGTATACTTCCTATGGCCTCTCTGGTGGCATTAAATGCAATGGCTAATTCAGCTGACATATTCATCATTGCCAGTTGTAAATCGAAAATTCCAAATCCGGGAATAAGAACATGTAATACTTGAAATACCCAGTTCTTTCGCTCCTCCAGTATGGGTGTCCCTCGTTTGTACCTATGTGCAAAACTCCCCATGTTAAGGGGCTGGGAAGATGATATATTTGATATCACAGTAATGTTGGGTGCCAAATATGCCAGTGAACATATCCCTTCCCAGTTTAGAGGCAGTACTTTATATGCAGTTCTTCCACATACGAAGTACATGCCTCCCTGGATTTGTGAATTTATAATGCTGTATTTTATTCGAGGCAATCCTACACCCTCTGGGGTGTCATGCTCAGAATTATTGCAATATTTGTAATCTTCCCAGATTGTATTTAGCAATGATACATTTGCCCAGGGTGCAACATATGAACATCTAGCCGTCCAGAGGGGGCCAAGGAAAACCCGGGACAATATTACAGGTGAATTTTTCCCATTTCTATCTTGTTCTCTGGAGGGATCATATAACAATCCTTCTGGATCTACTAGAATCTCATTTTCTCCCACAGTCAGGTTCCAATAATTCACAGTGTAATTTTGATGAGTCCCATTAATTAACGCTGTCCAATTTCTGTCTATTTTCTCCTCTCCTTCAAGATCCCAATTCCCTGTTTTTATATCAAATAACAAAGTGTAAACACACTGTTCAGGAGGGATCTTTCCCATGTATTTTGCCTCTGGGTTTTGCCCATAAAAATAGGTACCAAAACATATGGGAAACATTTTAAGTGTGGCATTCTCTCCAGGCATCGGGGAGAGCTTGTATTCTGCCTGGGTATTAGGGAGCACCGCACACCTAGGGTACCATTGATATTCTTGTTGGTCACATCTCCAAGTGGTATTTGGTACAAGACACACTTCCCCTCTTTCATATTCGCTTGGTGATACTGGTACTTCATAAAGGCCTATAGGATCCTCGGGGTGTCTAGACAAGTGCCGGCAAATCCAACAGTCAGTGAGACTTAATGTCTCCGCTAATTTTCCATGAACCTTTATCAATGGATGTAAGGTAGGATTTTGCAACAATGATGCAACACCACTGGACATTATACATATTAACATAAGGGTCACTAGGTACTTCATTATGGTTTTGTAGAAATAGTTATAAGGCCACTCTTCCCTATTCTCTAGAGGGATATTTGTCCTGCCAAATGGATATATCTTCATAATTTTATTGTGCTCTTCTTCTTGGTCCTACAACTTTTTTATGATACCGTTTTACTCGTCTCAACCGCCTACGCGTGTTCAAAAATATACTCACACAATTACCAAATATGTAAATGCAAAATATTGATATCACTATACTAATAATCATATACGTATAGATACAGATAAGTGAATTTTTCCTTCAATGTTCACACCCACTAGGGTTCAGCACCGCCGTGCTTTCCACTCTAGCAGTTAGGCTGCACTGGTTGGTCCAGGACAATAGAGGTTGGCTTGATCCTAGGTCCCTTAGCTTCTCCTTTTCAAGTTTTAACTCCTGGTGAGTCTCAACTCCCAGTGAGTAAGTCGCAATACTTCAAAATTAATCTTCAGTATAGTTTGTCAGTTTCGTTCAGTGTCTCAGCAAAATGAGGGCGGAGGCCAGCAATTTTCAACCAGATTAGTGATGTGCTTGGGTATTAAACAGAAAAAGGGCACCCTTTTTTTTTTTTACCGCTGGGACTACAAACCGCACCAACCCTAATGGCTGGCCGCTTCCGTAGAACTGGTACTTGGTTTTTTTTTTCTTTCTCGCCAGTCACAGAACTGTTAACTCCATTTACCCACTGATTGAATAGCGTTGCACAAGCTGCATCCCACTATACTTGTGTTCTTGTTGAGACAATTGTTCTGACCAATGTTCTGGTGTCGTTGCACAGGCTAGTCACCCGTGTTCATGCTGGAATTTTAGTCATCACAGTCATTTACAACCTCGTCGCCCAAAGTGTGCGTAACAACAGTGAGGATAGCTCGTTTTAATGCTGGTACATCAATGGCATCGGAAATGCCGGTGGCGGTGAAAGCGGGGAACTGTATTTCACGAAGGCAGGCGTGCCGTATTCTGCTGAGCAAAGGATTCCTTGGCCATTCAGAAGAGACCTCAGTTTGCAATTCCAAGCTAGGAGCTATCAGGGTGATGTAAATGTAGCTTTTCGTAGGGGTCACCACCTTACGCACCTTCAAAATTCTGTTCATTTGGATGGGCGAGGACGCAGGTTGTATCGATGAGTTTGTTGATCTTCAAACAGCAACTCTTCGTCACTGGGCTGGTGTCACCGCAGGAGCAGAAGTAGCACTTGAAACCTGTGGAGGTGTTTCCTGTCTCCCTACTTCGCTGTAATCAGGAGACAATGGTAATTCTGCTGTTAGAGTACTCTGTAGTGGAATTGGTGCACGCTTACAGTGGCTAGCATGTATCCAGTTTTTCCTTCCTTCCACTTTCACCGCTGTCTGTGTTGCAAGCAGTACCTGGGCTGGCCCCCGCCACCTGGGCTGAAGACTGTTGGTTCTTTGAAAATTCTTTGTCATAAGCCAATCCCCTGGCTTAAAAGGGTGACCAGGGCCTTCAAGAGGAGTCGGTAGGCTGGCCTTGACCTGTTGGTGGATCAAACGCAAATCTTTAGTCAATTGTTTACAGTAATCTACAAACAAAGGATATTGCACTTCAGAAAGCTTCTTTGGTCGTGGTACCCCCCAGATATTGGCTGGCCTCCCCATGACAACTTCATAGGGGGATAATCGTGACTTGCTACTGGCAGTCATCCTGATGGACATTAATGCTAGGGGCAAAGCATCTGGCCATTTTAAGTTGGTCTCAGCACAAATCTTAGCTATTTTGCTCTTCAAGGTGTAATTATACCTTTCTACAAGGCCCGCTGATTGTGGGTGATTTGCAGCATGAAATCGATGTTTGATGTTAAGGGCGGTACAGACCTTCTCCATTACCTCATTAGAAAAATGACTGCCATTGTCACTCCAGACTAATCGTGGCAAGGCGTATCTAGGAAAATATCCTTTTAGTAATATTTTGGCGGTAGAGAGAGCACCATTGTCTTTTAATGGGTAGGCCTCTATCCATTTTGAAAACATGCATACTACCACTAACACGTATTTCAGTTTGTTACACGGTTCCATGTGGATAAAATCCATCTGTATAGCTTCAAAAGGGAGATCAGGAGGGGCAAAGTGGCCAGGGGGCGTAGGGGTCCCTTTTCCTGCATTGTGCACTGCACACACCATACAACTTTTAACCAGGTTATTAGCAGCTTTGGATATCAGAGGATTACTCCAAACATGGTCCAAAGTTGTCTTGATGCCTTGGGCACTGATGTGTGCAGGACTGTGGGCCATAGTAACCATAGCGTGTACATAGCAATTAGGTAACATCCATCTTCTTCTGTCTGTGTCATCTGTGTAACAACCCTCACTGTCTAGTCTACCGTTCTTCTCCCACTGTTCCCTTTCCTCTGCTGTTGCTTCTGCTTGAATATCTCTCACACACTGCATGGTATTTTCTAATACTTCGTACTGGGGCTCTCCCTTGATGCTACTCTCAACATATGCATTGTCAAATGGTGCTCGTGCTGTTGCTTTCGCTGTAGCATCTGCAAAAGCATTTCCTCGTCCTATATCATCAGTAATTTTTTTGTGGGCACTACACTTAATGATTGCGACCTGACGGGGCAGACTGAGAGCAGTCAAAAGTGTCACAATCAAGTTGCCATGCTGGATGGTAGTGCCATGTGACGTGATAAAGCCTCTATTCGCCCAGAGTCGCCCAAAATTATGAGCTACTCCAAACGCATATTGGCTATCAGTGTAGATGTTAACACTAAGATGTTCACTTATTTCACAAGCTCTGGTGAGGGCAATTAATTCTGCAGCCTGTGCCGAATTTTGCGGGATTCTATGAGATTCAACCACTGTTTTGACTGTGGTGACGGCATAGGCTGCAGTGGTCGTACCATCTGGTAACTTGAAGCAAGACCCATCTACAAACAGCTCTCCCTGTGGGTCAGATAGGGGAGTGTCTGTCAAGTCTACCCGTCCCTTAGTTTCTTCCTCAGTGGCAAAAATGCAATTATGATCAAATTCCACATTGTCCTGAGGGAGGGGTAGTAACGTAGCTGGGTTCAAGACATTGCACCGCTTCAAAGTAATATTTGGACTGAACAATGTTAATTCATAACCCGTTAGACGAGCACTGGTGAGGTGCTGCGTCTGTGTCTTGTTTAACAAAATATCAACGGCATGAGGAACCATCACAGTGAGCGGATTGCCACCAACAAACCCTTCACTTTGTTTCACCGCAGCTGCTGCAGAAGCCACTCCTCTAAGACAAGTAGGCAAAGCTTGCGCCACAGTGTCCAAGGTGGAAGAGAAGTATGCACAAGGGCGTTGTCTCCCACCTTGGGCCTGTGTCAAAACAGACAATGTACAGCCATGCTTTTCATGCACAAATAAAACAAATGGTTTGCTGTAATCCGGATTACCCAATACAGGAGCAGAGCACATCGCCTTTTTTAATTCTTGAAAAGCCTCCTCACATTTGTCAGTCCAAGGTACAGGAGAGGGCACATCTGAAAGTGTCAGAGCAGTCAATGGTTTCGCTATAAGTGAAAAATTTGGAATCCACTGTCTGCAAAAAGATGTAAATCCCAAAAATGCTCGGACTTCAGAAGGGGTGCGTGGTGCAGTCATTGTATGAACCAATTTAATTCTGTCTGGATGTAATCTCCTTCCCTCCTTAGAGAGGAGGTGTCCTAGATAGGTGACCTCCTCTCTACAATACTGCAATTTTGGAAGGGACACCTTATGGCCCAGAGGTGCTAAATGATGTAATAATGCAACAGTATCAGTCTTACATTGTGTCATGGAATCTGAGGCAATTAAAATATCATCAATGTACTGCAACAACGCAGAGCCTGTAGGTGGATTGAATTGGTCTAATTGACGTTTAAGACATTGACTATATATGCTCGGGGACTCAACAAAGCCCTGTGGAATTCTTGTCATCGCGAATGATCTACCAAAAATCGCAAAGCTAAACAAATATTGAGATTCTTCGGCAATTGGAATGCTAAAGAAAGCATTCTTCAAATCGATTACGGTGAAAAAACACGCAGAGGGTGGGATCATGGTGAAAAGACTATTCATGTCTGGGACCACGGGAAACTGGGGAATTACTATTTTATTAATTTCTCGGAGATCAATAACTAATCGATATACTGTGTTATCAGTAAATGATTGCTCACCATCTAATCTATTAGCATCATTTCGTTTCTTTACAACAGGAAGGATTGGACTGTTACATGGGCTGCTCACTATTTCCTTTATGACACCTGCATGCACAAGATCAGATATGACTGCCTTGAGCCCTTTTTCGCTTGATTTAGGTAATTTGTATTGAGGAACACGAGGTAACCGGGCACCTGGTTTGATTTTTATTACAATAGGGTCGATATCCATAATGCCTACATCATTCTTGCCTTTGGCCCATAAGCGAGGGTCTATTTCCTGTAGCTCTGGGGGTAAGTCGTATTCCTGTGAGAACATGCACCGAGTTGGGGAAACACTATCCATAGTTACATAGACACCATCCATTGAACAGTGAATAACTGCATTTAATTTCTTTAACAAATCTAATGCAAACAAGTTTTCATTGCAACCTGATGTTAAAGAGAGTGGCGTGTGTACTGTAAATGGGCCTACAGTTACTCTCATAGGTGTTGAGATGGGGCTCACCACGGGGATTCCAGAAATCCCAATTGATGTGGTATGAAGCCCAGACAGGGGAGCCCCGGGGACTGCAGAATGTGCAATAGATGTTCTGGTGGCACCAGTATCTAGAAGAAACTTATGGCCCTCTCCTTCGATTTTTACATCAATGTAGGGACCATTTTGATCTACAGGAATACTTACTCGCCCCTGGCCCTGTCTGTGGCTGTCCTAATAATTGTAGGATTCAGAAAAGAAATCATCAGCATAATATTGTCGTTCAAATGCATTGTCAAAAATATTAGTGTTACGCGGGACCTGATTCTCATTCTGCGAATTCTGATCAGTTCTACCTCTTCCTCGTCCTCGTGCATTACCTGCCGCGTTCCCTCTATGAAGTGACATACTTTGTCTTCCTTCCAGTAATGGGCAAGTATCACGCCAATGTCCATCCTGCTTACAGTAGGCACATTGGTTGATATTTAATCGGCGGTCTTGGGGTGGTGCAGATGCACCTCGGCCTCGACCCCTTCCCCGTCCCCTTGGTGGGCCACCCCTTTGCTGAGGGGTTGCATCCCGCTGAGGGTATGCCTGCTGTAATAATACCTTTTTCTTCAATTCTTTTACTGACTTCTCATTCTTTTCTAATTCTTCCTTGTACCTGCTCTCATAGTATTGCGCCATCTGCAAAATCTCTGCCTGTCCCTTCGTCATCCACGAACTCTCTGTTGCTTTTAATTTTTGTGATATTTCAGGTAGAAGGCCATTAACAAAGCGTTCTACAAATAGTGTGACACCTGTTACGGTGGCGAGGTCTTGACCGCTAAAATCTATGAAAGCTTGTTCAATTCGAGTAAAATAATCTGGGACATCTTCACCTATTTTCTGTTTATAAGTGGCAAGCTTTCCCCAATCCACAGTCTGAAGAGGTATAACAGTTTCTAACTTAGTCAATATCCGATTAGGTAAATCTAAAATATCCTGATGCGGCAGGGTTCCTGGTGCCCTTTGTGCTTCACGTGCTTCTAAACCCCCCCATGTATTTCCCAAAGTAGGTGCATCATCTACTCTTCTAATTTTATGCCAAACTTCAGGACCCAATAAAACACCAAAAAAATAGTCAATGTCTTTGAGTGTCATGGTTGTGGTGGAAATGGCAGTTCTAAGGTCCCGATAGAATCCAGCTGGATTCTTTCGAGGGTCTGGCAAGTCTTTCTTTATAGCCATTACCTCCTCCCTTTTCCATGGTATATGAACAAATTGGGCCACCGGCACGGGAGCTGGTTGTCCGGCGGCAGCTGCTGCTGCGACTGCAGCTGCAGTGGGCATATCAGGGTGCACTTCCCTCATTGGGTACCCCTTGTCATATCTATTTAGAACATCTTCCCTGGCTATGACACAAATGCGTACTCCCTCATTTATGCTGTTACTATCAAGAATACAAGCCCTACTGTCCCGCCATAATTGGTTTAATTCTTGTTCATAAGGGAGAGGGGTAGAATCTGTAATACAAGACTTCCAATCCCTCTCCAATTTTTCAATCATATACAGCAGTGCTAATTGCTGTCCAAAATGTGACATCTGTTGTATTGTGTCCATAATATCGGTGTGGGTGTAAATAAGATGTGACATCCAGTTATCTGACTGATCCTTGATAACCCGTTTTTCCCAATCCCCAATAGTGGAGCGGGTACTAGGGGGCGAAATCGACTTCATAGGTGTGCTCCATATGGGTGAAAGTGAGTGAGTGGCTGTGCACCGTCGGCGTTGTCCATTTGGGGTATTAGGGGCAGGGGACATTATTGGTAACCTTGCAGTGTTGGCTGGTAGTGGTGGGGCAGGTGGCGGAGGGATTAGGACTTGGGCTATTTGGGTGGCTTGGGCTAGAGGCTGTGGTGGCTGTGGCACATGCTGCTGTAGTGGTGCACCTGGATTTCCCAAATTGTGCCCTTGCCCTTGCTGCTGTTGCTGTGCCCCCATGATAGGTTGGGCTACTGCAGGGGGTGTGTAAGGTGGAGGTGCAGTAGGGCTATTATCTAATAGCTGTAGCATTACCTCATCTTCCTCTAATGCATGTTTGGGTTCTGTTGGCTTTGATACATAACTTCCCTCCACCTGGGCCCTATGGACTCTATCTTCAGACTCAATTCTTTTCTGGGTTTGGGAATGGTGGTACAGGGCGGCTTTCTGCATGATGGTTCTCCGGTTCTCCTTCTCTAACAGTTTATCTGACTTCGTTTTTCTTTTGGTGGCCTCAATTTCCCATTTTCTGTATACTTCAAACATATGTTGTCTAGCCTTTTTATGAAACAAACATTCCTGTAGGTAGATTAGTTTCTTTAAATCAAAAGACCCATCCTCCGGCCACTGGAGGTCAGGACAATGTCTAGTATATTTGCGCCATATACTATTATACAAATTATTCTCTAAACCATATTCCTTTAACATGTCCCACCCTGGTGTTCCCTCTTTTGGAATGGGTTGCTTTTTATCTAAACGTGGCACATGATTTCGGCGAAAACAAAGACATAACCCTTGCCAACATTTCTTATTTCCCATATCTAACCTTTTAATTTTTCAAAATGCAACACGCACCAAATTTCAAAATGCAACATGCACCGAAGAAACCCTTTTTCAAATGTGCACCAAAGAAAACCTTTTCAAATATTTACCAACTTACAAATTGCTCCAGGCCTGGGCAAATTACTCAAACAAGAAAAACACATGTAATACAAATTGTCAAATGGTACCTTGTACAAATGCAAATTTACCAAGAACTAATCATTCCCAAAAATGATAAGTTATCCAAAAACAATTATTCTCTCAAATGCAAGTTAAAGCAGACAAATAGCCAGCGAGGAACAGTCTTACCTGACTATCTGCTTTTTCCTGGATTTCTCTCCGGCCGCCCGTGTCAGACTAATCCGTCAAGATAAACACCGATGTTTCAGGGACTTCGCTGGGACATCATGAGAAAGCGGGGGGAAACCTGCCCGGTGGATAAGATGCAGCTGCTTCTGAAACTAAGTCATTTGTGCAGGGGCCCCTGGAATCTACACCTCCGGAACGGCGTCCCCCCACTGGCAGCACGTCTCGTGACAGAGCTACTGAAGATATCCACTGGAAGGTCCCTGTTCGGGCGCCAAATTGTCAAATGCACATATTTGCAGATACTTACAAATGCATTTACAAAGGAGTTTTGACACGGAGAGCCGGAGTGAAAAATCAATGACCAAAGGTCTGTTTATTTTTGCTGCAGCAAAGAGGACAGGTTTACCACTGGCATCCCAGGCCCGAAGTAAAGTGTGCTGTCATAAAGCGTTTAACAGTGATATTTATACTCATACATCAAAGGATACATAAAATGTGTAACTAATGATATACGTCATACAGATATTTTAAGGAGTTAATCAGTTTCCACACACTGGTTCCATTTCCAGCCTTGTCCTTGCCTCCCTTCTGCAGCTGCCTGACTCCCCACATTCTTGAGACCCTTCAAAGGATTACGTGGTTCAAAGGTATAGATATCAGCCTTTCCCTCCCCAAAATACCACAGCCGAGGTCAGTTAGTTATTTGAACACACAATTATAATGAATACAGTGCCCCAGTTAGGGAAAGAAACCAGCTGCAAGCCTATGGCGTGGAACCAGGCTTATTTTACCTAAACAAATATACATAAGATAACATATGTGATAGACAGTGCGTTCAGAGACAACAAAAGCTCAAACTTACACGTGTAAAAAAAACGAAGCAATTCAAAATGAATTCTAACAGGAATTAGGATAGGTAACAGCAGGGAGAGAAATCTGAAAAGAAAAAGTTTAAAACAAATATGCATTTATTCATTCATAGAAATGCAACTTATCAATAGACTCTTGACTAAATGCGTCTCCGAGATATCAGATGGAGACCCTTCTGAAATGCGGCAAAGCCCCTTCTTTGAAACATGGAACAAGAATAAACTACGACCTCAGAAACAAGAGATGGCAAGAGCTTTGGACTGTGATTACACTCAGAATATCAATCCTGTAACATCTCTGAATTCACAACATAAAACTTTGATCATGACCTAGAAAATCTCAAAGAATTAAATATGCTTTTCACATCTTAAGTTTTTCAAAGAACAATGAAAACTATGATTTGCTTATCTCCAGAAATACTTTCACATTCACAACAATAAATGCCAAAAAGTTTTACTCATTGAATTTGAAGCGCTTCACTTAATAATACCAGGAAGTGCTTTTACTCAAGTAGCCTGAATCACTTAGATTGTTGTGCCAAGAACCTTTTACTCCTGTGAATTGAAGCGCTTTGATTGTCGTGCCAAGAGCGCTTTAAACCTGAGGACTGAAGCGCTTGAATTGGTATGCCAAGAGCGCTTTACCTCTGTGAACTGAAGCGCCTGAATTGTCGTGCCAAGAGCGCTTTTCATCTGTCAACGAAACGCTTTGAATTGTTGTACAAAAGAGCGCTTTACATCTGTGCTCTAAAATGCCTTTGATCGTTGCGCCAAGGCCGCTGTACTCTAGAAACTGGAAACGCTCTGCTTGTTATGCTAAGGGGCGCTTTACCTTCCGCAAGGCCTTACCGCTACGAGTACGACCTACTCGTTTTTTAATGCACCATGGAAACAAGAATACTTTGGTTGGACGATACTCTGCCATTCAGGAACTCTGCTCTTCTCCAGAGAAACCCCCACGAGGTCTGGCTGCATTGAAGTCTTAAAAATAGTGAGCAACGTGCTTTGGTGTGGCTGGGCTTTATACGCATGCCACACCCCAAGATGGCTGCTGCCTCTAAAAACATGGTAATTGTAGTCCCTTCATAGAATAGCACTGATAAGTGCATCTTGTCCACCAATGTCCTGAACCTGCCACTCTATGAGCTTTGCCACAGGGCAGACTACGCTGATGGTCACCTTTGGAACAAGAGGGGATGACAAGTGGTGCGCATAAAGCGCCGCAGAGTCGCGCAGCAGAGTTTCGGGTGAGACCTGGACCACGCCTGACCACCTTCCTGACCTTTTTCCTGACTCTGGCATTCCATCACAACGGACAAAAGGGTCTTGCAGATTATACGGAAGGGCTATTCCCTTCCCTTCCAGCCTTTCCTTCCTTCTATCCCTCCGATAAAAGAACGGCTGATGGAGGACCATTTGGTTTCACTTCGTGAGGAAGTTACTGCTCTCTTGGCCAAGGGAGCCATAGAAAGAGTCCTGATGTCAGAAGTAGGCAGTGGTTGTTATTCCCACTACTTTCTGATTCCGAAGAAGAACAAGGGCCTTCACCCTATCCTGGATTTAAGGGACGTCAATCTCTTCCTCAAGAAGGAGAAATTAAAGATGCTCACTGTTGCCCAGGTCTTGTCTGCCCTAGACCAAGGAGACTGGATGGTAGTGTTGGACTTGCAGGATGCGTATTTTCATATCCCCATCCTGCCAGCCCACAGGCGTTACTTGTGGTTCAAGGTGGACCAAGAGCACTTTCAGTTTACAGTGCTCCTTTTCGGTCTCACCAGTGCCCCTTGGGTGTTCACCAAAGTGAAGGCAGTGGTGGCAGCTCATCTGCACAGGTTAGGGATTTCAGTCTTCGCCTACCTAGACGATTGGCTGTTGAAGGCTCCGACGTCCCAGGCTATTGTCACCCATCTCCTGACAACGGCGAACCTCCTGCATTCGCTGGGGTTCACTATAAATGTACCAAAGTCACACCTGACTCTCTCTCAGAAGCTCACTTTAATTGGAGCTGTTTTGTACACAGTTCAGTATCGGGCCTATCCTCCCGAACAGCGAGTCCAGGATAGTCAGGATATGATTCCGATGTTTCGGCCTCTATCCTGGATTTCGGTGAGACTGACTCTGAGGCTGTTGTGACTCGTGGCTTCCTGAATCCTATTGGTCAAGCATGCCAGATGACATATGAGGGCTCTGCAGTGGGACCTGAAGTTCCAATGGGCACAGTATCAGGGAAATCTTACCGACGTGGTTCAGATCTCAGAGGGCACTGCAAAGGATCTGCAGTGGTAGTTAGTGAACTGCGATTGGGTCAAAGGCAGGACTCCTCTCCCTTCCCCAACCAGATCTCACAGTAGTGACAGATGCGTCACTTCTGGGATGGGGCAGCCATCTGGGAGAGGTGGAGATCAGAGGTCGCCGGTCTCCTGTGGAATCCGGGCTCCGTATCAACTTGTTGGAGCTTCGGCCGATCCGGCTAGCATTTAAAACATTTCTTCCTGTTGTGAAAGGGAAGGTAGTGCAGGTGTTCACGGACAACACTACTGCAATGTGGTACTGCAACAAGCAGGGAGGTGCGGGGTCGTGGACCCTTTGTCAAGAGGCTCGGAGTCTCTGGACATGTCTGGAACAGCAGGGCATATCCCTGGTAGTTCAACACCTGGCAGGTTATCTGAACGGCAGGGCGGACAAACTTGGCCGACGATGCTTAGCGGATCACAAATGGTATCTCCATCCAGAGGTTTGGAGCAAGGACTCATTCAGCATTGGGGAGAGAGCCTTGGTCAGATCTGTTTGCCTCCACAGAGAACGCGCAATGTCAGCAGTTTTGCACGTTGTAGTTTCCAAGGGGGCTATCGCTCGGTGGCGCTTTTCGTCACGGGTGGAGTTCAGGCCCTCCTATATGCCTTTCTGCCCATACCACTTCTGCCCAGAGTTCTCAAGAAAATCAAGAACGACCGGGCCCAAGAAATCCTAGTGGCTCCGGATTGGGCACAGAGAGTCTGGTACTCAGAGCTTCCCAAGATGAGCATCAGTCCTCCAATCAGGTTGCCTCTTTGGGAGGATCTTCTGTCGCAGCAGCAGGGGAAGGTTCTCCATCCAAATTTGTCAACTTTGTGGCTTCATGTGTGGATGTTGAGAGGCAACAGTTGATGGTTTATGACCTCCCTCCGGAAGTCTGTGATGTCATTGTGGCAGCCAAGCGTCCCTCTACTATGTCGATTTACACCTGCCGGTGGAAACGTTTTGTTTCATATTGTACTGAGACGTCTATTGACCTGACCCTCTTTCTTCTTATCTATCTAATGTCCTCTGGTTTATTCTAACACTCCCCCAACAGGGTTCCTCCTTAAGGACTCTTAAGGGCTATCTTGCTGCCTTATCGGCTTTTCTATGCTTGCTCGACCAACCATCTTTGTTCAAGTCTCCCGTTGTACAGAGATTCTTAAAAGGGTTGTGCATATGTTTCCACCTGTGCCTTTTGTCATGCCCCAGTGGGATCTTAATCTTGTACTTACTTTTCTCATGTGCGCTCCTTTTGAGCCTTTACATAACTGTCCTCTCCGGCTGCTCACTATCAAAACAGCCTTTTTGGTGGCAATTACATCTGCCAGGAGAGTGAGGGAGCTGCAGGTTTTATCATGGAAACCACCGTATCTCACGATATGTCCTGATAAAGTAGTCCTCAGAACTCGTGCCTCTTTCCTCCCTAAGGTGGTGATCCCTTTCCATTTGGGTCAAAATATCACCCTGCCCACCTTCAGTGCACCACCGCATCCCTCTAAGGAAGAGGAGCGTCTCCATCGCCGGGACCCAAAAAAGAGCGTAGTGATGGGATGGTTGGGGACACAGGTCCCTAGTGAGGCCCTGTGGATACCGGATGTCCTGGAAGAGGAGGAGGGGGGGGGAGTTGAGGAACAGCACGTGAGACTTTCTCGCACAGACAATAAGCGTGAGGAAGACTTAGTGGCATGGTAGGCGATATTGGACACTTTTCTACCTTGACCGCACAAATGAGTTCCAGGTGGACGACCAACTGTTTGTGGGATACGTTGGTGCAAAGAACGGTCGGGCAGTACAGAAACTATCCATTTCGTGCTGGGTCGTTCTCTGTATAAAGATTTGCTACGCTTTGGCCAAGAAGCCCAGAGGGCTTGAGGGCTCACTACCAGAGGGAAAGCTGCTACCACTGTGTTGGCTTGTGGCGTGCTGGTACTTGACATCTGTCAAACGGCAATGTGGGCTTTCTTGCACATGTTTGCAAGACACTGCTGCCTATATAGCCAAGTGAGGAGAGAGGGGCATTTTGCCCGCTCGGTCCTGCATGACTTCCTGGTGTGAAATATATCCTGGTGACCCACCACCAGGAGTTATAGCTTGGGCATGTATTCTATGGTAAGGAATCTGCAGCTTGAAGTCTCTATCAGATTAACAAGTTACTTACCTTTGGTAACAAATTATCTGGTAGAGACTCTATCTAGCTGTATATTCCTTACACCCACCCAAGCTTCCCCGCTCGGCAGATATATATTTTTGCCTTTCTTAAGGGCATGTCTTTTTCCTCAAACAATCAAGCGTAAAACTAAAATGTTCGTTTCTTCCATGACTCTGCGCTTCTGGCGTGGGAAGTTGTGGAAAAGAACTGACGTATGCACGCGTGGGAGGTGCCTATATAGAAGACTGTGACATCACAGACGGCTCCAATGACACTGACAACGCCACGTGGAGCCGGAGGATGCACTCGGATCTGGACGGCTCGCACAGGGTACTGCTCAGCAGAAAAATTCCAGATTCGAAGCTGATGCCAGTGAATTCTAAGGTAAGGAATATGCAGCTAGATAGTCTCTACCAGATAATTCATTACCAAAGGTAAGTAACTTGTTCTTCTGCCCCACTCTGTCATCTGTATTTCTCCCTATATTTTGTTCAGTCATTTTTCATGTACCCTGGGGAGCACTTTAACTGTGAGTGCTATCAACAGACCATATACATTTGAAACAATTCTATACCCATCACCCTATGACCAATGTTTACAGAATCTTGTTTGAAATATGTTGATGCATGCTTGTATTTCCAAAAAATATTCATAATGGAAAATAAGTGTAACCAGTTTCAACAAGATTATGGGAAACATGAAAATGAACAAGCATTGGCTTAACCAAAAGGTCCGACATTTGTAAGCAGTCGTTTTGTCAATGCGTTCCTTGTTTTTGACATGGCTTTTGTAAAACTTTATTCTTGTGAGTGCTGCCGGATTCTCACCATTGTAACTGACATTGTCAAAAAGCAAAAATAGTTCTGGTCTCAAAAAGCACACATTGCCACAATAGTTCCTGGCACTGAACAACACTGATGCATGTGTAGATTGGCTTGTGCGAAAATCGGTTGGGCGTTTACAAGTTCACTTTCCTTCCAGCCACTTTTTCCCCCCAAACCTGAGATAAATTTTACTTCTGCCCTTGTCAGGAGTAAAATTCCAACTTTTCTTAGTATGGCAAAAGATTAGCGAAGAGCTGGTGAAAGCCCTTACAACATGGCAGTTAGTAGGTTTGCACAAATTCAAAAGGCCATTCCAACCCTGTAACTTTTGCATACTGCTACCTTCAGCTCCAGTATATAGATCTGCGGAAATGTGGCAAAATAAGGCAATTGCTAGTATTCTAGCCCTACTATAGGATTAATCCTGGCATAATTAGAGAGGCTATTATCCGAGTCCTTATATAAAAAAAGATTGCTGCTATAATTTGTTGCCGCAGTACATGGCACCAAAGAGACAAGAATATTTTTTTACAGTGCTTACTTAAACATGCACTGTATGAAGAAATTTGCCACATGGACAAATGGATATTTTATTAAATTCCAAACCCCTGGTCCCACCCTCCACTTGACTTTGCTGTTATGCTTGCTGCTTTAGATTTATGAGATAACTTGCTCCAAAAATCCTTGTCCTGTTTTGAGTTAAACCTTGCAGTTCCCTTTTTCCGCTATGAGAGCAGTTCTTTAAAACCCTGGACAGTTTGTTAATATCCTTACTTTGAGTGGGGAAGTGCAGTAGAGGCGCCCTTAAGGTTCTGAAGAGGGACATGGAGGAAGGTGGCTTAGCACTTCCGGATATACCGCGCTACGCATCTCCAACATGAGACCCAAAGGCTCACAACTGAGGATAATTGGGGGGAAAAAAGACTTTACAGGGATCTATGGAAAGGGACATGCTACTATATTAGTGCGGGAGTTCTTGTGGGTGCCCAACTACCATACTTGATCATACACACTGCGCAGATATGGAAGGGTATGGTCGGGACCGTGATACATAAAGCCCCCTTTGACAGGGAACTACCGCTTTGGGAGTTTCGCTTTATCGACCAGACCATGTCCATGGAGTACTGGAGAGAGGGTGGCTGCCTTCTTGATCGTGACCTGCACCCAGGCGATGTCATTATTACATTCCAGATTTGGGGTTTGTAGGAAGTTGGCTCTGTATGTGCTATTTCAAAGTAAGGAATAGCATGCACAGAGTCCAAGGGTTCCCCTTAGAGGTAAAATAGTGGTAAAAATAGATAATACTAATGCTCTATTTTGTGGTAGTGTGGTCGAGCAGTAGGCTTATCCAAGGAGTAGTGTTAAGCATTTGTTGTACATACACATAGACAATAAATGAGGTACACACACTCAGAGACAAATCCAGCCAATAGGTTTTTATATAGAAAAATATCTTTTCTTAGTTTATTTTAAGAACCACAGGTTCAAATTCTACATGTAATATCTCATTCGAAAGGTATTGCAGGTAAGTACTTTAGGAACTTCAAATCATCAAAATTGCATGTATACTTTTCAAGTTATTGACAAATAGCTGTTTTAAAAGTGGACACTTAGTGCAATTTTCACAGTTCCTAGGGGAGGTAAGTTTTGATTAGTTTTACCAGGTAAGTAAGACACTTACAGGGTTCAGTTCTTGGTCCGAGGTAGCCCACCGTTGGGGGTTCAGAACAACCCCAAAGTCACCACACCAGCAGCTCAGGGCCGGTCAGGTGCAGAGTTCAAAGTGGTGCCCAAAACACATAGGCTAGAATGGAGAGAAGGGGGTGCCCCGGTTCCGGTCTGCTTGCAGGTAAGTACCCGCGTCTTCGGAGGGCAGACCAGGGGGGTTTTGTAGGGCACCGGGGGGGACACAAGTCCACACAGAAATTTCACCCTCAGCGGCGCGGGGGCGGCCGGGTGCAGTGTAGAAACAAGCGTCGGGTTCGCAATGTTAGTCTATGAGAGATCTCGGGATCTCTTCAGCGCTGCAGGCAGGCAAGGGGGGGATTCCTCGGGGAAACCTCCACTTGGGCAAGGGAGAGGGACTCCTGGGGGTCACTTCTCCAGTGAAAGTCCGGTCCTTCAGGTCCTGGGGGCTGCGGGTGCAGGGTCTCTCCCAGGCGTCGGGACTTTAGGTTCAAAGAGTCGCGGTCAGGGGAAGCCTCGGGATTCCCTCTGCAGGCGGCGCTGTGGGGGCTCAGGGGGGACAGGTTTTGGTACTCACAGTATCAGAGTAGTCCTGGGGTCCCTCCTGAGGGGTTGGATCTCCACCAGCCGAGTCGGGGTCGCCGGGTGCAGTGTTGCAAGTCTCACGCTTCTTGCGGGGAGCTTGCAGGGTCCTTTAAAGCTGCTGGAAACAAAGTTGCAGCTTTTCTTGGAGCAGGTCCGCTGTCCTCGGGAGTTTCTTGTCTTTTCGAAGCAGGGGCAGTCCTCAGAGGATGTCGAGGTCGCTGGTCCCTTTGGAAAGCGTCGCTGGAGCAGGATCTTTGGAAGGCAGGAGACAGGCCGGTGAGTTTCTGGAGCCAAGGCAGTTGTCGTCTTCTGGTCTTCCGCTGCAGGGGTTTTCAGCTAGGCAGTCCTTCTTCTTGTAGTTGCAGGAATCTAATTTTCTAGGGTTCAGGGTAGCCCTTAAATACTAAATTTAAGGGCGTGTTTAGGTCTGGGGGGTTAGTAGCCAATGGCTACTAGCCCTGAGGGTGGGTACACCCTCTTTGTGCCTCCTCCCAAGGGGAGGGGGTCACAATCCTAACCCTATTGGGGGAATCCTCCATCTGCAAGATGGAGGATTTCTAAAAGTTAGAGTCACTTCAGCTCAGGACACCTTAGGGGCTGTCCTGACTGGCCAGTGACTCCTCCTTGTTTTTCTCATTATTTTCTCCGGCCTTGCCGCCAAAAGTGGGGCCTGGCCGGAGGGGGCGGGCAACTCCACTAGCTGGAGTGTCCTGCTGGGTTGGCACAAAGGAGGTGAGCCTTTGAGGCTCACCGCCAGGTGTGACAATTCCTGCCTGGGGGAGGTGTTAGCATCTCCACCCAGTGCAGGCTTTGTTACTGGCCTCAGAGTGACAAAGGCACTCTCCCCATGGGGCCAGCAACATGTCTCGGTTTGTGGCAGGCTGCTAAAACTAGTCAGCCTACACAGATAGTCGGTTAAGTTTCAGGGGGCACCTCTAAGGTGCCCTCTGTGGTGTATTTTACAATAAAATGTACACTGGCATCAGTGTGCATTTATTGTGCTGAGACGTTTGATACCAAACTTCCCAGTTTTCAGTGTAGCCATTATGGTGCTGTGGAGTTCGTGTAAAACAGACTCCCAGACCATATACTCTTATGGCTACCCTGCACTTACAATGTCTAAGGTTTTGCTTAGACACTGTAGGGGCACAGTGCTCATGCACTGGTACCCTCACCTATGGTATAGTGCACCCTGCCTTAGGGCTGTAAGGCCTGCTAGAGGGGTGTCTTACCTATACTGTATAGGCAGTGAGAGGCTGGCATGGCACCCTGAGGGGAGTGCCATGTCGACTTACTCATTTTGTTCTCACCAGCACACACAGGCTTGTAAGCAGTGTGTCTGTGCTGAGTGAGGGGTCTCTAGGGTGGCATAATGCATGCTACAGCCCTTAGAGACCTTCCCTGGCATCAGGGCCCTTGGTACCAGAGGTACCAGTTACAAGGGACTTATCTGGATGCCAGGGTGTGCCAATTGTGGAAACAATGGTACATTTTAGGTGAAAGAACACTGGTGCTGGGGCCTGGTTAGCAGGGTCCCAGCACACTTCTCAGTCAAGTCAGCATCAGTATCAGGCAAAAAGTGGGGGGTAACTGCAACAGGGAGCCATTTCTTTACAGGGTTGGTCACAGCCAATTTCTGCACTATGCTAAAAATTAGACAACACTGTGGAAGAGCTCTGGTACACACTCCCAGATGCCCCTTCATCCTCGCAAATGCTAGCATGTTTGCTACAATGGGGAAAGGGTAGGTACCTGATCTCCCTGTTTTATAGGGCCCTCTGACCAGACCAGAAGAAGCAGGTATATCGAGCAAGGGTGGCCTGGAGGTGGACATTGGCGAACCCTTTACAGATTCGGTTTTGGGGACACGCCTGTGAGTCACTAAAAAGTGTCTCCTGTAACAACAGATTCAAATGACTTAATTTTAACTTTTTTCATCACACATATATATAAATGGCTAAATTTAACTGGCTTGACCCTGACAAGGGGGAGGAGGGTACCTGATGTGGAGTGGAGGGAGTCACTTTGCTTCACCTGGCATGGTCTTGTAGAGGGATTTCTGAATTCTGGGTTGCGATCACACCCTACATTACAGAAACGGTTAGGATCGGTAGTCTGCATACACCTACTGCATGTTTACTGGGAGGAATCCAACGCCCCAATGGTCGTAGGATTGCATATAAACTTCTGCAACTGGTGTTATTACTGGCAAAATCTAGGCTAGTGATGGGATAGTTGGGGACACAGGTCCCTAGTGAGGCCCTGTGGATACCGGATGTCCTGGAAGAGGAAAGGGGGGGGGGGTGGTGGTGGGGGGGTACAGCACGTGAGACTTTCTCGCACAGACAGTAAGCTTGAGGAAGACTTAGTGGCATGGTAGGCGATATTGGACACTTTTAACACACAAGGTGACAAGGATACAGATACCGACTCGGGAGAGTCAGAAACTGGCAACATCTCATCCCTTAAGGTCTTTGGAAATGTTATTATTGAATGACCACCCGTTGAATGACTGTCAGTTGCTGTAAAGACCTGGTCCATATCTCTGTATTAACTATTGTATTTGATACATTGGTGATTGCATCAAAAAAGCACCCAGATTACAACTATACCATGTCCATGCCTGTGTTATGGAGTTGTTTTATAATAGTGTAAAATATAGGTTTTAAAAAATAAACCTTCCGATTCAAAGCACAGCCCCTGTAGGTTGACTGATGGTCAAATATGTTTTTATCTGGAAGGTAACCAGTAAAATCAGACCGTTTGAAAGAACTAAAAGAAATGTGAAAATGAACTGACAAAACGGAGAGGGTGACGTGTCAAATAAACAGTAACTTACTCTGGTCCTGCTAAAATGCACAAAAGTTTATTAAGTCTCGAACATTCCTTGAAAGGCATTAACTAAAGGAGATTATAAGAAATTCCACTCTCCAAACGAAATAAAGGGCAAGAGGAAGAGAGTTGCACTGTACTACTACCTGTGTGATACATTACACAAGAAGCTCATTTATCCATTTACCAGCACAGCAACACAGCTATGGTAACTGAATAGAAATACTAGTTAAACTGACTGGTTAGAAGTCTCTGAAATACTGACATTATAAGGGAGTGTTTTCACTATGGTAGTTAAATATTAAATAAGTTAAAACCAGAAATATGTCCAAAATCTAGGGTTGCGTGCATATCCTAGCTCCCCTCAAACTGCACTGAGCAGTTATTACCTCTGAAATGTTTGCTTTTCTCCCCCATTCTCCATGTTGCCCTCTCTTCAGTTTGCTTTTTTGTCTCCCTGCGCCCTACTTGTTGCTTCCCTACATGCGCCCTGTGTTGCTTCCCCCTTGACCCCTCTCAAACTCATGTGTACCCCTAACTCACTGTAGGAGGTCTCTGCTAGTCATCCCCTCATTTACGAATAAACAACATTGTCTCAGTGAACTTGGCTTTTGATTTATCCTCATTGTTGCCCTACTGCTACCCTCATTCCTGCCCCTTCTAAAAGTCTTGACTTTTGTCTCTAGATTGTGCTGGTGGTGCATGTTATTATGCAGGTGTCCGAGGACAGCACCATAAGGTATATCTTGGTAGTTCTGTGAGCAAACGGTCATGATGTTTACAAAAGTGCCTTTCTACAAATAATTTTTGCCCTACCCATTTGTATGAAAAATGTCTGATCAGCTTTGCTCCTTTGCTATCGAAAAAATCTAGAGCCTTTGAAAGAAACTGCACCACTAAAATGCATTCTCTTGATAACTCCTCCCACGAAAGTCCTGGTAGTTGTATGCTGTCAGGGCGTCTCTTGCTGGCTTTAATGGTGATAGTGTACCAGATTCGAACACACTGCAAGAAAAGGCACAATACTACCTAAGGTGGAGCTGACTGGTGAAAAATGCCTGACTTTGTGGAGCTTCAGGGATTCTGCCCCAGTATACAGCAATAAATCAAAAGTGTCTATGAAATGGATACAATTATTAAATTCCTTGTTTTGCCAAGGTGGCACCTAATTTACTTTGTGCAACTTATAAATGCATTATCACTTGGTATGTTTAGTGACTAAAGTACAATAATCTTCATGGCTACTTCATGATTTACTTAAGGCAACTCGGTACAAAACTATATATATATTTTGTCAAATGCCTTTTTAGTAGAACTTTTCTCGATCACAAAGTACAGGCAACGTATCTGTTCTTGAAATCTCTACATTTGTACCTTTGTTGTGACCCATTACTGAAGTTATGTAGCTATGTACTCAACATGTACTACTCGGTCCTTCTTGCTGTGTTCTGCTCTCCATGTCTCCTTGCTTGGTTTTTGATTGTACTTCATAAATAGAAATACACAGAAGATATAGCCAACCAGGTTTTAAGACCTCCAGAAAAATACTTCACCGCCAAATATATTCATTGTGGTAATGAGCCCCAGGGATGTGGAATTCCTATCGCCCGTCGCCCGACGCCCAGGACATCTTGTTTGGGGTCAAGGGCAACAAGTTTTTATGTTTACTTTGTCCTTGGGACAAGTAGGCCCCACCCTCTGCAGCACAAACCCTTTGGCTGCCTGTTTACAGAGAGTGGAACTCTCTGCAGTTGAGGTAATGTGTTTCCAAAAGATAATGCTGTTCGAACTTGTATTTATGGTTCATTATTTGAAAGCCTTCATTACAAATGTTTTAAGGTCACACTTCACTACTGACGTTGGTTCCAGTACAAAAAAAAAAAAGAAAGTGTATACACATGAATGCTCTCTGATTAGATGCAAATGAAGTGTCATTTAGAAAAATGTGTTGATGCATGCAAGTATTTCCCAAAAATATTTCTAATGGAAAATCAGTGTAACCATTTTCAACACGAATATGGGAAGCATGAAAATAAACAAACACTGACAAAGCCAACTGATCTGACATATTTTTATAAGTCTTTTAGTTTCATCAATGCGTGTCTTGTTTTGACATGGCTTTTGTAACACTTTATTGTTGTGGGAGCTACCAGGCCCTCAACATTGTAACAAACACTGGCAAAATCCCCCAAAATGTCTTTGATCTCTAAAAGCACACGTTGCCACCAGTGGCATAACAAAGGCCTGCAGCCGCCCTCCAGGGGGCCCCTTCAGCACAGCACCTGCCCTGAGTGAGTCTGGAGAGGGGGCTCCTCCATGTTCTTTGCCAAGGGGCACCCTCCAGTTTCGTTACGTCACTGATTGCCACTGTAGTTCCTGACACTGAACAAAACTACTTTGTGTGCCAATATGCTCCTTGTGGAAGAGCAGAATGCAATCACTCACAGTAAAGCCAGCCGAAAGAGAGAGAAATAGAAGTTTAATAAAAACAAAATGTCTTTGTTAACACCAGACCTAATTAGGGACCAAGACCCACATGTAGGTAGCTTTTTGCATGTCGCAAACAGCGACTTTCGCTGTTTGCGACGTGCAAAAAGCACATTGCGATGCACAAACCCAGTTTTGCGATTCGGTAACCTGGTTACCGGATCGCAAAACGGGTTTGCGACTCGCAATTAGGAAGGGGTGTTCCCTTCCTAATTGCGACTCACAGTGCAATGTAGGATTTTTTTGTGACCGCGGGCGCAAACCAATCGCAGTTTGCACTCATTTCAAATGGGTGCTAACACTTTCGCAAAAGGGAAGGGGCCCCCAGGGGACCCCTTCCCCATTGTGAATGACACTGTAAACATTTTTTCATTTTTGTAATGCATCTCGTTTTCCTTTAAGGAAAACAGGCTGCATTACAACAAAAAAAAAACTGCATTATTGAAAAGCAGTCACAGACATGGTGGTCTGCTGTCTCCAGCAGGCCACCATCCCTGTGAGGGCCGCTATTCGCAAGGGGGACGCAAATTGCGACCCACCTCATGATTATTCATTAGGTGGGCATTTGCGAAGCCCTTACGAATCACAGATGGTGTCAGGGACACCATCCTACATTCAGATTTGTGACTCGCGGGTTGCAAATCTGAACCTACCTACATGTGGCCCCAAATTCTTAAAGAAAGTCACAAAAGTGCACCCATGGTATATGTCTTACCCCTATAAAATATTTGTGAACTGTATTTTAGCATGGGTAAATATGCATGTGTAGATTTGCTCATGTGAAAATCTATTGAGCATTTGCAAGTTCATTTTCCCTCCGGCCACTTTCTTCCCTACCCTGGAAGAAGTTATAATTCTGCCATTGTCAGGAGTAAATGTCCAACCTTTCTTATTATGGGAAAATATTAGAGAGAGGCTGGTGAAAATCTTTAAAACATGCAGGTTAATAGGTTTGCAGACTCAAAGGCATTCCAGCCCTGGAACTATTGCTTACTGCTTCCTCCAGCCCCAGTATGCAGATCTGCAGAAAGGTGGGAAAATAAGGAAATTGCTACAGTAGGGATTGAAACTGCAAGTATTCAAGCCCTACTATGGTAGTAGCCCTGGCATAATCAGAGAGGCTATTATCAGAGCTCTTACATAATGAGATTGCTGCCATAATTTGTCGCCACACTACATGGCACCAAAGGGACAAGTAGATCTTTTTACAGGACAAGTAGATTTGAGAAGCAACCTGTCCCCTGGCCAAGTAGATATTTTAATAAATTCCACACCCCTGAGCCCTCATCCACATGTTCTGGCATGCTTCATCATCGGGCTACGTCCACATCCTTGAAAGTTCTCTGTCCCGATGGGCTCAACCACTAATGTGGGAGTACTTAATATTTAGAAAATTGGCAGTGGGATCCAGGAAGGTTATAAGATAAAATTATATAGTGGGTTACAAGATATGCAAATCTTTATTGGCACCAGTATCCCTAATATTGTTACTAACATAGAATACTCATGTAGATATGATTACTTTTGTATCTGAATCAAGTTTACATGCTTTATCTGTAAGAAAGCTCAGTGGGTCTGACTGCTTTCATCAGGACTAAAGGGATCCCTATCCTACATTATTGTTTTTTAAATGGGGACGGGATTTAAGTATCACACTGGGCGGACTGGTGCATAAAACACACATTCACACACTAAATGCATCAATAAGTTGACATGTATTCATAGGTTTTTGTATATTTAGAACTCGTAAAGCCCGTAAGGGGTTGGGAGAACGGGCATCTTCCTTTTTTAGGTCGAGCGTGCAAGCGCTTTGACCGGTTGTAAGTATTGTGGGCTTTCAACCATACCCACCTCACACCCATCACTTTCACTTGTTCGTCGGCTTCTCTTTCAAAAATCCTTTGATGTCATTGGTAATTGCTTTACATTTGTCCACCTTGGGTAGGTTTTGTTACCGCCTTGCAGACTGACCCTGTTACATTAATAACTGCACAATTGCAGATCTACTTTTGCTTGGGTGAACTATTTTTTTCTTTTGTCTCTCCCCTTCGTGCTCCATGGCAGCCATGGCCCTCACAGTGCGAACAGCGCAAACTCCATCGGCGGTGTTGGAGTGCTGGTCACATTGTTAACACTGTTACCTAATCAGTCATTTCTTTTGGCTCTCCCCTTCACGCTCCATAGATTTCCCAAAAGCACATTATTGATAAATGCTTTACTAAAAACACAGAAATCCATAACGGCTCTCCCAGCACATCGGGAGGGCCAATACTACAATATTCAGTGCACTCGGGGAAAAGTCGCCCCATAATGCTTTGCAATCATTTCTTTTTCAAAACATCTTTCCCCATAACCCTTTCCTAGGACAATGGGACTACCACCGAAACATTCAGCATGACTCTGTTTAGATTATCTTTAAGTCCCCACACTAGGTTAGTGAGGACCCAAAAATAATAACCCCTCCCACCATTCAGTCCCTATTTAAGCTTTCTTATAGCTGAAACGTTTGTTTTACAGCTGAGAGTAGTTTGTGTTTTAAGGGTCTTGTTTGTAATGTCATTGCAGTAGGCCTGCTAGCCCTGAATATATGTAATGCACTACGCTCTCTAAGGTTTAAATATACGGGTTACATTGCAATACTTTGTCATTTTCTTAAGGTGGTTATGCCCCCTTGGGGCGAACTATATGGTAGCATGACCATGTTTCTTACAAATGCTATTTTCGTTGTGGTGTCCTCTAGGGGCTATTCTGAGCATTACAGTCTAATACCAAACATTTCTTTTTGATGAAGGTTTTTATTAGGTTTATATGATTAATGTATATGTTTTATTAACCTCTCCTTATTGCAATTATGACCATGATTTAGGCCAACTTGTCATTCCTATTACACTATGACTGTTTTAACACTCTTGATATGGCTTTGTGAATTGTTAGCCAGTCGGCAACTCTTATGGTAGGGTGGTGAATGTGGTATTCTATTGGAATTAGCTTGGCAGATTTAATTTAGGATGCTAAATGGCAATATTTTCATTTTTGGCTGCAGATAGAGGAAGACAGAAAATGGAAGTGCTTTAGTTATATGCAGGGGCACTGAATTATGTGGCAGGAAAATACCAAATTATGAGGCAGGGTTGACCACTTTATGGGGCAACAAAAGTCCAATTATGAATTTACAACGCCAATAGCTTTAATTCAAGCAACTGCGAGACCTATTGCATTGCAAATACTCGTTAATGCATTTGATTGCAGTCCGCCTGTGACTCAACCTGCAGCATCCTCCCAACCGAGATATGAAAATTTATGGACAAAAAAAAAATGTAATAAACAATGATTTACAGACCATGTCTAAAACTGAATGTTCTGTAGAGGCTTGTATGATAACCGACATTCATGGAACTCATTGTATGAACCTCTTGTGTCCTACTTTGTTGCTGTTTGATGATTAAGAGAGCAGCATAAAATATTTTGCTCCGAGAGAAGAAATAATTCTAAAACGTATTGTGTAGTTTAAAGTTGTCATATTGTGGACCTTGTCCAGTTGACAGGATGGTGCAGAGTGTGGAGGCCGAATAGACAAATGTCTAACAATCACTTAAAAATGTTGAGAAATGGGTGTCCCTGAAAGCCAAAGAGTCCTGCTAGACCCATGTTGACAAAAAGTTGAAAAATGTAATTCCTCTTGGTAAAAGGTCCCACATGTTTTGCACATAGCTTTGATTTGAATTATTTATACATTGGCAACCAGTTTAGGGTACAGTATATGGGGGACTATCAAAGCAGTGGGCGATTTCTAATGATTTTCTTAACTTCCTGCTCAACACACAATATTGTCTAGTGCAAATCCAGGTAATTAGCATTGTTTACTCTGTACAGAAAGACTATTTAAGAACGTTTTAGTGAAGAATCCCTACCTCACCACACCCGAGCTTTGGAACAATGGTGACTAATCTTGTTGAAGTCCTAAACTCATCATTTCTTTGGGGGTTTCAGGTAGTGATTTAGTGTCAAAATCTAGAAAAGCCATATTAATGGGCATGTGATTACTAAGCAGGAAAGTTGGTTTGTGTGCAATGAGTTTTGAGAAGTTTTTGTCCATGCAATCAGTGTAGTGACTTCACTGATAATGACCAAAGCCTCATCTGATAATTACAGTAACAAATGAGAGGAGGCTGTAAAGAAAAAGAGTTGAATCTGCAGTTGGTCAGAGCATTATTACCCGGTGGGATATCACTGCTTAACTACAACTAGTCTGGAGAGAGTGCACCTGGATTTTACAGGTGTGGGAACACTGTGCCCAATTTTACCAGACAGAAAATCTGAATGCTAAAATTGCATATGCTTTCTGCTGCAAGCCAGACCCTGCCTGGCGTGACCCCTGCACTTCCCATGGCATGGGTAAATAAGTAACACTCATTCCCCACCACTGCCAGTACAAGGTGCAATGTCCCCGCCACCCTTCTCCGATGCCCATCCCCATATTGATCCTAGAAAAAAACATGTCCGTGTGGTATTTGCTCATTCCTTGGGAATTTATTAACTGTAGGTTATTTAGATGCGGAGATTGGAGCTGGAATTGTGAATTCCAACCATACCTAAGTTTGCCTTACTCTTCATTTGATCTTTTATTTTATTTTGATCCTCAAGAGGTCTGTGGATTGGATGCTTCCCTTTACACTAGGTTGGGTTCTCCACCTAGCCTTTCAATGGAAGAGACAGCCTTATTGTTTGTAGTCATAAGACGAGTGACTTAAGTCCTGGATTTACAATTGCTGTCTTGTGAAAACCAGCATCCTCACTGAAGTCTTACAATCTGGGCTACCTCATCAGAGCCAATGCTACCTTCAGTGAAGACCTGACTAACACGCTCATGGGTACTCTATCTCTGCCTGTTGTGCTTAAACAGGCAACATGAGCCACCGTCCTAGTCTAGGGGACCCTGCCTTGATGACGCAGTATATTTTACTCCTGAGAGTCTGGTGGTTCAGGCATCTACTAGCAGGGTTAGTCCCAGTGCTTTCTCTACATTCCCACCAACCCTCAGAGATAGTCAAAAGGAATTGAGGCATTCAAAATTGTGCGCCAACTAGGCGCAGACCATTTTGGATGACCAGGATATGGCCAAATGTGTTATGATCAGCCCTGAACACCACTGAGTGTTTAGGTAGACCAGGCGAGATTAGCAAGCTGCTCCGGGACCATGCGTTGATGAGTTCCACTGGCTTCTTAGGTGAAGTCCAGGCATCACTTACTGATATGCCTTTTGATGGGTCTTGCCTATTTGGTGGAAAGGCTGACTCTTTTCTGGAGCATGTTATAGAAAATAGAGCCACAGTGTGCTCCCTCATAACTCATCACTCTCAAGGCCGTATCTCCAACAGCTTTTCCCCTTTAGAGGCATCTGTAGGGTTTTTGCTTATAGACAATAGATAGACGAACAACCCTAACAGCTACCCCAATCCTTTCGGGCTTGAGTAGAGGATCTAGCAGTCATTTAGGACCTAAAGGACAATGAACTTCCCAGTTCCCCGTCCCTCTGGCAGCAGCCTCCAAGTCTCTTTAGTTTGCCTTTAGTGGCACAACCACCCCACAGGTGGCAGGCCATTACACTTCACAGGTGGGTCCCGCAGCTAGTCGGTGGGGTAATGCGGTGTTGTTCATTCTAACCTGCTGCCTGTTCCATCTACATCCGAGTGGCTTTTGGAGGACCACTTGTTCATTTTGCTGCAGGAATTTCCATCTTTTTTGGTGAAAGGAGCACTAGAGAGAGTGGCAGTCTTGGAAATCATAACTGACTGTTACTCATTGTTTGTTTTTTGTGCTGAAAAAGGGCGGAGGCCCTCATATTTTAGATCCTCGTCCTCTCAATTTCTGCCAGTGGCAGGACAACTTCAAGATTTTCACTTTGGCTCAGGAGACCGATTGGTAGCACTGGACCTGCAAGACTCCTATTTCCATGTTCCCGGTCTGCAGGCCTACAAGCAATACTTATGGTTCAAGGTGGGCCTCAAGCATTTTCAGTTTGTCATGCTTCCTCCTGACCTCACCAGTGCCCCTCTGATGCTCACAAAGGTGATGTTGGTGGTCGCAACATACCTTAAGCGGTTGGGTGTACCAGCCTTCCACTACCTTGATGGCTGGCTGCTGGAAGTGAGCTCCCCTCAGTGTGTAATAGACCATCATCCAGATGATGGAGAACCTTCTGGCATTGTTTGGGTTCACCATCAACTAGACAGTTGTGCTGGGCTCCTTCACTGGGGCTCCCCTTTATTTGAGCTGACTTGGAAATAGTGCATTTCCAGACATCCCCTCTGTCAGTATGAGTCCGGGCTATGATCCCAATGTTATAGCCTTCGTCCTCGTTCTCCGTGCCATGTCAGCTTAAGTTCTGTGGCTACTTGGCCTATTGCTTCCTGCATCCTGCTCATTGACTAAGCTAGATTGCGTGTGCGGGGTATGCAGTGAAATCTGAAGTTTCAGTGGGCCCAGAACCAATGGAACCTGTCTCATTCCATCCAAGTTTCAGAAGAGGCTGTCTAATGTTTGTAGTGGAGGTTGCTTGACTGCAAATGGACCAGCTGCAGACCAGTTTCCCTTCCTCAGCCAAAACTGCTGGTGTTAACGGCAGTTTTGCAGCATACTTTCGTAGGTTTGGTGTACCGCTCTTCCAATACTTCAGGTACTGGCTGCTGAAGTTGGGCTCCCCACATTGTCGTAGATAACCACTCCAGGTGATAACCAATGTCCTGACAGTTTGGGTTCACTATCAACGTGCCGCAGCTACACCTGACTGCTTTGCAGAATCTTCTTTTCATTGGAACCATCCAGGATATATGGTGTGTCAATGGAACTTCCCTTCGGATCAGACTGCCTGTGATATTCAGTGTATGATCCTGATATTTCAGCCTTTTTCAAAGTCTCAATGAGGGTGGCTCTGAGGCTTCTTGGACTGCTGGCCTCTGGCATTGTGGTAGTCATCCATGCTACGTGGCATGTGACGCTCTGTAGAGGGATCTGAAGTCTCAGTGGGCCCTGCACCAAGTGAACCTGTCTGATTCCATCCACGTTTCGTAGGAGACTGTAAAAGATCTGCAGTGGTGGCTGCTAGACTGCAGTTGGACCAGTGGTAGACCCTTCTACCTTACTCAGAGCTGATGTTGGTGACAAATGCATTTCTAATCGGATCCGGAGATCATCACGGAGAGGTGAATGTTACAGTTCTCTGGTCTCCAGCAGATACTTATCTTTACATCAACTTATCAGTGTTGCAGGCCATTTGTTTGGTGATGGAGGCCTTCCTGCCATCTATCAAGGTGGAGGCTTGCTCAGGTCCTCATAAACAACACCACCATGATGCGGTATTGCAACAAGCAGGGCGGGATGGGATCCTTGGCCCTATGCCAGGAGGCCCTGCGTTAATGAAACTAGCTGAATCGTCATTGCATTTCACTTACAAAGATCCTGTCAGGTAGCGTACAGTAAGTGCACACTAAGTGAGCCAGCGACGCCTATCAGATTACGATGGGTAGTTACACTCTGAGGTGGCTTAGGTCATATTCCAGCAATGGCAAGAGCCCTGGCTCAATCTCCTCAGATCTGCCGGGCCTGCGCAACCTCCACCTACATGCGAGGAGATTAAGCAGCAGTAGTTGACTGCATTTGACCTTCCTCCTGAAGTAGTGGATCTCATTTGTGGGAGCAGGTGTTCTTCTACAAAGTCTATTTACATTGAATTTTGGGACAGGTTTGTGGTTTGGTGTGGCACCCATGTTGCAGGCCAACTGTCGAACTTCTTGTTATTTTTTTATCTTTGGACTAGCAGGTATTTACGGTGGGCACTGTTAAAAGTTATATGTCTGCTGTTTTGCCGTTGTTTAAATTACCTGTTGTGATGTGATTTCTTATAGGTTTACTCTGCTTGTTTCCTCCTAAACCCTTCATGATGTCACAGTGGGACCTTAACTTAGTTCTTAATTTTCTGATATGCACCCTTTTGTATTGGGCACAGCAGTCCTCTTTCCCAACTCTCTTTTTCATTGCATTAACTTTAGCTTGTCACATGAGTGAGCTTCAAGCTTTCTGTCCAGCTGCCCTACACCACCACCTTTTCGGACAGACTGGTGCTGAAGACCAGAACGGCCATTCTTCCAAAGGTTGTTACTCCCTTTCAAGTCTGGCAATCCATCACATGCCGGATGTTCTTTGCTCTGCCTCACCTCTCAAAATAGGAGAGGCTCCATAATGTGGATCCCAAAAGAGTGCTGAGTTTTTTACATTGATTGTATGAAAGACAGTCAGGTGGACGATCAACTCTTTGTGGTAGTTTCTGGGGTAAAGAAAGGCAAGGCAGTGCAGAAGAAAGCATTATCCAGGTAGATAGTCCTCTGCATTAAGATCTGCATGTGTTGACCAAGATGCAGCCTCCAGAAGGATTGAGGTACTATTTCACCATGGGTGCTACCACTGTGCTGGCATATGGAATGCCTGTCCTAGTTATTGTCAGGCGCATTGTTGGCATCATTGCACACATTCACCAAGCATTAATTCCTCGAAAGACAGTTGAGAAGAGAAGGGCATTTTGGCGATTCAGTCGTAAAGTACTTTTTGGTCAGAATTCTTCCATTGAACCCTAACCAGGAGAGGTACTGCTTTGGAACTTTTTCTAAGGGTGAAGAATCTGCAGTTAGAAGTATCCATCTGAAGAACAAGTTACTTACCTTTTTGATAATATTGTTTCTGGTGAATAATTAATACCACTGATGCCTCAATTAACTCTTGTCTCCCTGTTGTTGAAATAGTCTCTTTTCAATCTAAAACAAAATGTCCAGTATTGGAGATCTGCACAATGACACAAATATTTTTTTTTTTTAGCACTGTGTCTCAGGCGCTGGACAATGGCAAGAAAGAAATGGACTTTTGCACATGTGGATGGAGCTTATATTCAGTTCCAGCGTCACTTCCGGGCAGAGTAGGGTTGACACAGAGCTGCTTGATGCAACCTACTGGCATGCAGGGACTATATTGTGTTTGTTTTGGAGAAATGTTAATCAATCAATACAGATTTCAGAAGTTCTGTGCCAGACAGGCCATGTATGAGAATTTTGTCATCAGGGGATAGAATACAGAGGGGCGGAATTATGTTTATATTTGCATGTTACAGAACCGGATGTGGTGGGCCTCCATGTTTTGGGCTAAAAATAATTTTTTTTTTTAAACTGGCTCTGGGGATGTAGTGTTAAGCGGGTAGCACACGCGGGAGGGATAGAAAACACATATACACTCTTATGGAACGCTTAAGCAAAAAAAAGAAAAAGTAGTCCCGTAAAAATGTAAGCAGTATCCTTGTAGAAAGTTACAAGTCAGCCAAGACAAAGGGTGGTAATAATGGGGTATGTCCAGGTGAGAGACAAAAAATCCCGAAATGAAACAAAATGGAAAGCCATCAAATAAGAAGCAAGCAAATAAGTGACATAAATCCAGCCAACGCTTAACAGAAGGCCGGCTGTCGACCCACTGTAAATTTTTGGGAAAACTACAATAGGTCTCTTCCAACCAGACAGATTGCGATGTCTCTAGTAGGCGAGACCTAAAAAGTGGTAAGAGATCTGTCCTAGGATAGAGGGGGTGCTGTCTTTGCAGAGTATGCTGTATCATTAGCACTGCATAAAAACACTCTGGAGACAGGCTTTAAGAAATCTTATTGTTCACATGGTCCATAATCTGATTGGCCTAAATGTGGGGTTGCTAATGTTCAAGGGTGTACCCGCAGGCCCCTTCAGTCAACACGGATTAGGATTGCTCCCATCCTTCACGTGGCCCCATCTACAAGATTTAGGGATCGTGGGGTCGCCTCACCACATTCTGCATCAGGGGCCCATTATTTCACGTTATTTAATTACCAATGTACTTTGAAACGTAGAAGATGATACGGTAAATTGACGCCCCATCAACCTTTGTCTGCTATCTCTGTTCAGAAATGTGCATGGTGCCGGCGGTGACACGTACAAGTGGGACAGAGTTGACTCCCAACTGCGGACGTTATTTCATATCTGTGCCACAAATGGAATATTGATTTGGGAGGAGTCTGTTAAACGTAATTTTTACACAGCCTTGTTAAACATAACGCACGCAGAATTTGCCGTTCTGTGCTGCTTTTTTAATGACTTCGTTTTTAAAATCAGTTTGTGAGTCTTCATTTTGATTTACGTTTCTATGTGCCGAAATTCTTTTTTCAACTGATTTGTCCTGCACCTCCTTGCACAGTTTGGTGAAACATAATTGGCTTCCCTTCTATGCTGCCCTGTACCACACTGGCTCATGGTGCCCTGTTTATTCCTGAAGTCTAGCCTGGGTGTTGTGGCATGGTCGCATGTGCAGGCGGGGAGTCGGGCACGCTCCAGGCGCTCATGGCAGAGAGATGATTTTAATACGCAGTTATATGAGCAGAGACAGCCGGGGCAGCCGCGAGCAGTAACCGTGGCAGTGAAGCACAGCCGCCTTGGCGTTAGCATATGCCTGCTGCTTCTCCTTTACAGCTCCCTAGGAAAAGGGGAGGGCCGCGGGCTGGTAGAATTGTACCGCTATTGAGGTTTTGTTTGTGATGCTAAGTCATGTGGTATGCTGTACCTTAAGTTGCCAACCTGCCTCCTCCACAGTAGACGATCTTTGCTGCAGCGTACTTGGAAAAGGATCCCTGTGCCATGTATACTGCTTCATACAACATGCCGTCGAAAACCTTGCCGGTAAATCCTCTCTGTGTTCCTGACACACGATCTTGCTTCTGTTTCCCCTGTGCAGTGCTGCTGCAGCACGGAGCAGACCCAAACATCCGAAATACCGATGGCAAATCAGCCCTGGATCTGGCTGACCCTTCCGCCAAAGCAGTCCTCACAGGTAAGAATGCTAAAATAATATACTGTAATGCTCTAAGGTGCCAACAGCCAGCCCCCCCGTTTGCTGCGTTTGTCAGTTCATCTCTCCTAGAAAAGCAGAGCAGATCTTGTATTTACCACTAGGGCGCAGTTTATTGAGCTAATGTGTGACAATGCCGTTCATTTCCCGACTGTTACAATGGCATTGAATGATTGCTATCGGTTTCCAAAAGAAGAGAGGCAATCGCGGGTTTCTTTTTACTGCATTTTCATGGAGCTGATGAGTTACAGCGTTTCCTACCCGTCGTTCATTTCTTCAGAGACCTTCACACTTGAGCGAACAAGGACGTTTTGGAAGTTTTGATGGGAAAGGCAACCTGCTGCCTTATTAACCCTGGTCCTCTGTTGATGTGACGTTCTGCCATTTCCTTGGTCTCTCAGTTTGCATCGCAGTGCAGGCAGAATCCAAAGATTCTCGCAAAGTATTAGTATTCCGCGTTTGTCTGTTGTACAAAAAAACTGGGCTTGATGCAAGTATTTTTGGCTCCAACGCTGCATTGTTTTTTTCTTTTCAAATGGTGGTTTTGCTTGTATACACGGCAGTTACCGTAACTTGTTTTGGGGTGTGGTGCATGACTTAATTTTGAAATTGGAATAGATCAGTTTTTGCTGTTTACAATTCAGTCAAATTGAATAGCTTGACGTGGCCGTTAGCCTACCGGATTGATTTTGATTTACGGATTTAATGTACTGTTTTTATCGGATCCTCTGTATGTGGCCTAATTAAGCGAGGCTGTAGAAAACTTGTTTTGAGACTTAATAACATACCATGGCAATTGTATAACATCAGAATGTCGAGGGAATCAGGCAATCAATGTATTTGTAAAGCGCAGCTTATCACCCGTAGGGTGGGAGTTTGCGAAAATGAATACAATAGACAGAAATGTGTGTGTTTTTTTTTTTTATATATTAAAGTTTCATTCCTGGTCATGTTTTTTCCTCTGGTGAAACTCTTACTTGGGAAAACATCCGGATCTTTTCCCACATCTAAAGATGTTTGTTAGCCTGATTATTTTGGGGAACTGTTTTTATGCATTTGACACTAATAGTCTGTAGTTGAATTGAAGCTTGATTGCTTGCAAAACCACTAAAAACCATAAACAATTAATTATTAAATATGTTAACACACTTTTACTAGACGGTTTGTTTTGCAATGATTATATATGTTTTGCAAATAAACCCCTGTGCTTTTTGGCATAGTTTAGTGCTTCACTGTCATAAATTGGCAAATGAAAGTAGTAAAGCTTACATTTTAGGTTAACCGACAGAGTTCACAGGCACCTTTTCAAAATGTGAATTTTACATTTACCAGTTTAGTGTTTACCTTACTACAAATTTGTAATAACAGGCATAATACTCATGTTTACTGTCTTGCAGTGCTAGCTTGGAAGAATACTTAGTCTCCTTTTGCTTAATTATGTTCTAAACTAAAAGGAGAATTGTGCATATCCGTGATTTATCTTTGTTGCTGTGTACTTTCCCTCTCAAGACATTTTATCAAATTTCTTCAAAAAAACAAAACTCCCCCAAGGACCTATGCCAGTCCTCTAAATAGATGGAGAAAATGACGCTCTTAATCATACTGATCTGCAGTTTTGTATGATCTAGCCCTGTTTTATTTATTATCTCCTCATAAATCCAGAGCTAGTAGAATTGTTTTGTAGACACTTAGTCTATCGGAACATTTTTGGTATGAAAGGTTTCTATATAGGAACTATCACGTTTGCTTAAAATACGCTGTATTCTGATCTTTAAAGCTCAAATTTTCATACCTCAAGTACACAACTGCTACAAACAATATATAGTCATTATGGGCAACTTTTGTGCTCATTCTGCAGTTGCCATGACTGCTGTGTGGGCAGCGTATCTATGCTCCCCATCTTTCTTCCATAGGAGTCTGGAGTCTAAACCCTGGGAGACCAAGAGTAGGAACATCTATCTGCTTGAAGCCAGTTTGCTGGATCATTTTCAGCTGTTATGGCTGAGGAATATCTATAGTTTTCCAAAGGCAAGGCAGCTGTTTAACAAATTCAGAGGAATACAGCTTTAATCAGCTCAGTATGCAGAGTTCATTCTGTTGCCTGTACTTAATGATTATTTTTTTGGGAAGCCCCCGCCCCCCCCCCCCCCCCAAAAAAAAAAAAAAAAAACACTTACAACCCAGTAAATGTCGAAACAATGGTTCAGGCATTTCACTGAGACATTGTACAGAAGAAATAGCCAGAAGTCAGTCAGGCAGGGGGCCTCTGTCGCTGAGTCTCTGGGTACTTCACAAAGAACGAGTTGTAATAATACCAACCAAGACCATGGACTAGGGTAAGCACGGTGAAATCTCAGGCCGTCTCCACCTAGGCCCCCCCTAGATTTTGTTGAATTTCTGTGGACATCACTGCGCCATGTAAATTATGTATTCTAACGCTACACTACTATTCATTCCCCATTTCTACTCTTGAATAAAGGTGGGCATTTCTGCCCTCTATCCTTTCGCTATGTCTCTGTTATGCAAAAGGATCCCAGAACCAATTAGAATGTGTGCTTCTGTGCTCTCTCCCCGATCTCCAGCAGGGCCACCCTACATGCTAGGTCTATTGTTTTCCCAGTAGCTTCCGTGCAATAACAATTGGATTATTACCCAGTAAGGCCTATCTCTCTCTATCTTCACCCCCCTCTGCCCCCAGTCCTGGGTATATCCTAGACATTTTATTCAGGAGTGTAATATGTCATATGTAAGTGGCTTAATTGGACGGAGGTCCAAAGAGATTGCTAGTGTATGAGGGGCCATCATGGCCTCTTTTCAGTCCTTGTAATCAATCAATCCATTGTCGGCATCACACCTGATTTGCAGTTGCACAGACGGTCCTGGGTGTTCAATGAGCAATATATTCTTTGGATGCCACCACTCCCGTAATGACCTTGGATTTTCAACGGTTAAAATCAGGAAGGTATGTCAAAGTAAGTGGGTTAGGGGGTGGGGTGCAGCACGTGTCTTAACTGCAGGAATTGTGGTCTGTGTAAATGGAACTCTGCATCATAACATTGCCCTCCCAGATGTCGCTCAACTTAAAGATACCTATAACGTCTCAGGGTTTAAAAAACATTGTTATCTTAGTGATGGGGAGCCAGTTTTCTTCCAATAGTTTAATTTCTAGAATGAGTTTTCGCATAAAAATCTGGGAAGACTGGCCATTTTAAAATGCACCATCCTGCCGACAGTTAATAATAGAAGAACAGTCAATTTATCAATGTTGTGATCTAGTTGGGTCAGCAGAGGGGGAGTTATTGAGGTTCTACGTGCGATGGGGGAGCAGATCTATGTGGATCTCCAAGTATTTAAAGTGTCCAGTGTGTATCTTGAGTTGGAATTGTCAAGGTAGTTCCCCCTCTAAGGGGCCACTGGGCACATGGAGGGATTTTTTTCAAAGCACTATCGATTCCGATGTTTCTACATATAGTCCCAATATATGCATTATTCTGGCACCGGGGATGTGGAAATTCCACAAAAACGTGACCACATCATCTGTGTACAAAGACATATGGTCTTTTGACTCGTTCGTCCGTTGACAAGTATTTCCCCTGAGCATGAGGAGTTTGGCCCGGGGTTCAGTCACCAATGTGAATAGGAGTGGAGACAGTAAGCAGTTCTGCCTGGTGCTCTGTTCTGTTGGGAGTGGACAGGAGAGGGCTCTGTTATCTCTGACCTGTGCCCAGGGTGTGGACTAAAGAACATTAACACACCCAGGAATCATGGGCCAAAGTTTTATCCTGTGGATAACCTGGAACAGAAACTCCAACTTAAGGAGTTGAAGGCCTTCTCGAAGTCAAACAGCAAGAAGGTATGAAGAGCCTCTCCGCTCCCACCTTCAGGTTAGTATTAAGAGCAACCTCAGAAGGCAGTGTCTGGTATAACGGCCAAACATTAAACCGTTTTGGTTTCAGTGAACCAACATAGTAATAACCTTAACTAACAGATTGGTGAGCATTTTTGCTAAATTCCTGGTCTATGTGTGCAAAAATGATATCAGGCTATAAGAAGGAGCACTGATCAGGACGTTCCCCATGTTTTGTCGCTTCACATAGCCAGGTGACCAATTGTGATTGCTTCCTTGAACAGGGGTTGGAGGTGGGGGTTAGTAAGTGACGGAAGTTAAAAAATAAATTAAAAAAAAACACATTCCAGCAATAACTGTGTGATGAGCACAAAGTTCTGTTCGATATGCAGGTAACATGTTAACCAGGAGATCTGCAGAGAGCAGGTTTGTGTGTTCAGCCTCCAACAAAATGCACTGAGCATCTAGGGAATGATATTAGGTGGCAAAAGTGTCTGCTATATCAGTAGCCAGTGAGTAGTTTATCCTGCAAATGATAATTTTTTTCTGGATTGTCTTGCAAGTGGCCAACCAGTACAGTAGTTTGCCAAGTTTATCCCAAGTTTCATAAATTCTACTCTGGGATACCATCCAGAATTGATAGCTCTTATTCATGGATAGATACCTGAGCAGAGCCATATAAAGTCTAGTTGCCTGAGACACGGTGTTAGAAGGTCTGACTGCCAGGCGTTTAAGCGCAAGAACCCTCAATTCTAATGTGGGCATCTGTGCTTCCTGCTGGCATTTGTGCGATTTTATGAGGTCAATGGCTTATCTCCTTACAACTGTCTTGAAGGCCTCCCAGACATTGATGACTGAGGAGACAAACTGTTGGTTAAGTATGAAGTGCCCTTCAGTGTCCTGTCTGAAGAATGCCACGCTGTCACCATTCTGAAGCCACCATTGATAGAATCTCCAGCACTCCTGCCCCTCAACATCATTAATATTGGAGAGTGATCAGATATAACCATTCACAACAATGTTATATTGACCACATCTTGAGCATCAAGGTGTTGGGTGCAAGGATCTGGTCAAGAAGAGAGAAGGAGTTTTATATGCAGTGGAGTTAAACGTGTAGGCTTTCTATACTGTGTGCTAACCCACCAGATGTCTAAAAGGCACAAAGTATTCACCCAATCCTGCAGTTTAGGGGAGCATCAAATTGTTACCCTTTTGGCATGCTGAACATTCAGAATTTTACCCATAACAGCATTGAAATCGCCACCAGTTATCAGTTTGCAGGCTGGCAAGGTAACTGGGATGTTGGTCGGGGAGGGCAATGTAGCATCCAAGGGCTGGGAGAGCATAAACACTCAGCAGAGATCAGTGGAGCCCATGGAGCAACACTGACACCTGTATAGATTTACCCAGCGGGTCGGCCTGAGTATCAATGACTGTTCTGTGCAATAACTCCACCACACTCCGAGAACCTTTAGTGAGCCAGAGGTATAGACCCCATTTTATCCATAACGTAATCTTCAGTTATTACTATGTAGGTGAGTCTCCTGCAGGAAGAGAAAGTATGGGGAATGACGTTTGGCAAAGTGCAGAACCGTGTCCTGTCTGATATTGTTTAGCCCATATACATTTCAGGACAAGATTTTATACATATTTAGACTGTCTTTCGGGCCATTGGTTAGCAGCATCATGAAGCCATGAAACAGTCCAGTATGCCTTGCACCCTTAAAATGATCAACAAAATCTAAAAAACATAATTCCCCTACCCAGCACTTCCACCTGCTAAACATTTGTCGCCTTTGAACGAATACCTTGAAAAGGAAAAACAAGAGTAAACACAATCTCCTGACTCCACTTGTTCTGTTGGTCTAGACGGGAGCTACTTAGCAGGAAGGGGGTCCATCGCAGACCTCCACGACCCCAATGTCAGATACTGCAATCAAATAGTCTGGAGCTCAGAACCAGGGAAGTTAAAGACTGTCCCAGTGTGTGGCATTCCTTGGCTTGCCTCCATGTAACGCTCTGGGATGGCACACACCCAGGTAGGGCCAAAATGAACTGCTGGTGGGTCGCTGGGCCCCATCATGGATTATTTTTCTGCAGTGTTTTTTTTTGGTTTAGGTGCTTGAGGAGAAAGTCGGGCTTGGTGTTTCGCCCTGAAGAAACTGGGAGGCTCGTACCAGTTTACCTCTATTGTTTTCCATTATTTGAGTCACTTTAGTTTTAAATCCTACTGTCCTATTGCTGCAGTGCAAAAAAAAAACACAGAGATGTGGTATACCAGGACAATCAACATTGCATTCCCAAAAATCACTCACTTTCATCCTTCTGTCCCTTGGAAAGACTGGGAGAAAGAATATTTAAAGTTCAAGAAAAAAAGTCTGATGGTGATCACTATAGAGGTCTCAGCAGGGCATTTTAACTGGAGAGAGACAAAGGATACCTAAGCAACAACAGTATGAATCGCCTTTTAAACCACGTTTGTAATGTCTCACTCCTTTGTAAACCACTGCAGCCCCTCTGCTTAAGACAATTCGAGATGGAAAAGCTTATCCCTCATTGGCCTACATATATCACTCTCCTCCCATCATCCAGAGAGAATTGTTTAGCTGTCTCCATGCACATGAAAGCATTCCCCTTCCACTGAGGATCAAACCTTAAACTTGCTACATAGAGCGGCCTTACTTTTTATGTCATTAAACTCATCAGCACAGTGTTTTTTACTTGTCTGGTGCTCGGAAGGAGAGCGTTTTTATCTCCCTTGAGTAAGGTCGTCTGTAAAGTTGCCAGTTGCAAGATTTTCAGCTTTGATTTTAGTACTACCCTCAGGATCCCTCCAGAACCGGTGCCAGACCTTTTCCATTTCCCTGGGAACCAGAAAACACATTTTCAGTTTGAGTAACTCGCATCTTGAGAATCCTACATGGTCTTAAGCAGAATGTCCATTTATTTTTTATTTTTTTTAGTATGCCACGCAATATTGTGTGAAATACTTCGGGCCCAGAGCGCTGCCCCTCCCTGCATATTGGCCAATGTTTCCACTTTAGCTCCCGTTCTGATCATACTTACGGTCAGGCACACTGTCACACTGCTCTTGAGGAGTTAAACTCAGCCACGTTTTCTTCACAGTGCTTATCACTTTCTCCAACTATCTTGGTCTTCTTCCGGCCCCACCACTCTTTCATACAGTCCTTGCCTTTATTGCTTGCAGCTTTTCTTATGCTCTTAGTCTTTTGAATTGAGATCAGTAGTTATATGTTGATTAATTTTTGCTGCGTGTTCTCTCCCGTTGTGAACTTGGAGTCCTCTATTGCAAGATGGAACACTTTGCATTGCCTTGCGTACCTGGGCTTAAACAGTGGCACATGCCTGTCTTTTCTCTGTTTCTTAGTCTTTCTTTGTTCCTGGACAGCTTACCAGTCGAACATAGTTGCCATTGTAGCACAAGCATCACATGCCCCCCACATCTTCCTTAATGAGTCTCCTGCATTCTGTCACACTAAGGATCTGTGTCACCCCCTTGGGGGGGGGTGGGCGGGGCAGAGGATGGGCTGCCCACCACCCACTCTGCCACACTGTCCTCATGCCTTCTCTTACTCTTGAGCTTTCAGCTGGGGTAGTTAAATTTTTCACAGGACCAGTACATTTTCACACGGGTCGGCTCCTTCTTTGATCATATTCTCATATACATCCAGTCCTGGCACCACTGTTTCTGTTCTAGAAAGGGGAAGGCGGGGGTGGGAGGTGAACTTGCCACTGTCCACTGCACACACTGACTCTGATTAAGCTGGCTAATGGGATTGTTTCTCTTGTGTTCTGAACAGCCCAGAGAGGCCATATTCACAAGTTCCTGGCAGCTTGTCACCAGTAGGACCTTTCATTGTGTTTATACATTCAGTTAAGGAGCTCCCTATGTCCTTGGGACGCCACTGTGTGTAAGAAGTAGTAGTCACCAGGAGCTGTGATAGAAAGGATCCCCCTTGGGCCCTGGTTAGCTATGTCCACCCTTGTTGGATTTTTATTTTTAAAACACGTTTGCAATTAAATATCTTCTTTTACTTAATTGTACCTCTCCTCTGTCACCATAGAGCAACAAACACAATTCTATTTTGCCAAAGTATTACTTTTGTCAGTCCAAAAATCATTTAATTTAATCAAGGCATTTTGCATTCCTCTTCTCACCTCAGTGTTTTTTTTTTCCTGCTGATTTCCCCCCCCATTCCTCCTGTCCAAAACAGCTGCAGCAAAGACGCTGTTTTGTACCAAACCTCTTCAGTTATCCTGTTTCTGCTGTGGTAAATAAGCATTTGTGAAATATACTAGGCTCCTTATGTGGATTTGTTCCTCTTATTTATTTTTTTTAGTAAGGAACATGCACCACATGTGAACATGAGGTTCGATGTTTTTTCTTAAAATTGATTTATCTTATTTAAGATCGATTGGAGCTAAACTCAAAATTATTTAGAAGGGATGTTTTCAGCTGTTATTGGTGATTCAGAAATGTTATCATTTCAGGTAGCTGAGCATTTGACGACCCACAACTTTTACTTCCTGTACTTCATTGTCCTCTACACCCCACCATGACAAACAGAATGCATCAGATCAAATCTATATAAATAACAGCTGGAACCTCTTTATTCTTAAAGCTCTTTCACATAGTAATTTTGGCTTAGATTTTGTTGGTGTGGGTGTTGAGAGTTTGGATGTGCCCCAGGTTGCTTACTTCCTTATTCTTATGTGGAAGGAACATACAAAATATCGTATTTGTCTCAGAGTAGGTTTACCAGATGTATTCCCTGTGGCTCGAACTGTAATATCAAGCTATCACTATATCAAGGTAATACCAATTGTTCACATTCTTGTTTGTCTCATGGCCGAGCTGTCTCTTTATCTGGTCAGTTGTTCGAATGGAGCGCCATCTTCATGCCAGACTGTTTCAAGTTGTAAACTGGTGGGTGACACCTCAGTCAGTGAGTTTCTCCATCAGGCTCTCTCAAAATGTTTTGTTGAACCTGTGCTGCAACTTTTTTAGGATTGGAGTTTCTTACGTCAGAGTAACCTGACCCTTAAAGAAACTGCTTTGCATTTTTTCATCCCAAACCACATACCATTGGTTTTGCCATTGACTCCTAGATCTTTAACCAGCTTGCATCCATGTGGCTTATCTAGCCAAACTGAAAGCTATTTGGTGACACCTGGGTATGTACTGGAGTAAGTCAGAGGACATGTAATGATTTCTCACATCCGAGAAATAAGTCGGACACCCACACGTGGTCACTTGTAATGCTTAGGCTAAATGTTGTCTGCAGCTGGTTAGACCTCACCTTATATTTTTGCAGAGCTCCAAAAGCCACTGCTAAGTATGGTATTTTATAGGACATAGTTTAACCTACTCCAACACTTCTGATACAGGCATAGTTTCTTACAGAACAAAATGTACAGTGACCTATTGACATTAAGACTACATTTGTATTGGAAAGCATGGTTACAGTTGGCCAGCAGGCTAGAAGTGATTTGCAAGAAACACACTAAAAATTATTTTTATTAGTACAAAGCTAGCATGTTATTGGGCAGAGGAGGGGTGTGTGTATGGCTAAGAGACCACTTAATAGACCCTGAGAGGTCTACAGGGAATCCGATCCATGGGCTGAATATAATTTAAAGGCCCCCAGTCTCGCGGCTTAATGACAAGTATCCCGTCTATTGGCATCTTTCGTCTCATGTAGAGATAGCCAGGTTTGGCCTGTGGAAGCAAGCCTTTGAGTGCAGTTTTGGGTACGTTTACGAGTGCCCTTTTAAAGGCTGTAACTATGAAAATGATTTATCTTGGCAACATCGTTAACACATTGTGAAGAATGACACTGGCCAGTAAACAGTGTAATTCATCTTATTTGTTAATATTCTCAGTAGTATATGTACTACAATGTTCACAAACTCAAAAATATGTGCCTTAATTAAATCCAAGTACACCTAGTCATGTGCATGTGCTTTTTTAAGAGAATCTTTTCATAAATCATACTACCCCTTCACATTTTGATGAGTGGGCAATAAGGAATGAATTCAAAAGGTCTTTGAAGGCTTTATGATGTTAACCAATTAATTCTGCGTGGCGACTGTAATTCGTCAGCAAGTTATGACTAATACTTCGGAAGGTTTATCGGTAACCAGTTATTTAGATCATCAGAGAAATGGACCTCACCCCGTAGGACAAAATCATTCACATCAATCATGGCTATATTTTTTTTTTAGTTTTAATAATCTTGCTTTTCCACTGGCAAAATATTTTAGTAAATGGAGCACAAAATCGTTTTCTTCTCTATAGAACACCATATGTGCCCGTCTTCGTTTCGTAACTGTTTTTTTCCTTGTTACATACCTGTATAGAGCAGAAGAATGTGGAAACGGAATACAAATTTTAACATGGAAAGTCCGGGGATTTCCTCTACTCGGGCCCTTTCACTACAGGGAAACACAAGTTCGATGGCATCTGTCGCTGTAGATACGCATGTTTTGCATAGCTCGCCATCTGGTGTTGGGCCGGAGTGTTACAAGTTGTTTTTCTTCGAAGAAGTCTTTCGAGTCACGGGACCGAGTGACTCCTCCTTTTGTCTCCATTGCGCATGGGCGTCGACTCCATCTTCGATTGTTTTTTTTCCGCCATCGGGTTCGGACGTGTTCCTGTCGCTCCGAGTTTCGGAACGGAAAGATAGCTAATTTCGGAAGATTTTCGTCGGTATTGTTGCGTTCGGGATCGGCGTAGTTAGATTCAACACCGCATCGAAGATCGAAGAGCTCCGGTGCCCTTCAGGGTAGTTTTTCGATCCCCCGTCGGGGCCTGGTCGGCCCGACCGCGTGCAGAAGAACGCCGATGGAACGGACCCCGTTCCGTTTCTGTCCCAAATGCCACAATAAATACCCCTATACAGACCAACACTTGGTCTGTAACCTGTGCCTGTCACCTGAGCACAGTGAAGACACTTGCGAGGCCTGTCGTGCGTTCCGGTCCCGAAAAACACTCCGAGACCGTCGAGCCAGAAGACTTCAGATGGCGTCCGCGCCGACAGCCCACCGGGAGTTCGAGGAACAAGAAGAGGAGGGAACCTTTTCGATCCAAGATTCGGACTCCGAAGGATTCGACGATACACAAACCGTGAGTAAGACGTCGAAAGCCACTCAGAAGAAGATTTACAAGGCCCAGGGGACGCCACTGCCACCAGGCCATGGCTCGACCCATAAATTCGGTGACCGACCGTCGGCACCGAAAAAGGCCCAAACAGTGCCGAGATCGTCCGACTCCCGTCGAGACACCGGCACGCAGCCTTCTCGGGACCGAGAAAGTGCTGGAGACAAGCATCGACACCGAGATACCGGTGTAGACACGGCTCGACGCCGAGACAGCGGCACCGAAGAAGATCGACGCCGAGAGGTTTCGGCACCGAAAAAGAAAAAAGTCACCTCGGCGCCCAAAAAAGATGCAGACAGGGTTTCGGTGCCAAAACAAACTGCAACCGACCCAGTTTCAGGCTCTTATACAGAAGAGCACTCGCTAACCTCCCAAATGCAAAAGCATAGGTTTGAGGAAGAGCTACACTCAACTGATGTAGACCATACGCAAAAGCGTATTTTCATTCAGCAGGGGACAGGAAAAATAAGCACCCTTCCCCCTATTAGAAGAAAGAGAAGATTGGAGTTCCAAACTGAACAGACCCCACAAACAAAAGTGGTGAAAAAAGTTACCCCACCACCCTCTCCTCCACCTGTGATTAACATCTCACCAGCACAAACTCCATCACATTCCCCAGCTCACACCACCATGAGCCAGGGTGACCAAGATCAAGACGCATGGGACTTATACGACGCCCCAGTGTCAGATAACAGTCCGGAGGCATACCCTACGAAGCCATCTCCACCAGAGGACAGCACTGCGTATTCTCAAGTGGTGGCTAGAGCAGCACAATTTCACAATGTAAGCCTCCACTCAGAACAGGTCGAGGATGACTTTTTATTCAACACACTCTCCTCCACCCACAGCTCCTACCAAAGCCTGCCTATGCTCCCTGGTATGCTCCGGCATGCAAAAGAAATCTTTAAGGAGCCGGTCAAAAGCAGGGCAATCACACCAAGAGTGGAAAAAAAGTACAAGGCGCCTCCTACAGACCCGGCTTTCATCACTACACAGCTGCCACCAGACTCTGTCGTTGTAGGAGCAGCTAGGAAAAGGGCCAACTCCCACACATCTGGAGATGCACCACCCCCAGATAAAGAAAGCCGCAAGTTCGATGCAGCTGGTAAGAGAGTCGCAGCACAAGCTGCAAACCAGTGGCGCATCGCTAACTCCCAGGCACTACTTGCGCGCTATGACAGAGCCCATTGGGACGAGATGCAACATCTCATTGACCATCTGCCCAAGGACCTACAAAATAGGGCAAAACAAGTGGTTGAGGAGGGACAGACCATTTCCAACAACCAAATCCGCTCCTCCATGGACGCTGCAGATACAGCTGCACGGACAATTAATACATCTGTAACTATCAGAAGGCATGCATGGCTCCGAACGTCTGGATTTAAACCAGAGATTCAGCAAGCAGTTCTCAATATGCCTTTTAATGAAAAAGAACTGTTCGGTCCAGAAGTGGACACAGCGATTGAGAAGCTCAAAAAAGACACGGACACTGCTAAAGCCATGGGCGCACTCTACTCCCCGCAGAGCAGAGGGAATTACAGCACATTCCATAAAACACCCTTTAGAGGGGGGTTTCGGGGTCAGAGCACACAAGCCAGCACCTCACAGGCAACACAGTCCAGTTACCAGGGACAGTACAGAGGAGGTTTTCGGGGACAATATAGAGGAGGGCAATTCCCTAGGAATAGAGGAAAATTTCAAAGCCCCAAAACCCCTACTACTAAGCAGTGACTCACATGTCACTCATCCCCTCCACACAACACCAGTGGGGGGAAGAATAAGTCATTATTACAAAGCATGGGAGGAAATCACTACAGACACTTGGGTTCTAGCAATTATCCAACATGGTTATTGCATAGAATTTCTACAATTCCCTCCAAACATACCACCAAAAGCACAAAATTTGACAAAACATCATTCCAATCTCCTGGAGATAGAAGTGCAGGCACTATTGCAAAAGAATGCAATCGAATTAGTGCCAAACACACAAATAAACACAGGGGTTTACTCACTGTACTTTCTGATACCAAAGAAGGACAAAACGCTGAGACCAATCCTAGACCTCAGAATAGTGAACACATTCATCAAATCAGACCATTTTCACATGGTCACACTACAAGAAGTATTACCATTGCTAAAACTACACAACTACATGTCAACTTTAGACCTCAAGGACGCGTATTTCCATATACCAATACACCCATCGCACAGGAAATACCTAAGGTTTGTATTCAAAGGAATACATTACCAATTCAAGGTACTGCCTTTCGGATTAACAACCGCACCAAGAGTCTTTACCAAATGTCTAGCGGTAGTCGCTGCACACATCAGAAGGCAGCAAATACATGTGTTCCCATATCTAGACGACTGGCTAATCAAGGCCCATTCGTTAATAGAGTGCTCAAATCACACAAATCAGATCATACAAACCCTCTTCAAACTAGGGTTCACCGTCAACTTCACAAAATCCAACATTCTGCCGTGCAAGGTACAACAATACCTAGGAGCCATAATAGACACAACAAAAGGAGTAGCCACTCCAAGTCCCCAAAGAATTCAAAATTTCAAAACCATCATACAACGCATGTATCCAACACAAAAGATACAAGCAAAGATGGTATTACAACTCTTAGGCATGATGTCTTCATGCATAGCCATTGTCCCAAACGCAAGACTGCACATGAGGCCCTTACAACAGTGCCTAGCATCACAGTGGTCTCAAGCACAGGGTCATCTTCTAGATCTGGTGTTAATAGACCGCCAAACTTACCTCTCGCTTCTGTGGTGGAACAACATAAATTTAAACAAAGGGCGGACTTTCCAAGACCCAGTGCCACAATACGTAATAACAACAGATGCTTCCATGACCGGGTGGGGCGCACACCTCGATCACCACAGCATACAAGGACAATGGAACGTACATCAAACAAGACTGCATATAAATCACCTAGAACTTCTAGCAGTTTTTCAAGCACTAAAAGCTTTCCAACCAATAATAGTTCACAAATACATTCTCGTCAAGACAGACAACATGACAACAATGTATTATCTGAACAAGCAAGGGGGGACGCACTCCACGCAGTTAAGCCTGCTAGCACAAAAAATTTGGCGTTGGGCAATTCACAACCAAATTCGCCTAATAGCACAATTTATACCAGGGATCCAAAATCAACTCGCAGACAATCTCTCTCGAGATCACCAACAGGTCCACGAATGGGAAATTCACCCCCAAATTCTGAACACCTATTTCAAACTCTGGGGAACACCTCAAATAGACTTGTTTGCGACGAAGGAGAACGCAAAATGCCAAAACTTCGCATCCAGATACCCACACAAACAGTCCCAAGGCAATGCCCTATGGATGAACTGGTCAGGGATATTTGCTTACGCTTTTCCTCCTCTCCCTCTCCTTCCTTACCTGGTAAACAAACTCAGTCAAAACAAACTCAAACTCATATTAATAGCACCAACTTGGGCAAGACAACCCTGGTACACAACGCTGCTAGACCTATCAGTAGTACCCCACATCAAATTGCCCAACAGGCCAGATCTGTTGACACAACACCACCAAAAGATCAGACACCCAGATCCAGCATCGCTGAATCTAGCAATCTGGCTCCTGAAATCTTAGAATTCGGGCACTTACAACTTACTCAAGAATGTATGGAAGTCATAAAGCAAGCCAGAAGGCCATCCACCAGGCACTGCTATGCAAGTAAATGGAAGAGGTTTGTTTGCTACTGTCATATTAATCAAATACAACCATTACACACAACTCCAGAACATGTAGTGGGTTACTTGCTTCACTTACAAAAATCTAACCTAGCTTTCTCTTCCATTAAAATACACCTTGCAGCAATATCTGCATACCTGCAGACTACCTATTCAACTTCCCTATATAAGATACCAGTCATTAAAGCATTCATGGAGGGCCTTAGGAGAATTATACCACCAAGAACACCACCTGTTCCTTCATGGAACCTAAATGTTGTCCTAACTAGACTTATGGGTCCACCTTTTGAACCCATGCACTCCTGCGAAATACAGTTCCTAACCTGGAAGGTTGCATTTCTCATCGCCATTACTTCCCTAAGAAGAGTAAGCGAGATTCAGGCGTTTACAATACAAGAACCTTTTATACAACTACACAAAAATAAGGTCGTCCTAAGGACTAATCCCAAATTTTTGCCTAAGGTTATTTCACCGTTCCATCTAAATCAAACAGTGGAACTTCCAGTGTTCTTTCCACAGCCAGATACCGTAGCTGAAAGGGCACTACATACATTAGATGTCAAAAGAGCATTGATGTATTACATTGACAGAACAAAGAACATCAGAAAGACAAAACAACTATTTATTGCATTTCAAAAACCTCATGCAGGAAACCCAATATCAAAACAAGGTATAGCCAGATGGATAGTTAAATGCATCCAAATCTGCTACCTTAAAGCTAAACGACAGCTGCCCATTACACCAAGGGCACACTCAACCAGAAAGAAAGGTGCTACCATGGCCTTTCTAGGAAACATCCCAATGCAAGAAATATGTAAGGCAGCCACATGGTCTACGCCTCACACATTCACAAAGCACTACTGTGTAGACGTGTTATCCGCACAACAAGCCACAGTAGGTCAAGCCGTATTAAGAACATTATTTCAAACTACTTCCACTCCTACAGGCTGAGCCACCGCTTTTGGGGAGATAACTGCTTACTAGTCTATGCAAAACATGCGTATCTACAGCGACAGATGCCATCGAACTGAAAATGTCACTTACTCAGTGTACATCTGTTCGTGGCATCAGTCGCAGTAGATTCGCATGTGCCCACCCGCCTCCCCGGGAGCCTGTAGCAGTTCGGAAGTTACCTTCAACTATTTGTATATATATCATCTCAAGCTTAAATAGGTACATACTTAGTCAATCCATTGCATGGGCACTATTACTACAATTCAACTCCTACCTCACCCTCTGCGGGGGAAAAACAATCGAAGATGGAGTCGACGCCCATGCGCAATGGAGACAAAAGGAGGAGTCACTCGGTCCCGTGACTCGAAAGACTTCTTCGAAGAAAAACAACTTGTAACACTCCGGCCCAACACCAGATGGCGAGCTATGCAAAACATGCGAATCTACTGCGACTGATGCCACGAACAGATGTACACTGGGTAAGTGACATTTTCATTCTCTGCCTAGGTTATGGCCGTTATCACGGCGGTGATTCTTGTGAAGCAAACCTACATTAACTACCCATTTGAAAAGAGTATAGATTTTCGACTGTGACCAGAAAATATTTGACATAAATTGTAAAAAGTGGTTGTGGTTTTGCCTTTGAGCTCGTCAGAAACTGAATGAGTCCCTTTTTATTTGATCATAAAGTCTTTCATCCCTTATTAAGTAAATACAAGGCTTTTGGTAGATTCATTCAAGGACCGTATGCTGTCATTGCTTGCCACATAAACTCTTGCATCTTTTTTTTTTTTTTTTAAAGATCTAATATATTATTTCAATCATTGCTCCATTTTATCTTCTTATTAGAGGGGCTACTCATGAGGGAGCATTCAAACCGAGCCATGGTTTCTATCATGCACAGCTGTTATAAATATTAAAACCTCTATAACTTGGAGCTTACGTGGACGATTTTTTGGTAGCTGTTGACTCCTTTTGGTGATTGACAAAGTTCCGCCTTTGTCATATAAAAAACAATCACAAACAAAATTTAGTAGTCCTATAGACTACTTGTATTTAATATTGTGATAGAAAATTTCATATTAATTTAGAAATTATTCAGTGTTTCAACGTAGACCTAAGCACCTTTTCTTTAAGAGACTTCAGACACCGTTGTTTATTATTATTATTTTTTTTCCGAAGACCTAGCGCTTTTTAACGTTTTTCTTGGCTGAAACAGGGACACTGACGTGGCAAAGTAACTTTTACCTTTTTCTTCTTAAAACAGCATCACCTTTGAAAAAAGCCTTTTCTTGCTCTACATGGGAGTGTCATTAATCACCCCCCCCCGTCATATGAAAGGGGAAATCAGAAGACTGAGTGCTTAAGTCACCAAAAAGGCTTTTTTCCACAATTTCAAAGTAAGACTTTATTAGTGGTGAAGTAATTGAAGATTTGATGAGGAAACTGACGACAAAGCTCTCATGTTTAATTATGCTACATACTATTCAGTGAGTGCTATTGCCTGGCGTATGTATTAAGATGAGCATTAAAGGTCTTTGAAAACTAGCTCTATCCTATTCTACAGGAGGACTTCAGTAGGTGACTGAGCGCCATTATTAATATTACTGCAATCAGTTGCCTACCATATTAGGTTTTGTTTTCTCAAGGACATATACTTTTAAGGGCAATAATCTATAGAGGACTAAAGCAGCAAATGAATGGCATACTGCTCAGTGATTCTAGGTACTTTGTTGCTATGTAAACTGAAATTCGTCTACCGAGCAACTGCACACTCAGTGCATTTTTGTGCTCTTGAATGTGTCAGCACAACACAGTGTGTATACTGTTCAAAACTGCACTGAGCAGTATGCACACATCATATATAGTTTGTTTTGGGGCTCACTAATTGTATAGGTGTTTCACTTAACAAGTTGCATCTTCTGTATATTGGACTGGAAATGGACACAAGTAACCATTGAACAGTAATAATCAATCCAACTTGTCTGTTAAAGAATCTAGAAGACTGTGCAAATGTTGCTAAGGTCCATTTAGTTGATCTTCTTTTTATTGGATGCATTTCCTTTGTCTTTCTTTACCTTTATGTTTTCAGTGGTCTTCTGTTTAGTCCACATCTCTGATGTATGGAATAGTTTGGATAGTTAGATTGTAGTCATTGACAGTCTAACTTGTAAATAGGAAGTTTGGGGCATGGAAACCCTTACCTTCTTTGTAAAACAGTGGTTAAAATGGTAATGCTGGTGTGTGTTCTTTTAGTTAAATCTTATCAAATCATTTTTGTTAACAGTAAAAGTCCTTTGATTTCAGTATTTTCTAATTTCTTCAGTCCAAATGCAGAAGTAGGCAGTATGTCTTGTGGCTGACATTTGTTTATTAAGATTTTCTTTTGCCAGTACTGTCATCACTCAATGTTTGGGATATTTGACTTTAAATGTTAACTTTGTACCCCATTCTTAGATCTTCTGGTTGGCATTTTATGGGCACTAACTAGACCAGTGTGCCTTACTGCAGCATTAATGGCATATTGCAAAGTGGTATATGGGGTCCCATGCCCTCAGCCTTTACTTCTTGCAGTTGAGTATTTGTTGTAAATGGCCAATAATCGCTCACCCTCATTGTCCTGTCCCAAATTTCAGTGTGGTGTCTACAATCCATATTTTCCCTGCTGCTCTTTCCACAGATTACCACACCCTCCCACCAGTTTCGGGACCTTACGTTAAGTTAAATTATTTTTGGCAGAAAAATCTGAAACTGAGGAATGGTAGGTACTGCATGTTGCTGTAGAGGTGTCCTGTGAGTGGGAATTGTGGGCATGCTCTATTTATTTATTTTTACAACTCTGTGTTGTGTGGCTCTAGAATGCAATATTTTAATTAAAACCTCACCCAGAGTAATGCATGAAGATAACTCTTACTCCATTTTGAATATTGTGCCTGTCATGACACCATTTTATTGGTGTGGTCACGTTCACAGTATTCATCTTTTGACATGTAGTTCAACTTAGGATGACCAGCCTTGAACACTAAAACTAAAGAATAGAGCTCCTTTTGATGCTACTGCTAAAATTGTTTCTATGTGAAATGCATGGATCCAAATTGTATGGCTGCTGATGCGTTTCTCCCAGCCCTTTTTGGCAGTAGGTTCAGCACTCAATTTTGCATGGACTCAAATTAGGGGAACTCATAAGGGCAATTTGAAGCGAGCATAGCATTCTCCTTAGTACTGCCTTCAAAGCACTTTTGTTCTGACCTCAAGAGACTCCTCTAGCGTCCGCTTTGCTCACAGATTCTCCTCTATTTTTCTTTCTCTCTCATCCAGAGGCTTTATTTCTGTAATTATCCTTTCATGTATGCGTTTAGGTCTTTGACACTAATGTAGTGGAATCAGTACATCTGAAATGGGGAAAATAATTGGATTCTGCGGCCATTGGTACATAAGTAACTTTCTTTTCATCCTTAATGAGTTCTCCAAGTAGCACATGCACTTTTGGAGCTGTTGGATCCTAGAAATAAGCCTTCAGACTCCACCGCCAAATAGCATGTTCTTAATAAAAAATAAAATCAATGAATGCATGGCTTTAAAAGCGAAAGTACAAATGAATTGTGTGGTAAAATTCAATGCAACAGCATTTATTGTGTCACACTGGAGTGATTGTCATGCCTGTGGGTGGTTGTGTTGAGGTGTGTGGCTTTACCCAACTACAGACTTCAGCTTGGCAGAAATAATTATCTCTTTAATTTCACAGTGTTTGTGAACTGATTATCCAGTTATGTTTTCTTCTTTGAGACACATTTTTCAATACTAGCAGCACGCTAGAATCATTTTAGATGTTGAGTCATGGCAAATAGCACTATTGTGCATGCTACACAGTGCTGTCAAACATATTTTTTTTTTTAGGACTCTGAGGAACTTCACAATGAAATAGAGCAGGTGTGTTTTATTTGGGAGCATTTATATTGTGACATAAGTCACTCAATACTACTTCATAGCTCTATGGTATTTGGCAAGAAGTAAAAGGGTGAAGGTGGAGCAGACACTGTAGTGTAGAAGACACAAAGTAGATAAAAATAATTTTCATGGAAAATCCTTTGAATCTGAACGTTTTTGGCATGCCCCCGTATAAATTATTGGAATAGTGTTCAAGGCAGTGAGGTATGGGGTTTTAGCTGGATTCACTAGATAAATTTATTTGCCAAAGCAGTGCTTCTGTTGACCTGCATGCATTGAAAAATCCTTTGGGTATAATGATGATGCGTTGATGCAAGTGGCTGATTTACCACATTTCAACAACAACCGCAGCGTCTCTTGAAGGTAGTGTACTTGGTGCAGGGCTTAATGGAGCTAGCTTTCTGTTCCTACCTTCTCTTTTGCCTATTTGCACAAAGCACAAGTTGATGGAAGAGAAGTTTTCGCCTCTAGATTTTGTGAGATGGATATTATTTGGAGGGGGTAGGGTCAGGTACTCTAAATGTTGAGAGCTCACACGAACACAGGTTCTTCTAGCTTATTGTGCTTTCTGGAATGGCATTTATTAAACCATTGATGAATGCTCTATCATTCAGCATTGATTTTATTTTGGTAGAAATAAAGTATAGTGTTTGTTATCATTAACATTTTTTGATGACCGCTTCAGTCCCACCTCCAATTTCCTTAGGTCATTTTGGCACTACAGCTCTGTATCTTGGTGGAGTGCCCCTGTGGGACATTGTTCAGGTGTCATCACTGAGCCAGGTTTCTGGGATGGAACAGGTCTGGTGAGGAGTCGAATCAAATCAAATTCTTCTTCATAGATCCTTAGTTCAGAATAGGTCTTGCAGTACACTAGACCTAATGAGATTAAAGCATAGTGCAAAATGGACAAGTCTTGCTGCCTCAATATGTGTGAGCTATTTAATAGACTTTTGCCTCCTAATCATACTACCTGTTCCTTTCCTCTTTTATCTGATGACACCTGTCAATAACTATTGAGTTTTTTTCCTCCTTTTTCCAGCCCCATACCTGTAGTATCCAGATACACTAGGCCAAAGCCGTCTTCAACAGGAGGAAATCTTGGTGCTCTTAATTGGTTGTACTGCTTTAACTTCTTCCAATATTTTGCAGGCAGCCAAGGCCTAACTCCGTATATTTCAAAAACCTTTACATTTTGCACATCAGTCTCCTTGACTTCTTACTTTAATATGAATACTTTCTCCAATTTCGCTACTCTTCAGTTTAATTTATCTGGTTTGTTCCCAAGCCTGCTTGTGTTTGCCTCAGTCTTTATTAGTGGTTCTAAGATTCAAATATTGGGGCTTATTATGGGAAAATTGGTGTGAGCTAGCCAGATAAGCCGTACATTGCTATGTTTTCTCTTGCAGCAAACATTTTATCTTTTTCCCTTATAAACATAAAAAAGAGGACATGCCTTGTTGAGACTGAAACAAATATCAGGCCAGTCTGATCTGTGGGTTCTTGGATGGAATTCTGATTGTGTCCATAACTTTGTGAGGTGCCTGACTCCATGGTCACAGCAGGTTGTTTCCTAGACTGAAACTTGACCCTAAAATATTTGCCTGGTGGTGTCCCCGATATCTAATGCTGGATGTTTAGGTGCCTATAAGCCATCAAAGCCACATGGTGCCTTTCATAAGCCAAATAGTTTCTTTCCACTGGTCCTTCTCCAGCTCCTTCAGGGAGTTTAGCTATGTGTAAAGGCAATAATCCACATGCTACAGCAGCCTATTGTATCTAGGGATAGTCGGCACTCCCACCTGCTCCATGAGGGAACTCTTACATCTGGCAGGAGATATTGTGTTGTCCCCTTAATGCCATGTTCACAATGAACCCCACTGCCTGCTCTCTCTCTGCCTTATGCAGAGGAGCCCTAATGTGTGCCAGACCTCTACAGGACAAGAATACCTTCATGGGCAGGGAGTGTTCAAAAATCTATTCACACATTTGAGTTCTCTGTGGGAAGATTGAGGTGCCCCTGCGCTCCAACACACCTTCTGAAGTAGGAAGCCTTGCCTGGTCTGCACTAAGCTTTGATCTCATTTCGATTAGGTATTAATCCCTCAATGGAAGCAAAACAGCCATTTTGCTCTCAAGTGTCAAGGAGCCTTCAATTGGCTTTGCTTGATCTATAGGTAAGTTCCTCTTTACAGTTCTACTGCCACCATTGTCTTCTGTCCTAACTTAACTATTGAATGTTGATAGCTTGGACTCAATCCATCAAATAAGCCCAGAGCCTTGTGTGTGTGGATCTCCCGAAGGCAGCTCTAGTATGCATAGAAAAAATGTCCTTCCAGTGTTGTGGTTTTGTGGGTGTCACTGTTATGTGCTTTACTAATGCTTGATTCTCACAAGGGTCATAGTCCCTGCAAGGCTTAACAATTCTTTTGAAGCAGCAGAGAGCTGAGCTTAGTGGTCTAAATAAAATATCTGATGTCATCCACTACTTTGCAAAAGGCAATAAAAGCTATGTTTTAGAATGTTTTACTTGAATTGATGCACTAATCGGACATGAATTCCAAGCTTTACCTATACATGACAGAAAGGGGTAGAAAGTGATACTCTTTCCCATAATTTAGCAACACAATGAATTTGGGAGCTAAAAGTCCTCAGGTAAAGCCAAACAGAGTGATGTAAAAAAAACAAAAAATCTGGTTTAGGATTGTGCATATTGAGACAAGGTCCTTTAGAAGGTGATGTGACAGATCAAGGCAAAGAATCATTTTGGACTTTCAAATGATTTACCAGAAAGAGAATGAAGAAAGGGTGGAAGACCAGTTTGCAAGTTAAAAAGCTGGCTTTTTAAGAGCAGTTGAACCCTCCACCCAAGAAGTGTGGAAAACGAAGTTAATGTATTCTATTTTTGATGTGAATTGAATATGGAGGAAACAAATTAAAAACTTGCTCTGGGAAATGTAGTAGCAGTGGGTATTAAACATCTTAACCTCTTAAGTGCGGGCGTCGGCCACTGGCCGACGCCCACACACCCTCCCTGGTGCGGGTCACGACCAGTGGCCGACACCAGGAAGGGCATTAATAAATCCTCGGGTGCGTCGCACCCGAGGATTTTTTTTTTTTTTCCCCCCCGGGAGACACAGAAGCTACCGTGTCTCCCCCCGCCCCCCACCCGCCCCTTTGTGACGTCAGCGCGCCGCGAGGCGCGCTGACGTTGCAAAGGTGTTTTCCCCATGAAAGCAGGAAGCAGCCTTGCGGCCGCTTCCTGCTTTCATGGGGAAAACGGCCTTTTACACGTTCGGGAAGGCCTCGTAAGAAAGGGGAGACACTCCCCTTTCTTACGAGGCCTTCCTGAAAGTGTTTCCTGGCCCCCGGTCGCAGCTGTGCTGCGATCGGGGGCCAGGAAACACTTTCAGGTTTCCTGGCTCCCCCGATCGCAGCACAGCTGCGATCGGGGGGGTCAGGAAACAGTTTCAGAAGGCCTCGTAAGAAAGGGGAGAGTCTCCCCTTTCTTATGAGGCCTTCTGAAACTGTTTCCTGGCCCCCGATCGCAGCACAGCTGCGATCGGGGGCCAGGAAACCCCACTAGACACCAGGGATTTCACTTCTGGGGGGCGGCCCCCCCCCCCGGAAAACGGGCCGCCCCCCCCGCATAATTTTCTTAAAAAAAAAAAAAAAAAGGTAGGTGCCCCCTGGAGGGGGGGGGGGGGGGGGGGGGCGCAATCGCAAAAATACATATACCCCGTGGGCAGGGTGACCCCCTGTGGGGGCATTTTTTTTTTTAGATGTTGTAGGGTTTCCCTGGGGGCCATTTTGGCCCCCAAGGAAACCATACAGCAACTAAAAAAAAATATATGTATATATCTATATATATATATATCTATGTAGATATATCTATAGATATATCCATGTACCTAGATATATCTATCTATGTAGATATATATATATATAGGTAGATCTGTATCAAAGAGATTTATAAAGCGCGCTACTCACCTGTGAGGGTCTCAAGGCGCTGGGGGGGGGGGGGACGGGGGGAGGGAAAGGGGCTAGGAGGTTCACTGTTCAAAAAGCCAGGTTTTGAGGCCCTTCCTGAAAAGAAGTAGGTTTTGGGTCTTGCGAATGTGGGTTGTGAGTGCGTTCCATGTTTTGGGTGCAATGTAGGAGAAGGATCTGCCCCCGGTGGTGGTGTGTTTGATGCGGGGGACAGAGGCGAGAGAGAGGTCAGCTGAGCGGACGTTTCGTGTGGGGGTGTGGAAGATGACTCTCGTTGAGGTAGGCAGGGCCTGTGTTGTGGAGTGATTTGTGTGCGAGGATGAGGATCTTGAAGGTGATCCTTTTGTCAATGGGGAGCCAGTGGAGGGATTTGAGGTGTGGAGAGATGTGTTCGTGTCGGCGGAGGTCGAGGATGAGTCGTGCTGCTGAGTTCTGGATGCGTGTAGTTTGCACTTGAGTTTTAGAGTGGTGCCGGCGTAGAGGGCGTTTCTGTAATCAAGCCTGCTGCTGATGAGTGCGTGAGTGACAGTTTTTCTGGTCTCTGTGGGGATCCATTTGAATGTTTTCAGTATACGGAGTTTGTTGAAGCATGAGGAGGTAAGAGCGTTGATTTGTTGGGTCATAGAGAGGGAGGAGTCTAGGATGATGCTGAGGTTGCGTGCGTAGTTGGCGGGGGTGGGTGCAGGGCCTAGCGTGGTGGGCCACCATGGGGGGTCCCAGGTTTTTTTGGTGAGGGCCAAAGAGGATTATTTCAGTTTTGCTTGAGTTGAGTTTCAGGTGGTTGGCTGTCATATATACATCACTTTTGTCAATATGTGTGTGGTTTCCCTGGGGGGAAAAGGGTCCGACTTGTCTAGTGGCAGTTTTAGTGCCATAAAGAAGCGCAGAAGGTTTATATGCCTACTGCAAAGAGCACATCTGTATTTTATGTAAATAGCTGAGTACATTAGTAAAGTCTATGGAGAGATGAAGGGCACTTTTGCTGGGTGGTAATGAGGGAATCCGAGGAGGAGGGAGTGGGAGCACCAATAATGATTGTTGGACTGGGCGCAGGAGGGACTAAAGACTGTGACGAATGGTATGTGACAAGGTGTTTTTTGAGTGTCTTGAAAGTACGTGCTGATTGAGGGAAGAAGCGCAGGTAAGGTGGCCTCTACTATTGCACGTATCTCACACACACCATCGATTTTGTGACTGTCTACGTAGGCTAGTGTTTTAGAGCAACAGTTTAGCCAATAGCAGAGATGGCATCTTGATGGATGACTGCTGGCTGCACTCGGGTTATACAGGACCGCTCTGACATAGGATCAGAGACTGAGACATCAGATACTGAGACAGCATCTGAGGGATAGGACAATGGCGCAGACTCTGGGAGTGATTTTTCAGTCAGAGGAGTCCCATTCGAAAACTCCTCTTCCAGTACATTATGAGGGAGGTGATGAGGACAGTCCTGCTGTCCCTTCGCAAGCTGTTCGTGCAACTGGGTAATAGTGGGTTAGGCCAACCCAGAGAGCAGGTGAATGCGGCGGCAAGCAGAGAGAGAGTGCTCTCTTGGGAGCTCACCAATTTAGTTCAGCCCCAAATTCCACCACCCAAATCATATTGTGGAGACATCAAAATTGTCTATGGCAAAACAAACTGGTTTTGTAAGGCAGGCACCTGTGTTTTTGGTCCTGGATTCGGCGGCCATATAGAGAAACACACTTAACCCAAACATTTCTGGAAACTAGACATTCGGGGGAGTCCACAGAGGTGTGACTTGTGTGGATTCCCCAAAGTTTTCTTACTCAGAATACCCTGCAAAGCTGAAATGTTGAAAAAAAACTCTATTTTTCTCGCATTTCTGTCACACAAACTACAGGAATATGCTGGGATCCACAACATTCCTACCACCCAGTGACTCCTCACCTGTCCTGATAAAAACACTACCCCACTTGAGTGCCTACACCTAGTGCCTGTGTCAGGAATGGATCACCCCAGGGTCAACAGCTGCCTCACGTAAGGACCAACATTGACCGTTGTGTGATCTATTCCTGTCGCAGGCACCAGGCCTAACCACACAAGTGAGGTATCATATTTATCGGGAGACTTGGGGGAACGCTGGGTGGAAGGAAATTTGTGGCTCCCCTCAGATTCCAGAACTTTCTGTCACCGAAATGTGTGGAAAACGTGGTATTTTAGCCACATTTTGAGGTTTGCAAAGGATTCTGGGTAACAGAACCTGGTCCGAGCCCAACAAGTCACCTCATCTTGGATTCCCCTGGGTTTCTAGTTTTCAAAAATGTGCTGGTTTGCTAGGTTTCCCCAGGTGCCGGCTGAGCTAGAGGCCAAAATCCACAGGTAGGCACTGTTTTCTATGAAAATTTTTTATGTGTCCACGTTCTGTTTTGGGGCATTTCCTGTCGCGGGCGCTAGGCCTACCCACACAAGTGAGGTATCATTTTTATCGGGAGACTTAGGGGAACGCCGGGTGGAAGGAAATTTGTGGCTCCTCTCAGATTCCAGAACTTTCTGTCACCGAAATGTGAGGAAAACTTGTTTTTTTAGCCACTTTTTGAGGTTTGCAAAGGATTCTGGGTAACAGAACCTGGTCCGAGCCCCGCGAGTCACCCCTCCTTGGATTGCCCTAGGTCTCTAGTTTTCAGAAATGCACAGGTTTGGTAGGTTTCCCTAGGTGCCGGCTGAGCTAGAGGCCAAAATCTACAGGTAGGCACTTCTCAAAAAACACCTCTGTTTTCTTCCAAAAATTTTAATTGTGTCCACGTTGCGCTTTGGGGCGTTTCCTGTCGCGGGCGCTAGGCCTACCCACACAAGTGAGGTATCATTTTTATCGGGAGACTTGGGGGAACGCCGGGTGGAAGGAAATTTGTGGCTCCTCAGATTCCAGAACTTTCTGTCACCGAAATGTGAGGAAAACTTGTTTTTTTAGCCACTTTTTGAGGTTTGCAAAGGATTCTGGGTAACAGAACCTGGTCCGAGCCCCGCAAGTCACCCCTCCTTGGATTCCCCTAGGTCTCTAGTTTTCAGAAATGCACAGGTTTGGTAGGTTTCCCTATGTGCCGGCTGAGCTAGAGGCCAAAATCTACAGGTAGGCACTTTGGAAAAAACAGCTGTGTTTTCTATAAAAAAAATAGGATGTGTCCATGTTGTGTTTTGGGGCATTTCCTGTCGCGGGCACTAGGCCTACCCACACAAGTGAGGTATCATTTTTATCGGGAGACTTGGGGGAACACAGAATAGCAAAACAAGTGTTATTGCCCCTTATCTTTCTCTACATTTTTTCCTTCCAAATATAAGAGAGTGTGTAAAAAAGACGTCTATTTGAGAAATGCCCTGCAATTCACATGCTAGTATGGGCACCTCGGAATTCAGCGATGTGCAAATAACCACTGCTCCTCAAAACCTTATCTTGATCCCATTTTGGAAATGCAAAGGTTTTCTTGATACCTCTTTTTCACTCTTCATATTTCAGCAAATGAATTGCTGTATACCCAGTACAGAATGAAAACCAACTGCAGGGTGCAGCTCATTTATTGGCTCTGGGTACCTAGGGTTCTTGATGAACCTACAAGCCCTTTATATCCCCGCAACCAGAAGAGTCCAGCAGACAAAATGGTATATTGCTTTCAGAAATCTGACATCGCAGGAAAAAGTTACAGAGTAAAACATAAAGAAAAATGGCTGTTGTTTTCAGCTCAATTTCAATATTTTTTTATTTCAGCTGTTATTTTCTCTAGGAAAACCTTGTAGGATCTACACAAATGACCCCTTGCTGAATTCAGAATTTTGTCTAGTTTTCAGAAATGTTTAGCATTCCGGGATCCAGCATTGGTTTCACACCCATTCCTGTCACTAACTGGAAGGAGGCTGAAAGCACCAAATATAGTAGAAATGGGGTATGTCCCAGTAAAATGCCAAATTTGTGTTGAAAAATTTGGTTTTCTGATTCAAGTCTGCCCGTTCCTGAAAGGTGGGAAGATATTGATTTCAGCACCAGAAACCCTTTGTTGATGGCATTTTCAGGGAAAAAACCACAAGCCTTCTTCGGCAGCCCTTTTTTCCAATTTGTTTGGAAAAAACTAAATTTTCACTGTATTTTGGCTATTTTCTTGGTCTCCTCCAGGGGAAACCACCAACTCTGGGTACCATTAGAATCCCTAGGATGTTGGAAAAAAAGGACGCAAATTTGGCGTGGTTAGCTTATGTGGACAAAAAGTTATGAGGCCCTAAGCGCGAACTACCCCAAATAGCCAAAAAAGGGCTCAGCACTGGGGGGGGGAAAGGCCCAGCAGCTAAGGGGTTAATAAACTTATTAGATGTTTTAGGACCCTTGAGTGCAACAGGACTTCTGCAATGTAGGTTATGCTAGTGCTACCCTACTTGTAGAGTGCCACAAGTCCAAAATGTAAATATCACAAAATATGTTACTGTATTCTCTCCCAGGAAAAGGGCCAGTGTAACAGTTATTGCACAGTGAGCCATTTCTAGATTCACCTGCTGTGGATTATTGCACCATCTAGCTGATCTAATATTTTAAAATTGTAGCTTTGTTTGTGAACCATAGGTGTGTAGCATTGGTGATACATCATGACTTTGACCATTACCCTGCAGAGCCTCAATATGTGACCAACAGTGTAGGTTCTGGAGGCCTCTATCTTGTCATCTCTAAACCCAGGAAGGATGCACGTCACTGTTGCTCATACCAGCCAATCTCACTCATCAGTGTAGACGCTAAACTCTTTACTACCGTTCTGGCAGTTTGACCCGGCCCCCTCATGCTGGGGCTGGTGGACCCTGATCATTCCGAGTTTATCCCCCGTATGCAATGTGGAGACAACACCAAAGGGATCCTACATACAGCTGACAAATCCAAAAGGTTGAGAAGGGAAGTAATGCTGTTGGCTATCGAAAAAGCGTTTGATACATAGCATTTGCCATACATGGACGTGACCCTGAGCCACTGTGGTTTTAGGAATAAGTTCTGTAGTTGGATACTAGGCAGCTCCAGCGACCCAAGGCGGCAGTGTGAGTAAACTGAAAGTTTTCAACCTGATTTTTGATCTGCAGGGGAACACAACAGGGATGGCCTATGTGCACTATATTATTTGCATTATATTTTATAGCCAGTGACGCAGAGATTTTGACTACTCAAAAGCTTGGGCTGGGTTATAAATGCACACCATAAGGCTCTAGTCAGATGTCCTCGTACCACTTGACGACCCCCTCCATTCCCTATCTCTCTTCCTTGAAGAGCTCAAGAAAGGCTTTGGGCTTTCGTAATAATCTCCAAAAGTCACAGTCCCTCAGTTTATAAGCTACACCACACACTCTTAAAGCAGTTAGCTGCTGTGCACCATGTGATGTGGTTCAGTTCCTCCATCTCATATTTAGGGATGCAGATTGTCCCAACGATCCTAGACATGACAGTCATTAATTATCATGCCCTACTGTGCTAGACAAGGGCAGACCCTTCCCAGTGAGGAAATCATGGCCGCTCATGGCTTAAGAGGAAAGCCCCCCTAAAAATAACCACACTCCCCAAGGCCCTCTTTCTGTTCTAGGCCTTAACACCGACTCCACCTGTGGGAGTGCTCAGTTGCTTCAAACGGATGTCAACCATTTCATCCGAGAAGGCAGACGCCCATGCATGTTCCTCAATCTAGCATATTGACCTGCAGCTAAAGGGGGTCTGGGCGTTCCTGACCTCGCTCAGTATTACCAAGCAGCTTCGCTTTGCTTCCTTCTAAAATGGAATCTCCCCTAAACTGTAAAGCATTGGTGCTTTATGCACCAGGCGATAGCAGGATATCTATGGAAAGTGCCCTAGCTCCACTGGAAATAGCAGGCATGGTGCTTATATTCCTCACCGGTCAATAGAGCTACTCTGGCAGCCTGGGAAAAGGTAGCTACCCAGAGAGAGCTGACATACCTACCTTCACCACTTATGCCCATTCTGAGTAAACTGGATTTTACAGCGGGCCTCCAGCCTCTGGCTTTCTCTGCTTGGCAGGGCACTGCCTGTAGATCCATAGGGCACCTTTTAAAGGACTTTTATCATTTGAGCTACAGAAAACAGACTGGTCTCCCCGAAATGGAACTTGTTCACTACTTCTAAATCTGACATTGGGAGATGAACCCTACAATTTTGAGTGGTACCCAGAGGAAGCTTATGCCATACGTAAAAGGGCTTCTAACTAAAGACGGTGATAAGCGCATCATTGTGGACCTGTTTACTTTTCTGGTGAAAATCCAAATCTGGAGAGTACACCAGGCCAGAAAAGATAGTAACAAGACCTGGGGCTCACACTCGTGCACAAAGAATGGTAAGGCATTTATTATAGGATGCGACACACAGCGTGTAACATAGCATGCAAGACAGCCACTAAGATAGTTACGTATTAGCATCTTACTTCTGCCAGATTACACAGGGGCAACCCTACTCGTACGGAGCACTGCTCGTGAGGATGAGCAGTGGCAGAAACACTGTTGAATTTTTTTGCATACATGCCTGAAGCCAACTAGATACTGGGATGCAGTCCTGAATGATACTGACACATCTAGAGACACAGTGCTTTCGCTTCCAAGACTGTCATAGTAAGGGTCGCACCAGTCCTATGTCATACTAATACCATACCTAATCCACTGACCTTTCCCCCTGAGATCTAGACAGGGCGACTCATTAGTTTGGCACTAGGAGCTGTGCTTCAGGTGATACTCTCCCATTAGGGCATGGACAAAGTATTCACACACACTACATGGCTACATAGAATATGGCATATCTTAAGTATGGAGAAACTGACCCTTGTGACAACCAGTAACAGCTTACCGCAATAAATGGGCTCCATACATCGTGTTAATCTCCATGGATTTAACAAATTGACATGCCCTAAATATTTGCTGTTAAATTATTGCCTCAGACAGCCATGGTTGATGGCACACACATAACAGGAGAGGTTTCCCACGTCAAAGATGGAAGAGTTTTAGAAGACAAACGGCCCAGACCATGCCACTACATATTGAGTACAGAGGGAGTGGAGGTGTACAGGGAACGAGGGGGAATGGTTATGTGGATACCATTTGTTTCATGTCATATCATGCTGTGGCTCTCAGTTGGAGAGAGGCCAAAATGGCACAGGGTTGTTTCTTTTGACTTATATTCTCTTAACTAATAAAACGGTTTTAAACCATAGAAAAACAGTGTGAGAGAATACTTCCTGAAAATGCTAATTCAAGAAGTAGAAATGCTAAATAGAGAGTGATTGTGTTTCCTATTAAAGAACTGGTTATCTAAATAGTTGTTCTGATAAAATTTTGATAGGTCACAAAAATATATTCTCTGAAAGTGAGCAGATAGACACTTGACGGCCGAAGGATTTACCATTTGATTTGGCGTCAGCGCTGACACCTGTGTCCTCTACACTGCTGGCTCAATTTTTCAGTTATCTGTCAGATCTGTTTTCAGCAAGCTGGAACAAGCTGCGAAGGTCTGCCTTTGGACTTATGCAAACCTTGCTCATGCTTTAGTAGAGGACTTTCGTGGACAGAATGCAAGTAATGAGGCAGACTTGCTTAATTATTAAACAGACTGTAAAGAGTACCCACGTCTGGGTCTCAGTACTTCAGTGACATTGCTTTCTCCAAAGTTATTCCTGATTGATGTTAGAGAGTCAGAGGCAATTGGTGTATAAAGCCCCTGTGTCAAATAGTTTTAGAGCAAAGCGTGGTATGCAGGAAGTTGAGTTGGAGACAAGCGAAAAAACAAAACTTCTGAACCAGATGAAAACTTAGTAAGCTCAGAAATGGGTTGGATGTTAACTCGAAGGCATGTACTAGGCATAGGGCTTGGTTGCATATGGTGCAGTTTGGGACAGGGCAGTATAAGATTGCAATGCAACTGTGAGTAGGATTAATTGGGTTTGTTGATTGTAGAATTGTGTGCAGTAGTGTGGAATCCAGTGAATTACGAGGGAGCCCTTTAGCGTCAGCAGGCACTTTGTTGGTTTTTGAGGGTCAGAAAAGTGAAGGGTCAGTGATGTGGTCCATGCAGTTGCCTTTAGCCCTAAAATGTGCCTTGGTTGTGTTGCTGTGCTTTGGCGTTTTATGGTCCCGGAGTGTTACTTTAATATGGGTAGTTGTCACCCTTGGAATTGGATTGGAAGTTTACTATCTGTTCTTCTTGTTCTAGGGATATGGTGTATTTGTGGAGGACCCTAGTTTCTTCCCCCCAAGGGGCGTAATTTCAGATCTAGCCCATGTGCCAGCCATCTGTTTCCATGTTGCAGTTGGTGGGGGCCATACAAGCCTTCCAAATGCACACTATTAGCCAGTAATAGGACCAGTTCCAGGAATCGGGCCAAGGTTTCGGTTTCGGTTTTTGGAACATTTGAATAAACCTATCACTCAGGTGTCCCAGCTAGGTAGGGTGTTGTGCCCCAAAAATGTGGCTTAACTGTTAGCTGACCGTGACCAAAAGTGGGACAGTTTTGTACATGGCTACAACATATGTTATATATCTGCATCCTGTAACTGGTGTTGGGGGCATTGGCCATTTTCTCCAGGGAAGAGGACGTTTGTTTGCCGGGGAAGGTATGCTTTGTGTGTCATGTATTACTGTATTCGTTTGAATTTAGTATTCCTCAACACTGTAGATTGGTAAGCAGGCACACGGTTCCATTTGCTATTATTGAGTCACATGTTTGTCAACTACTCCTAAGATTTCTATCTTTTAAGATGATGTTTGGTCTTATTGTCTGGTTTCATTGTGTAGATGTGGACATGACATGACATGGGATGTTGTTTAATGTGTAAGTATGGGCCATAATTTTAGAGCTACCAGTGCGTTGAGATTGTGTATAATACTTGTAAATTATGTAGTTCAGGTGCCAAGGTGAAGATGTTTCTTTCCACAGAGACATGGTTATGTTTTGCGAAAACCTTTGTCTTCCAGGTCTGCATGCTTGCTTGTGTGTGTGTTTTTTTTTTTTTCAGGTTGAGAAGAGCAGCGCACAAGCGCTGCTTTTCGACCTGTTGTAATCTATTTGTGGGCTTTAACCGCGGCTATCTCATGCCCATCACTTTCATTCCATCCTGGGCTTGCCTTTCAAAAATCCCTTGATGCCATTGGTGAATGCTTTGTTTGTCCTGCCTTGAGGTTGTTTTTTTTATGCCTTGCAAACTGGCCCTGTTACATGGATTATTGCACCGTTGGCCATTTACTTTAGTGTGGGCAAACTATCTTTTTCTTTTGTCTCTTCCCTTCGCACTCTGTGGTGGCCATGGTGCTGCCAGCAGTGCTAGCAATCACTCCGACAAACCAGATTTGCCTGCAGAAATGTACAGCGTGTTCTCAATACAGCATCCTCCTGACTCAGCCAATGCAGCCACCTGCATTTTAATTCCCTATTTTCCCACTTGTTCACTTTCGGTGCTGTGTTCATAAGTTTTTGTGTTTTTTGTTTACTTTGGGCACCATTTTCATTGAACAAGGGCGTTCTGCCGCACCCCTACCGGGCTTGTTTTGCCTCTTGTGGCACAGTGAGACTGTCAGCAACACGAGCAAGCTCTTCAACAAGCCAGATTTACATGAGGAAATCTATAGCCTGTTCACACGACTGCATCCTCCGGTCTAAGCCGATGACGCCGCCTTCGACAGTGGACATTTACTGCTGCTTGCTTGTTTTTAATTTGGCCTTGTATTACTGTCATCAGCGCTGAAATAAAAAAAATCACTTCAATGGAAAATTAAGTTGAAATGCCTAAGTATCGTAAAGTATTTTCCCCAGAAATAAAACCAAGGAGCTGATACACATATTGATTAATTTAACTAAGTTTGACAGCGTAATGTTAATGGCCAACGTGCTAAACTCTATACCATGTCTGTGCGGGGTCAGGCACTCTGACAAGGCCCTTAGAGGTTACTTCCATATGTCTTGTTAAATCAATATTCTTGATTTTATGTTTTACCCCAGTGATGGAAGACTGAATAAAGCAACCTCTGAAGGCTTTTTAAATATAATTCATGTATGTTTAGAATAATTTGTGTAACTTACACACCACACAATTCCACCGCGCACAATTCCACAACTGACAATTCCAATCTAACCCACATAATTCCACTCCACAACACATACATGTACTCCAAACAAATAGTAAGACATTGTCATTTACGTCGTCAATAGCTCAAACTCTGACGCACGCAAGACCTATTGCATTGTAAATGCTTGTTTCTGCTTGGTCACAGTTTAGGATGGATTTGTGGTTTGAACCATGGTTGGTTACCTTATGGCTTTCTGGGCTATGGGTTTGGGTGTTCCACCTTACGGCCCTCTGTGTAGTGTTGTTGCTATGTAGACATCATCAGTTGTCAGCTGCATATTCTCAGGTTACATCTTTTGTGGAAAAGTGGTAGTATGAGTTGGGATGGACTTTTTTTGCATGCTTATTCCTGAGTTTGACAGTGTTCATTTTGGCACAATTTTTGGTTGGGTGATTCTTAAGACCAAAAACTCTACAAATGTTATGGTTTAAGAAACAAACTTATAATCGGAGTCCACTTACCAATTACTTTGTATTAGGTTTTATGGAAATGTTAGACATACTGTGCTGTAACAAGTCTGGTTGTTTCCTGCTGTTTGAAAGCGCCCCTTTCCCAGGGTATGCATTGGTCTGTTGCAAAGGCGTGGTTCTCTTCTTTGTCAGTCATTGTCTTTGTTTCGGTATTAATTAATGAGGTGAGAAATTTGCAGATAACAATATTTTTGTTGGCCTCCTCAATATGAAGTATTTTCTTGTATTCCGTATTGCACGTCTGTCTCTTGTCAATTTCATATCTACTACTAAGGGCTTGAAAAAAGGAGAGTAACTAATGCCTGAATGCCAGGGAAGTGGAATTTACTTCTCCATGGGATATTCAGGCATCTAGTTGGACTTATAGCAGTCTTTTCATTTTATTCTGAATCCTATGTGATACATTGGGAGATCATGAGGTGAGAAATCTGTAGGTCAAGTATCTGCCAGAAACCTCGCTACTTGAAGGTAAGTCACCTATTTGTTAATCATAATTTGTTTCATTATGATGCCTTTCATTGATGTCCAAATCAGGGTGATTCATCTTTGGGACCATTGAGATTTATGGACTCTCAGTTAGCCCCTTATCCAGCCTGTCTAGCTGTTCATCCCTATTTTTGGAAAAAAAATTAAAAAATCTCTAAAACCTTGCAACAACTCTGGAGGCAGAAGGTCTGAATACAGGAATCAATACTCAATGTAGTCTCAGTTGGGCTACTTGTACTTAGCATTGTTTCGTGTAGACACCCCTGTTCTATCGACAGTCTGGGTATTGGCCAGCATATAGATGTTAAGTGTAAATGTGGTCCTCTACATGTAATAATGATGGGTAGTAAGAATGCGAAATAAAAATTTTTACCTTGCAGAGGGCCGCGTTTATTTTGGAGGAGCAGGCCTGGGTAAAGCTGAATAGAATGTAGATTAGATTAGATTAGAATTAGATATAAAAATGTAAAATCGACTATCAACCTGTTTTAAAGATTTGCAGACGTGAATTATTCCCCAATAACGGTCTGGGAATCCCAGCACAATTCAAAACAAAATTGTAGTTATAACTTGTTATGGTTTAAATACAGTGTCATTAATAACCCATCCACCTAATTTTGTTAGCTCTGCTTGGCAACTTTTGTGGGGGTTTAGCTTTACACTCTGCTTTATCAAAAGACTGATGTAGTTCAGTTTCACAGAATGTAGCATTTGAGGAAATCCCTGAACATGCTCATTATGACCCTTTTGAACCATACGCCTGCAGGAAAATTGCACATATAGGAATGATAATTTCATTTTTTGAGTCTTACGTACTGTTAATGGATACCTTTTATGTATAATACCATAGTTGATGGACATTGGGTCAGCCCATTGTATACTAATGGTTGACTTCCTTGTAAATCTCCTTTGTTTGCTTCTTACCTGATGCCTCTCCTTTCACTTTCTTTGTTTGCCCCTCCCCTGGATGATAGCTTCTTTATCACTCCTTTGTTTGGGTGCCTTGTAATTCACCATGACTCCACAACACTAAACTCCCTTTTTTCTTTCTCTTTTAGTACTCAATGGGGAGTGAATGTGTTTTCTTGCCCTGTCCTGCATTGGCTTCTGCCCACATTGCATTCTTGCCTCTTACTCTCTGTTCTGGTTCCTACTATCCAACCTTGAGATTATTAATACACTTCTGAATTATGGGGACATCATCATCATTTGGCTGAAATGCCTGTGTTTTGGTCAAATACTTTGTTTTAAACCATGTGCTTAATGTAGCTTAGAAAATGTTTGCAGAAGATAGCACCTAGATTGGCATTTTTCTCCACCCAAAATGTACCTGTGACTGCACTTTCAGTGTTTTATAGCCATAGGATACTAGTGTTTGCCCTTTAGGAAATGGTCTGTCCTCCGGTGAGGATTCAGAAATACTTTGTCCCACTTCTGTTTCAAAGAGGACCATGGAGAAATAAATTAAAATATTCAGTTGGAGTCTGCTTGGGTTATTGAGTTTCCAAAGAAGAATTTTGGTTAATTACTCTGTGGCACAGTTGCATTCTAGGAACCCTGCATCTTTCTGCTCCGCTCCTCTAAACCGGGTCGGCACCTTGATGTCTACGCTGAAGAAAAAAAGATACACAATGACAGCAGAAAATTTAAAAGTTCCCAAGTGTAGCATGAAATTGCACTGTTTATTCAATTGATACCAGAGGTTGTAGTTGAAATGTATATTTAGTAATGCAAAGATAGTCTCTACAGAAATTATCAGCACTGCAGTGAACATGTGTAGAAGTAGGAGCAAACATATTGGACATGCCTTTTCATGGTTGGGTCTTTTTGATAAACATGAATTGTCTTCTGCAGGTCATAAAGGCTGATGTGGAGACTGATACTTCTCTGTGATACAGATACACCAATCCATGATGCTACATTGAAGGCTCAAGGGAAAGAAATAGATGGCATATTAAAGGGTTGACTAATGATAGCGATAGCAGTTTTCATGGGCCTTCTGACCAGCATGGATACTAAAAGTGATGTTAGTAACCTAGAGTCCAGTACACTGAGCCCGATTTTAAGTGAGCGATCCCGTCTGTGGCTCAAAACTCGTCAGTCGAACATCACTCCATTTGTGATATTCGCCTTATTTAGCCCATGGTGACATAGAATATCCGAACATGAAATGTGGAAGAAAATGACACTGTTGATTATCCAGTGTAGCTTCATGCAGTAGAGGCTACCCCATTGAGCTCAGGTAAAAAATAATCCCTAGCACCGAAAGGGAGATTGTTAATCATTTTAAGAGAATGGCCCAAAGACTCAATGATGATGCAAGGTCTCTGTGTACAAGTTATCTCAAGAATATTGAAGAAGGTGGGAGGGAGGGGATATAGACTAATCTTGTCCTGCACCATCTCAAAACGTTCTTAAGGTAACTGTTAAAAATGACACTGGAAGACCTCATCCCCCACGACAAGATAATATATTTTCAATCTTGTGGGTGTATATTTCGACATACTGAAGCACCCAAATCACCAGACATTCCTCCACTTGACTATAGAGAAAGTGCTGAAGTTTTCGGGTGAATACTATTCGGCCTGAAATTTGTAGCCTGAAGTTTTACATAGTGTTTAGGCCATGTGGTGGCAGCTCTCAGTGCAAAAAATAGTTTGTGTTTCCTTTCTTTGATTACTGGCGGCTAAAGGCATAGTCTGTAAAGACAGTTCAAAAAGTTTCATTCTCTAAGTTTGTTAAAATAGTTTTGCCTTTCCCTTAACTAAGAAATTATCTGAATAATGCACAGTACTTTGCCATATATTTATTCATGTGATAGGCAGTGAGCTGACATCAAGACTTGTTCTTTATTCAGGATTAGGCACATCCTGTCCTGGATGAACTTAAGCATGCTTTTGTAGTTGTGGTACAATTGTTGGATATGAGCAGCCAGGGTACCATTTAAAAAAAAAAAAAAAAAAAAAAAAAGTTAATTTGGAATTTGTTCCTGTGACAGCATTTTGATTTGAGGGTGGGGGGTAGGAATACAGAAGGCTGGGGTTTCTTGTGGAATGCCATTTTCCACCCATTATGCATACTTTTTGCAGCATATATTCATTGTTAATTTCAAATGTGCAAAAATGAATAAGGCACTGTGCCAAAGCGCATGATAAAAGAATATAATGGAGGTTGTGAAAATAAAATTGTTTGTCACAATTTATCTATGAATCAATGTGTTAGGCAAAGAGCCCCCAGTTATTCTTTCCGGGCTGTGTATTCTCAGGTAAGTCCCCACAGAGTTCAAAACTTGATTTATGGTGTGGGAAGAGGAAGAGGAGGAGAGCCAAGGAAATGAGAAATAAGGGTAGCTTTGTACTACAGCAAAACAAGATTGTCCAGATCACCTAAACCTACCTATAGATCATTTTGACTGACATTGATAGTGGCGTCTGTTCAACACCACATCATTTAACTTGCTAATATCAGATAAAATATAACAAATAATGAGAAGAGTAGGAGTCATAAGTGATGAACCCCACTCTAGCAGACATATGCATATATCAATGTACAGCGTAAGAATTAACAGCTGACGTACCTATGATTGGGAAGCCAAACAAATAAGGTACTGCTTCAACAGGAGGTTGACAAATGTAGTACCCCAGAATAGCTGGTAAAATATAGGAGAACCAAATGAATAAGCAGCATAGGAATGGGAGTCCACGCCATGTGACAGCAATTTGTGTACGCACACAAATTTCACCTATAATGGACAACATCTTGCAAATTTCAAATGGACCATAATGATAAGGAAAGAAGCACTGTGATACATTATAAACATACCACCCCCTGCTGTAATTAAACTAGATGTTGGATCACAGTTCCCAGCAACCCTCTATCATCTCCAGATGGGAAATCTTTTGTTGAGCAAATCCTGTTGAACACGTCCAGTTTACCATTTAGTTTGTATATCACTCTCTCACATTATGCAATCCTTTGCATTTCCACTAATCAGTCATTACCATTCAGTGTGGTTCCCTGTTCCCATTGTCTGAGGTTACACAACTTATATGCTGCTATATAAGTACCCAGCCACCTATGTATGTGAGCGTTCTATTAATCAAAACCTGTTAAATCGTGCAGAAGTGCTAAGTAGGAAGAAAGATGTAATGTGATCAAGCTCGTTTTATGCAAGAGACCCCATACTGTGTTCCGATGGGATGTAAGTGAAGGACAGGCCAATAGGCTATAATACAAGTCACAATTATCTTTCATTCATCTCCAGCAATTAGCAGGTGCTAATTGTCGAGCTATCTTAAGCTTTTGCTCCGACCAATGCCAATTACTCAAGACTTAAAAGGATGGAAATTTCAACTTAGATTCTTGAAGCAGCCCGTCATGGTCCTGTATTATAATGGCTCAGTTTTCCAGGGTAAATTCCTTCCCTAGTAATGTCTGACATGTGAGACTTGTCGAACAAAGTATGGTAGCCAAGGGTAGTGATTTGCTTTTGGTCCATTTGACCCAGAAACCACTTGTCTAAAATGACTTTAGGTACATACGTATTGTAGCACCGGTGAGTTAACAGAGTCAATTGGTGGGGTGCCAAGGGAATAATCTAAGCAATGTACTAATTGCCAGTACCTCCATTGCTCATGATCACAGAGTCTGAACTCTGAAAGGTATAGAAAGGCTTCATCTGTCAGTCTTTGCATGTTGCAGGATGGAAATAGCTCCAGCTATCTCCTCTTCAGTGATTTCTCCAGTAATGAATGTCCAGACCTCATCTGACAAGGTACGGAGTCATAAAGGTTTGAGAAATGCTTTGATTTGCTTAATTGTTGCAGTACATGCAGGGGTATAGAGGGCTGCATTGTAAGAGTCAAAACGGTCTACTGTAGCTAAAGAGTGCATCTTGACTTGGCCATCCACTCCGCATGTGGCTGGTATGATTGTCTGTAAATTCCTCTAGTGTAATTAGGCTGCCAATAATCTCCCTGCTATCTCCTCTTGACCGTATCGTTGTCAGCTTAATCTCACCAGGGCCTTGTCAGCTGAGTCTGTAAAGAAGACATTTAGTCAGTGTTAGGTGACTTCCAACTCTTTCCTCCATGATGGTGGCAGGTTGTTCACATACTGTCTGTCTGTCTGTCTAGGTTATGGTTTTAACTTCTAGGATTTGTTGTTGTGAACAATTTCTGTTCTTTGCTATGGCCACATCAGGCATCATTTTCCCTCCCAGGGTTGGTTTACTAGTGACGCAGATCCTTCATTATCTGCTGGATAAATACGGGTGTGTTGTCTGAGCTGGTTTTGGTCCTGGGGATACCTATAGGCCATTGCCTACATGTGCCATCTGGTAGTTGGAGGTGCTACGTTTCCAAGGTCATATGCATGGGGGAGTGGTCAGTAATGCCACCCTCAAGGACATCACACTGTAGAACATCTGGCAGCAGATGTCGTTGTAGTAGGTAATAGTCCATTCCTGATTAGATGCCATGCAGGCAAGAAAAAGGTGTATTCCCTGTCTGAAGAGTGCTACAAACTCCAGATATTGAGTAATGCACAATAGCTCAACAGGTCTTGAAACCAAGTGCTGCCTGCTCTATTATAGAGATCAGGCCACCTGGATCTTTTCAAGATTGGGTCCATAGCCTAGTTCTTTTGCTCTCCAGGGAGCAGAGATGTTTTACATATATATCTGTTTGGTGAGTTGAACCAGGTAATGTATTTTATCCTCGTTAGGTGCATCTATCGACCCAAGTATAATGGTACTGTCTATAATGTGCAGTTTAGCAGAAACAAAATAGGCTCTCTGGGTCCACCCAGGTTTTGTGAATCTTACGGTGCAACCTTTTTATTAATTGGTATAGCCACTTCACATTTTTGTAACAGCTGCAAAAGGGAGAGGTTCCCTTGGGCGTTAACTGTCCTACTGCTAATGACCACTGTCCCAACTCAGTCCCTCTTCAGCTTTTAGGCTTGTACTGTAAAGAGAGGTCTTCTATCAGTGTGTTTAAGCATAGGTAATTAAGGATTTTCTTAGCTTTACATAATGTGACATCCCATTGACATTCGAAGTAATGATTGAAAATGATGTTGGCATTTTGGAGCAATCACTGCAAGTTAGGGGGGATGGAGAGAAGGCTATATCTGAATAAAACATAAATGTGTTAGGTGAGTAAAGTATTTGTGACTGACGGCTTACAAACAATACAACCAGCTAGTCTGGCACGCCCTATGCTTTGTACAACTAAGAAACTGAAGTCCTGTAGGTGGTCTGCTGATAAGTGAATGTGAGTGAGCAGTGCTAGAAGCAGAGAAACCTATCTATGCTGGTCTGATCCAAGGCGATCTGTACAAAGGAGATAAGGTAGATGGAAACTCTGAAAATAGAACAGAGTATTGGGAAAGTGTAAGCTTAGAACTGTGAAAACAGTACCAAGTGATGGTAAAGTATAAACCTAGAACTGTGGTCCTGGGCTAAAATCTATGCTGCTCAGCATTGATTGAGCGCCGCACTCTGTGGATAAACACATAAGACTGAGAAGGAGGAAATCATAATAGAAGGTACAGGGATGTATTATTGGGAGGTATTGAACCTATGATTTACTTGTGTTCTGCACATCAGAGCATTAATGAGAAAGGGAAAGCAAGAGGCAGGATGTGCAAATGTGGCCAACCTTTAACGTGACAATAGGTAGTCCCCTGTACTGAATATGGTACTTTGCATGTCTTGGGGGCCGAAATGATAGGCCACTTACAGTAATCCGGAAGTCCAATTAGATTTAGCCACAAAAAAAGAGAACCTATACGGCAGCAAGCATAAACACCACCCTCTGAGGAAGGTCTTTGCGTCATCAAGGTTCTCCATTACAGTTGCTGGTTCAGTTGAGGTCTTAAGTGATGCACAAGAGTTGTTTTTATCGCTTTCCTTCCCTCCACAGCTTGATGAAAGATAGTCCTGTCTGATTTATACTTGGATGAGCCATTCTCTTTCCGGTACTTCGAAGGAGGTTGATGATGTGTCTCCACCATAGTCATCTCTGTTTCGTGAGCGAGGTGTGCAATGCCATCGTATCCAGTGTTGATTCATCTAGGCCTTCTAGAAAACACTCCAGCTCAGCTGGCTCAAAGAATTCTCTCTTCTAACCACCCATAATAATTACTATGTACATTGGGTTTAGAAATCCAAAAGCACTACAGATCCCATTGCTGCATACCCGTGCCCAGTGAAAGGAACTTCTTACATTCGTCATTAGCATCCACAGAATAATTTGCTGATAAGGATATCAATGACCCTTATTTTGGAACCGGTCACTTATTCCGTTAGACTGCCAGAAGGAATGCGCTCAAATGGTGGTGGGCATAAAGCACATCTAATAATGGGATGTCACTTCTCTCCTCAGGACTTTGCATGTAACTTGACTAGGTGTGGTCACGGATATTCCAGGGGTTCTGTTTAGGAGATCTGAAGAAGTCTCGTAGCATGGTTGCTAAAAACCTCAGCCCCTTCAGCAGCTTCCGTGACTCAGTAAATGCGAAGGTTATCACTGGTTCTGTCTTCCAGGTCATTGATCTTATGGCATAAGTATTCAGTGTCTTGCTCCCAGTCTGGCAGTTGCACATAATTGTACTTCACCTCGTTGAGCCTCTGAGCTATGTGCGTCTGAAACACAGAAATATCTTGGCGCATTGACTTTACCTCTGACATTATGAGTAAACATTTTATTGTCCATACTGGTCAATGTGTCCCCAGTGACAAAAAGTTATTTTAGGATGACACCCATTGTGTAACCTAAGGATCTTGCAAGCTCCAGATTTGGTATGGTTTGGGGCACCCTACTGCCTCTGAGGATAGGAGCTGGCAGGCTGACGTCCTAAAGGCAGTTGTCATGTAGGTGAATGATCCAGTCACGATGTAAAGGTAAATCTGGAATGTCAAGTACTGGCTGCCCCATTACGTTGATATCAACTCCAAATTGACAGACCTTTTTTTTTTTAGAGGGACCAGTGCAGCTACTGTCGCTGCAATACACAACTGCATATGACCCATGAGCTCCTCAGGGACCTGAATGTCCATAGGCTAGATTACAGTTCAGTCTTGAAAGCAGCCGATTTAAACAAAAAAAAAAAAAATCACACAAGTAGGCCAAGTCAGAGTTCCAGGCTAATAAGCCTATGTGTGCCCCGTGTGGTGTAGGTAGTATGGCAGTACCCATGTAGTTACTGAGATCCTTGAATCTCACTGTTATTACACTTCCTGGTCACGGTTGGCCCTACCTTTGTGCAAGGCCATGTGAGATAGGTCTTCCAGTCCAGTTTTCCTCATTGTCGCTGACACCGCTGACATGGACTCTTGGAAAAAGCAGGTATAAATATGGACTACTCTACAGTGGCATGCCTGTGCACACTGCAGATTTCAATTCAGCAGGGCCTCATTGCCTGCTAATACAATAGCCCTTGACCCGGCAGCAGCTTCACACAATAGTGGAATGCACAGTTGCAGCCCTGTATTTTTTCTGTCAGACAAGCCTCGAGTTGAGGAACGGAATACTTTGGTTAAAGAAAATGGTTGAGTCGTACCCCAAATCACTGAACCATTTGTTGTACTATTACTTTGTCATTTATTCATTGTCACTCATTTTCTTCTGCAGAGAGACTAATATCAAGTCCTAGCGAATGCCCAACACACCCAAAAAAGAGTAACAAAAGGGCATAAACATGTTGGCCACACACTCGTACTAGGGTTGAAGTTCTCACCTACTTTTTTTCCCTTTTAATCCTATCCCAAGGGAGCACAATAAAATAGCTAAGTTCCACCAAGTGGTAGTTTTAACTCTCATCCCTTCCCCTTTTTTGCACTCTCAATCACCACCCATACCTTCACCTCACATAGAAAGTACCCGTTCAGGGAGCTCCTCCCTCTCAAGGGAGATGTAGCCCACAACACCATTGGTGTGAAGAGGAAACCTATGATGAAGCATACCACCTAATGATAGGTGAGGATTTTTATCCTAAACAGACACTTTGTTTTAAAGTACTTCTGTTGATGCAAAGGTGGGTTTCCGCTCACCCACATGTCCTGTGATAGTTTATCTAGTTCCATTTGATCCAGTTTCCAGATGGAGCTGAATTTGATTCTCGTCCAATTAAACCAGAAAATTCTAGCAGTGGCACACGATGCATGAGCAAAGGGACATATGTCCACATAGCTTAGTTATGAAGATTAGACTCATATGGTTCCCTGCCTGTTAACATTTTTGTGGTTAATTTGGGTCTAAAAAATGATGATTCCTTGCACATAATTTGGACTGTGAAACTGTTATCTCTACTCGGATGCAGTTCCGAATGATTTTTCAGAAGGACAAATCCAGGATGGTTAGGAAGGAGTGCTCTTCCTTAACAACAAGTAAAGAAGTCATTGTGAATATCAACCAGCACTGTTTCAGTGTGTAAAAATATGTCCACGAGGGCTGGATTTTCATACTAATCCCGGACTATGTGAATACGTCCAATTTTTGGTATATGTAAATTTATTTTGTGTGGTTGTCTTGAAAATCTGACATAAAACCAGCACTGCACGACCTGCATTAGGTTTCACTGCTTCAGAGAGTCTAGAGCCAATTTGTCTATCAAGAAGCATGTCCTTTTGATTCCGTGTGATTGTACATGTATGTAACATTTTCTAAGATTTTCCTTGATCTAGATTATACAGTAGTTTGTTAGCAACTATGGTCTGAAGTGCCCTTTTTCATGAGGAGAGATCGTATTGCTTTGTTTATCCCTCCTTGGAGCAGTTTTGTTACTGCCTTAGACATAGACCCTGTTACGTGGATAATTGCATGGTTACCGATATGTCTAACTGTGAGCAAACTTCTCTTTTTTTTTTAGTGTCTCTCCTTTGCACTCACTCACATGGCAGCCTTGACGCTTTGAATTGACTTGCTTATGTCAACTGCTTTACTTTCATTTTCAATTTATGTGGCAAGCAAAGTCCATTTAGGAATTTACAACACTTATATTTCTAACTGAAGCAAACGCTAGACCCATTGCATTGCAAATACTTGTTCAGTGAGTGGCAGGGGGCTGTGAAGTGGAGAATCCAGTATTTTGGTGATGCTAGTTATGAGTTTTGTGCAGTGGTCTAGTGGCAATTTACAGGCTTAGATTTTTGTGTGATCTCCTTCTGCACGTGTCTGACGCATCTGTTGGTAGACATCTGAGCAGGAGTGTTAGGGTTTTGTCAGAGAGGGAGGATGATTATCAATTGTTGGTTATTGCTGTGCATTCTTCTGATTTTGACATAAAAGAAGTCCTAAAGCCTTTGAGTTGTTGTAACTGTTGCTGTACATGCCTTCTGTGCTTTGACTTTTCCAAGAGGCTCCTCTGCATGATATACATGTCATTAAATGAAAGGAGGCTTGGAGATTAATTCAGTTTTAGTGTTGTAGATGGCTCAAATCTCCATCAACTCAAGAGACTATCCAATATTAATTCAGTTTCTCCAGTGATATTAATTTAAGCCTCAGTCATCTTATCATTGAAGTTAATATTTTTCCTGAATCGTTGTATCCGATATTTTTTGAAAACGTAAACCCAAACATGAAAATCATTTTGAGTTGGATGTCTTGACGCGGCGTGCTTTTGCTCCATTGCGTTGTAAAGGCTCTTTAGTTAGTGGCCTAGTAAGTATGCAATGATCCGTGAGGCAATCTAGGAAAATGCCAGCCCACCTTCTGGTGGGAATAGTAAGATGGCTACCGAATGCAGTGCGCCCCTCAAACCTGTTATTGCTAGATACGTTCTTGGACTACCACCAAGGTGATTGGTTCGTGTTGTGGCGCCTGTGCTCCAGCGCTCCAGCATCGTTGCACTAGACCACACCATCAAGTGTTAATGTTAGCGCTTAATGCTGGTACAAACGCAGGTTGCGTCCTTGGCAATGAAGGCTGTATTCCCCACGCTTCCTCCACAAACGCAAATGCGATCTGAAGTGTACTTCCATTCTCAAACCAACAAAAATAATTCACTAAGTGACTGAGTGCATGCTAGCTTTATCGATGTTTGTCATCTCTAAAAACACGCCAGTATGTTTAATTGTGCTCACTTGTGCGATAGTCAGTTAATTATTTCTTGACATGCTTCGCTTTTCGGTTGGGTTAGGAAGCGCCATCATAGTTTTACAATTATAGCCCGTGTTAACCACGGTTGCTCAGGAAGAAACAACGAAGGGGTGTATTGTGATTTCTTGCCACATTATCCATGTTTCTATCGGCTGTTGCAGCGCTTGTATTTTTCCTCTGCATGATTTGACGTGTTCCCCTGCTATTATAAACGCTCCATTGTGCATACATTTCATTGTGTGCTTGGAAACGTACTAAACAAAAGCACAGTGCATGTTTTATTTGGGTAAAAGCTCACCTTGACATGTTTTCGCCTCGGGAATCCTGGTTTACGGGTGTAGTACGAGGGGCAGGATTGCGAGTGGAGGGGGAGGGGACGTTGTCTTCGGCTGGCACGCTGATATCAAAGCGAATGTGCTTCTGGACATAGGTTCTAGCGTTCATTGGTTGTCTGAAGAAAGCCATTTCAAGAGTGGATTGGACAAGGAGCTGCGTCAATTTTGTGCCCGTCTCCAAGGCACTGATGATGCTGCCTTCACAGGCTGCCGAACGTCACGGCTCTATCACCCAGTGGGGTGTGGGCTTTTTATCATTCCTCAGTCTCAAGCTCCCTGTTCAATTCTCATATTTGCCTGCAACTGCATTTCTTTAGTTCGTTTAATACCAAATGCTAACAGCATGATATTTTGCAATCACCTAGGTGAATACAAGAAGGACGAACTCCTGGAAGCTGCTAGGTGAGTGTTTCTTTGAATACAAAAGGTTTGAAAAAGCAAGGGGATGGCGGGATGCCGATGGGCTGTCAGTTCTAATTGACTGCCAGCATTTTGCTTTCGGTTCGTTGCCAGACTGGTTCATGGACTCGAATTATTTTCGCCTTTGTGGTCCGCTGAGCACCGAGCTTTTTCGGTACTTAACAGTATGGTGATCAGACGGTTAACATTACACGGGTGTTCGCCTGAGAGCACGTTGTCTGTCTTTCATTTTCTCCGTGCTTTACCCTTAACGTAAAGAGACTACAACCCACATCTTCTCCTAGAATGCTATAGCAGAGTTCATGCGAATAACACGAAAAGCCTTTTGGGGTTTCATCAGTGGTTGTTTTTCAAGTAATAGCGCGCTGTTCGCCTTCTGCTTTTAGGTGCCCTGGTTTTATGTTAATGGCCGATGATTTGCAACCCTGTAGTATCCTGCGCACACATTGAATACATTAATAATCGCATGCATATTCAGATGGAGCATTCAGGAAATGGCTCTGTGTTCAGGGAGAAGCGTCTAGTAGGGGAGAGAAGGGGAGTGTGAGTAAGATATTTAAAGGCACAGGCTTGCCTTGGCAGGTTAATGTATCCATAGCAGCATGTACCGAGAGAAAGGAAAAAGCATCTTAAAGGCACCGCAGGAGTATTGTGAACAGAGCAATCGTGTAGCTTGTTTTCTGCGTTCGCGTGAAGGTTAATATACAGCAGTGATTTAAAAATGTAAACACGTGTACACTTTCCTGATTTAAATGTATTTGTTGCTTCCCATATTTTCCAGGAGTGGGAATGAAGAGAAGCTCATGGCTTTGCTGACGCCTTTAAATGTGAACTGCCATGCAAGTGACGGACGAAAGGTGAGCCATTCTCGTTGTATACGTTACATTTCACAAAACTAATGGCAAATGCCCTTTTTCACCTCAGTTATATTGTATCATGGAATGTGCACATGGATTCATAGCCCTATGTGGGTTGCCAAAGCACCTGCCTGGCCGGTTAGCCGCTAACCGTGCTAGATTGTATGTTTATAAGGCTGTTGGATTGTGCCTGAATATTTGTGGTAAGCAGTTTGGCATCCTGCCTTGGTGACCAGAGTGGTGCTCATCTTTTTTTTTGCGAGTGCAGCGCGTAACGGTGTGGTGGATGAAAACAGTGTGAGAGATAGACCAGCTAGTTTATTGTAGGCTGATGGCTGAGATTAGCTCTGCGGATTCCTGGTTATATGTAGGGTCTTCCTTTCAAAACGTTCTGAGTGGGTCACAGGAGAAGGGTTCCCATCTTGGCTCCTTAAGTCGTTGGGAATGGTCACGGCTGAGGAAGCAGTGGGGGGCGGGCAGGTGTATGGGAGGGGAGAGTATGTGCCGCGATGCATTCTGTTCGTGCCCTCCTCCTTAAGTTCTCATTGAGCAAGATGTGATCAGTTTGGGGCCAGACCTGCAGGGGGACTCAGGGATGTGGAATTCCTATCGCCCAATGCCCAGGACATCTTGTTTGGGGTCAGGGGCAACAAGTTTTTATGTTTACTTTGTCCTTGGGACAAGTAGGCCCAACCCTCTGCAGCACAAACCCTTTGGCTGCCTGTTTACAGAGAGTGGAACTCTCTGCAGTTGAGGTAATGTGTTTCCAAAAGATAATGCTGTTTGAACTTGTATTTATGGTTCATTATTTGAAATCCTTCATTATTAGGGTGAGTGCTGTAAATAAATGTTTTAAGGTCACACTTCACTACTGATGTTGGTTCCAGTACAAAAAAAAAAAAACGTGTATACACGTTTGAAAAGTTTAGGCTATGAGGCTAAGTATAATGCTCCCAGAATGCTCTCTGATTAGATGCAAATGAAGTGTCATTTAGTAAAATGTGTTGGTGCATGCTAATATTTCCCAAAAATATTTCTAATGGAAAATCAGTGTAACCATTTTCAACACGATTATGGCAAGCATGAAAATAAACAAACACTGACAAAGCCAACTGATCTGACATATTTTTATAAGTCTTTTAGTTTCATCAATGCGTGTCTTGTTTTGACATGGCTTTTGTAACACTTTATTGTTGTGGGAGCTATCAGGCCCTCAACACTGTAACAAACACTGGCAAGAAAAAAACCAAAACGTTTTTGAACTCTAAAAGCACACGTTGCCACCAGTGGCATAACAAAGGCCCCGCAGCCGCCCTCCTGGGGGCCCCTTCAGCACAGCACCTGGCCTGAGTGAGTCTGGAGAGGGGGCTCCCCCATGTTCTTTGCAAAGGGGCACCCTCCAGTTTCGTTACGTCAATGATTGCCACTGTAGTTCCTGACACTGAACAAAACTACTTTGTGTGCCAATATGCTCCTTGTGGAAGAGCAGAATGCGATCGCTCACACTAAAGCCAGCCGAAAGAGAGAGAAATAGAAGTTTAATAAAAACAAAATGTTTTGTTAACACCAGACCTAATTAGGGACCAAGACCCACATGTAGGTAGCTTTTTGCATGTCGCAAACAGCGACTTTCGCTGTTTGCGGCGTGCAAAAAGCACATTGCGATGCACAAACCCAGTTTTGCCATTCGGTGACCTGGTTACCGAATCGCAAAACGGGTTTGCGACTCGCAATTAGGAAGGGGTGTTCACTTCCTAATTGCGACTCGCAGTGCAATGTAGGATTGTTTTGTGACCGCGAACGCGGGCGCAAACCAATTGCAGTTTTCACCCATTTCAAATGGGTGCTAACACTTTTGCTAAAGGGAAGGGGTCCCCATGGGACCCATTCCCCATTGTGAATGTCACTGTAAACATTTTTTCAGAGCAGGCAGTGGTCCTGCGGAACACTGCCTGCTCTGAAAAAATGAAACTAAAACGTTTAATTTTTTGTTTTTGTAATGCACCTCGTTTTCCTTTAAGGAAAACGGACTGCATTACAAAAAAAAAAAAAAAACAGCTTTATTAAAAAGCAGTCACAGACATGGTGGTCTGCTGTCTCGAGCAGGCCACCATCCCTGTGAGGGTCACCATTCGCAAGGGGGTCGCAAATTGCGACCCACCTCATGATTATTCATGAGGTAGGCATTTGCGAACCCCATGCCATCCTACATTCGGATTTGTGACTCGCAAATTGCGAGTCTCTCTGACTCGTAATTTGTGGGTCGCAAATCTGAACCTACTGATATGTGGCCCCAAATTCTTAGTCACAAAAGTGCACCCATGGTATATGTCGTACCCCTATAAAATATTTGTGAACTGTATTTTAGCATGGGTAAATACGATGTGTAGATTTGCTCATGTGAAAATCTATTGAGCATTCGCAAGTTCATTTTCCCTCCAGCCACTTTCTTCCCAACCCTGGAAGAAGTTCTAATTCTGCCATTGTCAGGAGTAAATGTCCAACCTTTCTTATTATGGGAAAATATTAGAGAGAAGCTGGTGAAAATCTTTAAAACATGCAGGTTAGTAGGTTTGCAGACTCAAAGGCATTTCAGCCCTGGAACTATTGCTTACTGCTTCCTCCAGCCCCAGTATGCAGATCTGCAGAAAGGTGGAAAAATAAGGAAATTGATATAGTAGGGATTGAAACTGCAAGTATTCAAGCCCTACTAAGGTAATAGCCCTGGCATAATCAGAGAGGCTATTATCAGAGCTTTTACATAATGAGATTGCTGCCATAATTTGTCGCCACACTACATGGCACCAAAGGGACAAGTAGATCTTTTTACAGGACAAGTAGATTTGAGAAGCAACCTATCCCCTGGACAAGTAGATATTTTAATAAATTCCACACCCCTGGGACTATGTTAGCATTCCAGTTCCCCTGCTGTGTATAGCAAACCTCTAGCGCTAGTTTTCAGTGCCGCTATTGCAGTAGTGTTGATGGTTAACTCTGAAACAATCAGGGTTTTGGTACCTTTCTGAAGTCCGGTATTCTGGGATATTCTGTATTTTGGCTGTCAGCGAGTCACAGAGCCTTGCAACCTGGAGAGAGAGAAGGCACATCTGCCATATGCTTCTTTTTGTAGCAGGGTATATTAATTCAAGGAGCAAGTCTTGAGTATAGTGTGAATATAATTTGAACCTTAGTGGTAAGTACAATGGACCTTTTCGTTGGGTGGTTTTGTGAACGATGAAGAGAGCTTTGAACTTCAACCGTTTTTAATAGGTAACCAGTGGAGAGCTGGTAAGAATGGCGTCTTGTGCACCTTTTCAAGTAAGCAAAATAATAATATTGCAGCAGAGTTCTAAATCTGTTGTAGTTTTCTGGTTAGAAGCAAGGGGCACCAAGGTACAGGCTTTATAAGTAACAATCCAAGTACGGCCCAGTGTCTCGCCTGACCTATATATGCGCCCCTGGTGAATAGCAGCGCCGGGCTTCTGTTTCCTTGATAGACCACGAACTTTCAGCAACAAAACTTTTATTTACATGTTAAGGAAAGTAATGGAAAAGAAACAAATAAGGTGTCCTGCACCATTCATCTTGAGAAACGCTTTTATTTGTAAAGACTGTGTAGCAAAAGTAAAAAAAAAAAAAAAAAAAATATGCTACACTTTTTGTGTCTTGTAGAAAATGTAGTTCATGAACACACACAAGCGTTTCATTTTAGCATATCAGATTAAATTCCTGCATTGAGAAGCATTTATTTGAAGTGATGATTTTCAAACATGAAATTGGAAACATTTATGCCTTCCCCTGTCCGTACAACAATGCCGTTAGTGAACCAAGAGGCACGTCCATTTGTCATGTTTATCCTCTGTGTGGCGTAGGTTGTTGTTATACTTGGAACACTATTATAGTTTATCCAATCAAACACAAGATAACAGTTTGCACAAGCCACATCCTGAACTCTTGCAATAAAGAATGAGGCAAAGGGAAATAATCTTTTTGCCTAGGATCACACAATTAGGTCAAATGAGGAAGCTGTTTCACCTGGTGCATTTCAGCCACTAGATAGACTTCTCTTTTCCTCTCACCTTTTACATCAAAAGTTAATGCATTGTCTTTAGTTCTTTACCAGTGATGTTAGAGCGTGGGTGGCAGACAAAAGCCACTGTAAGGCCCGGTTTGTTTTGGGATCGAGGATCCAAGAGAATCTCGAGCTGAGCCAGAACTAGGCATCTGGGTTGAACTTGACTTAAGCCTTCTGTGTCTCACCTACCTCTGTCACTTAATGGCAATTAAGGGGACAAATTCATATGAAGGATATGATTTGACTTTCAACATAATACCACAACTCACAAAGTACATGCTTTGCTCCCTATGCGCCCACCTTAAACCACCCGAGCCTCACTCTGCTGGCATCAATGTGGCCCTTGGTCATGCCACAGACCATACTTTATGGCCCCCCAGAAAATGTTTGCGAGTACCCATTGGCTATATGTTGTCAATCTTGAAATTTACAAAGGAGACAATGGCTTCAAGCTTCTGAAGGTACCCACGGTAGGGGCGAATATGTATCAGTGTTCTTGTTGCGTGGAAAGTGTAACAAATGTCTGACAAAACGTACCTTTATTGTCAACAAACCACACATGCATGTCTATCAACTTGTTTTCCTATTGCTGAAAAGTAACAATCTGTGTTTATGACGATACGTATGCCTACATTAAAACATATTTTTTGCAGTTAGAACCACTCAATCATACCCTCCGTGCAATAATGAGATAATGGGAACCCCAAAAATAGCTTTAACAAGCTATCCTTCTGATGCTGTCCTACTTTCTGTTTGAAACTCACAAGTTAACATGAGTGATGACATTAACATGTCAAATGCCTTTATTTTTGTACTCTAGCGAAGTGTTTATATAGTTACCTTTAAACTTTAGCTGCATACATCTGCGCACACATTTATTAACCTTTAAAACGTGTGCCATGGGGCATGAGTATGCTCTTCCATCTAGGAAGCTTAGTGGTTAGTGGTCATGATCCTAGTGGTCTGGAATGGCTGCCTGGCTCGTTGAGTGCCATACAAAACTAGCTATAAAACCTATGCATTATCACACTTAAAAATGTGCAGATAACTTTGAAAAGTAAATCGGTTCCACACATGGAGGTGTTTTTTGTGCTTTTAAGTGATACAAGTTGATTGGTGCATTTGAAAACAACTATTTTTAATGAGCAACCCAAATGTTTGAAGCGTATTTGCTTAAAGTGCGAATCCTACCGCTGTCATAGCTGTAATACTTGATTTTTAAGTGCAGACATCGAGGTGCCCGCTGTCATTTTTAAATATACAGATCCACTCAACACCTTTACAAGTTCACTTAGAAAGCAGTTTTTTTTTTTTTTTTTTTTTTTTACAGTGACCGGTTCTTCCCTCCACTGGGCTCGATTTAACCAGCCACATGAATGATTTATTGCATGTTTTGCTAGCAGAAATACAATTTGAGGTTCCTTTTTGAAAATAGACTTTTAGTTCAACTAGTCTTGAAGTGCAGGTGGCCACTTCTTTGCAGTCAGATATACTCCTTGTATGGTCCAGCACTCTGTTCTATTCAACAGTGCCCTTTTTATAGAACCATGGGCCACCAAATGAGGTGTGGACCACTTTTCCTCAAGTAAATTATTTATAGCATTCGATGTAAGAGTCCGAATCTTCACATGCAGAGATGGTTTTCAATCAATACGCTAAGCCAAATCAATGAATCCAGTGGCCATTTATGGCAAAAACTTGAAATGCAACAGCCAACACGTGTTCCGCCCCCTAAACAGTATTTGTACCTGGGGCCTTCTCAAGGCTGCAAGAACATAAAAATAGATTAACAAATGAACTTAAAATCTATCAATATAACCATCACCCGAAGTATCGAGTTATTCGGTAATTCTTTGCCTATATAGAACGAGATAATCTAAACGAAAATCAATTATGGGAGTCAAAAATAAAATTAAAGAAAAGATCTATACCCTATGGTAGTTATCAAATAATAATATTAATAGTACACTAGGTACATAGGTTATTTATACATGGATGCTGGCAAATGGCTCATGTTAAGATCAGAAGAATCTGATTTGAGATGAAAAGAAAATGACTGAAGATAGTTTTGACAAAGGTCACCCAAGTGCATAAGAGATTCTGAACCATGAACAGAGGAGTAGAAGTATGGCCCTCTGTCCCATGCCAGTTACTACAGAATCATGCAATACCACGAGCAAAAAGGAATGAGAAGGTCCTCTACCCATGCAGATTTCAACAAGATAATACAATACCTAGCCATACGTCCAGAAATATGTATCCATTTCTAATTTCTGCAAATTATGTAGATGAACAGAAAAAAAGCTATCTGTACTTGCAAAGATATACAGTGATAACATGTTTTAGGTTCCACCCAAACAGACAAACATATGGTTTGTTTAAGAGGAACAGATTCAAAGAGTGTACAATTTAGTCCTCAGAAATAATTTCTCCATTGTATTAAAAACATACAGGTCCAGTGATTGTGCGTAAGGCGTCTAAACAGAAAAATCTGTAATTTCATGTATAGGCTAGAATTACAACTTTAACCAACAACTGCATGTCCCAAAAACTTAATTAACATGTCTAAAAGTGTCTAACCAAACGTATATCTTTTCGTAAATGCTAGTGAATGGATTTGCGATCCATATTCACATCCAGTAAGACCGACTGATACCTCACTTTTAAATATGCACAAACTGTGGTATCTACTAATAGTCCCAATATATGGATATTAGCATCCAAAGGCCTAATCATTACATCACATTAAATTAAACCCAATATCACTGTACAATATTGGTCACAATATTATACTTGCACAAAGCTTGAAAAAAGACAGTTACTTATTAACGGGCCCTAATGCTTTCATTTTGTAGGTCACAGGTATACATTTAGTGTATAAACATGTATAGGTTATAAACTAATATAATTATAACTCTTGACATCCAAGTTAATACATCTCACTGTGCTCAATTTAACAAAAGTACCAAATGAACATCCAAATATATTTTCATCATTTCCCATGTTACAAACATCCAAAAAAGGGGCAGGGTTTTTATGTCTCTGTGGGATATGTTTGTCATAATTGTCCGGGTCTGGTCTGTTATTTCCACAAAATAACATAAGACAAAGAAGAGGGAGCAGACTATATTGACCGTCAGTACAATTAGCTAAGCCATCCGTTTATCAGGGTGTAAAAATAACTTTGTAAAGGCTAAATAAACACAATGGATAGATCACACTCTGAATGTATTCCAACCACAAATTTACATATTGGAGTTAGTTAAGATAGGTCTACCTGAACCTCAGAAAAAAATATTTTTATATAAACGTTAGCCCAGTGGCTGAATAAAGTCTGGCCACTAGTACACATGTTGGTGATAGATTAAGAGACTATGAAATTCTAAGTCACTTACCGGATACATTTTTATTTTATCTATCTTTAAGTCATCACAGGTTGAATCCCGAGCATTGGGTGCCCATGGTGAATTTTCTGACGTCCTATTCCGGCGCCATGTTGAGTAGGAACGAAGTATACGTCCTACTTTGATTTCCTTAGGTCGGCACTCTGCTAATCCTAGTGCATTTATGGCAGACATGTTGGGAGGGATACTATTTTCAATTGTCGTCTTAGAAAAATGATCGATATCTCAAAAAGATGGTTTGAACATGGAGATGTAAAGAATAATAGTCATAGGTCCTAAATTTGTAAATATGGAGACTTCAAAGTTAAAAAAAAAATATATATATATTATTGTTAACAAGAGTATATTTGGTGAACCGATATACATTAGATAATACATGAACATATCATGCTGTTATTTATTACTAGCTGCTTTGCTATGGTGCCCGGAAATGAAATTCTTAGCCAAAGGGTAGATGTAATAAAGTCACATTTACATATGTTAATTAACTTAAGATTCTGAACCAAGTACACCACTTATTAAGTACATTATCTAATTCAGTATTGTGTTGGAACCAGAGTATGGGATACCTCGTACGTAGAGCAAATATGTTAACATTCTATTTCATGCCATATTTGATGAAGGCAAAATATAAGTCCTACTTGTGTTGCCTCTAGACGGTGCACAGGGAAAAACCTGACTATAAGCATATGATTTTATGCTCTGAATGGATTTATTTAGGAACAATAGTTCTGACTAGTTAGACCGTCAAAAACAGGTAGTTCAGAAAAAGTATAACAGTAAAGAAAGAAACCCTAAGGAGGTAAAATAGCATACATAGAAACATATCACCGGGTTGTAAGTGAACAAGATTAGTACAGCAAATATGAGAGTCAATGCCAGAAGTATCTTCTCCAACATCATATCAAATTATAGGCACATAAATGTAACATTCTCATTGTTATAGTTCTCGTCCCTTATTCCTACTCCGGAAAGGAAGACACAGAATATTTGATCAACATAGATCAGATAGAACATTATAAGAGCCAATAGTGCCATTACACATCTTTATTCAGACCATATCGTACTGTGTCAAAACGGATGATAAGTGCACTTTCATTTTGTCGTAATTTCAGTTCCAAGTCGAATTGGGGTGGGCCCACCACTCTTTTTTCTGCTACTTGTTTGCTGTCACTAGTTTATAATTTTTCACAAAGTTCATGATTCTTTTGCATCAACTTTACATTTACGGGTTCTTTATTGTAAATTGAACTTTTTTTTGTGTGGGTTATCCTATCTTTGTGGCCAATAGTTAAATTTTGTAATATTTTCCAGTATTTCCGACCCTCATATAGAACCAGGAGCTTGGAGTGATTCAATGTTCCTCTCTTTTCCCCAGCTCCCCTGCAAATTTCCCTTCTAGTTCAGTTATTGAGCAGAAATAAATGTCTGAATTGGGATATTCCAGGCCCAATCCAGGCATACCTTTGGTAGGGACGTTCCAACATCTTCCTATCCATACTGCTTAATGAGGTAATTCAGACCCAGAACGAGTTCCTTTGGCTAAAAAATTATCTGCCAGAACCACGCACAAAAGAGAAATCCAGTCTGGTAGCGTTTCCAGATAGAGCTAGAGCTCTCCCCACAACGTGGCCCTCTCCCTTCCAGAGGAACCAAAACAGCTCTGTAGTAACCAGGAACTTCCAGGGGGTGGTGCTACCAGCATAGCTGAGAGAGAGACGTCATCTCAATATATTCTAGACTGAATGCTTATCAACCTGTTCCTTTCAAACGCAGTTTTACAGCTAAAACCTTTCACCCTAATCTTGTCCTTTGTCGTCAGAAACCTTTGAACACTCGGCCTGGTAGAGTTCACATGAGGTCTATTACCATATGGAAATTGAATTATTTTCTAGTCCACGAAAGGCAGTTCTCTGTGAAGTGTAGTTCATGCAACGACAAATGGGAAAACTTACATATCCTGTATTTAAAAAGGAGCACAGATAGTTTGAATCCATATTCTGATATCTGTTTCGAGCAGAGATGCCTAAACAACCAAACGTTATCCTAATCTGTCAAACAATTGCTTGGCAGAGGTTGGATTTGCACTGAAGGGATGCATAATCCCCACAGAATATCTAGCTCACAACCCCTGGGGCAGCAGCATGCTGTTTATTCATCATCAAGGTGGAAACCAAACCTGAACCACCATTTTATTTAGTCATTATTTGCATACCCATAAAAATCCCCCTTCAAACCCCCTCGGGGAGAGGATGTGGTGTTATGGCCAGAGCTTCCGAGTTTTGTACTAGGGAACAACTGGTAACGTAGAGTCCAAAAAATAGTGATTCAAGAAAGAGGCTTATGTCATACATGTATTTTTAACTTGCGGGCTATATTTGCAGTTAAACAATTTGATACTATTTAAAATAATGTGTATTTGAGTAAATTAAAGATGGTTACAGAGGGCAATACCTTTTAGTCAAAACATGTGTTTTGGGAGTTTTTTTTTTTTTTTGTTTTTTTTTTTTTTGAAGGAATGATGCATAAAAATGATTTTCACCAGCCTTGTTTTCTCAATTAACTTATACATATCTTGCTTACATGGAAACTGTTACACAACGAAATATACACTTTTAACCATCACAAACACTGCAAATCAAATACAGAAAGATGTAAAGTATTTCATGTGCAGACAAACCCAAATGAAAGCAGGTAGGTTTTGTTTGTCTCAAATACCCATAATCAGAAGGCATGTAAACTCTGCCTCCGAACTGTGCCAGATTTCAGATACATAGTTTTTAGTGAGTAAATGCTATACTTCACAAATGTTTAAAAGATCAGTGATTCATATATGAAATCTGCGTCAACCACTGTAGTGTCGTCTTTGGGGTGATTGGATCTCAGAATATGAGTCAAGAGGTTATTGTTAAATAGCACTTCATAGCACTTAGGCCCTCATTATGAGTTTGGCGGGTGGTGGAGGCTGTCCGCCAAACACATTCACATGGTAGACCGACACGTCGGTCTTCCACCTGGTGGCCCTTTTATGAGTTTCCCGCTGGGCCGGCAGACGGAAACATAGGGAACAAGGCATAATTGAGCCAGCGGCAATGTAGCAGTGCATTGGGTGCGACAGCACCCATCGTGCTTTACGGGCAGTGAAGAGTGCAATGAGGCTGTCCATTGGGGCCCCTGCACTGCCCATGCCAAATGCATGGGCAGTGCAGGGGTCCCCTGCGCTCCCTTTCCACAAGCCTTTGCATGGCAGGGCTACCTCCATGCAAAGGCTGGCGGAAAGGGGACTCGTAATCCCCAGGGCAGCGCTGCAAGCAGTGCTTCCCTGACAGATTAGGGCTGCTGGCACTGCTAGGTTGTTGGCAACCTGGCAGTGCCGGCAGTTGGACTGTGGCGGCTCCCCCCAGGTCATAATAGCGTGATCACCGCCCCTTTCAGCGGCAGTCTGAGGGACACCACGAGTCTGGTGGTCCATGGACTGCCATGGACTGCCAGACTCATAATGAGGCCCTTTGTCTCCCATTTGTATAGTTTTTCAAAGCTTTTAGTTACTTCAGATATTACTTTTTACATGTTTACATAGTAGACCGTACATTGATTCTGTTTTGTGTAGCTGTCTAGACAGTAGAAAAAGTAGTTTGGTTTAAAGAGTTGATGACTTTTTGTAAGTCTATAAAGCTGGTGGCAGTACTAAACTGCTTATGTAGTTCATTGGCTGGTACAAGTGCTTATTGCCTGGCAACTGTTTGTGCAGTAGATAACCTCAATAGCTTCTTAATTAATTTTTGGGCTTTGGCTGGGCTTTATTCAGAGCTTTCTTAATGTGTGCTTCTGTATGGTGGTGGTTGGTTGGCTTAGTGGTTATTGTTGTTGTTAGCACGTTGCCAATCAACCATAAGACCTCTTCATGCTGTATTGTTTACATGTGTAGTGTTCTGGTGGTATTTTCTGAAATAAATGCTGTATTTAATGTAAAGCCTTTGTAGTCGTTTTAGGGCTGGCTTGACCTGGATTTTCTTTTTTTTAATGACTGATGGTCCTCGTTTAGTATCCTTTGCAGTTTAACAGGTTGTCTATACCGGTGTAGAGTACATTGTAGTCCAAACATGCCATATCTAATGCTGCATTTCAAAATACACCAGCATAGGCCAACCACCGATGTTTCTGTTAGACCCTATTAACTGCAGAATCCACAGCTTGTGAATTCCCCAGATGCCAGACTCAAACCAGAAACTGTATAGCAGTTCCCTTGCGTACCTTTGGTGGCTGACATCAGTTCCTTTCTTTCTGTGACCTCTGACATGGATCCGAAGCTAGCAGCGCTGTCTTCTGCATAACGTTCCCTCAGGAAATTTATTTTTTCCATACTAAATTATATTATAATGTGGAGATATGGACCGTAAAATGACAGGTTTCAAGCAGTGTTGTCTGTCACTGGCAAATGTCAGTGACACACACCCACTACATATGCCTATGGGGTCTTGGCTCAGATCATGCCATGACGTTGTGTTCCTGTTAGAATCTAAACCGGAAAGCAATCTGAGACTGTGAGGTCTAAGCTTGCCGTCACCAAGCTCTAAAGGTAGTCAATGAAGCTGCCTTGATCTTGGTCAAATAAGGTCCAGGAGTTAAGGTAAGTCGAAACAACGTTCCCACAGCATGCTTCGCAGGTGTCACCCCACTCAAATCATTAGGAGTTGCACGACGCCTCTGGTACCTCTGGGCATCAGAATTGCTCTGAGGAGCACACTCCTGAACCACTGATGCTTGATCTCCTTGCCTGTCAGTGGACAGGCACAGTTCATGAAATATGATGCCTGAAAGAGGCCGCAGTTTCCATTTTTTTGGTACCTTGGGCCCCATGGGTTTGCGGTGACAGTGTGTTGGAAACCTATTGGCAGAGCTGTCCCTGACTGCGCCGCTCAGCCTTTATCAGCAGTCTGCACCTCCTCTGAGCACCGCATCACTGGCTTCCAGCTCAGTGCAATATTCCACAGCCTCTTTGGTGCTGAGAACGACGCCATAAACGTTAGACTCAGTGCCATATTTGGATCAGTTAGTTCAATCTAATTCCAAAGCCCAGCTTCTAAGTCAGTGCACCCCAGAATTCCTCTATGATCTAGATAAAGATGATGCTTAAATAGTTTCTTTATGAAGAGTTGGAAATTTTTGATTGTCTGAAGAATGCCAGTTGACACTGGGCTCTCATCTCCAAAGCCTTGTGCCACAAAAAAAAAAATCTGCCTCCTTCGCAACTGTTAACAGGCGAGCAGAGTATGTATTTGATTTAGCATTATCAATGCAGGAGTTTGGCACCAGTATTGTGACATAGGTCCTTAACCACCCAGGAACCTCTTACCCTTTAACAGTGCTTTAAGAGATATAATAGCAGGTATCTGGTCTAAACCAGGATCTTGCCCACCATTCAACAGAGTAGTGGAAAGACGACACAGGCCCAATGCCAAGGACCCTGGCTTCTTGCACCAGCATCGTACCTTGAGAGCTAGGTTGTATAGGCATTATCTAGCCACTTGAATCCCAGATCTTTTCCCACCCCTCCATTGACAGGGAATCCAAAAGAATAGACAATTTCATAAAACACTGTTTTTCTAGTGCCAGACTTGCCCTGTGAGCTAGCAACACCTTGTGCCTCCTGGGATATTATTTCCACATCTTGTAGGATAAAGTGGCAGATGTGCTGCCCGGCTGCCTCAGAAGATGTCAGACAAGCGCCACAACTGCTCATCCTTAATGGTCAAGATGTTGTGAAATATGTAGTCCTTTCTGGCTTGGATACAACCAAGGTAGGTCAGTCTGCACTAGCGTAGTGCTTAGGCACCTGTTTTGGTTTTACTGCGGGCCGAGCCAAAATACACTCACCGAAAGGAGTCAGAAAGAATCTCTGGAATGCACTTCTTAGTCTAAAGAAGACATTTATTATATCTCTTTGAAGGCTCGTGAAGGAAGGTCAGTATAACCGAAAGTGCACCTTCAAAATGTGCAACGATAAATTGAGAACATGTACAAAGTATCTTCAATCTATAAACAGCAAATATATACATGAAAAGATACAAATACTTATATTGACATATATATATTCATACACAATACAAAGCAAATAATTAGTAAAACTTCATCACCATGGGACCTATCTGGTGCTTCATCCTTCTCCTGCCAGCAAGTCGTTGCCCCTGGTGCGACTGGAACGAGAAAGAGAGAAATCTAACCTCACGGGAAATGTATCAGACATTCGACGTCTCAATCCTGCTTGAGGGCTCTGAATCTCCCTCTGTCAACCTGGGTCTTTTATATACCTTAAACAAGCGCGGAAGGAGATTTCTAGAAACCTCTCCCGCTCTGCAAGAAGTATTAAAAAATGCTGGCTACTTTAGGTCAGCTTTGAAAGAAACAGGTTGGAACTGGCCAGTTTCCCAAGGCATCTCTCCCAAAACTAAACCGTTCCCTGCTGTACCATAAACATCATTCTAGTACATCCTTATCTTGCTGACTGACTCCTCCACGTTATGTCCTAGCCCTTTGTTGAGAAAAGAACACAGACACGTAGAATAAAAAACACGTTGCATAACATATTTTGTACGGAAAAATACTCGAATCTTTAACGTGGCGGTGAAGCTAAGGCTAAGCTAAATACAAAATGGAGTATGTAACTTGTGACCGCAAATGTGATGGTGGACAGCTAAGTCCAGTGCGAAGTGGTGCGACACTACAGCACCACACCTGGATACGTGCCACAGGCTTCTTTTCAGACGTCCAGCAGTCCCTTATGAACACGAATTTCGATGGCTCAAAACTTCTCAGGGATACCCTTTTCAAAAATATATGTCAAATAGATACAAGTAAAATTAATGACTGTTCCCTGTTCACCAGGTTTTGTGCATTACTTCTTGGCAATTTTGATGTGTTTGCTCTAAACAATAGCTTTATAGGTCTGTAAGTCTTGATAGGCCTTGTGATTTATGGAGCCTGTGCAGAATCAGTTTGCCTTTAATCTCTAAGTCTGTTGCAGACATATGCCCCTGTATTCAGTGTTCTGGGCAGCGACTTAGTATTAGGTTAAATATGAGCTTATATTGTATGGATGTATTTTACTTGAAAAGTTTTGATACCGGGTTACGATTACAGCATTTGCCAACCTACAACCTTCCCTAGTATCTTGCTTATTATTTGAACTTTTGCACTAATCAAATAGAATTGTATGGTAGCTCCTGTGCTTGGTTTTGAAGTGAAGAGATCTGTTTGGCACCGTAGCTTACTCTCCTTGGACTGTTTGGGCCTTTCTTCATTTTTAGGTTTTGAGGGGTTCTAAATGTTCTATTCTGTTGTAGATCAGATGCTTAAAGCCCCCTCAGATTGTCTTGATGTCCTGAAGATTCCTTAATGGCTATAAATGTTGTGTTGACAAGTTACTTAGAAGCGTAGAGGCATAATACTGATAAAACGTTATCCTTCAATTATTGTTTCACTTTTTAACTGTTTTAGCTGTCTGCAGGCAAACACCTTTTATGGACCATACCAAAAACTTAAAGTGGGCTTAGAAGCCATTTATTACCACTGGCTGACATTATCGTCATTCTCATTTGCTTGCTTGCTCCTTATTTAAAGGTTTACCTTTTCATTCTTATTTTTGTCCGTCCCCTGAAGCCTTTCCTCTTCACCATTATTTTGATCGACTGACTTGTGTTCATCCACTGCTCACATTTAGGTAACTACTTTTTTCTTTTTCCTTAAGCACTATGAGAGAGCATGTGTTTTCTAGCTATCTCCCTTGTTTACTTCTCTCCCCCAAATACACATGCCTGTGCACTCTGTTGCTGTCTTCCTCTCTCTATCTGCTCTTCCTCTTCTCCTCCTTAAGTGCAGCTGTTTGTGTCAGTGGTGATCCTTCTTCGCCCCTGACCCCAGCCTTTTTGTTTTAATTTTTATTGAATTTCCTTCCACCTTTTGCTCTCCACCTCCCCCCCCCCCCCCAACCCCCACTACTCCTCCCTCCCCTCACAGTGGCTTTAAAAACAAAACAAAACAATTGGAGGACCATGTCGCTCCCATTTACTTGAAGGCTGCTCCACTTTCAGAAATGTGCTTTTGTGCAAGTGAATATTTTTGTTTTTATTTACCTCTTCAAATGGCAGCTACCATCTTGAATCAGTAAATAAACATAAAATGCTGCCTGTGTCATTCAGTAGGTGCATACTTGCGAAATGACACATGCATACATACATCATCGCACATTCACTGCCAATTGAATAATGCAGGTGCCAGTAGTGTCATGGCACAAATGTGCTTAAGCGTGTATCATGGAATCCCTTTTTTTTTTTTATTACAGCATCCATAAAAAACATTGATTGGCATAGTCTGTACGTTGCAAAGGCAAGACCTGTTAAAGTAAAAAAGTGTTGGTTAAGTTATCAGAATGGTTTTGGAAGTGGTTGCTTAGGTTTCATTTGGATTAGGGAGTGACATTTGTGGTTCTTGGACGTTCATCTGATAGTGCTTCTCTTCCTAAGAATGGGTAGGCAGGAATGTTTTCCAAGCTTGAAATTAATAACTATCTTCACTAAACTGCTTAATTTTAAACCTTGTGCGTAGCCTGCAAGGCTTCCACTCCAGCTCGCTGTGCTTGGATAGGCTGCTACTTATTCAGTCAGATCAGAGTTTTACATAACTCCTGTTGGTTGAGAAATGCTTGTTTATCGTGAAAACCTATAAAAGCATGCAGTGGTGGACGTGCATTTTTAGTTCAGCCTGCCAAGCATGGCTAGTTTTGCCCTTCAATCCTGAGCAATAAGTGCTGCAATAGGTAACAAGGTTTGTAAATATGGCTGGTGTGAGTGCTGTTATATCTAATTTTCATCTTCATGAGTCCATAAGCATTGCTTAAAATGGAAATATACACATGGATGTACCCACTATCGCAGAGTACCTTTTTGGTACTGACAAGTGCCAGTACCCTCCTATTATTATATGTATCATTTCATGTTGAGAAGTACTGGCACTCTTTCAGATCAAACTGAAGTCTGTTAAAGGTAGCAAGATTGTGAAATACCCTATTGATCCTGCAGTGCATAAAATATAAAGACCATAACTAAAAAGCATTACTTAACTATTTTCTAAACTAGTTTATATTCTTGTTAAACTATTAAACCTAAAGTCCCTAATGATGACTGTTTTGCAGTCCATTTTATTTTAAGTTGTTCCCTATTTAGCGTTTTTTAAATTATTTTTAATTTTTTAATTTTTTTAATGAGTTATTCTATAAGCTTTTGCCATTGGGATTTTTCCATGTCCCTTGCAGTGCCCTAATATGCTGCTGCAAACTGCTTGTTTTTTTTAAAAATGATGCATTGCATTTCAACGCATCATGCGATTACAACTTTCCAAAATGGATGTTTGTGGTCACACTTCGAGATGCTCATTGGAGCTGTCGCTGAAAATGACTGATCTTGCCAAGAAAGCATGTGTAAGAAGCTGAATGTTTTCATTAATTGTCGAGGCTGTGAGTTGTACTATACCACTCAGCGAAATCCTACACTTTGTTCTGCTAATCAGTGTTACATTTGCATAAGTGAACATTGCTTCACAGATATACATTTGTCTCGATCAGAGAAGAGCTCCCTTCTTAGGATGAAACAGTTCATTGTACTAGGTCGTGTATTAAATCTGATTTTAAAACTGTTCATTTGATAATCCTAATTTACAGAGCCAGTCTTCATAAAGCGTAAATAATGTCACTGCTCACAAATAGGACGGGATGCAGGTGTGGGAAAGATTCTTGTTTATTTTGCTACAGGGCTGCAGAGAGCCAGACACATTTCAGACCAGCAGCTCTGCAGAGCGAAACATGCACACACTATATATGTTCAAGACACCATTGGTTATAATTGAAACACTGGAGTCGGGAAACACAAAAATATCACAGTGGGGGCTCACATCCTTGAAAGCATGTGGCTATACTTGTTCCTGACAGATAGACCACTTTTGGACTTCGTAATTTTAGGCATATTGTCTTTCCCTTATTAGTTTCAAACACAAATTTAGAAAAGTTCTAGCCAGAGAATTTCCCGGTAAAAACACACACAACTCGGCAGAATTTCCTGCAGGTCTCAGCTCGCCTCTTACAGAAGGAAAAGCCTTGAACCTTGAGCTATTAAAAGACAGGAAAGAATAACTATTTGACTGTTCCTGAGTGTTAGGAACAGTTGGCAGTTAACAGTATGTGAACAGATAAACATCTCTCAGAAATAGACTAGCGAACCTCAATAATTAAAACTTTGCTGGCACAGAATAATTAAGGAAAGCATGAAGCATAAAAATTACACATTCTCACACTCTTTACTCATAGTTTAATACACGTTCACTTCTTTATGACTTCCTTATGTTATTTTCATTAACTGGCCTTTTGATAAATTCACCCCAAGAAACGAGGTGATGTTTCGGGAAAGGTTGGAGATTGAGTGCTGAGACATATTACCACTTCACCTTTCCTCCTTGTTGCAGTCCTTTATATATTCTGTATTTACTGTATATCTGGTCTAGCATAGGTATCTCTTAGAAAATAATTTGGAAGGACTTGAACATTTGACTCCATCCAAGTGCTGTATACTGAATTGTTCTTAGAGTGACCAATGTGAAGATAATCCCTAATTGGGGTATTCCCTAGACCACTACTGTTGGTTTGTGTATTTGTAAGTACGCAGAATTTGGCAAACCACTTCGTCATATTCATTGAACTTTTCATCACCCAAAGATTCTGCTCAGAAGTCCTTGTAATCCTAATTGAAGTTGTAGAGCTCTGTGACCAGCAGATTTAATTAACTCTAAGAACTGTTGAAAGTAAGCTGCCTTGTGTATCTGATGAATGCTTGTTCTTCTCCAGCTGCCTGAGGTTCCCCTCTCTTTCTAGCCATCTCACAGCTGTTCACATATTCACAAAAGCACATTAAGTTTGACTTTCCACAGAACCAAAGTCAAACATGCCTTGTTCTGTCGTGTCAAATCTGACTTTCCATCTAAGTAAATTTGGCTGACATTAACTTGTTTTCCTTGGACTAAATTTCCAACTACTAGACTAATAGAAGATTGACTTCGTTTTGACATAGATTCTTTCGTTGGAGAGCTCCTGAGTTTTTTTTTTTTTTTTTGGTAATACATCACTAATGTTTTTCTTTAACTATAGTTTAGACCTTAAACTGTTTACTTGATTAACTGTAATGTTTTTGGGACTTTACCTGCAACCCAGCTTCTTCCTAATATTTAAGCCTTGGTTTTAGAACATACTACTTAAAGGTGAGCCATTGTTCACAAGGCTACTGAATCTTCTTAGAAGCACCTACCATTTAAACTACTCTCCAATAGCCACATATCTACACTGTCTGGTGATTTCTTCCAACTGCCTTGAGGAGTATGATCGTTTTTTTGTTCCCTGAAATAGTGATTAAGGAGTGAGGTACCGTAATTATAACTTATCTCAGGCCCTACTTGTACTCTATCTTTCATAATGTACAGCTGCCCACATTGTAGTGATTTCTTTGTTAATGAAAAGGGCGTGCTAGAGCTAGTTTTTGGTCGAGTCTGCGCCTAATGTTATTGTTTTTCTAATTGCTGATGTGTTGCTTATGTCTGTTTTACATTAGGTATTTACTGATAGTTGCTTATGGTGACCAATGCTATCCCTCATTATTGATCCTCTCTGCCATATCTGTGAGTATGACTGAGGCCTAACTTTAGATCCACTAAACCTGGAGGGGGAACGGTTTTTCACGGGAGGCCAGGTGAGTGTGCTCACCCTGCGAACTATGTTGTCTCAGCCTATTACAGGTTTTTTTTTAACTAAGCTATGGCATTACCGCTAAAGAAACTATTGCTTAAACCTAGGACTTCAGTCTGGTTCAAGTTTCTGTTCGTTCCTGAATTACATCAATTTCCCAAGGATCTTCATGGACTGGCACCAGTTGTAGTTCCCCCATAAGACTCGGATAGAACTCATTCACATCCTGACTTCAGGACCTGACTTTTGATGTGGACTCCTTGATCCAAGTTTGGTTGCCATGTGGTTGTTGCTCCTGAACGGATTCCTCTAAGGTCGTATACAGAGGGTATTGTCTGCTTAAGACCCAAGAAGCAGAGGAGCAGGGACTGGTCTTTCTGAGCCTTACTCGTCTGCAGGTCCGGGAGTGTACCACAATGTTATGTTCCAAGTGGCCTTTGTGAATGCGTAGTTAAGTAGCAGAGTAGATTACAGAGGCAAAACTTGGCAATGTTTGACTTCTAAATAACAAAAGGGCGAGTCTGGACCTTTAGAAGAAGTATGTAAGATATCTTGACTAACTGTTGTCAAGCTGTAGTACCATTGGTTGGCAACTTAGAGCCCCAGGCTGCTCTTCCACTGGTCGCCACAGTTACCAGTGCATATGAGCTGCAACACCTGGACCTTGCTTACAGCTAACCAGGCACTAGCAATCTATTTATCAGATCTGCCTACTGTGTTAGTGTGTTCCATTGAGTAAGGATTACTGCTTTATTAGGGCCTCATTTTCAAACCTTAAGCGTACGGTCTATGTTAATGGTTGCTGCAGAATGTTCCATGAGCTATCTCGGATGCCTGATCTCAAGCCGCTTATGCAGGCACATGATTTGCTTTTATTCTCATTGGATCCTAAAATATTTTTGGATTTGACTGCGGGGGATAGAGGAGGAAGTCTTTGCTTGGTATGATGTATGATTGACAGGCATGATATGTAGCTAGTCCATATAAATCCAAATTTTTTCACCCTTCTAGGACAGTGTGGAGTACTTTGCTGCCTCAAGCTTAGTTTAGTGGTCTGTCTTACTTTGTATCTCTTCCACTTATCTGGATCAGTGCCTTAGGCCCTTATTCCTGGAGTATAGGTTCCATGTGTCTTTCTTACTGGAGTATAGTTTCCATGTGTCTTTCTTACTGGTGGCATTGAAGTGGTTTCTCACATCTGACCTAAATTTGTCTTTTTGCTCAAGCTCCTGCTGTCAGTGCCATTGTAACTATAAGTTGACTGAGGCTTTGTATAAGTAGAGACAATGCCTCTCACACTGTTCTGTCATGATAGGGCTACACCGGTGAGGTAGGTTTGCTTCTGAATGTAAATCAGAAGTTACCAGAAAGGTTTTGGACACTGTGTGATGGCATATATTCAAGGCCACTGGAATTATGCAGCGGGGAGGACCATATTAAGTGGCAGCGTTAACTAAATTACACAGCAAGAAGAAACAAATTAAGCTGCATAATGCAGCCCATTTTTAAAAATTATTTTTACACGTTAACATGGTGTGCGAAAAAGTGTCCCCTCATTAGTGTGAGTTGAAGTCACAAATTCAGCAATAGGCCTGGTGTTACCCTTTGCAAAATACAGCAGCATATATGGCAGTGTTTTTGGTAAGTTTTGATCGGTTTGACTAAGAAAAAACATCATCGTCAATAATGTTTATTTTGTTTTATAATCTAAAACCACAACAGTACAGAGTAAGCAGAAATTCAGACACAATTGAGTTGTGCAAAGTAGCATATTAAAAACAATCATATGTTTCAAAGTTGATTTTAGCAACGAGTCACTAGATCATAGAGCTAAAATACACTTATGAAATATAAAATACAGTTACTTATAAGTGCCATCCGCACTTGCACCATCTAAACCTTACTAAAAATAAAACAGCCGCCAAGGCTCTTTCTTTTGTAAGTGCAGGGAGTGCTAGATGGAAGTGGAAACTGCAGAGCAAACCTCTGCTGACTGTAATTGTTGTAAAAAAGTCAAAGTGGGGCTTCATTGTCTAAAATGTCATTTTTGTAGTAGAGGTAACTTCTTCAAGGGCCATCTTAGAACAAGCAATAAAAAAGTGCATTGTACCTTGAGTCGAAATTTTGTCAAGGGGCAGTTTACTAACACCCTTGACCAGTCAGTCAGTTGTGGAAAAGTACCTATATGGTGGAGCACATTAAGTCTGAATCTTGAAAGTATAAACTTATTTTGAGTATTTGTAGGGTGAGCTACGTCAAATTGAAGGCGTGCACATGATAAAAAGGATAAATACGAGATAAAACTTAATTTGGCTCTTGTTAGGTTATGACTTACCTTTTCAAAGGGCTGAAGGCACATATGTTTGAGTTCAATCTTGAGATAACATCCCCAGTTCATCAAATAAATTGGTTCACTCTGTTTGCCCAGCATCTTAATGTACCCAAAACATAGAATATGTGAAGCCTTGTTAGGTCTAAATAGTCTTACAGTATCCACCTGTTCAGGGGGGCTTCTTGTTTCTTTTAGACCTTGTGCCTCAAAAGAAGTGGGCAGAGCCTGATCTTCTAAAAAAAAAAACAACAAAAAAAAAACACTCAGCTCTTTGTGATACACGAGAAGAGCAGCTAACAGGAACTGACAACAATCTCCTAAGGCATGCATTTTCGGCTGTTACTTATCTGCGTTAACATGTTCCCAAATGCCCACCACATAGGTGGCAACCGAGATGTATGTACTTGGCCTGATAGATTGCAGTCATTTTCTACCTGGGTTTCATTCCCAAACATAGTGGATAAAGGACGGGATGCTATGGTAGCCTTGATAAGTTGATTATTTCCAATATTAATTTGATTTCCAGGTACTACTAGCATCAAAGAGCACTCCCAGGTAAGAGACAAAATCAGTTTTTTACTTGCTTCACATGCACTCTAAAATGAGATGTGGTGGACAAATTTATCCCCCCCCAAATTGTAATGTTAGACTTATTCTGGTTGACTCTGACATCCAAATCACCCATAAATTCGTCAAAGATTTTAAGTAGTAGCTGAAGGACTTTCAGAGTGCAGGTTATGAGGACTGCATCATCCGTATAAAGGAGGGCAGGAATGGGGCGATGTTCAACCAGGCAAATCCCCACATCTCTCCACCAACACCCTCTGTATGTTGCTAATGTAGACGATGAAGAGGAAAGACTCAAGGGCACAGCCCTTTTAGACAACCCTAGCAATATGAAACTTGAGATTGGCAGATTGTAACTGGGATCAGCATAATTGCCCTTTTTATTTATGGGTATAATTAAGGATTGTGACTAGGTATCCAGTTTGCCTGTCTTACAAATACACTTCAAAACATTGGGGAGTAATGGGCCCAAAAACTGAATATTGGCCTTGAAAACGTCAGAAGGAATTCCATCTGGCCAGGTGCTTTTCAATGGGGCTTTTAGTAATGGCAGTAATAACCTCTTGTAAGGAAAACTGAAGGGACATGACCTCTTTCAGCAGGAGAGCAGGATTCATATCCTCTTAGGTGACTAAGCAACCATGTGGGCCATTACTGGGTGCATCATAAGTGCTGCTGAAGTAAGCAACCCAGTCATTAGCCTGCATTTCTCCTTCCAGGTTCAAGGCTCCCAACTTGCTTAAATATTATTGATTTATAACCTGCCAAAATGCAGTAATGTCCTTGTGTTTACTGGCAACCACTAAAAGCATTCCATGTCTCATCCTTAATCCATTTCTTTAATCCATAATCCTCTGCATCTCTTTTCTACTTTCAGCAATCTCCAGCTTAGATGTGTAGGGTTTGCTTAGAGCATTCTTTAAAGCAGCCTGGGTCATAGAGAAATTACAGTCAAATTAGCCTTATATATACATCAACAAATCAAACTATCATTCAGGGCGGTGGGGGTCGATTTCCAGATGAAATCATTAATGATTATGTTCCTATAAGTATCCATGAGAATGCTAAGAGAAACAATATAGAAGAACTGTCCACATCGCTGTTTCGGCCTAGCCAACATGTACCTCCAATTCTCCAACCTTATTGAGGCCCATAGGATGCTTAGTTTGCAGGTTGAGGATATACCTTGATTCTGATTGCCTCCACTCTCTAGTTCTGTTGCCTTCCCGTATAATTATGCTCACTCGATCAATAGCAAAGAATGTAATCTGGTAAACATCACATATGTAACTGAGAAATGTTTGGCAACTGGATAGGCCACATCTTTATTTTTAATAGCTTTTTGGTGTTCTAATAGGTGTTTGCTTAAAGGACAGACAGTACTCCCCACATACATAAGAATACATGGGCATCTTAATATATACACGCAATAGTCGAATGAGCATCTCAGAAATTGGGCAATGGCCATATTGTGTCTGTTCAATGAAGTGCACTTGTGGACATTCCCAATATGTCTGCAGGCCTTACATTGGCCGCATTTGAAGAAGCCCTTTGATTTACTTAATCAAGTATCACCCTTGGGGTAGCTGGCATAATAGCTGCGAGTTAGAAAATCCCCCAGAGACTTTCCTCTCCTGTAGATAATGGAGTGTCTTATTGGTAGTCCTGGGCCTACAACCCCATCATTTCGTACAGTAGACCAAAGTTAACCCATGATGTTCCTTATAGCATGTGATGATTTATTGTACGTGGTGATGGTGGTAAGACAGCCAGAATCTTCCTCAGATTGTTTCTGAGTATTGGGAAATAATAATTGTTCCCTAGAGATAGGTTCTGCTTTTATCTCAACAGTTTGTAATTGTTTTAGTGGAATAACCCCTACCTCGAAATCTAAGATTCATCTGCTTTTTTTGTTTGCAAAATCCCATCTCAGTATTCCACGCCCTTAGATTCACAAAATTTCCCCATAGGGGATGCTTTTGATCAGGCTCCTAGGGTGATAACTATTAAAGTGTAACACACTGTTCCAAGCTGTTTCTTTAAGGAGTAGAGTGGAAAACAATTTCCCCTGATCTATCCATAACCTGGCATGTAAAAAAAATCAAAAAAAAAATCAATTGTTACGTGGCTTATCGTGGTGGTAAATCTCAATCATATAGGCTATTCAATTCCTTCAGAAACCGCTCAACCTTATTGTATGAAAGCACTCTTTTTGGCATGGGTAGCCTCCACATTTTGCCTGGTAACAGAGGTAATTTTGACTGCTAGTGCACTAGGTCCCTTTTAACCAGGTCCTCAGTGCCAGATCTCGTTCTCAAAACTGCACAGTAGTTTTGCACAGTTGGCAGACTCTTTAGCTACCACTGTAAGTCCCTAGTAAATGGTACTCCTGGTGCCTAGGGTAGTATAAAAGGCCCCTGAGGGCTGTGGAACCATGTTGTGCCACCCTCAAGGACCCCTCACCAGCTGCATACAATGTTGCCTTTGCAGACTGCGTGTGTTGGTGCAGGCCCAAATTGAAAACCTGACCTGCCCTACACAGGTCTTTGTGCCAGGCATTGCCTAGTAATAAAGCAGTGTGGTGTTTATTCATATTTCAGTGACTATTATCATGTCCTCCACCACGCCACTATATTCCCCAGGTGCGACCTGTAAAAGCCCAAGTCAGAACCATAAAAATGTCATTCACAACTTGTTACATGCCTTCTGCATTCCCTGTAAATCTAAGATCGAAGTGAATCATCGCAGTGTGCTCATGGTGGTCTCATCCGCTTTTTTTTTTTTTCCCCCTTTCCAGCTGTCAGCACGGTTGTGATAATTGTTTTGCATTTCACCCGTCTCCTCATCACTTGCATCTCACCCTTCCCCCTCATCTCTGGCTGAGCTTAAATCTTATCATTCTCATCTGTCACTCATTTTTCCTTAAGTCCCTCAGCCCTAATATTCTAGTGGGGGACACTTGATGCCATCTCTCAACCAGAATATAAACTAGATCTATAAACCTGTCTTTCCGGTTTCTTTACAGGTGTCCTAAGAGAAGCCCCTAAAGTTACTTGGCAGGTGCCCATTCAATGTCTCTGCTGTTGTGGTTATTACTCCTTCCTATTCTTCCCTGACCGATGTACAGTCACTCCAAGTGATAAAAATTGTTGCTGGGAATCCTGCACCTAGGACAGTCATCTTCCTTTAAGTTGTGCATTAGAGCTGTACGTTTGGAAGATACAGTGGGTTGATGTAGATAATTCTCCAGACTTTTATATATTTGCTTGAATGCTTTAATCTTCCTCTTCATCAAGGTGGGAGTTCCACAGTAATTATAATAGGTAGGGCAAAGCATTGAATAGGAAAGCTTCAGAAAATGACATTGATGATCACTTCCAATCACTTTAAAAATAACCAACTTCAGACAAATCAGAATCAGCCCCCGACTCTCTCTTCCCTTCAGAGGCCACTATACCTCAGATTTCTAACCCCAAGTAGTCCAAGTTGTGCTAAGTTTCTTCACTGTGACATCTCATATTTCTCAGAATTCGACCTTTATTTGAACTGCAGCTGGCTTCTACTTACTGATAACATCAAGCTTGTTAGTTACTGACGTGAAAAATCATGTCAGAAGGATTAAAAAAAGGCCTCTTTCGACCTTGTTAAATCATGTGTAAAACCAAGGCTGTTCCCCGAGGATAGGAAAGCTAGGCTATGATTTGAGCTACGGAAAAAGAAAGCAAAAGAATCCCCAGTCTCCGGTGATGAAGAGGAAGGAACACAATCTCTCCTATAAATTCCCAGAAAAGGAAAGACGGGAACAAAAGGACTCTTCTGAGGAGCCTTCAAGAAAGGTTCTTAAAAGCAGGGATAAGAAACACCCCGAGAGAAGTACATCCCGGTGACAGAGAAATCAAGGATGGAACATCTTGGGAAGCAAGTCAACCAAAGTAAGTTCTGAAACCTCAGTCCCATCTATAAGGAAACTGACCTTAGAGCTTAAAGTCATAGACAGATCCACCGTCAATGAGTCACACGTCAAAGGCATCATCGATGGGACCCTCAACAGTAACGACAACAGTGTTGACAGCAGCCAGTTAATCGTCAAATGTATTGTCCACACCATCTGCGCAACGATTAATAGTTTACCTCTGTCATGATAACTGAGCTGTCTGTTTTTAAAGTATAAGACATCGTTGACGATGACCAGGCTGTCAATGGAGCCAGCACATCAGACCTGATCAAACATCTCCCAGCAAGGTCTGTCACTTGCCATCTGCACATGTGTTGGAAATGCAGGTACTTGGTAAAGATGACAATGAAGGGCCCTGTGGCGCCGAGTATAGCTCATCTCAGTTGCATGACAAATGCCAAGAATCTTATAAGGAAGATATTACCAAGACCTGTTTGCAAACGGATTTCACTACTCCACAGGCTGAAGCAAAATCATAAATGGATGTCCTGGATCAGTACGCATACGGTGAGAACTATGATCAGTATGGTTATCAGGAACCTATAATGCATGTCCTTTTGGGTCTATGCCAAATGCTCTCCAACTACATCAGATTTCCTGTAACCCACATCCTCCACAACAGATTGCTCCTCCTCAAGGCACCGCATCCATGCACATGCATCGCTTTTCATATGAATTACGAAGCCATTTAAAGCAGCAAAATCAGTCTGCACCATCAAGGGCTCTGGAACCTACTACAATTGATAATGATTGTGTGCAGGATTATGATGAGGAGGGGGGACCTGGAAGAAGAGGAAAATGGTTACTACCAGACAACTGTCACAGGAGAAAAATGGGATGAATATACAGCACAACTTATGTTTCCTCCAACAACATAAGCTGCTAGTTGCCTCACAATAATATTGGATGATTTCCTGATCTTAGATTGAGCTTCTAAAAGATTTACCCTTACTGTACCAGTTATGCAGACAGACTGCTTACAGTATGATCTCAAGGAGTCTACATGAAGGTCAGTGAAATGTATTCCAGTGGTGGATTACATATGGGCAGAAGGTTTAAAAGTTTGGAAAAACCCTGCAACTGTGGCAGTGGGAATACTTCATCTAGGCAAGAAGTCAGCGGCCCTGGAAAATTCTCCTGCTTGCCTTTCGTCATCCAAAGACAGACTTTGTGGTTATGGAAGCAGCACAAATGATCTAGGAACCCTTCCAACCCTGGTTTTATCCCTCATTACCAGGAGGGTAGACATTTTGATAGTGTCATAAAGAGACTTTCTGCAATGGCTGCTGCCACCATTATGGCGCCTCACGCCTTGACTACCTTGGGTTGATATGACTGCCAGGTGTGAATCTGATATGGAAGTACATGTTGAATTTTAGCCAGAGAAGATAAGTGAAAAGAGGCCCAAGACATTTTGGAGGAAGGACAAAAGACATGCGCTGAAATAGGTACAGCTGTGGATATATCCACGACTGGATTTAGAAAGAATGTGGGAGGTACATACCCAGGACAACCGGTATGGCTTAAGGCAAGCTCTTTCAGGCCAGAGGTTGAAGCAAAGGTTTTGGGATATACCTTACCATGAGGAAGCCCTTTTCGGAAAACAAGTTAAAGATGTACTCCAGTCGATAATGGCAGACACGGAAGACTTCAAGGTCTCTTGGAATATTGCAACATGCCGCTTCTAGCTCCTTTTCTGTGCGAGAGGGCATTTTCCATACAGACACCGTTTCCACATCTAGGTGTTAGCCGTATCCTTAATCCTGATAAGTATCTCAACAACAGTTCCAGCAGCAGAAATATATAGAATACAACCAACAGCTGCTTATTCACAACCAGCCCCTAAGAAAACACCGCTGCATTGGGAAGGAATGGCCCTCTAGACAACAGTGGTGATTTACAGCCACTGTTCACCTGCTTGCACCCCCTCCCCCACATCTCTTGGCGGGCAAAGGACTTACTAGATTTTACAGCATATAGAATTTCATCTCTTCATATAGTTGTGTGTTGAGTCTAATACATCAGACATATCCTTGAATGTGTCCCAAAACGTCCCCAAACGCCACCTCAGAGGAGGTCACATCAATACCTTTGTCTGCTAAAGAGGGAAATCCAGTGGCTCCTACACAAGAACGCCATAGAGGAGAGCTACCATTTGGTCATCAAAACATGGGTTTAAATTCTAACTTTTTCCGAATGAAGAAAAAATTGGGAAAATGGAGAAAAGTGTTGGATTTGAGACGGCAAAAAAAAAACTTAAACAATCATTTCAGATGATCACGATTCAGGGTTGATGACATCCTTAAACCTCAAGAACACATTTTCACATCCTTAGCCACAGAGAATAGTGGGAATTTTGAAGGTCTGAGTTGCCAGGAGGCCATTACCAATCTGAGGTACTACCCTTTGGCCTGAAGTCTGCTCCCCGGATGTTCACCGAATGCATGGCTCCAGTGGCGGCTTACTTGAGGAGGAATGATTGCCTGATTTTTCCTTATCTAGTTGACTGCCTCATGAGGGGTCTGTCATTTCAGGCAGCAAAATATTCCACAACAGCGTGTCTCCAGATCTTTAAGGATCTAGGACTGAAACTGAACAAGGAAACATGACTCACATCAGTGGTTTCCAACCTGTGGTCCAGGGGCACCTGGGGGGTCTGTGAAGTCTCTTCGGGGGGTCCGCGACTGCTTAGAAAATTAAATGATATTAACGGATTAGGTCAAAAGATTGGGAACCACTGACTCAAACCATCCAAAAGATTAACATTTTTAGGAGCAGTGTTTGACACTATTGCATGCAAGGCATATCTCGCAAGAGAAATCATTCGAACATTGACAAAACTGCTTGTCTATTATAAAAAAGTACACTTCAGTCCGTATTTATAAATCATTAGTGGGTATGATGTCTTGTTGCATCCCACTCATAACGAACTGTCGCCTCCAGATGAGACGCCTGCAGGAAAAGATGAGTGGTCGATGGATTCAGAGGCACAGATCACCCTAGAAATGAAGATGGCTATGGCCTGATGGATGTAGAATGCATTATTTCAATAGGCCTCATTTTAATAAGTGCAGAACCTCACAATGTAATGACCAGGGCTGCAGCGTGGGAAGAATGGGAAGCACATTTGCAGGATTTAGACGTCAGTGGAATATGGTCTGTTCAAGAGAATAGAATGCTTATAAACCTGTTAGAATTAAGAGCAAGTACCTTAGGCCTTGAAGAATTCCTCCTGAATAAAAAAAAAAACAGATCTCAAGTGTATTGGATCGCACTGACCGTATGACTAGGATGTGCTATCTGAACAAGCAGAGAGGAACAATATGTCAACTGCTATTCCTAGAAGCTAAAAAAAAATGGAAATAGATCTTTGGAAATGGATCTTGCAAAGCCACATTACTTTGAAGGTAGAACATGTAACATGCTTGGAGAATCAGTGGGTGTTCGTTGTCACCAGAACGTCCATAGAGTGCCATGAACTGGAGTGGAGTCAACAGTTGTTGGATTTTCCAAAGATAGGTGAGTTTGAATCTTATTAGCAACAGTGTTGATTTTTTACATTAGCAGATGTCCCCACGAAGGATTGTGGAGGGAATGCCTTTCAAATCACGTGAGCACGGATATTTGTTTATGCATTACCTCCCTTGTCTGTAATACCCATAATACTCAATAAGATGAAGAGGTAACCGTTCCAACTCGTCCTAGTGGCCGTAGCAGGTCCGCTACATGGAGCTGCTCCTCTCAGAGAAGCGGCATGTTACGATCAAAGCTGTTTTGGGATTATTGATGATGAACAGGGGTAGGTTTTGCACTCCATTCCAGAGTCTTACAATTTATCAGCCTGCTTCCTGAGTACAACAAATTTGATCTCTTAAGTAGTTCTTAGGGCTGGAGCGAAATCCTCAGAAAAAGGCAAAGTGCTCTTTATTTAGCTTATGTTGTTCTTAAAATGACATTCAACCTTTTTTTGTTTACTGTGGAGCAAATCCTTCTGTACCTCCTCTATTTAGCACATTCAGGTCTTTATCACAGTGCAGTTAAAGTCCATCTTGCCGCAATTTTGCAGAGCCCTGAATCAGAAATCGCTATGGTCAAACAGAATGATCAATTAATTCCTAAGAGGGTTTTTTAGGGCAGTGGTTCCCAACCTTTTGACTTGTGTGACCACCTCAGTTTATCAATACAGGGACCCCCACTGAATCATTATTGGAATGCGGACACCCCCCACTGAGTCATTATTCAAAGCTGGGGACCTAATCTATTAAAATTGTAAAAGTTTCTAAACAGTCGTGGACCCCCTGAGAAGGCTTTGTGGTGCCCCAGGGACCCGTGGACCACTGGTTGGGGAACCACTGCTTTAGGGCTTTCCCTCTGGTGAAAACAACCCTCTTATCAAGTGGCAGTTGAATACAATTTTGGCTTAGTCCCCTTGAGACTATTCAGATCTGAAGTATATTTCATATCAAATGGCCGTGGTGCTTGCGCATGCATCTTCCAGTAGAATCACCAAAATTCAGTGTTTACTATCAAGCAGCCATATAGGGAATTCAGAGATGATAGTTGCTTTAAGGCAAAACCTCGTTTTATCCCTAAGGCCTCTTCTGACTTTAATCCTAATAAACCCATAATTTTGAAAACATGTTTCAAAAACCCATCTAATATAGTGGAGCAAGATCTTCATATTTTAGATATCTGAAGATGCCTAAAATTGTACATTGAGAAGACTAAGTCGTTAATAAAATCTGGCAAGCTACTTCTAAGCATTCACTCTTCTGAGGAAATGCTAAGTTCGCTCCAGAAGTAGTATAGCACATTGGGATTTGGCAACTATAGTTTTCTGCCATAAAAAGGCTGGTCATTTTTTGCCTTGGACGGTTGCAGTGCATGCCTCAAAGCCTGTAGCAACTTCTACTGTCCTGTTTGCCGGAGTATCACTATCGGACATATGCAGGGCTGCTACATGGAAGAACAGACATATGTTCACCATGTGCTACTGCTTGGATGCCACAATGAAGGATGACACAGCAGCCGGTCAAGCAGTGCTTGACTATCTGTTCCATTAAGGCAAGGTACTTTTTTTTTTTTGGTGTGGTTGTATGTATGTATGTACATATATATTCTCCCACCATGCACAGTTTTGTCATCAATAATGTCACTTCAAATGTTGCAATGGTGTTATCGTTGAAGTTAAAGAACATGTTATGAGTGATGTAATATGTGGGGTAATTAGCTGTGCTTGGCAAGAGCACAGGTTTTGATTACTTTATGGTACAAGTTATGGTTACTAGAGATTACCTGGTGAATGCCATTGTTTTTTTAAATTTAAAGTTTAAAATGTTACATTGTCACCAAAATGTCCACCTAACTCTGTCATTTTAACGTTCGTGTTTTTTCAGTGTATGTCTGGTTTGTTTTCTGATGTAAAGTTAAACTTTAGCACCATACGTTAAGCCAACCCCCCCTTACAGCCTTTGGCCGTGCGTGGGGTTGGCACCAGGGCCTGGCCCTGCGACCACCCCCTCACAAGCAGCGAGCCCCATGTCTCACACAGCCTTCTGGCATGTGCAGCATGTGGTTGGTCTCACAGGTCCTGGCCACCCTCAAACAGACTTAATGACTTTTATCAAAGAATCCTAACACCAAAATATAAAAAGTAGTCCTATTGACTTTGTCAGGGTGTGAGTATATCAATATATATATGAAGCAGGTCCGAAATCCTCAAAAAATCGCCAGTATTTTCAATCAAATGTATATTTCATCAATTCACACAATGCAATGTTTAATAGTAGTGATTATTATTAAAAATTCAATTAAAGTTTTAGTGAAAAGAAGAATTGACATGCCTCATGAGTCTTTCTTTTGACATTGTTTAAGATTCCATTATGTGGGCTGAAAAATATTGAGACTCGGAAATGTTTTTATTATTTGTTTTGTTAAATAAAATCAACTTGTCACATAGTCTTTCTTTGAACATTTTCAGCCCTCAGAATGCTATCATAAAAATATCCACAAGAGGGCCTTGAACCCCAGCTGTAGAGCATATAGAGATCAAGGTAGTAGTGCATTTAAAATATATTTTAAACTCTCCTTTGGTCATGTGGGTGGGGGAAGCGGGGTTTATATAAAAAAAATACCACCCTATTCCATTATGTGGGCTGAAAAATATTGAGACTCGGAAATGTTTTTTTGTTTTTTTTTGTTAAATAAAATCAACTTGTCTCATAGTCTTTCTTTGAACATTTTTCAGCCCTCAGAATGCTGTCATAAAAATAACCACAAGAGGGCCTTGAACCCCAGCTGTAGAGCATATAGAGCTCAAGGTAGTAGTGCATTTAAAATATATTGTAAACTCTCGGTTGGTCATTTGGGTAGGGGGGAAGGAGGGTTTATATAAAAAAAATACCACCCTAGGGCATTATGGGCGCTCCTTCCTAGGAGCAGTGAATAATAAATCAGCAGCAGCTGCCAGTCATTTAGTATGAATTATTTTTTAAATTTACTGTTGGTGTCCCGGTTCCCACTAAGGCACTCCCATGGTATTTTTTTTATAAAGGTAGTGGGTCTTGGGGCCCCACAACGAGCCTTTGCAGGCCTCTTGGACCCCATCCCACAGGGCCAGTTTTATTTTCGTTATGTGAAGTAAGAGGTCTTGTGGCCACTCTTCTGGGGCAATTTGAGCCCTGATGACACCATCCCCTTGTGCCTTTATTCTTTAAGGAGAGTGGGGCGGGAAGCCTCACTCCCAGAGGCTTTACAGTCCTGGGGACCGCATCCTATGGGGCCTCATGCGGGTGCCCACAGCACAGACTTTTTGGGGCCCCCAGGGGTGAGCCTCAGGGGACCAGCTGGATCCCCAGAGGGCCAGCTGGCTCCTTGCATGTGTCCATCCTGGTTGCTTCGGAAGCCGCTCTTGCTTGGCAGAAGTAGCTGTTTTTCTCTGCACCCGCCAGGCAGGAAGCAGTTTGTTTCCCTGCCCGCAAGAGCGTGGGCAGGGAAACAAAAGTTAGCTCCCACTCAGCTGGAGAATTTTTAAAACCCTCTTAGATGGTAGCAAACATACCTTGCCTACCAGTCCTCCCGTTGACAGGAAAACTATTGTACCCTGAGAGTGGGCTCCTCAGGAGACAGTGAGACAGTCCCGGGGCATTAGGCTCGGGGATGGGGACACTCGTCTCCCTCCCCTATACTTTTAAGTAGGGCAAGGAAACCCATATTTCTCCCACAATATGCAGAGAGCTGGCAGTCGCCACGGGGTCCTGGGGTTTCCTCCCGTGTCCCCCGACCCCAACCTGGGCACTTACAATTCAGAAAGGCCCTGGAGAATGGGGCCCCTTTGGCCACCGTAGGCTCAGGAAGGAGGCCCCCTCGCCTAATTCAAAAGTTAGTAGTCCAGGAGGATGGTGTTCCCAGCTCCTTTTGAAGCTTTGGGAGAGGCACCCCTTCGCCTTGAATTAAATATGGCCCGATAGTTGGGGTCCCGTGGATCAATTGTGCGTAGGGAGGGGTCTAATGTGCCCCCTTCCCAAATAGTAAGGTATTTTGCTCCAGGAGATGCGGTTACCTGGGCCTCTTCCGGCTCAGGGAGCTGTGCCGTGCTCCCTCCTCCCATATAAGATATTTTTTGGCTCCAGGGGTGGGGGTCCATGGGGCAAATAGTGTCTTGGGGAGTTAGGCTGCGCAACCCCCTCTCATCAGGAAGCTGGCTGCCTACGGGTGGTTTGATGCAGGGCCAGACTGCAAACCAGGCCCTGCTGACAACCCCATGCGAACACTCCAACCCCACACAGCCAAAGGCTGTGCACAGCGTGGGGTTGCTTGCAGGACCTGGCGGCCCTTGCCATGCACTGTAATTTCTTCACATATTACAGTCATGGCTTTGAATAAATCATTGATTATATATTACTTCAAAATGTGCAATAATATTATTGATGAGGAAACTGTACATGTCGGGGCCATGAGTTATAGGTACCTTAGGGCATGAGTTATAGTTACTTGAGGTAACTATAACTATAATTGGTGAACTTCAGTGATTTATTTTAGTGCAAAACCTTATGTTGTCACTTACATTTTCACCAAATTATAACATTACTTTTACCTTTAGTTTTTATGTATACAGTTTCTTCAGTATATGCTTTCCGCTTCTCAAGGGCACACAGTAGTACATTATGTACAGTTTGATACTGCTTACTATTTGGATTCAAGCATGTGAAGCTATGAAAGATTCAATACTGGAGAAATGCAAGTTACTTACCTGTATACTTTGGGTCTTTAGTATTGATATCTTTCATAGACTCACATTCGACCCTCGCTCCTCCCCATTTAAGGAGATCGCTACACTAGATACCTAATTTGTGTTACCTTTATACTTGTTCTCTGAAATTTGAGGTATGATGGTTGTTGAGAGGAATTGTGAGTCAGGGACTGCTTTCTGATTGGTGAGCTTTCTTCTTTTTATTGTCCCTGCCTTAAGCTGTCTTATCCACTGCTTTGCACTACCTATTATAATTGCTGTGGGACACCCACCTTGATGGGGAAGATTCAGGCATGTGAATCCAAGAAAGATCTCATTACTGTAGAACCACTGTTTACAGGTAAGTAACTTGATTTTTCTTTATCTGTGTAAATTTAAACCTGATGTTGTGTGATACCTTCTTGGTGTAGTGTGTTTGTCTATTTAGCGGCTTGTAATTACCTGCCCAATTTTGTGTTCCGTTTGGTCCTCAGCCCCATAATGTTGGTTGGGGAGAGCCTAACTGGAGCCCTTTCGGACTGTAATTCAGCCTTCCTTTGCCTACCATGTTAATTCAAGTGGCACCATGGTTGTTGTTTAGGGTTTCTGTATTTATTCTTCCCCTTGTCGGATATGTTGCTCTCAATAGGGCATTAATGTAATAATGTGGTCCGCTGGTATGCTGCACATGTCTCTTGTCAGTAAATTTGTGAAAAAGTACCATTATTGTATAAGTCTATCCTCTTCAATCCTGCTGCCATTCAAGGGTGTTTGTTTCATCTTGAGCACATCCCCAAAACGCTGCGGGTACAGTGGGTTGTCCGGCATGTATGCCAGCTCTGTTCTCATATATTATGATATACCTCAAGCACCAGTACCTAGCACATCTAGTCAGTTTTCAGCTTATCAGGCTTCAGCTGAGTGCCTGGAACTATCTCCTCTTAGGAGGTGCCTGCCATGCGGTCATGACCTTCGGCATTCCCTTTATTACTGACACCTTTTACAGGCCATTGTATCTGGGCTACTAGGTAATATTTTCACAGTTGGATGCGCCTAACCTAAATTCAGTTATAGGAAATTTCACTTTGTTAACTGCAGCACTTTTCTTGTCTGTGGCTGAGGTTAAGTCGGATAAGCGAGCTTGCTGGTCTTTGAAAAACCTGTGATGTAAAATAATTTGCAGAGCCATGAAAAAGGAGACCAGTTTGAGTAACATGATCATTTTAGACTCTGCAGTCCTACCAGTTGCAGATGGGGAAGGGTTTTTCCAGAAGGCTTTTGATTTGCACATTGCAGCCACCGGTTTACCAATATTGTCATCTAGTCGTCTGTCACCTGTTTGATAAATGTGCACCCCCAAATATTTGAAGGTCTCCGATTCCCACTGAATTGGAGACTTGGGCAGACCCTGTTAACCATTGTCTTCTATTGTCTGCTGTGTTAAGGTAGTTCTTCTCCCCATTTCATTTTGAGATATTCTTAAATTCCTCCAGTGATTTCGCAACCGTTTAAAGATCTTTTCTTGCATTACACAGGTATAACAGTGCGACATCCGTGTATAGCAAAATCAGATGATGTTTGCTCGTTGTTGAGATTCCTCAGTCTGGGCCCTTGTTTCTGAAGAAACTGACTAGAAGCTCCATAGCCAAAAGAAAAAGCATAGTTGACAGTGGGCAGACATTATTGGTTCCCCAATACCCTTTGTACTGCTTTGATAGTAGATGCCCTCTGCACACTCTGGCTGTCAGTTTCAAATATATTAAACCAACCCAGGCAAGCAACTCCATGCCTACCCCCACTTTGATAAGGAAAACATATGGTACCACCAATACAAGATGCTAAATACTTTTTCATTGTCCAGGGATGCAGCCACCAATGTTGGGTCTTGTTCTGTGTAGTATTAGTGGAGAAGTGTGGCTCAATGGTTCGAGCGGCAGACCCTGAAGCAGAGATCTGGCTCAAGACCAGGGTTCAAGTCCCGCTTCGGCAGGTCTTGGGCTCAATTCCCCTTGACCAGATAGTTCTCGCCTCGGTGCCTAATCTAATTCATGGGTCCCACTCTGCAACTCTGGGCAATAGCTTGCTTAATCTCCACAACGGCCCCAACAGCGCTTGGATGCCTGGCTTCACCCTGGGGGTGCTCAGGAGTGGGCGCCTCACAGGGAAAAGCCAGGAGGGGTTCCATAGCGGTATGAGTACAGCGCCTTGAGACCCTAACGGGTGAGTAGTGCGCTATACAAGTGCTAATTTACATATCCATGATGTGAAATGGGCCTCTTAAATTATAGGTCAATCCATTCTGGTCATGTTGCCCCAGTTTGAGGAGTAACAATATTAATCTCTTGCCAGCACATTCTCCAATATTTTATCGTCCAAGTTAAGCATTGATAGTGGACAAAAATATTTTCTCTCCAATTGTTGTTGATCCGGTTTGGGCAGGACTAACCTGATCACCTCATTTGTGGACTGGGGCTACATGCCTCTTTGTTTGAAAGATTGGTTCCTAGCTAGGAGTCACAGAGCCAGTTGTGAGGAATATGTGGAATAGGGTTCTACCAAGTCTCCATCCGAACCCGGTGTTTCCCCTTGATAATTGGTCTGTGGCTGTCTTAATCTCACCCATTGTCATTTAAGAATTTAATGCCTCATGCTGGTATTATTTCTGGTAACCTCACCACGTCTAAATGTCCCTGTAGTCTTGATACATAGTTATTGAGTGGTGCAGTTTACAAATTCATTATTTGTTTCTACTGGGGTGTTGAATAATGCACCAGTAATGCAAATCACATTTTTTGGAGGACAGGGATCACTTTAAATGAGCAGCCACACAGGTGGTTTGCTAGCTTTATCCCCTTCCTCATTTAATCTAGCTGTGTATTCTCCAAAGTCCTCGAAGTGAAATCTCTGTCAAAGGGCAATGTAGATAGTCTGCCTTGTCTTTATACAGTTAAATTTCTCACTCGTTTATTTTCTGCCACTTTATTTTTTTATGTCTCTCACTGTTAATTCAATTGAGAGTGGCTTTCTTTATTGGACAGTTTTGATCCCATATGATGTTGATGCATACTCCCCTTTAACATCATCTTAACGATTTATTGTTTCTGGTGTTGTGCCTTCATTCTCTGTGAAATAATGGTCTCTCACATGATCCCTGAAAATGGGATCTTGCAGCGCAGCATATTGTATCCTCTATGTAGATGTAGCAGTAATTCTCCTTTCTTATTCCAACTTTGCAATGCAGGGCTGTTATCAGTTATTGTGTGTCCCAAGTATTCATAATTACATATTGAGCACCAGATGTCTGCCCTGCCGAGGAACGTATCCAGTAGAGTGTGCAGATCAAGGATAGGTGGTAAAATGAGTACTCTTGTGCATCTGGAGACATGTCTCCTCCTGCCAAATTGTAGCGAACTACCAGTGCTGTGGCCAGACAGTAGATTTCTCTTAATTCCCTTTCATGGAGGCTAAACCTATTCAGTACCTCTTTTCCTGAATCTGTGAGTTGGTCTGGTGGAGCAGACTCTGTGTTAGTTGTTTAAAGAATGATTCTTGGTTAGTTTTCAAGGATAAGGTTCAATATGTCTTGATGCTTGTACAACTGGAACCCCTTATGCCATCTAATTTGTGTACCTTTGGAGTACGCAGAATGTGAAGTGCCAAACACTTCACCATCTAGTTCTAGTGTAGTCTGACTATTACTTCCTTTGTCTGGTACGTTTAAGTTTGAAACCGCATTTGTAAATTTCTCCACTTCAGAAATGTGTACACCCTATGTCTCTTAGTTGATTTGGCTATCGCTCGCACGTTCCACATCATAAAATTATACTTTGACTATCACATCAGTTGGCAGTCGGTAGTGGATTGCTGGGGTTCCCAAACTGTTCAACCGTGTCATTTTGGGTCTCATCCAGTTGATGTCTGTCACTCCTCTACACCCAGCGTGAATTGTGTCCTATACCTCTACTTCCTCATTGCCCCTTTCCTTATTAATACAAACCATTTTCCTGAGCCAACATAACACTGTACCCAACTCCCCTTTTATGATTGTGGTCAAAACGAGTCTGTGTCCAAACAAACTACAACTTGATTCACCTTTCTCTACACATGCTTGCATCAGGAGCTGTCTAGGATGAGGAAGGGCGCCTGAAGCCGGGTGGCTTCTCTGGATACAAGCTCTCTGATCAGAGCCATAAACCTTAATTTCAAAGTGATCTCTGGTCATGTCTCTTAAGGCTAGTGGGACTGCATTTTACAGTCCAGGTGGTCATTGTTGTCCCCTGTATCGCCGATAGCCTGTCAGTTTCCAGTGGGCATGTGTGCTTCAAGTTCAAATGATTTCTACTATCTGGGCAGTGACCACAGGAGCCAAGGTGCTCCTGAGAGGGGGGGACTTCAAAACTGAAGTCAGTGTCATTCAATACACCATTTTGTTCACTCTGAGCTCTTTGTAGGTGGGCTCAGACGAAATGTGATCTCAGCTACCAAATGTGCTCTTTTTTCATGTGTTTCTGTGAAAAACTGAGTTGTGTTTGTTTAGAATTTTCTGCTTAGCCTGGAACATAAGTTTCAGATACAGTGGCATGGTTGTAGTCATGGAGAATGAATACATTGCTGTTGTTGATAGTCCATTCCTCTTGTGGCCTGGGTGTCTGCAATATACTGCCTCTTTAGTTGATCAGGTGTTCAACTGTTTGCCTGGGGTTGAGCCAGCACTCAGCTTATCGACTCCGCCGTCTTTCTCACTAGTCTCTCTGATTACACTGTGACTCCACAATTTGGGTTTTGTTGTGGCATGAGCAGCCTGCTGCGTATTCTGCTTGGCTTTCCAAAATATGCATCCCAACCTGTACATCAGAGATCTTGGTTTGCAATTCCCAGACTCTAGACCTGAGTGGCAATAGCATTGATTCAGTTTCTTTTACATTCTGTTTTAGTTTTCTTTGGTCTGCTCCTTGTAAACCTGCATCCATGTCCATGTAAATATTTGATTCCACTGATGCCCTTAAGTCCAGATTGACTATAGTATCATCTCAGGTTTGTTTGGGGCTGTGGAGTGTGTAAACATATCCTCCATCGAAGATCCTATACGGCTGTGTTCTCTCTATGGCTGCTCTTGTGATGTTTTCCGCTTAGTTGACTGCTGAAGGTTGTAGGAAGCTTTTATAGAACAAACTGAAACACTGTGTTCCTTATCTGTGCATTTCAGCATGCTAAATTTGGACCATCGAAAACCCATCCGTCACCAATATTCTAAATACCCCCTCAGTTGATCCCACAGGGGCATTTGTTGAGGCTTCTTGTTCCTTTCACTGGGAAGAGAATTTCAGCGCTCTTCCTTCCCTCATGTCCGGATCACCTGATGATAATATTCTTCTGCTGTACCCTGGCCTCCTTGTTCCTCCTCTCACCAATCTTGTCCATCTATCCTTTGACTCATCCCACAGTTCACAAAGCCTGTAAACTACATTAGTGGCCCCACTAAAGAAATCCAGCACAATCCTGTGTGACCCGGTAAACTATAAACCTATGTATGGTTGACATTTCCCACTAAACCTACAGAGACATTTTCAGTAGACCACTCACCAGCTAACACAAAACAAATCATTTTCTTGACTGCTCTATATCTGTTTTTTATGTCTCCTACAGGTCCGAATCTGCTCTTTTGGCTGCCACAGATAGAATCCATAACTTAATGTGTTAGGGCAGATTGGTGGTTTGTCCACCATGCTCTTCCCATGGCTGGCCCTTCTTAACTTAAAAAGCAAGTCAAACCTCACTGCCTTGTCCACTCAGTATGCAAACCACCATCTTGCGGTTGTCCCTTGCATTAAGTTTGCAAAACTTGGATGCTGTTCTTTTTCTTGCCCGGCACCAAAGCCATGGAATGCTTTGCTGTTGTTTTTCCATATGCAACTCTTCTAGCACAGTTGCTTGGCTTTTCAAGATATGCATCTTAACCTGCACATCAAAGATCTTGGTTTGCAATTCTCAGACTCTAGGCCTCAGTGGCAATAGCATTGATTCAGTTCCTGTTACTTTCTGTGTTAGCTTTCTTTGGTCTGCTCTTTGTAAACTTACATCCATGTGTACTGTGTAAATATGTTATTCCATTGCTGCCCTCAAGTCTGGATTGTCTACGGTATCATCACAGATGGGGCTTGTGGAAACGTATCCTCATTGAAGGTCCTGTAGTTCTGTATTGACTCTATGGCTGCTCTTGTGATGTTTTCGACTGAGTCAACTGCTGGAGGTTGTAGGAAGCTTGTATTACCAACTGAAACACAGTGTCCCTCATCTGTGCATTTCAACCGCATAATGTTGGCCATCCAATCGAACTTTGACACTCAAACACCCATCCCTACTCAGTATTCTAAATATCCCCTCAGCTGCTCCCACAGGGGCATTTCTTGAGGCTTCTTTTTCCTTTTATTGTGAAGAAAATGTCAGAATTCTTCCTTCCCTCAGGTCAGGGTCACTTGATGATCCGTGTCCTCGCCATATCCTTCTGCTGTATCCTGACCTTCGTGTTCCTCCTCTTATAGATCTTGTGAGTCTATCCTTTGGCTCATCCACGGATCACAAAGCCTGTAAACTGCCTGAGTGGCCCCAATAAAGAAATTCAGCACAATCCTGTGTGATCTTGTAAACAATAAAGCTATATCTCTTCTGACATTTCCTACTAAACTTACGGAGAAATTTTCAGCAATAGATCGATCACCAGGTAACACAAAACTAATCATCATCTTGACTGATTTAAATCTGTTTTTGATGTCTCCTACAGGCCCGAATTAGCTTCCTTGGCTGCCACAGATAGCATCTATAACATCTTGGATCAGGGCAGATCGGTGCTTTGTCCACCATGCTCGTCACATGGCTGGCTCTTCTTAACTTAAAAGCAAGTCAAATCTCACTGCCTTGTCTACTCTCTTTGCAAACCACCATCTTGGGGTTGTCCTTTGCCTTAAGTTTGCAAAACGTGGAGGCTTGGCTGCCACCTAATTCATGGAATGCTTTGTTCTAGTTTTTCCGTATGCAGCTCTACTGGCATAATTGCAACAATGACCTAAAAACTTTGATATTCCATTCTTGGTTGATGTGTTCGACGTGATGTGTTCTAGCGGTAGGATGCTCTTAGTGGGCAACAGCCATGCTATGCAAATACATTAAATGCATTAAATATTGGACGTGAAAAGGAGGATTGATTGCTACCGGGGTCGCCTAATTTTGTTCACTTTTTCCCTTTCATGTGTTCCTGTAGCAGACTTTGTGAGACACACCCTGTGGCATTTATTTTCTGCTTATGGCACATAGTTGTGGGTCAGCTCTTGACCATTTTGCTTATAATAGGACATTCCCCATTGGATGGGATATTTTTAGATGGCATTCCTAGGAAATTGCAAGCTTTGTTCTTGATTGTAATGTCCAAGTGGTACACAAGGAGAGACCGGGATAGGAAGTTCCCTCTGAAACCTGGAAACAAATTGCTCCTTGTGTATTTATTGCTTTATTACAAATAATGGCTGCCACTTAAATCTTTTTATAGACAGGAGTAAGTAAAACTTAAACATTGCATCTTTTTCCACTGTTCCAACTTCATAAGTGACCTGATGAGGAAGCTCACATTTCTAAGCTTGTTGGTGGGAAGTGGGACTATGAAAAATCCAAATGACTGAAGAAAGTTCTGTAAAAATAAGTCTTAGTTGGGGGGGTCTAAATTAAGGGTGTTCTATCGTTAGTGAGATGTTGTATTCACAACCAAGGGTTGCACGCCTTTGGAGACTTGAGAAGTAATTGTCCATATCATGAAGAAAATTGTAATGTCACAAGGTTGGCCTCCTGTCACTAAACACAAATGAAACAATACCACTTTTGATCTAGACAGGTATCCACATTCCATCTTGCACTTTTGTTAGCAGCTGAATGCCATCTTGTTTACAAATTATTAAAGGCCTACTTCGTGCTCTGGAATCTATTTGCTGAGAGAATTTAGAGTTCCATATATCCAATGTAAACTTTACTGCAATAAACATTTGTTTCCAAATTAATTTTTGTAAATAATTGTCTAATGTGTTTCATACCTATGCACTTCTTCATGGGCTTCACAGTGAAGAAAACCTGTTTGGGAGACCTGACACTCAGAATGTAATATCACACCGACAGACATTATAGTGCATAATCAAACTATCATGAGATATATATATTCATGAGCTACATCAGTAAATGTGCTAAACACTAGAATCACATGTAGTGAAAAAAATGTATATACTAAAGGTATAGGTGAAAACGTGTCGACTCCAGAGGTTACTGCAATGTAAAAAAACATAGCACGCCAAATTTGCAGATAATATATGAACAGAGCAAGAAACATCTCAAGCTTGTGCAGAAATGCGACGAGGAGTCTGATTAGAAATAGAAAATAAATGAGACACAATTGAAACAGTCATCACAGCTTTGGCTCAGATCCCCCGAGATATTTGTTTTGAATGGGGCATAGGTGCTCTTTGTTTGAACTTTTATCCCATTTGTCAGTTTAAAAAAATTGTGATCTTTACTACAGGTTAAGTTAGCAAGTCATGTGGCATGCACAATCTGTAGTTAGTGGGGCTTTGCAGTACTTTCGGAGTTTGGGTTGTATTGTTATTGAATGTGAATATAAAAGTATACTTAAACTAAAAATACAATGTAGAAAACTGATAATACAGTTGTATCGTTTGGAAAATTCTGGGACTATAGACTAGGATGCTCGGTGCTTTAAGTTTGAAAAATGAGCCCGCTACTGTTCAGGTAGCTTAAAAATAGGCTACTAAGGGTAAACATGGGTACTTGGTATGTTCAGGAAGGATCTGTCTAGCATTTACATTTTTCTGGGATAAGTTCCCCTGAAACAGACTATCTTCCGGAGATATGGCACTGTACAAATCCCTCCTCACACTGCTGTCTGTCAAATAGGAACGCTGTGGAGCCAGGCTGGGAGAGCTTGAGAACAAGGAGTTGTATTTGTGCAGCTTGGTTCAAATGTCATTGCACAGATTTAGAGCCTCATTGCACAAATGGTGTTGGAGAATACCAAAGTGTTGTAAACCCAACTGTTCCCATTGCATTTTAGCTCGAACCATTATATTTTGTCTTCCATGTTTTAATGAACTTTTAGTGTGTATTTTTTTTTTTTCCATTCTTCGGTGAGCTGAGCGAATGAGGGACCTAAATTGAAACCTTTATAGATTTACTGTCTTATTTACTACTAATTTTCCTCTGTTCCAGTATATGAAGTCTTAGTCATTTTAAGCTTCTTGAAACTGCACATTATAATTCCTAAAGCAGTTTTGTTCAGTGCTTACACGCCCTCAAACTTTATATTCATTCACTGTTAAATGAATATAACCCAGAGGTTTTGTTTTTAACAAACGTGGCTCTCTGAGGACTCCCCTCCTGATATAATTATGTCCCTTACCTCAAAATACTCCTTACGGCACCTAGATAGACCCCAGAGAAGAGATGGGGGGGATTGGAATAATTTATAAAAACTCCATTTTATTTATCGTCCTCTCGGGCCCCCATGGTAGATTTTTGCAGGCTTTGCCTGATTGTGTGGCAGAGTTTGCTTGTAAATACTCAAATTGTACCATTTTAGGTGATTTTAACTTTCAGGTAGATGAACCTCACAACACCTCTGCTAAAGCCCTACTCATAGATTTAGCAGCCTTGGACCTAACGCAACTGATATCTGGCCCCACTCATCTTCATGGTCATACAATCAACCTAGTTTTTAGTAATCTCCCTAATTTATTAGCCCAGGCTCCTCTTCCTTTCGTTTGGTCGGGCCACTTTTTAATTGTACTCACATTCCCCACCCAATCTCCTGTAAACCATCAGCCGCTTACTAAATGAATGGTATGTTAGTGGTCAAAGCTGAAGGAAAATGATTGGATGGACACACTAACAAACCAGTTTGCCTCCTCTTCTCTTCCCCAACATTTTACAGCAGATGGCTTTGACAAATGGATTTCAAAGTCTCTAGATATCATTTTACCTACTAAAACTATGGCTAAGACCATTCGAAAAAAAAAAAAAAACTCATGTTGATTTACTCCTCATTTGCTGGGTCTAAAATAAAGAATGTAAGCGGATGTAGAGAAAGTGGAGGAGACATATGACCCTGGCCTCAAGAGACTATAGGAACATGATTTGTTATTTCCACCTGGAAATTAAGGTGACACAAGCCTCCCACTGTACCTCCAGGATCGAACGTTCCTCACACTCTCCTAGAGATATTTTTTTCTATTTTTGAGGAAATGACTAAGCTTCCCCAGTCAATAACAAGGTAGAGGGCTCTCAAGCACATAGTAATGAATTAGCCTGTTTTTTCCCAAATAAAATCGCTGACATTCAGGCAACTCTTCCTAGTAATCCTTTCATTGAGGATGAGTTTGCCCTTCATCCCAATGATCCGGCCCCTCGAACTTCACTCTATTTTCCAGCCCCTGACTAAGGATCTAGTAGATAACCATCTGGGCTCTATAAAATCCAGATCCCCCCTGGACCCTTCCTCGCCTTTCATTTTAGTTCTAGGATCCGAAGTTACATCACCGGTGCTATCTAACATTTTGAAAGACCCGGTGTTACATGGGCATATCCCACAACATTGGAAACATGCGGTAGTTAACCCAATCTTGTTAAAGAACATGTGATAAAAAAAACAATTGTGACACAGCCTCACTATCCAACTATAGACCAATTGCTCTTCTTCCCATTGCGTCAAAAATAATTGAGAAACATATCAACTCTCAGGTGTCGGGTTTTCTAGAGGAACATAATCTTCTTCACAATACCCAAGTGGGATTTAGACCGCTCCACAGCACCGAAACAGCCTTGTTGTCTGTCACTGAAGACACTAGACGACGTGTGGACATTGGTGGATATGCAGCAATCATTCGCCTGGATCCAAGTGCTGCCTTTGACACAGTAGATCATAAAGTTCTTCTTCGCAGAGCCTCTCAGATAGGAATTGAAGGCACCTGCCTTAATTGGCTTTCCTCATATTTAAATTCTTTAAGTTCTTGATCAATCCTATTATTCTGATATTTTTTCCCACTGACCTGCGGGGTTCCTCAGGGTTCTTCATTAAGCCCTCCACTCTTCAATATTTATATGGCCTCCTTGGCAAAGATTGTGGAACCCCATGGATTGTCTCTTATGTCCTATGCCGATGATACTCAATTGTTTTTTTCATTTTCTACTGGGACAAGCTCAGACTTTGCCATTCTCTCTTCGTGCCTGTCCGATGTTGCTAGATGGATGGACTCAAGTTGAATGAGGAAAAAATCGGAGGTTATGCTTGTAGGAAATTCATGTCTGAAGCCCCTTGCCTCCGTTTCAGTTGGACTAAATGACCTTCCCTTGCCTAAAGATAATATAAAGAGTGTAAGGTTTTTGGCTGGACTCTCGTCTCGCAATGGAATGCCACTTGAAGAAACTGGCGGCTACTTGTTTCGACTTACTAAGGACCTGTAGGAACATTTTCACATTCCTTCCCTTTGTAGCCAAAAGGCTCATTGTCCAGGCTTTGATACTGTCTCTAAATGATATATGGTAGGTTCCCACTTGTAGCAATAAAATTAATGCAACCAATTGCCAATTATTCTTGAGGGTTACTTGAAGTGTTCAAAAAAATGTCTCAAAGCATTATCCAGATTGAAATGTATTCAGATGAAATAGATAATTTTCATATTGCATTTCATTGATTAACTCATGGAGCATAGTGAACATTCAGCCAGCCGACACGTGTTTCGCCCAACGGGGGTGCATTCACCTGGGCTTTCTCAAGGCTGAAAATGATAAGAGGAATTACAAATTTCAAAGAATCTAAGAAGATTAGGACATTAGAAATTAAGAGCCAAAAAACACCAAGACGTGGGAACCCAAGGTATCAGGAAAAAATAAGCCTGTATGCTGTCCATGTGAAAAAGAAAAATAATAGTTGCCTCTAAAAATCCATGCAATAGGGGTGCCAAAGTATAGAGCAATCCCAGATTGAGAGTTAAAAAAGTGGCGAGAAAAGATGATGATCAAATGGAGATACCTCGATTTGATACTGTCTCGCCTGGACTATGGGAATGTTTTGTTCTTCAGCTTCCCTTCCTATGTGTTAAAGAGACTGCAGGTGGCGCAGAATGCTGCTGCCCACCTTTAAACGGGCACCCCGAGACACCACTCAGCCAAATCTGCTCTGGGTTCTCTTCATTGGCTCCCCATTGAACAGCACATTAATTTTAAAGCCGCCTGCTACGTGCATCGTGCACTCCACAATAAGGGTCCGGCCTTTCTTAGGCATACTATAACTCCCTACATTCCCCAGAGATCACTTAGATCCTCATCCGCTTCCTTGATCAATACACTTCAGTTTATCAAAGCAAGATGGGGAGGCAGGTCTTTTGCTTTCAAGGCGGATCTATGGAATCCCTTGCCACTGGAGCTTCGATTAGAGAACTCAGAACTTCAGTTTCATAAAAAGCTCAAGACTTTTCTCTTTCCTTTATAGTTTGTCAGCTATGTCTGTTAATGGTCCTCCATTAGCGCTGGGAAGCCTCCGGGTAGCCATGCGCTCTACAAATCTCTGTAATCTAATCGTGAATTGTGTAAAAAAAAAAAAAAAATACGAACGGGCAAGGTGTTGCAATGCTGAATGCTAGGCTTGCACAATACCAAAACTGCCTGGTCTTGAGTCCACCTCATGCTCTTTCTTCTACTGACCCACACTTCTTGACTGTTTATCTCCCTCTTACTGGTATTTTTTTTATTTTTTATCCTGGCTATCCACTGTTTTCTCATCTTTCTTTTCCTTCTCCTTGCTCCATTTTCTGCTGTTCTTTTCTTCTGAGTCAGTCTGATGATGAAAAATAAATCCTAGTTTCCAAAAATTTGCTTCATTGCACACCACCTGTACACAATGAGCAGTGGTTTCATTAGTCCAGAATTTTACGTAATTCTTATGTGCAAATGGCTATGATAATCTGCCCTCTCAGTTTAAAACAGGTTGCTCTCTAATCTTACATTTATCCACAAGAATCTTGAACATACCAATCCTTTTGGCGAGACAGGTGTTTCACTTTCTGAAGTCCATCTTATTAATAAGTGTAGGAAAGTTTGAGTGTATAAACCCTATTATCAAAGCTTCATCATATAATCATCCATGGCTGTCCATCTTGTATTCGGTTTAAAGTTGGGGTGCCGGATTTACAAACCTTTGACGTCAAGTATGCATTTTATTGGTCATAGCACTAGGAATCCCTAGATTACTTGCATCAGTTCAGTTCTGCAAAGTATGGGCACCGATTTGTTATCAGGCCCTAACTCTGATGTTGGATGCAGAACAGAGTTAGCTACATTTTGCCCTATTTCACGCTATGCGATCAATAAGGCACAGACTCAATTGTAGTACTATTATAGACTGGGGCAAAAGTGCTATCCAGGGTCTCAAATATATTCCTAAAAACAAAGACAACAACAAAGAGGTTGCTAGTTTGCTCCACTTCACCATGCAGATGCTGACTGTATACTCTTCAAAACACTAATGGCATTAATTTACTTTAGACTGAACTGGACTTGCCCTGAGGTCAGTGCCTGTTTTATGTTGGTAGTCCACATGGCTGCTAAAGTTTGCAGTTGGAAGTTTCTGAAATTAACCACAATTTCCCAAACTCATAGATACCCTTAGCAAGAGGGTGTTTTTCTGTCCAAATTTGTCCCTTGTATTATTGAATGCTCTGTGCCTTCTGGCTCACTACACAGACTGGCTTTGGTGCATGGCAAGCAAGATTTTGCCCACTCTGTGCAATTGTGTATTTATACCCTTCAGGGAAAGGGTGCATGATAGCAAGGACATAGTTTACTACATCTTGCAGGCTGAACTGCACACCAAAGATTGTGTTGGCTGTGTCAATATTGGGAGTCTCATGAACACCAGCGTTGTGGTTCAGCGTCATGTCTGGATGCCATCCACTAAGTTGGAGGGGGTGCTACTCCAGGCAAAGATAGACAGGACTCATCTTAGATGTCAATGTTCTGAGCCACCTTCCTTGGGAAAGTCAATTTAAAAAAAATAATGACTGTGGCCAAGGTCTTCTCTACCTTGGTTCCTGAAGTTTGGATGATTATTGCAGAAATCCAGGACATGTATTTTCATGTGCCAGTCCTACAGTCCCACTGACACTTTGTCTGGTTCATGGTTTGGATGGAGCACTAATTCATTGTTCTGCCCTCTGGCCTGATCCCAGCCCTCCTGGTGTTCATAAAGATGATGTTGGTCTTTGCTGCCATTGTTTAGACATCTGGGATACATGTATTCTATATGTCGATAACTGACTGCTGAACTTGGGGTTACCTCAGTCAGCTGCAAACCACCTACAGAAGGCAATAACCTTTGAATCTCTGGTTTCTCCATCAACATGCAAAAGTTGCAGCTCTAGCCGGTACAGAGGATTTTCTTTATAGGTGCCATTCTAGGCACTGTGGCTGTGAGAGCTTTTCCACTGCTGCAATTACCTCCGGACATTCACAGTATGATTCTGACGTTTCTTTTCTTTTGTTTGTCTTCCACCCTAGGTGGTACTGAGGCTTCTCGGTTTTCTTACCTTGCACTTCCAGCTGGTTCCTCATGTCTTCTGGTGGTATATGTGGGCCCTGCAGCGGAACCTCTACCTCTGGTGGGTGCTACATTTGGTGTCCCTATTCAACAGCATCCGATTTTTGAATGAGACAGGCTGAGACTTTCATTGTTAGGTTACTGATGCCACTCTGGTGTGCGATAAAGCATTTTATCTACCCATGTGGAGTTCATAGTGATGAAGATCGAAATGTGTGGACCTTGGGTGTCACCTGGAAGAAGAGGTGACCAGAGTATTCTGATCTTGGATGGAATAGTGACAACACATCAACCATTTGGAGATGTGCTTGATCTCTCTAGCCTCAAGGTCTTTCTGTTGTCAATCAAGGCCAGGTCTGTCCAAGCTCTGGCTGCCAACAAAACAAGTTTTTTGGTGTAGGGATCTTGTGCGATGTGCCTTTAGGTTATGAGGCTGTGACTGGACCCTAGCAGGATATCTCTTACCGTCAGTCACCTGGGTGTGTTTCTTCAACCTCAAGGAAGACTAACTCAACATGCATCATCTTGTCTGACTGCAAGTGATGTCGGTACCCAGAGGTAAAGGCATCTTTACCCAGTTGGGAGTGTGTTTAATAGTTCTTTTCACTACTGCTGAGAATGCACAGTGTCAAGCTTTTTCCTCTCTAGGGTTACCTCCTCAAGGCACTCTGGTAGATGTGTTCTGCCTTTAGAGGGTCTCTGGCCTTACTCATTGCTTTCCCTCTGTCTCTGATTCTCCAAAGCTCTGAAGGTCAGGAAGGACCGTGTGCTGGTCATCCTGATAACCACAGATTGGGCTAGGAGAGTGATGATCTGTTCAGCCGGTATGTTTGTCCTCTATTTCGACTGCTTTATGGGAAGATCTGCTGTCCCAACAACAGTTCTGCATCCAAACCTCCACAATCAACACCTACATACATTTGAAAATGAGTGGAGCTGGCAGAGTTATTTTTACTCGCCATCTGAGGTGGTAGATGTGCTTTTGGGTGCTCGGCGCCCATCCAAATGGTCCATCTGTTTTTTTGCCCATTGGGATAAGCGTGTGGCCTGTGTTGAAGGCAGGCAGCTCAACCCAATTCAGGCTAATCTATCTGATTGTCTTTTATTCATATTATCCCTGGTCTGACAGGGATTTTTTTAAGTTAAGTTGTTTCTCCATTGGAAGAACAAGTTATGTTGGTATCAGCCTTTCTGGTTGATACTCTATCTAACCCGAGATTCATCCTCTCCTGCCCTCCTCCCTGTTCTGTTCTGTGATCATCTGAAGGGGTCATAAGGTCCAAGTTAATTGTTTGACACTTATTTTGTCAATCGCTGTGCATCTTGAGGTGGGAATGGTTTTTGGAGCAGATGTGTGGCACAAATCAGTTTTATCACTTCCAGAATTGCGATAAAGCCACAGTGGTATCTGAAGGCACCATCAACCATGCCTGCAAGAGCTATTGCAGCCTAAGTTTCTGGATCCAGTCTGGTTGCTGAAGAAAGTCAAAAGGAGGGTAAACTGTTAGACAAAATATACAACAAAAAAGACCATTACTGAATGTAAGCAACTTGGTTGTGAGGCTATATTCTTTCCAGTATTGTACTTGAGTTTTGTAATTTGCTGTGGGTTCTTTTGGTTTCTGGACCTTTCAGTTTGACTTGAACACAGGCCCCCCTTGTATCTGACTTAGGGTGGTACTCCACTTAACTGAATTAATCTTTTCTAAAGATCCCCAAAAAGATATTTGACATCTAAGAAAAACATGCTTTTTTAAATTTGTGTGCATTGTTTTTGGACTGCTGAATTTCCAGTTAAGATTACCAGGCATTGTAACTGTCTTTCTTGCTACTAAGCTTGAAGATGATTGGGTGAAATTGTGAGGCTTTATGTCTTGGTGTGTATAGTGACCCTGTCTGCTCCATATTAGGTGTGAACATGACACCATGCTGCTATGGCCAGAATTGTCTTATGATCAAAGCTACCATCTGCTATTCTTTATCTTGCCTGGTCAGACTTTCACACTCAGATACTTTTGATGGTAGCCCCCTTTGCTGACACCCCTAGTTTGATTAAGTAGTCTGTGTATCCAGTAGTGGTGTTTCTCTGACCTTTTTATATTGTCTTTGATGTGAGGGAGTCCACTCCTCTGCACAGTTAACAAATCATTCATCATTTAATATACTGCTTTTCAAGTGTTTTTCAGGCAGTTTCCTTTGCTAAAGCAGTTTTTAAGCATAGCTGGTTTGTATGGGCACTTCCTGATTGAGTCTTCCTAGTTAATAGACTTATTAATGGCGGGGCCTGAAAATAATTGTAATGACAGTCTCATGCCATCTCTGCCTTGGCATCTACAACTATTTGCTGACATATGTTTTACTTATCAAAGAGTTAATTTAAGTGCTTCATTCACATTGGCATTTGGGTGAGTTATTCCTTTTCTGTCTAATATAGCCTGCTTTATCTGGACATAAATAACAGCAAACCCTAGTCTGTGTCAAACCCCAGTATGTGCTGCCTTCAAATGGGAGGCGTTACACTGGCTGAAACAGACCTTCAGGTTACCTTGGATCAAGCAAATGCCTTTATGAAGAATGTTTTTAAGATGTAGCCAGAGGATGCAAGTCTTGGTCAAGTTACTTATATAGAAAGCTTGATTAATTTGTTTGTGCTTTGTTAGGATATTCTTTTAATTTCCATCACAGATGTGTTTCTAATCAACTAGAAAATAGATAAAAAGGACTTGTGGCCACCTTCCTCCTCAAAGAATCCGCACCGGAGTAAAACAATCCTCCATCTACTTCCTAAAAGACTTTTATAGAGGAGGAATATCAATGACCTGTTAGGGTGACAAGGGAAGGAACTTAGTAACTTCTCAAAAGAAAGCATTTGGTAAACACCCTCCTCCGCATGATCCTGGGATCACATTGCAGGAGCTGATGCTATATGACATTAAATTAGTTAGGAGACCTTGTCACTTGTCCATGGTGGTTATTCAAGATCATTGTTGGGACTGGAATTTTCTCTGCATGGTAAATGGGTGTGGTCTCCTGTCCTTAGTGCCTGACTGCATGTGAAACTAGCATCCGCCTTTTATTTTAGCCTGATGTCAAGCCTACGTTTTTTATTGTAATGAGTAGACCAAGACCCGCCCATCGAATTGGAGCGGGTGCACCATTCAAGCCCTCATAGAAGGCAGTGAACTACTATCCATGACCTGGGTACATCAAGTGAAGTGATGGTGGCAGCATTCCATGTTTTATGAATCAATTTTATTACCAGATGTGTCTGTCTGGGAGAGGATGATCTACTGACACTGCTTATGTAAAGTTACACAAATGTACGGAATGCTGAACCTTTTTCCGCTATCCAGTATGCATATTGTATGCGTGCCTTTTCAGTGCATGTGTACCTCTGTATGGTAAGAAGACTGTGTATGTGTGTGAGTCAGAGTACTTGGGGCAGTGCAATTCTCCTTGAGGGGGGTGGGGGTGCTGTTTCATCACTGTACAAGATGATGATGTTGGCTTCCCCTGGCAGTGGAGGTGGTATTGTATGCTTTCCTCTGGTAGGAGGTTGGAGAGACAGACACTGGAATGCAGATGGTGGCAACGGGGCTACCTTCAGAATTTCAACAAGGGCCTTTCTAGCTAAAGGCTTATGATAAGTTATTTATAAGCACATTGGTAGATGGTAGGAGCGTGAGGTGGAACTACAGTTTCTTCTATGTGAGGATGTTTCTAGGCAGGATCTGCTATATTAGTCGGTTTACGATTTCTGCTGTCAGGGAGGCTGATGACAGCCAGGTGCACAGAGATCATACTTTGTTGTGCCCTTGTTTTGGATGCTCCTTCTTGGAGCCAGCCCCAGTGGTACCTACAGTGAAAATAGTCACTTTGCACAGAGACTGTGTTTGGAGTGCAGCCTGAAAATCACCTTTGAAAGAGAGCTTACCGAAACTGGTACTGAAGGCTTTCAGTAGATCCACATCCTCTGTATTGGAACTATTTATAAAAGTGGAATCCAACCCTCCCCACTTTGTTCCAGTCCAAGTTCTTCTTGACCTACAAGGGTAATGCTGGAGACAAATCTCAAACAGGTGCTGATTAACCAGTGCAAGTGTCTGCTGGACAGCCAGTCTCAGGGTGAAGGAGTCATAACCTGATGCCACTCTTTCTGCTAGAGCTGCTTAGGGGTCTGCCTGAATTGCCTAGAAGCACACCTGCTTGCTGAGAGTGAGATGGTGTATGTCTGGTCCGCAGTAGGAGAGACTGTCCAGGGGGAGAAGCACAGCATGTTCCTATTATGAGGAGTCCCTAGAGAAAGTTCATCTTGTCCAGAGCGCAAAGCCAGGAGTAACCAGGGTGGTGAATTGGTCACTAACCCTAAATTTGTGCAGTTGCGATCTAAGCTGCATTTAAGACTGTACCTGAAGAACTGCTTGTGTTACCCTGCAGATTGCTACGGGCTGAGATGTGGATGCTGCTTCTAAGAAAGGAGCGCCATGGCTAAACCATAAGCTCTAATTGTCCCAGAGGCTGAACTGCCAGAGGACACCATTGCAGGAAGATTGGCCCAGAGGCCAACCCAGTATGTGACCTTGACCGATCAGTAGAACCACCACTGCCGATATAAGGTGTAGTGGCACAGGCCAGCTTCACTGATTACCTCCTAGACTGTAATCCCAACCAAGGCTTCTTGTACCTTTTTGGAGGTTTGTGGTTCTTGTGCTCCTCATCTCACACTAAATCTAATTTCAAATTAATTTAAAGTTTGTTTACTTGAAGAAACCATTCTCAACACACTGCCTGCACCTGAGAAGGACCTTTTGCCACAAGGCTATGAAGAACCGGGAAAGGCAGGCTCACCTCTCCCAGCGGTGGAGGGGACACCCTAGGCCTTCAGGGTCTCTTACCAGCAAAGAACACAACAGGCGGAGTCACGACTGATGAGGAAGAGAAAAGTTTTATTAGCAAAACAGATAATAGCTCGAGCTGAGCACAGTGTCCCAGGACAGTCTGAATGACTTTCCTACGGAGGCTGGCTGCTTCATTCTGCAGCGTACAATCTTATATAGTTAAGCTGCCCCCCTTCAGCAAGGAAGCCACCCCTCCATATCTGGCGAACACAAAAGCTTCAAACAGTTCTCCTTTTAACCCGAGAGCATCCTGCTGACGTACATACATTTGATTAGTCTTTCCTGCTTGTACTCCCACTGTCTCGGGAGTATCCTGCTAATACACAGCAAAGTGACAGTTCATTTGTCAAATGTCAGTCTTATCACAGTTGGTTTGATAATTTACGAGGATATCTCTTGCAGGAGGCCCCTGGAATGCGGTGGGAAGAGGTACAGTTCTGTTCGTGCATAATGATAAGAAGGATACAGCTGTGGCTCGGTATCCTGAAAGTCAGCTTGGTTAGATAAGTGAAGAGGCCCAGAGAAGGAAATGGTTTTAGACAAAAACTGAGTTCACAGGGAAGTCAACTTACACAGTTTAAATGAAGAGTCAGCTTTGTCGAGCACATGGCAATATTAATGGAATACGCAGAAATAAAGTCTGAGGCAAATACATCTCGGATTATTATTTAACAGCTAGAGCTCATCATCTTCTGCCTTGCTGGCTGAAATACTACTTACTTTATACTCGCAAAATCTTTTTGTCAAGAAGTGGTAGGGAAACATAAAAAGTTGCGCAAATCTCTGTCGAATCATTAAGCTATCTGTACTTGTTCCTAATTAAGAACCAGAGAAGTAGGGGTGTAGTGCCACACAGTGTCTTCTTTCAGGATTTTCTTGTTAATATTATTCACACAGCCCCTGATGGAAGAATGATTTTTCCTATTTTGTGCTTGTTAGCTTTCTGTTGCAACATAGTTTTCAATCCTCTATATCTTTCATTAATTGTAAAATATTTGCCTCTGCTTTGATTAAAGTACTGTCCTTCTTTTATTAAAAAAATAAATACTGCCCTGGAGATTACGTTATTGTCCCTGTTGGGTTACTGTTGAGTTCAGAGCTGTTCCCTCCCCTTGCAGTAGCTTCTTGAGAAGCCTACAACTGCTCGCTGGTGCTACCTTCAGTCAAGTGCGAGTGCTGAAAGGGTTGTATTTAGCCCAGTTTGCAGAGCCATAGTATGATGGACACCACTGTCTTCAAACTCACCTGATGTGATCTTTGCTCTTCCTGATTATGTACCTCCAGTACCTTTGACATATTTGTACATTCATGCATCTGAGTGCACATTTTTTAAATTTTAAAAAGTGTGCTACATTTAGTATTGATTACACTTGTGCAACATATGTTTGCTTTATTATGAGTTGCAAGTGCATCAGTTATCTATCTAAAGTATGTGTGGTTTATAATATGTGATAGAATTTAGTGAAGGTGCCACAGAATTAATATACCAGTTCTTGTATTTTACATCATTCACCACAGAGTCTTCCTTTTCAAAATTATCAGAAAAGAGTATTTAAGCTCAGTATAGACCTTTATTAGGTGGAGGGGAATCTTCAGTTTCCCGGGAGATTGGTTTCTGCAATGAAGGCCACCAGCTCCTCTTGCTAAGAGGGTCCTTATCGACTCATGAATTACCTAATTGAGGCAAAGAGGGACCTTTTTCAATTATGAAAACCATCTAAACAGCAAGCCTTTTGTTCAGCTAAGGGGTGCAGGCTAGAGTCTACCTAAAGACTACTTTTGGTGTCGTAACACCTTAGGTAGGGGCTAGAAGGGAATGCTTGTTCACCAAAGACTGGTACCATTGTTCAGTGCAGTGAATTTCTGTAAAACCGTCAGTGTTGCAATTATTTTTAATGTTTCTTATTAATCGCTTTCATTGCCTGTGTTGTGTTCGTTTTTATAGTTACCTCTATACATATTATATGCATTGGATTAGGAGATTAATTTGTGTAGTCTTTGACATATATGGTGTGGATTTGTCATGTATGTTTATCCATGGTGAAAGGAGTTTTGGAACTCCATAACAAAGCAACTATTCCTGTAGTCACACACGACTGATCGATGACCAGAACTCACTAACCTCATGTCATGCGTATGTGGGTCGAGGGTTACGGTCAACCAGCTTTCCTGTCTCTAGTTATGTTGGATTTCTGTCTGAGCTTTGGCCAGAGGGTGTAGGGTTTTTAAAAACTGGGATGTATTTTTCAAAGGTGCAAAGTTGTGCCCCAGTAGTGCCTGTTGGCTCAGTGGCCCCCGGAATGGGGACAGACTGTCATTGTTCTAGTGTGCAAGAAATCTGTTATCTCACACTAGTAGGTCGGCAGCTTATCTGGTTGCTGTGATGCTTGAATCGATGACCCAACTTCAAGAAGTTTAGCAGGCATGAATTTTTAGTTTCATCACTTTACAGGCACTGAAGGAAGCATCACAAATCTGCTGGTTCCACCACCAGGAAGAAAAAAGTGACTATTTTATGTGAGTCCTGATAGAACTAAATCTGTCAATTTCGCACCAAAATAAATTAACACTTTCACGCGAATATTTGTAACTTTATTGACTAAACTGGGTTTGACGTCCTTAGATCCCCGGTATGTAAGGGAATTGGCACATTCTCCAGACCATTGAAGATTACATTTTTATTCTGCAGTCTTATTCACTATGGCTAGAGCCAGTAAGAGAATAACATAACAGTTCCTTTTTTTGAGAAGTTAGCAGTCATTGACTTTGAAAATTCACAATTTTTATACTCCATTAAAATCTAATGTTTGCAACTATTACTTTTATACTTCAATTAGTAAGTTCACATTTGTGTATGGCAGTCTTTTCGTCATATGCTTTTGTTGTTGCCACAACCTTACAGGTCTTTGCACTGAATACAGTGGACGCAGTCGTTTCAGTATTAAATTTGTGTTTGAAAGTATCTGATCTATTGCTGTCAACTTAATGTAATCAAGAAATTAATCTAGAGATTTTGAAGTTCTAAATCATTGCCAAGCATAGAAGTTTGGCTGTGACGTATACACCTACTTTGTGTAGGATAAGCCTGAAGGATTAATGAGTACATTTGAACGTGTTACAGTAACTTGTATGCATGAGCTGGATAGTGGTATAATCTATCCTTTAGGGGGGACGCACATTTTAGCCTTCATTTAATCCATTTTACTACTAAAAATTAGGTGTTGATTGTTGTTTTTCTTCTTCAAAGCGTATTTAGCTATAGTAGTATTTTTAAAACCTTATTCTCTTTTACGTGAAACATTACTTTGTTTACTATTAGATACTGTTTCATAGTGACCGTAAGTACCTTGCATTCATAACAATAAATCAAGTGGCTTAATGTGCTTTGAAGTGGGCATGTTCTTGTTCTGAATCGACTCTTTTATGGGTCTGTTGCTGGTAACTTGAGTTCTGATTCTGCTATAGTAATGCACTAGATCTACTTAAAAATATCAATTTTCCTTAAAGGACCGTTAGCTCTTAAAAGCCTTCATACTTGTTTTAGTAATTAACAGTGTAATGTATGAATTGTGTTTGCATGTGGACTGTGGTTACAATTGGTTCTATTACGTGTCTGGATAATTTGTTTCAACATAGTACCAGCTTTTGCCTCCTGCAGGTAATGCTGATATAGTAAAATTATTGAGCAATTTATAAAGGTGTAATGTATTTTCAACAGAGCCCAAAAACTTGTATTAGTAATCTTTCCAGGTGTAAACTAACTAGTTATGGGTAGTACAGTGGCCAGCAGTGAACCAAATATTTTTGTAAGAAGATTAAATTTAAAGATTTGCTACAACTTTAGTTTACTTTTTCTAACCGTTTAAGGGGCAAGGAACTTTAGCTGTACCCTTACAAAAGTTTGAGTTGGGTCTGGAACGCTTGGGAAAAGGGGCAACATGCACGAGGTATACCGGAGGGGAAGAACAGGTTCAGTGAGGTAGGCGGCTGCCTCATCCACTTCACAGGTGTTTCTGAGAACCAGTCAATTTTTGGTACTGTCCTTAAAATGGACAACTGAACATACTTTTATCAACATTTCCGTTAATGTTGATGTTTGTTAACATTTCTTGGTGGATAGCATTTGCTTAGTTTTATTTTATACAGGAATAGTGTAAGAAAGTAACACTGAACATATTTATTTTTACATTTTAAGCCCCCCCCCCCTTTCAATTCAGTTACACAGTGCCAACATCTACTACAAAAACATTAAAACACTTAAACCTTTTTTTATTCTTGGGATAAGTGACCCATTACAGTGTTTCTTTAAAACAAATTGTAGAAAAGTAAGTTATGTCATTTTATTAGTGGGGGGGATTGCTCTAACCTTGAATACCTAGCCACAGAATGTTTTAAGACCACTGTACTAGCCACACCTTCAAGCTCATAATTAAATGCATATGCCCTCCCCTTTTCTATCGTTAAGAGAATGAGCCACACTACAGGTTTTCAGTGTATCTAAATGCTAGAGTTTGAAGCAACGCCTGATATTCCATGGAAGACTTTAAAAAAGCTTGTTTTACTCTGTCTTCTCAAACAAACTTTTAAAACAGCAATGCATATCCCAGTGTGATGATGTCTTAAGATTTTAGACTTTTTCATTTTTTAAAAATGCTAATCAGCCGTTTCCTAATTGGTGGGGGTTGGAAGAGAGGGTGGTTTGGAAGGGGGGGGGGGGGGGGAGGAGGGACGGAATGAAAAATGCTTTTTTTAAGTTGAGCTTGCTAGACAGCACAAGGCATCTGGTTGCAAAATACCTATTGTGAGCTTGCCAGTAACATACAGGGACTTACAACCCACACTTTGCAAACAATTGGTTGTCTTTATGGTTACTCGCTTTGCTTGTTTCTTGTCTGATAACTTTCCATGTACCACCTTTTCCTTCTTGTGCTTTTCCCTCCTGTGAATCATGGTCTCTTTACCATCTGACTGGCTGCCTTCCATCCTTCCACTGCTTGCTTTTAATGTTGTTTTTTTTGCTTAAGTGCACCACAAGAGTGCCCGTGTTTTCCATTATCTACCTGTGTGCTTCCCTTAAATGTCCCTTCGCCATATTCACTGTGTTGTCAGTTTTGTGTGCTTATGCTCTGTTTTGAGCCTCTCCTTCTGCCCCTCATGCTCTGTTCTTTACTCTCCAACTGTTCCCCCCCGAACCTCAGATATTGTTCTCTCCTTAATGTAATGCTGTTTCCCTCCTCAGCTGTACCTGCTCTCCCATTCACTCCCCTTCCCCCTGGAATCCTTTAGTGAAAAATGCACATTTGCTGCAATAATCTGCCATCTTGGATTGTTAAATAACTAATTAAAGCAAATGGCAGTTGCCATTTCGCTGGCATGGGCAGGTATTCTGACGTATGCACGCACATGTCATTATGCACATGTGCAGCAGTCATTGCACCCATTTTTAAAAGTTATTTGGGATGTTTCACAGCGCCGAAGGGGACAAAGCTTGACACTATAAAGCATCTCCATGAGGCATTGGAAAAGCCAATAGGTACCACAGACCAATTGGCTTTGTCAGTTTTCTTTAATTTTACAGTCCTACTGTATCATCATTAATCTAACAAGTTAAATTGCAAAAAGTATTAGAGGTTCCTTAAATTCAAGCCCATCTTCTAATCTTGGTAACCTCCAATAGCTAGTGCAAGATGATTAGACTGATTTATACCCTCTTTGACATGATCTTGGTGCTCATTATTTATAGAATATACGGCTTGAATTCTGTATGTTCATTTATTTTTCCCTAAAGTCTACATTCCCAAATGGTCCCTAGCAGTCAAACCTTCAGCAAGTAAGGGCCCCCATCTTTGAAAAAAGGCACTCGTGAGGATAGTGCATAGTCTGGGTGTGTATCTTTCACTATACCCTTCAAACGTGAGTGAGGCGCCCACCTTTTGAGTTTACAATCTGAGGTGAACTCCTCATTGTATTCGTTATTTATTTGGATCTGTTTTTGTTATTTGTGTAGATGAGGTTTTTTTTTTTTTTGTTTTTGTTTTAGGCGCTAGCACAAATATTAGTTGATGCATTTCAGTGCTTTGTCAGAACACAGAAAGTTGATTCGCTCAACATGGAACAAACACTAGTTTGTGTTATGCAATATTAGGGTGTGCACAGGTTTGCAGCCTTGGCCTAACATTTGGTGTACAGAGTAGGAATGTTTGAAAGTCCTGTCCTTTTATGAGTTGTTCCCTTGGGTGCAAATGCTTTGAAGATCGCTTAATAAATTTTGATCTAATAGGCGTGTGAAATTTTTCCTATATCCATGAGAAAACTACTTTTAATGTGCTAAAAATGGCCTTTGATTAATCATGGTACTATTGAATGGAAACATGAAGATATGAACTTATAGTATTGCACTCCTGCATATTCTTAATTACTTGCATGTTCTAGCAGACTCAATACACTTTTTTTATGCATTGTGTTGTCTGGTAAATGCTATCACACATGTAACATGACCTTAAGTAGAAGTGACATTGTGCCTGCATATTTAGTTGAAGTTAACATGGTAAAAAATAAATTCATTCTTAGGTTGTTAGTAGTGTCCTTCTGTCACTAATGTTTTTAAGTGTTTTTGTTATTTTGTAAAAACCTAAGAAAACAGCAAAAAAAAAAAAAAACATGATGGATTATGTCAATTTTAATATTACATTTCCCATGGTTCCTTTTAGACCAGTTTCTGTGTTCTGTCTGTCCTGCTCTCTCTGCTTCTGTACACATGACATAGCTGCACGTTGAGGATAACCACATACTGTTTTTCTATATTTTTTAACATTGTTAAAAATAAGTAAGTATTCTACAGTGATACTCTGCTCTTTATTGCAGTCCACTCCTTTGCATCTAGCCGCAGGGTACAACCGGGTCCGCATAGTGCAGCTCCTGCTTCAGCACGGTGCCGATGTGCATGCTAAAGACAAGGGGTAAGCAAGATTTGATAAGATAATATGCAGCCACGGTTGATGTTCTATGAGTCTTAGTATGTGGGTTGAAATGTGGATGTTAGATTATTTATTGGAGTGTAAAACCAACATGAATGCTTTTCCCTTAGGTGATCTGATTTCAATTTGCTGCAATAGAGAATGCTATGAAAGCGATTGTGTTTTTGTGCAGCTGTGTAATCAGCAGCTATTCATGGTTGCGGTGTTATTTTATCAGAGGAGTAAGCATTTTAAAACTTTTAAATAGTTTTTACTGGTTTTACTTGGCCCATCATTGCATCTTGTGGTTAAATGAGGGCTCTCTCTGTCTCGCAGAATGAAGGAGACCGCAGCAGAGGATTGCAGATATTGAACGCTGGCATCCTAAAACGAGTGTAGCTACCAGCATCATCTTGAAAGATGATGCTAATTAGAAGTAGGTACACTACAACACATTGGCTTTAAGGTCACTGCCAAAAAGAATATTTCACTAGGATTTAAATAATGTATCAACCAGGTACACTCTGTCCTTTTGAGGGATTTAATCCAGAAACTGATGCTGTCAAAGGCCCATATGAGTCTTTGGAGAGGAGCCTTGTCAGAAAGCAGACTACTTGTGTTGGGTCCAGCAGCTTCTGCAGGAAACCTAACTGAAAACAAAGACCAAAATAAAACACAAGCATTAGTTTTGTGAGGTGTTTTTATTTTCTCTTTCTGTTTCTCTGGAAATTATATTCAGTTTCTCGCTATTGGGAGACGGTGCACATAATTAGATCTTGACATCCGATGAATGTAAGCCCTATATATTTTGCCCCCTGTCCTGTTGAGCAAACTACTGCAGACAAAGCCTGCCTGCTTGCCCACGATTTAACATTGGATCTGTACAGATCGAACTGGAAAAGGTCAACTGTAGTAGTAGTGAAACGGATTGAAGTCCCATTTGATGAAGCAATTCATCACGTATCTCCAAATTGTATTATGTTAAATGATTTTTATATTGTTTAGATTTCACACTTAAACATTTCACATTAAATATTAGCATATCCCTTAAACTGAACATGCAGTTTTATACCGTTTACGCAGATCTGTAGACCAGACTTGAGAGTCTCAAGATGAACTCCACCGCTTGTGACCTATGCGTTATACCTGGTGTGCATGCTGCTAATGCTGATATCTTACTTCATAATAGTGAACAAGCTCATATTTTATCACCATCAACTTTGGTTAAACATGCCCACCAACATTATTGCTCTTTTCCAGCCTTTCATTGTATAGTCTCTTGTCACATCCCCTCTCCAACCATTAAAGACCAAAGTTAGTTTTGTTAGAACTCATTGTGACTGCTGATGTTGTGTAGTTGAAATGCAAGGCCTTCTGTTCCAGGCAGTCAGTGTTGAAAGTCACAGGCCCCAGTTACTTTTATTCCCCCAGGGAGCAATCGAGATTGTGCCCAAGGCGGAGCACAGAATGTGCTTTTACTCCCTAACCCCAAGAAGAATGGGTATTTTCCACTAGTTTTAAACCCCAGATTACTTAACTGGTTCCTCAGCAAGTTGTTAAAGATGCTGAGCCTTGCATGAGTTTCCCTAAACGTGAGTCAAGAGGAATAGATGTTGTTGCTGGACTAGCCAGATGGGTACTTCAGTGCACCAGTCCTGCAGTCCCACAGGAAATATCAGTGTCATTTTGTGGTGGGGGTAAGACCACTTCCAGGTTACCATCCTGACTTTTGGCCATACATCAGCCCTCCGGTCTTTGCAAAGGCCACGTCAGTTGTAGCGGCCCAAAATTTCAGTTTGGGCATAAATGTATTCTTGTACCTTAACAACTGTCTGATGAAGGCGTGCTAACCTTAGCTGCAGAAACTGTATTACTCACCCTGATGTTTTCCATCAAGGAGTCCAAGTCTTACGGGCAAGGTAGAGGAGAGAGTACACCCCAAAAGTGTATTTTGTTCTTTTTTTATTTTTTTATTGGGGTCTGGATCTGTAGAGCCATCGCAGATTCACAAGCGGGCTGCTCAGAGGGCCGCAAATCTTCTCCAAACCACCACCACCCCCCTCCCCCTCAGAGACCCCTCCATCAGTTCAATGGGGTCAGGTTACCTCCACCCTGACCCCTTTTATCAGTTTTCACGTATTTGTCCTGCCAAGAACCATGTCCGAAAGACCAAATGGCAGATGCACCTTTTCTGTCAGGTTGTCGCTAGCCAATCAAGGCATTGCTTTCGGTGTGTGGATCTAGATATACATAGATCTTTTTTCTTTAATAACTCGAACTACTGAACACATATACACCAAAGAGATCTTTCTGGACCAAGATCTAGTGTTCTGACAAGTTTGGTTTAATTCTGTTAAGCACTTCGGCTGTAGCAGTGTCTGAAATCCCTATGGGAAATTGCATGGGGAACACCTGTTTTGGGCCCCTCTGACAAATAACTCCAGACAGCAGCTGGCTGTGGCAAACTAGTTTTGAAAATTTTGTGAAGATTCGTCAAAGTTATTAGGAAAACAAAACCACTTTTCCTATGTAAACTAGGTCCTAAATAAAACTACCTACTGGCGACCTCCTGTAGGTTTTACATATATTTCGTGTGTGTGTGTGTGTGTGTGTGTGTGTGTGTGTGTGTGCATGTATATATATTTGTGTGCATATATTCACTGAAGAAAAAAACCTAAAGTTACAAGGACGTCCTAGATTGACTCAGATTTTACACACACAAAACCATAGCAGTTATCAGACCTAACTATGCCCATGTAATGCAGTGCTTATGAACTCGGAAATTGCCTCACTGATGACGACATTGACTTCACTCATGACATCTCAGATTACATCACTCATGACATAATCCAGCAAAGTAAACTTCAATATACTTCATAAAAATGGCATTTACGTTTAAAAAAAAAATGAGAAGACAGAGGTTAGAAATGTACACCACGGAGCTTATTGTGAGCTTATGAACTGCTACACTCCCTTACCACCTAAGAGACACCTAAGATCACCTAAGAGTTCAGTGGGTAGTCCTGTCTCTTCAGAACTACTACTTTATATACTAACGACCAAAGTAGAATGTCTAACCTTATAGGCTACTTTATTGAAAACCACAACAGTGCCATTTGTGAGCCTGAAAAGAGGTTTAAGTACTAATGTCAATTTACACAAACCACTACAACATATGATTAGTACAGCAGTCTTAGCGAACACAACGCTATGTCACAAACCACTAGTAAAATTATTCTTCATCCTAGAAGAGAAAGGTGTTAGCAGAGATGTCAGTCTGTTGTAAATGTCTGCTATATTGAGCCATCACCCTAGAGAATGGTTTTAGTGAACAGATGAATTTATTGCAATCTATTACTACAGTCATTCATCAAAAAAGATAGAAGTCTAAGGTGACTGGTCAATATGTTATAAAACAAAACAATACTGAGCCTCACTGTAGAGTCAATGAACAGTTTAGACTATCTCACAGCACTACCATACACATACGTCAGAGGGGGACATGTCAATGCAGTGGCTAGTTCACTGATAGTTCACCTGCTTAAAAAACTGAATTCTAGATCAGTGACATCTGTTAGAAATAGTATCACTAATTACTAGTGCAAAAAGAATAGTAACTTAATGTATGTAGTAGCTTAGTATATATCTTTAAGTCTTGGAACCTTTTACTAAACACATTCACTGGATGATGTCATCAGTGATGTCACTAGTGATGTCATTTGAGATGTCATCAGTTTTGTCATCGGTGATGGCACTGACAATGCCATTTTGTGATGTGATATATGAGGTCCCAAGCAGTGCATTGCAGGGGCGAAAAATTATAGTTAGCTCAGATAACTATAACTGCTGCATTTCTGTGGTTTTGTGTGTGTAAAATGAGCCTAATGATGGCGTCCCTGAAAAGTTTTATTTCTTTTTCCCAGTGAATTTTTAAGGCTTTTAAAAAAATATATATATATATATTTCCTAACTCTAACAGCACTGTAACCTTTTAAATATAAATTGTGCAACAATTTCACCCATTCATTCAGTTCTGTAATATACATTTTCACAACTGTATAAATACATTTTATTAATACACTTGTTCATATTAAACATTTTAAAGGTAACAATTAACAAAATGTCAGATAACTTAGGTAAACTTTATATAGATACCAAACAGCACCTCTTTCTCTTTTTTTTGTATTGATTTTATGGATCCACGAATCTGCTGCAATTCCTGGAACACACCCAAACATCAACTTCTCATTGGATACATTGTGTCCACCCATCCACATTGCAAACTATACCCTAAATCACTTATTTGGGTTTCACATCTCTCTGGAGACAGACTCAGGACCATCCCTAGATTCTTATTTTGAAGCAAAGCAAGAAAAACTGAGTTTTAAAGTTAAAATAACTTCTGTTGAAAGACAAATATAAAAAGACTTTCCACCTACAAAGAATTCCTCCGTTTGAAAATATTTCTCCATCCCTTCTGGAGAAAAGCAAATTTTTTCTATAATGTGTCCAATGCAATATATGAAGCAAAACAGTGTCAAGAGGTATGCTGAAGAATTTTTCACCTGGCACATCCTCTATTTTGAAACACCTGAAAACCATACATAGGACATACCACAACATGAGAGAGAGAAGGTGGTGCATCATCATCAGCAACTGAACCCTCTGTTGGGATCCTTAACTCTTGACTAGATGGTTACTACCCTGTTGTTTCACCAAAACTGGACAAGATCGTCACTCATTATAACAAATGCCATATGTCAGTTGCAGTAAAAATGCCATCTATTGGCCAGTTATGGATGCTGTCACCAAGCATAATTCTTACTTTTTTCACCTTAGTGTACCATCTTCCAGTTCTCTTTAAACACAAGTAGATATCTGAAAAGGAAATATACAGTGCATGTACTTTACATTAAATACTGTTACTTTACATACTATAAGCGAGTAGCTACATAAGTGCTTATGTCAGTATGCAAGTGGCTGTGTGAGTGTTAGTATGGTTGTAATAATGGGTACATGAGTGGCTGTACTGGTGATGTCTGGGTGTGAGTGGTTTTGTGGATATGTGAGTATCAGTGCCTCTCTGGGTGTGCTAGTGACGGTATGGGTGTCTAAATGGTTATGCAAGTGACTGTATGGATTGGTAACAGGCTGTGTTAATGGGTGTTTGACTGTGTGAAACTGGCTCTGTTATTGGTGGATACATTAATTCTGTGTGGGTGTGTGAGTGGATGTGTAAGTGCCTCTTTTGCTGTCTGACTGTGTGAGTGGCTGTATGGTTTTGTAAATAGGTATGCGAGTAGCTGTATAGGTGGATGACAGGGTGTATGACTAGATGTGGAGGTATGTTAGTGCGTGTGTAACTGACTGAGTGCTTGGTACATGAATGGCTATATAGGTGTATGAGAAGGTGTGGCAGTGCCTGTATGGGTGTGTGAATGACTATATAAGCAGACGAATAGGTGATTAAGTGGGTTTGTGAATTGTTTTTAGGGTTGAGCCAGTGAGAGCATGTGCTCGTACATGCTTCTCTCTTATGAGACACTGTTGTTACTAAAAGGGCTTGCAGCCACTTTTCGCTTACCATTTGTTGGTTTGCACGGTGCTCTTCTTTACAGCCTTGTGATTTGTCACTGCAGGCCTCACATTTCCGTCATTCTGTGTGAAGCAGGGACCAAGCACTGATTGATTCAACTCAGTGAGTGCACGTCCACTGCTCCCTACTTGATTGAGGTACTATTTTGTTCTTTTTAACTTTTAGTGCAATGCAAACAGAAGGCTTGTGACTGTCAAAAACGTGCCTAGCAGAGCAAACATAACTGGGAAGATGTATTTTCTTCAATTAACCTTCTTTTATTTTGCCAAGCCTTCTTTTCTTACGTTGACTCATATTTTCTTTTGATTTTGCTCGTGGGTGCTGTTCTCAAAAGATTAGGATTATCTTGTTCTAAATATTGTTAGTTACATTGTTTATTTACTATGTGTGATTTCTGAATTGGTGCATTAATGCATAATTGTGCACTATACCCCAATCCACCCTCTACAATCTGCCCTACTCAATCCAGTCCACACCACTCCAGTCCAAACCTCTCACCCCAATCCAGTCTGCTCCAATCCTGCCAACCCACCCCACTCCAATTTGCCTTACTCAAATCTGCCCCACTCCACACCAATCTGCCCTGCTCCAGTCTAAAACAGTCTGCCGACTCCAGTCCCTCCCACTTCAATCGGTCCTGCACCAGTCCAAAACAATCTTCCCCACTCCAATCCATCCCACTCCAGTCTGCCTCATTCCAGTCTAAAACAATCTGCCCCACTCCAATTTGCTCCACCCCAATTCAGAACACTCATCCTCACTCCAATCTATCCCACTCCAATCCAAAACAATCTGTCCCACTCCAGTCTTCCCCCACTCCAAACCAAAACAATCTGCCCCACTCCGCTCTGCCCCACTCCGCTCTGCCCCACTCCGCTACACCTCAGTCTGCTCCACTTCAAACTTCACCACTCCGCTCTGCCCCACTCCGCCACACCTCAGTCTGCTCCACTTCAAACTTCACCACTCCGCCACACCTCAGTCTGCTCCACTTCAAACTTCACCACTCCGCCACACCTCAGTCTGCTCCACTTCAAACTTCACCACTCCGCTCTGCCCCACTCCGCCACACCTCAGTCTGCTCCACTTCAAACTTCACCACTCCGCTCTGCCCCACTCCGCCACACCTCAGTCTGCTCCACTTCAAACTTCACCACTCCGCTCTGCCCCACTCCGCCACACCTCAGTCTGCTCCACTTCAAACTTCACCACTCCGCTCTGCCCCACTCCGCCACACCTCAGTCTGCTCCACTTCAAACTTCACCACTCCGCTCTGCCCCACTCCGCCACACCTCAGTCTGCTCCACTTCAAACTTCCCCACTCCGCTCTGCCCCACTCCGCCACACCTCAGTCTGCTCCACTTCAAACTTCCCCACTCCGCTCTGCCCCACTCCGCCACACCTCAGTCTGCTCCACTTCAAACTTCCCCACTCCGCCACACCTCAGTCTGCTCCACTTCAAACTTCCCCACTCCAATCCAAAACAGTCTGCCCCACTCAAAAAAATCTGCCCACTCTAATCCGCTCACCTCCAATCTTCCCCATTCCAGTTCAAAAGAATCTGCCACATCCAGTCCACCCAATCCATTCCGTCCCACTGTAGTCCTCCTCACTCCAGTCCAGAACAGTCTGCCCCACTCCAATCCACCTCACTTCAATCTGCCATACTCCAGTTTGCCCTACTCCAGTCCGCACCACTCAATCTGCCACACTACAGTTCAAAACAGTCTGCCCACCCCAACCTAGAACAATCGTCCCCACTCCAATCCAGAACAATCTCCCCACTCTAGTCTTCCCCATTCCAATCCCAAACAATTTGCCCCATACAATCTAAAACAATCTTCCCCACTCCAATCCAAACCACCTCACACCAGCTGACCCACTCATCCCAATTCACACCACTCCAATCTACACCACTCTAAACAATTCCACCTAACACCAATCCGATCAAACTCAATCCAATCTACCCTACCTCAGTCCAATACACCCCACCCCAGTCCACCCCAATCCACTCCAATCCAAAACAATCTGTCCCACTCCAGTGCAAAATAATCTGACCCACTCCATTTCTTCAAAACAATCTGCCCTACTCCATTGCTGCAAAACAATCTGCCCCACTCCAGTGCAAAACCATTTGCCCCAATCCAACCTAGCCCACTCCAACCCAAAACAATCTGCACCACTCCAATCCAAAGCACTCTTCCACACTTCAATGTGCCAGCTACAATCCAAAGCAAACTGCCATACTCCACTGTACCCTACTCCACTCTACCTCACTCCACTCGAAAACAATCGGTCCTACTCCAATCTGCTCTGCTCCAATCCGCCCCAATACAATCCAGTCAAATCCAATCCACCTCTTCCGCCCCCAGCCAAATCCTGTTTTCCCCACTCCAGTCCACCCCACCCTAATACAATCCACCTCCAATCCAGTCTGCCCCACTCAATCCAGTCCACCTCACCCCAATCCCCCCTACTGCAATCCAATCTGCTCCACTCTACCCTATTCCAATCCACCCGCTCCATTTCAACCCACTTAAGTGCAATCCACTCTACTCAATCCAATTCACCTCACTCCAGTACCCCCAAATCAGTCTTCCTCAGTCCACACCGCTCCACTCCAACCCACTCCAGTGCACCCCAATCCAATCCACCTCACCCATTTCAGTCCGCCTCACTCCAGTCTAATCCACCCCATCTAGTCCACGCCATGCCACTCCAATCCATCTCACTCCAATCCAATCCACCCCACTCCAATCCAACTCCCTCTACCACAATATAATCCACCACACTCCAGATCAGTCCACCCCACTCAATCCAGTCCATCCAGCACACCACACCCCTCTCTCCATTCTGCCCCACACTTCACTCCAGTCTGCCCAACTCCAATCTGCTCTACTCCAATTTAAAACAATCGGCCACACTACAATCTGCTCAACTCCCATCCATAACTGTCGTCCCCACCTTGTCTGCTCCACTGCATTCATTCCATTCCACCCCTCTCCAATGCAGCTAAATCCAGTTTCCAACTCAATCAAGTCCACCTCAGTCCAACTCATCCCCCTCCAATCCAGTTCACCCCACTCCAACCAACCCCAGTCCAATCCACCTCAGTCCAGTCCATCCCACTGCAGTCCAATCTACTCCACTCAATCCACCCTTCTCCAGTCCACCCTACTCCAATTGTGCTCCAATCAATCTATTCCACCCCACTCAGTCAATTTCACCTCACTCCAATCTACCCCCACAAAGCAATCCTCCCTACTCCAGACCATCCAGTACAACCCATCCCACTGTGATGCACCCCACTCTAGTCCACCCTACGTCCCCCAACCTCACTCTATTTCAGTCCGCCCCTCCAATCTAATCCACCCCATACAGTCCATCCCACTTCAGTTCACCTCCATCTACCCAAATATCCACCCCAGTTCAGTCCACCCCACTCAATCCAATCATCCAACACACCACTCTCCAATCCATCCCACTCTCCAGTCCAACCCAACCCACATCACTCAGGTCAACCCCCTCCAGTCCATTCCAGTCCACCTGCTCCAGTCCAAGCCACTCCCCAACAGTACAGTCTATTCCACTCCCCTCTAAATCACCCCACTCAAACCACCCTACTCTAATCCCATCCACACCACTCCAGTCCAAGCCACTCCTAACCAATCCACCTACCCCTAACAATCTAATTCACCCCACTCCAATCCACCCCTCCCCACTTAAACCCACCCTACTCCACTCCACCTTATCCACTCCACCCACTCCACTGAACCAACTCACTCTACGCCAGTCCACCCCACTAACTCAGTCCACTCCCCTCTACAGCACTCTCTGCCACAAATCACTGTATTCTACTCCCCTCTGCTCTACTCTGCAAATCTTTACTTCCCCTACTCGGCACTACATTATCACTGCAACACTTTCGCCATTTTTAACCCCTTCGCTGCCAGGCCTTTTCCCCCTCCTGTGCCAGGCCTTTTTTTTTGCCTATTTGGAATAGTTCTCGCTTAGGCCCTCATAACTTTTTGTCCACATAAGCTACCCACCCCAAATTTGCGTCCTTTTTTTCCAACATCCTAGGGATTCTAGAGGTACTCAGACTTTGTGGGCTCCCCTGAAGGAGGCCAAGAAATTAGCCAAAATACAGTAAAAATGTCGTTTTTTAAAAAACAATTGGAAAAAAGGGCTGCAGAAGAAGGCTTGTGGTTTTTCCCTGAACATGGCATCAGCAAAGGGTTTGCGGTGCTAAAATCACCAGCTTTCAGGAACAGGCAGACCTGAATCAGAAAACCCAATTTTTCAACACAATTTTGGCATTTTACTGGGACATACCCCATTTTTACTATTTTTTTTGTGCTTTCAGCCTCCTTCCAGTCAGTGACAGAAATTGGTGTGAAATCAATGCTGGATCCCAGAAACCTAAACAGTTCTGAAAAGTAGACAAAATTCTGAATTCAGCAATGGGTAATTTGTGTAGATCCTACAAGGGTTTCCTGCAGAAAATAACAACTGAAATAAACAAATATTGAAATTGAGGTAAAAAAAAAAAACAGCCATTTTTCTCTACGTTTTACTTTGTAACTTTTTCCTGCAATGTCAGATTTTTTACAGCAATATACTGTTACGTCCGCTGGACTCTTCTGGTTGCGGGGATATATAGGGCTTGTAGGTTCATCAAGAACCCTAGGCACCCAGAGCCAATAAATGAGCTGCACCTTGCAGTGGGTTTTCATTCCATACCGGGTATACAGCAATTAATTTGCTGAAATATAAAGAGTGAAAAATAGCTATCAAGAAAACCTTTGTATTTCCAAAATGGGCACAAGATAAGGTGTTGAGGAGCAGTGGTTATTTGCACATCTCTGAATTCTGGGGTGCCCATACTAGCATGTGAATTAAAGGGCATTTCTCAAATAGACGTATTTTTTACACACTGTCTTATATTTGGAAGGAAAAAATGTAGAGAAGGAAAAGGGGCAATAACACTTGTTTTGCTATTCTATGTTCCCCCAAGTCTCCCGATAAAAATGGTACCTCACTTGTGTGGGTAGGCATAGTGCCCACAACAGGAAATGCTCCAAAACACAACGTGGACACATCACATTTTTCTAAAGAAAACAGAGGTGTTTTTTGCAAAGGGCCTACCTGTGGATTTTGGCCTCTAGCTCAGCCGCCACCTGGGGAAACCTACCAAACCTGTGCATTTCTGAAAACTAGAGACCTAGGGGAATCCAAGATGGGGTGACTTGTCGGGCTCTCACCAGGTTCTGTTACCCAGAATCCTTTGCAAACCTCAAAGTGTCTAAAAAAACATTTTTTCCTCACATTTCGGTGACAGTTGTGGAATCTGAGAGGAGCCACAAATTTCCTTCCACCCAGCGTTCCCCCAAGTCTCCCGATAAAAATGGTACCTCACTTGTTTAGGTAGGCCTTGTGCTTTCAACAGGAAGTGCCCCAAAACACTATCTCAACACATCAAAATTAGCAAATAGAAAACTACCTGTTTTTGCAGGGGCACCTGCGTTTTTGGTCCTGGGCTCAGCAGCCATCTAGGGAAACCTACCAAACCTAGACATTTCTGAAAACTAGACACACGAGGGAGTCAAGGGAGGTGTGACTTGCGTGGATCCCCCAATATTTTCTTACCCAGAATCTTCAGCAAACCGCAAATCACATTTTTCCCACATTTCTGTGTGGGATCACTGCACTGGGACAAATTTCCTACCACCCAACGTTCCCCTCAGTCTCCCGGTAAAAATGATACCTCACTTGTGTAGGTGGGCCAAGTGACAGAGAAGAGCCAAAAACACGTCGAAATTGAGGGGGAACCAAAGTGGGTCCAAAAGGGCAGTTTGAAAAAAAAAAAAAAAAAAAACATTTTTAGGCTGACAAGTGCAGCAGAAATGTTATCGGTATAGATGAGACAGTGCTGGCTGGTAGGAATTTTGTGGATTACTGCAGATTCCGGAAGGTTCCATCACAAAAATGTGGGAAAAATGTGTGCTTTCCAGCAAAGTTGCAGGTTTGCAGGGCATTGTGGGTAAGGAAATGGTGCGGGGTGCATGTGAAGCACACCACCCTGGAATCAACTAGATGTTTCGTTTTCAGATGTGTCTAGGTCTTGTGGATTTTTGTACATGGCAATGTCCCAAAGTAAAAAAAAAAAAAAAAAAGTGCAGCCCTCACCATTCATGTGGGACGATTTTGAGAGTTACCAAGCTCTCTGCCCAAATGCAAAACAAAAACCAAAAATAATCAAATGTCCTCTTGCTTGCCATGGGATAAGATGTTTTAATGTTCAGGGGAGAGCTGAAAGACTGTTAGCCCCTTCAGTTCGGGTGGGGGCATAACCAGGCCCATACTGGTTGGTAGCCACCACCCCACTATTTTCTTTTAGTTTTTGAATTTCCTGGCATCTAGTAGACTTTCTGTCCCCCTGGGGTGTGGATCTGAAGTAATTGCCCAATCTGCCCACTGGTGGGCAGAACAACTTTTGCCCTATTTATTTGGGGTGGGGGTATGGCCATATATGTCCTCTAGACACCAGGGAAAATGTTATTTATTGTATTTTTTTATGTTTGGGGTGCAACCCCTTGGGCAAGGGGGGATGGAAGGGGAAGCGATTCCCCTTCCATCCCAGCCTAGGGGAGGGGTGTGCCTTAGCGCTCCCCCCCCCCCCCCCGGGGGGCCCTAGCAGGACGAGGTGATCTCGTCCAAGGCACCGGGGAACCGGCACCTTGGACCAGATCACCTCGTCCAAGGCACACTAGGGGTTAAAAGTGTTGTCCAGAACGGCCCGGATTAACAATATCTACCAATGGTAAATTACTTCTTTAATGATACAAAAACAGAAATAAAAAATGAAGGCCTCTGGTCAACAATTTTTTTTACAGATGTATATTAAGGGTCCAGGGTTGTAAAGAACATATTTGATTGCATTGGTCGTCCTTTTATGTTTCATTGGTTAAGACTATTAATTGCATGACATGCTTCACTGCTTTTAACTTTTTCCCCCCCGGCTGAGGTCTTCATGCCAAAAATATTAACTGCCTATGTTCTTCAAAACTTCCTCATTCTTCTGCAGTCTTTTCTTGGGTGCTACTCCTGCTTATCTCCAAAGTGGTCAGAGTGTGGATTGTGGGCCATAGTTTTGTGTTTTTGGCCAGAGAGATTTCTAGGAGTGGCATAGATAGGGACCTATGTTTACCTATTAGATGTAACTTGGATTGGTCAAAGATGGTTAAAGTGGCATTAATTGCTGCCTTTGGTTGTAAGCATTGCAGATTACCAACATCCAGACCTCATCAATGTGCACTGTGGTGACAGTGACATGGGCATGATTACTGTGGTAGGACTTGAAAGTCTAATAAAGGATTCCTTTGGTAAATTAATGACACTTTTTTCCACATGCTGCCTTGGTGTTCTCCAATATTTGGCAAAAAGAGAAATGGCAGTGGTAAACGGAATTTTTTCAGCAAATGGAGAAATCCAGGAAACATGTCAATAAAACTAATTCTGCATTCCTCCAAAACCACAACTTGACCTACGCATATCAGAACAGCTTACGCTTAGATATTGAAATAATGTATCAGAAAGATGGAGTCCATTTCACAGACTAAGGTAACAGGGTGTTCCTCATCAACTTGAAAGACTGCATCCTGTTACATCTATAATTATCATCTACACCTCATAAACACAAAGGCTCTGTTCAGAGCCTACCGTTTTCCCAAACATTGGTTATTTTTGTTTTCAAATCCTTCATTTTAATTTCTCATTTCAATTTGTGTTTCCCCCTGTGAATCCTTGGACAAATAAGGGGTCTGTCTGTTATATTATTGGAGGATCAGCAACAGATTTGTGGATCTGATGTTGCTGTGAGTGTGTGTTTTTGTGTGTTCGAGTGGGTGTGTGACAGCGGGTGTGAGTGGTTGTGGTTTTGTGGGTGCGTGAGTTTTTTTTATTTTATTTTTTTTAATTGGGCTCTCGATCTGCGGTTATGTTGTAGATTCACATGGGGGGGTCCCTCGCTGAGCACCTTGGAGGATCCACAAATCCTTGCATCCCCCCAAAAATGGTGTTGGGCAAATTCATGCTCATGTGGGGTCCCTCTGAGACAGCTCCATTTTCTCTTGTGGTTAGGTTATCTGTATCCTGATATCCTACTTCATTATTATTCCTCCTGCCCCCATTCCTGAGAACTTTGCTCTGATACACAAAACGGTGGCCACAACTTTCCTGTCAGGTTGCAGTTAGCAAATCACGGCATTGCTTTTGGCACATGCATTTGCATTGGATCCGCTACAGGTATCATTTTGTTTCCCCAAAACTACTGAAGAGATATACACTAAATTACAAAAAGATCTTTTTGGACGAAGATGTAGCTTTCTGCCAAATTTAGTATAGATCCATTTAGCGTTTCGGGCTGTAGTCATGTCTAATACCCGAAGAATAATAAAAAAACATTCCAGACAGCAGCTGAAGCGAGTGACATACTAGTTTTGAAAAATTTGTGAAGATACATCAAACAACGCCAGTTATTAGCAAAACAAAAAACACTTTTTCCATGAAAACTAGGTCCAACTATAACTACCTATTGGCGTCTGCCAGTAGGAGATGTATATTAAAAAACCTAAAGGTTACAGGGACATTATAGCTAGGCTCACATTTTAAACGTGCCCCAGGGAGGTGGAGGTTGAATATTTTTGGAAAGTTTCGCAAAGATTTGCCAACCCGGCGAAATAATTTTTTTTATTTTTATTTTTTAAATAGAAATTAGGTCCTGACTTTAACTACCTAGAGGCGACTGCCGCTAGGTAATGTGTGTGTGTGTGTATATATATGTATGTTCGATGGTATGTGTAGCTGCAGATAAACATGCTGTGCATACGTCTGCCATCTAGTGTTGGGCAGGAGGAATTGGACACTACACAGCCTCCAGCTAAAGTGCCAAAAACAAAGGAAAGACCTCCACCTCCTCATTTTTATCCTCCTCGGGCTCCTCCTCGCTCTCCACACCTGAATATCTCTCCTCCTACCAGTCCTACACCAATGTAGTCACCATCACATTCATTTGACTCGCAGCAAGACAATTTGGACTCATGGGATCTTTATGACCCAGACCCCATTCCCGACAATAACCCTGATTGCTATCCCGCCAAGCCTTCACCACCAGAGGATAGTACAGACTACAATCAAGCGCTAACTAGGGCGGCAGCATACCATAGTGTTACCATGCACACTGAACCATTGTAGGACTATTTTTTGTTTAACACACACTCCTCCACGCATGCAACATACCAGTCGCTCCCTATGCTCCCCGGCATGCTAAAGCATGCTTATCAAATATTTAGCAAGCCTGTAAAAGCAAGAATAATTACTCCTAGAGTAGTAGAGAAATACAAGCCACCTCCTTCTGATCCTGTCTATATCACTCAGCAACTCCCTCCAGACTTTGTAGTGGTAAGCGCTGCCAGGAAGAGGGCAAGCTCAGTCGTCAGGTGATGCACCCCCCACCAGACAAAGGGAGTAGGAAGTTTGATGCTGCAGGGAAGAGGGTGGCATCTCAGGCAGCCAACCAATGGAGAATAGCCAACTCACAGGTGTTGTGGGCTAGATAAGACAGGGCCCTTTGGGACGAGATGAAAGATATAATTCAGCATCTCCCCAAGGAACAGCAAAAGAGGGCACAGCAGATAGTGGGAAGGGCAAGCCATCACCAACAATCAGATTAGGTCTGCCGTAGACTCAGCAGATACAGCAGCCAGAAGCATCAACACTGGTGAAACAATCAGGAGGCATGCATGGCTTAGGTCCTCAGGATTCAAACCCGAAATCCAACAGGCAGTGTTGAATATGCCATTCAACAAAAAACAGCTTTTTGGCCCAGAGGTCGACACTGCAATAGAAAAAATGCTTAAGGATTTAGACACCGCAAAATCGATGGGTGCACTATACACCACACAATACAGGGGATCCTTTTGCAAACCCCTGTTTAGAGGTGGATTTAGGGCTCAAACTGCAGAGGCATCTATATCACAGCCAAAGCCGGCCTACCAACCTAAATACCAACGAGGTGGTTTTAAGAGCACATCCAGAGTCCAGTACCCCAGAGGCAGCGGGAAATATCAAACACCTAAACAAGCCAAACAACAAAGTAAACAGCGACTTGTTTTGTTCCCTTCCAATCCACACCTCCCCTGTGGGAGGAAGACTGCAAAAGTTCCACAACAATTGGCTAAACATTACCTTAGATAACTGGGTATTATCAACTATCAGGCAAATGGCTATTGCCTAGAATTGATACAAACTCCACCAAACATTCCACCAAAACCACGCAAACTATCCACAGAGTATATCACTCTGTTACAGGAAGAAGTAAAATCTCTGTTACCCAAACAAGCAATAGAACCGGTGCCACTAAATCAAGTAGGGACGGGAGTTTACTCACTGTATTTCCTCCTGTCAGAACACTTTCACATGGTAACTCTCAAAGATGTTATCCCGCTACTTCAAAAACACGATTTCATGGCAACATTAGACCTCAAATATGCGTATTTTCATACACCCGTCCATCCGGCGCACAGAAAATATCTCAGGTTTGTCATTCAAGGAAAGCACTATCAGTTCAAGGAGTTACCATTTGGAATAACAACTGTTCCAAGGGTAGTCACAAAGTGCCTAGCGGTAGTCACAGCCTACCTAAAAAGACTACATATACATGTCTTTCCGTATCTAGACGATAAGATCAAACAGTCATGCGCAATGTCAAAACCATGCGCATTACGTAATACAAACCCTGCACACGCTAGGGTTCTCAATAAATTACCAAAAGTCGCAACTACAGCCTGCGCAAATACAACAGTATTTAGGGGCAATACTAAATACTCAAAAAGCGCTTGCAAGTCCAAATACGCAGAGAATAAAAGCATTCCAAAATATAATAGCACAGATACAGGTGAACAGTACACTGTCCAAATTGTCATGAAAATGTTAGGAATGATGGCATCATGTATTGCAATTGTTCCACATGCAAGACTAAATATGCGGCTCTTGCAACAGTGCCTTGCACAACAATGGTCACAAGCACAGGGTCAACTTTAAGATCTAGTGTTGATAGACCGCCAAACATACATGTCCCATAAGTGGTGGAATTCCACAAATCTAAACAAAGAGCGGCCATTTCAAGATCCTGTGCCTCAGACCATAATTACAACAGATGCATCAATGATTGGCTGGGGAGTTCAACTAAACAATCCACATCCAAGGAAAATGGGATGACCAACACAAACAGCTACACGTAGAGTTGTTAGCTGTCTTCCTAGCACTCAAAGCTTTTCAGCCTCTTCTCATTCACAAAAATGTCCTGATCAAAACAGACAACATGACCACCATGTATTACCTAAACAAACAGGGAGGGACACATTCGTCCCATCTCTCCTTCCTAACTCAAAAAATTTGGAAATGGGCAATACACAACCAAATTCACCTGGTAGCACTATACATTCCGGGATACACAACCAATTGGCAGATGTTCACAGCAGAAATCATCAACAAACACACGAGTGGGAGATTCACCCTCAAGTACTTAAAAAAATGCTTTCAGCAATGGGGAACACCAGACCTAGATCTGTTCGCCACCAGCGAAAACGCAGAATGCCAAAACTTCGCATCCAGATACCCACATCCCCATCCAAGGACAATGCTCTATGGATCAATTGGTCAGGGATATTTGCTTACGCTTTTCCCCTCCCACTCATTCCATTTCTAGTCAACAAATTGTGTCAAAACACACACAATATGATACTCATAGCACCAACGTGGACACGTCAACCGTGGTACACAACACTATTAGACCTGTCAGTAGTACCACACTCCAAACTCCCAAACAGACCATACCTCTGTTAACACAGAACCATGGGCAGATCAAGCACCTAAATCCCAACACAATCAATCTGGCGATGTGGCTCCTGAGGTCATAGAATTTGGGTATTTACAACTACCATCAGAATGTATGGAAGTAATTAAGCAAGCAAGAAAACCCACTACTAGACAGTGCTATGCGAACAAATGGAAAAGATTAGTATATTACTGTCAATCTAAACAAATTGCCCCCTTACAGCATCAATACAAGATATTGCATGCTATTTGCTTCATTTACAAAAATCTAATTTAGCATTCTCTTCCATAAAAATACATCTCACTGCAATTTCCGCATATTTGCAAAATGTACAGCACAGCTCTTTATTTAGAGTTCCTGTTATCAAAGCCTTCATGGAAGGCTTAAAACACATTCCGCTCAGAACACCTCCAGTTCCTTCGTGGAATTTAAACATTGTGCTTACACGACCTATGGGCCCACCATTTGAACCTATGCACTCATTCCAAATACATTTCTTAACATGGAAGGTTGCCTTCCTAATTGTAATTACATCATTGGGAAGAGTTAGCAAAATTCAAGCTTTCACTATTGAGGAACCGTTCATACAAGTTCACAAACAGTCGTACTACGAACTAACCCTAATTTTCTTCCTAAAGTAGTATTACCTTTTCATATCAGTCAAACAGTGGAACTACCAGTCTTCTTCCCACAGCCAGATTCTGTGGCAGAAAGAGCTCTACATACATTATTAGACATTAAAAGAGCACTAATTTACTATATAGATAGAACAAAACCATTCAGAAAAACTAAACAGCTATTTGTAGCTTTTCAAAAACCTCATACTGTTAACCCCATTTCAAAACAAGGTTTAGCAAGATGGATAGTAAGATGCATCCAAACTTGTTACGTTAAAGCCAAAAGACAACTCTTAGTTACTCCTAAAGCACATTCCACAAGGAAAAAAGCTGCTACAATGGCCTTCTTAGGAAACATACCAATGGCTGAAATATGTAAGGCTGCCACATGGTCCACACCGCATACATTCACAAAACATTACTATGTGGATGTATTATCAAAGCAACAGGCCAATGTTGGTCAAGCAATACTAAAAATACTATTTCAAACCACTTCAACCCCTACAGGCTAGCCACCGCTTTATTGGGAGAAGGCCTGCTTTTTAGTCTATGCACAGCATGTGTATCTGCAGCTACACATGCCACCGAACAGAAAATGTCACTCACCCAGTCTACATCTGTTCGTGGCACGTAGTGCTGCAGATTCACATGCACCCTCCCTCCTCCCCGAAAGCCTGTAGTCGTTGCAGTACTTATTTGTACATATCTGTATATTTTTACATGTGCATGGGCATATTACTTATTACATTTAGTTGTACATTTACATTATTTCACTCTATCACTCCTTCCTATACCTTTCTGCGGGATAACAATCTAACAAAGGAGTCGAAGCCCATGCGCACTATCACCGAGTGGGGGAGCCACTTGATCCTTTGACTCAAGAAAAGACTTCTTCAAAGAAAAACAACTTGTAACACTCCAAACCCAACACTAGATGGCGATCTATGCACAGCAAGTGAATCTGCAGCACTACATGCCACTAACATACTTACCCTGGGTAAGTGAGAGACATATATATATATATATCACTTATTTATAGTTAACTGCATGGTAAAGGAATGCGTCGTAAAAGCATGTATTGTACTGCTGCACAACCCCTCTTGGTGACTGTTGTAGGTGTTGGCACCTGGAGATGGAAAAGAGCACCTTTGGAAAGTGATGTGCGGTGTTGGTAGATCTTTTTGTCACTTTCAAAACCACTCGTTGCCCAGAGTATCGCACTCTAGAGTTTACGTCTTGAGGATATCTGGGAGTCGTACTCTGCATTTGGTAGGACGTCCGCCTCTCAGACACTTTCACTTTCCTGCCTCTGATACCGCGGGCTCTCAAAGTCAGGTGAGATGAAAGGCAGCTCATTCTAATTGCACTAGTCTGTGCTCAGAGGGTCTGTTACTCCGAACACTGACTCTGAGCATACGCCCTCCACTTTGGTTGGTTGCTTTGGGAGGATCTGCTTCCCCAGCAGGAGGGCAGACATTCACACATGAACTTTCACAGTGGCATTTTTGGCCAACTCTTTATATTCAGACTGTTGCACTAAATGTGTCCCCGGTGTGAAGAGAAGCACATTAACCTCTTACGAGCAAAACTGTCTGTTGTATCGTTTATATTGGCCTTGCCCTAGTAACAATTTGCTGTGTTCAGTGTTGATGGCCCTCTTTGCCTTTTTTTAGTTTGCCCGATCAACCATCAGTCTTAATTGGCTGGGAGTAATTTTTTTTTTTTTTAAATATATTTATTGGTTTTATATTTCGAAATATGATACAAATTGTTCAGTTTGCAACCACAGGATAAACCAAAACGATGATTAATTATCTAAGTCTTGAAACAAATACACACAACCCCTCTATGCGCTTCACGGAACGCTTCTGGTCTTGTAATATCATTCCTGGCTGCACCCTCCCTAGATTTATCCTTCACTGTTTATTTTATATAGGCATTCGTTGGAGACCAGTGTGGACCTTGCTTTACGTGCATGGGTTCCCTGAGTGTCTGAGGGAAGGGGCATCAACTAGGTTAGTGTATGCGAGTGGCTCCCCTGGTTTTCTGCTCCCCGCGCCGCGCCACCACTGTGGTGACATAGTCTTAGTGGGCATTTATTGCTAGAGAGATGGGCGGGTGTGATGCATGCGCACTGTGTTGTCTGGGTGTCTTATGAATTCTGTTCCCGTGATGAGGGGTGCAGGTGAATTTATGCTGTGGTTGTTGCGAATACGCGCGCCCCAATTTAAGGAGGCTTTTCATCGTTTTTGGCCTCCAGCTTTGTTACCATATCCTCCCATGTAGAGCAACCTGTGTGTTGCCGCCCTTCACGCACCATTCTTTTTAGTACCTGATATTCAGTACGCGCCCAGCGTGTTATTAGAGAGTGCCAGGATTTCAGATCGGGAGCCATAGAGGCTTTCCAATGCATTGCTATTAACCTTTTATACATTAAAAAGGCCAGGTCTATAAATTTATGTAAATGTCTTTGTTTTTTGGGTCTCTTCCTAAGTCCCAACAGGCAGGACCCGGGGTCTGCTACCAGTGCCAGTCCCGTAAGCCCAGATACCTCCTCTACCACCTCCGCCCAGGCCGTTTGTATATTCGGGCAATCCCATACCATGTGGAAAAAGGATGCTGACGGCAATCTGCATCTGGGGCACATTGATGCTGCATCAGGGAACATGCGCTTTATTCTGGCTGGGGAAAGATATGTTTGATGCGTGTAATTGAATTGGGTATATCTAAATCTGGGATTCCTTGACACACCTCTGATGTGGGATAGGGCCTTAGGCCAGTCTTCCAGTGGGATCGGGGTGGGGAGTACTGCGTTCCATCTATCCCATGTTTTCCCTGTCTGTGTAACAGGGGTCTTGTTGAGGATTCTGTATAGATTGGATATTGTTTTAGTTTGATCGCTGTGTTGTAGAAGCTGGTGAAGCACAGGGGAGATCTCTGGTTCCGAGGTGCCCATTCCCCAAATTTTCCTGATTTCGTGACATATGGCATGATATGTCAGGAACTGTCCCGGATTTATCTCCGTGAGGGCCTGAAGGGCCTCGAACGTCATTAGTTTACCGTCTTCGTAGCAATCCCCTACGGTCAGTATTCCTGCTTCGTTCCACTGCTTTGCAGCTTGCATTCTGGCTGCGTTCCCCACTAACAGGTAATTCAGCGGTACGTGTGGAGAGTATGGGAGCTTATCCGCTCTTTTTTGCACGTATCTGGCCCAGCACGCGTACGCAGCTGCAAGCAGTGGGTTGACCAGTGCCACTTTGGGGGGCTTCGTCGACAGCCAATTTAAAAGGGGGGTCCCGTTCCGCCGAGGCTCTAGGCTCATAGGTTCCGCTTGCTCTGGTCTGTGGATCCAATATTGGACCCATTGAAGTTGTGCGGCTGCATAGTATTTTTCAAAATTCGGGGTTCCTAGGCCACCATTGTCCAGCGGACATTGTAGTGTGGGTAGCGCCACTCGCGCTCTGCTACCTCCCCAAATGAGCTGCAGCAATGCTGTGTTTAGATTGCTGAAGAATCTTTTGGGAATAATTATCGGTAGGGCCGCAAAGTAATATAAAAGCCTAGGTAGAATCAACATATTAGCAATCGCCACCTTGCCGGGTGGCGAGAGAGGGAGCTTGTTCCAGAATTGTAGGGAGCCTTTTATAGATGTTAGCGCCTTCCCCAGGTTCCCATCTCTTAAGTCTTCCGTGGCATGATATATGTTTATCCCTAAGTATTTGAATGTTGTAGGGCACCACTTAAGATGTCCTGTCTCTGGGGGATCATGATTATTAGGAGCCCTTTTTACCAGGGGAAAGACACACGACTTCTCCCAGTTTACCACAAGGCCAGATAGGCCTCCGAATTCAGCCAGTAATGATATTACAGATGGGATAACTGCACAGCCGTTCCTGATATATATCAACGCATCATCTGCATATAGTGAAATCGTGTGATGTACCCCGTTCCTAATAATTCCCCATTCATGCTCCATGAGGCGAACTTTTGCCGCTAATGGTTCCATTGCTATGGCAAACAGTAGCGGGGATAAGGGGCATCCCTGCCGTGTCCCCCTAGAGATCGGGAAACTATCAGAAATCACCCCGCCTGATTTCACCCTCGCGTTCGGGCTAGAGTACAATGTCCGAACCCAGCGGATATAGTTAGGGCCTATTCCCATACGGGCCATCGTGGCCAACAGAAAGTCCCACTCGAGCGTATCAAAGGCCTTTTCTATGTCTAATGAGAGCACCATTTCCTCCTGTGCATTCTTGGGGGTGTCTCCTATTATGCCCAGCAATCTTCGAATATTCAGGAAGGTGTTACGTTTGGGAATGAAGCCACTCTGATCTGCATGTATCAGTAAGTGCATGAGGGGGGCCAACCTGTTGGCCAATATTTTGCCTAATATTTTGCAGTCTGTGTTCAGCAGCGATAGTGGTCTATAAGATTTCACATCTGTGTGGTCTCGACCCTGTTTAGGGAGTACTACTATCAGAGCCTCCCTTTGAGATGTGGGCAAGCTTTCTGTAGTCCACGCCTCTTGGAACACTCCTAGCAGATGAGATTTCAAACTGGGTAAATAGGCTTTATAATACTCCGAAGGGAGACCGTCAGTGCCAGGCGCTTTGTTCCTGGGTAGCTGTGCAAGGGCTAGTTCTATTTCTGCTATTGTTATAGGGGTTTCAATTCCATCTCTATCTGGTTGTGGTAGCTGGGGTAGGAAGGAGTCCGCCAGAAAGGCCTCTAGTTGTGTAGCCGTGCACGCAGTACGTTTAGTGTATAGGTTAGAGTAATAATTCCTAAACACCTCGTTTATTTCTGCTTGTGTAGTAGCCATTTCTTGCGCGCCCGCCCGGATGGCCCCTATCGGGGCCTGCTGTCTATCCTCACGTAGTAGCCACGCTAGCATTCTGCTTGATCTATCTCCTTCCGTTTGCAACCTGGTTAAGTAATATTTATAGTCGTGGCAGCGGAGCCTGCTATCTGCCTCATTATATTTTAAGCGCTTTTCTTTCAGGGCAATACTGGTAATTTCCCCCCGTGCTACCGCTTTTTCCACATCCCGCAGCTCCTTCTCAAGTTTGCTAATTTCCGCCTGTAAGGAGCGTCTCACTCCCCACGTAGTGGACATACATACTCCGCGGGCCACTACTTTGTGGGCATCCCATTCTATCGCCCGGGTTGTTGCAGACATAGCGTTTATTTCCCAATATTGGCCTATAGTTTCCCCCAGTGATGTAGCGAATGCTTGGTCCTGTAGAGCTTCCGCCTGGAATCTCCAAGTGGGTATTACCTGACGTGCCCTGCCCCAATTCAGGGTTACCCGCAGTGGCGCATGGTCCGAGACTGTCTTTGCCAAATATTCGGATTCAGTTATCAGCGCCCCTATTTCGCGAGTGCCCCATATTATGTCAATTCTAGTGTGGGTATTGTGTGGGACCGAGTAAAATGAATATTCTTTTTGCTCTGGATGGCCTAACCGCCATACATCATATAGGCCCATAACATTTGCCCATTCTTGCAGGGGACTTACGAGCTTCCTATTAGGTGATGCGCTCTGGTGGGCGCTAGTTCTATCTAATGCTGCCACTGGGGTACTGTTAAAATCCCCACCCCAGATGGCAAGGGGTATGGGGTTGGTCAGCAATGTTGGGGTGAGAGTGGTGAGAAAGCCTATGGTGCCGCTGTTTGGGGCGTATACCCCGACCACAGCCATTTGTCTACCATCTAATCTGCCCTCCATTACTACGTACCTCCCTCCCTGGTCTATCTTGTGTGTTGACAAGAGGAATGGAACTCCCGCTGCTATCCAGATCAGCACCCCTCTCGCGAAGGTCGAATATGTTGTGCCAATCAGCTGGCCCCCCCACTTCACTCGCATGTCTCGTAGATCCCCCTCCAGCATATGTGTCTCTTGCAGAATAGCAATATGCACTCCTAGTCTCTTAAGTCGAGCATGCACTCTAGCCCGTTTGTTCGGGGTCCCTAGGCCCCTGACATTCCATGTTAGTATAATATACTGGTTCCCCATGTTGCTTCTAGAAGACATCTTATAGGGTGCAGGGGATATGTTGCTGTGACATGAGCCTGGGTTTTAGTGTTGGCCCATCTGGTCTCTGCCTTTCTGCTGCTAACATTTAGATATAACGGGTGCAGGTCCATCTTTAGTGCATTAAGTGATTCCGATCGCTGCATTTCTACTGAACTACTAACCCCCACCCCCCTGGTTAAACCCCCTATGCTACTTACAACTACAATGAAACTACAAAACTTAAAAATGCGTAACATAACTTTTATCCAGTTGGATTTACTTAGTGGGATTCTCATATCTTACAGATGTGGCTCTTGTAAGGGGCTCACATCATGCCGCAGACTAAGGGCCCGACCACAACCCCGGAGGACGGCGCCAAACCGCCCCAAAAGTGACGGACACACCACCCACCGCACCACGAGTTCCACAGGATATAATGGACCCGCAACACGGCAGGCGGCACACCCACCACCCCCGGGACGGTCCAACACCGCCCCCCAACGCCGCAACCAGGCCCCAGATCTGCCAATATACTCAGGCGCCCCCCCTTGGCATGTTTCCGTTCCTTCTGGCCCCACCCGCCCGCCTCTTGCCACCTGTTAGTGCCCCAAGTCACTTAGCTTAGTGTTTATATCAAAGATGTATATTGTTGGAAGCGTTCTGTCCCCGCAACTCGGCAGTGTCGTGGAGTCTCTGCAGGTTTTCCTGGTACGAGCGCCATCCCTAGTGTTCACTCTGGATCTGAGCGACTAGTTTATAGATCATCCGCAGATCTCGGAGTGACCTTCGGCCCACCTAGTTCTCCAGTTACTGTGGATACGGAGCTGGCTGTGTCTGAATCCAGTTCCAGCTCCACAAGCCCACCGGGAGTTATATTGCTGCTTTGCATGTGTAGTGGCGTCTCTGTAAGCACTTTTGCTCTTTCCTCTGCTGCTTGCCGGACATTGGGCTGGCCTCTGGTACGCCGTTTGGATCTCGTCCCTGCAGTGGATCTCCCCCATTTCTCGTCCTCATCTGCGTCTTCTCGGGGGTGTGCAAGGCCCTTGGCATGGAGCCATGTCCAGGCGTCCTCGGTACTGGTGAATATATGGGTACGGTCCTCCATCACTACTCTCAACTTGGCTGGGAAGAGCAGGGCATATTTTATGTTCTGTTCTCGTAAGCGTTGCTTGATTTTAACAAAAGAATTACGCCGATTCTGCACCTCTTGCGTGAAGTCAGGGTAAGCATTGATGTTCGAGTCTTCATACTTGAACGGGCCCTTATTGCGGAATTGTTGCAATATTGCATCTCGATCTCTGTAGTTTAAGAACCTGGCAATCAATGGTCTGGGGGGCTGGCCAGGGGCCGGAGACCTGCCCGGAACTCTGTAAGCCCTTTCAACTGAGAAAAACTTGGATGGAGCCCCACTTAACACCTCTTTAATTAGCCACTGCTCTAGGGAAATTTCTGATTCCGGTTGACGCATACTTTCCGGGAATCCCAGAAATCTCACGTTATTTCGGCGCGCCCTGCTCTCCATTTCCTCGGATCTTCTCCAGAGTATCTTCAGCTCTTCATCCATGCGCTGACTTTGTTTTTGATTCCCTTGCACTATTGGGGTTAGTTCAGCTATCTCAGCTTCAGTTGTTTTTGCTTTTTCGGCTAGGTTGCGATGATCCACTCGCAGGAGGTTCAGGTCTTGCACGACTGCGTCAATTCTGCCCTCCAGTGATGACTTAGTGTCCAGTATTGCCTGCAATACTTTCTCGAACTGGGCTGAATGCGCTAGAAGTGTGTTTTCCAGAGATTGTAAGGATGGGCCAAGTTGTTGATCTGTTGGCGTTATCGCTTGGGTTGTTCGATCTGGGTTCTTGATTGACTTGGCTCTCCCGGCCATTTTGGCTGTCAGGGGGGTGCCTCCCAATCCGCAGGGGTTTCGCACTGATGTGCTTGCGATTAGACAGTAGAGCAAAGAAGCATCCAGTCCTGATTCGGCTAATTTTGGCCTGTGTGTTCAGTGACAAATACTGCAGTCATTGATAAGTTCAAAGGTCTAACTCAGCGTTCCCATGGGGCTGTCCGCCAGGCGTGTCGAAATGTGTAGGGGATACTGTCCTTGGGGAAGAGCGCTTGTTTCTTCTTGTGTGGCGGCGGGGCTTGGTGTCAGAGGTTTCCCTCAGATAAAGGGGAGAATTGCTGGACGGCTGGGTGAGGTGCCGAGGCTCGGGAAAGGTCCCGGGTTGGGGCGCTCGCGGGGTGCTGCGAATATGCCTTGTGCAGCTAGGAACCCTTGTGGCAGGGACCCACTGCTAGAAAGTCCAGAACAGTCCACGCATCTACAGTCCAGCCCAGCCGTCCATTCTGCCTGTGGTGGATAAGCTGTGCTCCCAGGAGCACGCAGTGCGCTTCTGTCTTGCCCAGTTGCGTGGGTGGAGCGGTGGAGTGAGGGGGGGGGGCCGCTCCCTAGGTTTACCCCCTCCGCGAAGTTTGGTGTTCCCCTACTCGTGGGCGCCCTCCTCGCCTTATTAATATTTTAATTCTTTTTTTTTTTTTTTTTTTTTTTTTTTATTCAGATACACCAAGTTTCTGGTCCTGGACTCCCCGCTGCCTGCTGAGCCGCCGCCGCTCCGCGTCTGCCCCGCCGGGCCTCCTCACTGCTCCTCTGCCGCCCTTCTCCGCGCCGGACGCCGAGATCAAAGATGGCGCCCAAGCTCCTGAAGACGGAGTCCCAGGGCGCCCGGCAGTGCAAGACTGCACAATCCTCCGCCGGACGCGCCTCCCCTGCTCTCCCAGTCTCAAGCAGGCGGGGAGGCAGGCAGCGGCCGCGCCCGGTGAAATCGCGACCGGGCCCGCAGCCGCAGCTCCCCCCGCCTCTCACCTCTCTCGGCGCGGGCCGACGAGTCCCAGACTCGCCCCGCGGGGTCCGGAGCGCGCTCGCAGCGCGAGCTGAATGCCCCGGTCTCCCTCAGCCGCGCCGCCGTCCCGGCCGTCCCTGTCAGGCCGCTGGGGGGGCGCCTGCCAGGATATCCCGAAGTGGCCGGGAACGGAGCGCTCGGATCAAGCGACCGTCCCGGCCGCCATCTTGGCTCCTTCGGCTGGGAGTAATTTTTATGGCTCAAATGTTTTTTTATTGCGATCCTTGCTAATACGCATACTGTTGCCTACATTTGTTGGCCGGCAAGGTATTTTGCTTTCTTCTTAATAAACCTATCCTATCTCCCTTCTCAACCCCTCCCATATACTGACACCAAACTTTGTATCTTTAGAGTTTATTAACTTCGCTGTTCATGGGCATCCCTAGCATTCTCGTTTTTTTACTGCCTTTGTTTTGCCAGATTTATTTGGTATAATCTTCAAAGTTCTTAAATATCAGGGCAAGTAAGTTTCTAGAGAGGTATGTCAAAATAGGGCTCAGTGTTTGCTAGCGGCTGTTATTTTTTCCTTTCCTGAGATGTGCCAGATCTTAAATATCCATTCTTCTATATCTGGGGCTCTCTTATTAATTGACTTGCTGCACCCATCACCAGAGACATTATCTTTCCCTTTTTTACAGTTTAAAGTCTATGCGTGCGAGTTGGCTATTCCTGTGAGCACATAAACATTTCCTTGGGTTTGGTTTATCCCATTCCCACCTTATCTGGGCAGTGCAGTGCCACTTTGTTGCTCTTTTGTAAAGTGTCTCTTGTGTTGTGGCTGTTCTCATGGTATTGGCTCTGATATGTATATTTTTAATTCCTTTCTGCCAACGCCCTTCCTAATTCCATCTCCCATCTCATTTGCCCCAAGGTTTTCTTTGTTCCTGATGTTCTTCTGTTGTTTTTCCTTCACAGTAATAATTATTCATATTTAGTAAGTGGTCTGTTTGCCTCTTACTTGTTTGTAGTATAGAGCTACTTGCCTAATTTGTTTGTAGAAAAAACTTTTGATTTGTGAGATATATTGTTCCCATATATTCAAGAACTATCAGAACTCTATTCCTTCATGCATAGTGTTCCTATTCTTTAGCTCTTTTTCTTTTGCAACCTGTCTCCTACCACCTTTCATATTGCCAGTTCTTCTTAGCTGGGTAGAATCTCGGGTTTACCAAGATAGGAGTCAACAGGGATGAGAATGCAGTAAGCTTTCCCATCTCTCCTACTTCATTCCAGGTGTCTAGTGTAAACATTGTGACTGGTAAAGAATATAGTCCCCATGTTCTAAATTTTATAGGCATCTGAAGGCCCATATATCAGTAGTGCTTTCCTGATTTCAGCAGTAAAAACTCTACTATGGCACCCTGGTTCACAGACCCCCCGGACCCTGCCCCTCCTTCTGCAGAGGCAAGTGTGTGATGTGCAATGAAGTCGGCTATGGATTCGCTGACTACATCCTCCTTGATGACCTCAATTTCTACCTGGACAACCTCAGGAACCCAAACACCTCATCCCTACTGGAGAACGTTGCCAGCATCAGACTCAAACAGCTGATCACCTCCCAAATGCACTCAGCATGACACACGCTCCACCCCATCTTCTCCGCCAGCAGCAACACCTCCATCAGCCACATCTCCGAATTCCTATGGTCCAACCACCACCACTGCGTCCACGTCTCCTTCACCAAACCCACCCATCACCACCATGCCCTCCACCATCTGCACAGAAGCAGGAAGAAGTTCACAGAAGACCAGCTCGCCACCACCATCCGCAACATACCACCACCGACCTCCACGGATGACACCACATGTGCACACCTCCTCCTCCACCTATGGATCTCTGTCAGTGCCAACACTCTGGGACCCTCAGGAGTCCCTCTGGCAAACAGGCTACTGAGAAAGCCAGCTGGTTCTCCCCTGCCTTCCAAGAGTCCAGACGCACCTGTAGATGACTCGAGAGAAGATGGAGGTACAGCTAGACCCCAGAAGACCACACAGCCCTCAAAACCTCTGTCTCATCATACAAGAACGAATCAATGTCGAGGCACACAACAGCAAAGAACTCTTCACTGTGATAAAAGAATTCACCAAACCCAGCACTGACACCAGGGACACCCCCCATCCCAAGCCCTCTGCAACATCTCCACATTCTTCCACCACAATATCTGACACCTTTACAACACAAGACCACCGGCCCCAACTGCAGCCACCGCACCCAAAGGTTCTGGACCCCACCAGACCCTGACCAACTGGACCACCCTCACCACTAACAACACCCTTCGGATGATGATCGTCCCCTCCAGAGTTCCCTTGGACCCTTGCACCCACCACGTCTTCAACCTAGCCAGCAACACCATCACCCAAGCTCTGTCGCACCATCAACTCTTCCATCAAGGCCTCTTTCTTCCCTGAGGACTGGAAAAAACGCAGAGATCAAACCCATGCTGAAGAAACCCTCCGCAGATCCGACAAACTTCAAGAATTACAGACCCATCTCTCTGCTCCCATTCCTGGCCAGAGTCATCGAGAAAGCCATCAGTGGCCAACTCTCTGAATTCAAGACTAACCACATCCTGGACCCCTCCCAGTCCTGCTTCAGAAGCAACCACAGCCCTGAGACCGCTGTCCTCACCGCAACAGGCAACATCTGCAATCTCCTCGACCAAGGTGAAACCACACTCCTCATCTTCCTGGACCTTTCGGCTGCCTTCAACACCGTCTTCACCCCCCCCCCCCCCCCCCCCCACTCTCTGTGTAAGACTCCACAACGCCGGCATCCGCGGAAAAGCCCTGAAATAGATCCTCTCCATCCTCGCCGGCCAATGTTCACATCCAAACCTACAGAGATCAGCTGCGGTGTCCCCCAAGGCTTCTCCCTGAGCCCCACCCTCTTCAACATCAACATGGCCCCGCTAGCGGACATCATCTGAAACCACGGACTCAACATCTTCGCCTATGCTGAAGACACTCAGCTGATCCTCTTCCTCACCAACGAACCTTCAGTAGCGAAAACCAACTTCCACAGCGTGATGAAGGCAGCTGCCTCAAGCTAAACTCTGACAAGACAGAAGTCCTCATTTTGGGCACCTCTCCCTCCACCTGGGATGGCTCCTGGTAGCCTGCAGTGCTGTGAGGCCCCCCTCACACCGACTGCGCACTTAACCTAGACATCATGCTCCACTCCTTGCTCTCTCTGAACCACCAAGTCAGTGCCGTCTCGTCGTCCTGCTTCTACAAGCTCTGGCCTACTCAGAAAGATCTTCAAGTGGATCCCTGTTGAATCCAGAAGACCGATCACCCAGGTTCTCGTCAGCAGCAAGCTTGACTAAAGCAATGCACTGTACGCAGGCACCACCCAGGAGCTTCTAGATAAGATGAAAGGAATCTAGAACACCACCGCTAGACTTATCCTGTACATCCCTCGCCGCAGCCACATCTCTGGGCATCTGAGAGACTTACACTGGCTCCCGATCAAAAAAGGAATCCCCTTCAAGCTCCTCACACATGCCCTCCACAACATCAGACCTGCATACCTTGACCACTGCCTCGCCTTCCACACACCCACCAGACAACTCTGTTCCACTAACCTGGCCCTGGCCACCATCCCACAGATATGCAAGACCACAGCCAGAGGGTGATCCTTCTCCTACCTCGCTGCTAAGACCTGGAACTCTCTTCCTCTTCATCTCGGGCAATCTTTCTCTCTGCCTCAATTCAGGAAGGACCTCAAGACCTGGCTCTTCAACAGAACCTGCCACCCAGTGCCCTGACTGAGCTGCAGAGCAACATCCCCCCACCCTAAGCACTTAATTGAGTAGGTGGCCTTATTTCAGTCATAATTAACGGTTTCATATTGTGGCTGAAAATTCCTAGTTTTGCCCCTGGGACATTGCAGACGCTCCTTTTTGTCAAGGGGCAAACACAAGTTTGAATGGCTTTGTCGTCAACCGGGGGAGGATGATATTTGGGTATGCGTTCTTCCTTCAGTGTGTGCTGTTCTTGGTATCATTCCCACTATTTCCCTGGGTGGTCCTCAAACTGTCGAAGACTTTGTGGATCGTTTTTTTGACTCCAAGATGAGTACAATAGATCCAGTACTCTAGTATTTTGCAAATATCAGAAATGCCAGAGGAACATATTCTATGATCGGCTATTAGCCACATATTTGGGAGACTGTCTAGATGAAGGAATCGGGTCTGGTCCAGCTTCCAAATGTAGAATAGACCACGCTCACACCATATTGGGTGAGTGGTGGGGAGATACAGATGTGATTAAACGCGATAACAGGTCACACTTTTAATAACGCTGGTGTTATGCCTGGTGGAGTACTATCCATGCCCTGCAAAGCACAAGATCACGTCCAAATTCGAGAATTTAGGACTCCTCCTCGCTAAGCGACAAATTATGATTAATTAGAAGTAAGTGAGAGGCCCAGCAGTGGAGGGATGGAAGCGAGATGTGATCAGATGAGCAGAGTACAAAAGTGTTGGCCTTCTGTGGGAGGCAACAAGGGGTATAGGTTCCATTGACATTGCAAGACCGTTGGTAGAAGAGTTGAAGGCAGAAGATGAGGGAATGGATGACTCAACTGCCTTGGATGAACCCGAAGCGGGGAGGGGGGTCAAATTAACACGCATTAGAGGGGCTGCCTTTGGGGTGGGATGGTACTTGAGGGATGGTTGCCTAATGGTTGATGGCCTGGACCACAACTTTGGCTACCCTCTGAGTTTCCCCAACCTCCCCACCGAAAAAAACCACCCTTGCTGTGGCCCAACATGCTGAATGGTGCAGTCATAGCATGTATTACTTGTGCTGGTGTATGGCACTATACTGAGGGGATCAGGTGGGTGGTGTGGGATTGAAGGGGTAGGTTGGACTTTGTGCGCTGGGAGGTCAGTTGGGAAATAGTGATCACTTGGTTTGACTTGATATTGATGAGGGGGAGATCCCCATCCCGGGGACGCCTGGTCTCTTCTGAGGTTGTTCCCTCCTTGGAGGATATTGTTGTATATACTGCTGGGTCAAAATGGTGCACACTTGACAGTGGTTGATGTATTTGATTGTGAACCATATCTTGAGGTGCGCTGTTATGCAAATGTCAATAAACTTTGTTTAAAAAAAAATGTAGAACAGGCTAGCTCAATAACTGAAACACTGGCTCTTGGATTTTGCAAATTGTAGCCCAAAACGTCTTCAGCACTACTAAAAGCTCCCCAAACTTAGAGCATTGTCTATTTAGTACTACAAATGCACAAATCATCCCTCTCTTAAACTTAACCGTATATGTGAATGTTTGCACATTTGTTAAAAAAAAAAAAAGAAAATGTTAAAAAGTAACATTCTTTTGTTATTTAAGCATTTGTATAAACATTTCTTTTTTTAATAGGCCTACATGCCTTTAATTTAGTCAGCAAATGAACATCGTTACTTGGTGATGCTCAAGTTTACTGCTTAGCCTTCAGTGTTCAATCTCATGTCGACAGATATAACAATAACTTTAGCACCAATGCAGGCTTCAACTTAAATGCTACGTCCTACTTGGCCACCTCTCCATTTCTTAGCATCATCATCCTGGATGGTAGATCAGCTTTTACCAACACAACCAGTTCCACCACTGGCATATCCGACTTCACCAGAACTGGCCTCTGCTCCAGATCCTTTACTTTTAATGGGAATACCTTATCTTCAATACAGATCTAGAAGGGGGAGACAGCCTCTCATGAGGAGGGACACTATTTCTTTGGAGAGTCTGACCTCTTGAAGAGCAAAATCAGGGCACTGATTAAAATTATGTTGAGCAGTGGACACCTTCAACTCTAACTTTACAGCACTCAGGGAGCAAGAAGGAGTGCCAAAGCCCTGGAACTCAGCAGGGACCAAAGCTAACCACTTCACCGAAGTGCAACCTCTAGCTGTTTGCTTAGCAGAACCTCTGCTGCCCTTTAATGAAGCTTTCACGCAGCCTATCATTGCAGTGTGGGAGCAGCCCACTACTTCTCCCTTGGTCATCAGAGTGATGGCCAGGAGATACAGATCATATCTAGGTGGCCTGGCATTTCTCTCCACTCATTTCATGCCAGAGAGCCTTGTCATCCGGGCCCCTTGGCCATTGAAACTAGAGTTGGGGGCTTTGTCCACCACGCCCTCAGAGAATCCAAGAAGTTAGAGTAGATTGCGATAGGCCTACAGACTGCAGCAAGATTACAGACAATAATGGAGAGTTTGAGTCTTTTCTAGAGGTTTCTCCTTTTGAGGCAGATAGCAAGTGCAAAGCATCCAAGAGAAACAAGCCAACCCACTATACTGCCATTATTGAGGCTGTTTCAAAAGTAGAGGCTGTTGGAACACAGAGTGCCAGTTGGAGGGTGGGTGTCCTCCTTTCCACAAGCCATCACTTCAGAACATTGTATCTCACAGATTGTAAAAAGGGGGTTTTCCCTACCCTTCCAGCACACATCTTTACCCATACCCCAGCTATGGCCACCCTCACCCAGCAGGCAACCGGTCCTTCAGGAGGAGGTAGAGCTCTTGATACCAAAACAGTCAGTGGAACTGTTGACAAAGCAGGAATGTTGCCAGTGGTGCAATTCCGGGTACTTCCTGTTTCCGAAAAAAAAAATGACAGTTGGTGTCTAATCCTAAATCTAAGAGTGCTGAACTATTTTTTGCAAAAGAACAATGTCAAAATGCTGTCCTTAGCCACAGGTGTTACTTGTGTTGGAAGCAAATGACTGTATGGTGTCTGTACACCTGCAAGGCACATAGTTTCCTTACCTGGATGACAGGCACTTCATGCCGGGTCTCCGGAGGTTGTGGTGCAGCACTTACAAGACAGTGTTTCTGCTGTTCAGCTTGGGTTTTTCCATTAATGAACCGAAGTACACATGGTGGCTTTTTTCATTGGATCCAGTTGATAGGGGCAGTATAGGACACTACATCGATTTGGGCCTTTCCACCTACTCAGAGGATTTTGATGTTCCATAACGGAGCTTTTGTTTGTCCTGATGAGTTTACACCTGCTAGCTCTGTTAGCTTTGTGCATTCTGTACGACACACATCCCACACCACACCCCTCCTTTCCACTGGTGCCTCTGCAGGAAGTGGTTCCAGCATGTTGGTGATCTGGGGTATTCTGTCAGAATGTCTGGCAACACTGCAGCAAATTGGATGTGTTGGAATGTGGGTGGCAGTCTGGTTCAAGGGAGTTCATTCCAGCTACCACCAGCAGTGGCGTCAGCCATCACTGATTTTTCCACCCTCTGTGGCAAGCTCATCTGGAGATTCGAGGCCTCTGGTCTCCGGAAGAGCAGATGTTGCACTTCAGTCTGCTGGACCTATGGTGGATTCGACTGGCGTGCAAAGCCTCCTGCCCTCACTTGCGACCAGTCTGTCCAGATCTTGACAGAAGACCGCACAGCCACTAGTGGTACATCTATAATCGGTGGGGTTAAGGGTCACCCATCTTCTGTTTTGAGAAGCTCTTTGACTCTGGTCTTGGGTCAATCAGATCTGGTTGGTTGCCCCTCCTCTGGCTGAGGTTCTGGATGTCTAACTGGTCAGACTTGGTTGGCGTCACTGTGCTGACCACAAGTGGCAATTTCCCTCAGAAAGTATTCAATTAGTCTTCAGTCTTTGGTGCACACCTCAGGTGGATCTTTTTGCCTCACACAACAGTGCTCTGGGCCCAGTGTTCTGAGCCCTCCAATATCTGGTGCAGAGATCCTTGCACTTGAAGTGAAACTTTCCGCCTCAGTACGTGTTTCTCCCGTACCCTTGATTACTCGAGTGCTGAGGAAAATTCTCCTTGACTGGGTCCAAGTTATGTTAATGGCCTCAGACTGGCCAAGAAGGTGTGATATACAGACATGAGGCACCTCTCCTTGTGTCCCCCTGCTCTTTTTCCCTCCCAGGGTGAACCTTCTCTCACAATTGCAGGGGCACCTGCTGCACCCCATCATCCAGGGCCTCTGCTATCATGCGGATGTTAAGATGGGGGCAACCTGAATGCTTTTTCTCTACCTCCTGAAGCGGTGGATGGTATTCTTAAGTGTCTACAAAAACTCCACCAAAAACAGTATGTTCCTGACCACAATGTTTCGGCCTACTCATTTCATAATGCCACAGTGGCATCTTAATCGGTTTCTTAGTTTTTAGGTCGAGAACACAATGCTTAGACATCTTGTAAGTATTGTGGGCTTTTAACCACGCCCATCACTTTACTTTGCTCCTGGGCTTGGCTTTCAAAAATCACTTGATGTCATTGGTAAATGCTTTACGTTTGTCCCGCCTTGAGGCTGTTTTTGTCACACCTTATAGACCGCCCGTTACATGGATTATTGCACGATTGCCGATATACTTAAGCGTGGGGAACTATTTTTTTTTTATTTGTCTCTCCCCTTCGTGCTGCTTGGCGGCCACAGCTCTCACAGCGCGCACAGGCACACCAGCGTGAATTAGATCACACTGCTACCTCATCAGTCTCTTCCTGTGACTCCCTCCCTCCCCCCCAAACAACACTTGGAATTGGTACATGATTTATGTAAAAAAAGAAATCCTGAAAGCGTTTCTCCTGGCACAGCGGGAGAGCCGATACTACAATATTCACTGGATTGTGGAAACTTGCCCCATAATGTTTTGTAGGGTGTTACTTTTACAAAACATTTATGCTCATAACTCAGCCTGTGGTGGTCTTAGGACAATGGGACCACCCTCAAAACATACACTACGACATGCTCTTTCTGACTACATCATCTCTAGGCCCCCACACTGTTAATGAGGACTCCAAAATAATAACCTCTACCACCATTAATTATCTTTTTAAGCTCTCTCGTGGCTGGAACTTTTGTTTTACAGCTGTGAGAAGTTATGTTTTATGGGCCGTGTTTGTAATATCATTGTATTAGGCCTGCTAGCCTCGAAAGTGTGTAATGCACTAAGGGGCTACATATATGGTTACACTGCGTTATCGTCCCATTCTTTATTTCAAGTGTTTTTGCTCTCTAAGGGCTGACTGTACTGTCACATGACCATATTTGTTCAAAAAGTTATTTTTATTGTGGTGTTCTCTGGTGGCTCATCCGAGCATCGCAGTCAACTTAATGTACTATTTGCGGCATTAGACTCGCCCCACAATGCTTTGCAGGGCATTACTTTTACTGAACATTTTTGCTCATAACTAGGCCTGAGGTAGTCCTAGGACAATGGGACCACCTTCAAAACGCTCTTTCTGCCTACAATATCTCAGGGTCCCCACATTAGGTTAGTCGGGACCCCAAAATAATAACCCCTCCCACCAGTGCTTTTAATCGTTCTTGTGGCTAGAACTTTTGTTTTACAGCTGGGAGAAGTTTTGTTTTAAAGACCTTGTTTGTAATATCAATGCAGTAGGCCTGCTAGCTTTTAAAGGCATTGTCTAGGGTCAAAGTAGATGGTTACACTACTACTTTTTCATGGATTCATGCCCTCAAGGGTCTAACAATATGGTTACATGACAATGTTTCTTACAAATTATATTTTTGTTATGGTGCCCCCTAGGGGCTGTTTTGAGCATAACGGTCTAGTGCCAAAAGTTTATTTCTGATAAAGGTTTATATGATAATTGTATGTTTTAATAATCTCTCCTTATTACAATTGTTGCCATGATTCAGGCCAACTTAACATATTTCTTATACTGACTGTGTGAACACTCTTGATATGTTTAGGTGACCCTTCTAGGTTATTTCTCCTGTGTCGCTGCCTTGTGTCTTTTTTGGGGGAATTGTGATAACCAACCAGCATCTCTGATGGTGGAGTGGTGAGAGTGACATTCTATTGAAATAAGCATGGCAGGTTTAAATTAGGATGCTAAATGGCGCCATTTACATTTTTTGCTGTAGATAGAGGAAGAAGGTAAATGAAAGTGCTTTAGTTATATGCAGGGCCACTGGAATTATATGGCAGAAAAAACAAAATTACAAGGCAGGGTTGACCAGTTTATGTGGCAAGAAATGTCCAGGTATGAATTTACGATGCCAATAGCTCTAACTCAAGCAAATGCAAGACCTATTCCATTGCAAATGCTTGTTTAATATGTTCCCCATTCAAACCATTGCTCTGTTGTCAGTTGCGACTACTTACATCGAATGCTATTATTGTAGCTATAATGTCAATAAGGGTTGTCAGTGAGTTGCTGGCGCAGAGTGTCAAGCCCTACCTTCACCACCTTTTTGCCCGACACGATAGTTCTTAGAACTATCGCCGCTTTCCTGTGTAACTTGGCCACACCCTTTCATATGGTACAGTCTGTCTCCTTATCCATATTCTTGCCTTCTCCACATTCTACTAAAGAGGAAAAGAGATTTCAAAGGCTGGATCGCTAGAGCACTCAGTTTTTATGTTGACCATACCATAGACTTAAGGTTTTCATAGGTTACACTGGCAAGATGAAGCGCAAAGCCATCTAGAAGTTTACATTGTGAAAGCCATCTTATGCAATAGTATATGCTATACCTTCGCTCACAAAAGTGATCAGAGGAACATTAATGTTTTTTTAGTGACTTTGTGTTCAGACAACTGATAGTGCCGTAATTATGTACTGCATTTCGCTATTGTGAGCAGTATTGTTTTTTCAGGATCTTCTCTACTACCTCTTCTCTAAGAAAAGCACCCCCTCAGGAGGAAGGAGAGAGAATACATCATTTTAGGGGAAAGTCATATAGCACTCTGTACAGCATCTAAACTTAGGGATGCTCTTACGAATCTGGGCAATAGTAAAAACAAGCAAAAAGCCACACTATTAACATGATGAGCCCCTTGTAGCTGACCTATTTGGCGCAGAGCTTGCTAGCTTGTGTCCCTGATGGAGCTTCTGGAGTGCATGTGAGCTGGGATAAGATACAGCATAGCATACACCCGAGCCCCCAGGTTGGCACAGTGTTTAAAAATAAAATAAAAAAATCAATAATAATATCCCAGTAAAAAAAAAAAAATGGTCCTGAAGTCATTGGAGAATCTTTAGTATGTTACGGGAATACTATGAACATGCATTGCAGTCTCGCACTTGCTCTTTCTAGCAACTCATTTTTTTTGGACTATTTAGCTGGGGTATGCAGAATGTTCCTAGCTGTTTCATATTGCAGTATGCAAGATGTTGCAAACAGGTTCTTGTTTGGTTATGGATTACATTGGTGCATGGCACTGTATTGGGAGTCCTTCTCTTTTCTGGATTTATTTTGCTGAGAACTGACTTTATTTTGTTTTTCCTAGTGGACTTGTGCCGCTACATAATGCATGCTCATATGGGCATTTTGAGGTCACAGAATTACTTCTCAAGGTAAGCTTTAGACTATATTTGTAATGTTTCGTTTAATCTAATTTCTCATTATGTAGCAATGTGATAGGCTGAGGGTAAATCTGTGTTGTATGAGCATAAACTTCTCCTGGTTGTATTTTTATATATTGGTGTAATGCAGTTGTTTCATGACTTGTGTGGTAACAGCGAGTTTTTTAAAGGATACTTCTAACTTTAGATCCCTCACCTTTAGAATCTCCACAGCCACCAAACTGGATCTGGAGAATTCTCCAGCAGTGCTCCTACGTGCCAGTAGGTGGGCGCTATATGGCTCTGTACCACCCTGCAATTGAGTGGAGTTGAATATAAGTGCCACCCCTGTGTGCTGACATCTGCTTCTTTCTTTGACATGGATCCCAAGCTCCACTCCCAACTCAGTCTTCTGACAGCTCCTAAAATCTTTCATAGTTGCGAGGGAATGATAACCCCAACGAAAACGGGGTTAAATCTTTACCAAGACAAAAAAAGCACATATCACGGACTTGCAGAAGGATATCTTTGATGTTTGTGATGTGGGCACACTTCTGTCATGTGACAATTGCGCGCTCATCCACCCCATGGTGATTTGTTGCCAGGATGTGCAACTCTATATTACCGCACACAAGAAGAGGTTACAGTCGAAGAATAGATCAAGCTACAAGACACTGGCTCCGTGGCAGTTCTTGTCTGAAGGTCATGCCAGGAAAAGAAATCCTCTTGGTCAAAGTCTTCCAGAATGTCGAAGTCCCAGTCTCGTAACAAGCCTGTCGTTCGAGGTTTGCCAGAAAGGTGCACAGGTGTCAAAATAAAGCACAAAACTGATCCTGCAGTAGAAGCATATAAACTGGGCTTGCCCACCTAACCCTACATTGCCTGGGCAGGAAATATAATTAAAAGAAAAGTGATAAAGTATGGACCAATCAAGAAATCCTTTTCGAAGTGAAAACATTAAGTTAATCACTCATATCATGATATATTAATCATCCACATTACATTTATTTATAATTTCACAAAATACAAGCCAAACCTACCTCTTAAATTGCTCATACCTGTAGATATTGTACATGAACATAAATACACACACAGCACGAAAATAATACAAAAGACCATAACACATAAAAGAAATAAGTCTTAACTGAAGTCTTGCATCACTTTTTGTTATGTGGCTGTACACACTGTTTTATATACAAAGTCCACAGTCCAAGGTAGTCTGGATTAAGAAAAAATACAAGATAGAAGACACTGTTGTCGTCTGTTCCTTTACATTGTATACTTTTTACTTCCAAAAACATTCTACTTTCTATGGACTCCTTCAAATCAAAAAGGTCGCCTCGTTTCAGCCCTTTTGGCAATGGGCCTCCTCAGGACCATGGAAGAAATCATTAGCCTAATTAAAGTAAATAATAAAATTATTAAATATATTTAAAAACCTCCTCAGAGTACCTCTGCAAGATAATGTGTCTTCCAGGAGTGCCACACTTATCACAAGCAAGTCCAATAAACTACTATGGTCATAATAAGACAGCAACCACTAGTGCCCGTGTAATCAATTAGAAAAAAGTCCACCACCATAGAAGATTCAACCATTTTGTCAGTAATAATTAAAGAAAGAAGTCACCCGTGTAACAAGTGGTTAGTGTAACGGCCTCTCGAAATAGAGGTACGCCTTTATTACAGTCAAGATAAAACCATGCCACCTTACTTAAATATCATCATAATATCGGCTGATTAATTTAATGTTTTCACTTTGAAAAGGATTGCTTGATTGGTCCATACTTTACCACTTTTTTTTGTTTTAATTAATATGATCCCGCAGTTGATCCTGGCACACCCCGAATTCCCCTTACAGTTGTCAGCCCCACAGTGAATAGTGATCTTCGAAGATGCTGCACTGTAGATCTTTGGTATAATTCCAGCTTCATCTGACACAACTTCAGTCTCACTGAGCCTCAGGGATCTGACTGGTCAGCCCCCCAACATCTGCCTCCGCAGAACTTGCTGTTGGTTCTTACAGACTTCGGCACTGACTTGTACCCTGGCGCCAAGGTCCATTCTGGTTTCTTCCATACCTGTGCTGCCACTGGACCCACCACTGGCAATAGATGATATTATCCCAATGTTGTCTCTTACTCCGAACTAATGTTGGCCCATCCAATACCTGTGTCACACTGAGATGACAAAACTGCACACAATGGTTATTCAGCTAGATTCCAGTCCAATACATTTTGCCAGTACCAGCAGGGAATTCATGTTATTTTATTTGATGATTCAAAGGCAGTTCAAGAAGTACCTAGTGCCCATCAAGACACTGATGGTGATTAGAAGCTGGAAAGTGTGTCTGTCCCCTCCCCACCCCCATAATACTTGAGGATTCATTGTATGTAGACTTATAAATGTTAGTCAGTTAGACATATCTCCTGCAATGGAGCTAGGCTTGCCACCTGCAGAAGCAACTGCAATAAGCGATTCATTTGCAGCAGTGGTTCTGAGAGCACTAGCATTGCTGGTACCTAATACAGAGAAGAAAACAAATATATTGACTCAGATTCTTCAACCACAGCGGCTTCAGCTGAGCCGTTGGTGCCATTTAATGAAACGTCTTGAGGCTGTCTCAAAGGACCTCAGGGTCTCCCCAGCCAAAAGTATGCAGGATAGTCAGGACATGGCCAGGTATATTCTCTGATCTGGCCTGAACTCTACAGACTGCACCAGCAGAACTATTGACATCAGGATTGTACTCAGAGTGCATCCTTGAATGCAGTCAACTGAGTTTTCAGGAGATGTGCAAGTTTTCTTAATGGACATGACCACTGACAATGTCAGACTGTATGGAGAAAGGCTGAATGCCCGCTAGAACAATTCAAGGATAGTTTTGCCACAGCACGATCCTTCAGGATATTGACGCCAGCTAACAATGTCCCTACAAGTGGCAAAATTTCAGAGGCTATTCTGGGAGGCTAGCTTATAGACCGTGCTCAACTTCCCAATCTGTAACTTAACCAATGCAGTCCATTTGAGGCGCGTACAGCCCACTGACTGAAACAATTCAATGCAGCAGGAAGAGCAGTCATCCAATTCTTCCTCCCTTGCTGAAACAGGTACTAAGTCGCTTTAAGTTTCCCTGTCCGGTTAATTCCTGACCTGCAGGAGGCAGAATACTGCATTTCCTTCTGGCTGGAGATCCATCAAGTCAGACATGTTGTCGAATAGATTGCTAGAAGGGGATGTGCCCTTCTACTTCGTGTCTGTGCACCTTCCTCCCCCAAAGTAGCAGCTTTCAGAAGACACCTTTGTTTTTGAAGGGTGCCACAATTTGAGAAGGGAGAAGGATGCTACTCGCTGTACACCCGTGTTCCGGAGGAGCACACAGTCCTCAGGCCTATTTTGGACCTTTGCCTCCTGAATGCTTTTCTGAGGAAGGACCGGTTCAGAATGCTCACTCTGGCTTAGATTCTGTCAGGGCTGGACCCAGGAGACTCAATGGCATCCTGGGACTTGCAGGACGCACATTTCCACATACACTCCTGGTGTCCCACAAGCGTTTCTTATGGTTCAAGAGGATTCAAGAACACCTTTCAGTGCACCGTGCTGCCCTTTGACCTTATCTTGGCCTCTTGCGTGTTTATGAAGGTAATGGCTGTGGCTACTGACCATCTTTGGAGGTCAGGAGCAAGGGTTTTCCCATTCCTTGTCGAATGGCTGATAAAGGCTGGTTCGCTGCACTTGGTTTTTGACCATCTTTAGATGGCCGAACTCCTGATATTGTTGGGTTTTACCATCGAGCCAAAATCACACATTAGCCCTGTGAACAGTATTCATTTCATTGGTGCTGTTTTGACATAGTGGTGTTCAGACCCTTTACTCCAATTTAATGTATCTGGGGCAATCAGGATATGATATTGATGTTTTGGAGTCCATCTAAGGGTCCGTTGAGAATGCTGAGGCTTCTTGGTCTCCTGGCATTGTGCATACTCCTCTGTCCAAATACCAGATGTCACAGGCAGGCCCAGCAGTGGAACATCAGATTCTGCTGGGACCAACTTCAGGGATGACTCACTCTATTCGGATCTCAAGAAAGACAGATCTGCAGTGGTGCTACTCTAACCAGACATTCCATCAGGCTTCTCTCCCTCCCCCAACCTGAGTTTGCATGGGTGACAGACATGTCATTGTTGCATTTCTGTGGGAGCATCTTGGAGAGGTGGAGATTAGTGGTCTTGTGGTTTCTGGCAGAGAGCTAACTTGGGACCGCACTCTTTTGGTGCTTTGAGTCATCCTGCTGTCCATCAAAAGGAAGTCTGGGTTACATTTCTCGTGTGCATGCCATTTGTATCTGTGTAGTGCTGTAGATGAATGGTTTTGACACATTAAACAATTAGTGGGATTACGTCAGTGCATTGCACAAGTGAACTGCAGCACTTTCTCTATAGCCACCATCCACCACCACCCTTCCTGACATATTAGTACTGAGGAGCTGGGGAGCATTTCTACTAAAGTTGTGGCTCCCTTCCTTGTTGGCAAGCATTTTTTCCCCACCTCACTCCTTGAAAGAGAAAATTAAACTCCATTACTGCGACCTTACGAGGGTGTTGTGGTTTTACATCTGTGTGAGGTTTTCTTTTGCAAAGAAGGGCATAGCAGTGCAGAAGAGGACCCCTGTCAAGGGGAAGATATATTCCTATCTGCATCATGCTAGCCAGGCCGCAACCCCCTGCGGGCCAGTGGACCCATCCCATCAGGCCAATGCAGCTTGAACAGCTTTACAGAGGAATACCTGTTCTAGACATCTGCATAACTGCGACTCCAGTGTTGGTGCATATGTTAAGGAAGCACTACTAGCTTGATGATCCAGATGGAAGGTCACTTTGCCCATTTGGTTCTGCAGGATGATTTGGTTGGAGTCCACTCCCCAGACCCTCCACATTTCACAGGTACTATTTTAAAGGTGCGGAATCTGCATTTAGAAGTAAACACCAGCAATACAATTTAGTTACCTTTGGTAACTCTGTTTATGGTGGATCCTCTTACATAACTGCAGATTATATACTGCCTTTCTATCTCCCTATTCTGTGGAGTGGCCTGTTTAGCATCTAAAACGTTCTGTCAGAGGTTCAGTACACTGTCCCAGTCAATTCGTTCTACTCTCTCTGTGTGTGTGAAGGCACCGAAGGAAAAAAATATAAGAAACCAACACTAACTCGCAGGGGTGCCGCTAATATGCAGCTCCAGTCCTGCACTTCTTTGGTGGTACAGAGCCACCCTCGGGCTACCCAGTGGCACTTATCTGTGTGCAGGAGCATTGCTGAGGAACTCTCTGAATCTAGCCTGGCGGTATTCCATATGTGGGAATTCTACAGTTAGATAGATCATCCACCAGAAGGAGCATTAATGAAAGTAATTACCTTGTTCATCTCTGTGCCTTTTAGATTTAATGAGAACTTAAACTTTCTTTAAGCCTCACTGGAAAACTGCACACTGTAGGTTAGGAGAGTACAGTTGTTATAGAAGCAAAAAATACATTTATTTGGCCATGTTCCTCTACCGAGAAAAATCATTTCAATCTTTACCACCCTACAGGACTAAATGGATATTTTTTCACTTTCATATACCCTTAGTATTTTCAGTCTTTTCCTGCAAAAAGGAAATTGCTATTTGCAGGAATTAGAGATGGCGGTTTTACTTTGGCTGCAAGAAGTCTAGTTCTACTTGATGTTATGTCAGATAAACACATTTGAATGTTTTACATACATTTTCATATTTCTCTACCATTCTGTTTGTTCTAAATCATAAGGACATTTTGTCCTTATCATAATACGAAAGCGGCAGCTATTCTCAAAGTTGTAAATCTGTTCTATTATATTGTAGTGTATTTTCTTCATGTTGGGTCACTAAAAATGTATGTTCGGTGTGGAATCCTTCTTATTGCAAATACATTTAGAAACCCCTTGATATGTTCGTGAAAAACCAGGATGTGATAAATTGTGATGAAATTAAGTATGTTACTTGCTTACTATATCCATATATGAACCCTAGCTTGTGCATTTGCACCTCACTTTCGTTTTGGTTCAGAACAACAGATTATCCATGAGAAAATGTAAAAAGCATGCAGCTGAGCATGAATTGCAACCTGAAAAAGATGATGTCTATACCTTTTGGTTTCACTTATGCTCAGTGAAGCACACATTTGTAATCTGTTAGGGACCTAAGGCATAAAAGCAGACAGTAGCCCTATTATTCAGAGAGCAGTATCTGACATGGTCTCTAGGAGTGGACATTGAAAGAAACTCGAAGGGCTTCTCGTCCTCACGATTTTGTCTGTGAGGAACCTGAGTTGTATGCGACATTCTAACACTTGCCAATGCTTTGCTCAAATACCTTCAGAGATGCCAGTACCAGTGTCTAGTTCTTGCCTACACAGCTCATGCGCAGTGCTGCAAGATGTATTGTTTATTATTCAGCAAGCTTACAACCCGCCCACAGTATACCAGTTGTTGTTTTCACCCTCATTTGTGATCTTTTAATTGCTTAGTTCCAGTAGGCTTCCATTCCTTTCTTATGTTGGCTCCTACCTAGCGCATGGACCAGTTACATGTGTTCTCCCTCATCTTTTTGTAATACCCAGTTTTTTTGTTTGTTTATAATAAGTGTTTCGGTATTAATCCTGGATGTGCAGTGTGCTTTCCTATATGGCTTCTTATTTTTTGCTGCTTTAACCATCAAAAATCAACGCTTTAGTTACTTACACTCAGAACTGAACGACTCTATGCTACACCACTCTAATCAACTTTAATCCACTCTTCTCTACCCCACTTGGCTCTGCTTCGCACCACTCCACCCAATGCCCCCCACTCTTCGCCCCCCTCATATACCCACTCTGCTCCCCTCTCATACACCCACTCTGCTCTCCCCCTGCCCGCCCCCCACTCTGCGTCGCTCTACAGCATTCCACTCTGCCATCTCTGCTCTACGCCACTCTGATGTACTCTATGCCATTTCTCTCTACACCAGTCTACTCTATGGAACTACTCAGCTGCACTGTATGCTGCGCTACACCACTCTAATTCATTCCACTCTATGCCTTCCAGTCTACCCCTCTCCACCCTATGCCACTCCACTCCTCACCACCGCACTCCAATCTGTGACACTTCACTCTACCACTCTAGTCCAATCCACGCTGCTCCACTTTATGCCACTCCATTCTATGGCAGTCCCCTCCGCTCTGTGCCACACCGCACTGTGCCGCTTTGTGTCTGTGCCACTGAGTGCCAAAGGATTGCAAGTATGAACACGGATGAGGATTTCATTTACTGAAATGGTATGGCATGGTTGGGGCAAACTATATGTTCCCCACTGTTTAAATTTACTCAAGGATGTTGGCTTGATAAACCCTTTAGGGTGCACTTGTGTGCTAGGAATGGTACCAAACCCGATATACTGAAAGCAAGCACCTCCAAACTTGGTCATGTCTTTCAGAGTGCCAATTAGCATGAAATACATGTCCAAGAATATACATCGCTTCGCTGTGCCAACACTGGGTGGCAAACAATTAATTGTTAGTATAAACATTCCTTGTGGTCTGCAATTACCACAATGCTTTGGGAGGACTGGTGCAAGCAGGCTGTGTGTTCCTCACCTTCACTAGTTACATTTGCTATACAAAGAGAAGGAACATCGCGTCTTGGTGCCTCCAGGCTGTGATCACCTGTGCAAGATTCTCTGCTAGATATGTAATGCAGAATTGTATGTGCCATCAATCATACGAAGGTCAAGATAAACAACATAACTGCCAGGCAGTCAACTTGTAAGAAACATAAAGCATAGAGGGCAAGTAAAAGACCTGAAGACATTAGTGCAACTCTGCATCTTGTGGACAATGCTGTGGACATAAATTAATACTCTGATAAGAAACCACATGGCTTTTACATTCAAGAAAAATTTCTTGGAGAATTGTGCTAGCAGATTTCATGTCTGGATTATAAGCCTGTGGAGGAGGACTTCTATTGAATTATTGCTCTTTGGTTGCAACATTTATTGTATTTGTCAGAAGATTCTGTCTTTCTAAATAGAATGATGTTTCAGGGGTTTGAGAACTGTGGAGAGGGAGGGGTGTTACTTTGATTTTTTTAAGTGCTGATGAACAACAAGACCATAACCTTGAAGCAGTAGGACTAAAGCTGAGCTATTCTGGGAGGGTCCAAAACACACAATTGTCTCAACCGGTGGAAGCAGTGATGAAGTTAAAATTGACCCAAAGCTTTTACACTAGGAAGGACGTTTTTGATTGTCAGTACTGGGATGGTCTCAATTAAGTTCATATTGTTGCTCTTGGTAATTGCCACTTGAGTATCTTTGTCTCAAGGTATGTTAACAGGGCACCTGCTCAGTCCTAAGAAGGTCCCTTGTAATTTTGCACGGAAAGGTTAAGTCCTTGAATTGTTTTCCTGAATAAGTTGCCCTACTATTGATCACAAGGTTGCAAAAAGTCTGCTTCAGACTGCATGAAGAGTCTGCAGTCTTTCCCACTTGTTGCACAAAGTGGTTCCTCATTTTCGGTCTTCAGCAAGTGATTGTGGAGATGGAGATTTGTAGGGATTTGTAAAGCCACACTTTCCAAATGCAGCCTGGAGTGAGTAGCCCCCTAATACAGAATTCTCTCAGTTATTCATGAAACAGTCCAATCAACAAAAAACAATGAACATTGATTAAAGACTTCTGAAAACTTTCAAAAACCAACACCCTGTTATTGAATCATTTTGTGGCTCACATTTTTAATCTTCACTCCCAAGGCTTGTTTGGCTTTTTTTGTTTTTTTTCGGCTGCTCCCCCTTAGTATGAATTATCAATTTTCTGCTGATGCAGGTTGTGAGCCTGTGTGCCAGACCCTCCAAATCCTCCCATTATGTCGGCTTTAGGCCTGTGAATCTTGTGTTTGTGGGTACACTCCTCATAAAGTTTGACAGTATTTTTCAAACTGTGTCTTTGGCCATATAACTGGTTTTTGGTCCCCTCCAGTGACAGAGCTGGTGCTGTTTTGGAAATGCTCAGCAGGTGTAGAATGGAAGAGATACTTTTAACATCTTTCTTTATTTTTCATTTCACATATACATTTCTTGATGAGTAGTGCACAAATGTTACCTATAACAAACTTGACTATGTCACCAAATCACCCCACCCATTTGGTTATTATACATTTGCAGCATAAGCTGGTCTAGTTGTGGTTTCTCCCACCCACACCGGGTATGGCGCATTCCAATTCGCAGCTCCCCATACATTATACAGTACACATTCCTTCCATAGCTCATCGATAGTCCAGTATGCTTATCCATGGATGTTAGTCCATTTTTGATACCACCTCTCATGAAGGTATAACATGCCTATTTGCTTCCCTTCCCCTATTGTGACGGTATAGGTTCCCCTCTTCTCCAACTCACTGAAAGCAGCAAGTAGTTCCACCCAGATTTCCAAGACCTCCACCACTTTATTGTCCCTATGTGATATCTGAATGTCTTTTCTCTGCTCCTCTCCATTCCACTATATCCCTCATCCAGACTGGAGCAGCTGGGGCCATGTTTCCCAGCGATCCCATGGCTGTTAGCCGTTTTGCTAATACTAGTGCAAGGTGTAGGAATTTATGGTGCATCTTCCCTTATTTCAGCTTTTTGAGGATTCCCAACAGAGAATGCCACAGGTTAAGTATGAAGGCAATCCCAGTCACTCCCTGGAGATGAACTTAAACTGCCCTTCAGTATGTCATAACTGCAGGACAACTCCAAAGTGGAGAAAGCAGACTCCCCACGGCTACATTTTACGCATGCCGCTGAGCGACTGACATATATTTTACTTAGTTTGATAGGGGTAAGATTGGTATGGTGGACATAATTAAAATGTATTAATTTAAACATTACTTTCCTCGGAACACCCCTTGACCAACCCACATGCTGTGCCCCAGTCCAAATCAGAAATTTTGTCTCTGTGATTTTCTCCAGGCAGCTCTATCATCCCGGTCCCACTAGGTCTGTCAGCCTTTGAGGCTCGATTCCAGAGCGTTACCAAATGTCTACGTTTTCCTCTTCTGAGCAGTACCACTGATGTTACTTCTCTTGCATCCCAGCCACCTGTGTCCCCAGGTATCTGAGGCTTTCTAGTTCCCACTATAGCCCAAAAGTTCTGGCAATTGTTCCCTAAGTTGCCTGGCCAGGCCACTCTTGGGCAAGAAAATTGTATTTTTCTTGTTAATCCTTAGTCCCGTCACCTCTCCACATTCTTCCTTGTATTTTAGTAATTCCTGTACGTCCTCTCTCTCTGCTGTTGTAAATAAAACAGTGCATCATCTTCATCGAGAGATATGAAATGTGTGGAATCACCCACTCGTGTATCAAATAGCAGTGGGGAGATGGCGCATCCCAGGCTTGTCCCCCTCTGTTTCCCAATCCTCAAACACATACCCCGGTTCTAATACTGGCTCGGGGGTCAGTATATAATAATCGCACCCATGAGCAGAATACTGGACTGAAGCCCATACGTCTAAGGACTTCACTTTTATGAGACCAATCCAGGTCTTGGCGATGTCAGCTGCCACCAAGTCAACTCCTCGTCCATGTCATACACTGACTGTAACACTTGTTAGTCGCCATAAGTTCAGGGGCATAATGAGAGCTGTTATAAAGCCACATTGTGCTCCAGTTGCCCCATCATCGATCTAAGGCACGTTGATAGGAGCTTGCATAGCACCTTGGTATCAACATTGATCCTGGTCAGCAGTCTTTAAGTTGAAGGGTGTCTCCCCCCACCCCTCCGAACTACCCCTACCCCTCTGGGTTTAGCAGCACACATGTAATGCTCTCTCTCATAGAGGGAGGCAAACCTCATAGTGCACAGGCTCTTTGAAAACCTCTAATATTCAACAGATTTGCGAAATGTTGTTAGAACTCCAATGGGCAGCCATCCCTCTCCTCCTCGGGGCCCTTCGCGCTGCTATTTCCCCTATGGTTGTGCAGAGCTCATCTAGGGTAATCTCTGCTTCCAATTCTTTCCAGTGGGTGTTAGGCACCATAGGGAGCCAGACCCCATTAAGGAATCCTGCTATTGAGTCTGATGAAACCTCACCCACCATTCTTTATGTCCCTCAGATGATCCAGAAAAATACAATTGATCTCAGTGTCTTATCTTGCTGACCCTCATAATGTCTCAACAACATGACCAGGAAGGTCTCCCGTCCCTCCCCCACTGAAGCCATGCTAATAGTTTGCTGAGTTTATCACCCTCTCAATGCAGGCCTCCCACTCATTCCCCCTTGTGTCGGTGGATCCCTAATTGAGGTCTAGGTGTAGGAAGTGAACTGGGTCCTCAGTTACTCCGTGCACTACACATCCTCTAACACTTCAGATGGAAGTCTCCACTATGTGTTCACTCTGTGAGTACCTCCACATTGACCTCCACAATCAGCCGAACGTAGTCAGTTAAGAAACTGGTTAGATAACTTGTCTCCTTCACCGTGTGGAGAAAATACCCCCCCCCCCCCCAACTCTCTACATATATATCTGCTACCCATATTTTGCATCACCGCTTTATGACTGGACGTCATGCCCAGTTTTATGTTGTGTTTTGGGGGTTGTCTATCAAAATCCTCATCCAGAATGCAATTAAAGTCTCTCACCCATGCCACCATGGCACTAATGCACACAAGCAGATCATCTTGAATCCCTTAGAAGACGTCCTTCTTATCTGTGTTAAGTGTGTAGATATTAAAGACGGCAATGTATCTACTGTCTAGTTTCCCTTGGAGGAGAACAAAGCAACCCTTAATGTCCACCTCTTTGTACGTTGGTTTAAGGGGGACTCCAGGAGCCACCCACACTGACATCTCCCTGGCATATGTCAAGTATGTACCAGAATAGAGTTGCCCTTGCCATTTTCTGCTTCCAGGTCTGTTAATGGGTTTCTTGTAAACATGCAATGTTGACAATTAAGAGCAGTGAGGACGCTGTGTCACTTCACATAACAACTCAGCCCCCTGGCACTTGAGGTTATTAATTCATAGCTAGTGCTCATGATGTTATTTCTGCATGTGCAGGGACTCAAGGGCACCTCTGCCCGAACTCCCCCGACCTTGGCGGATTGTCCCCTACGTCATAACCAGTGCCTCCATACACCCAGGTGACTCTGTACACACTCATAACAATTTAAACAGAACAAACCCTACCCCTGCCTCCCACCCTGAGTAAACGCATGTTAAATGTACATGAACATGTGTGCCCATTCCCCCTCCCAGATATGTATTCTCTATCTCCCCCCCCCCCCTGCCCCTCCCCCCCTTCAACACAGGGTTTGAGTGTTCAACTCTAGAAACTATACGCAGGGAGAGCCTGCTCCACACTGGCCTCTAGACCATATGGCAGCCAAAACCTCCTTCAAAGGGTACTCCTGGCTGCCCTATATCATCTGTTACCAAGAGTGCCCTTTTGTTTCTTATACAGAAAAGATGCTGTATGAAATCATGCACATCGACTACCATATGTTGTTCCCTCCCACCCTCAAATACTGTATGTTAAACATTAAGCCGAAGGGCTAATATTGCATCCAGCTGTGACAAGTATGACTCTCGGTGTTTCACCCCTGTCCCAACTTCCCTTCCCTCCCATAGTCATGCAGACAGTATTTACATATCAGCATCTCTCTTATTCTACTGTGACCTCCACATCATCCTTAGAGGAGCCAGTGACGGGGTAGGCCTGTCGAAACGGTATCCCCTGCAGTGGCCATCGTGTGATCTTGGAGTGCTGCATTGTATCATTGCTTGGCCATCCTGAACCCACTCCTAAACAAGGTGGCCAGGCACTCACCCCAAGGCCGGATGGCCTTCTGATCACTGAACTTATTGCGGGGGCATACAACGTGCCCTTTTCCTCCTTTGCCAGTTTTCAGTGCACCATGTTGTCACCCCAGCTCCCCCATGCAGTCCATTGACCCTCCAGTTGCAACTCCCATGGTTATCACTGCCCACTGAAACGAGGCGAGCCACACCGCTCCAGGTGTCCAGTCCTTGCACCTAACAGTGGGGGCAAATCTCACAGCAGTTGCCTTGGCCTCAGACCACCTTCAGCACTCTCGGTGGTAAAGAAATGTGCCAGCAAATTGTGACAGTCAGTTCCAATTTTAGGATTAAGCAGGTTTGGCTCCACAGGGTCCAGCGGTTATGTAGGCATTATGCAACAACCAGCAATGGTGATGTGGCCCAGTGCAACGTGGACGCCCCAGGTCCTATCCTAGGGGTTGCAGCACATGTTGCACAGCTGTTCTCCCTGGCCCCACAGTAGTGTCTCAGGAGCGGATGCCCACAATCTGCTCAGTTCGCAGTGCCAGGCTCTGGAAGTGCACAAACTAACACACGAAGGGACGCTGAAGTCCATACAGCTGCCCGCAGGTTCCCTCGTACAGGCTCCACTAACAGTATTATTGTTGGGCCTCCGAGGCGGCAGTCTGCTCCTGATCAGAGCAAAGAGGCACTGTTATTGTGCAGGGGGTGGGAGGCTTAGTCGACCTTTGTAGCTTTAATGAACAATTTTGGCCCAGGATAAAAAAAAATTCTAGCTTGCGCGTCATGAATGTTCAATTCTGAAAAGGACACAGAGACGAGGATTATGCTTCTCTTTCTTTACTCAAGAATAAACAGCAGTCAAAACATTAACCACAAAACTACTAATCCCAAAATATGTATATATATATATATATATATATATATATATATATATATATATATATATATATATATATATGTTCAATGGCATGCTTATCTGCAGATACACATCCTATGCATTGCTTCTTTTGGGCTCGGAGTGTTACAAGTTGTTTTTCTTCGAAGAAGTATTTTCGGAGTCACGGGATCAAGTGACTCCTCCTCTTGGTCATACTGCGCATGGGTTGACTCCGTTGTTGGATTGTTTTCTTTCCGCTGTTGGGTTTGGACGTGTTTCCTCTCGCTCCGAGATTTCTAATCAGAAACTTTAGATAACTTTCTTTGACGCTAGTTATTGTTTCGATCGCGTTTCCACACATAGTCGAACCGATCGTACAGTTGAAAACCAAATTTCACACTTCTGGGCGCGAGCGCCCAACTCAGGCCTGTTCGGGCCTACCACTTCGAAGCCTCATGGATTGGACTCCATTTTGATTTTGTCCCCGATGCCACGCAAAATGTCCATACACAGACCAACACCTCTTATGTAATCTGTCTCTCTCTCCCGATCACCGAGAAGAGGATTGTCAAGCCTGTCGATCGTTCCGATCCAAGAAGACCCTATGTGATCGGAGAGCCTGGAGATTGGAAATGGCGTTGAAGAGTGCCGAGAATATTGACACCATGGAAGAACAGGCACAATCAGCAGTTTGCATCCAAGACACTGACTCCGAAGAAGTCTCAGAGAAAGATAGACTCATCACTGCTGGTCAGCATGTGAGTACGACTGCCCCTATGCTCACTCCTTAAAGAGCCTTGAAGGCCTTGGGTGCACCACTGCCAGAGAACCATGGTTCGACCCACAAGAAAATCCTCGTCGACCGACCTTTGGGTTCGGCGCCAAAAGAGGCCACACCTCCTTCGATACGTCAAGCAAGTGCACCAAAAGCTCAACCTCTGAACCGAGTCAGCGTCCACACTCTTCAGAGTCAAAGCCTCAACGTCCTGCCTCGGAGCCGGCTGTATATTCAGGCCCAAAAAAATTTGCCAACTGCAGAGCCAAAAAAGTCTTCTTATTCAGAAGAACAAGGACTTTCAAGCCATCTTAATCAGAACTCCAAGCCATATCATGATCAGTCCTCAAAACCATCAGACTATATTTCTGAGGACACGGAAATTCAACCCATTCTCGAAATCATGGATGAGAGACAATCAAGGATCCATATCCACAAAGAGACTGGCAGAATAATTACAGCACCTCCTCCACAGACTGAAAGTTGGCTTTTCAGGAATATCTAGATACTGCTCCACCACTAGCAAATATTTTTTAAACTGGAGAAGCCATTCTTACCTCTGCATACGTCTCCTCATTCACCACATCTTTCTTTTTCACCACCACCCACTAGCCCCACCACATTTGCTTCCACCAACTCACTCAGACTTATTCTTATTCTCATGGTGATACGGTTGTTCCTTGGGATCTGTGTGATCCAGATCCCATACCTGCTAATGACCCAGACTTCTATTCTTCCAAACCTTCCCCACCGGAAGACACTACTGCATACACGCAGGTCATTTCTAGGGCAGCAGCATACCACGGAGTGCTTAGCACACAGCCTTTGGAAGAGGATTTCCTTTTTAATACAGTATCCTCTACGCCCTCACGTTAACAGTGCCTCCCAATGCTACTTGGCATGATAAAATATTCAGATGAGGTATTTAGTGAGCCGGTTAAAGCTAGGAGTTTAACACCACGCATTGATAAGAAATATAAGCCTGCACCTACAGACCCTGCTTACATTACCCACCTGGTACCTCCAGACTGAGTGGTTGTCAGTGCCGCCAGAAAAAGGGCCAATAGTCCATCATCAGGGGATGCCCCTCCCCCTGATAAAGTATGAAATTTGATGCTGCTGGCAAGAGGGTAGCTACACAAGCAGATAACAATAGCGAATTGCAAACTCACAAGCCTTGCTAGCAAGGTACGATAGAGCCCACTGGGACGAGATCCAGGACCTATTACAACACCTGCCAAAAGAGCATAAAAAAAGGGCTCAACAAATTGTTGCGGAAGGTCAGGCCTTAAGTAATAACCAGATGCGGTCTGCCCTTGATGCTGCAGATGCAGAAGCTAGAAGTGTTAATACTGCTGTCACCATACGTAGACATGTATGGTTATATTCCTATAAATTCAAGCCAGAAATACAGCAGGCAGTACTAAAAATGCCTTTCGATTATTTAAAAAAAACAAAAAAACAAAAAAAAAACTGTTTAGTCCTGAGTTTGACACCACAATAGAAATACTCAGGAAGGATTCAGACACTGCTAAAGCAGTGGGAGCCTTATATACAATACCATACAGAGGCTCCTTTCGTAAGCAGCAATTTAGAGGAGGATTCAAGCCACAATCAGAGGCTTCTACCTTCCAACCTAAACAAGGGCAGCAACAACAACATGGTACCCTAGGGTTTCTACTAATCTCTCCTCCATCTGATGTTCTTCTGGCATATCAGGAAATTCCTCATAATACTGTTCCTCTTCGGCTAAGTGTTCCATATCAGTTTAATAAGAGGAGTGAAGGAATTCAGTGGGGGACAGCCCCTGCTGGGATGATATTTATTATTAAATCACTAAAGGTGTTCAGACACCCTTTCACAGCAGCAGAATTAGATGTGAAGGTGCACCTGCAAAACAGCCCCTAAGACAGAGTTTTCCAACGATTAAGAGCCCCGTCTGGCTTTCAAGGGGAATCCATAAGTAATTTATGATCGTGCCGTGCTTGGGCCGTTCTGCACGAGAGCGTCAGAAAAACAGCTCCATCCGCAACAAGGAGAATAAAAAGAGGACCGAGTCCCTAACAACCAGCGGTCGTGGTAAGGCGTTAGAGGGCACCATGCAAGAATTATACAAGGGCAATGCCCCCCCTCAAAGAAAGGCCCACGCTTCGGCATTAGAAATGCCTTTGAAGTTCCTTTTTTTTTTTTTTTTTTTTTATAAATTCCCAAGTTTGCTGGTGCCGACCGCACAAAAAGTGCTGATTTGGTTGCACAATCGCTCCTCTTCAGACAGTGCACTGTGACTCGCAGGGTTCAAATCCCCCCTGCAGCTCCACAGTAAAGTTCACATTAAATACAATCATGTTTTTAAGTAATAGGGGAACTCTGAACTGGATGCAAGCAGCAAAGAGATAATTGGCTGCTGTTTATTCTTCAGTAAAGAAGGAGAAGCATAATCTGAAGCCGCCGGTCCTGACATAGAATTATGGTGGATTGTTGTGTGGGTCAGCGTTGCTTTTTAGAAAATTGTCCTGTCGACCATCTGGTACGGCCATGCCCCCTAGCAGTAACTATTTGAAGTGGACCGAAGTACACTTGCAGCTGCTTCTTTGGCCCTTAAGCTTCTGGTAGCCCTTTCGTTTGTGCCATTCCAGATTGCTCCATAATTCCTCGCATTGACTTGAAGCAGTTTTATGCTCTGGTAATTATAATTTTTTACAATTAAAACATACTTTTACAAGATTTACATGAAGCTGGTTTCAGTTATTTTTCCCCAAAATATTCACACTTCTGTACCATTATTTGTGATAACATTTGAAAAACAATATAGAGTTGTTGTTCATTAAAAAAAAAGGTGTCCTTATATGTGCACTGTACGTACAGCGTGTGATTTTTTGTTTCTTATTTTTTTGCCTCATTGTGAAAGAAATTCCTGAGTTCCTAGCTCAGTGAAAATTTGCATTTAGAGAAAACTTGTTCTATTTACAGTGTGTCTGCTGTAGCAAAAGACTTAAAAAGATTACCAATTGTTTTCTATTTTGCATATAGTTGAAATGGGTGAAATTAATTTTGTACAGTTGTGGTTGACTGAAAATTAAGTATGCAGTTCCACGGATTTGAGTGATAAACCTAGCGTCAACAATTATTTTCCGTATGGAAGATATATTTACCAGCTGTAAAACCTCTGTTTAAAATTGTAACCGCCTTGTTAAATATTAATGTAGCCCTGTTCAACTTTCAGCATGGAGCATGTGTTAACGCAATGGATCTGTGGCAGTTCACACCATTACATGAAGCTGCATCGAAGAACCGTGTGGAAGTCTGTTCCTTATTGCTAAGCCATGGTGCTGATCCAACTTTAGTCAACTGTCATGGCAAGAGTGCTGTGGACATGGCTCCTACTCCTGAACTGAAGGAGCGCTTGACATGTATGTATCTTGCAAAATTAACAAATTCCTTCCCACCAAACATTCATAAAAATGGAGTGTATTCACTTTAAATTCAGAAACCTCACACATGAGGCCTATTGATCCTGGTCTAATTTTGTTATCAGAAAACGAATGGTTTGTAGTTCTGCTTCGGCCATTAATTTTCTCATCCTCTTCCTTTGATGAAGTGCTCTTATGGTATATTACTTAATGTTAGCTTCCTGCATTTCACAGTAAATTTACAGGATTGTGTTGAAATGATATTCATTTTAAAACTCTGCTTTTCCAAATAGATGAATTCAAAGGACATTCCTTACTTCAAGCAGCCAGAGAAGCAGATCTGGCAAAAGTGAAAAAGACACTTGGTTTGGAGATCATTAACTTCAAGCAACCTCAGTCCCACGAGACTGCACTGGTGAGGAAGCAATATGTACTTTTTAAAAATGTTTGTGGTCTTTAGGTGACAATCTAACGTTTAGACATGGCACCAAAATGTGAAAAAATCTATATTAAGGCCATTTTAGCATAATGAATATGCATACATGAACACATATGATGGGGCGTTTAGGAGGAAATGGGGGCACAGTCAGTGTGGGACATCTTGCAATGTCTGTGACAAGGCCAGTTACCTTTGGAAGTAAGGGTTGCCTAGTAATGCTTTTCTTGGGTTGCATATTTTATTAATTTGTAACGTTCTCAAACAATGCCCCCAGAGTCAAAGCACCTCAAAGCACCTGATATTAATATAGTTGGTATTACAATGTGTTAAAAAAATGCATATGAAGAAAGTGTTGTGAGATGTTAAAACAGGCGTGATATGTGAGGTACAGACTGAGTATTAAATGATTTCCACTTAAAGTGCTCCACAATGACTTCAAACAGTAAAATTGCATCTTATGTGGGACAGGGCCTTAGTTTAGATGTCTATGCTTACAGAAGCATAGGAACAAAACTAAGCAAATTTAGCTAGAGAAAATCTAGTATTTAGGTATTTCTCAAGTAAGTGAGATTTTGGGGGACATTTAAATAGTTTGAAGGGGGTAAAGCGGTCTCAGGGACCCTGATTTTGTTTGAATCTGTTTTTATTTATTTTGTATTTTATTGTTGAAATTCAGTAAGAGTGTACATAATGGTACATACTGGTTAATAACATCTTCAACAAGACTCATGGACACTGATAGTGGCTTCTACGTCCTAGGCAAGTGCCCAGAGAACAACTATGCAGATAAAGAACTTTTCATGTAGTGTTTGCTCTGTCTGCAAAGTTTAGTTTTGTTCTTGACTACGTGGCAGCCGCTGGAGATGTGCAAGAGATTTATGGTTATTTATGTAGTGCCTTGTAAATTAAACAGACAGTTTTGTAAAGTTGTCTTGCCACAGTTAGGGGCCATTTTAGTGATTGCCACCAGTGCTATATGGTCATATTTGTGAGAATGTGACATAAACCTTGTTACAACATGGAAGGACCCAAATTTTAGAGATACAAGGCCTTTTTTTGTTTTTTAGGTAGTCCAATGAGGCAAGGGAAAGAGTGAGAGATTGAACTGCAATTTTCAAGTTGTTTAGTGGTAGGAAAGGTTTGCTTTTGCCCAGGAGGGGAGCCCAGGACCATCTTGTCGTGCACCAGGAGGCGCGGACACCGGAAGAGGAGCCGGACCCCATGTGCTGAAAGCGCCGCTCATCCATTTCGGTGCTGGACGTGCCCGGGCCAAGGGCCGGCCCATCCACGCCCATCAGCGCCAGGAAGAGCCAGGGCTGGGCTCTCCCTCCTGGTTTTTCACCAGTAGACCTCCCATACTGGTGAGTTGCTGGTAATTAAAAACAACGCCCAAGTTCTTGTCCTTGCCCAGTGCCCCTGCCCCTGTACATCAAGGGGGATATAAGAAGCTCTGGCCATTAGACATTGAGAGACAAAATGGGGAACAGGAAAGCGAGTGGCAAACAAAACGGGCTGGGAGGGATTAGAGAGCTTCCCAGACATTCTGCAGAGAATTGTACCATGGACCAAATAGACAAGCTTATTGAGGAAGTGGAAAGTCTGCTAGCCCCAAAGACTAAAACACTTGGGAAGAGAGGGGCTGAAGTACCAACAAAAGACATTAAGTCTTTTTTTTTCTTTTTTCTACAGCTTTCCTATTTAGGAGTGATTTGTCCCCATGGATGATGGGCAACAACATAAAGATGACTAATAATAATAAGAATGTCAGGTGGGCAGTGGTGGCAAATGATATGAAGGTCCAGGGTGTAATTTATCAAAATGTAAAAGAGAGCTTATCTCCCTTGATGTCTACTGACCCTTTACTAGTAGACTTTGTGCAGTTGCACTGCTGTTTGATGAACCGATTGAGGCCCCTCTTCATGGTAGCAAGAAAAAGAGAAGGGGACACGGTAGACCACTGAGGTGGTTTACTAACCCCTGTCACCAGGTAAAATCACAGCTGTTGGGAGGACTGCAAACAGGGAATAATTCTGAGATAAGTGTGGTGAGGAATCTTTATGAAAAGACACTAAACGAAGCTAAAAAAGAGTGGGAGAACGCTAAATGGGACACCTTAGTTGATGCCCTTCAAGAGGGAGACATTAAACTTTTCCGGAAGATGGTGGCAGAGAGGAAAAATCCTGAAAAAGATGAGTGACCCATCAATCAAGCATGAAAGATGGGTGTCTCACTTTGAGGGGGGAAATGACTATTAGGGTGTACCTGTTGAACAGGTTAGCCAATTTGATTATCTGGGGATAAGATTATCTGATAATTTCTCACGGACGGTGCTATTCTAGAAGAGTGCTGTTTCCGTTCAGCAGCAGTCAGTGGCAATCAGAAGGAAAATCAAAAATTCCATGGGAGGGCAAATTTTGCCAGGTATTACGGTAAATAAAGCTGCTGCAGTGACCGCTGCAATTTATGACACCGAACTTTGGGGGTACTGTAATTCTCAGAAATTGACCTTGGTAGAAAATACATTCTTGCGTTCCTTGCTACATTTACCAGTTAGCAAGCCACTTATCCCCCTTAGATTCGATTTGGCACTTAATCAGATCCGCAAAGTAATTGCCTTGAGACCACTCATATATTGTGTGTGCCTTTGGTCTTCTGAGTATCTGGTCCTTTATCGAGCAGCTATATCTGAGTTACTAATACTTGACGGTGTAGTATTAATCCCCTGGTTTCAACACATTAGAGATTTGTGTCACTGGATCAAAATGGAGGAGGTATGGAGGTCTCCCCAGACTATAACATGAGATGTGATAATGCGTATAAAGAGATTTTATTGAAAGGCAGTTTTGATCCAGACATGGCGTAGCCCGACAGCAGGCAGCAGAACGGACCAATATTTAAATCATAAATGCTCACCAAAGTTTGAACACTATATGGATAATGTAGAACCAACCCAGTCTAAAAGCCTTTTTATTAAATTTAGATTGGGGATCTTGCCACTGAATTCTTTTTACTATGGGTTGGAACAAAGCCAGCTGTGTGTCTAGTTTTTGTTATTGCTGTCCGGTCAAAGTCGAGACCCTGGCCCACTTTGTATTCTTCTCCCCAAGATATCTGACATCTAGGAGGAAGAGAATCATCCCCCTATGCAGGCTCTTTGGTGTAATGACCTAGAGGGAATCACTTCGCATATTGACAAGTGACTCTAGTGAAAAGGTTGCGTTTGCTTTAACCAGATCTCCAATGTGCATGGTCCGAGAGATCTAGGGGAGTTCTGCACTTGGCTGGTTCGTAACCTTTTACCGTGACCCCTGGCTGGAATTGTGATCTATTGGAGTCTGTGGACGATACCAGACAGCGGCAGGCTCACCAGAGAGACTGCTTGTGAGGCCCTTTCTACTTAGTGATATTATGGATTTTGATTAAAATTATATTTTATGTATTGTTAATATGCTTTTTAGGAACAATATATATATTATTTTTGCTTTTATGGCTTTTAGCCAAAATAAAGCTATATTAGTGGATTCAACCGTTTAAAGGTGAGAAAAGCTGATATGATCGGATTTATCCAATTTTTGTTTCTGTAAATTTGGTCATGAAAAATATTTAAAAAATCAGTTTTTAATTCATTTATCTAGTAGGTGTCAACTGTTTACCCAATTGTGAATGTTGAGCTGCTAGGAGGAATAAGATAATACCATCAAAATCGAGACAGAGGTGTAACTGACTTTAATATGTGTGTATATATGATATTAAATTTCTAGGTTAGTAGGAACATATGGAGTTCAATATTGATAATGGAAAATAAAGCTGCCAATATTGAGCCTACCCTACAACTCAAAGGGGTCTCTTTAATGACAAACTCCAATTTTAACATATTGATTTTTGTCTGCAAGATGGAATTCAAGCCATTTTAACATTGTGCATTTACTCCAAGGCACTTTTTGAAGGTGGAGGGTAGTATTGACGGTCCAAAGTATCAAACGACTAGAAGAAACCGAATGGAACTGTTATTGTTAAAAACAAAATATATATATATCTTATTCACCTCTGTTAAGGTGCTGTGCCCAGTACCAAAACTACATCTGAAATGGCTTTCTTTCAGATAGCTCCTGAGCTGAAACACAACACAGATTTAAATGATTCTCATGAATTATTGTATACTCCGGGCTACTGGAATTATGCGTCAGGGAACAATCAAACTATGTGGCAAGGTTGGCTAAATTATGTGGCAAGAAAAGGCAAATTATGTGTCATAATGCAGCACATTTTGCGATTTGTACTACTTCATTATTTTGACATTTTTACTCATGGTAAGACCAGACAAATATTTCACCTTATTTGCACCTGGTTAATAACCAAATACAGCAAAAAACTACTGAAATATGACTACTGAACATTTGTGAAAGACCTTCACTGCGCAGGAACCCATGTCGCCAAATTTTAATACCTTTTGGATCCTTTTGAGTTGGAAGTTCTTTTTTGTTAATTCATCATCCCCTGCATTATCTACAGATATTATGTGGCAAATGCAGCAAATTCATAATTGCATGGAAAATACGTCTGCCGCAGAATCACTAGATTCCAGTGTTCCTGAGTGTACCTGTAATAGGGTGAAAAATCTAAAAGCATTTTGGATCAGCTATTGTTTTTTGAGTGAAGATGTGATATAAACTTTTATGTAGGTCAGGCACACAATGATCAAATAACTAATTGACAATTTCAAGCCAGTCAGGATTACAGCTTGGATGATCGTCTGGGGCAGATTTGGTGGTATTGGTCAGCTACATAAGTAAGAGTTTAGTTTGCTTAACATTGTAATTTAAAGAAGACTCCTTAACCTACTTGAGATGAGACCATGAGTTTCTAGTTTTTTGTTAATAGTTATGTTGGGCTTAACTTTTATTGTGGAAAAACTTGGTGAACTTGTTACAGTTCTCTGCCCCAGTTTCAAACTTTGTTGTTTGATTACGCAATTAATTTGAAACTGCTTAGCCCTAAACAGCTCATTGCTGAAGTACATAGTTTTGGTTAGATATACATTTGTCTTGTACACAGGCCGTTCAGGTTTTAGGGTATGTCTCCATACCCTGCATTTCCTTTCAATACCTCATTATTTTTTTCATTATTAAAATTGTCATTGTGCCTGTTTGTAAGTGTTTTCCATCTAGGTCAACGTCTTGTTGCTTTGTTTTGTATCCTATAGTGTTTAAAGATGTACTTATATTTTCCTCTGTATGTTATGTTGCAATTGTTGAGCCATAATGGAACCAAATCCGTTATAAGTTCATTTGAGTGTCTCAGTTTTAGTGGGGGCTGATCCTCGTCCGTATCATAAACTGAAGCATAGTGTGTTTGCAGTCAGTTGTGCAGATCTGAGATTCTTGTTGAAGGGCATCCTGTGGCTTCTCAGTAATTGAGCTAGGGAGAGGGCATTTCTTAATTCCCTGATTGTGTGGTGTTGCTGTCTATGAGGATTTCTGTTTCATTTATGTTTCAACTGAAAATAACTTCTTCATGCTGTAAAAGAAATGTTTCTGTAATCAAGTGGAGTGATTTATCTAGTCTGATAAGGATTTGAATGACATCTACATGCATTTTTAATTAAACTTGCTGCTCAAGGGAGAGAATCTCTGCAAGCAGTTTAGTAATGTTGCAGAGTAGCGAAGGGAATAGATAACCATGGGGGAACCTGGTTCCCGTGAGTTTTGTTGTCCATTCCCATTTTTATTTATGACAGTTGTGTGAGAGAAATAGAGTATGAATGAAATCACAGTGAATGTTAATGTACTTCTCAGGCCCCTTCCCCAACATAGATGGTTAAATATTAATGCCAAGTGACACTTAGCACATTTTTATGTAGCTGCAATGTTACTATATGGGAGAGAAAGCATACATGGCAAACAGGTAGTTCACAGTAACTTATAGGACTGTAGAAGCCTAATTATTCAGCACCCATTCAGGATACAAACGACCGTTAGCCAGCTCTTCTAGATAAACATAATGAATTTATTAGGGATAGAATAGAAAGACATGTACATGGAGGATGCTCTGTACTAGTGTACACTCGAGCAGCCTAATACAAGGAAGTAATACACGATCTTTTATAGTATTAAACCACAAACATAATTCAACGTCTTATTGGTTCTTTGGCGTATGACTACTTCTCCATTATGGCTGAGGTCGTTTTTCATATCATACCATATATAGTAACAAAAAGCATAGAAAAGGATTTTACACAAGGTGGCCTACGTGCCTAATATCACATGGTCCATCTTGTGACAGAACTTGAGAACATCACGTACTCAGACTGGTACTTTCCAGAAGGGAGATTGCTTCAGCTAGCATGCAATGACGATGATATTTCATGATGGCTGTTCAGAGAGCAAGCCTTGCAACATAATGCGTTCCTAGCAGTAGCAAATTACATTTGTAGGCCTCTTTACTTAATGCTAGGCCTGTGCAGAGATTGTCATTGTGTATCACAGGGGCCACTAGGCATATCATCCCTAAGAACTGTAAAATGGGATTCCACAGGACCATTCTTCTAGACTTAAGGTGAGTACAGTGGAGGGTCCTAGGCCACACCAACAGGTCACCTCGAGCAGCACAGGGGCGGCGGCGTGCAGTTCAGCATCTGGTGCCCTGTGTATAATTTCTCACAAGTACAAATTCAGCCATCCACTGACGTTCTAGATTTAACTTAACACCTTGTTCAGGAGGGACGACTGCTCCTATGTGTATTTGAATGTTCTTGTTAATCGCATGCATGATCATTTTAGTGCATTCACTGCATAATATGACCTACTTGTTTTGGTTTTCCCAGCTGTTAATCAAGAATGGGCTTTTTGGTTTGTTTCGCTTCAACTCTGACAAGATGAGATGCTGGTTGAGTTTAAGGAAGGTGTTGTTCACTTGTTAAATAAAATATGTAACAACCACTTTTTACAGCACTGTACAGGGCCAAGGGAGGTCAGCAGTAGATTTGTAATTTATTAAGTCTTTCTGATCCAGCAACCCAACCCAAGAACCGAACATACTCATCATGAGACTTCGACGATAACCTGTTATCATTCAGGAGAGTTGTGCTCAATACTGTTTAACATCTGAATAAAGATATTTTAAAACAAACCTTCACAATGGTTCAGGGAGTGTGTTAAAACAGAGTTAAGGCAGAACAGATCAAGCAAGTTCAGAAAAATGCTGCTATTTTCCCTAGACTGCGGCATAACCACAGGAGAGATGCTGTGGTGGAAACGCCTGTGCTTCTCATTAGGCATTCTTTAGGGGTTGAAGTAGTGATGTGTTGACCCTGTCATTTTCGATAACTGTATACATTCTTCATCCTATAGGCACAATTTAAATAACAATATGTGGACTACTTCATGTAATACTAGTCACAGAAATACTGGATGTGATGGTGAAAAGTTTATTCTTCCATTTGTTCAGATATTCAATATTGGTATTATGATTACAATCAGTGTATGAAGACAAATGATATATATATATTTTTTAAGTACATGTATACGTATTGAGTATTTATTACTGATTTTATATCGGCATATTATGAATGTTAATACTGTACTGCAAGAATATCCTAGGCTAAATAGTGGCTTCCAGAATATTGGGTGTATATATGTGTGTATATTACTTTTTCCAAGGTACATATCAGTTATTATAGTGACTTCTAGATACTTACCTTAACAATATTTTAGTAGTCGATATTTTGACTACAATATTTCTGCAGAAAGCTGTTAAGCTTAAAATGTAATAATACTGTACACTGTGACCAGAGCTCAGTGACCGTAATTTAAATCGGGCACAGCATTCAGCAGCACTCCTGGGTGCATCTTACAGCACCCTGAAAGACCTATAGTTAAGGGAGGTAGCTGAGGAAAGTATAACACCAAAGTTTGCTTAGAATATCCCCCTTACCCAGGGGGTCATCAGGGATGCTCCTGGAGAACACTAGATGTGCCGTTTAGGAGGTCTCTCTTGTACTCTTATAAGTGCCCTCAATCCAGCCAGAAATTAAAAATCTATGTGAACCCATGTTACAAAGTGGTGCCAGGGAACAACGAGCAAGAAGCTTTCATATTTACGTTGTGAAAAACACAGGATTGCTTACGACCTTGCTAAAAGGAGTGCACAATTTAGCATTTAGATGAAATTGAAAACTCACTAAAACTCTCTCTTCAGTGCTGACCTTGTTTCCACCAGTAAAATGTTTCAAAAATTGCAAAGGGAGTGTTAAGTATTGATTTTGCGTTCTAATGGGCATATTGTCCATTGGCTTCCGGCCATAAATAACTGATTTGTAGACTGGGTTGGGCACTGATAGTCAATGCCACTGATGAGCGAAAATGCAAAGGTTTTCTTTATTTTTACTAGCTTTGAAATGTATTTGGAATAAATTTCGACCTTTGCGAATGGTGTGTGTCTTTTTGCTTTGCCATTTAAACCCCTAACTTTTACAATAATTAAATGGACATTTTTATTTTACACTAACAATGCGAAGAGAAAATGTCAGTATACTTGTTTCCAGCTGGTCTGGGCCTGTTTAGAATGAATGGCTTGCAGTGTGTTGAAAATTATATTGCAGTGTGAAAAGACGTAGCAAGAGTACACACAAACACTTCGGAAACTTTGTGAAATAAAAAATCTGGAACTTTCTAAAACCGTAAAACTTCACAGATAGAAAATAGAGACCTTTGTTACCAAACAAGAAAGAGGAATTAGTTTTGGCTACATTAAACATGTGTGCATTGAAAGTTTTGAAAACATGGAGATGTTTTTACTTCTTTTTAATCATTTTAAAATGCCATCTTGAGAATGTAAGTGTGATCATTTATATATTGTACTGCGACTGTATACATGCTTATTGTTGTCACTGCAGTTAGGAAGTGTGTTTTCAGAGTGAAAACGTCATATTGCTATTGATGGACGCCAGAAATGAGTTCAATCTCTAAAAATGCATCTCTACTTACCTCTCTCTGAATCTGTCAAATGCCTGGAGACTGTCTTGAAATCACGTATTTATTAGTACCATTTTGCTTTGCTTTCGTTTCTCATACATTCATGTTATTTTTTTCCAGCATTGTTCAGTGGCATCCCTGCATCCGAAACGCAAACAAATCACAGAATTATTGCTCAGGAAAGGAGCCAGTGTAAACGAAAAAAATAAAGAGTATGTTAACTTTATTTATAGTTAATTCTCATTCATAGGTATATTCGCATTTTTAAAACTTGTCTCATTTTTTTTACCTAGTTTGATGACACCACTCCACGTGGCAGCAGAAAGAGCTCATAATGATGTCTTAGAAGTTCTACACAAGCATGGAGCGAAGGTAGTCTTTCTTGAGTTTGCCTTGTTAGAATCTGTATTTGGGTAAAATTGTGTTAGAAAGGCAGCAGCTTTTGTATCTAGTGTCTTTACTGTCTAGTCAGAAATTTCAAAAATATCAACTTAACTTATTGAAAGTGTTTGGAATGTGTGCCAAGGCAACTAGGCTTGTTGACTCTTAAAGCAGAGCCAAATCTAAAAACACAGCAGGAATGAAACTAAAATCAGAGAATCAAATGCATTTTTAAAGAATTGCTGAAGCCCACTGTAGAAATAATTTTTCGAAGATTGAATGTTCCATGGTCCATTGGCTACTTTCCATAACTGTAAAAAAAAAAAAAAAAAAAAATACATCCTAGTACTGGATTCTTTTGAAGCAAAGGACTAAAATCAAAGACTCTGATGTTAAATGTAATGATCTAGAGGGGGCATAGATTGTTAAACTGAATAAATAAAAATCCTGCACAAATGAAGGGCTAGTGTCCGATATTGTGTAATCCATATCTTATCACTAGAACCCAGCCTGATTCTTTGTGCTAGCCTTAGTGACTTTTTTTAGGGCAAGGTCCTCAAGATACAGGCAAATATTTTAGACTCCCTTCAGTTTTCCGGTATGGGGAAAGATATTTGGGGGAATGTAAAGCCTGAGGGGGTCCCATTTTGTCTACTTTTCTGGTGCCCTTGGTAGCCGAGGTGGTGTCTGCTTTCTCCCAATGTAAATCGGGAGCTCCCTCAAATCAGATTCCCCATCACATGCTGAAATCGGTTGCGGATATCATTGGCCTGGTCTATCGCCGTGTATTTGAAGCTTCTATTTGGAAAAGGATCTTCACGAAGGAATGGAAACTGGCTAATGTCGTCCCCTCTGTTAAAAAAAAAAAAAAAGCCCAATGCGGATCCTGAATCATTGTCAAACTTCAGACCGGTTTCTCTATTGCCAGCAGCAGCTAAGGTCCCGGAAAAATTGGGTAATACATGTTAGAAATTGGGTCTCTGGTTGACAGTCAGTATGCCCTCTGTCTAAGCAGGGACCCTCACTCTAGCCACGGTAAGGAAGATACACCCCCTTTATAAAGCCTGCTCACCCCCTTGGTAGCTTGGCACAATTAGGCTTATCATGGAGGCAATGTGTGAAGTATTTGTACCACCACTAACACAGTGAAAACACCACAAAAGTGACACAGCACCAGTTTAAAAAAATAGCCAATATTCATCTAAATCAAACAAGACGAAAACAACATAAATTCAACAAAACAAGCCAAGTTAAGAATTTTTAAAGTAAAAAGAGTCTTAATCCAGAGAAATCAATGGATGCATTGTTTTTACTTTAAGTACCTGGTTTTCGTCAAAAATAAAGCGGCACGGGCAAGCGTACTTTGGAAAAGTCAGCGTTGCGTTGATTCCTTACTTGCAAGTGAGGCTGTACATCATTTCTCCTTCAGTTGGATAGGGGATGTCATTTTTCTCCAGCAGAAGAGTGATGCGTCGATTTCCTGACGGGCAACCTCAAGTCCGTGCAGGTTCGCAATGATTTTGACGATGTGCGAAATTCTTGGTGGTGAAGAGCTTCGCTGCGTGGGTGATGCGTTGATTTTGGCAGCTGCATACAGGTGTTGCATCAATTTTCCTAGTGCGATGCAGGTGGTGCGGCGAATTTTCAGCTGCAAAGCAGGTACTGCATTGATGATTCTCCCTCACGGCTCCTGTGAGTGAATTTCAGTCTTGGTTACACCAGCTTCTCCTTACAGGGTCCTGGCACTGGATTGAGCACCACTTAACAAGGTAGGAGTCTCAGCAAGAGATTCCAGGTTCTGGCAGAGGAAGTCTTTGATGGCCCTGAGACTTCAGAACAGAGGGTAAAGCTCAGTCTAAGCGCTTGGAGACACTGTTCAATCAAGAGAAAACACAGCAAAGTCCAGCGATTGTCTTCTCAAAGACAGAAGCAGCAACTACAGGCCAACCCAGCAAAGCACACTCACAGGCAAAGGGGCAGTACTCCTTCTCTAGCTCTTCAACTCTTCTCCTTGGCAGAGGTTTCTTTTGAACCAGAAGTAATCTAAAAGTGTGGGGTTTTGGGTCTACTACTTATTCCCATTTCTGCCTTTGAAGTATACTACAAAGGAAAGTCTCTATTGTTGATAAGATCCTGCCTTGGCCTGGCCCCAGACACACACCAGGGTTTGGAGACTGCATTGTGTGAGAACAGGCACAGCCCTTTCAGGTGTAGGTGTCAGCTCCTCCCTCCCCACTGTCGCCCAGGAGATGGATCAGGATATGCAGGACACTCCCCAGCTCCCTTTGTGTCACTGTCTATAGGGAATTCACAAATAGGCCAACTGTCAGTCTGACTAAGACGTGGGTTGCACGGGAAGGCAGAGGCACAGAACGGTTAAGCAAAAAAATGCCCTCTTTCTAAAAGTGTCATTTTGAAACTCACAATCTAAAAACCAACTTTACCAAAAGATGTATTATTAAATTGTGAGTTCAGAGACCCCAAACTCCACATCTCTATCTACTCCTAATTGGAAACCACACTTAAGTGATTAAAAGGCAGTCCCCAGGTGAACCTATGAGATAGTTAGGCCTTGGAACAGTGAAACCGAATTTGGCAGTATTTCACTGTCAGGCCATGTAAAACACATCAGTACATGTTCTACCTTTACATACACTGCACCTTCCCATGGGGCTACCTAGGGCCTACCTTAGGGGTGCCTTACATGTACAAAAAGGGAAGGTTTGGGCCTGGCAAGTGGGTAAATTTGCCATGTTGAATTGGCAGTTTAAAACTGCACACATAGACACTGCAGTGGCAATTCTGAGCCATGTTTACAGGGCTACTCATGCGAGTGGTACAATCAGTGCTGCAGGCCCGGTAACAGTATCTGATTTACAGGCCCTGGGCACCTCTAGTGCACTTTACTAGGGACTTACTAGCAAATAAAATATGCCAATCATGGAAAAGCCTTTGATCAATACAGTTTACACAGAGAGCACTTGCACTTTAGCACTGGTCAGCAGTGGTAAAGTGCCCAGAGTCTTAAAGCCAACAAAAACTGGTAAAAAAAAAAAAAATAGGAGGAAGGAGGCAAAAAGTTTGGGGATGACCCCGCAAAAAGAGCCAGGTCCCACAACACAGCCGACCACTTTTCTGGAAGACAACAATGTGCTTCACCTCTCTCAATCTTGGTTCAGATCCCGTCACAGCACAGAGGCCGCTTTTCTTCATCTCCAAGTCCATTAGATTCAATCTGGACTCTGGCCTTAACGTTGTCTTGGTGCTGTTGGATGTGTCTGCCCTATCAATACAGTCAACCATGGCATCCTTCCCGTCAGGTTAAAGCAGATGGGGTGACTGACACAGCTGCTGAATGGCTAAGGTCCTTTCTGGCCGACTGGGAATAGGTGGTTTGGATAAAAACATTTGTGTCTGAGGCTAAGGGCCTGAGATGGGGAGTGCCGCAGGGATCTTCCCCCAGCCCTACCCTTTTTACCCTTTTTAATATCTACCTGGCTCCCCCAGCTGCAGTGGTGGAATTATTTGACATCAGAGTCATCTCATACGCAGGTGATACTTGAGGAACTTGCACCTTATACCAGGTCCAGGTAAATGTGCCCTTCAAGCATACCAGTGTCTTGGGGAGGCTACCCATCCCAAGCCATGTAATACCTATTTCCACAGGAAGAGGGTGTTCACCCCCCCCCCCCAGCAGGAGGGCAGAAACCTGTCTGAGTGCTGGAAGCAGCTTGGGCTACACAGAAAACCTGAAAAGGCTGGTAGGAGCAATGCTGGGATCCTCTAAGGAGTCCCCAAAGTGCCTATAATCTTACTTCCAATACTGGCAACAGCACCGGGGTATGATTCCGACATGTTTGATAGCAAACATGCCTAGGTTCGGAGTTACCATTATGTAGCTGGACATAAGTAGTGACCTATGTACAGTACATGCATAAAATGGTGTCCCTGCACTCACAAAGTCCAGGAAAATGGAACTGAAGTTTGTGGGGGCACCTCTGCTAGTGCAGGGGTGCCCTTAAACAGAGGTACTTTCACCCTGCCGTCTGGGCTAGGAGGGCCTGCCATCGGAGTAACGTGCAGTGACCTGTAGTGAAAAGGGTGCATGCACCCTTTCACGCAGGCTGCAATGACAGGCCTGCAGATACTCTTTGCACGGGCTCCCCATGGGTGGGATAATACATGCTGCAGCCCATGGGGATCCTCTGGTATCCTAATGCCCTGGTTACCCTATACTAGGGACTTACATAGGGCCACCAGTATGCTAAATGTGGGGTGTAAGTAACATTTTACCAAGTTAGAAGGGAGAGAGCATAATCACTGGGTTCCTGGTTAGCAGGATCCCAGTGAACACAGTCAAACATACTGACAACAGGCAGAAAATGGTGGTAACCATGCCAAGAAAGAGGGTACTTTCCTACAATACCCAACTTCTGTTTATGTATGATATGGACTCAGTTGAGATGAAAGACACTTTATCAGACTGTGTGACTGCAGTGTTGGACTGGCTGAAAGTTAATAAACTCCAGTGGAATCCAGATTAGATGGATGTGCAATTATTTGGCCAAGATCCATCTCTGGGATGGAAGTGAGCCTGGCCAGAGCAGGCGCCACCTCCCCTTCCCCCCACAACACCTGCTAGAAATTTAGGGATCCTTTTTCATACCAGCTTTCTTTTGGGGCCCAGGTATCAGCTGTAGTGAAAACGTGCTTTTGAATTATGAAGATGTTGAAAAATGTTCTACACTACCTCCTTCTTGAAGACTTAGGTGACGGTAGCAAGAGGATTAATCTAGATTGGACTATTGCAATGCCCTTTATTTGGGCTTGCTTGATTACTTGTTAAATCGATTACATGTAATTCAAAATAAGTCAGTCTGCTTATTGTTTAAAATTCCGAAGTGTGCTTGGGTGTTTCAGCTGTGGAAAAAATTACACTTGCTTCCAATGTGGTAGTGCATTCTGTTTAAGGCTTTGATTCTGGCCCACCAGAGCTGTCACAAGCAGGAATCTTAAGTATCTGGATGAGAGGGTGTTGGAATATTGTCAGGCTCGGTCTCTGCGCTCCTTCTCGGTCTTGGCTGCTAGAGCTTGGAACCAATTACCTATGCACCTCAGACTGATTAACTCTGTGGTGAGATTTAGGAAAGAATTGAAGACTTTTTTTGTTTAAGCAGGGTTGAGCAGCTATAGGCGGTCACAACCTACCCCTTTATCTTACCTAGAGTGCTAGGGCACTCTGAGTAGCTGTACAATATATAAGTACTCTGCATTCATCCATTCATCCATTATACAAGGAGCATTGTTGAACAGGAATATCCTGTGCCTTAATGTCATGGTAAACTTTTTTTTTTTTAAACAAATCAGATTTTGTTGATTTAGTTTTACCCATAGAAGTACATTCAGCATCTCACCGGGGGAAGCCTAGATGCAATTATTTTCGTTAGATGTGGTGAGACGAGATACAGGCTTCAGCTAGAGTTTCATCCATGAGGTCTGGAATGAATGCCAGGATTTTCCTCAGGCCTGTAGCTAGGAAAAAAACAGTAGAAGATGACTACTTTACTTTGAGGATTCAGAGAGTTGTTCTTTAAAAAAAAAAAAAAAAAAACACAATACTTGGTGACTTTGAAAATTGGTTTTACTAGCGACATGAGGCTGAAGGGCACCATCATGACTAATGATCAATACCTGTATTATGCCCACACAAGTTTATAAAGTGATTTCCATTGTGAATGGCATCATCAACATGTGATGATGGGTTAGAATCCGGATGATTTTCAATAAGGTCCGAGTGTCATGTCTTTTGAAGAATGACCATTTGGTAATGGATCTTGGTGGACATTTAGAGGTTGGGTCAAGATTTAATTATCTTATTATGAGTAGTATAGATTTTATGATTGGAAACATTTCTGATGGTAATGGTTAGTGATGCAGGAATGTTGGCCTACTAGTTTAGGCTGATGATATGGCCTGGAATATTAGGTCTTTGTGAATTCTTCTTTGTCTTTTTAAGGCTTTCAGAGCTTCTGTTTGTAATTGCCCTCTTGTTTTCCACAATTCCTGGTGATTCTTTTACTGATGTCAATTTCCTCGGTGTAGCAAACATTGAAGGTTATTATACGTTTTTCGAATAGTGTGACATATCTTCAATGATTAAAAGCATTTAAATTTGAAATTATGATTTTTGAGGAGTTTAGAGAATTCTGAATGTGAGAAGTCCATTATGGGCCCTACTAAGACCTTTTTCAGTTTATATTGGCCATTTACATGGCGTTTTATAAGGGTCTTTTGTAAAAGGTATTTTCTAAGCAGTCTAACCAGTCTAACTTAATGGTTTTCTTTCAGTGTTTATGGTGTCCTTGGGAGCTGTGATCGGGTCCAAAGTGTGTGGAATGGATTTCTAATAATTATGGAAGAGTCAGTTTTTAGCAAAATTCCAAGGAATGTTAACGTTTTCTGGAAAGATATGCTAGAGTAGTGCATTAGCATGCAGGTAATGCGATTGTGGAAGGTAGTTATTAGCTGGTAGATCTTGTGGAATCGGATGCCTATTCCTGTATGAGTTTGGTTGTTAATGATATCAGCTCAGGGAAGAAGGGAAGGGGAGTGTGCTAGTTTACAGGACCATTTGTTTTTATGAATGCTGGCTAAGCCTGTACTGGACTTGGATTGTCTATCTTTGTCCAATATGTCATATCTGAAAAGCAGTAGGAGTGTTTAGAGGATTCAGAGAATCCAGGTTTTGTGAAAAAGAGCAGAAGACACTTAGTATAGTTTCCTGGTAGAGTATAATGGAAGGTGAAGGCATGCCTGTAAATTTCTGCCTATCTGTCAGTAGACAGCACCAAACATTGTAAGAGAATGAGAGAATGATCCATTTCTACATGAGCAACAGTAATAGTAATGGGCTTTCTGAGACCCAGGAAGTTTATTACTCTGACCACATGGGATAATTACTAGGATTCGTAATTGTGGTAATGATATTCAGTAAGTCAAGCCCTGTAAAAACGTGAGCAAAAACAGTACTTTAGTTTGAGATATTGATGCAGCAAGGGCAGATAAAATAATCTGCTGTCAATTACATAACAAGGGTCCTTCATTTATGCCAGTAACATGGTTGTTGTTGATGATGATAATCCAGACTGCCTTTAAATGAATGGCACTGGTACAGGACATGGAGCTTGAGGTATTCCTGGTTGCAACATACAGCTGGCATTTTATTCCTTTATTGTTGGTGGCAGCATCAAATGCAGAGTTACCTCTTGCACAGAAGACATATTCAAGTTTTTAGATGGACCGAGAGAGACCAGAATAGATTATTAGAATAGAATGTTACTGAAATGTCATCAGCAAAGAGAACACCTGCGTTGGTATCTGTCATAGATTTGCTTGCAGGCCTCGCTTCTTCTGAGGCTTCCTTCATACCATACACACTTGTGCGTGAAAATCTGAACTTTGGTGGTTCAGGGGAGTATGGCTCTGAGCACAGTCACCTCATTAGGTGATGCTTGGACGGTTCACAAGGAAAAGAAGGTGGTACTAAATAAACTGTATTGTATGATTTCCATTGTACTTCCATGCAGGCACATGCTTTTTGTGTACTGAAAATATTCCAGAATGCATTCACCTACAAGTAAAGTAGTTGGTACAAGTCTGCTTTTGGCTTCATAGCTTTAAGAACACCTCGTTCATGGTGTTATTATTTTTTTACGCCGGCTTCTCTTATTCCTGCAGCTCCTCCTAGAGGTCCTATCCTACTGACAACACTGCTGCGACCTTTATTTATTTTTTATTTTATTTTATTTATTTAATGCGTTTTTATATAGCGCGGACTTTACCCGAAGGTGTCAGAGCGCTTCACAATAGGCAAAGTAAAGATACAAGAGGAGAAGAATTACAAGTGAGCCTGTTACAAAAACAAGCGTTGCATTACAAGAGGCAATCGTGATAATTGTGCACGTATCAAGAGCAAAAAATAAACGAGGTAGCAAACGATACGTTATGAGAGGAAAAAGTGACGTGTGCAGGTTACAAGAGCAAATAAAGTACGAATAGAGGTAAAAAAAGTTGCAATCAATGGTAGACACTCAAAACACTAAAACAATAGTTACGTTACATGAGGCAGTGGTGGCCGTTGTGCATGTATCAAAAGCAAACGAGATATAAGAGGTAGCAAATGATACGTTGAAAAGGAAAGGTGCCGTGTGCATGTTACAAACGAGTACAAAATACAGGTAGAGGTAAAATACTGCACTAAATGGCAGACACTCAAAACACAAAAACACCCTGGGAAGGCACTTCTATAGGCATGGAGAACAGAATATCCTATAATGGAAGGACTTCCTTCTGAAAACAGAGGGCTTGAATTAACTTTGGAAGTGTCTTTGAAGGAGGAGAGCTTTGAGGTCAGTTTTGAAGGCCTGGGAAGAGGTGGTGGTCCGAAGCTGAGGCGGAAGTGAGTTCCAGATTCTCACCGCGTTGCCTGAAAAGGATTGGGCCATCAATCTTTCCTTCTTGAAAATGGGAGGTTCAAGCAATAACTTTTCTGCATTACGTGATGGTCTGGAGCCCCCAGAGAGTTTCAGTTTATTCACCAGGTAGCGAGGGGAGGAGGAGTGCAAGGCTTTGTGGGTGATACATGCAGTTTTGTAGATAGATCTAGCCTCTATGGGAAGCCAACGGAGGGTGGATAAAATGGGTGTGATGTGGTCGCTTCTTTTGGCCCCATATATGAAACGAGCTGCTGAATGGAGAATAGACTTCAGGGGGGAAAGGTGGGATTTGGGAAGGCCAGTAAGAAGAGAGTTGCAGTAGTCCAATCTGGAGAGAACCAGCGCTTGGACCAGGGTTTTAAGGTCGTGCTCCGGGAAGAAGCGACGAATCCCCTAAAGAAGGCGCAGTTGGTGTCGAGCAGACTTTGCAATGGAGTTAATGTGGGAGAGTAGATTACGTTTTTTGTCGAGAATGACACCAAGGGATTTTGCGCTCTCGACAATGATGGGCTTATTGTTCATTAGATTGATCTGATCCATCCATGTTTGCACTGGGGGATGAGAAAGGGAGGAGGAAAGGAGGAGGAATTCTGTTTTGGAGGGATTCAGGATCAGTTGATGAGTTACCATCCAGTTTTGAATGGAGTCGAGAGTAGAGCTAAGGAAGGAGAGATCGTGATTGGAGGCCACCTTAAGGTAAATCTGAGTGTCATCCGCATATAGATGATAGTGGATCCCGGATTTACTCAGCAGATTTCCCAACGGTTCTAAATAGAGATTGAACAGTGTGGGTGCAAGTATGGAGCCTTGAGGAACACCTTGACTGACTGCTACAGGAGCTGAAAGACTGTTCGCTATTTTGATCATTTGGGATCTATCAGAGAGGAAGGAGGCAAACCATTTGAGCACAGTGCCCTCCATGCCCATTCTCTGTTGAAGAGTGTTAAGGAGAGTGTTGTGATTGACAGTGTCAAAGGCTGCAGAAAGGTCAAGAAGAATTAGAAGACAAGACTCCCCTGAATCGAGTATCCGCAGCGCGTCATCAATCACTAGCAGCAGGGCTGTTTCAGTGCTGCAGTTTTGAATGAAGCCAGACTGGAAATTGTCAAGAAGATAATTTTCCTTGATATGGCGAGAGAGTTGTTTCGCTACACATTTTTCTGTGATTTTCGCAAGAAAGGGTAGGTTAGTGATGGGACGGTAGTTGTTGAGGTCGTTCGCATCAGCAGTGGTTTTTTTTTAGCAGAGGGGTGACCTGCCCAGTTTTGAAGGACACAGGAAGGGAGCCTTGACTGAGGGAGAGGTTGACCAGAGTTGTCCAGTAGGACCTTTAGTGACCTCCTCTTTAAGTCTGTTCCCAGGAAGTCTCCTAGTCCTTGAAGTACCAAGACTCAAGATGGGCAATCCAATTCATTGCTTCACCCTAATTATTTGGGACATTCCAGAAGATGTTCTTGGACTCCTTACCATCCTCGTCCAGGATCTCATTTTTGTTCATTCTCTTTCAACAACTTGCCAACCTTATCGGAATCATCTCCTCTTAGAATTTCATTGATGGATGCCCTTGCTGCAATCAGTGAAGTACTAGTGAGGAAGGCTGTGAAACACTGATTAAGTTATCTTTGAAACTCCTCACTGTTGCTCTTCCTCAAGACTAATTTGATCTCTCGCTCTAGTATCATTGGAACCAGCAGTAGAGCTTTTCCTAACACCAGCTTCAACTAAGATTGAATCTTGCAGATTGCAGAAAACGTATGACGCCAGATACCAAATGCCTTTTCCTCCCTTTGGACCCTCAACCTGAATTTGATGTAGTTTCAGCAGTGAGAAAGTATCATTCCATTTCCCTAGCTTCATCTACCCCCTTGAAAGTAAACAAATTGATTTTGTTGGTCAGAAAACTCTGTGGGTCTGGCCAGCCACAGTGAAAGCAGCCGGTGCTACTGGTTTACTCAGCAGACATGACCAATTTTTCTTGGACTCAGCAGTGCCTCACTGGAACATTTCCTAAACAGGTATAGGAAGCGATTCTCTGTATAGAGTACCAAACGAAGTACACTGTGTAGAGAGTCCAGTGTAGCCCCAAAAATGTGCAGAGGCTGAAATAGATAGGTCTAGAGCTCTATTTGTTTTAGTGTGGGCGAGCAGCTAGGCTTATCAGGGAGTTGTCTTAAGCATTTATTGTACTCACAGAGGCAATATATGAGACACACACCCAAAGAATAAATCTGAGACCAATCTAGAAAAATGACAGTTGCTTTTTTAAATGTTTTGAACCCAAGAAATTTGTTACCAGGTAAGCAGTTTTCCAGTTAAAAAAATACTTTGTTTAAAAAATCAACACTGTGCAGTTTTCAGAGTATTCATTGTTAACCCATGGGTGGAAAACAAGAACACAGTTTCTCCAGTAAGTTAACAACTTACAACCCCAGTCTTCAGGGTTTCAGGCTAGCACTAGGCAAGGTTCAGGTTGGTACCTAGAGTGCACCTCCCGCGGCACAGGATCGGCTGGGTGCCAAGGTTGAAGTCTAATTCGGTGCCCAATGTTAGTCAGTGGAGACTGGGGATAGGGGTTGGCGGGGAGGGGTGGGGGGGGGAGTGGGTATAATCGACAAAGACATTGCAGGGGCATATCTGCTCACGCAGATATGCCTTCGCATGTAATATAATGCACCCTGCCTTTAGGGTTGGAAGGCCTGCCAGAGAGGTGACTTACATATATTGCATGCAGTGTGCAGGGGACAGGGCATACAGGCTGTGCGCCATGTTGTGTTTTCATTTTAGGTCTTAACCAAGACACGCAGTCTGCAAAAGCAGCACTGGGTGCTCTAAGTGAGAGGGTCCCTGAGGGAGGCACAATCTGTGCTGCAGCCTTCTGGGGCCTTCCTTTAGTAGCCCATACCCTGGGAACCAGGGGTACCATTTACTAGGGACTTAGAGTGGCAACTAAAGGTTTGCCAATTGGGAAAAACAACTGTGCAGCTTTAGGGAAAGAGATCTGGCACTGTGGACCTGTTTAGCAGGAACCCAGTGCACTTTGAGTCCAAATTGCACCAGAAACCAGGCAAAAAAGAGAGGGTGTGACCATGTCAAAAGAGGCACTTTTCTACAGCAGGATACAGAGAATTTTCAAAATGTAATGCAAGAAAACCTGATCTTAACTAATTTGGTCTTGAATGCAGCCGTTGACTCCTGAAACCTGGCTGCCTATGGCTGTTGTCTTATTCTACCTGTGCAGTCGAGCTTTGCTCCCTCTTAAGGACTTAAAGTCAGAAGCTCAATAGAAAATGTTGTTCCTTCCTTTCTCTGGTAGGTCTTTCTTTGACTTGTGGATGAAGAAATTGAACACATGAAGTCGGTATTTTCGATTGTGAAGGGTGTATGATTGGAATAAATAAATGAATGCATAAAGAAAGCATAATTAAGTCCTATGAACGCTGTAGTTCCCAACAGAGGATTGAAATCTTACAGTGACCTTAACACTACCATTGGCAATAGCAGAAAAAGCAGCTGTGTTATCAGCCAAGAGAGTCCAGGTTAGAGACTGGCAACAAGCAACCGCAGCCACAGGATAGCCTAGTTCTAAATGGTGACTCTCTTCCCCACCTCGGTTCGCCCTTCAGGTATGAGAAAACATCAGCAAGCACTGGAAAGAGGGGAAAATAGCACAAAGCACAGTGGTGCTTGTTGTAAACTAGGGTAGGGGTTGAGGAGATCAAAACCCTACTCAAGCAGCAACCACTATTTGTCAGGGTGAACTCGCAAGCAAAACCCAAATTAAAATATGCTTAACTCTCTGGTAGCTTGGCACAAAGAAGTCAGGCTTAAGTTCGAGGCAGTGTGAAAAATATATGTGCAGCACTTCAAACAGTAATACAGTGAAAACATAATAAAAGAAAAAACTCGCACCAATTTAGAAAAATAGTGACATTGAATAAATAATTTGAGATCCGGGCAACAAAAAATCCAATTATTGGAACCAAAATTTCGCAACTTCATAGTTGTAGGTAAAAATAGTGTCTACAAGCACAAAGTGGCAACTGTGGTTATCTGGTTGTGCCAGACCGGAACAGAGTCACAAGTTCAGATTGTGATGGGTCAGATATCGGGACCCAGTTTGGCCTGATAAACAAAGTACCTTAAATCCTACTTTGTGGAGCATTGCAAGATCCCACATCAAGAATGTCATGCAGCAGCTCTTCTGGGGAAGCTGTGGGGCTGCAATACATAGTCTTGCTTTTTCATCTAGGATGCCATTGATTGAGCACTGGTGGTTCTGAAGAAGCTGCAGGGCTGTAATGCAGAGTCCTGCATCAGGGATATGTAGTGCTGTGCCTGTTCAGAGCAGCTGCAAGGACATGTTGTGCTGGGTCAGTTCTGCTCACAGGACTACAAATGGAATCAGAGTACCTTAAGACCAATTTCCAACGGTCCAGGACTAGGGGGGGGGTTCAGCAGAGTGAGTCAAGATGCTGGGCTCAAGGTGGTTAGAGCCTTTTCTATCCCTGAGGCTTTGATCTGAAGGCCAGCCAGCTAGCCATTGGAGTAACTCTTGTGGTCCTGGGCTCATGTTGCTGGTCCAGTCTTTTTCCTCAGTCAGCAGAGTAAAACTCCTTTTTGCAGAGCAGCCCAGCAGTCCTTCAGAGTCTTGTACAGGTCCAGAGGTTTACTGAAGAGTTGGGTCTAAAGGCCTATTAATTATAATTGGTACCCACTTCCAAAATAGGCGAAGATTGTGAAGGTTTTCACCCCCATAGGTGTTTGCTGTTTCTTGTCTCCTTGCCCTGGCCCCATCTTGTCTGGGGTCACAAAAGATGAATGTCAAACCCTTTGTGAGTGTGCTCAGACAGAGCCTTTGTGATGTGCAGGAGTGGTCGGTGACAGCCAGTCAAGTCAGAGATGGCCCATTGTTCCAACACCTATTTCCCCTTTGTCTCGCTGTCTGCGACCACTACACAAAGACCAGCTGGACCAAGCCATATGACCCAGGATAGCAGGCACCAGATTGTTGGGACAAGAAAATGCTAACTACCTAAAAGTGCCATTTTTAGAATTGTACTTTAAAATCTGACTTTACCATTAAAGAATGCTTTCAATTATATATTTTTAGACACCAAACTATATATTCCTTCCGCTTCCAGTTGAAAGATACCACTTATTAAATGTATTGACCTAACTCAATGTTATCCCATGGGAGAGGCAACCCTTGCAGTAGTGAATACAAAACTGTAAGTGTTTTCACTGCCAGAACATTTAGAAGTTAAACGTATATGTCCAACTTTTAAATACTAATCTACAAACTGAGGTGCACTGTTCTGAAATTTAAACTGTTCTACCGATTAGGATGGGAGTGTTGGGTCCCCACAAGCACTAGCTTTTTAGAAACAGAGCTGAGCCTTATATTTGGAAACATGCACCTATGTTTGTAGATTCAGGTTATCTTGGGAGTTGGCGCACTGGACCAAATAACTCTACCCATTTCTTGCCCCTCCTTGATTTTTGTGAGAACATTTTTAATACCCTGCCATGTGTATCCTTTACGGCCTATCCTAGGGGTGACTATGTATTTAAAAGGAAGGCTTTGGTGTTGCAAATAGTTTGTGAAGTTGAAATGGCAGTTTAAAACTGCACACAGAGACTGCAGCAGCAAGCCTCAGTCATGTTTTCAAGGGCTGCTTAAGTGGGTGGCACGATGAGTGCTTCAGGGTCCACTAGTAGCATTTAATTTACAGGCCCTAGGTACATGTAGTACCACTTTACTAGGGACTTGCAAGTAAATTAAAAATGCCAATTTGTTTTAAGACCGTTTCACAATTTTTAAAGGAGGGAGCACACAAACTTTAGCAACGATTAGCAGTGGTAACGTGCACAGAATCCTAAGGCCAACAAAAACAAGAGCAGAAAAAATAGGAGGTTTAAGGTAAAACATTTGGAGGAGGACCACCCTAAGGCTGACAGGTCTAACAGCGCTAAATATTCTGCAAATTGCTGTTCTCTGAGGGTGGAACCAACCATACTTTCTAGCACCACCCAGAACAAGAGGTTTGCAGTCTTCTACATAAGGAAGCACTGGAGAAGGGACCCTTATTCCGAAAAAGAACAGGAATTTATTCCTGTTACCTTGTAGCTCAAAAGAAGAATCCCACACAGGATTCAAGACCCTTTCTAGACCTAAAACCATGAAAAAAGTAAATTAAGAACAAACTTTTTAAGGGTTGGTCCTTCATCGTATCTTTGTTCAACCTCATCCAGGCGATTGGATGAGTGCCAAAGAACTTCAGTTTCCTTAATCTCACATTCCAATTGCAAGAAAACATTGCAGGTTCTTGAGGTTTATGGTGGGCATCAGTAGTACCAATATAAAGTTTGATTTGAATTCAAGTCTGCTCCTAGAAATGTCTGAAAGTACTTTGCCTTGGTTTCCGCACCTTTCATGTAGGTTTTCCTTCCAATCAGAAGCCCTCTCACCCATTGCTCTATAGTATAGGCCATGCCCTTTGAGCCTCTTCAGAGGACGTACGTGCAGCATACATCTTGGAAAGCAGCTTTCATTATATCCATCACTTGTCCGCCTAGTTAGTGAAATTCAAGAGCCATGCTGTAATGAATTTTGTTCCGTTTTCCTCCGTGAAATTGTCAAGAGAACTTATCCAGGCTTGCTGTTCTGTAGTAGAGCTTTTGAAATTCTTTAGATGTTCATGTGAAGGTCTACCTGCATAGAGCTAAGGACATAGAACAATTTGATCATTTTTTGACAACTGTACACCTGTTCATAAAGGTTTAGCACCATCAAAACTGTGCATGTCTTAATGGGTTGTTTATTGAATTGTACTTTTGTTACAATGCTAACAAAACATTTTCTTCTAAACACGGAGCCCATTCTGCTAGGGGTAAGGCAGTTACCCCCTCAGTACCAATGAATGTTTCCTTTATTAAAATATATATTTACCTCTTGAATGTTCGTACATATTTTCAACAGACATTGTCTTCATTCATAGTTCAGGTCTGATGCCTAAGCAGGCAAAGCTTCATTTATGGAATGTATTTAGTTAGCGTAGTTTTTTTTTTCCCCTACAATGAGAATGTTGGTCCTTTCAGTGCTTAGAACTACCAATCATGATAAGCTGAAGGAAAAGTTTCTTACTGTAATGATAGTTCGCCAGTGGAAGTCTCCTCCTCCTCTAAGACAAGACGAGGGAAATTACTGCTAATCTCTTAAAATACTTGATGCCTATGAAAAGAGAACTTGTGATGAGATTGTGGTAGGGAGCTCTTTTTAAGAGAGCTGTATTAATGTTATTTAAAAGACAAAGTGAACATTGCTGTTGGACCATGTCCTTTTTCCAGGGCCATCCCCAAACTTTTTGCCTTCCTCCTCCTGTTTTTGTTGGCTCTAGGTCTCTGGGCACTTTATCCCTGCTGATCAGTGCTAAATTGCATGTGCTCTCCCTTCTAAAGTTGGTATGATTGGCTTACACCTGATAGGCTTATTTAATTTACCTGTAAGTCCCTTGCAAAATGGTGTATCATGTAGCCAGGGACTGTAAATTAAATGATACCAGTGGGCCTGCAGAGCAGATTATGCCACACACAGGAGTAGCCTTTCAAACCTGTCTCAGGCCTGCCACTGCATGTCCTGGATGTGTAGTTTACTGCCTCTTTGACTTGGCAAATTAAACTATTTGCCAAGGCCTAAACCCCCCTTTTGCTACACCTAAGTCACCCCTAAGGTTGGCCCTCGATAGCCCTATGGGGGGGGCAGGGCGCTGTGTATGTAAAAGGTAGTTCATATATCTTGTCCTCGTGGTGACAAATGGCCAAACTAGTTTCTCACTACTGTGAATGCTGCTCCTCTCATATGATTACATTGGAAAAGCCCTGACATATGTCGGTGGTATCTTTTGATCTATAAGGAGTAGCGTAGGCTTGTGTAGTATGTTTGGAATGGTAGTGAGAAATCCTGCTTACTGGTTAGGTGGATTTTTTTATTACTATTTTAGAAATGACACTTTTAGAAAGTGGGCATTCCGCTTTGCATATAACTCTAGTGCTTTTGCAACCTAACTCCAATCCACGTCTGGGGCAGAGTGACAGCTGCACTTGGTGCACACTTTCCAGACAGCCATCACATAGGAAAGGCTGGGTGTGTCAGAAGAGGCGCATCTGCATATTAAGTCTTCCTGGGCTGGGGAGAAGGGTCATTCACACCTTACTTCTGAATAGACTGTGTCCTGCCCTGACACAATGGACTGATTACCCCATACTGATATATGGAGACAGGACTGAGTTGAGAGGATGATGTTCTTCACTTAAAAGGATTCTTTTGAAGTTAACCCCTCAATAAAGGCATTTTTGAGTATAAGAATTAGGGCTCTTGCACCTTGATTGTAGAGCGCTTTTGGAACTGGGACTGAACTTCTGCCAGATGGACTGCTGCCAGCCTGTCCCCTGACTTGATCCCAGGTGAGACACTGGGACGCTATGCAGGCTGGACACTAGATGCTGCTGGAAGGACTCACCAGGAACCGACTTGGTACTGCCCTGCTGTTGTGCTGACCTGTGACCTGCTAGGTCACTAGAAGGACTGCTACTGCTTTCATCAGGACATTTGTGCTGGCCTGCCTGCCTGGATCCTGCAGCCTTTTGCCTCACTCAGCTGTCTTCAGGGGCTGGGTGGTGTGCCACCCTGTTCGCTGCTCTATAGCACGAGGGAAGTGCTATTCCTCACACAGGTGCGTGGTGAGCACTGCTGTATTGGGTCATGGAGCGGCGTGGTGCAAGGAGAGCACCTAATTTTGATTGGTGCAGTGCATTAGGAGTGCTGCACCTGACCAGAACAGGGCATGAAGAGCACTTCTTTCTTTGTCTGCTTCGAGGCGCAGGGAGCGGTTGTACCCTCCCACCCAAACCCAGGAGAAATAGAGGAGCCCGTCTGCAACCTGTCTTCAAGCGACAATAAGGCGAGTTCTCAAGTACCGCTGGGGCACAGACTGGAACCTACTTGAGCAAGATCACGGTCACAGCCTGAGCTGCACTGTGAGCACGTCGCCGGAGGGAAGAGGAGCTGTCACGCTGCCTTGGGGCCAACCTTTTCTCCAGGGAAAGAGGGCACTCTCAAGTGGAACAACCTGGATCTTGGGGCGGCCATGCCAGAGACTTGCGGGTTGCTGCAGTGTTCCGAAGTAAGAATTTGTGGGGGGACTGGGAGAGGTCTCCACGCCTGCTTCCGTTCTTTGATCGCCCCACCGCCAGGAGAACTGTGACTGTGTTCCCTTCGACCAATGAGTTCCCAAAGGGGATGCGGGGGAAGGCTTGTTTGACATTTCCTTCACAGGACGAAGAGACCTCAATGGAGGCCCTGTCCTGCAGGGAGGGATTCCTGCCTGTAATTACCACATTTCCCGTGAGAAACATGACGTCCTTGTCAGGGCAGCATTTCATTATGGTAGTCTGCCCTCATTGTGTATGCTGCATTTTCTTTTCCCTGTTGTGACCTGGGGCTGTTTTGTAATGTCCTGCTTGCCTTGTTGGAAGGACATATTCATGCTTTCATGGTCTACCTGATATGTAGTAGTTCTCAAAATTTTTTTTTTTTTTTTTGTGTGTTTTTTTAACATAGTTGTACAGAGCTCATGTGGTATTGGGACTGCTACATGAATAATTCATAGAAGATCCCTGTAGGAAGTTGGCTCTGTATGCACTATTTCAAAGTAAGGAATAGTATGCACAGAGTCCAAGGGTTCCCCTTAGAGGTAAGATAGTGGCAAAAAAAAGATAATACTAATGCTCTATTTTGTGGTAGTGTGGTCAAGCAGTAGGCTTATCAAAGGAGTAGTGTTAAGCATTTGTTGTACACACACAGGCAATAAATGAGGAACACACACTCAAAGACAATTCCAGGCCAATAGGTTTTTGTATAGAAAAATATATTTTCTTAGTTTATTTTAAGAACCACAGGTTCAAATTTTACATGTAATACTTCAAATGAAAGGTATTGCAGGTAGGTACTTTAGGAACTTTGAATAATCAAAATAGCATATACACTCTTCACATAAATCACATATAGCTATTTTAAAACTAGACAGTGCAATTTTCAACAGTTCCTGGGGGGAGTAAGAGTTAGTTAGTTTTTGCAGGTAAGTAAACCACCTACGGGGTTCAAGTTTGGGTCCAAGGTAGTCCACCGTTGGGGGTTCAGAGCAACCCCAAAGTTACCAAACCAGCAGCTCAGGGCCGGTCAGGTGCAGAGGTCAAAGTGGTGCCCAAAACGCACAGGCTTCAATGGAGAAGGGGGTGCCCCGGTTCCAGTCTGCCAGCAGGTAACTACCCGCGTCTTCGGAGGGCAGACCAGGGGTGTTTTGTAGGGCACCGGGGGGGGGGGGGGGACACAAGTCCACACAGAAAGTACACCCTCAGCAGCACGGGGGCGGCTGGGTGCAGTGTGCAAACACGCGTCGGGTTTTCAATAGGTTTCAATGGGAGACCAAGGGGTCTCTTCAGCGATGCAGGCAAGGGGGGGCTCCTCTGGGTAGCCACCACCTGGGCAAGGGAGAGAGCCTCTTGGGGGTCACCCCTGCACTGGAGTTCGGATCTTTCAGGTCCTGGGGGCTGCGGGTGAAGAGTCCTTTCCAGGCATCGGGATCTGAGGAACAGGCAGTCGCGGTCAGGGGGAGCCTCGGGATTCCCTCTGCAGGCGTCGCTGTGGGGGCTCGGGGGGGGGGGGCAACTCTGGCTACTCACGGTCTTGCAGTCGCCGGGAAGTCCTCCCTGAAGTGATTGTTCTCCACAAGTCGAGCCGGGGGCGTCAGGTGCAGAGTAGCAAGTCTCACGCTTCTGGCGGGAAACGCAGGTTGTTTAAAGTTGCTCCTTTGTAACAAAGTTGCAGTCTTGGATGAACAGAGCCGCTGTCCTCTGGAGTTCTTGGTCCTTCTAGAGCAGGGCAGTCCTCTGAGGATTCAGAGGTCGCTGGTCCCTGGGGAAAGCGTCGCTGGAGCAGTGTCTTTAGAAGGGGGGAGACAGGCCGGTAGAGCTGGGGCCAAAGCAGTTGGTGTCTCCGTCTTCTCTGCAGGGTTTTTCAGCTTAGCAGTCCTCTTCTTCTTAGATTGCAGGAATCTGAGTTCCTAGGTTCTGGGGAGCCCCTAAATACAGAATTTAGGGGTGTGTTTAGGTCTGGGAGGGCAGTAGCCAATGGCTACTAGCCCTGAGGGTGGCTACACCCTCTTTGTGCCTCCTCCCAAGGGGAGGGGGTCACATTCCTATCCCTATTGGGGGAATCCTCCATCTGCAAGATGGAGGATTTCTAAAAGTCAGAGTCACCTCAGCTCAGGTTGCCTTAAGGGCTGTCCTGACGGGCCAGTGACTCCTCCTTGTTTTTCTCATTATCTCCTCCGGCCTTGCTGCCAAAAGTGGGGCCGTGGCCAGAGGGGGCGGGCAACTCCACTAGCTGGAATGCCCTGGGGTGCTGTAACAAAGGGGGTTGCAGTTCCTGCAAGGGGGAGGTGATAAGCATCTCCACCCAGTACAGGCTTTGTTACTAGCCACAGAGTGACAAAGGCACTCTCCCCATGTGGCCAGCAACATGTCTCGAGTGTGGCAGGCTGCTAAAACCAGTCAGCCTGCATGGGTAATTGGTTAAGGTTTCAGGGGGCACCTCTAAGGTGCCCTCTGGGGTGTATGTTACAATAAAATGTACACTGGCATCAGTGTGCATTTATTGTGCTGAGAAGTTTGATACCAAACTTCACAGTTTTCAGTGTAGCCATTATGGTGCTGTGGAGTTCGTGCATGACAGACTCCCAGACCATATACTCTTATGGCTACCCTGCACTTACAATGTCTAAGGTTTTGCTTAGACACTGTAGGGGCACAGTGCTCATGCACTTGTGCCCTCACCTATGGTATAGTGCACCCTGCCTTAGGGCTGTAAGGCCTGCTAGAGGGGTGACTTATCTATACTGCATAGGCAGTGTGAGGTTGGCATGGCACCCTGAGGGGAGTGCCATGTCGACTTACTCGTTTTGTCCTCACCAGCACACACAAGCTGGCTAGCAGTGTGTCTGTGCTGAGTGAGGGGTCCCCAGGGTGGCATAAGACATGCTGCAGCCCTTAGAGACCTTCCCTGGCATCAGGGCCCTTGGTACCAGGAGTACCAGTTACAAGGAACTTACCTGGAACACTGGTGCTGGGGCCTGGTTAGCAGGCCTCAGCACACTTTCAAATCAAAACTTAGCATCAGCAAAGGCAAAAAGTCAGGGGGTAACCATGCCAAGGAGGCATTTCCTTATAATCCCCCTGTAGGAGAACTGGGGTTACAGATAAGTAGTGATTGCTGATGACGGTTTATATGAACCAGTTCCCTAAAACATTTTACCTCAATTCATCAAGCATCTTAAACCTATTTTGTACATTAAAGATTGCAGTCAGTGTTTTCTGTGCTGCACAAAAATATTCAACATGTAAGAGCAATGGCAAAATATTCCATATTTCCCGAAAGCTCTCATGCTTGCAGTTAGTAAAACAGCCACATTTTTTAAATATTGGACAAAGATAAAATTGTTGTGAACTTGCAAACATTATAGATCAGTGTGTAAGGGCATCAAGGAGAATTTACATTGCAGCGCTGTAGGAAAGTACCCTCTTTTTGTAATGGTTACCCCCCACGTTTAGCCTGTGGTCAGTGTGTTTTGACTCTGCTCACTGGGATGCTGCTAACCAGGGCCACAGTGACTGTACTCTCTCCCTCTACATTTGGTTGCTTAGGACTTTTCACATCACACAATTGGCATACTGGTGCCTCCATACAAGTCTTTAATATATGGTACTTAGGTACCCATGGCATCGGGGCACCAGAGGTTCCCCATGGGCTGCAGCATGTATTTTGCCACCCATGGGAGCCCACGCAAAATGTGTCTGCAGGCCTGCCATTGCAGTCTGCGTGAAAAGGTGCATGCACCCTTTCCCTACAGGTCACTGTAAGTCACCCCTGTGGTAGGCCCTCCTAGCCCAGAGGACAGGATACTGGACACAAGTCACTACCTGTGTCCAACTACATAATGGTAACTCCAAACCTGGGCATGTTTGGTATTAAACATGTCAGAATCATACCCCCAATACTGTTGCCAGTATTGAGTCTATGATTTCATGCACTTTGGGGGCTCCTTAAAGGACCCCCATCATTGCTCCTACCACTCTTCTGTGGTTTTCCGGGCAGTCCGCGCTGCTGCCACCCCTCATACAGCTTTCTGCCCTCCTGCTGCTTGACCAGCTCAAGCAGAGGAAGGCAGAACAAAATATTTCCTTTTGGAGAAGGAACGAACACCCTCTCACTTGGAAACAGGCGTTACATAGCTTGGGAGGTGACGCCTCCCCAAGCCACTGGTATGCTTTGAAGGGCACATTTGGTACCCTCCTTGCATAAATCAGTTTGCACCAGTCCAAAGACCCCTGGTACCTGCTAATGTGAAACTGGACAATGGAAAGGGGATTGAACACTCCCCCTGTCCATCACAACCCCGGGGGTCGTGCCAGAGCTCCTCCAGGCGGCCACTTAATTCTGCCGTCTTGATTCCAAGGTGGGCAGAGGCCCCTGGGGGCATCTGAGTGGCTAGGTCAGGCAGGTGACTTCACTGCCCCCGCCTGATTGGTGGTCCCCTGATAGGTGACTCATCCCCCTTCCTGGGCTATTTAGGGTCTCCCTTTTGGGTGGGTCATCAGATTCGATGTGCAAGATTCCAGCAAAACTCCTCCGCATTGTTTACTTCATCTTCTGGCCACTGGGACACAACTGGACCCTCCTGGAAACTACAGTCTGCGGCGACTCACTCTGCAGCATTGTTTCTCCGGCTCCTTCCAGCAACTGCAACACTGCATCCTCTGATGGTGATGAGTCTTCAGCCTGCACAAGAAGTAAGAAGGAATCACTCCCCTGCATCCATAGGCACCAACTGCAACGACAACTGGCTGCGTGGATCTTCTCTCCTCCAGAGTTGCGTGGATCCAGCATCACAGGTGGCGGTCTAGATTGATCCCTTTGGTCCTCTCTACCAGCTGTCCAACTTGGGCTACAGTAAGCCCTTGCCTTTCCTTAGAAGACAGTATCCCTGTGCACCACGACTCTTGTAGTTACCAAGGCTTGTTTGCTCTTCCTCCAAGAGGTCTTAAGGCTTCTTGTAGCCCCGGTCCCCAGCTCTCCATCCTGCTAAGCACAGTCTTTTGCCTGCTGTTCCAGCGACGTGGGACTCCTCTCCAAGTGTGCTGTGTGGGACTCACTGAGACTCCTATGATTCTGCCTGTGGAGGCTGCCTCCTCTTCTTGTGACATTCCAGCTGCTGAGGGTCACCTCGGACTCCCCTCCTTGGGTCAAGGGCCCCTGGACCTTGCTGGCCCTCTTCAGCCTTGAACAACCGTCTTCTCCGACTCTTGCATTTGCCAAGGCTTGTTGGCATTTTTCCAGCTCCACTGACCGACTGCATCATGACCACTGATGTGGGGCAACACATGCATCACTTCTAGCACTCCTCTTCTGCTCTTGTGCTAACCTGCTGAATTTCTTCATCCATAGAACGGTGGATAGTGGGTCCTGCCACATCTCAACAGTGTCACTAGCTGGACTTGGTCCCCTTCCTTTGCAGGTCCTCTTCTGTCAGGATCCACCTTTGGTATCTTCCAGTCTTGTCTGGTTCTTGCACAGTCCTTTTCCAAAGTTTTCCTGTTGATTTTGGGGAAAACCGGGTACTTACCTCTTCTCTCCTGGTTGCTGGGGGGGGGTACCCTGGTACTTAACTCTTGGGGTTCCTAGTTCCTCCAGCTCCCCTCTGATTCCACTTCTTTGGGTCGGGGACTGCCTTTCACATTCTACTTTTTTAGTACATGGTTTGGCCTTCCTCTAGGGCCCTCAATATTAGCTATTGCTTTTACCAATGCCTATTGCTTTTTTGCTATTTCCTGATTGCCAATGTGTGTATATAATAGTGTGTTTACTTACCTCCAGTTGGGGTATGCCTATACAGTATTTTAGTACTTGTGTTACCATAGTAAAGTGCCTTTATTTGTGGTTCTTTCATGCGTGTAAGTGCTGTGTGACTATAGTGGTATTGCATAAGCTTTGCATGTCTCCTTGATAAGTCTTAGCTGCTCATCCACAGCTACCATTAGAGAGTCCTAGCTTCCTAGACACTGCCTACATGTCAATAATAGGGGATACCTGGATCTAGTATTAGGTGATAACACCAGAGGTGCTCACCACACACCAGGCCAGCTTCCTACACTTGGAAGTAGTATTTTACCTTCCCATAATTTATACCTCTCTACATATCTCTGCAGCCTACAGAAAAGGTAGCAAGCTATTACAGTTCTCAACAAGTCCTATTTACAGGATTTTCTTTATTTGTAATAGAGACCTGACCCAACTGTCACCTGTGGGGCATGATGGGATGCAGTGGGTGCTATGAGATCCTTAAAGGCACAGTGCCACTTTTATGCTCTCTATTGCAGCAGCAGCCTATTGGGTGACCGTGTCCTATATTTGCTTCCCTTTCCTTTTAAATACAGGTTTGTCTGAAAGGCTTCATATGGTCAGCTTTTCATTATGAATATGAATTGTAGTGAGTCACATTTGTTTTAAAGGAAAAAAGTAAATGTAATTTGCCCCTTTTCTATAGGCTGTAGATATATAGATATATATGTCCGATGGCATGTGTAGCTGCAGATACACATGCTGTGCATTATCCTGCCATCTTGTGTTGGGCTCGGAGTGTTACAAGTTGTTTTTCTTTGAAGAAGTCTTTTCGAGTCACAAGATCAAGGGACTCCTCCCCTTTTGTCTCCATTGATCATGGGCATCGACTCCATCTTAGATTTTTTTCTTTCCGCCATCGGGTTCGGACGTGTTCCTCTTCGCTCCGTGTTTCGGTTCGGAAAGTTAGTTAAATCTCGGAAAATTTGACAGTATTGTTTGCGTTCGGTATCGGGTTAGTAATAGCAGATCGACACCGAAGAAAAGAAGAGCTCCGGTAGCCCTTCGGGGCTTCCACTCCCCGGCTGGGCCTGGTCGGCCCGACCGCGTGCGTCTTCAAGGCTCATGGAACGGACCCCATTCCACTTCTGCCCCGAATGCACAATAAGTATCCTTATACAGACCAGCATTTGGTCTGTAATTTGTGTTTGTCCCCCGAACACAAAGAGGATACCTGCGAGGCCTGTCGGGCATTTCGGTCGAAGAAGACGCTACGGGACCAGAGAGCTCGAAGGCTTCAAATGGCATTGACGCCGGCAGGACACCACGACGTCGAAGAAGAGACGACTTTCTCCATTCCTGATTCGGACTCAGACGAGGCTGAAAGTGAGCAGCTGGCGAGGCAACAAACCGTGAGTAAAACTGCCCCGGCCAAAACTCACACAAAGATAATGAAAGCCCAGGGGACACCACCACCACCACCGCCGCCAGGCCATGGCTTAACCCGTAAGCACGGTGACCAACCATCGGTACCGAAAAAGGGCACACACGTGTCGAAGACATCCGACTCCGGTCGAGATACCGGCACAGAGTTTACTCGGTACCGAGATACTGGCTCCGAGCAAACTCGTCACAGAGATATCAGCACCCCGAACATTGTCAAACATTCACCCCCAGTACAGTGATCTGGGCCTAAATCCATCGTTTTTTTGCTGCCCATGCCATTCCAGTTTGGACCCAGCCATATGCAAATCAGTCTTGACCCTGTTCCCCAGGGGAACAGTCCAGCCCGAACTGCTAGGCGAGGTCTTCCCTGGACTGGAAACAAGCATCCTGGGACCGGTTTCAGGCTTTGAGGAAGGCAGCTGATTACCTGGATTTGCCTTTGTCCACCGCAGAAGTTAAGACTAACCTGCTCACAGAGGTTCTTAATCCATCTTCCTCCAGTGCTGACCCTTTGTTGCCTTTTAATGAGGCTTTGACTGAGCCTATTATAGACCTATGGAAAAAGCCGGTTACATCTCCTGCTGTGAACAGGGCAGTGGCGAGAAGGCATAGAAGTGCCCCAGGAGATCCGGTTTTTCTATCTCGTCACCCGACTCCGGAGAGTTTGGTGGTTCAGGCATCATGTTCTGCAAAGTCTGCCCCCGGTACATTCCCTGGTGTTCCGACAGACAGAGAATCCAAAAGGATGGAGCAATCCTCGAAGAAAATTTTCTCCTCTTGCAGCATGGCCCTAAAAGCTACCAATTCCACCTGTGTGCTAGGCAGATACATCCATGCCCTAATGGACTCTGCTAAGGAGATGGCAAAAGATCTGCCACAGGAAGTGCAAAAATCTTTTGGGTCCCTTTTCTTGGATGCGCAAGCTGCTGCACAGCAGATTATTCAATCTGGCTTGGATACCACAGATTCTATTGCCAGGGCCATGGGAACATCGGTGGCTACGAGAAGGCATGCCTGGCTAAGATCTTCGGGATTCTCGTCAGATGTACAATCCACTTTAATGGACCTTCCATTTGATGGGGAAAAGTTGTTTGGGGACAAGGCAGACTCTGCCCTTGAACGGTTTAAGGACTGTCGGGCTACAGCTAAGTCCCTGGGTTTGCAGACCCCTTCTGCTACATTGTACAGACCTTTTCGTAGGTTTCGAGGGTTTGCTAGAGGTTCTGCCTATCGTAGGTCTCAATCTTATGCCCAACAACCTGCCAACCCACCCTATCGTGCTTTCAGAGGGTGAGGTAGGGGTAGGGCTAGAGGTCCAGCCCAGCAGCTCTCTTCTTCTTCATCCTCTGGTGGACAACAGCAGAAGCAGCCCTAGTTTTCCCAACTTTATCAGTCATACTTCTCCTGTAGGGGGAAGATTGAGTCTTTTTCTACAGCAATGGAGGTCAATTACAACAGACTCGGGTGCTAGGAATTGTGGAAAAGGGCTATGCTCTCCCCTTTCAGGAGTTTCCTCTTCCCTTCCCTCCCTGTCCCTCCTTTTGTTCAGAAGACCATCTTCTGTTGTTGCAACAGGAGGTTGTAGCCATGTTGGCAAAGGGCGCTATAGAGTTGGTACCATTGCAGGAAAGGGGTCAGGGGTGTTATTCAAGATATTTCCTGATTCCCAAAGTGGACGGTCGTCTAAGGCCGATCCTAGACTTGAGGATTTTGAATTTGTTCCTCAAGCAGGAAAAATTCAAAAAGCTGACCCTAGCGCAGGTGCTGTTGGCGTTGAACGAAGGAGACTGGATGGTGTCTGTCGACTTACAGGACGCGTACTTTCATGTTCCCATAATCAAGTCGCACAGGAAGTATCTCTGTTTTGTGGTCGGATCGCAACATTACCAGTTTGCGGTCCTTCCATTTGGTCTTACTTCAGCAACCCGGGTCTTCACAAAGGTGATGGCAGTTGTTGCAGCACATCTCAGAAAGAGGGAGGTAGCGGTTTTTCCCTACCTGGACGATTGGTTGATCAAAGCCAAGTCTCCAGAGATTGTGTTGTCTCATCTGCGAATGACAACGCAGTTGTTGTTCGATCTGGGCTTTTCGGTGAACGTACCCAAATCTCACCTGGAGCCCTCTCAACGCCTCCTGTTCATAGGGGCAGTATTGGACACGACAAGGTTTTGGGCCTACCCTCTGCCTCAGCGGGTGCGGGATATTCAGGCGCTGATTCCTTTGTTTCAAAGTGGAGCGGCAGTTCCAGTCCTCAAAGTCTTACGTCTGCTAGGTCTGTTTGCTTCTTGCATTCTGTTGGTCACTCATGCTCGCTGGCATATGAAGGCTCTTCAGTGGTGCCTCCGCAGACAGTGGTTCCAGCACAAGGGGGATCTCAGGGATTCAATAAAGATCTCCAGGGACGCTCTAGCGGATCTCCTGTGGTGGGCAGAGGACGGCAACCTTTCCCAAGGAAAACCGTTTTCACTGCCCCCTCCAGTGGCCACAGTGATATCGGATGCTTCCACTCTAGGGTGGGGAGCTCATCTGGGGGACCTGGAGGTCAAGGGTCGTTGGTCTCCAGCGGAGCAGATGTTGCATATCAATCTGTTGGAATTGCGGGCTGTACGTTTGGCGCTCAAGGCCTTCCTCCCTTCCCTTCGTGGTCAGTCAGTTCAGATCCTGACGGAAAACACTACCGCGATGTGGTATATAAACAAGCAGGGAGGAGTGGGGTCGTATCTGCTTTGCCGAGAAGCCCTACGACTCTGGTCCTGGGCTCAGGACCATCAGATTTGCTTGATGGCAAATCATTTGGCCGGAGTGTTGAATGTACGTGCGGATGTTCTCAGCCGTCACTTCTCATTAGATCACGAGTGGCGTCTCCATCCGGATCTAGTCCTCCACATCTTCGAGATGTGGGGTACTCCTCAGGTGGATTTATTTGCCACTCGGGAGAACACGCATTGCCCGTTATTCGGCAGCCTCCAGTTTCCGATGCAATGGGCGTTGGGGGACGCGTTTCAGATGTCATGGAGCGGCCAGTTGCTTTACGCGTTTCCCCCCATACCCTTGATTCCTCGGGTTTTGAGGAAGGTTCGTCAGGGCCGGGCCCAAATCATATTGGTGGCACCGGACTGGCCGAGAAGGGTATGGTATACAGACCTACTTCAACTCTCTCAGTGCCCTCCGCTCCGTCTCCCGCTCAGGGCAGATCTCCTCTCTCAATCACAGGGGCAGGTTTTACACCCCCACCTCCAGAGCCTGCACCTTCATGCCTGGAGATTGAACGGGGCAACCCGAGTTCTTTTTCTCTCCCACCGGATGTAGTGGATGTTATACTATTGTCCAGGCGACACTCCACTAAATTTATTTATGCCGGAAGGTGGGCAAAATTTGTGCTGTGGTGTGGAGAGAAAGGAAAAGATCCTTTAAAGGCCCATCTTTCAGATGTACTTTTGTTTGTTCTCAGTTTGGCGAAGAAAGCCCGTGCTATAGCTACAGTTAAGGGTTATTTGGCAGCTCTGTCGGCGTTTCTTTGCCTTCCGGATCAGCCGTCTTTATTCAAGTCTCCCATTGTACATAGGTTCCTTAAGGGTTTGGTGAATAGCTTTCCTCCTACTCCTTTTCACATGCCTCAGTGGGACTTAAATCTTGTTTTAACATTCTTAATGGGTTCGCCTTTCGAGCCCATGCATTCATGTCCATTGAGATATTTAGCCTTCAAGACTGTTTTCTTGATCGCAATTACTTCTGCCAGGAGGATTGGAGAGCTTCAGGCACTTTCCGTTAAGCCCCCTTTCACTATGTTCTTCCCTGGTAAAGTGGTTCTGAAAACCAGGGCTGCTTTTCTACCGAAAGTTGTCACCCCTTTTCCTATAGGGCAGAATATCACTCTTCCTGCTTTTTACCCTCCTCCCCACCCGTCTAAAGAAGAAGAGAGACTCCATAGGTTGGACCCCAAGAGAGCCCTGAGTTTTTATCTCGAAAGAACTAAAGACTTTCGTTTGAATGAGCAACTGTTTGTTGGATATGCTGGTCAGCAAAAGGGCAGAGCTGTACAGAAAAGGACACTCTCCAGGTGGGTCAGCTTGTGTATCAAGATCTGTTACTCTTTGGCAAAAAAGGCCCCTTCTGAAGGTATCAGGGCCCACTCTACTAGGGCTAAATCTGCATCCTTGGCTTTGGCGAGGGGAGTTCCATTGATAGATCTATGTAAAGCGGCAACTTGGGCGTCCCTCCATACTTTCGTAAAACATTACTGTTTAGACTCTGAGATGAGGAGGGACGGTCACTTTGCTCGCTCGGTATTGCAAGATTTCTTGGTGTAATCAGGCGGGCACCCACCACCGAGTGCGGTACTGCTTGGGACTCTATTCATAAGGTGAGGAATCCACAGGTAGTTGTATCCATTAGAAGAACAAGTTACTTACCTTCGGTAACGCTTTTCCTGGTGGATACACTGACTACCTGTGGATTCCTCACGGTCCCTCCCGCCTCCCCGTTGCCTGCCTGGTTACACTCTTATCTTGCAGTATTTAGATTAATATTTATTCTTATATTTTTATATATATATATATTTGTATGTATATGAATGCGCTTCTATATTTATATGTATATAGTGATATTTCTTTATACAGGGAGTGCAGAATTATTAGGCAAGTTGTATTTTTGAGGATTAATTTTATTATTGAACAACAACCATGTTCTCAATGAACCCAAAAAACTCATTAATATCAAAGCTGAATATTTTTGGAAGTAGTTTTTAGTTTGTTTTTAGTTTTAGCTATGTTAGGGGGATATCTGTGTGTGCAGGTGACTATTACTGTGCATAATTATTAGGCAACTTAACAAAAAAAAATATATACCCATTTCAATTATTTATTATTACCAGTGAAACCAATATAACATCTCAACATTCACAAATATACATTTCTGACATTCAAAAACAAAACAAAAACAAATCAGTGACCTTTCTTTGCAAGGACACTCAAAAGCCTGCCTCCATGGATTCTGTCAGTGTTTTGATCTGTTCACCATCAACATTGCGTGCAGCAGCAACCACAGCCTCCCAGACACTGTTCAGAGAGGTGTACTGTTTTCCCTCCTTGTAAATCTCACATTTGATGATGGACCACAGGTTCTCAATGGGGTTCAGATCAGGTGAACAAGGAGGCCATGTCATTAGATTTCCTTCTTTTATACCCTTTCTTGCCAGCCACGCTGTGGAGTACTTGGACGCGTGTGATGGAGCATTGTCCTGCATGAGAATCATGTTTTTCTTGAAGGATGCAGACTTCTTCCTGTACCACTGCTTGAAGAAGGTGTCTTCCAGGAACTGGCAGTAGGACTGGGAGTTGAGCTTGACTCCATCCTCAACCCGAAAAGGCCCCACAAGCTCATCTTTGATGATACCAGCCCAAACCAGTACTCCACCTCCACCTTGCTGGCGTCTGAGTCGGACTGGAGCTCTCTGCCCTTTACCAATCCAGCCACGGGCCCATCCATCTGGCCCATCAAGACTCACTCTCATTTCATCAGTCCATAAAACCTTAGAAAAATCAGTCTTGAGATATTTCTTGGCCCAGTCTTGACGTTTCAGCTTGTGTGTCTTGTTCAGTGGTGGTCGTCTTTCAGCCTTTCTTACCTTGGCCATGTCTCTGAGTATTGCACACCTTGTGCTTTTGGGCACTCCAGTGATGTTGCAGCTCTGAAATATGGCCAAACTGGTGGCAAGTGGCATCGTGGCAGCTGCACGCTTGACTTTTCTCAGTTCATGGGCAGTTATTTTGCGCCTTGGTTTTTCCACACGCTTCTTGCAACCCTGTTGACTATTTTGAATGAAACGCTTGATTGTTCGATGATCACGCTTCAGAAGCTTTGCAATTTTAAGAGTGCTGCATCCCTCTGCAAGATATCTCACTATTTTTGACTTTTCTGAGCCTGTCAAGTCCTTCTTTTGACCCATTTTGCCAAAGGAAAGGAAGTTGCCTAATAATTATGCACACCTGATATAGGGTGTTGATGTCATTAGACCACACCCCTTCTCATTACAGAGATGCACATCACCTAATATGCTTAATTGGTAGTAGGCTTTCGAGCCTATACAGCTTGGAGTAAGACAACATGCATAAAGAGGATGATGTGGTCAAAATACTCATTTGCCTAATAATTCTGCACTCCCTGTATATTTTTGTATATTCATGTATTTCAACGCTCAATAAGAATGGATAGTTTAAATAGTCAAGGTTTTTGTGTGCGTATATCTTTCTATATTTATCCATTTTCATGGTCGGTTTACTCCTAGTTGCTTTAAGAGCACGAAAAAATTTGGTGAAACTGACGTTCGTACGCTGACGAGGACCTCTTATTGGCACGTGGACGTCAGATGGAGTCACGCGGAGCCGTGCCATTATGACGTCCTCGTCGACGTAGACAGCTATGAAGAAGACTTTCCGTCGGATGCTGGCGCAAGGATCAAATTCATAAGGTGAGGAATCCACAGGTAGTCAGTGTATCCACCAGAAAAAGCTTCACCGAAGGTAAGTAACTTGTTCTTATTCCCTGTATTTTCTAATACCAAAAAAGGACAAAACACTGAGACCCATCTTAGATCTCAGAACACTAAACCTTTACATCAAATCAGATCACTTTCACATGGTGACACTTAAAGACGGGATTCCCTTGCTCAAACAACAAGACTACATGTCAACATTAGACCTCAAGGATGCTTACTTCCATATACCCATACATTCTTCCCACAGGAAATACTTAAGGTTTGTAATCCAAGGAGTACACTACCAATTCAAAGTGTTACCATTCGGGATAACAACAGTACCAAGGGTATTTACAAAATGCCTTGCAGTAGTAGCTGCACATATCAGAAGACAGCACATACATGTATTCCCGTACCTAGACGATTGGTTAATAAAAACCAGCACTCAGAAACAGTGTCTTCAACACACAAAATACGTCATAGAAACCCTTCACAAGCTAGGGTTCTCAATAAACTATCTAAAATCACACTTACAACTGTGTCAAATACAACAATACTTAGGAGCAACAATCAACACAGAAAAAGGGATTGCCACTCCAAGTCCACAAAGGGTACAAGCATTCCAAAACGTAGTGCAAAGCATGCACCCAAATCAACAGTATCAAGTAAGGTTTGTGATGAAACTTCTAGGCATGATGTCTTCATGCATAGCCATTGTCCCAAAAGCAAGGTTACACATGCGGCCCTTACAACAGTGTCTAGCGACACAATGGACACAAGCACAGTGTCAACTTCAAGATCTAGTGTTGATAGACCGCCAAACACACTCCTCACTTCAATGGTGGAATCCTATAAATTTAAACCAAGGGCGGCCTTTCCAGGACCCAGTGCCTCAATACGTAATCACAACAGATGCTTCCATGGTAGGGTGGGGAGCACACCTCAACCAACACAGTATCCAGGGACAATGGGACACTCAACAAAGACAACTTCATATAAATCAACTAGAACTACTAGCAGTGTTTCTAGCATTGAAAGCATTTCAACCGTTAATAGCCCACAAACACATTCTTGTCAAAACAGACAACATGACAACAATGTATTACCTAAGCAAACAGGGAGGGACACACTCATCACAGTTGTGTCTCTTAGCACAGAAGATTTGACATTGGGCGACTCACAATCACATTCGCCTAATAGCACAATACATCCCAGGAATTCAAAACCAGTTGGCCGACAATCTCAGTCAAGATCACCAACAGATACACAAATGGGAACTTCATCCCCAGATACTGCAAACCTACTTTCAAAACTGGGGAACACCGCAAATAGACCTAGTCGCAACAAAAGAAAACACAAAATGCCAAAACTTCGCATCCTGGTACCCACACCCTCACTCCAAGGGCAATGCGTTATGGATGAGTTGGTCAGGGATATTTACTTATGCTTTTCCCCCCTCCCACTCCTTCCGTATCTAGTAAACAAATTGAGTCCAAACAAACTCAAACTAATACTAGTAGCACCAACTTGGGCTCGCCAACCATGGTACAAAACACTACTAGACCTGTCAGTAGTACCTCATATCAAGCTACCAAACAGACCAGATCTGTTAACTCAACACAAACAACAGATCAGACACCCAAATCCAGCATCGCTCAGTCTAGCAATCTGGCTCCTGAAGTCTTAGAATTTGGACATCTAGACCTTTCACAAGAATGTATGGAGGTCATTAAACAAGCTAGGAAATCTACTACAAGACATTGCTACGCAAATAAATGGAAAAGATTTGTTTATTACTGTCATAATAATCAAATTCAACCACTGCATGCGTCAACAAAAAACATTGTAAGCTACTTATTACACTTACAAAAATCTAAGCTAGCTTTTTCATCCATTAAAATACATCTCGCAGCAATTTCTGCCTATCTGCAAATTACACATTCAACATCACTCTTTAGAATCCCAGTCATAAAAGCATTTATGGAGGGTCTAAAAAGCATCATTCCCCCAAGAACACCACCAGTTCCTTCATGGAATCTCAATATTGTATTAACATGACTCATAGGTCCACCATTTGAACCCATGCACTCTTGTGGGATGCAATACTTAACATGAAAAGTGGCCTTCCTAATAGCTATCACATCTCTTAGAAGAGTAAGTGAAATACAAGCATTTACCATACAGGAACCCTTTATACAAATACACAAACATAAAGTGGATCTACGCACAAATCCAAAATTTTTACCAAAAGTTATATCACAGTTCCACTTAAATCAAACTGCGGAACTCCCAGTATTTTTTCCACAACCAGACTCTGTAGCTGAAAGAGCATTACATACATTAGACATCAAAAGGGCACTAATGTATTACATTGATAGAAACAAACAATTTCGCAAAACAAAACAATTGTTTGTAGCTTTTCAAAAACCTCATGCAGGAAATCCAATATCCAAACAAGGCATTGCCAGATGGATAGCTGTGTATTCAAACCTGCTATGTAAAAGCTAAGAGAGACCTGCCTATTACACCAAAGGCACACTCCACTAGAAATAAAGGCGCCACAATGGACTTTCCAGGAAATATACCCATGACAGAAATCTGTAAGGCAGCCACATGGTCTACGCCTCATACATTCACGAAACATTACTGTGTGGATGTGTTAACAACACAACAGGCCACAGTAGGACAGGCAGTATTACGGACATTATTTCAAACAACTTCAACTCCTACAGGCTAAACCACCGCTTTTGGGGAGATAACTGCTTACTAGTCTATGCACAGCATGTGTATCTGCAGCTACACATGCCATTGAACGGAAAATGTCACTTACCCAGTGTACATCTGTTCGTGGGATGAGACGCTGCAGATTCACATGCGTCCTCCCATCTCCCCGGGAGCCTGTAGCAGTTATAAGTTGATAGAAATAAACTTGTACATTTGTAAAGATATATCACTTTTAAACACATTATGTACATACATACTCACTCCATTGCATGGGCACTATTACTATATACACAACTCCTACCTCACCCTCTGCGGGGAAAACAATCTAAGATGGAGTCGACGCCCATGCGCAATGGAGCTGAAAGGGAGGAGTCCCTCGGTCTTGTGACTCGAAAAGACTTCTTTGAAGAAAAACAACTTGTAACAACTTGTAACACTCCGAGCCCAACACTAGATGGCAGGATAATGCACAGCATGTTAATCTGCAGCGTCTCATGCCACGAACAGATGTACACTGGGTAAGTGACATTCTCCATATATATAAATGTCGAGAGAGCTATGCATAGCATGTGTATCAGCAGCTACACATGCCATCGAATATTATATTATATTATATATATATATAAACGAAGTTGTCCTCATGTGAAAGCGCACTCCCAACAGGTTATATAAACGGGAAGAAAAAGCAAAGCCAGCAACTCACAGTGAATTCTTTAAGCAGTTTCATTATTCCAGGCCTTAAGTTATAAAATCATCTCTGGACACGTGTTTCTAGGTCAATCCTTTCTTCAGCAGAGAAAAATATAAAATTGTTTCACCCTCGTAGGTGCAGCCAGTGCAGGACCACCACAACCAGCATACACTGCTCACTTGAGAGGCCCACTGGGGCGGACTAGTATTTAAAGAGACTAATCGGGTGCCTGTAATTAGACAAGCTGAAGCCATGCCGGTCTTTTCAGTAAGAAAGAGATGCCTGGAACACCTCCAGCACTGGCTGCACCTACGAGGGTGAAACACTTTTATATTTTTCTCTGCGTAAGAAAGGTTTGACCTTGAAACACGTGTCCAGAGATGATCGTTTTTATATAAATATATATATGTTCGATGGCATGTGTAGCTGCAGATACACATGCTGTGCACAGTCCGCCATCTGGTGTTGGGCTCGGAGTGTTACAAGTTGTTTTTCTTCTAAGAAGTCTTTTCGAGTCACAAGACCGAGGGACTCCTCCCATTTCGACTCCATTGCGCATGGGCGTCGACTCCATCTTAGATTGTTTTTTTTCCGCCATCGGGTTCGGACGTGTTCCTTTTCGCTCCGTGTTTTGGGTCGGAAAGTTAGTTAGATCTCGGAAAAAATCGTCGGTATTGTTTGCGTTCGGTATCGGGTTAGTTAGAACAAATCGACACCGAATTTTGAAGAGGTCCGGTGGCCCTTTGGGTTTTTTTCGATCCCCCGTCGGGGCCTGGTCGGGTCGGCCCGGCCACGTGCGACTTCAAGGCTGATGGAACGGACCCCATTCCGCTTCTGCCCAAAATGCCATAACAAGTATCCGTATACGGATCAGCATCTGGTCTGTAACTTGTGCTTGTCCCCCGAGCACAAGGAGGATACTTGTGAAGCCTGTCGAGCGTTTCGGTCGAGGAAGACGCTGAGAGACCGAAGAGCCAGGAGACTACAAATGGTGTCCACGCCGACAGTTCAAGAACGTTTCGAGGAGGAAGAAGAAACTTTCTCCATCCGCGAGTCGGATTCTGAAGAACTCGACGCCGAAGAAACACACCAAACCGTGAGTAAGACGTCGAAAATCAAGACTCACGAGAAGTCCACAAAAGCCCAGGGTACGCCACCGCCAACAGGCCATGGCTTAACCCGAAAACTAGGTGACCGATCCAAGGCACCGAAAAAGGGCATGCTGGTGTCGAAGTCGTCCAACTCCGGTCGAGATACCGCCACACAGCAACCTCGGAGCCGAGATAGCGGCTCCGAGAAACTTCGGCACAGAGATAGCGGCACCGAAGAATTTCGGCACCGAGACACCACGCCGAAAACAAAGAAGGTTTCTTCGGAGCCTAAAAAGACTTCCGAAAAGGTTTCGGTTCCGAAACATCCAGCCTCGGAGCCGAAAACTAGTTCCTATACAGAGGAACAAGGATTAACCTTCCAATTACATAGATTTGGAGAGGAGCTTCAAGCGGTAGAGCCTGACTACACGCAATGAAGGCTTCATATTCATGAGGACACAGGGAAGATAACCACTCTTCCCCCAATCAAAATAAAAAGGAAACTTGCCTTTCAACAAAAGGACAAGCAACCACAGGCAAAAGTGGCAAGGAAAACAACCCCGCCACCGTCTCCACCACCATCAACACATGCATCACCAGCAACAACTCCACCACTGATGCACTCACCAGCTCATACTACAATGAGTCAGGATGATCCCGATGCATGGGACCTTTATGATGCTCCAGTGTCTGACAACAGCCCAGACTCCTATCCCACAAAAACGTCAACACCTGAGGACAGTACATCCTACACACAGGTGGTCGCAAGTGCAGCCAAATTTCACAACGTCACCTTACATTCTGAACCAATTGAGGATGACTTTCTGTTTAACACCCTATCCTCCACCCATAGCCAGTACCAAAGCCTTCCCATGCTCCCAGGAATGCTAAAACATTCAAAGCAAATATTTCAGGATCCAGTTAAAGGTAGAGCCATAACTCCAAGGGTGGAGAAAAAGTACAAGCCACCGCCAACAGATCCAATCTATATTACAACACAACTAACACCAGACTCCGTAGTTGTCGGGGCAGCTCGTAAGAGAGCCAACTCTCATACCTCAGGAGACGCACCACCTCCAGACAAAGAGAGCCGCAAATTTGATGCGGGAAAAAGGGTTGCAGCACAAGCAGCAAATCAATGGCGTATTGCCAATTCACAAGCACTTTTGGCAAGATACGACAGAGCTCATTGGGATGAAATGCAACATTTCATCGAACACTTACCCAAGGAGTTCCAAAAAAGAGCGCAACAGGTGGTAGAAGAGGGACAAAGTATCTCAAATAATCAGATACTGTCTTCCATGGATGCAGCAGATACAGCTGCAAGGACAATAAACACTGCAATCACGATACGAAGGCACGCATGGCTGCGCACTTCAGGGTTCAAGCCGGAAATCCAACAAGCTGTGCTCAATATGCCATTTAATGAACAGCAATTGTTTGGGCCGGAGGTTGACACTGCCATTGAGAAACTCAAAAAAGACACCGATACAGCCAAAGCCATGGGCGCACTCTACTCCCCGCAGAGCAGAGGCACATTTCGGAAAACACCTTTTAGGGGAGGGTTTCGAGGTCAACCCACAGAAACCACAACCTCACAAACAAGGCCTACTTACCAGGGTCAATATCAGAGGGGAGGTTTTCGGGGACAATATAGAGGGGGCCAATTCCCAAGAAATCGAGGAAAATTCCAAGGCCCCAAAACTCCTCAAAATAAACAGTGACTCACAAGTCACACAACCCCATCACATAACACCTGTGGGGGGAAGACTAAGCCAATTTTACAAACTTTGGGAGGAAATAACAACAGACACCTGGGTCTTAGCAATTATCCAGCATGGTTATTGCATAGAATTTCACCAATTCCCTCCAAACGTCCCACCGAAAACACACAATATGTAAAAACAACATATAGATCTTCTAGGACTAGAAGTTCAAGCATTGCTACAAAAGGACGCAATAGAATTAGTGCCAAATCTACAAAAAAAACACAGGAGTTTACTCACTGTACTTTATAATACCCAAAAAGGACAAAACTCTGAGACCAATACTAGATCTCAGAACACTAAATACCTACATCAAATCAGACCACTTTCACATGGTCACGTTACAAGACGTAATCCCACTGCTCAAACAGCAAGATTACATGACAACATTAGACCTAAAAGATGCGTATTTCCATATACCAATACATCCTTCACACAGGAAATACCTAAGGTTCGTATTCCAAGGAATACATTACCAATTCAAAGTGTTGCCATTCGGAATAACAACTGCGCCAAGAGTTTTTACAAAATGCCTGGCAGTAGTAGCTGCACATATCAGAAGGCAGCAAATACATGTGTTCCCGTACTTAGATGACTGGTTAATCAAAACCAACACGCTAAGACAGTGTTCACAGCACACAAAATATGTCATACAGACTCTTCACAGGATAGGTTTCTCGATCAACTACGCAAAGTCACACCTTTTGCCGTGTCAAACACAGCAATACTTAGGAGCGACAATCAACACAGCAAAAGGGATTGCCACTCCAAGTCTACAAAGGGTTCAAACATTTCACAAGGTAATACAGGCCATGTATCCAACACAAAAGATACAAGTCAAAATGGTAATGAAACTCCTAGGCATGATGTCTTCATGCATAGACATTGTCCCAAACGCAAGATTGCACATGCGGCCCTTACAACAGTGCCTAGCATCACAATGGTCACAAGCACAGGGTCAACTTCTAGATCTGGTGTTGATAGACCGCCAAACATACATCTCGCTTCTATGGTGGAACAGTACAAATTTAAACCGAGGGCGGCCTTTCCAAGACCCAGTGCCACAATACGTCATAACGACGGATGCTTCCATGACAGGGTGGGGAGCACACCTCAATCAACACAGCATCCAAGGACAATGGGACATACATCAGAGGCAGTTTCACATAAATCACTTAGAACTGTTAGCAGTATTTCTAGCGCTGAAAGCATTTCAACCCATAATAACCCAAAAATACATTCTTGTCAAAACAGACAACATGACAACAATGTATTATCTAAACAAACAAGGAGGGACACACTCGACACAGTTGTGCCTCCTAACACAAAAAATATGTCATTGGGCGATTCACAACCACATTCGCCTAATAGCACAATTTATTCCAGGAATTCAGAACCAGTTGGCAGACAATCTCTCTCGAGATCACCAACAAACCCACGAATGGGAAATTCACCCCCAAATACTAAACAATTACTTTCAAATTTGGGGAACACCTCAAATAAATCTATTTGCAACAAAAGAAAACTCAAAATGCCAAAACTTCGCATCCAGGTACCCACAAGATCAATCGCAAGGCAATGCTCTATGGATGAACTGGTCAGGGATATTTGCATACGCTTTTCCCCCTCTCCCTCTCCTTCCATATCTAGTAAACAGGTTGAGTCAAAACAAACTCAAACTCATACTAATAGCACCAACATGGGCAAGGCAACCTTGGTACACAACACTACTAAACCTTTCAGTAGTACCTCATGTCAAACTACCCAACAGACCAGATCTGTTAACACAACACAAACAAAAGATCCGACATCCAAATCCAGCATCGTTGAATCTAGCAATTTGGCTCCTGAAATCCTAGAATTCGGGCACAGGAATGTATGGAGGTCATAAAACAAGCTAGAAAACCTACCACTAGACACTGCTATGCAAATAAGTGGAAAAGATTTGTTTATTACTGCCATAATAATCAAATTCAACCTTTACACGCATCTGCAAAAGAAATAGTAGGATACTTACTACATTTGCAAAAATCTAACCTAGCTTTCTCTTCCATTAAAATACATCTTACGGCAATTTCTGCTTACCTACAAATTACGCACTCAATTTCATTGTTTAGGATACCAGTCATAAAGGCGTTTATGGAAGGCCTAAAGAGAATTATACCACCAAGAACACCACCAGTTCCTTCATGGAACCTCAAAATTGTCCTAACACGACCTCATTCCAGGCTCCCAAACAGACCGGATTTGTTAACACAAAACAAAGGTCAAATCAGGCACCCAAATCCCAGTGCTCTCAATTTACTGATTTGGCTCCTGAAGTCATAGAATTTGGATACCTAAAACTTCCATTGGAATGTATGGAAGTGCTTAAACAGGCTTGTAAAGCTACTACTAGACAATGTTCTGCTAACAAATGGAAAAGATTTGTTTACTACTGTCAGTCTAAAAACACTGATCCACTTACAGCATCAATACAAGATATTGTGTGCTGCCTACTTCATTTGCAAAAATCTAATTTTGCATGTTCATTTATCAACATTCACCTTACTGCAATATCTGCATACTTACAGACTATTCAGCACACTTCTCTATTTAGAGTTCCTGTTATTAAAACCTTCATGGAAGGGTTAAAATGCATTATTCCACCTAAAACACCACCTGTCCCTTCTTGGAATCTAAATATCGTACTTACCAGACTCATGGGCCCATCTTTTGAATCCATGCACTCTTGTCAAATTCAATTTTTAACCTGGAAGGTTGCCTTCCTCGTAGCTATCACTTCATTACGAAGAGTTAGTGAAATACAAGCATTCACTCTTGAGGAACCTTTTTTCCAAGTACACAAACATAAAGTTGTACTTAAAAAAAATCCTACATTTCTCCCAAAAGTCGTATCTCCTTTTCACATCAACCAAATAGTGGAATTGCCAGTCTTCTTTCCACAGCCTGACTCGGCTGTAGAAAGAGCCCTTCATACTCTAGATCTCTAAAGAGCTCTTATGTACTATATATAGATAGAACTACAGATTTTAGGAAAACAAAACTAACCACATAAAGGCAATCTTATCTCTAAACAAGGGTTAGCAAGATGGATTGTTAAATGCATAAAAACATGTTACGTTATGGCAAAAATACATCTTTTGATCACACCTAGAGCACATTCTACAAGAAAGAAAGGTGCGTCAGTGGCATTCTTAGGAAACATACCAATGGCTGATATATGTAAAGCTGCCACATGGTCTACTCCTCATACATTTACAAAACATTACTGTGTAGATGTATTTTCAAAGCAACAGGCAAATGTTGGCCCAGCTGTCTTACGAACACTATCTCAAACAACCTCAACCCCTACAGGCTAACCACCGCTTATTTTTAGGAGGATTAACTGCTTTGTAGTCTATGCATAGCATGTGAATCTGCAGCTACACATGCCATCGAACGGAAAATGTCACTTACCTAGTGTACATCTGTTCGTGGCATGTAGTGCTGCAGATTCACATGCACCCTCCCTCCTTCCCGGAAGCCTGTAATCATTGCAGTTTCTTATTTGTACATATGTATATATATTTACACTTGCATGGACATCTTATTTACTTATTACATTTTATAGCACATTTACATTCTTTCACTCTATCACTCCTTCCTACACCCTTTTGTGGAAAAACAATCTAACAAAGGAGTCGATACCCATACGCACTATGACCGAGAGGAGTAGTCGTTCGATCCTGTGACTTGAAAAAAAACTTATTTGAAGAAAAACAACTTGTAACACTCCGAGCCCAACACTAGATAACAGAAGGTTCGATGGCATCTGTCGCTGGAGATACACATGTTGTGCATAGCCCGCCATCTGGTGTTGGGTCGGAGTGTTACAAGTTGTTTTTCTTCGAAGAAGTCTTTCGAGTCATGGGACCGAGTGACTCCTCCTCTTCGTCTCCATTGCGCATGGGCGTCGACTCCATCTTCGATTGTTTTCTTTCCGCCATCGGGTTCGGACGTGTTCCTGTCGCTCCGAGTTTCGGAACGGAAAGTTAGCTATCTATCGGAATATTACGTCGGTATTGTTGCGTTCGGGATCGGCTTAGATTGAATCGACACCGCATCGAAGATTGAAGAGCTCCGGTGCCCTTCGGGGTAGCTTTCGATCCCCCGTCGGGGCCCGGTCGGCCCGACCGCGTGTACAACAACGCTGATGGAACGGACCCCGTTCCGTTTCTGTCCCAAATGCCACAACAAATACCCGTATACAGACCAACATTTGGTCTGTAACCTGTGCCTGTCGCCTGAGCACAGTGAAGAGACTTGCGAGGCCTGTCGTGCGTTCCGGTCCCGAAAGACACTTCGTGACCGTCGAGCCAGAAGACTTCAGATGGCGTCCACGCCGACAGCGCTCCGAGAGTTCGAGGAACAAGAGGAAGAAGAAACCTTCTCGATCCACGAATCGGACTCCGAGGAATTCGACGATCCAAGAACTGTGAGTAAGACGTCGAAGAAACAAAAGAAAAGTGACAAGGCCCAGGGGACGCCACTGCCACCAGGCCATGGCTCGACCCATAAATTCGGTGACCGACCATCGGCACCGAAAAAGGCCGACACAGTGCCGAGATCGTCCGACTCCGGTCGAGACACCGCCACGCAGCCTTCTCGGGACCGAGAAAGTGCTGCTAAAAAGGATCGACGCCAAGATAGCGGTGCCAAAACGGCTCGACGCCGAGACAGCGGCACCGAGGAAGATCGACGCCGAGAGGTTTCGACTCTAAAAAAGAAGAAGGTCACCTCGGAGCCGAAAAAGCATACAGACAGGGTTTCGGTGCCGAAACGACCCGCAACCGACCCAGTTACCTGTTCCTATTCAGAGGAGCAGTCCTTGTCCTCTCAGATGCGAAAGCATAGATTTGAGGAAGAGTTGCAATCCACCGAAGAGGACCAAACGCAGAAACGTATTTTCATACAGGAAGGAACAGGGAAAATAAGCACCCTTCCCCCTATTAGGAGAAAAAGGAGACTGGAGTTTCAGACAGACCAAGCACCACAAACAAAAATGGTGAAAAAGTTAACTCCGCCACCCTCTCCTCCACCTGTAACTAACGTTTCGCCAGCACAAACTCCATCACATTCCCCGGCTCACACCACTGTGAGCCAAGGTGACCAGGACCAAGACGCTTGGGACTTATACGACGCCCCAGTGTCGGACAACAGTCCAGAGGCGTATCCCACAAAGCCCTTACCACCAAAAGCACAGAATTTATCTAAACAACATTCCGACCTTCTAGAAATAGAAGTCCAAGCATTATTGCAAAAGAATGCAATCGAACTAGTACCAAAGTCACAAATAAACACAGGAGTTTATTCACTCTACTTCTTAATACCAAAAAAGGACAAAACACTGAGACCAATCCTAGACCTCAGAATACTAAACACCTACACCTACATCAAATCAGATCACTTACACATGGTCACGCTACAAGAAGTGTTACCATTGCTAAAACTACAGGACTACATGACAACCTTAGACCTCAAAGACGCGTATTTCCATATACCAATACATCAGTCGCACAGGAAATACCTAAGGTTTGTATTCAAAGGAATACATTACCAATTCAAAGTATTGCCGTTTGGTTTAACAACCGCACCAAGAGTCTTTACAAAATGTCTAGCAGTAGTGGCTGCACACATCAGAAGGCAGCAAATACATGTATTCCCGTATCTAGACGACTGGCTAATCAAGACCAACTTACTGACAAGGTGCTCACACCACACAAATCAGGTCATACAAAACCTCTACAAACTTGGTTTCACCGTCAACTTTGCAAAATCACACATTCTGCCTTGCAAGGTACAACAATACCTAGGAGCCATAATAGACACAACAAAAGGACTAGCCACTCCAAGTCCACAAAGAATTCAAAATTTCAACAATATCATACGACGCATGTACCCAACACAAAAAGTACAAGCAAAAATGATATTACAACTCCTAGGCATGATGTCCTCATGCATAGCCATTGTCCCGAACGCAAGACTGCACATGAGGCCCTTACAACAGTGCCTAGCATCACAATGGCCACAAGCACAGGGTCACCTTTTAGATCTGGTGTTGATAGACCGCCAAACATATCTCTCGCTTCTATGGTGGAACAGTATACATTTAAACAAAGGGCGGCCTTTCCAAGACCCAGTGCCACATTACGTAATAACAACAGATGCTTCCATGACGGGGTGGGGAGCACACCTCGATCAACACAGCATACAAGGACAATGGAACGTTCATCAAACAAAACTGCATATAAATCACCTAGAACTGCTAGCAGTTTTTCAAGCACTAAAGGCTTTCCAACCAGTCATAACTCACAAATACATTCTTGTCAAAACAGACAACATGACAACAATGTATTATCTAAACAAACAGGGGGGGGGGACACACTCAACGCAGTTGAACCTTCTAGCACAGAACATATGGCGATGGGCAATTCACATCCACATTCGCCTAATAGCACAGTTTATTCCAGGGATCCAGAATCAACTTGCAGACAATCTCTCTCGAGATCACCAACAGGTCCACGAATGGGAAATTCACCCCCAAATTCTAAACACTTACTTCAGACTTTGGGGAACGCCTCAAATAGACTTGTTTGCAACAAAAGAGAACGCAAAATGCCAAAACTTCGCATCCAGATACCCACACAGGCAGTCCCAGGGCAATGCCCTATGGATGAACTGGTCAGGGATATTTGCATACGCTTTTCCCCCTCTCCCTCTCCTTCCTTATCTAGTAAACAAATTGAGTCAAAACAAACTCAAACTCATATTGATAGCACCAACTTGGGCAAGGCAACCCTGGTACTCAACACTGCTAGACCTATCAGTAGTACCCCACATCAAATTGCCCAACAGGCCAGATCTGTTAACACAACACAACCAACAGATCAGGCATCCAGATCCAGCATCGCTGAATCTAGCAATCTGGCTCCTGAAATCCTAGAATTCGGACACTTAGAACTTACCCAAGAATGTATGGAAGCCATAAAGCAAGCCAGAAGGCCATCCACTAGGCACTGCTATGCAAGCAAATGGAAGAGGTTTGTTTGCTACTGCCATCATAATCAGATCCAACCATTACACGCATCTCCAAAGGATGTAGTGGGTTACTTGCTACACTTACAAAAATCTAACCTAGCTTTCTCTTCCATTAAAATACACCTTGCGGCAATATCTGCATACCTGCAGGTTACCTATTCAACTTCACTATATAGGATACCAGTCATTAAAGCATTTATGGAAGGCCTTAAAAGAATTATACCACCAAGGACACCACCCGTTCCTTCATGGAACCTCAATGTTGTCCTAACAAGACTCATGGGTCCACCTTTCGAACCCATGCACTCTTGCGAAATACAGTTCCTAACCTGGAAAGTTGCATTTCTCATCGCCATCACATCTCTACGAAGAGTAAGCAAAATTCAAGCATTTACAATACAAGAACCTTTTATCCAACTACACAAAAATAAGGTAGTCCTAAGGACTAATCCTAAATTTTTACCAAAGGTTATTTCACCGTTCCACCTAAATCAAACGGTAGAACCAGTGTTCTTCCAACAGATTCTGTAGCTGAGAGGGCACTACATACATTAGATGTCAAAAGAGCATTAATGTACTACATTGACAGAACAAAAAACATCAGGAAAACTAAACAACTATTTATTGCATTCCAAAAACCTCATGCAGGAAACCCAATATCAAAACAAGGTATAGCCAGATGGATAGTTAAGTGCATCCAAATCTGCTACCTTAAAGCAAAACGACAGCTGCCCATTACACCAAGGGCACACTCAACCAGAAAGAAAGGTGCTACCATGGCCTTTCTAGGAAATATTCCAATGAACGAAATATGTAAGGCAGCCACATGGTCTACGCCTCACACGTTCACCAAGCACTACTGTATAGACGTGCTATCCGCACAACAAGCCACAGTAGGTCAAGCCGTGTTAAGAACCTTATTTCAAACTACTTTCACTCCTACAGGCTGAGCCACCGCTTTTGGGGAGATAACTGCTTACTAGTCTATGCACAACATGTGTATCTCCAGCGACAGATGCCATCAAACTGAAAATGTCACTTACCCAGTGTACATCTGTTCGTGGCATGTTCCGCTGCAGATTCACATGTGCCCTCCCACCTCCCCGGGATCCTGTAGCTGTTTAATTTGCAATTAGAAATTGCCTATATGTAAATAAACACTACATTAGCGCAAACTATGTACATACATATCTATTCCATTGCATTGACATCTTGACTATTCTCATTCTACCACTCCTACCTCACCCTCTGTGGAAAAACAATCTAAGATGGAGTCGATGCCCATGCACAATAGAGCCGAAAGGGAGGAGTCACTCGGTCCCATGACTCGAAAAGACTTCTTCGAAGAAAAACAACTTGTAACACTCCGAGCCCAACACTAGATGGCAGGAACAGTGCACAACATGTGAATCTGCATGCAGTCCTCACGCATCATTGAGGAAGTTGCATCTCACCACACTAAGAAAACCACATTTCAGATTACCCTAGGTAGAGGCAGGGCAGAAGCAGATCCAGTCATAGGGGGCCACGGCAAGTGCCCCAGGCCGAGGCAGTCTGCTTCCCTCCCACCGCTCAACAGCCCTCCCCGCAGGCACAGAAGTTTTTTCCAGTTAGAGCCTAGTCTAGGGAAAAGGCAAATTCACCAAACATGACTTGCAGGCTTCCTGTGTTCAGGGCCTGTGTGCTCCACAGTTGACTGCAGCAGTATCAGAAGGATGAGTACAGTTGTCTCCCAAACACTGCGTCGGCTCGTGCAACCGTGTGGGCTTCGTGGGTCTGACCTGTACTTCCATCATCGTAGCATAGGCACCACACCTCATGAGAGCATGCCGTGGGTCCAGAGTGGGCATGAGCGGACCCATTCAGGGAGCGTTTATCAAGTTCGTCCCACACCGGAACAGTCGGGCAGTGCCAATATAACAAACACATACAGTTTGAAACCCCTGAAGGGAAAGCCCAGCTGCTGCTTGCTGAGTCTAGTTTGAGACCCAGTGCTGGCAGGGCACCCCCCCCCAACTACTTCTGCAGTCTCGCTCAGGCCAGTGCCTCACCTCCAGTGCAAACAAGAGAGCCACACATCTTCCAGTCTTTGTCTCCAGCTCCTTAAATGCCAGATTCAAGTTTTTCATAGCCCCGAGTCAGCAACTACACTGAGGTTGAAGGAGGGGAAGAAGGGGGGGGGGGGTGGACTCATCCGACAGCAGCACAAGCCCCTCACACCTACCTCTCCCCACTCCGCCACCTACCCAGGGACAGGCCACTTGGTGCTTCTCAGAGGAGTCTAGCACACAAGTTGGTAAGAGGGCAAATAAACCAACTGTTCAGTGTGGTCTGGCTGGAGCAGCAAAAAATATTGGGGTGCTTACATCATTGAACACTCATTGTAGAGGATTTCTGCTAAACTGTTTGACTGGCTAGCCGAGCTTTACAGAAATGTGGTCATCTTGCTGCCCTACACTTTTGTACCCCGAGAATCTAGCAATATTTTATAACGAATATAATTATTTTCTGACTTGACCACAGTTGATCTCTTATACTCCTTACTGTGATAACTCAACTACCTCGCTCCAGGAATTATACTGGTAAATATGGTGCTGTTCTAAATTCTTAAAGCACAAATTTTCAGAACCCTCGACAATCCTCACTTATAATACAATTTTACAGTCTTTCATGCTTTTTTAGATTTATTTTCATCTTTGAATTTGGGATGATATTGCAAAGCTAGTTTTTAAACATAGCATGAAGGGCATTAAATATATTTTGTCTTCATTTTATAGATGTCTGGTCATTGAGATTTAATTTAGTAGATTCTGGCCAAATGAACATTATCGTTGTTGCTTGGGGGAATAAACATTTGCCATGCTGCAGTAGACCAACAGTATCAGATGACATAAACTGTACCTTCCTGGGGATTTTGAAACATTTCTAACAAGTTAGCTGAAATATCAGTTCTTGCATTTCTAATTGTACATAGCCCAGGCATTACCCATTGTTAAAATAGATACGTTTTCCACAGTGCACATAGGCCCTTTCTCCAAATACACTCGGTATCATTTCCCTATACTTGTTGTTAAAAATGATACTTTTGTAGACCTCAGTCCTTTGTACTCTCCATTACAACCCTAAGAATGCAGTGGCATTTCTTTTCCTTAGCTTATTTATCTGAATAAGCTGATATTTTCCCTCCTCTTTATTAATGTAAGTTAAGGGTTGAGCGTTAAGTCCAGTATTCCTGTCACTCCCTCCTTAACTCATTTTGTCCTCCTTCACTTACATGGTTGTGTTTTCATTCCTATTTTGTAACCTACAACAATTGAGGGTTTTGTATTTTGCTAAAACCAAAGCTGACTTCCCAATATTAAGCAGCCGTTTTAGGTTTCACCTGCACATTGCTTACGTTGTGAAATCTGCTGTTTTAAATGTATCTTAAAAGGGACTTAAATCCCGTCTTCACTTTTATTTGGTCCTTTTGCTTATCACTTCACTTTTCCTTGTTTCTGTTGGTTGTAGGCGTTTTGTTTTCTGTTCATCCGTGTGTCTCTCCTATCTGTTTCCCATCGGCAAAGTACTGTGTTAATCCACTTTGATGGAACCTCTTTTAAGCGTCTCAAACAACGATCTGGAAAACAAAATAAAACCTAACAAAAGCTACACCCTTGCTTTAAAGTTACAGCGCTGCCCATGCTTTAGGCATTCTATTATCTCGGTAGTGATCCTCCAACAGGCCTTTTATTCCTTCTCTCTTCTCCGGACGAAGCACACACTAATAAGTGCCCACAGGGCGCAAGCAGGGACCCACTTGAGTGTGTTCATCACTGCATGCACTCTACTATCCCCCTGGAGCAGAAAAGACCTCTACTGAAGTACTGGTTTCATTTTACAGTATGCCGTTGCCCCCTGAAGGAGAATGAGGCTCTTCTCATGTCACACATCTTCCTGCTCTGGCTCATTGTCCTAGCTCCGAGTGAGGTGGGGCACTAAGTACTACCCTCGGGTAGGCCATCTCGCAGAGCTGCTATATGGTTCTCAGCTTCGAGTTTACCCCAGTCTGTCCCCCCACTATCTAGAGAGTGCCTTCTACTTGGGAGGGAAGTCACTTCCTCTCACAGGGCCATTGGGCCCCCAACAACAGCACCCAATGCATTATATACATGGTCTTGGGGGTTTTACGTGGTGTCGCCATCTTGTTTGCATGCCCAGCCTGTACTCTACTCTTATGGCCCACCTCACCTTGCAGTGCGAGATAAGCGGCCTTTGGCGTTGACTGCCGAGAAGCAGGCTGAGGTTCCCCACTCTTTTCTCTGCTTCAAGTAAGGGCCACAGGGCCACTTTGCTGCTCGTACAACCAAAATCCTCCACATTCTGGTAATCTTTGGCAAAGGAGTAAGAGTGTGACAGGCTTTGCCGACTCTTCAGTTTTGGCTGCATATCTTTTTAGAGAGTCTTCCTTCTGGACTCGTACAGGAGTTTACCTAGTTTTCTCCCGGGCTTATACCTTGGTGTTGGATTACTACAGGATAAAGTATAGGCTTGCCAGAGCAGGCTGTCTGTTTAGCCATCATATTGACCATGCCGTCCTACTCCTGCATCTATTTTTGAAAAGTCAAGTCAAACAATGGTCTTATTTCAAGTTGAAAGGCACAGTGGATGTTACTGCAGGTGTTGTTTTACATGTTGCTTAGCAGTTGAGATTATGTGCAACATGGCTGAAAGTAAAAGTTGAAAAAAAAAAAAAGGAAAAAAAAAAGAAAAGCACTATGATGTGGCCAGCGTTGAATGCGTCATAGCACTTTTTGTTTTTCTTCAAGCCATGCTGCACAGAAGCTCAACTGCTGTGCAGCATTAGCAAAAAAATGGCAAAGCCAATAGGTTTCACCTCTACGAAATCTGTTGGTTTTGTTAGTGTTTTTAGACATCTCACACAGCAGCGCTAGCTGCTGTGCAGCATGTCTTAAACTTAAAAAAAGAAAACTCTATGGCGTGGCCAGCATTGACCGCATTAAAGTTTAGCGGTGACCACGTCACAGTGTTTTGTTTTATTTTTTTATCTTTAAGACATGCAGCACAGCAGCAATCGCTGCTGTGTCACATGTCTAAACAAACAGACAAAACCAATGAATTTTGTAGAGGTGAAACCAATTGGCTTTGCAAGCGCTCGTTCATTCTAGTGCAGTTGTTTTTAGATTTGATGCTTTTGTGAAAATAATCTAGCTGAAAGAGAACATCTTGATCTATTTTCCCATTCAGAATAGCACATTCACTACAGCACAGTTTAACACTCCCACTCGAGCATCACCTTCTTCCTTTCAGAATCAGGACTCATAAAACATTCTCACTGTAACTGGCAAAGTGCATTGTGTAATAGCATTGCCTTTGTGCCTCTACCTCAGCTCATGTCCTTATCTGGAACATCATCAGAATAATTCCACTCAGTGATGCTGCCAGGCATGCAAGCTTCTGGCTTATTGCCCCATCTAACCCTGCAACTACAAGTCTTACCTCAAGACTGAAATTTCCACATCTATAGTTGTCCTTGGCTATTGAGACCTAATTTTTGGAACAATAAATGCTAACATGACAAGGCCATATTAGTAACACCATTTCACGAGGCATTAGGGCATCAAGTAGGAAATCCTGAAGAGCTGGTGGTGCTTATTATTTGGGGCCCTCCCTCTTACTATTGGACCCCCAACCATTTTCAGTCATCGAAAAATCTGTGGCTGCAGTGCAGAATGCTTCCTGTTTTGTTGCACCTACTTAAAGCTCCAGTGCTATAGCCTATTTAAATTTGTTACAACATAAATCATTTTGCAAAGTTTCTGCTTTCTGAATGGAAGAAGGCTGCATTTCTAGTGACCGCTTGAGTCATGAATGGATATAATTGGATGTGCAGATTTGCATGTGTAGGAAGTTGGCTCTATGTGCTATTTCAAAGTAAGGAATAGCATGCACAGAGTCCAAGGGTTCCCCTTAGAGGTAAGATAGTGGCAAAAAGAGATAATACTAATGCTCTATTTTGTGGTAGTGTGGTCGAGCAGTAGGCTTATCAAAGGAGTAGTGTTAAGCATTTGTTGTACATACACCCAGGCAATAAATGAGGAACACACACTCAGAGACAAATCCAGCCAATAGGTTTTGTTATAGAAAAATATATTTTCTTAGTTTATTTAAAGAACCACAGGTTCAAATTCTACATGTAATATCTCATTTGAAAGGTATTGCAGGTAAGTACTTTAGGAACTTTGAATAATCACAGTAGCATATATACTTTTTACATAAAACACAATAAGCTGTTTTAAAAGTGGACACTTAGTGCAATTTTCACAGTTCCTGGGGGAGGTAAAGTAATGTTAGTTTTTGCAGGTAAGTAAACCACATATGGGGTTAAGATTGGGGTCCAAGGTAACCCACCGTTGGGGGTTCAGAGCAACCCCAAAGTCACCACACCAGCAGCTCAGGGCCGGTCAGGTGCAGAGTTCAAAGTGGTGCCCAAAACGCATAGGCTTCAATGGAGAGAAGGGGGTGCCCCGGTTCCAGTCTGCCAGCAGGTAAGTACCCGCGTCTTCGGAGGGCAGACCAGGGGGGTTTTGTAGGGCACCGGGGGGGACACAAGCTCACACAAAAAGTACACCCTCAGCAGCACTGGGGCGGCCGGGTGCAGTGTGCAAACAAGCGTCGGGTTCGCAATGTAAATCAATGGGAGACCAAGGGGTCTCTTCAGCGGTGCAGGCAGGCAAGGGGGGGGGCTCCTCGGGGTAGCCACCACCTGGGCAAGGGAGAGGGCCTCCTGGGGGTCACTCCTGCACTGAAGTTCCGATCCTTCAGGTGCTGGGGGCTGCGGGTGCAGGGTCTTTTCCAGCCGTCGGGATTTTAGAGTCAGACAGTCGCGGTCAGGGGGAGCCTGGGGATTCCCTCTGCAGGCGTCGCTGTGGGGACTCAGGGGGGACAACTTTGGTTACTCACAGTCTCGGAGTCACCGGAGGGTCCTCCCTGAGATGTTAGTTCTCCACCAGTCGAGTCGGGGTCGCCGGGTGCAGTGTTGCAAGTCTCACGCTTCTTGCGGGGATTGCAGGGGTCTTTAAATCTGCTCCTCTGAAACAAAGTTGCAGTCTTTTTGGAACAGGGCCGCTGTCCTCAGGAGTTTCTTGTTTCTCTTGAAGCAGGGCAGTCCTCTGAGGATTCAGAGGTCGCTGGTCCTGGGGAAAGTGTCGCTGGAGCACGGTTCTTTAGAAGGCAGGAGACAGGCCGGTAGGACTGGGGCCAAAGCAGTTGGTGTCTTCTTTCTTCTTCTGCAGGGGTTTTCAGCTCAGCAGTCCTCTTCTTCTTGCAGTTGCAGGAATCCAAATTCTTAGGTTCAGGGAAGCCCTTAAATACTAAATTTAAGGGCGTGTTTAGGTCTGGGGGGTTAGTAGCCAATGGCTACTAGCCCTGAGGGTGGGTACACCCTCTTTGTGCCTCCTCCCAAGGCGAGGGTGTCACATTCCTATCCCTATTGGGGGAATCCTCCTTCTACAAGATGGAGGATTTCTAAAAGTTAGAGTCCCTTCAGCTCAGGACACCTTAGGGGCTGTCCTGACTGGCCAGTGACTCCTCCTTGTTATTCTCATTATCTCCTCCGGCCTTGCCGGCAAAAGTGGGGCCGTGGCTGGAGGGGGCGGGCAACTCCACTAGCTGGAGTGCCCTGCGGTGCTGGAACAAAGGGGGTAAGCCTTTGAGGCTCACCGCCAGGTGTTACAGCTCCTGCCTGGGGGAGGTGATAGCATCTCCACCCAGTGCAGGCTTTGTTACAGGCCACAGAGTGACAAAGGCACTCTCCCCATGTGGCCAGCAACATGTCTCGAGTGTGGCAGGCTGCTAGAACCAGTCAGCCTACACGGGTAGTTGGATTAGGTTTCAGGGGGCACCTCTAAGGTGCCCTCTGGGGTGTATTTTACAATAAAATGTACACTGGCATCAGTGTGCATTTATTGTGCTGAGAAGTTTGATACCAAACTTCCCAGTTTTCAGTGTAGCCATTATGGTGCTGTGGAGTCCGTGTTTGACAGACTCCCAGACCATATACTCTTAGGGCTACCCTGCACTTAAAATGTCTAAGGTTTGGCTTAGACACTGTAGGGGCACAGTGCTCATGCACTGGTGCCCTCACCTATGGTATAGTGCACCCTGCCTTAGGGCTGTAAGGCCTACTAGAGGGGTGACTTATCTATACTGCATAGGCAGTGTGAGGTTGGCATGGCACCCTGAGGGGAGTGCCATGTCGACTTACTCGTTTTGTTCTCACCAGCACACACAAGCTGGCAAGCAGTGTGTCTGTGCTGAGTGAGGGGTCCCTAGGGTGGCATAAGATATGCTGCAGCCCTTAGAGACCTTCCCTGGCATCAGGGCCCTTGGTACCAGGGGTGCCAGTTACAAGGGACTTATCTGGATGCCAGGGTGTGCCAGTTGTGGAATCAAAAGTACAGGTTAGGGAAAGAACACTGGTGCTGGGGCCTGGTTAGCAGGCCTCAGCACACTTTCAATTCAAAACATAGCATCAGCAAAGGCAAAAAGTCAGGGGGTAACCATGCCAAGGAGGCATTTCCTTACAGCATGTCTATGCAGCTCCTCTCTTGTTACTCATTTAAAGGACAAAGTGATGGATTCGATAGGAACACAATATTTTTACTCTAAAGACAGGCTGTTAATTGTGAAGTCCTAAAGTACCATTTCCAATCCCTCTCTAACACATTAGTCCAAACCAGTTTCCACAACCTATAGTAACAGACTGAAATGGAAACATCCTAATGCTAGTAAGACATGCTTATGTCATCCAACCATAAGTGTTCCAAGTTGATCTTTTATAGTTCGTTTTTTCAAAGAAATTATGCTTATTACCTTTTCTGAGTAGGTTGAGGGAGAGGAGGTTTATCTCCACCCCACTTTTACCACCAAGGAACGTATCCCTTGGGAAACAAACTTAATATCCTTCAAGTAGAGACTGCTTGCTCTGGACCAGTGGGTACTGATAACCATCTGTTTCCCCAGAGTTGTCTCTGTCTGTCTACACCACCTCTCAAATTTCAGAGGTCATCACCAGAGCTCTTACTAGAAATTCAAAATCACCTTCTGTTGGGTATCAGAAATGAGTTTTGGGCAAGAAAATGGCTAACGTTTTTTAGTGGGTACTTCCTTGTCCTCATTCCCAACTGTAGCACCAGACTTGTATGGTACCTCTGCTGTCAGAGCAAATTTCTAGTGGTTGGTTCTTTCCAGCTGACTAATCTGTCTCAATTGCTAGAGGCAAAGTGGCTTGAGGGATTAAATGGTATCTTTAGATGCACAAGATGGTTACTGACCATCGCTTTTAAGCTGGAGATGTCATTCTGTAGGCTTTGTAATAGTGGACCAACGCTACCAATGTAGGCGTGTTCTCTATATCCTGTAATATTGTCTTGCGAGCCAGAACCTTCATCAAACTGTAGTCTGTACTGGCTTTGCAACTTAATTTGCAGCCCCTTAAGGAGGGCTGGCCAATCGAGGTCCGTTTTCCAGAGGAATCCTCCCCAAACCTTTGGCTACTGTAAACCACTCTCCATGATCCTGGAGAAGTCTAGCTCTTCACAAGAGACTACAATTTAGAGAAGCCCAACTGAACACTCCAGTCTAGATTGCTATTCCACCCCCCTCAGCGATGAAAGGTCCTAGCAGACTGTCTCTTTCTAAATAAAAACAGTGACTTTAGACCTGTGGTTTTAAAGACTAATTGGTCTTTTGATATCAAGCATTATTTTAGTTCCATTGACCTCGCCCAATATGAAAACACTTGAGCACCTTTTAATAGGTGCAAAAAAAAAAAAAAGTCTGATTCTCTTGTTTGGTGAACCTTGTAGTTGAGCCATTTGAAGGATTTCCCCTTCAAGTGCTTTCATGTCTTGGGATAGTCGAAAGTAACTACTCTTTCATTTGGCTGCTTATTACCAGTGTGCCTCTGTTCTAACTTGAGGCCTGTAGTCTGCTCCGGATATCCTGTTCAGGAGACTTAGGACAGTTTCTTTCTGCTTAAAGACTTTTTTTTTAGCCCTGTGCTGCCGAGAGCTTTATCTGACCTTTGAAGGCAAATTGGTTCCAGTATGTAACATATACTAAGAGTTGGATTTGGGTCAGCCTCTTATTCAAGGTTGGATGGCTTTGGTGTCCATCTCTTTTACCGTGCTTGATTTGATGGCTTTTTTCCTCTTGAAAGAAAGGTTGTTCAGATTCAAAACAAAAATGTATCTGGTTCTTGTTTTTTTTTTTTTTTTACCATAGCAAGCTAGTAGAAATTGTATCTTGTACTCTTATCTGGCTATTTAGCTATTGTCTTGAATCTCATCAAATGTTTTCCCAGTTTGTTAGAATTAGGAGCGAAAGAAAAATACACAAGCTGGCACTCAGCTGGGTTTATCTTGTGCCACAGGTATGATCAATGAACCAATCCATTTCTGTTTTTTTTAAACATACAGCTTTCTACAAATAAATACGTTTACTAGTTTGGAAGTAGGTAAGAAATCTACAAGAGCTGCTCTCCTTCTAGATAAGAATTAAAGAGTTACTTCACACTTGTTTGATTCATTGAGCTCTCCAGAACTCCACAAAGAAGTAATTGTATCAGATATTCCTCATAGACTCCTCCCGCCTAGTCAGATTTGAGTTTTGGACCATTGAAGCATTTTAATAGAACTTCTTTAGGCCCAAGATTTCCTAGTTCACTATGAGGAGTTGTTGATTCGTCATTCGTTCCTACTATAGATGAACTTGAGCATGAATAGTTCTTAAGTTAGTATATACTTAACTAAAGACCGACTTGCCATCATTTGTGCTAGAGGTAAAGGCTGCACAAGGTGAAATTACTATAACAAGTGGCTTTGCATTTCCTCCTGGGTTTGTGAAAGGCACCTGAATGCAAAACATCCATGCTTAGATTATGTATTTTATGGTGTAGTCAGCAGATAATCCTAATTATCTAGAAATTAATTCTGATTGACTGCTTTAAGCTCTTACTTTGCTTCATGTCAGGCTGTCACAGTACACTGAGGCATGGGAACAGTCCAGCCTTATGTGCCAGGCCAGATCCCGACTGAGCCAGTGGCTGAGATTAATAAATGTAATCCACAATCACATTTGTGAATTCCTCATTGCAAAGCCTTAAGTGTGACAGGTATGCCCAGACATACGTACTGTGCCATGGTACTCAAGCTATACCCTGCTGACTGGACCCAGCATAGTTCAAAATTGGTCTGGAGTGACCTTTGTTCCTGGTCAGAGCAGACTTGGTTTGGCAGTTCGAGCTGAACTGTACCTGTTGAAGCAGGATCAATACCTATGTACATATGGCTGGTTCCTGTCTGAGGTAGCATGGTGGGCAAAAACAGACTGGATTGTGGGCCAGAGTAATTACCAGTAACCTAGTTTATTCAAGCAATTTGCCCAGCACTTTTTGCTTTTCTCACTGCACGAGGGGCTTGCGATTCCCAGTGAGTTGTGAAAGTATTGAGAGTATTGTAATTACCATTAAGGCATTATTCACTATTTCTTACGCTGGGATATGTATTGACTCCGCAGGTAAATTCACATGTTTTATAAATAATGTCTGTCTGCATTTTGAGACTGGGCTAACATCTTTTGGCTTAATCGTGCTAAATGCCTTTGCATGTGACTTTTTACTGGACATTCCTTTCAGGTGCTCTGAAGTCTTGTAACTTTAAAGGAAACCTCATGATTGAGATGAATTGCCTCTAACATTGCATGACCATCAAGGCTATGGACAATGGAGGTTCACAACTCCCTCACCGCAGTCAGTGTTTCACAGTAATGTGTTCCTTCCCCAGAAAGAGACCTAAAATGGCAACTACTATTAGGATTACAGGACATGCTTAAAGTTATGAAGACCCACAACTGAAACAGTGTCCCCTGTCTCTGATACTGTGAAATAGTCTTCATATTGACAAACAAAAACATATGTTGGAGAACTGTTGTTGCATGTGATTAGCTGGATATCTGGAACTCCTTGTTCGAGTAGTTACTTATGTTCTTTTTTTTTCAATTTCAGATGAATACACTAGACACACTTGGGCAAACAGCTTTGCACAGGGCTGCACTTGGTGGTCACCTTCAGACCTGTCGCCTTCTTTTAAGTTATGGATCTGATCCATCCATCATCTCTTTACAAGGGTTCACAGCAGCACAGATGGGAAATGAAGCAGTGCAGCAAATTCTAAATGGTGAGTCAGTATTTTAGGAATGTTTAGGGAATAGTTTATTTCTGATTGTTTCACAAAGTGCAGATACTTTACTATATGCTGGTTGTAAATCGTGCAGGCACAGATTTGTGTTCAGTGAGGGGGATTGTACTTTAGTGCCTTTCTGAAGGAAAAGCATCTGTATTCTAAAATGGAAGATTTAATTTGTAGTTACCTTACACCATGGATGTTTTCTTTTCTTTCCAAACTCTTGGATTTGCTCTAAAAGATGTTAATGCTTTGATGAACTGTACTTTGCATCATAAGCAACATGCTCCCCTGCATGTTTGCACGGCTTGATTGGCCTTTTGGATTATACAACTGGGTATCTGCTTAACTACTGAGTACACTATTCTTTGTCTCCTGCCCCCACTGAATTGCCCCTTCTCGTCTCTATTATTTTTATTGTCTCTATTCTCTCCCTTTCCTCTCTCCAGGTTGAGATTAGCAACGCACAAGTGCTGCTTTTCAACATGTTGTAATATACTCTGTGGGCTTTAACTACATCCATCTCACACCCATCACGTTCATTCGTTCCTAGGTCTGCCTTTCAAAATTCGCTTGATTTCGTAGATAAATGCTTTCTTTGCCCCGCCATGAGGCTGCTATGTTACTGCCTTGGAGGCTGAACCTGTTACATGGATTATTGGACGATTGGCCAGATACTTTAGTGTGGTGCACTATTTGTTTCTTTTTAGAGCTGTGTGGCTGTATGTTTAGTCTTCCTTCTTTTGGGTATGCTGCTGTTTCTTTGTGGTGTTTGCGCACAAAGGCTGCAAGCTGAAGGGGGGGGGTTATTTTTCATTTTTTTTTAATCAATAAAAAAAAAAGGTTCATATAGCGCAAACTCGATCAAAGGAGTGCTTATGTTTCATATAGGCGAACTCGATCAGAGGAGTGCTTTACATGAGGACCACTTTATAAGTTTAGCAGTTGAAGTCAGCTACAGTCCGCTATCTTCTTGAGATTTTCCACACCTAGACAGACACCTCTGGGTATTAGTGAGCGCTATAAATTATTTTCATTTAATTTCATTTAAAAAATATACAAACTGGGGAATTTAAAACAGAAATAAACACACAAATCCTCAGTGTCGCTCCTGGCACAGCTGGAGAGCCGATACTACAATATTAACTGCACTTGGGAAACTCTCTCCATAATGCTTTGTGGGACATTTCTTTTTCAAAACATTTTTGCCCATAGCTCAGCATGTGGTGATCCTACGACAATGGGGCCACCACCAAACCGTTCAGCACGACACACTTGTTCTGCCTAGAGCATCTCTGGGCCTCCACAATAGAATGGGTGTGGGGCAAAATATTAACCCCTCCCACCATTCAGTGTCTTATTAAGCCTCGTCATGGCTGAAACTTTTGTTTTACAGCTCGGATTAGTTTGTGTTTTAAGGGCCTTGTTTGTAATAATATTGCAGAAGGCCTTCTAGGCCTGAAAATGTGTAAGACCCTACGGTTTCTAGGGACTACATATGTGGTTATGCTGCATTATTTTCTGCCATTCTCTTTTCATGTCATTATGCCCTCTAGGGTCTGACTGTATGGTTACATGACAATGTTTTTTTTACAAATGGTATTTGTATCTTGGTGTCCTCTGGGGCTGTTCTGAGCATTACAGTCAAGATACTACAATATTTGCTGCACTCTGAAAATCGCCCCATAATGCTTTGCAGGGCTTTCATTTTGCACAACATTGTTGCTCGTAACTCACCGTGTGGTGGTCCTAGGACAATAGGACCACCATCAAAATGTTCAGTATGACACTCTTTCTGTCTAGGTTATCTCTGGGTCCCCACACTAGGTTGGGGGAGGGGCAAAATAATAACCCTCCCACCAGTCACTGTCTTTAAGTTCTCTCATGTCTGAAACTTTACAGCTGGGGGTAGTTTGTGTTTTAAGGGCCTTGTTTGTATAATTATTATAGTAGGCCTGCTAGGGCTGAAAATGTGTAATGCTTTATGCCCTCTAGGGGCTAAACATATGGTTACACAGCATTACGTTCTGCCATTCTGTTTTCATGTGGTTATATGCTCTAGGGTCTGACTGTGGTTACATGACCATGTTTCCTACAAAGGTTATTTTTATATGGGGCTGTTCTGAGCTTTACAGTCACAAAACTACAATATTCACTGCACTCGGAATCTTGCCCCATAATACTTTGGGGGCATTCCTTTTACAAAACATTTTTGCCCATATCTCACTGCACAACTGTACGGAAATGCCTCCTTGGCATGGTTACCCCCTGATGTTTTGCCTTTGCAGATGCTAAGTTATGATTTAAAGTGTGCTGGGACCCTGCCAACCAGGCCCCAGCACCAGTGTTCTTTCCCTAATTTGTCACTTTGCTTCCACAATTGGCACAGCCTGGCACTCAGATAAGTCCCTTGTAACTGGTACCCCTGGTACCAAGGGACCTGATGCCAGGGAAGGTCTCTAAGGGCTGCAGCATGTCTTATGCCCCCCTGGGGGCCCCTCACTCACCACATGCACACTGCCTCACAGCTTGTGTGTGCTGGTGGGGAGAAAATGACTAAGACAACATGGCACTCCCCTCAGAGTGCCATGCCAACCTCACACTGCCTGTGGCATAGGTAAGTCACCCCTCTAGAAGGCCTTACAGCCCTAAGGCAGGGTGCACTATACCACAGGTGAGGGCATATGTGCATGAGCACTATGCCCTTACAGTGTCTAAGCAAAACCTTAGACATTGTAAGTGCTGGGTAGCCTTAAGAGTATATGGTCTGGGAGTTTGTCAAACACGAACTCCACTGTTCCATAATGGCTACACTGAAATCTGGGAAGTTTGGTATCAAACTTCTCAGCACAATAAATGCACACGGATGCCAGTGTGCAATTTATTGTAACATGCACCCAGAGGCCATCTTAGAGATGCCCCCTGAATACCAATCCGAATACTAGTTTGGGGCTAACCAGTTTCTGCCAGCCTGTCACAACCAGACGAGTTGCTGGCCACATGGGGAGAGTGCCTTTGTCACTCTGTGGCCAGGAACAAAGCCTGTACTTGGGTGGAGGTGCTTCTCACCTCCCTCTGCAGGAACTGTAACACCTGTTGGTGAGCCTCAAAGGCTCACCCCCTTTGTTACAGCGCCCCAGGGCATCCCAGCTAGTGGAGATGATTGCCCCTCCGGCCACTGCCCCCACTTTTGGCGCCAAGGTTGGAGGAGATAATGAGAAAAACATGGAGGAGTCACCCACCTGTCAGGACAGCCTCTAAGGTGCCCTGAGCTGAGGTGACCCCTGCCTTTAGAAATCATCCATCTTAGTTTTGGAGGATTCCCCCAATAGGATTAGGGATGTGCCCCCCCAACACACACACAGGGAGGAGGCACAAAGAGGGTGTAGCCACCCTCCAGGACAGTAGCCATTGGCTACTGCCCTCCCAGACTTAAGCACACCCCTAAATTTAGTATTTAGGGGCACCTCAGAACCGAGGAAATCAGATTCCTGCTACCTTAACCCCTTCGCTGCCAGGCCTTTTCCCCCCTCCTGTGCCAGGCCTTTTTTTTGGCTATTTGGGGCAGTTTGCGTTTAGGCCCTCATAACTTTTTGTCCACATAAGCTAGCCAAGCCAAATTTGCGTCCTTTTTTCCCAACATCCTAGGGATTCTAGGTACCCAGACTTTGTGGATTCCCCTGAAGGAGGCCAAGAAATTAGCCAAAATACAGTGAAAATTTTGGTTTTTTTTAAAAAAAATGGGAAAAAGTGGCTGCAGAAGGAGGCTTGTGGTTTTTTCCCTGAAAATGGCATCAACAAAGGGTTTGCGGTGCTACAATCACCACCTTCCCAGCTTTCAGGAACAGGCAGACTTGAATCAGAAAACCCAATTTTTCAACACAAATTTGGCCTTTTACTGGGACATACCCGATTTTTACAATTTTTTTGTGCTTTCAGCCTCCTTCCACTCAGTGACAGAAATGGGCGTGAAACCAATGCTGGATCCCAGAAACCTAAACATTTCTGAAAAGTAGACAAAATTCTGAATTCAGCAAAGGGTAATTTGTGTAGATCCTACAAGGGTTTCCTACAGAAAATAACAACTGAAAAAGAAAAATATTGAAATTGAGGTGAAAAAAACAGCAATTTTTGTCTACGTTTTACTCTGTAACTTTTTCCTGCAATGTCAGATTGTCGAAAGCAATATACCGTTACGTCTGCTGGACTCCTCTGGTTGCGGGGATATATAGGGCTTGTAGGTTCATCAAGAACCCTAGGTACCCAGAGCCAATAAATGAGCTGCACCCTGCAGTGCGTTTTCATTCTATACCGGGTATACAGCAATTCATTTGCTGAAATATAAAAAGAGTGAAAAATAGCTATCAAGAAAACCTTTGTATTTCCAAAATGGGCACAAGATAAGGTGTTGAGGAGCTGTGGTTATTTGCACATCTCTGAATTCCGGGGTGACCATACTAGCATGTGAATTACAGGGCACTTCTCAAATAGATGTCTTTTTTACACACTCTCTTATATTTGGAAGGAAAAAATGTAGAGAAAGACAAGAGGCAATAACACTTGTTTTGCAAATCTGTTCCCCCAAGTCTCCCGATAAAAATGATACCTCACTTGTGTGGGTAGGCCTCGCGCCCGCGACAGGAAATGCCCCAAAACGCAACGTGGACACATCACACACAGAAATGGCCTGGGGGCAGAAAAGGCCTTTCTAAAAAATGCCCCCCATTGGGAGCGACCCTTGCCCAAGGGGTCGCTCCCTAATTTCTATTTAAAAAAAAAAAACATCCTTGGTGTCTAGTAAATACATTTCCTTCCCTTTGAAGCCTCTCCGGGCCTCCCCCACGTGATCAAAAGAGAAATGCTTTGCATTTCTCTTTCGATCGCGCTGGAAGCTGAGCTTCCAGCGCGATGGGGGAGGCCCTGTGACAAATCAGCGTGTGCTCGCGCGCTGACGTCATACAGGGTGGGGGGGGGGGGGGGTCGGGGGATGGAAGGGGAAGGGCTTCCCCTTCCATCCCTGCCTTGGGGGGGGGGGGGGGGGTGGGTGGGTGGGGAGCACAGCAAGCGATCCCCCCAGTTCCTGTGACTAGGACGAGGTGACCTCGTCCAAGGCACACTGGAACTGGTGCCTTGGACGAGGTGACCTCGTCCAAGGCACAGAACCGTTTAACAAAGAAGGACTGCTGACCTGCAAGCCCAAGACCGATGACAACTGCTTTGGCCCCAGCCCTACCGGCCTGTCTCCTGACTCGAAAACCTACAACCAGCAACGCATCAGACAGGAGCCAGCGACCTCTGAAGCCTCAGAGGACTGCCCTGACCCAAAGGACCAAGAACTCCCTTGAGCAGCAGCTCTGTTCAACAACAGCAAGACTTCACACACTGCACCCGACACCCCTGGCTCGAGATCCAGAGAACCAACACCACAGGGAGGAGTCCCCAGCGACTGCGACCCTGTGAGTAGCCTGAGACGACCCCCTGGACCCCCACAGTGACACCTGCAGAGAGAATCCAGAGGTTCCCCCTGACCGCGACTGCCTATAACAAGGGACCTGACGCCTGGACTAAGCACCCGCAGCCCCCAGGACCTGAAGGAACCGACCCTCAGTGCAGGAGTTACCCCCAGGTGGTGGCTAGTCCGCGATCCCCCTGTCCCCTGCCTGCACCGCAGGGAGTGACCCCCGGGTCCCTCCATTGAAACCAATACAAAACCCGACGCCTGCTTTACACACTGCACCTGGCTGCCCCTGTGCCGCTGAGGGTGTGTTTTGTGTGCCTACTTGTAAGCCCACCCACCCAGTGCTCTACAAAACCCCCCTGGTCTGCCCCCCCGAGGACGCAGGTACTTACCTGCTGGAAGACTGGAACCAGAGCACCCCTGTTCTCCATAGGCGCCATTGTGTTTTGGGCACCTCTTTGACTTCTGCACCTGACCGCCCCCGAGCTGCTGGTGTGGTAAATTTGCCTACATTGCTGTATTTGCCAATGCTTGTTTGTAAATAGTAATAAAGTTTTTAAAAAAAATCAAAATACTGGAGGAACATGTATATTAAGATATCAAAAACAGTAGTACATTAAATATGTTCAATCTTTAGGAATGGGATGATTTTTATTTTTAAAATTTCACACCGAGTTCTGAACAGAATGAAAGAAGTGAGTTGCACGTTATCCAGCTTAGAAATACCAGTGCGTTAGTTGTTGTTACTTGGAAGAACTTAACAGCTGTCAAATTAGGTGTCAGAATTAAAAGGATAATATTTGTCATTCACTTTGCACTGTATTTGGAACTACAATACATGCGCTGGCCATTGGGGCAGCAGACTAAAGAGCAGATTCAGGGCTCTTCGATGAGAGCTATTTCCAGTCACTTTAAGTAAATCTTTTAACATAAATTCAGACTGAATGCAGTCACATGCCCATTCCCCAGTGCAAAAAGTGTTGCCTTTGTGTGCCAGGGCCTGAACTTTCTAGCTATAAGTGGAAGACATGAGACTAAAGAAAACCAACCTGACAAAGTCTGCTTTTTCTTTAAATCAAGCTAAAATATGCCACCTGCTGTGCTTTAATGAACGAGCTGGGAGGGGTGTGACGCAACACTGTGTGTGCAGAGGTAGAGATGTGAGGGGGAAGCAGCACATGAGGGAGAGCAAAAAACATGCACCCCCGTTAATTGCATAAAGAAACAAGTAGTTCCATGATGTGAGCTATGAATGATACAAATATTCCAGCCATAAGAATAGAAAAGAAGCTGTCTTCTAAGGCAGGGATAAATGCAAGAAGAGGAAGGAAAGTTATTAAATAAGAAGCAATCATATGAGATTGACAAGTAAGCTAACCAATGGTATGCACTTGTCTGTCCTAAAGCCCAGTCTTAGTATTAGTCTGCTCAGTAGGTCTTCAACATGCCTGTAGGTGAGATCAAATAACCATTTCCCACTAGCAGTTGGTAAGGTCACCCCTGGGGAGGGGTGGGAGCTTACTGATTGCTGCCTGAACTAGTATTGTCTAGGGTCCTCAAACCAGTCAATGCAAACAGCTGTTCATACTGCAACTTTGTACTTTTTTACGTCAGCGGCTTTCATGTTTGGTCACAGTTACTGCTCTTGCGACTTACGATGACAATGCAAAAAAATTATAGAGCCCATCTATACCCGAAGGTGTCAAAGCGCTGTGTGTGAATCCAAGGTAACTAGTGCTATGTCCCAGGAAGTCTAAAAACAACAAATGGGCCTGATAACATTAATGATTATAAAGAACAAGCATTGGCAAACCCAATAGGTCTCACCTTTGTTTTTCTTTTGCATTCTATCTTATTAACTGGATTATAAGTATTAGAAAAAGGTTATAACAATGTTTGTTTTAAATTTGAAACTTAATAGTTGTTTATACAGTGATGTATGTTGAGTTAAGTTTATTTAACAGTGTTAGGTTAATTAAAAACATTACACAAACAACACAAGTAATGAAATCATAAAGCACCTAAAAGACCAATTTTAAAGTGAGCAAGCTTAATTGTGGATTGTTGAGGGTTTGCCTGCTAACTAATTATGTGCTCATGTCATAAGCTCTTGATCTCCAGGAACTGGCTCCCCAGTTTGTCCAAAAATGTCACCAGTCTGCAGTTGTACTGTCCCCTTTGAATATAGCCAAAATCACCGGCCTGCACCTGAGCAGTCCCCTTTAAAGCCACGATTGTCATAGAAGCCTTAGTTCTTTTACAGAGGCATATCTGATGGATCAGTGTTTCCGGGGCCAGCCCGCAGAGCCGACAGTCAACTGTCATATTGCTTTGCGTCAACATAGGGAGATGGGCGTACGTTGGAAGACAGCCCCTTCAGTATTTCATGAAAGCAGATTTCATCTGTGGGTTGACTACTGCTCCCAGGTAAGACTGAGACAAGGCTGTCGTATGATGACAAGACGAGACTAAGCATGGCTTCATTTTGATAGGACTTCTTTGTCCATTAAGTGTGAAAAATATTTGGCACTTTCTATCATCACATGCTAAATGAGCAGAGTTTGAGTAGTTGGTCTACCAGCCCCAGTGAAAATTGGCTTGTGCAGAGATTTTAGCCCAGATGAGGGAGCTTAGAGTGCCTTGTCTTGCTGTCTTGAGTTTGTAGCATAGGTTCATAAATGCCCCCTTCCTTGCAAAAGACTGTCTGACCAAGCCAAATTCTGGACAGACCTGGGCCGGCAAAGCGCGATTTGGCAAACTAAACAGCCCCTTAAAGAGCTTAACGATCATTTTGTCAAAATGCTCCCCTCCACTACCCCTGAATGCTTCACTGCCATATGTAATTGTAGGGATTAGTTTGGCTTGAATGACCTTCAGTAGCAGGAGTTATGTTGAGCAACCAGCTGCGTTTTTAACATGCTTAAATGCAATAGTATGAGTGTTGGATTTCCGGCTGATCCTTTCCAGATGGGGCTTAAAGGAGCCATTGCAGTCAAGGAGGATGCCTAGGTATTTGTATTCGCACACCAATTCAATTTTGCTGTTGCCCAGGTACCACTGATGCCTCGGCCGTGCTGTGAATCCGAAGGACATGATTTTTGATTTCCCCAAATTGCTGAGAAGAGCTTTTTCTTCTGAGAATTCAGTTGTTGTATTGAGTAGCCTCTAGAGTCCTAATCTGGTATGGCTGAAGAGAATAAGACCGTCAGCAAACATCAAGCATGACATAGCAGTTTTCCCCAATCTTTGTGGATGAGAGTTCACTTTGCACAGTCTTGTCGGTAGATCAGCCAGAAAGTGTTTGAAAAGAGGTGCGAGCACGCATCCTTGCCGCAGACCCTGAGAGGCTGGGATTTCTCTGGAGAGGTGCGTGCCATCACCTAGTTTGACCCTCACCCAAGTATTTGTATGGAGGAGGGTTATTGCTTTTAACAGGTGAGCCGTGATGCCCCATTTTGCAAGCTTAGACCATCATTTCCTTCTGTCTACACAATCAAATACTGCTTTATAGTCTATGAAATAGAGGAAGAGGGTATTGTTGGCACGCTGATATTGGTTGAATTATAACCATACAGCCATAATGTTAGCAGTTGTGCCTGCCCCTTTGGAAAAGCCAATTTGAACGGGATCAGGTTGTTTCAAGTTCCTCAAAGAGGATCCCTGCAAAGGTTTTGGACTCAACGTCTAAGAGTGCAATCAGTCTATAGTTTGCTTGATCATTAGCCAAACCCCCTTTGAAAATTGGTAGATAATTGAGCCTCTCCATGATTACGGAAGGAAGTTGATAGCAATTATGCTGTTGTAGAGTGACGAAAGATGTTTTGCCCCAAAGTCCGAATCCTCTTTGTATAAGGCTGCAGGGGTGCCATTGGGTCCTGGGGCTCCCTCTCTGACACTTGATTCTCCTGGTTGTGAAGAAAAGCTAGCAATACTTTAGACTTGAGTTTTTTTGCTGGGCCCGAAGACTCTCACCTAGGGGCCCCTGAGTCAGGGAGCCGAAGTGGCAGCAGTGATATTGGTACCTGGTGGACTCTGCGATGCTAAATGTGGAGCGAGGGTGCATTACGGAACATAGGCTGTTAAATGTTTCCAAAACTGTGCACGTCTATTTGACTTTAGTACGTGCTGGAGCTTTGCCGCTTGCCCGGCTGCCCTGTTTCTTTGATACGTCCTTGTAAGGAAATGTCTCCTTGGCATGGTTACCCCCTGACTTTTTGCCTTTGCTGATGCCAAGTTATGATTTGAAAGTGTGCTGAGGCCTGCTGTAGGAAGTTGGCTCTGTATGTGCTATTTCAAAGTAAGGAATAGCATGCACAGAGTCCAAGGGTTCCCCTTAGAGGTAAAATAGTGGTAAAAATAGATAATACTAATGCTCTATTTTGTGGTAGTGTGGTCGAGCAGTAGGCTTATCCAAGGAGTAGTGTTAAGCATTTGTTGTACATACACATAGACAATAAATGAGGTACACACACTCAGAGACAAATCCAGCCAATAGGTTTTTATATAGAAAAATATCTTTTCTTAGTTTATTTTAAGAACCACAGGTTCAAATTCTACATGTAATATCTCATTCGAAAGGTATTGCAGGTAAGTACTTTAGGAACTTCAAATCATCAAAATTGCATGTATACTTTTCAAGTTGTTGACAAATAGCTGTTTTAAAAGTGGACACTTAGTGCAATTTTCACAGTTCCTAGGGGAGGTAAGTTTTGGTTAGTTTTACCAGGTAAGTAAGACACTTACAGGGTTCAGTTCTTGGTCCAAGGTAGCCCACCGTTGGGGGTTCAGAGCAACCCCAAAGTCACCACACCAGCAGCTCAGGGCCGGTCAGGTGCAGAGTTCAAAGTGGTGCCCAAAACACATAGGCTAGAATGGAGAGAAGGGGGTGCCCCGGTTCCGGTCTGCTTGCAGGTAAGTACCCGCGTCTTCGGAGGGCAGACCAGGGGGGTTTTGTAGGGCACCGGGGGGGACACAAGCCCACACAGAAATTTCACCCTCAGCGGCGCGGGGGCGGCCGGGTGCAGTGTAGAAACAAGCGTCGGGTTCGCAGTGTTAGTCTATGAGAGATCTCGGGATCTCTTCAGCGCTGCAGGCAGGCAAGGGGGGGATTCCTCGGGGAAACCTCCACTTGGGCAAGGGAGAGGGACTCCTGGGGGTCACTTCTCCAGTGAAAGTCCGGTCCTTCAGGTCCTGGGGGCTGCGGGTGCAGGGTCTCTCCCAGGCGTCGGGACTTTAGGTTCAAAGAGTCGCGGTCAGGGGAAGCCTCGGGATTCCCTCTGCAGGCGGCGCTGTGGGGGCTCAGGGGGGACAGGTTTTGGTACTCACAGTATCAGAGTAGTCCTGGGGTCCCTCCTGAGGTGTTGGATCGCCACCAGCCGAGTCGGGGTCGCCGGGTGCAGTGTTGCAAGTCTCACGCTTCTTGCGGGGAGCTTGCAGGGTTCTTTCAAGGCTGCTGGAAACAAAGTTGCAGCCTTTCTTGGAGCAGGTCCGCTGTCCTCGGGAGTTTCTTGTCTTTTCGAAGCAGGGGCAGTCCTCAGAGGATGTCGAGGTCGCTGGTCCCTTTGGCAGGCGTCGCTGGAGCAGGATCTTTGGAAGGCAGGAGACAGGCCGGTGAGTTTCTGGAGCCAAGGCAGTAGTTGTCTTCTGGTCTTCCTCTGCAGGGGTTTTCAGCTAGGCAGTCCTTCTTCTTGTTGTTGCAGGAATCTAATTTTCTAGGGTTCAGGGTAGCCCTTAAATACTAAATTTAAGGGCGTGTTTAGGTCTGGGGGGTTAGTAGCCAATGGCTACTAGCCCTGAGGGTGGGTACACCCTCTTTGTGCCTCCTCCCAAGGGGAGGGGGTCACAATCCTAACCCTATTGGGGGAATCCTCCATCTGTAAGATGGAGGATTTCTAAAAGTTAGAGTCACTTCAGCTCAGGACACCTTAGGGGCTGTCCTGACTGGCCAGTGACTCCTCCTTGTTTTTCTCATTATTTTCTCCGGCCTTGCCTCCAAAAGTGGGGCCTGGCCGGAGGGGGCGGGCAACTCCACTAGCTGGAGTGTCCTGCTGGGTTGGCACAAAGGAGGTGAGCCTTTGAGGCTCACTGCCAGGTGTGACAATTCCGGCCTGGGAGAGGTGTTAGCATCTCCACCCAGTGCAGGCTTTGTTACTGGCCTCAGAGTGACAAAGGCACTCTCCCCATGGGGCCAGCAACATGTCTCGGTTTGTGGCAGGCTGCTAAAACTAGTCAGCCTACACAGATAGTCGGTTAAGTTTCAGGGGGCACCTCTAAGGTGCCCTCTGTGGTGTATTTTTCAATAACATGTACACTGGCATCAGTGTGCATTTATTGTGCTGAGAAGTTTGATACCAAACTTCCCAGTTTTCAGTGTAGCAGCCATTATGGTGCTGTGGAGTTCGTGTTTGACAGACTCCCAGACCATATACTCTTATGGCTACCCTGCACTTACAATGTCTAAGGTTTTGTTTAGACACTGTAGGGGTACCATGCTCATGCACTGGTACCCTCACCCATGGTATAGTGCACCCTGCCTTAGGGCTGTAAGGCCTGCTAGAGGGGTGTCTTACCTATACTGCATAGGCAGTGAGAGGCTGGCATGGCACCCTGAGGGGAGTGCCATGTCGACTTACTCGTTTTGTCCTCACTAGCACACACAAGCTGGCAAGCAGGGTGTCTGTGCTGAGTGAGAGGTCTCCAGGGTGGCATAAGACATGCTGCAGCCCTTAGAGACCTTCCTTGGCATCAGGGCCCTTGGTACTAGAAGTACCAGTTACAAGGGACTTATCTGGATGCCAGGGTCTGCCAATTGTGGATACAAAAGTACAGGTTAGGGAAAGAACACTGGTGCTGGGGCCTGGTTAGCAGGCCTCAGCACACTTTCAATTGTAAACATAGCATCAGCAAAGGCAAAAAGTCAGGGGGCAACCATGCCAAGGAGGCATTTCCTTACACAACCCCCCCCCCAAACGAAAGAGGATGAGACTAACCTTTCCCAAGAGAGTCTTCATTTTCTAAGTGGAAGAACCTGGAAAGGCCATCTGCATTGGCATGGGCAGTCCCAGGTCTGTGTTCCACTATAAAGTCCATTCCCTGTAGGGAGATGGACCACCTCAACAGTTTAGGATTTTCACCTTTCATTTGCATCAGCCATTTGAGAGGTCTGTGGTCAGTTTGAACTAGGAAGTGAGTCCCAAAGAGGTATGGTCTCAGCTTCTTCAGGGACCAAACCACAGCAAAGGCCTCCCTCTCAATGGCACTCCAACGCTGCTCCCTGGGGAGTAACCTCCTGCTAATGAAAGCAACAGGCTGGTCAAGGCCATCATCATTTGTTTGGGACAAAACTGCCCCTATCCCATGTTCAGAGGCATCAGTCTGCACAATGAACTGCTTAGAATAATCTGGAGCTTTGAGAACTGGTGCTGAGCACATTGCCTGTTTCAGGGTGTCAAAGGCCTGTTGGCATTCCACAGTCCAGTTCACTTTCTTGGGCATTTTCTTGGAGGTGAGTTCAGTGAGGGCTGTCACAATGGATCCATATCCCTTCACAAACCTCCTGTAATACCCAGTCAAGCCAAGGAATGCCCTGACTTGAGTCTGGGTTTTTGGAGCTACCCAGTCCAGAATAGTCTGGATCTTGGGTTGGAGTGGCTGAACTTGGCCTCCACCTACAAGGTGGCCCAAGTAAACCACAGTTCCCTGCCCTATCTGGCATTTGGATGCCTTGATAGAGAGGCCTGCAGATTGCAGAGCCTTCAAAACCTTCCTCAGGTGGACCAGGTGATCCTGCCAGGTGGAGCTAAAGACAGCAATATCATCAAGATAAGCTGTGCTAAAGGACTCCAAGCCAGCAAGGACTTGATTCACCAACCTTTGGAAGGTGGCAGGGGCATTCTTTAAACCAAAGGGCATAACAGTAAACTGATAATGCCCATCAGGTGTGGAGAATGCTGTCTTTTCTTTTGCTCCAGGTGCCATTTTTATTTGCCAGTACCCTGCTGTCAAGTCAAAGGTACTTAGAAATTTGGCAGCACCTAATTTATCAATGAGCTCATCAGCTCTTGGAATTGGATGGGCATCTGTCTTGGTGACAGAATTGAGCCCTCTGTAGTCCACACAAAACCTCATCTCTTTCTTTCCATCTTTGGTGTGAGGCTTGGGGACTAAGACCACTGGGCTAGCCCAGGGGCTGTCAGAGCGCTCAATTACTCCCAATTCCAGCATCTTGTGGACTTCCACCTTGATGCTTTCCTTAACATGGTCAGACTGTCTAAAGATTTTGTTTTTGACAGGCATGCTGTCTCCTGTGTCCACATCATGGGTACACAGGTGTGTCTGACCAGGGGTTAAGGAGAAGAGTTCAGGAAACTGTTGTAGGACTCTCCTACAATCAGCTTGCTGTTGGCCAGAGAGGGTGTCTGAGTAGATCACTCCATCTACTGTGCCATCTTTTGGGTCTGATGACAGAAGATCAGGGAGAGGTTCACTCTCTGCTTCCTGATCCTCATCTGTTACCATCAACAGATTCACATCAGCCCTGTCATGGAAGAGCTTAAGGCGGTTCACATGGATCACCCTCTTGGGGCTCCTGCTTGTGCCCAGGTCCACCAAGTAGGTGACCTGACTCTTCCTCTCTAGTACTGGGTAAGGGCCACTCCATTTGTCCTGGAGTGCCCTGGGAGCCACAGGCTCCAGAACCCAGACTTTCTGCCCTGGTTGGAACTCAACCAGTGCAGCCTTTTGGTCATACCAAAACTTCTGGAGCTGTTGGCTGGCCTCAAGGTTTTTGGTTGCCTTTTCCATGTACTCTGCCATTCTAGAGCGAAGGCCAAGTACATAGTCCACTATGTCCTGTGTAGGCTCATGGAGAGGTCTCTCCCAGCCTTCTTTAACAAGGGCAAGTGGTCCCCTTACAGGATGACCAAACAGAAGTTCAAAGGGTGAGAATCCTACTCCCTTCTGTGGCACCTCTCTGTAAGCGAAAAGCAGGCATGGCAAGAGGACATCCCATCTCCTTTTGAGTTTTTCTGGGAGCCCCATGATCATGCCTTTTAATGTCTTGTTGAATCTCTCAACCAAGCCATTAGTTTGTGGATGGTATGGTGTAGTGAATTTATAAGTCACTCCACACTCATTCCACATGTGCTTTAGGTATGCTGACATGAAGTTGGTACCTCTGTCAGACACCACCTCCTTAGGGAAACCCACTCTGGTAAAGATACCAATGAGGGCCTTGGCTACTGCAGGGGCAGTAGTCGACCTAAGGGGAATAGCTTCAGGATACCTGGTAGCATGATCCACTACTACCAGGATATACATATTTCCTGAGGCTGTGGGAGGTTCTAGTGGACCAACTATGTCCACACCCACTCTTTCAAAGGGCACCCTCACCACTGGAAGTGGAATGAGGGGGGCCTTTGGATGCCCACCTGTCTTACCACTGGCTTGACAGGTGGGGCAGGAGAGGCAAAACTCCTTAACCATGTTGGACATATTGGGCCAGTAGAAGTGGTTGACTAACCTCTCCCACGTCTTGGTTTGTCCCAAATGTCCAGCAAGGGGAATGTCATGGGCCAATGTTAGGATGAACTCTCTGAACAGCTGAGGCACTACCACTCTCCTAGTGGCACCAGGTTTGGGGTCTCTGGCCTCAGTGTACAGGAGTCCATCTTCCCAATAGACCCTATGGGTTCCATTTTTCTTGCCTTTGGACTCTTCAGCAGCTTGCTGCCTAAGGCCTTCAAGAGAGGGACAGGTTTCTTGTCCCTTACACAGCTCCTCCCTTGAGGGTCCCCCTGGGCCTAAGAGCTCAACCTGATAAGGTTCAAGCTCCAAAGGCTCAGTTCCCTCAGAGGGCAGAACTTCTTCCTGAGAAGAGAGGTTCCCTTTCTTTTGCTGTGTTGCAGTTGGTTTCCCAACTGACTTTCCTTTCCTCTTGGTAGGCTGGGCCATTCTTCCAGACTCCAGCTCTACTTGTTCACCCTGTGCCTTGCATTGTGCTCTGGTTTTCACACACACCAGTTCAGGGATACCCAGCATTGCTGCATGGGTTTTTAGTTCTACCTCAGCCCATGCTGAGGACTCCAGGTCATTTCCAAGCAGACAGTCCACTGGGATATTTGAGGAGACCACCACCTGTTTCAGGCCATTGACCCCTCCCCATTCTAAAGTAACCATTGCCATGGGATGTACTTTTCTCTGATTGTCAGCGTTGGTGACTGTGTAAGTTTTTCCAGTCAGGTATTGGCCAGGGGAAACCAGTTTCTCTGTCACCATGGTGACACTGGCACCTGTATCCCTCAGGCCCTCTATTCTAGTCCCATTAATTAAGAGTTGCTGTCTGTATTTTTGCATGTTAGGCGGCCAGACAGCTAGTGTGGCTAAATCCACCCCACCCTCAGAAACTAGAGTAGCTTCAGTGTGGACCCTGATTTGCTCTGGGCACACTGTTGATCCCACTTGGAGACTAGCCATACCAGTGTTACCTGGATGGGAGTTTGGAGTGGAACCTTTCTTGGGACAGGCCTTGTCTCCAGTTTGGTGTCCATGCTGTTTACAGCTATGACACCAGGCCTTTTTGGGATCAAAGTTTTTACCCTTGTACCCATTGTTTTGTGAAGAGGCTCTGGGCCCACCCTCCTGTGCAGGTTTTTGGGGGCCTGTAGAAGACTCTTTACTATTTTTAGTTTTGGTTGTCTCATCACCCTTCCCCTGGGGAGTCTTTGTGACCCCTTTCTTTTGGTCACCCCCTGTTGAAGTCTTGGACACCCTTGTCTTGACCCAATGGTCCGCCTTCTTTCCCAATTCTTGGGGAGAAATTGGTCCTAGGTCTACCAGATGCTGATGCAGTTTATCATTGAAACAATTACTTAACAGGTGTTCTTTCACAAATAAATTGTACAGCCCATCATAATTACTTACACCACTGCCTTGAATCCAACCATCTAGTGTTTTCACTGAGTAGTCTACAAAGTCAACCCAGGTCTGGCTCGAGGATTTTTGAGCCCCCCTGAATCTAATCCTATACTCCTCAGTGGAGAATCCAAAGCCCTCAATCAGGGTACCCTTCATGAGGTCATAAGATTCTGCATCTTGTCCAGAGAGTGTGAGGAGTCTATCCCTACACTTTCCTGTGAACATTTCCCAAAGGAGAGCACCCCAGTGAGATCTGTTCACTTTTCTGGTTACACAAGCCCTCTCAAAAGCTGTGAACCATTTGGTGATGTCATCACCATCTTCATATTTAGTTACAATCCCTTTAGGGATTTTCAACATGTCAGGAGAATCTCTGACCCTATTTATGTTGCTGCCACCATTGATGGGTCCTAGGCCCATCTCTTGTCTTTCCCTCTCTATGGCTAGGATCTGTCTTTCCAAAGCCAATCTTTTGGCCATCCTGGCTAACTGGATGTCCTCTTCACTGGGGCTATCCTCAGTGATTTCAGAGGTGTTGGTCTCTCCTGTGAGGGAACCAGCATCTCTGACTATTATTTTAGGAGTCAGGGTTTGAGGGACCCTGTTCTCCCTAGATAGGACTGGTAGGGGGGAATTTTCCTCCAAGTCACTATCCTCTTCCTCTGAGTTGCCACCCTCAGAGGGGTTGGCCTTTTCAAACTCTGCCAAAAGCTCCTGGAGCTGTATTTTGGTAGGTTTGGGGCCCATTGTTATTTTCTTTATTTTACAGAGTGACCTTAGCTCCCTCATCTTAAGATGGAGGTAAGGTGTGGTGTCGAGTTCCACCACAGTCACATCTGTGCTAGACATTTTGCTTCTAAAAGTTGGAATACTTTTTAAGAATCTACAACTGGTTCTAGAATCTAATTCAAACTTTTACAAACTTTTAAACTCTAAAAGAAATGCTAAACAGGATCTAACACAAGGCCCTAGCAGGTCTTTTAAGAATTTAGAAAACTTTTCAAATTGCAAAAATCAATTTCTAATGACAATTTTGGAATTTGTTGTGTGATCAGGTATTGGCTGAGTAGTCCAGCAAATGCAAAGTCTTGTACCCCACCGCTGATCCACCAATGTAGGAAGTTGGCTCTGTATGTGCTATTTCAAAGTAAGGAATAGCATGCACAGAGTCCAAGGGTTCCCCTTAGAGGTAAAATAGTGGTAAAAATAGATAATACTAATGCTCTATTTTGTGGTAGTGTGGTCGAGCAGTAGGCTTATCCAAGGAGTAGTGTTAAGCATTTGTTGTACATACACATAGACAATAAATGAGGTACACACACTCAGAGACAAATCCAGCCAATAGGTTTTTATATAGAAAAATATCTTTTCTTAGTTTATTTTAAGAACCACAGGTTCAAATTCTACATGTAATATCTCATTCGAAAGGTATTGCAGGTAAGTACTTTAGGAACTTCAAATCATCAAAATTGCATGTATACTTTTCAAGTTGTTGACAAATAGCTGTTTTAAAAGTGGACACTTAGTGCAATTTTCACAGTTCCTAGGGGAGGTAAGTTTTGGTTAGTTTTACCAGGTAAGTAAGACACTTACAGGGTTCAGTTCTTGGTCCAAGGTAGCCCACCGTTGGGGGTTCAGAGCAACCCCAAAGTCACCACACCAGCAGCTCAGGGCCGGTCAGGTGCAGAGTTCAAAGTGGTGCCCAAAACACATAGGCTAGAATGGAGAGAAGGGGGTGCCCCGGTTCCGGTCTGCTTGCAGGTAAGTACCCGCGTCTTCGGAGGGCAGACCAGGGGGGTTTTGTAGGGCACCGGGGGGGACACAAGCCCACACAGAAATTTCACCCTCAGCGGCGCGGGGGCGGCCGGGTGCAGTGTAGAAACAAGCGTCGGGTTCGCAGTGTTAGTCTATGAGAGATCTCGGGATCTCTTCAGCGCTGCAGGCAGGCAAGGGGGGGATTCCTCGGGGAAACCTCCACTTGGGCAAGGGAGAGGGACTCCTGGGGGTCACTTCTCCAGTGAAAGTCCGGTCCTTCAGGTCCTGGGGGCTGCGGGTGCAGGGTCTCTCCCAGGCGTCGGGACTTTAGGTTCAAAGAGTCGCGGTCAGGGGAAGCCTCGGGATTCCCTCTGCAGGCGGCGCTGTGGGGGCTCAGGGGGGACAGGTTTTGGTACTCACAGTATCAGAGTAGTCCTGGGGTCCCTCCTGAGGTGTTGGATCGCCACCAGCCGAGTCGGGGTCGCCGGGTGCAGTGTTGCAAGTCTCACGCTTCTTGCGGGGAGCTTGCAGGGTTCTTTCAAGGCTGCTGGAAACAAAGTTGCAGCCTTTCTTGGAGCAGGTCCGCTGTCCTCGGGAGTTTCTTGTCTTTTCGAAGCAGGGGCAGTCCTCAGAGGATGTCGAGGTCGCTGGTCCCTTTGGCAGGCGTCGCTGGAGCAGGATCTTTGGAAGGCAGGAGACAGGCCGGTGAGTTTCTGGAGCCAAGGCAGTAGTTGTCTTCTGGTCTTCCTCTGCAGGGGTTTTCAGCTAGGCAGTCCTTCTTCTTGTTGTTGCAGGAATCTAATTTTCTAGGGTTCAGGGTAGCCCTTAAATACTAAATTTAAGGGCGTGTTTAGGTCTGGGGGGTTAGTAGCCAATGGCTACTAGCCCTGAGGGTGGGTACACCCTCTTTGTGCCTCCTCCCAAGGGGAGGGGGTCACAATCCTAACCCTATTGGGGGAATCCTCCATCTGTAAGATGGAGGATTTCTAAAAGTTAGAGTCACTTCAGCTCAGGACACCTTAGGGGCTGTCCTGACTGGCCAGTGACTCCTCCTTGTTTTTCTCATTATTTTCTCCGGCCTTGCCGCCAAAAGTGGGGCCTGGCCGGAGGGGGCGGGCAACTCCACTAGCTGGAGTGTCCTGCTGGGTTGGCACAAAGGAGGTGAGCCTTTGAGGCTCACCGCCAGGTGTGACAATTCCGGCCTGGGAGAGGTGTTAGCATCTCCACCCAGTGCAGGCTTTGTTACTGGCCTCAGAGTGACAAAGGCACTCTCCCCATGGGGCCAGCAACATGTCTCGGTTTGTGGCAGGCTGCTAAAACTAGTCAGCCTACACAGATAGTCGGTTAAGTTTCAGGGGGCACCTCTAAGGTGCCCTCTGTGGTGTATTTTTCAATAACATGTACACTGGCATCAGTGTGCATTTATTGTGCTGAGAAGTTTGATACCAAACTTCCCAGTTTTCAGTGTAGCCATTATGGTGCTGTGGAGTTCGTGTTTGACAGACTCCCAGACCATATACTCTTATGGCTACCCTGCACTTACAATGTCTAAGGTTTTGTTTAGACACTGTAGGGGTACCATGCTCATGCACTGGTACCCTCACCCATGGTATAGTGCACCCTGCCTTAGGGCTGTAAGGCCTGCTAGAGGGGTGTCTTACCTATACTGCATAGGCAGTGAGAGGCTGGCATGGCACCCTGAGGGGAGTGCCATGTCGACTTACTCGTTTTGTCCTCACTAGCACACACAAGCTGGCAAGCAGGGTGTCTGTGCTGAGTGAGAGGTCTCCAGGGTGGCATAAGACATGCTGCAGCCCTTAGAGACCTTCCTTGGCATCAGGGCCCTTGGTACTAGAAGTACCAGTTACAAGGGACTTATCTGGATGCCAGGGTCTGCCAATTGTGGATACAAAAGTACAGGTTAGGGAAAGAACACTGGTGCTGGGGCCTGGTTAGCAGGCCTCAGCACACTTTCAATTGTAAACATAGCATCAGCAAAGGCAAAAAGTCAGGGGGCAACCATGCCAAGGAGGCATTTCCTTACACCTGCTAACCAGGCCCCAGCACCAGTGTTCTTTCCCTAAACTGTACCTTTGTCTCCACAATTGGCACAAACCTGGCACCCAGGTAAGTCCCATGTATAGGTACCCCTGGTACCAAGGGCCCTGATTCCAGGGAAGGTCTCTAAGAGCTGCAGCATGTCTTATGCCAACCTAGGGACCCCTCACTCAGCACAGACACACTGCTTGCCAGCTTGTGTGTGCTGGTGGGGAGAAAATGACTACCTCGACATCTCACTCCCCTCAGGGTGCCATGCCAACCTCACACTGCCTGTGGCATAGGTAAGTCACCCCTCTAGCAGGCCTTACGGCCCTAAGGCAGGGTGCACTATACCACAGGTGAGGGCATAGGTGCATGAGCACTATGCCCCTACAGTGTCTAAGCAAAACCTTAGACATTGTAAGTGCAGGGTAGCCATAAGAGTATATGGTCTGGGAGTCTGTCATGGACGAACTCCACAGCACCATAATGGCTACACTGAAAACTGTGAAGTTTGATATCAAACTTCTCGGCACAATAAATGCACACTGATGCCAGTGTGCACTTTATTGTAAAATACACCCAGAGGGCATCTTAGAGATGCCCCCTGAAAACATACCCGACTTCCAGTGTAGGCTGACTAATTTTTGCCAGCCTGCCACACACCAGACATGTTGCTGGCCACATGGGGAGAGTGCCTTTGTCACTCTGTGGCCAGGAACAAAGCCTGTACTGGGTGGAGGTGCTTCTCGCCTCCCCCTGCAGGAACTGTAACACCTGGCGGTGAACCTCAAAGGCTCACCCCTTTTGTTACAGCACCACAGGGCATCCCAGCTAGTGGAGATGCCCGCCCCTCTGGCCACTGCCCCCACTTTGGGCGGCAAGGCTGGAGGAGATAATGAGAAAAACAAGGAGGAGTCACTCCCCAGTCAGGACAGCCCCTAAGGTGTCCTGAGCTGAGGTGACTCTGACTTTTAGAAATCCTCCATCTTTGCAGATGGAGGATTCCCCCAATAGGATTAGGGATGTGCCCCCCCTCCCCACAGGGAGGAGGCACAAAGAGGGTGTAGCCACCCTCAGGGCTAGTAGCCATTGGCTACTATCCTCCCAGACCTAAACACACCCCTAAATTGAGTATTTAGGGGCTCCCAGAACCGAGGAAGATAGATTCCTGCAACCTAAAGAAGAAGGACTGCTGACCTGAAGCCCTGCAGTAAAGACGGAGACGACAACTGATTTGGCCCCAGCCCCACCTGCCTGTCTCCCTACTTCACAGAAAACTGCAACAGTGACGCATCCAACCGGGTCCAGCGACCTCTGAAGCCTCAGAAGACTACCCTGCATCTAAAGGACCAAAAAGCTCCTTAGAACAGCAGCCCTGTTCAACAAACCTGCAACTTTGCAACAAAGAAGCAACTTTTAAAGACCACACGTTTCCCGCCGGAAGCGTGAGACTTTCCACTCTGCACCCGACGCCCCCGGCTCGACCTGCGGAAAACTAACACTACAGGGAGGACTCCCCGGTGACTGCGAGCCTGTGAGTAGCCACAGCAACGCCTGCAGAGGAAATCCAGAGGCTCCCCCTGACCGCGACTGCCTGTTTCAAGGAACCCGGCGTCTGGAAACCACACTGCACCCGCAGTCCCCAGGACCTGAAGGAACCGAACTCCAGTGCAGGAGCGACCCCCAGGCAACCCTCTGCCTAGCCCAGGTGGTGGCTACCCCGAAGTGCCCCCCGTGCGTGCCTGCATCGTTGAAGAGACCCCCAGGTCTCCCCATTGATTCCTATTGAAAACCTGACGCCTGTTTGCACTCTGCACCCGGCCGCCCCTGTGCCGCTGAGGGTGTACATTCTGTGCCTGCTTGTGTCCCCCCCGGTGCCCTACAAAACCCCCCTGGTCTGCCCTCCGAAGTCGTGGGTACTTACCTGCTGGCAGACTGGATCCGGGGCACCCCTATTTCCATCTAAGCCTATGTGTTTTGGGCACCACTTTGACCTCTGCACCTGACTGGCCCTGAGCTGCTGGTGTGGTAACTTTGGGGTTGCCTTGAACCCCCAACGGTGGGCTACCCTGGACCCAACTTTGAACCCTGTTAGTGTTTTACTTACCTGTGAACTTATCAATTACTTACCTCCCCCAGGAACTGTTGATTTTGTGTCCACTTTTAAAATAGCTTATTGCCATTTTTGCCAAAGCTGTACATGCTATTGTGATAATTCAAAGTTCCTAAGATACGTGAGTGAAATACCTTTCATTTAAAGTATTGTTTGTAAATCTTGAACCTGTGGTTCTTAAAATAAACTAAGAAAATATATTTTTCTATATAAAAACTATTGGCCTGGAGTAAGTCTTTGAGTGTGTGTTCCTCATTTATTGCCTGTGTGTGTACAACAAATGCTTAACACTACCCTCTGATAAGCCTACTTCTCGACCACACTACCACAAAATAGAGCATTAGAATTATCTCTTTTTGCCACTATCTTACCTCTAAGGGGAACCCTTGGACTCTGTGCACACTATTTCTTACTTTGAAATAGTATATACAGAGCCAACTTCCTACAGTCCTGTAGGCAGATCTGAACGTGGACACCAGCGCTCTCAAGGCCTCCTCGCTGGGTCGGTTCTGAAGGAGGCAAAGGGGGCTGTTTAGATTGTGTTTAAGTATCTTTGTTTGCCATCCAAATAGAGATCTTTGAGGACTGCAAAGTTTTGTGCCTTGGGATTGTTGTTGACAAGGTACCATAAATTTGAGCACAAACTCATCCCAGGCTACTTGTACTGCTTGTGCTGTTTGCTTATGGCCAGTATGGTTCAGTTTAAAGGGCCGTATTCACTTGACTTTTCCTGCCAGGTCAAGTGTGGTATCAGATGAACATTTGATTTTTCTACCCTAGTTTGTATACGTTTGCACGCTGCAGCGCATCTGTAGGATCATGATGATCAATTGAATGAGAAAAGTACAGCTCTTGTGTTAGAAGATAGCTTTCGCCTCTGTTTGCTACCTGGAAATTCGACGGAACAAAGACGATGATAGAATCAAAGTCTGAGTGTTCTCGTTTTTTTGATGAAAAAACGTAAATGAGGGATGTTGAGCTGTACTGTAACGGCCATTGGTGGATCGAAGACCCAGTGGTTTTAGGGTCTTTTATTAGCAGTTTCCCTAACCTGTACGTTTTGTAAATTTTGGATGAAATTTGATCAGGGATCTGCCAAAAAGTGTACATGTTAAATTAACTGGATAGGATCAGCTCAGGGCAAGGAGCGTTATTTAGCAGCTCTTCAGTCTTCTCTTTTAGTTGCCGTACAGCCTCCAGTTCACAAGCTTTCTCTGGGGGGGGGGGGGATATAGATATTCATTGGAACTAGATGGAAGACGGAGGAGCCTTAAGGCGCGAAGAGAAAAACGTCAGGTTTTTGTACATCGCTGTGCACATATAGTGGTGCCCCTTTATTGTTGAGCTGAGATATAGGATGAGCCCACCGTTCAAGTGCCCGAAGCAGGCTCTCCTTGTTGCAGGGACATAACTCACAAATCCTGGGATTGCAGGTGGAGTTTCCATCCAAGTCTCCTGCAGCATTATTATTCGGAATGATGTTAGGTAGTTCAATAGGTTCCTATCCTCCAGTTTGTCCAGCAGCCCATTGATATTCCAAGAGCACATTGCAAGGTTGGTTTTTTTCTTCCGAGCTGCTGGGAGTTGTCCCATTCCTTCATAGTTGTCTTGATACTGTACTGAAGGTACTAGGTAGGCAGCTCCAGTCGTCAAAGAGAGAGGAGGCCTTGAAGAAGGGCAAGTGTGCTTTGACCACTGGTGCTGTTTGAGGGGAGAACAGTTTTCTTTGAGAGTTCCTTGAAATGCTTTTGGGGGCACATGGCAGTGGCTGGGTACCCCCGTCACCCTGTCAGGACAGTAGAAGATATGAATAGAAAGGGTCAATTACACAGACGCGCTGAAGGGGACTGCACAGCACTCCTTCTGACTGCACATGTGTGTTTGCCCGGCCAAACCGACATGTGCAATAGGCTCTCTCCAGCCCAACACCTTGTTGCCGGGCGGGAGTGAGCATGCTCCCAGTTTGCCTGGGAGCTCCCTTGCTCTTCTGGCCAATCCTAACGCTGCTATGAGCAGCGTCAGGATTAGCCGCTGGGCAGGCTGGGAGCCTGTGCCTGCAGCCTGTCTGCAGGAGAGGAGCAGCGCAGTGGTGACGGCGGCGACGATAGAGCGGTATGTTCTTTTTTTGTTTTTTTAATTAGTCCCTCCCCCAACCATCCCCTCCCCAACACCCCCACCCACCTGCGTGCTGCCCGCCCACTATTTAGCACCCCAAGCTGCTTCTGCAGTTACGGGCGAGACATGAATCCCCCAGTTCCTGAAAGACCCTCCAGCTCCAAGTACTTGATCTGCTAACTCACCAGAGATCCAGGTTACTTTGGTTGCTTCATTCGTCTAGGATGCTGATGGTGGAATGAATTCCACCAATACCATGTCCCCTGAAGTGAGACTCTGTCTGAGGGAGCTGTCTCAGCAGCCATAGGATGTTCACCAGCCCGTGAGAACTGGCTACGGTATTGGTTCTTTGTGCCCCATCCTGGACACCTACTTGAGGTAGACTTGGTAGAGAAATGGCGCTAGACTGGATCGTCAATTTGGTAGGACTACCGGTGTTCTGGAGGATTTTGCCATCAACCCTTCAGGATTGACAAAGACGGTGTCCTTGATTCCTGCATGAGGGGTGCATGCTCGAGTTGGAGGTGTTTTTAACAAGGTAGTGCTCCCTTTGACCATCCAGATGACCTGTCTGTGACCCTGGGGGGAACTGAATGGAGTTTTAGTCCCCCCTGCTAGGTTGTTAAAGAAGGAGATAATCGACTTCTTCCAAAGTGCTTTTAGCCTGTGCTTTCACCGTTCCGGTCACCACTTCTTCCGGGGCATAGATGACGAGCAATGTACGGCTGGAGTGCCACTTGTGATAAGCGGAGAGGCCACAGTGCTGATAATTGGGCATGATTTATGTTTGCCAGAGGGACTACTCAATGGGTTAGAGACTTGTGAAGATGTTTAAGGGGACTCTGCTGTTAGTTTGTTTGATTGCTAAGGTTCCGTGCCCATGGATAGGTTCCTTTTTGTGTGATAGAAGCCCCCTGACACGCTCCCTGCAGATGGTATTAAGTAAAGGGCCATGTTTGAGGCTGCAGTGGATTGCCATTCCTGGTATTGCTGGCATACTTGGAATTGGCTACCCCATTTTGGGTCAGAATTCTTTTCATATCCTCATAGCCTCTACTTAGGATATCTGGTAAGTGTTAGACTTTTCATCCTTGACGTGGTCTCCCATAACTTCTTGCCTCCGTTTCCCAGGTTGTTGATGTGTGCTGGACTCTGTTTTTGTTACTCTGGACACTCTTTACCACTGCTATCCAGTTCCAAAGTGCAAGTGCTCCTATACAAAATCTGTAATTGGTTCATCCATGATTGGCATATTTGATTTACTGGTAAGTCCCTAGTACAGTGCACTAGAGGTGCCCAGGGCCTGTAAATCAAATACTACTAGTGGGCCTGCAGCACTGGTGGTTGTGCCACCCACAATAGTAGCTCTGTAAACATGGCCCAGACCTGCCTCTGCAGTGTCTGCGTGTGCAGTTTTAAACCGCCAATTAGACTTGGCAGGTGTACCCACTTGCCAGGCCTAAACCGTTCCTTTTCTTACATGTAAGACACCCCTAAGGTAGGCCCTAGGTAGCCCCATGGGCAGGGTGCAGTGTATGTTTAAGGTAGGACATATACTAATGTGTTTTATATGTCCTAACAGTGAAATACTGCTAAATTCGGTTTTCACTGTTGCAAGCCCTATCCCTCTCATAGGTTAACATGGGGCTGCCTTTATATATGATTAAAGTGTAGATTCCCTTTGGGAGCGGATATACATGTGGAGTTAGGGGTCTCTGAGCTCAAAATGTAAAAAAAACATCTTTTAGTAAAGTTGATTTGGAGATTGTGTGTTTGAAAATGCCTCTTTTAGAAAGTGAGCCTTTTCTTGCTTAAACCATTCTGTGACTGCCTGTTTGTGGATTCCCTGTCTGGGTCAGTTTGACAGTTGGGCTGTTTGCTCCTCTCTAGACAGTGACACAAAGGGAGCTGGCGTGTAGTCTGCATTTCCTGATGAGCCATCTGTGCTAGGAGGGAGGGGAGAAGTGGTCACTCACACCTGAAAGGGCTGTGCCTGCCCTCACACAATGCAGGCTCCAACCCGCTGGTGTGTCTGGGGCCTGGCCTGGGCAAGGCAGGATTTCACAAACAAGAGAGACTTTTCTTTGAAGTAAGCCTACTTCAAAGGGCAAAATGGGTGTAAGAAGGGCACCCAAAACCACAGACTTTAGATCACTTCTGGAAATCAAGAGGAACCTCTGCCTGGAGAAGAGCTTAGGAAGAAGAGCTGCCCTGCCTGTGCTTTGTGGAGCTATCCTGCAGTTGCTGCTTCTGCCTTGTGAAAGGGGACAAAGACTGGACTTTGTTGTGCATTCCTGCTTGTGAAGAAATCTCCAGGGGCTTGTCCTGAGCTTGCCTCCTGTTGTTGAAGTCTCAGGGCCATCAAAGACTTCCCCTGCCAGCACCTGGACTCTCTGCTTAGACTACTGCCCTGCCCTATCCAGTTCCTGGGGCCTTGACAGGTGAAGCTAGCAGAACAAGCCTGAAAATCCACGCACAGACCGCCATGCGGGGAAATTTCTGACGCAACCTCCGACAGCGGCTGAAGAAACGACATGCTCTGTGGCCGAAATTGACGCAACGCTTGCAGTGCGGCTAGGAGATCATCGCACACGGCCCGAGAAGCGACGCACCGCTGACAGAGGCTGGTATCGTCACAACCCACACAGTGTGGTTTTGCTATCAGCGTGCGGCAGGATTTTCTATGCAAATCTTGCTGGGTGTGGAAAAAAGACGCAACAACTACCCGGACCAGAGTGCTGCCCGGATCGACACATTGCTCCCCGAAAACAACGCACGCTGGTCTGACCGGAAAAGGAGAAATGACGCATGAGCTCGCTTGCGGGTGAGAAATCGGCGCACCGCTTCCCTTTTTCGATGCACACTTGCCTGTGTGTGTTATTTTGACGCGACCCAGGTACTTTTCAATGCTAACAGTGTTTTATCGGTTTACCAAAGGATTTAAGACTCTTTTTGCTTTTTAATTAATGACTTGACTTGTGTATGGTGGATTTTTGTCGTTTTGGTCTTGTTTTGTTTAGATAAATATTCTTTTTCTAAACTGGTGTTGTCATTTTGTAGTGTTTTCATTAAGTTACCTTGTGTGTTGGTACAAATACTTTACACCTAGCAGTCTGAAGTTAGGCCTGCCTGCTCGTGCCAAGCTACTAAGGTGGTGAGCAGGAGTTAGCTGAGGGTGATTCTCTTTTGCCCTGACTAGAGTGAGGGTCCTTGCTTGGACAGGGGTTAACTTGATTGCCAACCAAAGAACCCATTTCGAACAGTAAGGATCCCAGCTTGTCCACGATTGGAGAGCAGCTGCAAGAACAGACTGGTAGCTTGTTTTTCCTGAACCCATTTTAGCCAATCCGGCTGAATGCCTTCCTTTCTGCTATTTTGGTCTTTCTGTTCCTTACTCCCTTATTGGACTCTTGCCATCCAGGGGCTAGGTCAGTGATATTGCTAGATGCCAGATTAGGTAATGGATTACGACTCTGTTAAAACTCTGTCTGCAATTTTTTTAGAAGTGTATCCCGGAGAGGACCTGGAGGAGCTGCAGCAGTGCAGACAGGCAGTTGGAGAAAATGGGTTAGAAGCAAGTCTCACCAGGACCCCACAAGCCGCACCCAGACAAAGCTGGGCCGCTTCCGTGAGAATCCCGGGACGCACTCTCAGTGGCAGCCCACTATGACTGCCATGCTCGTGAATCACCCGTTGCAGATACAGAGTGCCAGCAGGTTCCTCAAGCTGCACGCTGCTGCTAGGAGGCGCGGAAGGGTGGCTGGACATGGGACCGTGCTAGGCCCTTAGCCACCACCAGCCGGCCTGCCTTCTCACCTCCCACCTACCTGTCCAAACCATGGCCAGACCACAGCCAAGGCAGCTAAAGCAGACAGCGGGTCGGAGGCAGGCCAGTGGCAAGGCAAGGCAGTAGCAAGGGCAAAGCAAGGAGAGGCGAGGAGATGGAAGTTGCGGTGGAAAGGGAGTGCTGGGGGGTAGAGGCAGGGGCTCAATAACAAGGAGGAAAGCAAACTGGGTGGCAGGAGAGAGGAGGACGAGGGCGAGAGAAAGCAGAGGACAGGAGAGCAGACCGTAGCCTCAGCCCTATCCAGCTTGTCCAACCTTGTCACCCTGCCCACAGCCCTTAACTTCCCCCTCGCAGCTCTCCCGGTCAACCGATCCCTGCCCTTAGCCCCACACCTTAGTTCACCACTCTCCCGCTGCCCCCACTGCTGTACTGCCACTCACCTCCGCCTCAGTGTGCTAACCCGTCATGAAGAGCCGCTTTGTGGTGCAGCTGCGGTCCCTCGACCTCCCCGGCTTGGGTCTCCTCGCTCACTCTAGGAACTTTGCAATCACTTCAGGGTTTGCTAACCAACCAAGCTGCACCTTTCCAAGATGGCTGTCACTATATTAATATCCCCGAGTTCTAAACTCGTAATTTGTGCCTGATTTAATATGGCATTGTACTTGAGTATAGTAATGTGTAGTTAGCAAGGTGCAACTGCACTTGCTGCACCATTCAAATCATGCCCCTTTTAACTGCTAGATAACAATTGTGACTGCCTGTTTAGTAGTAAAATATAGCAATATTTGGTGTTAACAGGAGCTATGACAACTACCTGTAGCTGAATACGGATTTTTGTAGAAGTCATATACAATCTTCGACTAGCATCATCTCAGCACAAGTAGCCTAGATTTTCATTAAAAGCCGCACCTTAACGAGTCAGCTATAGTTCCCACAATTCAAGGTAATTTCGCAAATGGTACATATACATTGGTAAAGTGCAGCAGACGTTTTGCTACAGGAGTGTGTTGTCTGTTCTTTGCTCCATCATTGTGGAGTTACATCCCGTAGCAGCTTTGAGTGGTGTCAGACCTTTTTGTTTGTTTTGTAAAATGTAACATCTTTTGCTTCAAACTAACTTTAAGCCATTCTTCTGCTTTTATCCAGACATCTCTAATTTAGGACTAGGAAACCATAGGATCTCCACAAATGTCTAAATCAAATTAATCCAACTCACCCGCTACACTATTAGACAGTAACATAACTCTCTGGAAACAGGCATCAATTGTAGCCAGGCTGGACGTTTGAAGATTGTGGGATTTCACCAGTAGGATGCCAGCTAGCGGCCTAATTTTAGGGCTAGATAGCCTGCCATGACACATCCTTGAGAGCACTTAGCCAATATATTTGTAAATTTGTGTTGTAAAACATACCGTTTATACTTATTTTCTTAGACATTTCTTTAGGAAAAGTATACCATACCAGGCTTGCTCAGTGCACTTCACTTAAGGTACAATGTAGGGTTGATTTGGATTTTTTTTTGCTAAGATTGGTTTTGTTTTCCAGTCTAGGCCCTGCGTCAGTATGGTGTGTATTTTACATGCATGGGTTATTGGTTGAATTTTTCCACCAAATTCTTTGAGGCAGACTTTAGATTGCAGCCTATCTATCAGCTATTCCCTTGTCCTGTGCTTTCCATTGGGCAAGTTCACCAAAAAAACAAAAGAAAGAACACCAAAGGTGTAACAAAGTTTGCAACTGGTGTATTTTGAATTTAAAGAAGACATGTGTTGGAGACTTGAAGTGAGCACTTGAGAAGAATAGCAGGTAAGGCATGAGAGGAGCAAGCTCTGTTCCAGGTAAATGTTAAACAGGAGGCAGTGAATCCACAGTGCTGTAGAAGCAGCCGAACTAGGTAGCACACACTAACAAAAGGCCCAAGCTAATTACGAGATCCCACACTGTCACCAATTTCTGAAGAGTACACACAGTGGAGTAAGGCATGGGGCTGCCTCTTCAATTTGTGAAGACCCAGACCAGCTCATGGAAGTCAAGTAACTTTCTGAGTCTATTGAAAGGGTCACCAGACCAATTGGGACCACCACTGTTGCAGTCTTCAGGCTCCTATCCAGCTATCCAACCACAATGTACTTGTTCATAGTCACAGGATCGCAGCTGGACCAGGGCATTGTGGCATATGCAGTCAAATATCGATGCACAGTTTCAGAGAAGACACGGATGTCGACTTAGTGGAATTTTTATCACTGCCGGATGGCCCAGTGGACAGTTCAGTGACATGTGGATTAGTGTTGCCCTACCACAGCTGATGGGAAATGCACAATGTGTGGATCAACAATGCACCACTATTCCAGCGGCAATTTAAAAAGGGATGAAAAAAACATGTCTGTCTGTAGTTGGCTGATATAGGGATGCCCGTTGACTTCATATAGACTTGAATTTCAACATAGGGAGACGGTTATGTAGTACCTTTTGCAGAGAGCTGTCTCGAGTATCTGATTCGGTCAGTTCACCTAGTCATGCATGTTTTTTTCCTTTTTGCCTTCTGGCACTTGTGATCTTGCTTTTTCACTGTTTACATGCCAAAGTGCACTGTCCAGAAAATATAAAAAGACAGTGCTGCATGAGCAGTTAATGTTCTACACAGGACATCTCACGCTATGCCCTGGACCAAATGACTTGCTCAGGTCATTGCTGTTACTCTGCCCTTTCTGTGCACAATGTCATTTTTGCACAAGTCAACCAGGGAATTGTTCTTTCTTCATTGTCTGGAGGTGCTAAATTGAAGTGTAGTGCAATCTATATAGTCTGTAAATGTTAGTGAAAATAATGCACTGACATAATCTGTGTAATACGGAAACATTGACGCAGAATTGCACACGTGCTGAGACCTTGTTAGTAATCCAGAGATGTGAGCGCCAAACTCCACTTATTCTCATGCTATAGATGCCATCCAGAAATGTTTGTGCAAAATTGCTCTGGCATGTGTGTAAGCCACATAATCCAGCAAAGCATGCACAAAAGAATGTTAAAACTTAAGATACTGACAGTCTACATAATTGAGAAATATTAGTGTAAAACTGCATCCATCCTAAGGCTGTCCAGGTAGCCAGAAAGGGTGGAGCAGAATTGCACTGGCATGTTTATGATCTATGTAAACAGGCACGAGGCCTGCACCAAAGATTTCAGTCATGTGGGGTTCTGATCTGTAGGTGGCCAGCACAGTCTTCACAGCCCCTGTACACAGCATCCCTCCTGGGCCGGTTTCTTCAGTCATTTGTGCTTTCATTTTTGCTACCAGAGTCCGGGTTTCCTAAACTAAAAGCAGCATGTTTGGAAACAGAATTTTACATTTTTTTTCCTTCTCCGCTGCAGCAGATGTAAAGAACAAACATTTTCCAGCCAATGGATCTCGGGGAAAGAAGGATGCCAAACAAATTTCACAAGCCTATTCAGCCTCCTTTGGCACCTAATGATTGCCAGATGTTGAGGAGAAGAGCTGAGGACATCAGAAAACCTTGGCGGAAGAGGCGTTTTTCAAAAACAGCAAAGATGAGAGAGTAAAGAAACCAAAGAAAGCTTGTAGGTGGTTGAGGGGAAATGTGTGCCACAGGAAGTCAAAATGTGAAATGATGACTTTGTTCTTTACAGCAGACATTTGTAGTGTGAAGCTGAATGTGTGCGTATACTAAAGTTACAGTGATACAGAGAAGTGTAGACTGGTCCTGCGCAAGATATCTATTACACACGTCCCTCAAGAGTCACAGGTTTTGAAGCAAAGAAATATAAATGCATATCTTTGGGCGATTCCAAGAGATCATAAAAAAAAACGCCAACGCGCTCCACAACCAGCAAACCTTCAACAGTTACACACTTAAGACAATATGAAAATAAACTCATGCCAGTCCCAAAATCAGCGTATCTTAAACACTTACATACTTTGGAAAGCACAAAAATAAACACAGGCCAGCAGCGCCACAACCAGCACATCTTAAATGTGACACAGGCAGGTGCCTGGACGCCTGACAGTGAAGCGCTATGCAGATTCCACACCACATACACCAACATTCACAGTGATAAGAGGTTGGCTAGATGTGTTATTGAAAAGCAGGGTACTCTCTTGTTTTCATCAGTCACATGTGGTTCTTTCTCTGACTTGCTCATGCAGTCTAGTTGTTTCCAGGATAGAAACTGTAAGCAGAACCCTCACAGACTGGACTGTGAAGTTTTTTTTTTTTACCCAGGCACAGGTTGGGATGGCACGGTAATAGCTCACTGCAGACAGCACACGTGGTGACCACGGAGCACTCAGAGACTTACCTTTCATGTTGGTGCTCAAGACACACATGGTCATGCGGAGAGCCGTGGATGGGAGAAGTGTTGGCACAAGCGAGGTTCAGGTTCCTGGGCTGCACCCTATTGTACCTCCATGGTATGTAAAGTGCGCCGTGGGCTGGTGCCAGACCCGGACAAAAGTGCGCCACCCGTCTTAGGGTCTCTACTCAGCGTAGAGCTTCTTGTGGTAGTCAGATACGCAGCCTGCGGGTTGTCAGCACAACTCACTCTCTGCCAGGCATGGCCTGTAGTCCTGTGCTCTGCCTTCCCCTCCTTACTTTCCTGCTGTCTTCCACTGGTAAGCCTGTAAAAGAGCCCAGGGAAAAATTGAGGAGGAAAACTTGTTCTCTCTCCTGGCCACACAGCCTGGAGAAATTCACAAAAATGTCACTAGTGAAACAAGAAACAGCGACATGCCCAAACACAACAAAAGTACCTTCAGTGTAGTGCCACAGAGGAGGACATTGTCTAGTGTCCAATGAGAAATGACCGGAATGAGTACTTGGTCTACAGGCAACCTGACGGCAAAGAAGACGAAGACAGCAGGAAGTGAAACAGGATGACATGGACATGGCATGCTGGCCAGTCAGAAGCACATAAATCATAGTGACATTGGACTAAGCCAATGGTAAGTTCAGGTAAGTAAGGGGCAGGTCATAAGCCCCTTTGAAGTATTTTTTAATGATAGATTTTGCAAGCAGCGCGCAAGAGCATGTTCAGGCAAAGCCTAAAAAAGTCAGGAAGGTGCAGCTCAATCTTAGAAGATGACTATAAAGGAAGTTTCAAATTTTTGCTGCAGCCACTGAAAACGCTTACCTGATAGAGACTTCTAGCTGCAGATTCCTTACCTTAGAATTCTGTGGCGTCCGCATTGAATCCAGAATTTTTCTGCTGAGCAGTACCCTGTGTGCGCCGTCGGTTGGCGTTGTTCGGATCCGCATGTGTCGTCCTGCTCCGCGTGGCGCGTCAGCGTCGTTGGAGTCATCTGTGACATCATGGCCTCCTATATAGGCACCACCCCGGGGTGCGTACACAATCCGGAAAGAGCTATCCTTTTTTGGATTGTTTTATGTAAGATTTTTTTTATTTTTCGAGCGATGTCTTCGAGAAAGACTGAATTCATAACTGTGTGGTGCATGTCATCGCACTGTGTCGGTTACGGATCCACACCAGGTGTGTGTCTGGTGCCTTGAAAAGGACCACGATTCGAAGTCGTGTTCCGACTGTCGGGCCATAGCTCTGAAGGCCTTGAGAGAGAGAGATCTCTCAAGCTTCTAGCTTTCCGACAGCCGTCTTTGGTTAGCGCGACTCCGGGGAGATCACGGTCCCACTCTAGGAGGAGGTTGCGGCACCACTCCAGGAGCCCCATGTCATCTTCCTCGCATTCGAGGTCTTCGGGACATTCAGGTAAGAGGCACAAGAAAAAGAAGTCCAAGGGGACTTCAACTTTGTCACACCTGTCGGCCGACTAAGGCATCCAGGGAACGTCGATGTTCTGAGTGTGGCTCTGCAGAGCCGTCGCCAAGGCCGATTCCGCATCTTCCCCCTTTTCCGGGGACCGGAGCGACCCCGCTGAAATCAAAGAATTTTACGAGACTATGCGCCTTGTTTTTGAGCGGGCTGCACCCTCCGGTGGGGCTTTGGGCCCCGCGGGGTTAGCAGGGGTCCCATCGGATTCAGTGGCTTCGGCCTCGGTGCTGTTGGGGACCCCGGGATCCGATAGCGGATCCGGGCTGGCGCAGGTGTCTCACAGTCTACCACCAGCACCAAGGCCGACGTCGATGCTCCCTCCACCACGGGTGCCCGCTGGTGGTGGTAGCCCCATCCTCATTCCAGGTGATCCGGAGCCAGAACGTCCTTGCACAACGCTGTTTCCGACGCTGATAAGGCCCAGATCAGTGCCTGAGGCTTATTCAGAACAGCCAGGCACAGGAGAGGAGTGTGAGGGTCTGAGGACCCTTTAGAATATGGATTGGAGCATGAACAGGACTGGTATTAGGATCTAGGGGAAGCCAGTGGACTGGATTCTTCTGCAGATGCTGGCATGCTCTCTCCTCCCACTGTGGCTACAGAGGAGGGTGCATCTTATGCCATGGTGGTGCGTAGGGCAGCTGAGGTCTTGGACCTAGACTTGTCTACGGTGCCTATTCAGGACTGATCTGACAGAGGTGCTTCAGCCTGGGGGTTGCTACATCTGAGCCAATGTTACCCTTCAATGAAGCCCTCACAGATTTCCTTCTGGGAATATGGTCCAAACCCAGCACAGGGGCTCCTGTGAACAGGGAAATCAGCCGCCGCCATAGACCTGCTCCAAAAGATCCTAGTTTCATCAGCCAGCACCCCACCCCAGAGAGCTTGGTGGTCCAAGCCTCCACTTCCCGTGGTGCCTTTCCTTCGGCTCCCCCAGATAGGGAATCCAAGAGCCTGGACCAACTTGGGAAGAAGATCTTTTCTTCATCCAGCCTGGCATTGAGGTTCGTAAACACCTCATGCCTATTGGGCCATTTTCCCCATACTTTATACGATATGGTGGCGCAGGTGCCGCCCCAGGTCCCAGAGGGCGTGGGGGACACTCACTTAAGCTGTCAAAGATTGGAGCGATGCAGCCAAGTTAACGATATGGTGTGGATTGGACACAACAGACTCTCTGAACAGGGCGATTTAATTGACAGTGGCCCTTTGTTGCCACACCTGGTGTAGGAAAATGTCCCCCTGTTGCAGTTACCACCCACTTTTTGCCTGATATTGATGCTGACTTGACTGAAAAGTGTGCTGGGACGCTGCTAACCAGGTTCCAGCACCAGTGTTGTTTCACTTAAAATGTACCATTGTTTCCACAATTGGCACACCCCTGGCACACAGATAAGTCCCTTGAAAAAGGTACCAGTGGTACTAAGGGCCCTGTGACCAGGGAAGGTCCCTAGGGGCTGCAGCATGTGTTGTCACCCTAAAGTACCCCTCACCTAACACATGCACACTGCCATTACAGCTTGTTTTTGTTGGTGGGGAGAAAAAGGCAAAGTCGACATGGCATCCCCCTAAGGATTCCGTGCCCACAAAATACTGCCTGTGGCATAGGTAGGTCACCCCTCTAGCAGGCCTTACAGCCCTAAGGCAGGGTGCACTATACCACAGGTGAGGGCATAGCTGCATAAGCAATATGCCCTACAGTGTGTCTATTCTTAGACATTGTAAGTACAGTGTGGCCATATTAAGTATGTGGTCTGGGAGTTTGTCAAAACCGAACTCCACAGCTCCATAATGGCTACACTGAATACTGGGAAGTTTGGTATCACACTTCTCAGAATAATAAACCCACACTGATTCCAGTGTTGGATTTATTACAAAATGCACACAGAGGGCATCTTAGAGATGCCCCCTGGAATTTTCCCAATCCTTCAGTGCAGGACTGACAGGTTGGTGCCAGCCTGCCACTGAGACAAGTTTCTGCCCCCCTGGGGTGAGAGCCTTTGTGCTGTCTGAGGACCGAAACAAAGCCTGCACTGGGTGGAGGTGCTTCTCACCTCCCCCTGCAGGAACTGTAACACCTGGCGGTGAGCCTCAAAGGCTCATGCCTTTTGTTACAGCACCCCAGGGCATCCCAGCTAGTGGAGATGCCCGCACCTCCAGCCGTTTCCCTCACTTTTGGCGGCAAGGCTGGCGGAGATAATGAGAAAAACAAGGAGTCACCACCCACCAGTCAGGACAGCCCCTAAGGTGCCCTGAGCTGAGGTGACCTCTGCCTTTAGAAATCCTCTATCTCGAGTTTGGACGATTCCCCCCAATAGGAATAGGGATGTGCCCCCCTCCCCTCAGGGAGGAGGCACAAAGAGGGTGTAGCCACCCTCCAGGACAGTAGCCATTGGCTACTGCCCCCCAGACCTAAACACACCCCTAAATTTAGTATTTAGGGGTGACCCTGAACCCAGGAAATCAGATTTCTGCAACCTACAACGACAAGGAGGACTTCTTACCTGAAAGCCCGCAGAGATGACGGAAACAACAACTGACTTGGCCCCTGCCCTACAGGCCTGTCTCCAGACGCAAAGAACCTGCACAGCGACACATCCGACAGGGACCAGCGACCTCTGAGGACTCAGAGCACTGCCCTGAACCCGAAGGATCAAGAAACTCCTGAGAACAGCAGCACTGTTCAAAACCTGCAACAAAGAAGCAACTTTTAAAGAACGTTCTCTTCCCGCCAGAAGCGTGAGACTTCATCCTCCGCACTTGGCGCCCCCAGCTCGAGGTCAGGAGAACCCACACCGCAGAGAGGACTTCCAGGCAACTACGACAATGTGGGCCCCCTGACTCTATCTCCCTGCACCCCCACAGCGATGTCTGCACCCCCACAGCGATGTCTGCAGAGGATCCAGAGGCACGCCCTGACCGCAACTGCCTGGTAACAAAGGAACTGACGCCTGGACCAAGCACTGCACTCACAGCCCCCAGGACCAAGAGGAACCACCTACCAGTGCAGGAGTGACCAGCAGGCGGCCCTCATCCTGGCCGAGTCAGTGGCTGGCCCGAGAAGCCCCCCGTGCCCTGCCTGTATCTCCTAAGTGACCCTTGGGTCCCTCCATTGCTTTCATCAGCAAATCCGATGCTTACTTTGTCCACTGCACCCTGCCGCCCCTGTGCCGCTGAGGGTGTGTTTTGTGGGCTTGTGTATCTCCCCCCAATGCTCTACAAAACCCCCCTGGGCTGCTCCCCAAGGACGCAGGTACTTACCTGTAAGCAGACTAGGACGGGAGCACCCCTGTTCTTCATTCGCCTATGTGTTTTGGGCCTACCTTTTACCTCTGCACCTGACCGGCCCTCTGTTGCTGGTGCTGTGGCTTTGGGGTTACCTTGAACCGCAAACGGTGGTCTGCCTATGCCCAGGAGACTGACTGTGTAAGTGCTTTACTTACCTGAGAAACTTAACCAAACTTACCTCCCCCAGGAACTGTTGATTTTTGCACGGTGTCCACTTGTAAAATAGCTTATTGCCATTTTAACCTAAACTGTGCGTACTACTGTTTTAAATCAAAGTTCTATTCTTACCTGTGTGAAGTACCTTGTATTTTATGTACTAACCCCAAATCCTGAATCTTGTGGCTCTAAAATAAATTAAGAAAATATATTTTTTTATATAAAAACTATTGGCCTGGAGTAAGTCTTTGAGTGTGTGTTCCTCATTTATTGCCTGTGTCTGTACAACAAATGCTTAACACCTCCCTCTGATAAGCCTACTGCTCGACCACACTACCACAAAATAGAGCATTAGAATTATCTACTTTTGCCACTATCAACTTCTCAGGGGAACCCTTGGACTCTGTGCACACTATCTCTCACTTTGAGATAGTATATACAGAGCCAACTTCCTAAAGTACAGAAGGGCTATTCCCTCCCTTTCTAGTCTTTCCCTATGTAGGAAGTTGGCTCTGTCTGTACTATTTCAAAGTAAGAAATAGCATGCACAGAGTCCAAGGGTTCCCCTTAGAGTAAAGCCATAGAATTTCAGAGGAACACACACAGATGGAGGTTATAGATGAAAGGCAAGCCAGAATTCACATTCACAACCACACTGGCAAGATTGTAACTGCACCTCCTCTGAAGCCTAAGAGGAAGCTGGCCTTTCAAGGACAATTGGACACTGCTCAGCCACCTGCTAAAGTGCCAAAGACTAAACAAAAATCTCCACCTCCACAATTTTCTCCTCCTCAGTCTCCTCCTCATTCTCCTCACTTGCTTGTCTCTCCACCTACTACTCCCACACCTGTACAATCTCCTGTACATTCTTTTGATTCACAACAAGACAATGTGGATCCATGGGATCTCTATGATCCAGATCCCATTCCTGATAACAGCCCAGACTGCTGTCCCTCCAAACCATCACCACCGGAAGATAGCACCGGATATACTCACGTTTTAGCTAGGGCGGCATCCTACCACAATGGTGCCATGCACTCTGAGCCCTTAGAGGATGATTTTCTCTTTAACACATTATTCTCTACACACACTACCTATCAGTCCCTTCCCATGCATCCAGGCATGTTTAAAGCATGCACACCAGATATTTCAAGAGCAAGTCAAAGCCAGGATAATTACTCCCAGAGTGGAGAAAAAATATAAACCACCTCCCTCTGATCCAGCATTCATTACACAACTGCCTCCTGATTCTGTAGTTGGAAGTGCGGCCAGAAAGAGCCAACTCCCAGTCATCTGGGGATGCACCAGCACCAGACAAGGAGAGCAGAAAATGTGATGCTGCCGGCAAAAGGGTAGCATCGCAGGCAGCCAACCAATGGAGGATAGCCAACTCCCAAGCACTATTGGCTAGATATGATAGGGCCCACTGGGACGAGATGAAGGGTATCATACAACATCTCCCCAAAGCCCAACAAATAGTCGAGGAAAGGCAGGCTATTACCAATAACCAAATCAGATCAGCCCTAGATTCTGCAGACACAGCAGCTAGAACAATTAATACTGCTTTTACTATATGGACACGCATGGCTTAGGTCTTCAGGGTTTAAGCCTGAAATTTAACAGGCAGTCCTTAATATGCCGTTTAATCAAAAACAGCTTTTTGGCCCGGAAGTAGACACGGCTATTGAGAAAATGAAAAAAGACTCAGACACCGCTAAAGCCATGGGTGCTTTGTATATGACACAATATAGGGGATCCTTTCGGAAACCTCAATACAGAGGTGGATTTAGAACTGAAACACCTGAGGCATCCACCTCACAATCAAAGTCAACCTACCAACCTCAATACCAACAAGGTGGGTTTAAAGTTATTACAGAGGCCAGTACCCCAGAGGCAGGGGAAAATATCAATCAATAAAACAAGCCTCACAGCAGCCAAAACAGTGACTTACTCCATCTCTTCCCAACTCACACCTCACCTGTGGACTGCAAAGGTTCCACAACAATTGGCTACCCATTACAACAGACAACTGGGTATTATCTATTATCCGCAATGGTTATTGCATAGAATTGGCAACCCAAATATTCCACTAAAACCACACAATCCCTCCACGCTGCATATCTGAATGTTGCAAGAAGAAGTAAAATCTCTATTACTCAAACAAGCGATAGAGCTTGTGCCACAAGATCAAATAGGAACAGGGGTCTACTCGCTGTACTTCCTAATTCCCCAAAATGACTGAACCTTAAGACCAATACTAGATCTCAGAACTCTCTATCTTTACATCCTGTCAGAACACTTTCACATGGTAACACTACAGGATGTAGTCCCACTGCTACAGCAGCAAGATTTCATGGCAACATTAGACCTCAAAGATGCGTATTTTCACATACCCATCCATCCAGTGCACGGCAAATAACTCAGGTTTGTAATTCAGGGAAAACATTACCATTTCAAAGTGTTACCCTTCGGGATAACAACAGCTCCCAGACTATTTACTAAATGCCTGGCAGTAGTAGCTTCCTATCTACGAAGACAAAACATTCATGTCTTTCCATATCTCGACGATTGGCTAATAAAATCCAACAGTCATACACAGTGTCAAAACCATACACATTATGTAATACAAACCCTACACACTCTAGGGTTCTTCATAAACTACCAAAAATCTCACCTACAACCTGCGCAAATTCAACAGTAATTGGGAGCCACACTAAATACACAAACAGCACTTGCAAGCCCAAGTCCACAAAGAGTACAAGCATTTCACAATGTATTGGCACAAGTTCATCCAGGCCAACAGCACACTGTCTAATTCGTAATGAAACTGTTGGGCATGATGGCATCATGCATCACCATTGTCCCACATGCAAGATTAAACATGCAGCCTTTACAACAGTGCCTTGCACAGCAGTGGTCACAGGCACAGGGTCAACTTCACGATCTAGTGTTGATAGACCGCCAAACACGCATATCACTTCAGTGGTGGAATTCCACAAACCTAAACAAAGGGCGGCCTTTTCAAGACCCTGTGCCTCAGACCATACTTACAACAGATGCATCAATGATTGGATGGGGGCACACCTCAACAGTCACAACATTCAAGGACAAGGGACACCAAACCTAAACAATTTCACATAAATCACCTAGAATTGCTAGCCGTATTCCTAGCACTCGGAGCTTTTCAGCCTCTTCTCACTCACAAGAACATCCTTATCAAAACAGACAACATGACAACAATGTATTACCTAAATGTAGGAAGTTGGCTCTGTATGTACTATTTCAAAGTAAGAAATAGCATGCACAGAGTCGAAGGGTTCCCCTTAGAGGTAAGATAGTGGCAAAAAGAGATCATTCTAAGGCTCTATTTTGTGGTAGTGTGGTCGAGCAGTAGGCTTATCAGAGGGTAATGTTAAGCATTTGTTGTACACACACACAGGCAATAAATGAGGAACACACACTCAAAGACAATTCCAGGCCAATAGGTTTTTATATAGAAACATATCTTTTCTTAGTTTATTAAGAACCACAGGTTCAAGATTTACAAACAATACTTTAAATGAAAGGTATTTCACTTAGGATCTTTAGGAACTTTGAATTAGAAAAATAGCATATACGGTTTTCACACAAATGGCAATAAGCTATTTTAAAACTGGACACTGTGCAATTTTCAACAGTTCCTGGGGGAGGTAAGTGTTTGTTAGTTTTGCAGGTAAGTAAACCACCTACAGGGTTCAAAGTTGGGTCCAAGGTAGCCCACCGTTGGGGGTTCAGGGCAACCCCAAACTTATAACACCAGCAGCTCAGGGCCGGTCAGGTGCAGAGGTCAAAGTGGTGCCCAAAACGCATAGGCTTCAGTGGAGAAGGGGGGTGCCCCGGTTCCAGTCTGCCAGCAGGTAAGTACCCGCGTCTTCGGAGGGCAGACCAGGGGGGTTTTGTAGGGCACCGGGGGGGACACCAGTCAGCACAAAAAGTACACCCTAAGGGCACGGGGCGGCCAGGTGCAGTGTGCAAACAGGCGTCGGGTTTGCAATGGAGTTCAATGGGAGACCAAGGGGTCCCTTCAGCGATACAGGCAGGCAAGGGGGGTGCTCCTCGGGGTAGCCACCACCTGGGCAAGGGAGAGGGCCACCTGGGGGTCGCTCCTGCACTGGAGGTCGGATCCTTCCGGTCCTAGGGGCTGCGGGTGCAGTGTCCTTACCAGGCGTCGGGTTTTTGAAGCAGGCAGTCGCTGTCCGGGGGAGCCTCTGGATTCCCTCTGCAGGCGTCGCTGTGGGGACTCTGGGGGGTCAACTCTGGCTACTCACGGGCTTGCAGTCGCCGGGGAGTCCTCCCTGTAGCTTTGGTTCTCCACAAGTCGAGCCGGGGGCGTCGGGTGCAGAGTGCAAAGTCTCACGCTTCCGGCGGGAAACGTGTGTTCTTTCAAAGTTGCTTCTTTGTTGCAAAGATGCTTCTTTCTTGGAGCAGAGCCGCTGTCCTCGGGAGTTCTTGGTCCTTTTAGATGCAGGGTAGTCCTCTGAGGCTTCAGAGGTCGCTGGACCCTGTGGAACGCGTCGCTGTTGCAGTTTTTCTTGAAGTGGGGAGACAGGCCGTTAGAGCTGGGGCCAAAACAGTTGGTGTATCCGTCTTCTCTGCAGGGCTTTCAGGTCAGCAGTCCTTCTTCGTCTTTGGTTGCAGGAATCTAGTTTCCTAGGTTCAGGGGAGCCCCTAAATACTGAATTTAGGGGTGTGTTTAGGTCTGGGAGGGCAGAAGCCAATGGCTACTGTCCTTGAGGGTGGCTACACCCTCTTTGTGCCTCCTCCCTGAGGGGAGGGGGGCACATCCCTATTCCTATTGGGGGAATCCTCCAAAATCAAGATGGAGGATTTCTAAAGGCAGGGGTCACCTCAGCTCAGGACACCTTAGGGGCTGTCCTGACTGGTGGGTGACTCCTCCTTGTTTTTATTATCTCCCCTGGACTTGCCGCCAAAAGTGGGGGCTGTGTCCAGGGGGCGGGCATCTCCACTAGCTGGAGTGCCCTGGGGCGTTGTAACACGAAGCCTGAGCCTTTGAGGCTCACTGCTAGGTGTTTAAGCTCCTGCAGGGGGGAGGTGTGAAGCACCTCCACCCAGAGCAGGCTTTTGTTTCTGTCCTCAGAGCACAAAGGCCCTCACCACATGGGGTCAGAAACTCGTCTCTCAGCAGCAGGGTAAAATACAGGGGGCATCTCTAAAATGCCCTCTGTGTGCATTTTCTAATAAATCCAACACTGGCATCAGTGTGGGTTTATTATTCTGAGAAGTTTGATGCCAAACTTCCCAGTGTTCAGTGTAGCCATTATGGAGCTGAGGAGTTCGTTTTTGAGAGACTCCCAGACCATATACTCTTATGGCTACCCTGCACTTACAATGTCTAAGGTTTTGCTTAGACACTGTAGGGGCATAGTGCTCATGCAGCTATGCCCTCACCTGTGGTATAGTGCACCCTGCCTTAGGGCAGTAATGCCTGCTAGAGGGGTGACTTACCTATGCCACAGGCAGTGTGAGGTTGGCCTTGCACCCTGAGGGGAGTGCCATGTCGACTTAGTCATTTTCTCCCCACCAGCACACACAAGCTGGCAAGCAGTGTGTCTGTGCTGAGTGAGGGGTCCCTTGGGTGGCATAAGACATGCTGCAGCCCTTAGAGACCTTCCCTGGCATCAGGGCCCTTGGTACCAGGGGTACCAGTTACAAGGGACTTCCCTGGGTGCCAGGGTTGTGCCAATTGTGGAGACAATGGTACATTTTAGGTGAAAGAACACTGGTGCTGGGGCCTGGTTAGCAGGGTCCCAGCACACTTCTCAGTCAAGTCAGCATCAGTATCAGGCAAAAAGTGGGGGGTAATTGCAACAGTGGGCCATTTCCTTACACTAAACAAACAAGGAGGGACCCATTCATCTCAGCTGTCACCCCTAGCCGAAAAGATTTGGCATTGGGCAATCCACAACAACATTCACCTGGTAGCACAACACATTCCAGGGATACACAACCAATTGGCAGATGTTCTCAGCCGAGATCATCAACAAACACACGAGTGGGAAATTCATCCCCAAGTGCTTTGGACATACTTTTAACACTGGGGAACGCCAGACATAGACCTATTCGCCACCAGCAAAAACGCAAAATGCCAAAACTTTGCATCTAGGTACCCACATCCTCTATCCAAAGGCAATGCTCTATGGATGAATTGGTCATGGATAATTGCTTACACTTTTCCCTCTCTCCAGCTCATTCCATTTCTAGTCAACAAACTGCGTCAAAACAAACTCATACTTATAGCACCAACGTGGGCATGTCAACCCTGGTACACGACCCTGTTAGATCTCAGTTGTACCACATATCAAACTCCCCAACAGACCAGATCTGTTAACACAAAACAAACAATTGATCAGGCATCCAGATCCCAAAATACTCAATCCAGTGATTTGGCTCCTCAAGTCATAGAGTTTGGATATCTACAACTACCAACTGAATGTATGTAAGTAACTAAACAAGCAAGAAAACCCACTACCAGGTAGTGTTATGCAAACAAATAGAAAAGGTTTGTGTATTACTGTCAATCTAAACAAATTACCCCTCTTTCAGCGTCAATACAAGACATTGTAAGTTATTTGCTTCATTTTACAAGAAGCAGATTTAGCCTTTTCGTCCATTAAAATACATCTCACTGCAATCCCTGCGTATTTGCAAAATATACAACACAGCTCTTTATTTAGAGTCCCTGTTATCAAAGCCTTCATGGAAGGATTAAAACACATCATTCCACCTAGACTACCTCCAGTGCCTTCGTGGAATCTAAACATAGTGCTCACACGACTCATGGGCCCACCATTTGAACCTATGCACTCATGTCAGATTCAATACCTAACATGGAAAGTTGCCTTCCTAGTTGCAATTACTTCATTAAGAACAGTTAGTGAAAACCAAGCTTTCACTATTCAAGAACCATTCATACAAGTACACAAACATAAAGTTGTACTTCGAACAAACCTAAAATTTCTCCCAAAGGTTATATCACCGTTTCATATCAATCAGTGGAACTAACAGTCTTCTTCCCACAGCCAGACTCTGTAGCAGCAAGAGCCCTGCATACATTAGATATTAAAAGAGCTCTACTGTATCACATAGATAGAACTAAATCATTTAGGAAAACCAAACAATTATTTGTGGCGTTCCATAAACCACATAAAGGTAACCCTATTTCAAAGCAAGGGTTAGCTAGATGGATAGTAAAATGCATCCAAACGTGTTACCTAAAAGCTAAAAGGCAGCTATTAGTTACACCTAAAGCACATTCCACATGGAAAAAAGGGGCTACAATGGCTTTCTCCGGAAACATACCTATAGCCGAAATTTGTAAAGCAGCAACTTGGTCAACACCGCAGACATTTACCAAGCATTACTGTGTAGATGTGTTAGCAACACAGCAGGCCACAGTAGGACAGGCTGTACTAAGAACACTATTTCAAACAACTTCAACTCCTACAGGCTGACTACCGCTTATGGGAGGTAAAACTGCTTTGTAATCTATGCATAGCATGTGTATCTGCAGCTACACATGCTATCGAACGGAAAATGTCACTTACCCAGTGTACATTTGTTAGTATTCCATTTGCATAGACATCTCTTTTCTTTATAATCTATCACTCCTACCTTACCCTCTGCGGGAAAACATTCTAACATGGAGTCGATGCCCATGCGCAGTGGAGCCGAAGAGGAGTAGTCACTCGATCCTGTGACTCGAAAATACTTCTTCGAAGAAAAACAACTTGTAACACTCCGAGCCCAACACTAGATGGCAGACTATGCATAGCATGTGAATCTGCAGCGGAACATGCCACAAACAGACTCCTCCCTTTCGGCTCCATTGCGCATGGGCGTCGACTCCATCTTGCCATCGGGTTCAGACGCGTTCTTCTTCGCTCCGTATTTCGAATCGGGAAAGTTAGCTAAAAATAAAAAATTCTACGGTATTGTTTGCGCACACTACCGGTTTAGTGTTTGCGTATCGACACCGATAGAAGAAGCGCTCCGGCAGCCCTTCGGGGCTTCCGCTCTTCAGCAGGGCCTGGCCGGCCCGACCGCATCCATCGACGAAATTAATGGACCGGACCCCCTTCCGCTTCTGTCCGAAGTGCCACTCAAAGTATCCTTATACAGACCAACACTTGGTCTGTAATCTGTGTCTATCACCAGAACACAGAGTGGATACTTGTGAGGCCTGACGGGCATTTCGATCTAAAGACCCTACGGGACCGGAGAGCTAGAAGACTACAAATGGCGTCGGCACCGAGAGAACTACTCGACGTCGAAGAGGAGGAAAGAATTTCCATCCAGGGGACGGACTCAGATGATTCCGAAAGTGAGCGACCCACGACGATGCAAAAAACAGTGAGTAAAACTGCCCTGTCCAAGACTCACACAAAGATCGTTCAGGCCAAGGGGATGCCACCGCCAGCAGGCCATGGCTTAACCCATCGAAAAGAAGGTGACCAAACATCGGCACCGAAAAAGGCCAAAGAATTGCCGAAGACATCAGACTCCGGTCGAGATTCAGGCTCCGAACGATCTCGGCACTGAGAGTTCGACTCACCCAAGGTGAGAAAGTCACGTTGGAACCGAAAAATACTTTACAGAAAAAAGCGGCTTCGGAGCCGAAAAGAAGCTCTTAGACAGAAGAGGAAGGACTTTCCAGCCAAATGCATAAACAGATTTGAGCAGGAAATAAGTATGGGGAACCAGACCATACCCAAAGGACGTTGCATATCCAGAAAGAGACTGGAAAAAATACAAACTCTTCCTCCAATTAAAACCATGAGAAAGCTGGCATTTCATGAGTCAGAAATGCAGCCGAAGGCAAAGGTGGCAACAGATAAAACCCCACCACCAAGGTTTTCGCCACAACCTTCTCCACTACACTCACCACAGCTGTCACCGGTAACAGCACCTCCGATGCAGTCACCTACTCATACAGGGATGACAAAGGATGATCCGGATGCATGGGACTTATATGATGCTCCGGTATCAGACAACAGCCCAAATTGTTACCCAACAAGGCCGTCCCCTCCAGAGGACAGTACTGCATATACGCAGGTACTATCAAGGGCAGCTACATTCCACAATGTAGCAATGCACTCAGAGCCAATAGAGGATGATTTCCTATTCAGCACCTTGGCATCCATCCACACTTCATACCAGAGTCTGCCAATGCTCCTGGGCATGCTCAAGCACGCAAAACAGGTCTTCCAAGACCCAGTTAAAGGCAGGGCTATCACGCCTAGGGTGGAGAAAAAATACAAACCTCCCCCAACGGACTCTGTGTTTATAACACAGCAACCTACACCAGACTCGGTGGTTGTAGGAGCAGCAAGAAAGAGGGCAAACTCTCAATCGTCAGGAGATGCACCACCGCCTGACAAAGAGAGTAGAAAGTTTGATGCAGCGGGCAAACGTGTAGCAGCAGAGGCAGCCAATCAATGGTGGATCGCAAACTCACAAGCCCTGCTGGCTCGCTACGACAGGGCACACTGGGACGAGATGCAACACATTATACAGCACTTTCCCAAAGAACACCAAAAGCGTGCCCAACAAGTTGTGGAAGAAGGACAAGCAATATCCAACAACCAAATAAGGTCCGCGTTAGACTCGGCAGACACAGCGGCACGAACAATCAACACTGTGGTAACCATTCGCAGGCATGCGTGGTTACGAAGCTCTGGCTTCAAACCAGAAATTCAACAAGCTGTGTTAAACATGCATTTTAACCAGGAACAATTGTTTGGGCCGAAAGTGGACACAACAATTGAAAAATTAAAGAAGGACACAGACACGGCCAAAGCCATGGGCGCGCTCTACTCCCCACAGAGCAGAGGCACATTTAGAAAGCCACAATTTAGAGGGGGGTTTCGAATGCAAACACCAGAGCCTACCTATCAGGGACAATACCAGAGAGGAGGTTTTCGTGGCTCATACAGAGGTGGACAATTCCCAAGAGGAAGGGGAAAATTTCAAACACCTAAGACAAGTCAACCCAAACAGTGACGTCAATCTCACAAAACCCCAACACTTAACACCAGTGGGGGGGAGACTTACCACATACTACCAAAACTGGACACGCATAACTACGGACGCTTGGGTCCTAGTCATTATCCAACATGGTTATTGCATAGAATTCATAAATTTTCCGCCAGATGTGCCCCCAAGGACACACAATATGTCCAAACAACATTTAGACCTATTAAAACTAGAGGTCCAAGCATTATTACAAAAACAAGCAATAGAGTTAGTACCCAAACATCAGAAAGGAACAGGTGTTGACTCATTATGGGGGTCCTTCTGACCCTGGCGGTTCGAGACCGCCAGGGCCATTATGACCGCAAGCACCGGCAACAGGCTGGCGGTGCTTTTTTCCCCATTCCGACCGCGGCGGTAAAGCCGCGGTCGGACCGCCGGGGCCGCCGGTTTTCCGCCATTTCTGCCCCGGCGGCTATAATCCACCAGGGCAGCGCTGCTTGCAGCGCTGCCCTGGGGATTATGACCCCCTTACCGCCAGCCTGTTTCTAGCGGTTTTCACCGCCAGGAAGAGGCTGGCGGTAAGGGGTGTCTTGGGGCCCCTGGGGGCCCCTGCACTTCCCATGCCACTGGAATGGGCAGTGCAGGGGCCCCCTAACAGGGCTCCGGCCAGCTTTTCACTGTCTGCCTAGCAGACAGTGAAAAGCGCGACGGGTGCAACTGCACCCGTCGCACGGCCGCAGCACCGCCGGCTCCATTTGGAGCAGGCTCCTGTGTTGCGCCCTCATTCCCACCGGCCCAGCGGGAATGTCAGAATGGGGGCTGCGTGAGTGCGGCCGCATGGTGGTTTCCGCCAAGGTCGGAATGACCCCCTATATTTCCTAATTCCAAAAAAGGACAAAATGTTAAGACCTATATTAGACCTCAGAACCCTAAATCTCTTCATCAATTCAGATCACTTTCACATGGTAACACTTCAAGACGTGGTTCCCTTACTAAAAAAAGAGGACTACATGTCAACGTTAGATCTCAAGGATGCCTACTTTCACATACCCATACATCCTTCCCACAGAAAATACTTAAGGTTTGTAATACACGGCATACACTATCAATTCAAAGTGTTACCATTCGGGATAACAACAGCCCCAAGGGTATTCACAAATTGCCTTGCAGTAGTAGCCGCTCACATAAGGAGACCGCACATGCACGTATTCCCATACTTAGACGACTGGCTAATAAAAACCAGCACTCAACAACAGTGCCTTCTTCACACGCAATACGTTATAGAAACTCTCCACAAACTAGGATTTTCTATAAATTACCAGAAATCACATATGCAGCCATCCCAAATATAACAATACGTGGGAGCAACACTCAACACACAAAAAGCGATTGCTACTCCAAGTCCACAAAGAGTACAAGCGTTCCAAAATATAACATCAAACATACAGCCAAACCAACACTACCAAGTAAGGTTTGTAATGAAACTTCTAGGCATTATGTCTTCATGCATAGCCATTGTCCCAAACGCAATATTACACATGCGGCCTTTACAACAGTGCCTAGCAAAACAATGGACACAGGCACAGGGTCAACTACAAGATCTAGTGTTGATAGACCGCCAGACACACTTCTCGCTTCAATGGTGGAACCCTATAAATTTAAACAAAGGGCGGCCATTCCTGGACCCAGTGCCGCAAGATGTGATCACAACAGATGCTTCCATGATGGGGTGGGGAGCACACTTCAACAAGCACAGCATACAGGGACAATCAACAAAAACAACTCCACATAAATCATTTATAACTGTTGGCAGTGTTTCTAGCATTAAAAGCATTTCAACCACTAATAGCCCACAAACACATTCTTGTCAAAACCGACAACATGACAACAATGTATTATCTCAACAAACAAGGAGGGACACACTTGTCACAACTGTGTCTCTTAGCCCAAAAAAATTGGCATTGGGCAATTCACAATCACATTCGCCTGATAGCACAATACATCCCAGGCATTCAGAACCAGTTGGCCGACAATCTCAGTCGAGATCACCAGCAAACACACGAATGGGAAATTAATCCCCAGATCCTACAGGATTACTTCCTACGCTGGGGAACACCAAAAATAGACCTATTCGCAACAAAAGAAAACGCAAAATGCCAAAACTTCGTGTCCAGGTACCCACACCCTCAATCCAAGGGCAATGCGTTATGGATCAGTTGGTCAGGGATATTTGCTTATGCTTTTCCCCCCTCTCCCACTTATTCCTTATCTGGTAAACAAACTAAGTCAAAACAAACTCAAACTAATTCTCATAGCACCAATCTGGGCTCGCCAACCATGGTACACAACACTGCTGGACCTATCTGTAGTACCTCACATCAAATTACCAAACAGGCCAGATCTGTTAACTCAACACAAACAACAGATCCAGCATCGCTCAATCTAACAATCTGGATCCTGAAGTCTTAGAATTTGGGCACTTAGACCTTACACAAGAATGTATGGAGGTCATTAAACAAGCTAGAAAACCTACTACAAGACATTGTTACGCAAACAAATGGAAAAGATTTGTTCATTACTGCCACAATAATCAAATCCAATCACTACATGCTTCTCCAAAGGACATTGTAAGCTACTTATTACACTTACAAAAGTCTAAGCTAGCATTCTCTTCAATTAAAATACATCTCACAGCCATATCTGCCTATCTGCAGATAACACATTCAACATCGCTCTTTAGAATCCAAAGCATTTATGGAGGGATTAAAAAGAATCATACCCCCAAGAACACCACCAGTACCTTCGTGGAACCTAAATATTGTGTTAACACGATTCATGGGACCACCATTTGAACCCATGCACTCTTGTGAAATGCAATACCTAACTTGGAAAGTAGCCTTTCTAATAGCTATCACATCACTTAGAAGAGTAAGTGAGATACAAGCATTTACTATACAAGAACCCTTTATACAAATACATAAACATAAAGTGGTTCTCCGTACAAATCCCAAATTCCTACCAAAGGTCATATCACCATTCCACCTAAACCAAACAGTGGAACTCCCAGTCTTCTTTCCACAGCCAGACTCAGTAGCCGAAAGAGCCTTACATACATTAGACATAAAAAGAGCACTAATGTATTACATTGACAGAACAAAACAATTTTGTAAAACAAAACAATTGCTCGTAGCCTTCCAAAACCCTCATGCAGGTAATCCTATATCCAAACAAGGCATTGCCAGATGGATAATTAAATGTATTCAAACTTGCTATATTAAAGCAAAAAGAGATTTACCTATTGCACCCAGAGGACATTCCACTAGGAAAAAAGGCGCCACACTGGCTTTTTTGGGAAATATACCTATGACAGAAATTTGTAAGGCAGCCACATACATTTACAAAGCATTACTGTGTAGATGTGCTAACACAACAAGCCACAGTAGGACAAGCTGTATTAAGAACATTATTTCAGACAACTTCAACTCCTATAGGCTAACCACCGCTTTTGGGGAGATTACTGCTTTATAGTCTATGCACAGCATGGGTATCTGCAGCTACACATGCCATCGAACGGAAAATGTCACTTACCCAGTGTACATCTGTTCGTGGCATGAGACGCTGCAGATTCACATTCGCCCTCCTACCTCCCCGGGGGCCTGTAGCCGTTAGAAGTTGGATAAAAAACTGTAAATTTGTAAATAAATATTATTTTAATACACATTATGTACATACATACCTACTCCATTGCATGGGCACATTCAGTATATTCACAACTCCTACCTCACCCTCTGCGGGGAAAACAATCTAATATGGAGTCGACGCCCATGCGCAGTGGAGCCAAAAGGGAGGAGTCCTTCGGTCTCGTGACTCGAAAAGACTTCTTCGAAGAAAAACAACTTGTAACACTCCGAGCCCAACACTAGATGGCAGGATAATGCACAGCATGTGAAAAAACATATTTTTTCAGATTTTTACCCTTTCTCCAGGGCATTTCATTTTGCTCCGACAAGGAGAGAGAGGGAAAAAAAAAGTTGGTTCTTCCATGCTTCCGCGCTTCTGGCGTGGGGAGTTGTGGAAAAGAACTGACATACGTGCCTATATATGGTGCCTATATAGGAGGCGTGACGTCACAGAATACTGCAACGATGCTGATGTGCCACGTGGAGCCTGAGGATACGCGGATCCGAATAATACCACCTGACGGCATGTGCAGGGTCCTGCTCAGCAGAAAAATTCTAGATTCTGTGCTGATGCCACGGAATTCTAAGTTAAGGAATTTGCAGCTAGATAGAGTCTCTACCAGATAATTTGTTACCAAAGGTAAGTAACTTGTTCTTCCGCCCCATCACTTTTAACACACTTTGGGCGTGATAAGATTCTGAGATGCTAATCTGAGAGGCCTACACAGTATGTACCGTTGGAACATAGTTTTAATCCCCTCTGGGGTGACCCTGTAAAGTGCTTTTGCACAATACAGATAGTTTTAAAGGTAACCCGTTTGTGAATCAAGAGCCAGTGACATTCCTGCAATCCGTTGATGACAAACATACGTTTAGAAATATTGAGTATCGGCCTTGCTGCCGCATTTTGCACCCATTGGAGTTTGGCCATGGTCCTTTTGTTCGCTTCCAAAAGGAGGGCATTACAATAATCATTTCTGGGTGAGATTAAGGCAGGGGTCATCTTTTTCTGAGCTGTTATGGGGATATACGGAAACATCTTTCACAAGAATCTAATGATTTTGAAGCTGATAGACACAATGCTGTTAACCTGATGGTCAAATGACAGATCACTGTCCATGATGACTCCTACATTTTTAGCTGACTTTAGGGGCTGGGCAGCATCCCTAAGCCCTGAAGCCACCAATTGTGAGTCCAGATAGGTGAAGGATTTCCAGAAGTCAACACCTCTGTTTTTTCACCATTGAGCTTAACGCAGTTTTTGTTCGTCCATGAGGCCACAGCTTCCATACAGTTCTTAAAATTGGCAGCAGTGGCATCAATGTCCTTTGAAATGGAGACGATGATTTGAGTGCCATCAGCAGATGACAACATCTGCAGTCCAAAGGAATGGATGAGAATAGCCAAGGGAGAGATGTAAAGATTAAACAGTGTTGGACTCAGGGAGGACCCTTGTGGCACCCCACAAGACAGGCAAATAGGGTCAGACCTAAATTATACTAAGATCTCCATCTGGGTTATAACGGATAAAAAAGAAGTCAACAATTTTAAGCCCCCTCCCCCCCCCAAAAAAAAGAATCAAAGCTGAAGCCCGACCAACATCCACAGCTACCTAATGCTATCATTTGCAGCAATTAGGGTGGTTTCAGTGCCAGATTCAGTTCTTAATCCAAACTGAGAGTTGTCCAGCAGACCTTGTTGTTCTACATGCATCATAAGGTACTGAGTAAGATGTTTCTTTAAGATAAGATTTCAGCTGGTGTAGGGAGTAAGAAGATAGGTCGGTGTTTAGGAACTGCACAGCATGTACTTTCCTGTCATGCAAGTAGTCCCTGTTACCGAGGTTCCTTACCTTGAATGCACATCAGGTGTATTACCGTTATCTGGATATTTGCTTATTTCATATTTAGTAGTGCCTTCCATTAATTTATTGAGTTTATATGTCTCCTGTGTCTTTGACACTTGCATTCCCTTCCTTTTTTTCATCTGTGGCATAGAGCATCTTTTCATCCACTAGGTACTAATGTTCAAAATATACCAACAGAACTAGCTTGAAGCAACCCTTGGTATAATGATGTGCCTAAAACATATGGGTAACAACAGATCACAGTTTCCTCTTAAGTAATAATACACCCATAATCCTGTGCAGACAAAAAAAAAACCCAGAAACTATCATAATCGTAGAACACTAATTCCCACAGTTTGAAATATGTGAACGATAAAGAACAAATTTGTTCTGTTTCTAAATTCCACGTACTGCAGCCAGTCTGTAAACAGTGAGAGAAGTGTGAAGAAACCTCAAAATACTTGGGAAAATGGATTAACAACCCAAATGCAAAAAAGTGTATTCCTTCTCTTCTGAGAAAGCACCACACGGGATCACCCAAAGGCTATAATCTGAAGCACCCACCGTTAATAGGCGGTTATATCTGTTAACAACCACCTAGTGATCATTGGTGTTAACTCGTGATGAACAGGCAAGACATCAGAGGTAGCTAATTCTAATTAAGTAATTTGTGTCTTGGCCTCAACAGTGCAGGACTTATCCTTATTCTGAAAGCCTGAAGTCAATGCACATCAGTAGTCCTACGCAAAGGCACATCTAAAGAGTCCTACAATACTACAAATGCAATTCTTTGTTATTAAAAACAGCAATTCCGTCAGTTTTTATTTAATAATGTGTATATATTTATATGTCAACATTTTTCTTTTCTTACAGTTCTGCAGTTTCATCAGGACAAAATAAATATTTGAGGACTCTTAAGAGAACCATGTCCTGATTCTTTAACGATATACCATACTCATGTCTCCATTAGATTGCATAAATGGAAATTTATAGAAGGAAAATCCAAATATTATTCTATTCAGATATACGTAAAGTGTCTCATAAAATAACTTTGTATCTGTGATCATCTCAGAACAGGTTTCCACTAGTCACCCACATTATAGTTGTCATCAACTCCAGATCAAGGAGTTCAAGCAAGCATCTCCACTCGCCACACAAGTGGGAAATGCACCAGGAAGTCTTAGACCCCGTCTTTGACTAACGGGGAGCACCTGGCCTTATTTTGTAACACCCTCTCCCTTTGGAAATAGGTGTTACATGGCCTGGAAAGGGGAGCCTCCCCAAGCTGCTGGTATGCTTTGAAGGGCACATTTGGTGCCCTCTGTGCATAAACCAGTTACACCTGTTCAGGGACCCCCCCAGTCCCTGCTCTGGAGCCAAACTGGACTATGGAAAGGAGAGTGACCACTCCCCTGTCCATCACCACCCTAGGGTGGTGCCTAGAGCTCCTCCAGAGGGTCCCTGGGTCCTGCCATCTTGAAACCAAGATTGACAGAGACCTCTGGGAGCATCTGAATGGCCAGGTCAGGAAGGTGACGTCCGAGCCCCCTCTGATAGGTGGTCACCTGACTAGGTGACCAATCCCCCTTTCAGGGCAATTTAGAGCTTCTCTCTTAGGTGGGACCTTAGTTTTAGCCTGCAAAATTTCAGCAGGACTCCTCTGCAACCTCTACTTCGACTTCTCGCCGCCGAAACCGCAACAGGACCCTCCAGGATCCGACAGTCTGCATCCACAATGAAGACTCTGCTTGCAGCATTGTTTTCACAGCTCCTTCCAGCTTCTGCAACATTTTCCTGGCTGTGCATTCTCTGAGGGAGGCAAGTCTTCAGACTGCACAAGAAGGAAGAAGGAATCTCCCTTCGAGTGAAGGAGTCCCTCCCCTGCTTATGAAGGCACCAACTGTAATGACAACCAGCTGCGTGGATCTCCTTTCATCCTGAGATGTGTGGATCCTGCATCATGGGTGGTGGTCCGGAGTAGTCTTCCTGGTCCTCTCTGCCAGCTGTCCACCTCTGGTGAAGGTAAGCCTTTGCCTTCCTACGCAGAATAGGTCCCTCATGCACTGTCTCTCTTGCAGCTACCATGTCTTGTTGGCATCTCCTCCAAGGGGGAAATCTCGTGTGATAATAAATTATAACTACTATTCCTTCACTATATTATCAAGACAGGGACCCTCTAGTCTTTAGAATCACCTCCAAGGGCTCTTCAGGCTCCGTGTACCAGCAGCACCCAGCACTCCTTCCTGCGACACATAGCCTGCGGCATGGGTCCCTTCTCCAGTTGTGCTGCATGGGCTCCTCTGTGAATCCTGGATCCTCTTCCAGTGGGTCTCCTGTGGTGGCTGCCTCCTCTTCTTCTGTGGACTCTCTGCCTTGCTGAGCGTCCCCCTAGGACTCCCCCGAGGGATGAGTACTCCTGGACCTTGCTAGTCCCCGGCAGCTCCACTTTTGCTTCCTTGCGACTTCTGCCTTTGCCAAGGCTTGCTAGTGGCTTTTCCACGCCACTGTCCGACTGCAATCATTCATCCGCGTGGAAAGTAGACTGTATCCTCCAGAAACTCTTCACATGCTCCAAGGCTGCATTCCTGACTGTCTTTGTCCTACCGTTGACCAACTCCTGGAACCACCTCTGTGACTTCTGGACTTGGTCCCCTTCTTCCACAGGTCTTCCTCTTCAGGAATCCACCGCTGGCTTCCTGCAGTCTTGTCTGGGTGTTGCATTATCTTTGTTTCCTTCCTTTTGGGTGGGGTGGGGAAAATCCAGTCACTTACTCCTTTCTTCCTGGTCACTAGGGGCCACTGTGGTACTTGCGTTTGGGGTTTCCTGGTACCCCCAGCTCCCCGCTACACATCCCACTTACCTAGGTGGGGGGGTCCTGCATTCGCATTCCATTTTTTTTGTTGGTTTGGGCTCCCCCTAGGCTCACTGTTAACTATTTTCTATTGTACTGTTTTCTATTGCTATTTATGGTTATTTCTGATTTCTAGTGTACATATCTGGTGTGTTACTTACCCCCTGTTGGAGGGTTGCTTCTCTAGTACTTTTTGGTATTGTCAGTAAAATAAAGTACCTTTATTTTTCTAACACTGAGTGTTTTCTTTCATGTGTGAAAGTGCTGTGTGACTACAGTGGTATTGCAGGAGCTTTGCATGTCTCCTAGATAAGCTTTGGTTGCTCATCCACAGCTGCCTCTAGAGAGCCTGGGCTCTAGACACTGCCTACACTACACTAACAGGGGATAGCTGGACCTGGTATAAGGTGTAAGTACCTTAGGTACCCACCACATACCAGGCCAGCTTCCTGCAGGTGGCAATCAGAGGACTGACAGACACCCTCTACATAATTCTGTTGGAGATGTGGACCATTTGCCTTGCATTGAAGGCCTTCCTGTCATCCATCATGGGGAGGTTGATGTACAGGTTCTCATGCACAGCACCTCTTCCATGTGGTATTGCAACAAGTAATAAGGGTGGGGGGTCTTGTGGCAAGAGGCTGTACTCCTCTGGAGTTAGTTACAGTGTACTGGCGTCGTCTTGATCCTGAACCACCTTGTTGGACTTTTAAACCACTCATCCAGTGGCACCTGCTGCATGGTGATTGGCAGTTAAACCCCAAGTTGGCAGAGAGCATCTTCAGTCATTGGGCAGAGCCGTGGTTACATATTTTCACCATGACTTTTCAGTGTCAAAACTTTTGCATGCTGGAGTTTGCAAGAAGGCTTTCTCTGGAAGACTCACTCAGGCTAAAGCAGAATAATAACAAGACTCCTCTGTATGCTTTATTCCTCTGCCTCTTCTGCTTGAAGTTCTGAGGAAGATCAGAAATGACCGGACTCAAGTCATCCTGGTGCCTCCAGTCTGGGCCAGGAGAGTATGAAACCCAGCTGTTCTGGGCGTGAGTATCTGTTCTTCAATCAAGTTACAGCTTTGGGAGGATCTTCTGTCAAAGCTCCATAGCAGATTTCTGCACCTGGGCCTGCGCAATCTACACCTCCATGCGTGGAGATTGTTGGACAGCAGTTGACTGTGTTAAATCTACTTTCTGAGGTTGCTAATCCATTTATGCTGGGCCAAATCTGTGAGCCGGTATGAAGCATGAAGCACAGATCCGTTATAAGCCAAACTGTTGGATGTTTTATTGTTTATTTTGCCTTTTGCCCAGCAGTAACTGGCAGTGGGCAACATTAAATTGGATTTTTCATCCCTTTCTGTCTTTTTGCTTTTACCGCACCCACCATTCTTGTTTAATTAAACGCTGTGATGCATTTTATTAATGGTTTGACAAGTTATTTCCTCCCAAACCATTTATGATATTTGGGCTTCGACTTTTCTCATGTATGTTCTCCCTTTTCATCTGATGCACAACTTCTTGTTTTGTCACCTGACTCTTAAAATTGTGTTCCTTATCACAATCACTTCTGCTTGTTATGTGAGTTCAATGCTCTTTCCACCTTTTCTCCGGACCGACTGGTGCTGAAGGCCAATGTGCCCTTTTCTCATTGGGCAATCCTTAAACCTCCCAACGTTCTCTACCCCTCAAAAGAGCATAGACTACATCAAAAGAACATGAAGCTTTTATATTGAATGCACCAAGTCCACCGGCTGAATAGTCCGCTTTTCGTGAGATTCTTTGGTTTGAAGAAAGGTACGGCAGTGGAGAAAAGGACTTTGTCCAATTTGATGGTCCTTTGCAGGTCTGCTATGATTTGGTTAACTTACAGCCCCTAGAAGGACCGTGGGTTCGCTACCATCAATGCATTGGCAGATGGAGTGCCTCTTCTGGACAACTGTCAGACCCCGATGTGGGCATCAGTGCACAAGTTCACGAAGCACTATGCCTTGACAGCCAGATCCAAGAGGAAGGACATTTCACTTGTTTGGTCCTTCAGGACTTTCTAGTCTGAGTGTACTCCTCAGACCCTCCTGCTTTGGAACTTCTGCTTTGGTATTCATTATAAAGGTGAACAATCTGTAGTTACTGGTGGATAATATATCTAACCACAGATTCCTCATGGCCCTTGCACCTCTCCGTTTTCTGGAGTTATGTTATCATTTAGAAATGTCCCAAATTAGTGCTTTTCACACTGGTACCTTCAATTCTGTTGTGCACCAGGTCAGAGGGCCCAGGAGGAGTTAAGAAAGCAACGGAAGTTGGCGCACAGGGGTGGCATTTAAATGTTGCTGTCATTTCCAGGGCAAAAATAAAGTCAGTGTGTCACCTAGCAATGTGCTTCCAGACCCAGACTGGTGCCTATAGAAATTGTAAAGTAACTCTGCAGCTAGATAAGAACATGCCTCAGAAAATTTTAAATTAGGTAACATTCAATTTAAGCCACTAGGTGGCAGGGACTCCACACATGTTTATCTTATACATCCAACGTGCATTCTGTTTCATAAAATGAAAAAGTCTCATGTAGAATGCAAGTGATCATAATTCAATATGAAAGATCAGACTTTTTGTTTGAAATTGATAATTAAACAGAATATTGCTCTTTGCAAGTATTGCAGTACAAAGAGCAATTGCATGAGCGTAGAAGATGGTTAATTGATTTTTGAATATTGTTGAGAAATGAGTAAACTACCCACATCTAACTGATTTTATGGGGATTGGAAAAAACAATGTTTTTAATTAGCAGAGCTAATGATAAGGAATGTTGGTTACATTTGTGCATAGAGCATATGGCCTCGATCAAGGCTTATCCGCTTCTCATGAACTCAAGCCCTTCTAACATTTCTTTGTTACGACAGGTAGTGATAATCTCCTTGTGCTCTTTTCAACCAAGAAGTCTTATAGGAGCAGTCTTCCCTTTATCCCATGGATGGGTAATTATCATGGCTCAGCTCTTCTGTTGGTTAGAAGCAGCAGTACTATTTTCAAACCTTTTTTTAATTAAATATGAAGGCTTGGGGTAACACAGGGTAGAAACATTAAATAAATGCAAAGCAACACTGAACGTTTGAATACTCAACTCATATTTCAATCGAAATACCACACATGTAAAATATAATTTAGTTAATTAGTCTTCTGTTGACGACACCATTGGTGCGTGCATGATGGAAAGGAAAGTTATTGAAAGGTAGTTTTAGTGTTGCAGATTCGAATTAAACATGGAAGAAAAAATAGAGCTTAGTCACAAAATATGCCTTGCAGAATTCACTGATCTTTCCCTCTGTCTCAGGTCATGCACGGACTTCACAACCAGTTAGATGAGAAATACGTGACTCAAAAAACACTGCCATGACCACCTAGTTTTTGTCTACATTACAGTCCAGAAAAGGTTTGGCTGCACCAGCCTCAACTACACCTAAACTTCAAGTGCTATTTTAGGGAGAAGGAAAGGGGTGGGGGCACTAGTACGTCAGCTTACACTGGTAAGGCTATCACTTTAAGCAGTGGGAAACTAGACTAAAGCTACTAATGCCAATAAGTCTAACTTTAATGTGCTAACGCATGTATACAGCAGTTGGGCATGCCTGTAGTTGCATGGTTTAGCACAATAAATAGCAATTAGCAAAGCAGCCTTGAAATTAGGGAAAAAGCAAGAAGGGAATATCAAAGTGGGTGGCGCAAATTAAGGTTTACCTTCTGGACCATGCCACACATTAAGTGCCCTTCAGCTAGCCAATTGCTTACTGCTGGTTGGCTTTTTTTTATCAGTCTCATTTATTTGTTTTTTTTATTTAGTGGCTTTCCTTTTGCTTTTAGTATTTATTCTTATGCGGGAGCATAACTTCTTTACCTTGTTTTTGATTGGATGACTTGCATTCTTGCACTGTTCACATTCGGGGAACTATTGTTTTCATTTTCCTTAACCACTCGATAAGAGTGCACTAATTTTTTGCCTTTTTTCCCTGGTGTATAGCTTTTTGTTGCACATTTATTGATCAGGTGGCTAAGTATTTTCAGAGGCTCTTACATCAGGCTTTAGAGAATGTCTTAAAACCGGTCTTGCAATAATTGCAGGGGTGTTACGTTATTTTTTGTTTCTTTTAAATAACTCTTAATTAGGCACAAAAGTATGCCTTTTCTTTGTTGATTTTCTTTAGCGTATAGTGTTTTGTTTTGAAGCGATGCAGCACCAGTCACAGATTGATGTTGGTGACAGACCTGCACTTTGTATGCCTCTGGTTCCTCGAGCGTGACCATGACCCAAAGGTCTGCGCAGATTTCTGCACTATGAACCCGAAGACCTTGAAGGAGTCATCCCTCAAGCTCCTGGCAGCTCGACATGCAACACTGTAACAATAGAATTCCCTGTCGAGGGGAAGGTCCCGGGAGCAATTGCGGAGTCGGAGATCTTCAACGCATATCACTCGAGTAAGTCACACCACCACAATAAGAAGTCGAAGAGATCTTCAACTTCATCCCGTCTGTTGAGGGAGGGGACACGTGACCATCCACATTCAGGTCTGGCTCTGCAGTAGAGCCTGGACTGTCACCACAGCTCCCTTAATTGCCGGGAGGCAGAGCGTCCCCCGCCCAGTTTGAGTTATGTGAAGCCATGCACCTCAAATTTGTCAGCCTGTTCCCTCCAGCATGCCTTCAGGCTCTGGGGGTTCGGTGGGTCTCATCTGGTTGTTTGTCAGCAGCTCTGGGGCCAGTCGAGCCTCTTGGATTAATTTGTGGATCTGGACCGATGTCATTCATGCCATCTCAACTTTCCTTGGTGCTAGTCCTGATGTTGATACTCCTGGTGCCGCCATCCCCATTGTAATCCGAAGCTCCAACATGGAGCCAGAGGGGCATCTTCTGAAGCCAGCCACGACACTAGAGTCAAATCTTCCAGGTTAGAGCCTGAGCCCTATTCTTAAGGGTTAGGACTCGGGGGCACAATGGGAGACATCTCCAGACTCTGAGGAATACCAACCCTTATGACACTATGGACTAGTGTGGGGATCTGGGTGAAGCCAGTAGACTGAACACGTCTCCAGATACTGGCATGCTTTTTTCCCCCTATTGTGGTACAGAGAAGGGAGTGGTTGTGAGGAGGGTGGGTGAGGTCCTGGACTTCATCCTACCCCAGTGGCCATCAAGACAAATGTGTTGCCAGAAGTGGTTCAGCAAGCGAATGTCCACATCAGGACTGTTCTCCCTTTTATTGACGGGCCTACGGATGTCCTGCTTGAGAAATGGTCCACGCCCAGCACAGGGGCTTCTGTGAACAGGACAGTTACCTGCCACCACTGCCCCTGTGCTGGGGACCCAAATTTCCTCACAACATCCCTCCCTAAAGAGCTTGGTGGTCCAAGCTCCCTCCTGCCTTGTAAATCTTGACTCATTCTCAACCACACCACCAGACTGGGAATCCAAGTCGCTGGACACCATAGGGAAGAAGATGTTTTCTTCCACCAGCCTGGCACTGCTGTCCGTGAAGGCTGTATGCCTTTTAGGCCACTATTCCCACGCTCTTTCGTATATTGTTGCGCATATGCTGCCTATGGATCCGGAGCAGGCCCAGAATATACTCTCCAAGGCTATTGCCGATTGGAGGGATGCATATAATTTCATAATGCGCTGTGGGCTAGGCACAGCCGACCCATTGGGCAGAGTGCTTTCATCACCAGTGGCCCTATGACATCATGCCTGGTTGAGGACGACCGGCTTTTCCGGGGATGTCCAAGTGTTGCTTATGGACATGTCCTTTGATGGTTCCCATCTCTTCGGAGACAAGGAGGATTCAGAGCTGGAGTCCTTTAAGGACAGCTGGGCTACAGTCAGGCCCTTAGGCCTTTCCATGGCCCCATTGTCACCTCAGATCTGCCTTTCTCAGCCACAGAAGGGACTTCCAGCTGCGTCTATACCCCCCCAGCCACTGCGGCACCCAAGCTTCCCAGCCTCTGCCTGGCTGAGGATGCGGTGCCCACATACCCTGTAGGTTAATTTCTTTCTCAAGAAGAAGTTAAAGATGCCCACATTAGCTCTGTTCTTGTCTGGCCTCGACCTGGGAGAATGGACGGTTGTGCTGGACTTGCGGGAAACGTATTGTCATATTCCTGTCCTGCTTGCCCCCAGATGTTAACTGAGATTTATGGTGGGCCACAAGCACTTTCAGTTCGTCATGCTCCTCTTTGGCCTAACCAGCACCCCACAGGTGTTCCCTGCGGTAATGGTGGTGGTTGCAGCTCAATTGCTGAGATCAGGGGTGCCAGTCTTCCCCCTATCTCGATGACTGACTGTTGAAGGCTGGCTCACCCCAGGCAGTCCTCTCACCTTCAGACTGTCGGAACTCCTACATTTGCTGGTATTCATTATAAACATGCCAAAGTCACACCTGACTCCTCCTCAGATGTTCCCTTTCATCTCAGCTGTTCTGGACACGGTGCAATTTTGGCTTATCCTTCCGAACAGAAAGTCCAGGATGTTCTCGTCTGATCCTGATGTTTCAGCTTCTGTCCTGGATTTCAGGGAGGCTGACTGAGGCTGCTGGCACTCATGGCCTCCTGCATCCTGTTTGTGACCCATGCCCACTGGCATATGTGGCTCTGGAGTGGAACCTGAAGTTCCAATGAGCACAACTTATGGGGAATCTTTCCGACATGGTCAAAATCTTGGAGGGAGCTGCAAAAGATCTGCAGTGATGGCTGACGAACTGCATGTAGGTAAGCATCAACCCCCTCTCCCTTCCCCAGCCAAATCTCACAGTGGTGACAGATGTCAGTACTGGGATGGGGGCGGCCATTTGGGATAGGTGGAGTTCAGATGCTTCTGGTCTCTGGCTGAATCTGGACTCCACATCAGTGTGTTGGACCCTCTAGCGATCCGATTGGCATTGAAAACCTTTCTGTGAAGAGAAGGCTAGAGTAGGTGCTCACAGACCACACCACCACCATGTGTTACTGCAACAAACAAGGCAGGTGGGGTTGTGCACTCTTTAAGAGGCCCTGCATCTCTGGATATGGCTGGAATGTCCGGGCATAACCCTGGTGGTTCAACACCTGGCGGACTCTCTGAATGCCAGAGCGGATGAACTCAGCTGAAAATGTCTGGCTGATCACGAATGGCGTCTCCGTCTGAAGGTGGTGCAAGGTCTCTTTCTGCAGTGTGGAGAGCCTTGGTTAGATCTGTTCGCCACCGCCCAGAGTGTGCAATGTCGACAGTTCAGAGTGCTAGAGTTTCCAAGGTGGTTCTCGCTCTGATGCTCTTTAAATCTCAAGTGGAGCTCAAGTCTCCTGTACGCCTTTCCACTTGTACTACTCCTAAGCACAGTTCTCAGAAAGATCGGGCCCACGTCATCCCTGTGGCTCCGGACTGGGCACAGAGAGTTTTGTATCCCAAGCTCTTGAGTGTGGTCATTGATCCTCCAGTCAGGCTGCCCCTTCGGGAGGATCTTCGGTCGAAGCAGCAGGGGAGGGTCCTCCACCCGAACCTTTCAAATCTTTGCCTTCTTGCATGGAAATTGAGTGGCAACAGTTCACAGCTTTCCACCTTCCTCCCAAAGTCTGTAATGTAATCCTGGCTGCCAGGCATCCCTCCACCACCATGGTATGCGCCTTCCATTGGAGAAAATTTGTGACAAGTTGTACAGAAAGACAAGTAGATCCTCTTTCTCTCTCTCCCCCTCCCCCCCCCCCCACTTTCTTTGCAATTTCTGCTATTTTTGTGGTTGCCTGACCAGCCATACTTGTTCAAAGTTCGCATTTTAAATAGGTTCTTGAAAGATTTGCAATATTTGTTTCCTCCTTCCCTTTTCTTTATGCACCAGTGGGGCCTCTATCTTGTCCTCACCTTTATGTGACCTCCCTTTGAGCCTGTGCCAATCTATAACTCTGCTTCCTTGTTGGAAGCAGCCCGTTCTGGGAGGCTGTGATAATGCCCCAGCCAGGCAGAACCTAACACTCCCATTAGGGGTGGGTGATTACACTAACTGTAACCTGCATTCATCCTTTGGTAACTTGCCACTGAGCAGTCAGGCTTATCACAGAGGGAATGTATAAAGCATTGGCACAGCACTCCCACAATTAATACACTGAGCGTCACAAAAGACTTCAGGCATGTGGTACGTAAATAAAGGTTGTATTCAACACACATTAACACAATAGGAATATCGTGAACTTCTTGGCATAAATCACACTTGGACCTATTACTAGCAGTACTAGGCCCAGACCTGGGTTAAAAGGATATTGGTAGTATTCACACTGGGGAGAGATCCTATGTTACTCCCATTTGAACTTTTATGCTTTGCGTAATGTGGCTAACCCTAGGCCCACCCTGGCAATTATTTTAATGCAATACCACACAGTTTAATGTGCATCCTAGATCACAGCATATAATGACAACACTTTTAAGTAGCACCGCGGGCCATGACCACACAGGTAAAACCAATGCCAAACGTAGTATTCTATTGGCAAGAAATCAACATGTAAAGCAACACCGTCGGCTGATGTAATTGCTAACAGGCGGTCCTAAGGCAATCAATCCCAAACACATGCACTCACTTAGCACTGGTAGACAGTGCCACAGATATTCGGCAGGTTCGCATGGAACTACCTCACACACATGAATGTAGCAGCGTAATGCGGTGCAACTGATATCCGGCATGTTAATTGATAGCTCAATGCAGACCCCGTGGCCCAAGCCCTCCAGCTCACCCTGACTACCCCACACCCACGGGTTGGAGAGCAATCACCCTCACCCTCCCCCTCGATACCAGGAAGATTGCGGCAGGAGTCACACTTATTCGGGATCCCAGGGGAGAAGGTGGGGGAAAGGTAGCAGCACTGATTAGGAGGCAGTTTGCAAATGGGGGTGGTCAGGGGTTTGCCCACCACTCAGTAAGTTTACCCCCAGGATGTGGAGCAAAAGCGGTTGGGGGCAATAGTTTGTTCAACCCAAGGATTCCGCAATGTGCCTTCTGGCACCAGCCCAGTTCTGCGAAGCACCGGGGGAGGGGGTTGTGCAGTCTCTTGACCCGCTTCCATTCACTCTCGGAAGCTTTCCTTCAGCCCAGTCAATTACTTTCATCACCCAGGCCTAGTCTGGGCAATACTACCTGGCAGCACAATGTCATTTGGGCGGTTAAGGATAGGGCAGGTAGTTTGCCTCAAGGGAGGCCGAAAAGGAACTAACAATGAAGGGTAATGTAGCAGGGAGCCTCTTGGAAGGGAGAGGCACCAATCCGGTTCACGTTGATACGCGATGTACCAGATAGTTCTGGTCACACACACAGGCGAAAGTTAAGCAGTGCCATATAAGTTAGAATGGGGACTACGACAGGTGCACTCGTGCCTCAGAGAGTCTCCCCCCGTGAATTGGACAACACACTCAATGAGCGTGCAGTCATTGGGTCGCACAAGAGAGATGCAGCATGTTCATTGAAGCAGGCTACGTGGGCTTCCGCAACCAGTCAGTCTACTCTCCACCCACAAGATGCTTATGTGTGTTGAGGCCCCATGGTGCGGGGGCCACACTCCTCAGATGCGGACAATGCTCTTGGGGCTCTGCACCAGGCAATCTGGTCTCCAGGGACAGTTCTTAGTTCCACGCTCAGGCCACACTGCCAGATGGGATTCAGCAAACTATGTGGGAACTTATGAGGGCCCCGTTCGCCAGGTGTCATGTGGTCGGTGGGTCCCTCGCGGGAGGTCTTTGATGTCCCTGAGACCTCTACAAGAGAACGGGGGCAAGCCTACAGGCCATGCAGAGCACACTTCAGGGTGCCACACAGCAACAGGTTAATCAGCCCAGGCCGGCCGCTATTCAGAAAGGGTGCGCAGTCCCTTCCAATGACTGTATCCTCCTCGTGCACAATGGATTCCTCTGGCACTGTGCACCGCGTGGACCAGGTTTTCCAGTCTTACAAGTATATCTCTGCCGTGCTGAAGTTTGGCACCAGTAGTTATACTGTAGTGTGCCTTTGTAGTTGGGGGTGGTTCAGAGGTTCTCCCCTAAATTTCAGGCATGTCTGTCATGGGGCCGTGGAATGCAGTTCTTAATCTTAAGTGGGGCCATGATCTGGCTCCCAGAGATCAAGAGGCAAAACCTCTCCCTCCAGTTTATCCAGCCAGGACTTCAAATGGCAGAGATCTGTAGTTCCAGTTGCATGCCCAATGTTTATAACTGAAAAGACACTCTGGTGTCGTTGCTTGTACACACAATGTATGCTTTTATTTCCAAGTTCAAGTTATACATCCAACCCTGGCAGGCTCTTCCACCAACTCCCAAACGACCGCTCCCAACGTTCTGGCTCCTTCATTACATCACTAGGCAACAACCTGTTGCCACATTCCACTACATTACAACACATCTCCTCCCTTTACCCATAAAAAAAATAATTACAGCCTACATCTGTGCCTTAATGAATTTCACTACAATACACATTTAGGAAAGAAAAAAACATACAACTTAACAAAGTAATAACCTAACAAATAAATAATATAACACCACTTAATTATGATTATGTATCATCCTCTACATACCTCCAATTTTTTTTTTTTTACACAAGAGTTCTCATGTTATATAGTCATTCAAACGCACCGGTCTTCTCACCAATCTTCTTTCCCTACCTTCCTCTCCACACTTACCACCATTGCTCATAACACACCATTTCCGTAACTCTGCTTCATTACACTTCGTTATCTTGCTTGCATTCCACCTTCTTCCATCCTCCAGCTCCACGCTATAATCATTCACCTTCACCACACGCTTAGGTGTCGACCACTTAGACAAACCCTTCTTTGCTTTGTCCCACACTCTAGTCCTCACCCAATCACTGATTTCCAACCTTCCCCTCCTCCAACCTCCCTTGTTCCTCTCACCGAACGCTTCCTGCTTTTACCCCACCCGCTTCAACACTTCTTCATTCACCTTACCTCTTCCTGCTTTGCCCATCCACCCTGGCACAGCTTTAGAACACGGTTTCCTACCTTTTAACAATATAAATGGGGTCTCCAATGTGAGGGAATGCGAGGTAGTGCGGTAACTCCACAAAAGATTCTTTATTTCCTTCCTCCAGTTCAGACCATTTTACACAGACAATTGTATATTCTCACTCAGCACCCTGTTGAATCTTTCTACCAATCCATTTTCCCTGGGGTGTGCTACAGCAGTTCAAATGTGTCTTACCCCATACCTTTCCACGTATTCACTAAACTCACCAGATGTAAACTGTGGACCAGTGTCCGTCACAACCGCCTCCGGATAGCCCTCTCTCCTCCATACCTCTTCGCAAAACTCTATAATCACACTTGACTTTATGTCCTTTACAACACTTATTTCAGGCCACTTGGAATGATAATCTATCATCACCACAACAAAAACCTTGCCCTCCGTGCCTAACAAAAAAGGACCACATATGTCCATCCCCACCTTCTGCCAAAGTTTGTCCGGGAATGGAAATGGAACGACAGGTGTCTTTTCCCCCAAATGGGTTTTATCACTGCATGCACATTCCACACAGTTCCTGACAAACCCCTCTCCATCCCCGGCCACCAAAAATCTTCCCTCACCTTCCTTTTCATTCCCAACATGCCACTGTGACCTTCACGCAACATTCCGAGTAGTCTCCCTCTCAATTTGTGTGGAACAATCAACCTGCTACCACGCCACAACAAACCATCAAGATTAGACAATTCTGAACACACGCTTTTGAAGTTCGCTACCTGATTAGTATGATCTTCCAACTCGGACCAATGCATTCCCAAATTTTCCTTCAACGCTTGCAACTCCACATCCTCATCCATTGCCTCTCGCCACAGTTCCTCACTAATCGCACCAGTTCCTACATCTTGGATGCTTGCGACCATCCATTCTTCCACTTTTTCGTCCACATGACTCTCGATTGGCAACCTGGATAAGCAATCCGCGTTCACATTCTTCACCCACGGCACATAACTCATTTCAAAATCATATTCCTGCAGATTGTATACCCGTTTCGCTATTTTGGAAGATGCTCGACATGCCCCCTTCGTTGTAAAGACGTCAATTAACGATTTATAGTCAGTCCTCCATTCAAACTTCCTTCCCCATACATAGTTCTTAAAGTACTTAACACCCCACCAACCGACAAGGGCTTCTTTCTCTATTGCAGAGTATGTTGCTTCTGCTCCCTTCAATGTCCTTGAAGCAAATGCTACTACACGTTCCTTTCCTTTGTGTGATTGTATCAACACTGCTCCCAGACCATGCATACTCTTATCAGTAGATACAATCGTATGATCACTAACTACAAATGTTTCAGTTCTACAGCATTAATGATGCACTGCTTTAAAGCAGAATACGCTTGTTGGCACTCCTTAGACCAATCGAAGTTTTGATTATTTTTTTTTTTTTCATCATGGAACGTAATGGTTGAGTCACATCAGCAAAATTCTTCACAAATTTTGCATAATATTCTGCTAATCCTAAAAAAGATCTTAGTTTGTCTTTGTTCAAAGGGTTCAGTGCTTTTTCAATCGCTTCCAACAAGTTCGTTTTTGGTTTTATACCTTCCCCCGACACTGTATGACCCAAATACTCAACACTTCTGCATTCAAATTTACACTTCTTCCTTTCCACAGTTAATCCTGCCTCCTCTAATACGGAACATACCTTCATCATTACCACATTATGTTCCTCCACCTTTCTTGCCCACACCAACACGTCATCTTGGAAGAATTTTACATTTCCAATTTCTCCTAACAGACTCTGCATAATGAACACCGCTGAAGCGGACACCAAACCAAACAGCATGCATATAAATCTGAACGCCCCTTCCGGAGTTATGAAAGATGTTAGATGTCTTGAGTCTGGATGTAGCATGATTTGGTGGTATGCATTCGATAGGTCAAGGGTAGAAAAAATCTCACCACCCGAATACTAGCCAGCAACTCATTTATGTTTGGTGTCGGGTGCCTATCTATCCATATGTTTTCATTCAGATCCCTTAAGTCCACACACATACGGGTTTTGCCATTTGGTTTGCACGCTAAAACCACTGGACTCAGCCATTCCGGAGACTCTACTTCCTCTATTACTCCCATTTCCAATAACCTTTTCAACTCACTTCTCAAAGCTCCCTTTAGCACCACAGGAACACCCCTCACTTTATGCACCTTGGGTACAGCTCCTTCCTTCAGTATGATTTTATGTTGGAATCTTTTCAAGCACCCTAATTTCTCACCAAACATAGGGAATTCCAGCTTCCACTTGTCAGACTTCTCGTCTTCACCCTCCACAGCTAACACTTGCTCTTCCGCATTAGGATTTAGTATGACTCCCAAAGTTCTCTGTTCGCCCCATCCTAATAAACACTTTCCACTTTCAACCACATAAACATCACTTGAGATCCTTTTCCGTTTGAATTCTATCTCTCCTCGGAAGTAACCAATTACAGGTATTTTGTTTCCTCCATAACCCATCAGGTTCACTTTAGCTTCAGACAATTTCACTTCACCCATTCTTGTCCATGTCCCTTTATCAATTAACCTATGCGGGGAACATGAATCCGCCCACATACTCACCAGTATTCCATTCACTCCCACTACACATTTAGGCGGTCTGTAGTTCTTGCTGCCCAGCTTCAACACATCACTATCATCAGCTGTACTATCTAAGGCAACACCTTACAGCATCAACACCTCCACTCGTTCATCTCTCTCGCACCCTCCTAAAGAAATTTCGTCACCCAAATAATTTACAGTCTTCTTATTTCCCTCTTTCTTTTGACTACAAACTTTGGAAAAATGTCCCATTTTGTTACATTTGAAACATTTGCTATTCCTGGCTGGACAGTTCGTCGCAAATGCTAAATGTTTTATGCTACCACATCTGTAACTTTTTCTTTTTCCAGTCTTCGCACTATCGCTTCCACACTTGATTTTGCCTACTTCCTGGACAGTTATGCCGTTTTAATCCCCACTATTTTTTTTTCTTCAAATTCCTTGATATACTTAGACGTTGCTTCTATACGCCTTGCTGCAGACAACACTTCATCTAACGATGGGTCCCTTAGTGATAACAACTTGTCCTGTATTTTCTTATCCTTAGTGTGGCTTATTAATTGATCACGTATTATCTCTTCATGCAAATCCTTAAATCTACACGTATTTGCCAGTGAGCGTAGTGCGCATACATACTGATCAATCGTTTCACTTGGCAATTGGGTTCTCGAAAAAAATCTATGCCTTTCTACAACTATACTTACTTTCCTGCAATAATGCTCTTCTAATGCCGTCATGGTTCTTACATATATATCATTACTCTCATCCTCTTCGTCAGAACCATCACCATTTACTTCCAACACTTCGTTACTGGGTTGTGCTTTCAATACCTTCCTCCCCTCAACACCTAAATTATGTTTGAGTAAAGCTAATTTTCTTTTAGCAGTAAATAGGCTCCACCCAGCGCCTCCAAGTATGTTTTGAATGCCTCACGCCAATCCTCCCAAGGCATACTAGGCTCACTCGGCATACTCAAAAATACTGGGAGCAGGACTATTGAATGCATGTTTTTTTTATTTTATTTTATCTTAGCTTAATTACATTTAAAATTAGTCCACTCCTTTTTTTTTTTTTTCTGGGAGAAAAAAATATTTCTGTTCATATTTCTCTTCTTATTACATACTGCTCATTGTCACTGTTATGTGACCATATACAGTAAATGTACGCCGATCCTTCCTTCCTTCCTTCTGCCCCCTCTCAGGAAAATGTCAAAGATGTTCAAAAGTCACTCACTTAATATTCTTCAGTTCAACAGTTTCCATTTCTCCCAACCCGTTTTGTCCTCTGACGGGCTGGTATAGTTTCTCCCAACCCGTTTTTTTTTTGTACTCAGATGGGCTGGTATGAAATTGGCACGATATTTACTTGATGTGCCATACGATGTTTACTTCCTCCTTTCTATGACCTGATATCCGCTTGCGCGTGACTACACAAGTGTTGTTGCAGTCTCGTACTTCCGTTGCCCTAGGAGACGCTGGACACAGTATGCTTACGTTCTAGCGCCAATCTTGCACTTCAGTTTCCCTAGGAGATGCCGGCCGCCAACGCACGTGAAGACGACAAGATCCGCGTGCACTCTCGCGGGAGTCGCAACCAGCACAGCCGCGCGACCCAACCAACGGTTATTCAGAAGTCAAACATATTCGTACAAAAGTAGACCAATAGAATTTTCTTCTTTTTTTTTTTATTCTCTACCTGCACGTCTCTGTATTTCTGTAATCGTCAGCAATTAGGCATTTCTCTGTTTGTCCAAACAGCTCCACATCACCCTCACCGTACCTTCAGAGGACCGGATTTTCCACTTTTCCTTTTTTTTTTTTCCTGAAGAGGGCGTTTGGGCCGACGAAAACTTCCTCCAGTTTCTCCTTTAATATGACCAGTTCGCGTTGGCCCACTGTCGGTCGTACACGTTCACAAAGTCGTCATCACAACTGCGCTCTTGCGGTAAACTTTTCTGCACTACCAGGGTTGGTTTACTGTCCCTCGTCGCCACTGAAACTCTGGTGTTGTTGCTTGTACACACAATGTATGCTTTTATTTCCAAGTTCAAGTTATACATCCAACCCTGGCAGGCTCTTCCACCAACTCCCAACCGACCGCTCCCAACGTTCTGGCTCCTTCATTACATCACTAGGCAACAACCTGTTGCCACATTCCACTACATTACAACAATAACTGTTGCACATATGTGCTCCCCCGGCCTCCAGTCTGAATTAGAGCCAAGTAGAAAGAGAGACAACACATTTTAGAGCAGGGAAATGCCCACTTTCCAGAAGTGGCATTTCAAAGCTAGTAATGACAAAGCCACCTTTACCATAGGAAGGTGTTTGTCATTACTAATCCAATGTTGGGGAACATTAAGAGGCTGCCCCACTGCAATCCACTTTTGCAGTTTGGAGTGATTTTAATCAGTCCCCATGTTGGCCTTATGGGAAAAGCAGCCCTCAGAGGCTGGGAACTTACACATGGGTATTCTTCCCTACCTGGGCAGAGAACACCTCTGTAAACCTGCCCTTCCTTTAACCTACCACTCGCTTCACCCCTTTAGGACTTAGCGTAGTGGTTTCTTATTGGTAGTGAAACGTTTCCTGAGGGTTGACAGGAGATTTAGAAAGGCCAACCTGAGCATACGTGCAGTGGCGCTCACACAGGATACATGTTTACAACACCATGGTGCAAGCGAGCACACTTGGCAGGTTTAGCACAATATTTGAAAACACCCTTGGTGCAAGTGTGCACACACTGGTGGTAAGCACCACTTCCTAATATGTAGGAAGGGCGCACACACTTTCACACTGTATTTACAGTGGGAAAGTGCCCAGAGCCCTAAGGGCACTAAGAGTATCAGTCAGACCTATGAGAAGCAGATACCCTAAGTAGGGAAAACCCATGTGAGGGTTCTTCACTCTGGGGCATGGACCACCCATGTGTACCTGCCCAGCTTTTCATCTACCACCTTCCTTTCAGGGGATGCTCTAGGGGTAGTGGAAGGCCCAACTCAGGATTGGCTAAGGAGTGAGTCATGCCAACCTAAGTACAAGTGCAACAGAGCCTCCACAGGCCTGCAGTGGCAGGCCTGATTTGCATTTGGCAGGCTACTCTGGTGGTGGGTACACTCAGTGCCACAAACCACCACTAGCCATGGCCATACCTGCCCCGGGGATGTGGTGTACCTTTTTGTACGGCACTCCTGGGTACAGCACTAAACCAATCACGTAAGCACCCTTTCCCTGTATGTGTAGGAAGGGCATGCGCACTTTCCCACTGCAGTACAGGTGAAAAGTGCCCAGAGTCTTAAGGCCATGCAAAGAGAGTCAGCAAAAAAAGGAGGAAAAAGCTAACATTTTTAGAAAAATCCCCTAAGAAGGGCCTTGTTGAACTCTACTTTTTCCACTCTGCCTCATCCCTCAAAGGAAGAAGAGTGCCTCACTGTCTGAAACCAGAAAGAAGCTGTTGTTCTACCTTGACTGCGCACAAGAGTTCTGGGTGGACGACCAACTCCTTGTGGGTTATGTTTGAGCGACGAAAGGAAAGACCATGCAGAAGCACACCACCTCCCGGACGATTGTGCTCTTTATCAAGATCTCCTATGCATTAACTAAGAAGCAACCCTCTGCGAGCTTGCGCACTCACTCCACCACGGCAAAAGCTGCGACCACTGTGCTTGCACGCAGCGTTCCGGTCCTGGACATCTGCCAGCCAGCAACACTGACTTCATTGCACACGTTCACAAAGCACTTCTGCCTAGACAGTCAGGTCTGTTGAGATGGACATTTTGCAAGTTCAATCCAGCAAGACCTCCTTGCATGACATTGGTCCAAATACCCACGCCCAGGGATGGTATTGCCTGGGTATTTATTCTAAAGTGAGGAATCTGCAGCTGTAAGTCTCTATCAGATGAAACATTTACTTACCTTCAGTAACATCTTATCTGATATAGTCTCTGTCCAGCCTCAGATTCTTTACCAATGCATCTGACCTCCTTTCTCTGCGAATGGATTTCCAGTGACAGGACTGTTCCCTTAAAGGGCCCTAGTTTTCCACCCCTGTAGTTAGTGTTCTTCGCGGCTCCGCTCTCCTGGCTTGGAAAGTTGTGAAAAAACTGATGTTAGTCTGCTGTGGTGGCGCTTATATAGGCACCACGCACGTCTTCCAGCAGGTGGTGCGGCTACGACTCCACATGGAGCTGAATGATGCCACCTACCAGTTTGTAGAGGTGCTGCTCAAAGAAAAAATCCAGATTCAGTCTGATGTTTGGGGATATTTCTTATGTAAGGAATTTGCTGCTAGATAGTGTCTACCACGTAAGGTGTTAATGAAGGTAAGTAACTTTTTCATCATGGAATTTAGATAATGGTTGCAGCGTTTCTGATTCAGGATATGTAAACATCTGTTCTTTGTAGCTCTTGCTTTGAAAGTGCTTTTAATTACTTAAAGCACTGTCATCGTACTATGGCTTTGAGACATTATATCATCAGGTTCTTAAATTAGTGCAGAGGTTTAATAATATATTTATGGTGTGTTAAAGCACCGCGGGGTAAAGGATGTGTAGTAAAGTTTCAAAACCCATTATATGTACTTACCTGCTTTGTGCTTATCTGTGGAGTAAATACTGGGTAGTAAAGTTAATATGACGAAATGAGCAGGAAGCAAGTGGCCATGTAGGCTTGTCTGGGGAAATGAAAGGCAGTTGTTAAAAATATTTTATAAAGAAATGGATGGGGACTTATAAGAGGAAAAAATTGAAAACTTAAAGACTGCAGCCATCCCAGATGCTGATTCACACTAATTTCAAGGTGAATGTGCACATGTGGTGAGGCAAAATGCTCTTATTCACCCATGCAGTATTCTGTCATGTGGAGAAGGAAAATGTGAATGACGCAGAAAAGGCTGACCCTAAGACCCTATGTAGATGTATGGAAACATATTTTTTCAAGCATCTGGCAGGCATCTAAACATGCCAGATCTGCATAAAGGAGTCCAGCAAGGACTTTTACAGTGCATATCTTCTACTTTTCTATCTGCAGGGTTTTTCAAAGGAAGTAACCAAAATTCTTACTTTAGTAGTCTGTAAATGTATATCCATATAACAAAGTGCCACATATAATTTCATAAGAAATTAAGTTGAGCTACTGCCTTTGTTGTAGTCTTTCTTAATACACAGATCTGACCTGTGGCATCTGACTTAACTTTCTTAGGAACAAATCAGTCTTTTACCCTTTATAATTTGCTTACCATCATACCCAGCTCAAGACAACTGTAATAAGCATAAGCATTCCTACAAGGTAAACTTCAAGTATACAGTCATAAAATTAGAAATATGTATTAGGGTTGGCAAAACAATAACCAACCCTTCCAAAGAGGGCCGACAGAAGATTTCCACAGTGCAAATTTTGTAACTTCAGATTTTTGTCAGAGAGGTAGCTAACACCAGGCATGTAGTTTATTATTGTATTCTGTGAGACTCCACTTAATACAATACCTGTCCACAGGCTTTGCAGTAGTGCAATAACAATCCACCCTAAAGGCCTACTAGCTTTCACCTGATTTTCACAATAAAAAGTGAGGCATACTACCTTTGGTATCAATATACATAATAAACAGATGAGACCTATGTCATCAGACATAACATTTGCAAATTAACCAGTCTGGCATGTAGGCCTTTTAATTTATGTGTCACCGTAACAGTGAAGCCCTGCTGTATTGCACATAAGGTGGCAACCATCAGTGAAAAAATGAGAAATGTATACAAAATTGCAGAGTTTGTCAAAAGTAACCAAAATCCTTGCTGACTTAAATAATCTGTGCAATTCCATGTAACATAGGTAAGTCACCTCTCTAGAAGGCCTTACAGCCCTAAGGCAATGTGCACTATACCACAGGTGAGGGCATAGCTGCATGAGCACTATGCCCCTACAGTGTTTACGTCAATTCTTAGCCATTGCAAGTACAGGGTAGCCATACTGAGTATATGGTCTGGCAGTTTGTCAAAAACTAACTCCACAGTTCTATAATGGCTACATTGAATACTGATAAGTTTTGGTATGAAACCTCTCAGCACAATAAACCCACACTGATGCCAGTGTGGGATTTATTGAAAAATACACACACAGGACATCTTAGAGATGCCCCCTGCATGCTAACCCAACTGCTAGTGCTAGGCTGACCAGTCTCTGCCTTCCTGAAGTTTCTGGCCACATGGGACGAATGCCTTTGTGCACCCAGTGACCACGAACAAAGCCTTTCCTGGGTGGAGGAGCTTAACACCTACCTCCCCCTGCAGGAACTGTAACACCTGGCAGTGAGCCTCAAAGGCTCAAGCCTGGTGTTAGAGCACCCCAGGGCACTCCAGCTAGTGGAGATGTCCGCCCTCGGACACAGCCCCCACTTTTGATGGCAAGTCCGGAGGAGATAATGAGAAAAACATGGAGGAGTCACCCACCAGTCAGGACAGCCCCAAAGATGTCCAGAGCTGAGGTGACCCCTGCCTTAAGAAATCCTTCATCTTGGTTTTGGAGGATTTTCCCATTAGGAATAGGATGTGCCCCACTTCCCTCAGGGAGGATGCACAAAGAGGTTGTAGCCACCCCCCAGACCAAAACACCCCCTTAAATTGAGTATTTAGGGGCGACCCTGAACCCAGGAAATCTGATTCCTGCAACCTACAAGAAGAAGGGACTGCTGACCTGAAAGCCCCGCAGAGACGATGGAGACAACTGACTTAGCCCCAGCCCTACCGGCCTGTCTCCAGACTCAAAGAACCTGCACAGCGATGCATCCAGCAGGATCAGCGACCTCTGAGGACTCGGGGGACTGACCTGCACCTAAAGGCCCAAGAACCTCCTGAGGACAGCCGCTCTGTCCAGAAACAACAGCAAAGAAAGCAACATTAAAGAGACTCCAACTTAAGTGCACCCGACTCCCCCGCCTCGGGTTCAGGACAACCAACACTGCAGAGGGGACCCCAGGCCACTCCAACGGCGTGGACACACTGAGTCGACCTCCATGCACCCCCACAGCGACACCTGCAGAGGGGATCTAGAGGCTCCCCCTGATCATGACTGCCTGATAACAAAGGAACCCAACGCCTGGACCAAGCACTGCACCCGCAGCCCCCAGGACCGAGAGGAACCACCTACCAGTGTAGGAGTGACCGGCAGGCGGCCCTCATCCTAGCCCAGTTGGTGGCTGGCCGAGAGGCCCCCCCATGCCCTGCCTGCATCGCCAGAGTGTACCCCAGGTCCCTGATGTGAGAGATGCAGCCAAGTTAACGATATGTTGTGGTTTGGACACGACTGACTCGCTGAGCAGGGCGATTTAATTGACAGTGGCCCTTTATCGCCACACCTGGCTTCGTACGACTGACTTTTCGGGGCATGTCAAGGGAAAACTAATGGACATACATATATTTTGATGGCTCACACCTTTTTTTGGAGAAAAGGCAGACTGTGCTTGAGCGGTTCAAGGACTCTCGAGCTTTGGCCAGATCCTTGGCCCTCTCGGCGCTTGCTCGCCAGCAGTCTGCCTTTCTGCCCTTTCGAGCCCTTGGAAGGGGCATGGTACCACGTGACCCACAGGTCAGCCACCCTCCTCCATCAATACAGCATCCAGTGTAAGGAGGAGGTTGTGGTACCTTCAGACCCAGAGGGTCTAGCCAGAGGTTGGCCACCACCCAGCCCCCCTTTCCTCAGTGCCCAAGTCGTCCTAGTATGATTCTGCAAGACCATGCTTGTCCAGTTGGAGGGAGCATTCAATTTAATCTCCCTCAATGGCGGTCCATAACCTCAGACAAATGGGTCTTGCAGATCATACAGAAGGGCTATTCCCTCTCTTTCCAGTCTTTCCCTACCTCTTTCCCTCCCTCTCTACCTCTATTGAAAGAACGGCTGATGAAGGATCATTTAATCTTGCTCCGCGAGAAAGTTAAGGATCTCTTGGCCAAGGAAGCCATAGAAAGGGTCCTGATGTCATAAGTAGGCAGTGGTTGTTATTCCGGCTACTTTCTGATTCCAAAAAAGAACAAGGGTCTTCGCCCTATCTTGGATTTAAGGGACGTCAATCTCTTCCTCATAAAGGAGAAATTCAGGATGCTTACTCTTGCTCAGGTCTTGTCTGCCCTAGACCAAGGAGCCAGGATGGTAGCGTTGGACTTGCAGGATGCATTGTTTTCACATCCCCGTCCTGCCCGCCCACAGGAGTTCATTGTGGTTTAAGGTGGGCCATGAGTACTTTCAGTTCACCATGCCCCCCTTCTGTCTTACCAGTGCCTTTCAGGTGTTCACCAAGATGTTGACGGGGTAGCAGCTCATCTGCGCAGGTTAGGAATTTCAGTCTTCCCCCTATCTTGACGACATGCTGTTGAAGGCTCCAATGCCCCAGGCTCTCGTCAGCCACCTTCAGACGACGGTGATCCTTTCATTCACTGGGGTTCACTATAACTGCGTCAAAGTCTCACCGGACTCCCTCTCAGAAGCTCCCTTTCATCTGAGCCATTCTGGACACAGTGCAATTTCAGGCTTATCCTCCAGAGCAGTGAGTCCAAGATATTGTATTGTATTGTAATCGTATTTATATATTGCTTACTACCCCTGACGAGGCGTCAAAGCGCTTTTCGGTGAGTAGCACGCTACTCTGGAACCCAGCAAGAATTAGTGATGATTAGTATCTGGAAATAATGAGTACAGTTTTAGTATTATTATGAGTTCATTTGAGCCGCGGATATGAGAGTTTGTTAGTTAGATTGACTGAAGTAATGGAGGGGTGGAGGAGGAGAGAAATCCAGAAGTGTTAATTGGGAGTACAGCCTTAATTTACTCAACCCAAAGGCTTGGGATGAGTAAAGGGGGATGGAGGAGGGAAGAGTATGTGAAAGGGTTAGGGAGAGCATAGTAGCAAGGTGAGATAAATGCGGGAGAATTAGTAGGGTTGTATGGGAGGTCGCGGTAGTAGAGTGAGGTTTGGTGAGTTCGATGTGGAAGCGGAGGGAAGAGCTTAGGCAGGGTTATTTAGGAGATGAAAGTAGTAGAAAGGATTTGGGATGAGTCAGAGTGAGAATGGAGGATAGTTTGATAGAGACATGACATATGATGATGGGTAGATAAGTGTGATAAGTTGAGAGCAGGAATTCATAGATATCTAGTATAACAACCCACCCAGGAGCCATGCACTGACCCACAAACATGCCAAGCACAGAAACAACATATATACACATACATACATACATACATATATATATATATATATATATATATACACATATATATATATACACACACATATGAATACGCACACATATGCACATACAATACATAATTAGAACCATGGGTAAAATACTTAGTCAAGCAGGTTTAAAGAGTGTGTATGTATTTTATTGTTATGACATAGTAGTGATAGATAATTTCTGAAGAAACTATACATAACTAGAAATATACACATAATCGTAAAAAATATTTATCAACATAGGCATATGTAGTTCATAGTTGTTTGAATATGGTGGTTATGAAGGAAAAAGCCAAATCTTGAGTAGTTTTCTGAAGACAAGATAGTTATCTGTGTTATAGTTGGGGGTAATGAATTCCATAGTTTGGCTGCTTGAACGGAGAAGGATGGTACCACCTATAGTCTTTTTCTTGTATGGTGGTGTTCTAAGGCGGGGTGCTAATCTTGAGCGGAGGTTTCTTTGTTGGATGTATTTGGTTATTTTGTTTCTGATAAAAAGCGGTCCTGTTGTATGTATAGCTTTGTGGGTGATACAAAGCAGCTTGAAAGTGCATCTTCTGGCAACGGGTAACCAGTGTAGTGCTCACAAGGCAGGGGAGATGTGGGCTTGCGGCTTTACATGTAATAGTAGCCTGGCTGCGGAATTCTGGATACATTGTAGTTTTTTCATAACAGATAGAGATGATCCATGGTAGAGGCCATTGGCATAATCCAGTTTGGATAGTACAAGCGAGATAGTAGCTTGCACCTTGTGTGGAAATCCGAGGTGGGGGAAGGTGCGTCGTAAAGTCTTCAAGGTGATGAAGCCTGTTCGTGCTAATTTGTCCACTTGGGCATTCATAGTTAACTTGGAATCCACTGTGATTCCTAGGTTTTTAACTTCCTTGGATAATTGAGGAGGTGGTCCGAGATCGTCAGGCCAGACGCACAGAGGGTCATAACTTTTCCAGTCACCACATACGAGTATTTCTGTTTTGGAGGTATTTAGTTTGAGATGGCTCCAGGTCATCCACTGATCAACGGCTCTGAGGCAACTGAAGACTTGTGAGTTTTCAATGTTTTGGGGGCATTCTAATTTAAGTAGTATTTGTGTGTCATCTGTATAGTTGTAGCATGTGAGTTGGAAATCATTGATCAGTTCTGGTAAAGATATCATGTAGATGTTGAAAAGCAAAGGTGAGATGATAGCCTTGGGGACCCCTGCTTTTGTGAGGGAGGGTTCGGACGAAAAGGGGGGGCGAGTGGATGATATTAGATATTTTTTGAAGATAGGAAGGAATCCAGTCGAGAGCAATCCCTTGTATGCCGGCTTCGTGGAGTCTTTGAATTAGGGTGTCATGGTCAACCGTATCAAAGGCAGCTGAGAGGTCCCAGAGAAGTAGTGCAGCAACTCCATTTCGGTTGACTGTGTTTTTAAGATAATCCGAGATTGCTATGAGTGCCGATTCAGTGCTTCTTCCTGGGCGGAATCCAGTTTGGAAGTCTGAAAGTATAGAATTGTCTTCAATGAATTGTGACATCTGGGCGAAAGCTGCACTTTCTATCAATTTGCCCAGGAAAGGTCCATTTGTGATTTGTATGTAGTTGTTTGGGTCTTGGTTTGTTTTCTTTAATAAAGGTCGTATGTATGCCTTTTTCAGGTCTGCAGGAAAAGTCCTGAAGTTAAAGAGTGTTGATGATTCTTTTTACAGGTGTGGCAGCAGAAGTAGTTAGAAGAATGTTCTTGAAGATTTGTGGTGGGCAAGGGTCAGAAGGGCAACCAGAAGGTCTGCTTGCTTTGACCAAATCCATAAATTCATCCTGGGATATTTGTTTGAAGGGCTGTAGAGGTTGGGTTGGTTTATTCTTAGAGGGTATTTTAGGAAAGGGGTTGGTGCTGATGGTTTTCTTCTGTTTTAAATAGGAGTCCAATGTCTGCCTTGGTTGTGTAGTGAGTTGCCAATTTGTTTGTGAAATCTTGAGTAGTGGAATTACTTCCTTCCATGCATGTAGGTTTTCGAAACTCATTGAGAATTTTATAAAATTCCTTGGTTGTAGATTGAGCATTTTGAATTCTGTCTGAGTAGTACCTTTTTTAGCTTTTTTGATTGATGATTTGTATATCCTGTTAAGTTTGTGTAGCTGCAGTTTGTCTGGACTGTTGTTTGTTTTGAGCCAGGTCCGCTGCAACTTTCTGATTTGTTGCTTTATCTTTTTAAGTTCTGTGTTTCTCCAAGGTGTTGGTTTTCTTCTGTTGTGTTTAGTTTTTCTGAGTGGTATTAGGATATCAAAAGCTTTCTGTAGCCACTCATAAAGTTTTGGCACAGAATTAATTGTATCTAAATCTGTGTTGGCTGTTAGTTGTGTTTCTAAGTCATCCAAATTGAGTTTGCTCCATGGTTGATAGGTGTATGTATGTAAGTAGTTGTGGGGTGTGTTGATTTGTGGAGTTGTATGTCGGAAAGTTATCAAATGTTGGTCTGACCAAGTGATTGGCGTGATGCTATGAATAGTAACCAGTTCAGGCTTAGCAAAAATGACATCTAGGATGTGACCTGCGATGTGTGTGGGATTGTGTACAATCTGATGTAGGTTCAATGCGACTATGCCAGTGGTGATAGCTTTTGGATGGGGCATATTGGGTTTGTCAAACCAAATGTTTAGATCCCCAAGAATGCATAGGTTGGAGTATAGTGTAATAAGGTTTGAGACTGTGTCTAGAAAAGCATCTGGGAATGTGGAGTTGTTAGGAGGAGGTCTGTAAAGGAGGAGAAAGTTACAGGAGGAAGTTGTAGTAGGGTGGCATCTGGTAAGGAGGGCTTCACAACCTTGTATGGAGATGTTGTCTGTTTTATTGAGGTTCAATGCCTGTTTGAATATATAGCTTGTCCACCTCCTCTTTTGCCTATACGGTTTTGAGTGATGGTTTGATAGCCCGGAGGAACGGCTTCGTGCAACACTGGGGCCATGTCATCTCCCAACCAGGATTCAGTTATGAATAGTAAGTCAGGTTGTGTGTCTGTGAGCAGGTCGTACATGTGGTGCTTGTTTTTTGAGAGTGATCGAGCATTTATGAGCTGGCAGTTTAGAAAAGGTGTGTTAGTGATAGTGTTGTTTTGTTTAGGAGAAGGGTAAGTAGTATGTGAGCTTGAAGCAGGAGTGTTGCTAGTTGTGATAACTGTTTGAGGCTCACAATAGTCTTGCTTTTCAATATAGTGTTCCTCTTCCAGCAGGTTAAGGAGGCATTTTGTTGGGTCTGTGTGTGTAGGTGGTGGACTTGGTGGCTGAGGGAGCCATGAGGCGTGAACTGTTTTTTGTAGGGTAGTTTTATTATGTAATAGACAAGGGGATGCGAGGTTGCTATGAGTGGCATGTTGTTTATTTTGTTTGAGTTTGTTTAGTGTGGATGGAGTATGGGTTAGGGGTGGTGGAGGAGCATGTGGATCATGATGTAAGGCTCCAAATTGTGCAATGGAGGAGAGGTGAGTGAATGAAAGTTGCTGGGTTGGGGTGCTTGTGGCAGGCGTTTGTGAAGAGTGAGAAAGTAGGGGTTGGAGATAGGATGGAATTTGTATTCTTTGTGTAGTCCTGAGGGTGGGAGTGGGTATGACGATAAGTGTAATGAAAGTTTGTGTTGCTTTGATGTGCTGATGTTTGTGGTCGGTATTGTTTTTGTGGAAGAGTGGTGTAGTTGTTTTTGGTGAGGGATTTGTATGTGAGTTAGTGCTGGTGAGTGGAATTTGAGTGTTAGCTGGGGTGTTGATGTGTTTTGGAGATGAATGTAACAGGTGATGGATGTGTGGTGGAGTGAAATGTGGGGATTGTATGGTTGTGTGTAATTGGTGAAGAGAGGGGAAGAGTGTTTGTAGACGGTGTTTGAAGGCAGGGTTTGGGCATTGTTATGATGACAGGTGGTCTGTGTGGAGCAAACAGCGGATAGTGTTGTTGGTTAGTAAGAGCAGAGTGTGTGTATCTGGAAGGCTGAGACTGAGAGAAATGTATACTGTAGTTTTGTGTTGTGTGGGTGACGACAGGATGTGTTAGTGGGAGTGGACAGAGTAGTGTTTGCTGTGAGAATGCAGGTGTTTGACTGTTGTAGTTGTGGGTGATATGTGTATATGTGTTGTATAAAGGGTATTGTGTTGGGTGATGGACCCATTTTTGGTCCATTGAGAATTGGGCAGCATTTCTGGCTCTAGTCCCTACCTGTCCCGAACAGGCCCAAACAGGCAACTGCCCTTGTCCTCTCCACCCTTTGCCCCGATGCCCGGGCTGAGACGCCCTGAGTCCTATGCTTTAATAGCCCTACTGGCCAATAAGAAGCTGGTCCTAACCCTAGCCAATCCAATTTGAAGTCCTGATTCAAACAACTAATGGGAGATCAAGCCCTAATCCCCAATCATAGCCCTAGGACCAACAGCCAACCAACAGCCAATCAGAATCCCAGCCCTATCCACCAATCACAGCCCTGGAACCAACAGCCAATCAGATTCTCAGCCCTATCCACCAATCACAGCCCTCGAACCAACAGCCAATCAGAATCTCAGCCCTATCCACCAATCACAGCCCTAGAACCAACAGCCAATCAGATTCACAGCCCTATCCACCAATCATAACCCCAGCCCTGGATCCAGAAACCAATGAAAGACCATCTCCCAACAACCTATCACAACAACATATGAAACAACCAATAGGAACTTATATAAGGAGCAAGTTAACTGAAGTCCAGTCCCTGTGGTCAGGGGGAAAAGCAACTGCTGCTCTATTCAGAATCTCCTTGGATACAGACAGGCTGAATCCACACTTTCAAGCTAGCAGAGTCTACTTTCCAGGTAAGGGAGAGATTGTTTAAGAAACAAACACTGGAATACTGCTGGGCGCGCACTCTGAAATCTGGCTTTTTAATGGCAAAAATACAGGGGGGCATGCAGTTTTTAAGCACAATTTAAATCACAGAAACAGATTAAAACAGTCTCCTGAAAACACACCCTGCAAGATGTATGTAGCCTTTTTACTTAGAAGAGAAAAAAGGGGGGAAGGGTACCACAAACTAGCAAGGCAATTCACAGTCACAGCAAAACAAATAAAAAAAAAAAACACCTCTTTAAAAGAGGCCAGGCTGCCTGAAACAGAGTCCACAGTAAAACAGACACAGGTAGCTGAAATAAACACTTTTGAACAAATAATACTATTTACCCAGAAAAATATCAGGGCTCCTTACCTAGGTCTTTTTGCAATCCTTGAACACTGGGCTGTATCAGGACACAGGGGAGATGCACAGAGGCTCACAAAATGGATGTGGCTGTCTTGGGCTTCCCTCCACAAACTTATGGGGCCAGAGCAGGTGTGGGGGGTGGGTCTCAGGGAGCCAATCAGCTAAGTCCAGTCCCTGTGGTCAGTGGGAAAGGCAACTGCTGCCCTATTCAGAATCTCCTTGGATACAGACAGGCTGAATCCACACTTTCAAGCTAGCAGAGTCTACTTTCTAGGTAAGGGAGAGATTGTTTAAGAAATAAACACTGGAATACTGCTGGGTGCGCACTCTGGAATCGGGCTTTTTAAAGCCAAAAATACAGGGGGTCAGACAGTTTTTAAGTTATGATACTGATGTTTCTGCCTCTGTCCTGGATTTGGGTGAGACACACTCTGAGGCTTTTGGGATTCATGGTCTCCTGCATCCTGTTAGTCAAGCATGCCAGATGGCATATGAGGGCTCTGCAGCGGGACCTGAAGTTCCTGTGGGCGCAGCATCAGGGAAATCCTGCAGGCACGGTTCAGATCTCTGAGGGACCTGAAAAAGACCTGCAGTGGTGGTTAGTGAACTACGATTATGTCAGAGGTAGACTTCTCTCCCTTCCTCAACCAGATCACATAGTAGTGACAGATGCGTCACTTCTGGGATGGGGAGGCCATCTGGGAGAAGTTGAGATCAGAGGCCTCTGGTCTTTGGCGGAATCCGGACTCCCTATCAACTTACTGGACCTCCAGGCGGATCCGACTGACATTGAAAGCATTTCTTCCTGTTGTAAAAGGAAAGATAGTGCAGGAGGAGTTCATGCACAACACCACTGCAATGTGGTACTGCAACAAGCAGGGTGGTGTGGGGTTGTGGACCGTTTGACAAGAGGCTCTGCAACTCTGGACATGGCTGGAACAGCCAGGCATAACCCTGGTAGTTCAACACCTGGCAGGTTCTCTGAACGCCAGGGCGAACGAACTCAGCTGTGATACCTAGCGGAACACAAATTGTATCTCCATCCGGCGATGGTGCAAGGACTCTTTCAGCTGTGGGGAGAACCTTGGTTAGATCTGTTCGCCACCGCAGAGAATGCGAAATGTCAGTAGTGTTGTGCGTTTGAGTGTCCAAGGCGGCAACCGCTCGGTTACGCTTTTTGTTGCGCCTGGAGTTCAGGCCTCCCATATCCCACTTTTCCTCCCATACCACCTCTGCACAGAGTTCTCAAGAAGATCAAGAACAACCAGGCCCAAGTCATCCTAGTGGCTCCGGATTGGGCATGGAGAGTCTGGTATCCCAAGCTTCTCAAAATGAGCATTAATCCTCTAATCAGGCTGCCCCTTCGGAAGGATCTTCTGTCGCAGCTGCAGGTGAGGGTTCTCCACCCAAACCTGTCAACTCTGTGCCTGCATGCGTGGAGATTGAGCTGCAGCAGTTGATGGCTTTTGACCTTCCTCACAAAGTCTGCAAAGTTATTTTTGCACCCAGGAGTTCCTCCACTAAAACGGTATACGCCGCCGTTAAAAACACCTTGTATATTATTGTACAGAAAGGTCTATTGATCCTCTTTCTGCTTCTCTTTCGGATATCCTTCTCTTTATTCTTTCCATTGCCCAGCAGGGTTCTACCTTGGGTACTCTCAAGGCCTATCTTTCTGCCTTATTGGCTTTTCTTCGGCTGCCTGTCCAGCCTTCACTTTTCAAATCCCCCACTGTACATAGATTCCTCAAAGGACTTGTACATATGTTTCCTCCTACGCCCTTTGTTATGCCCTAGTGGGACTTAAATCTGGTACTCAAATTTCTTATTTGTGCTCCCTTCTAGCCCTTACGCAACTATCCCCTCCGGCTGCTCTCCATCAAGACAGCCTTCTTAGTGGCAATAACATCTGCCAGGAGGGTTAGTGAGATGCAAGCTTGTCATCAAAGCCACCGTATCTCACTATCTATCCAGACAAGGTAGTACTCTGAACTCGTGCCTCTTTCCTCCCCAAGTTGGTGACCCCATTTCATCTGGATCAGAACATCACCCGGGCCACCTTCTTTGCTCCACCGCATCCCTCTAAAGAAGTGGAGCGACTCCACCGATTCGACCCAAAAAAGAGCGTTGTCGTTCTACCTTGACCACACAAAAGATTTCCGGGTGGATGACCAACTCTTTGGGGGGTATGTGGGAGTAAATAAGGGTCGGTGTAGGAAGTTGGCTCTGTGTATATACTCTCTCAAAGTGAGTCCAAGGGTTTCCGTTAGAGGTTGATAGTTGCAAGATTAGATAATACTAATGCTCTTTTTTGTGGTAGTGTGGTCGAGCAGTAGGCTTATCAGAGGGTAGTGTTAAGCATTTGTTGTACACACACAGGCGATAAATGAGAACACACTCATTAACTCCAGGCCAATAGGTTTTTATATAGAAAAATATTATTTTTGTAATTTATTTTGGAACCGCAAGATTCAGAATTCAAGTAAGTACATAATTGTAAGGTACTTGGCATAGGTAAGTATGGAAGTTTGAATTAAAACAGTAATGTACACAGTTTTGGCAAAAATGGCAATAGGCTATTTTAAAAGTGGACACAGTGCAAAAATCAACAGTTCCTGGGGTAGGTAAGTATTGATTAGTTTTCTAGGTAAGTAAAGCACTTACAACTTCAGTCTCCGGGGCATAGGCAGCCCACCGTTGGGAGTTTAAGTCAACCCCAAACACCCATCACCAGCAACTCACGGCCAGTCCGGTGCAGAGGTCAAAGTAGGGTCCAAATAACATAGGTGCCTGTGGAGATTAGAGGTTCTCCGGTTCCAGTCTTCTAGCAGGTAAGTACCTGCATCCTCGGGGAGCAGACCAAGGAGGTTTTCTAGACCACTGGGGGGGGTCCGAAAGAGGCACACAAAATACACCCTCAGCGGCACAGGGGCAGCCGTGTGCAGTGTGTAAAGTAGGTGTCGGGTTTTAGGTAGAAATCAATTGAGGGACCTGGGTGTCACTCTGGCGATGCAGGCAGGGCACTTGAGCCAGCCACCGACTGGGCAAGGATGAGGGCCGCCTGCTGGTCACTTGTAAGGAAATGCCTCCTTGGCATGGTTACCCCTAACTTTTTGCCTTTGCTGATGCTAAGTTTTGATTGAAAGTATGGTGGGACCCTGCTAAACAGGCCCCAGCACCAGTGTTCTTTCCCTAAACTGTACCTTTGCTTCCACAATTGTCACAGCTCTGGCACTCAGATAAGTCCCTTGTAACTGGTACCCCTGGTACCAAGGGCCCTGATGGCAGGGAAGGTCTCTAAGGGCTACAGCATGTCTTATGCCACCCTGGGGACCCCTCACTCAGCACTTGCACACTGCTTCACAGCTTGTGTGTGCTGGTGGGGAGAAAATGACTAAGTCGACATGACACTCCCCTCAGAGTGTCATGCCAACCTCACACTGCCTGTGGCATAGGTAAGTCACCCCTCTAGCAGGCCTTACAGCCCTAGGTCAGGGTGCACTATACCACAGGGGAGGGCATATGTACATGAGCACTATGCCCCTACAGTGTCTAAGCAAGACCTTAGACATTGTAAGTGCAGGGTATCCATAAGAGTATATGGTCTGGGAGTTTGTCAAACACGAACTCGACAGTTCGATAATGGCTACACTAAAAACTGGGAAGTTTGGTATCAAGGCTGGTTCCAGATGTCGGGTACCTTGTTACAATCAGTCGCGGTCATGGGGAGCCTCTGGATTGTCTCTGCAGGCATCGCTGTGGGGGTTCATGGGGGTCGTCTCTGGCTACTCACGGTCTCGCAGTCGCCGGGGAGTCCTCCTGCGGTGTTTGTTCCCTGGATCTCAAAATTCCGGCGGGAAACTTGAAGCCTTTGGAAGTTGTTTCTTTGTTGCAAAGAAGTTGCTGGTTTTGAGCAGAGCTGCAGCTCACAGGAGTTTCTTGGTCCTTTAGTCCAGTTGGAGTCCCTGTTGGATGCGTCGCTGTTGCAGGTTTTTGAAGTTGGAGACAGGCCGGTAGGGCTGGGGCCAAAGCAGTTGTTGTCGTCTTCCGTCATCTCTGCAGGGCTTGAAGGTCAGCAGTCCTTCTTCTTGTTTAGGTTGCCGGAATCTGACTTCCTGAGTTCTGGGGTGCCCCTAAATAATAGATTTAGGGGTGTGTTTAGGTCAGGAGGACAGTAGCCAATGGCTACTGTCCTGGAGGGTGGCTACACCCTCTTTGTGCCTCCTCTCTAAAGGCAGGGGTCACCTCAGCTCAGGGCACCTTAGGGGCTGTCCTGACTGGTGGGTGACTCCTCCTTGTTTTTCTCATTATCTACCCTGGACCAGGGGGCGGGCATCTCCACTAGCTGGAGTGCCCTGGGGCATTGTAACACGAAGCCTGAGCCTTTGAGGCTCACTGCTAGGTGTTAGTTCCTGCAGGGGGAGGTGTGAAGCACCTCCACCCAGAGCAGGCTTTGTTTCTGGCCTCAGAGGGCACAAAGGCCCTCACCCCATGGGGTCAGAAACTCCTCTCAGCAGCAGGCTGGCACAGACCAGTCAGTCCTGCACTGAAGGATTGGGTAAAATACAAGGGGTGATCTCGAAGATGCCCTCTGTGGGCATTTTTTAATAAATACAACACTGGCATCAGTGTGGGTTTATTATGCTGAGAAGTGCGATACCAAAGTATTCAGTGTAGCCATTATGGAGCTGTGGAGTTCGTTTTTGATGAACTCCCGGACCATATACTTAATATGGCCACACCACTGTACTTACAATGTCTAAGAATAGACATAGACACAGTAGGGACATATTGCTCATGCAGCTATGCCCTCACCTGTTATATAGTGCACCCTGCCTTAGGGCTGTATGGCCTGCTAGAGGGGTGACCTACCTATGCCACAGGCAGTATTTTGTGGGCATGGAATCCTGAGGGGGATGCCATGTCGACTTTGCCTTTTTCTCCCCAACACAGTGTCTGCAATGACAGTGTGCATGTGTTAGGTGAGGGGTCCTTTAGGGTGGCACAACACTTCTGGGTTGAAGCTGGAGTCTCTTTAAAGATGGTTTCTGTGTTGCTGTTTTAGACAGAGCCAATGTCCACTGGAGTTTCTTGGTCCTTTGGTAGCAGGGCAGTCGCTGGTCCAGCTGGATGCGTCGCTATGCAGGTTCTTTGAGTCTGGAAACAGGCTGGTAGGGATGGGGCAAAGTCAGTTGTCTCCGTCGTCTCTGCGGGGAGTTCAGGTCACCAGTCCTCCTTGTTGTGGGCCGTCAGGAATCTGGTTTCCTTGGTTCAGGGTTGCCCCTAAATACTCAGTTTAGGGGGGGTGTTTAGGTCTGGGGGGCAGTAGCCAATGGCTACTGTCCTTGAGGTTGGCTACACCCTCTTTGTGCCTCCTCCCTGTGGGGAGGGGGGCACATCCCTAATCCTATTAGAGGGAATCCTCCAAAACAAGATGGAGGATTTCCTAAGACAGGGGTCACCTCCGCTCAGGACACCTTAGGGGCTGTCCTGACTGGAGGGTGACTCCGCCTTGTTTTTCTCATATCCCCTCCAGACTTGCCACCAAAAGTGGGGGCTGTGTCTGGAGGGGTAGGCATCTCCACTAGCTGGAATGCCCTGGGACGCTGTAACACCAAGCTCGAGACTTTGAGGCTCACTGCCAGGGCTTACAGTTCCTGCTGGGGGAGGTGTGAAGCACCTCCACCAAGTACAGGCTTTGTTCCTGGGCACAGTGTGACAAAGGCACTCTCCCCAGGTGGCCGGAAACCCGTCTGGATGTGGCAGGCTGGCAGAAACTGGACAGCTTAGCACTAGTTGTTGGACTGGTATATAGGGGCCATCTCTAAGATGCCCTCTGTGCATTTCTCAATAAATCCCGCACTGGCATCAGTGTGGATTTATTGTGCTGAGAAGTTTGATACCAAACTTCTCAGTATTCAGTGTAGCCATTTTGGAACTGTGGAGTTAGTGTTTGACAAACTCCCAGACCATATACTCTTCATGGCTACCCTGCACTTACAATGTCTAAGAATTGGCTTAGACACTGTAGGGGCATAGTGCTAATGCAAATATGCCCTCACCTGTGGTATAGTGCACCCTGCCTTAGGGCTGTAAGGCCTGCTAGAGGGGTGACTTACCTATGCCACAGGCAGTGTGAGGTGGGCATGGCACTCTGAAGGGAGTGCCATGTCGACATAGTCTTTTTCTCCCCACCAGCACATACAGGCTGTGAGGTAGTGCGCATGTGCTGAGTGAGGGGTCCCCAGGGTGGCATAATACATACTGTAGCCCTTAGAGACCTTCCCTGCCGCAGGGCCCTTGGTTCCAGGGGCACCATTTACAAGTGACATATCTGTGTGCCAGGGCTGTGCCTATTGTGGACACAAAGGTACAGTTTAGGGAAAGAACACTGGTACTGGGGCCTGGTTTGCAGGGTCCCAGCACACTTTAAATCATAACTAGCATCAACGAAAGGCAAAAAGTTAGTGGGTAACCATGCCAGCAGATGCATTTTCCTACAGTCGGGCAATGCAGAAGCAAACCATTTCGTGCTGGGACATTCTCTGCATCAAGATCTGCTACGCGTTGGCCAGGAAGCAGCCTCCTGAGGACTTGAGGGCTCATTGTACCAGGGGCAAAGCTGCTACGACTGCTATAGCTCAAGGCGTTCCAGTCCTGGATGTTTGTCAGGTGACAATGTGGGCATCTTTGCACATGTTTGCAAAACATTACTGCCTGGACAGTTATGCACGGAGAGACTGACACTTTGCCTGTTCAGTCCTTCTGGACTTTTTAGTGTAGTAGAGATATCAGCAGTCCACCGCCAGGAGGTTATGGCTTGGGTATCTATTCAAAGGTAAGGAATCTGCAGCTAGAAGTCTCTATCACAAGTTACTTACCTTCAGTAACACATTGTCTGGTAGAGACTCTATCTAACTGCAGATTCTTTACACCCACTCATGCCTCCTCGCTCTGCGGATGTATCTAGTAGGGTTAATTTTTACCCCTTTCAGGGCTCTAGTTTTGCATAGACAAACTGTTGGTTCTATCCATGACTCTGTGCTTCTGGCGTGGAAGTTTTGGGTAACAGAACTGATGTCCGCGCGTCAGGGTGGTGCTTTTATAGGTGATCGTGACGTTACAAACAACGTAGACGACGCTGTGCATGCCGAACGACGCACGCTGATCCGAGCGACACCACTAGATGGCGCGTGCTTGGAATTGCTCAGCAAAAGATTCTGGATTCTAAGCTGACTCCAGGGAATTCAAAGGTAAGGAATCTGCAGCTAGATATTCTGTACCAGAGAAAGTGTTACCGAAAGTAAGTAACTTGTTCACTCATGATTTTCTTTACTACATAGTTATGTTCTAGATGGCAGAGGTTTGAAGGATCAAGAGATGTTTTTATTTTGGATTGCCTTTAAGTAATTACAACTAGCAATACGTTTGCGGTTTAGGAACCTTGTGTTCGATGGCATCTGTCGCTGTAGATACGCATGTTTTGCATAGCTCGCCATCTGGTGTTGGGTCGGAGTGTTACAAGTTGTTTTTCTTCGAAGAAGTCTTTCGAGTCACGGGACCGAGTGACTCCTCCTTTTGTCTCCATTGCGCATGGGCGTCGACTCCATCTTCGATTGTTTTTTTTTCCGCCATCGGGTTCGGACGTGTTCCTGTCGCTCCGAGTTTCGGAACGGAAAAACAGCTAAATTTTGGAAGATTTTCGTCGGTATTGTTGCGTTCGGGATCGGCGTAGTTAGAATCAACACCGCATCGAAGATCGAAGAGCTCCGGAGCCCTTCGGGGTAGTTTTCGATCCCCCGTCGGGGCCTGCTCGGCCCGACCGCGTGTAGAAGAACGCCGATGGAACGGACCCCGTTCCGTTTCTGTCCCAAATGCCACAACAAATACCCCTATACAGACCAACACTTGGTCTGTAACCTGTGCCTGTCACCTGAGCACAGTGAAGACACTTGCGAGGCCTGTCGTGCGTTCCGGTCCCGAAAAACACTCCGAGACCGTCGAGCCAGAAGACTTCAAATGGCGTCCACGCCGACAGCCCACCGAGAGTTCGAGATACAAGAAGAGGAAGAAACCTTTTCGATACACGAATCGGACTCCGAGGAATTCGACGATCCACGAACCGTGAGTAAGACGTCGAAAACCACTCATAAGAAGATTGTCAAGGCCCAGGGGACGCCACTGCCACCAGGCCATGGCTCCTCCCATAAATTCGGTGACCGACCGTCGGCACCGAAAAAGGCCCAAACAGTGCCGAGACCGTCCGACTCCGGTCGAGAAACCGGCACGCAGCCTTCTCGGGACCGAGAAAGTGCTGGAGACATACATCGACACCGAGATAGCGGTGTAGACACGGCTCGACGCCGAGACAGCGGCACCGACGAAGATAGACGCCGAGATGTTTCGACTCCGAAAAAGAAAAAAGTCACCTCAGAGCCGAAAGAAGATGCAGACAGGGTTTCGGTGCCAAAACAACCTGCAACCGACCCAGTTTCAGGCTCCTATACAGAAGAGCAATCAATGACCTCCCAAATGCGAAAGCATAGGTTTGAGGAAGACCTGCAATCCACCGATGTAGACCATACGCAGAAACGTATTTTTATACAGCAGGGGACAGGAAAGATAAGCACCCTTCCCCCTATTAGGAGAAAGAGAAGACTGGAATTTCAAACTGACCAAACACCACAAACAAAAATGGTGAAAAAGGTTACTCCGCCACCCTCTCCTCCACCTATAATTCACGTCTCACCAGCACAAACTCCATCACATTCCCCGGCTCACACCACCATGAGCCAAGGTGACCAGGATCAGGACGCATGGGACTTATACGACGCCCCTGTGTCAGATAACAGTCCGGAGGCATACCCTACAAAGCCATCACCACCAGAAGACAGTACTGCATATTCTCAGGTGGTGGCTAGAGCAGCACAATTCCACAATGTAAGCCTCCACTCAGAACAAGTCGAGGATGACTTTCTATTCAACACCCTCTCCGCCACCCACAGCTCCTACCAAAGCCTGCCTATGCTCCCTGGTATGCTTCGGCACGCAAAAGACATCTTTAAGGAGCCGGTCAAAAGTAGGGCAATCACACCAAGGGTGGAAAAAAAGTATAAAGCGCCTCCTACAGACCCTATTTTCATCACTACACAGCTGCCACCAGATTCTGTCGTTGTAGGAGCAGCTAGGAAAAGGGCCAACTCCCACACATCTGGGGATGCACCACCCCCCAGATAAGGAAAGCCGCAAGTTCGATGCAGCTGGAAAGAGAGTCGCAGCACAAGCTGCAAACCAGTGGCGCATCGCTAACTCTCAGGCACTACTTGCGCGCTATGACAGAGCCCATTGGGATGAGATGCAACATCTCATTGAACATATACCCAAAGACCTACAAAAGAGGGCAAAGCAAGTGGTTGAGGAAGGACAGAACATTTCAAACAACCAGATACGCTCCTCCATGGATGCAGCAGACACAGCTGCAAGAACAATAAATACATCTGTGACCATCAGAAGGCATGCATGGCTACGAACGTCTGGGTTTAAACCAGAGATTCAGCAGGCAGTTCTCAATATGCCATTCAACGAAAAAGAACTGTTCGGTCCAGAAGTGGACACTGCGATTGAGAAACTTAAAAAAGACACGGACACTGCTAAAGCCATGGGCGCACTCTACTCCCCGCAGAGGAAATTACAGCACCTTCCGCAAAACACCCTTTAGAGGGGGGTTTCGGGGTCAGGCCACACAAGCCAGTACCTCACAGGCAACAACATCCAGTTACCAGGGACAGTACAGGGGAGGCTTTCGGGGCCAATATAGAGGAGGGCAATTCCCTAGGAATAGGGGAAAATTTCAAAGCCCCAAAACCCCTACAACTAAGCAGTGACTCACATGTCACTCACCCCCTCCACACAACACCAGTGGGGGGAAGAATAGGTCATTATTACAAAGCATGGGAGGAAATCACTACAGACACTTGGGTTCTAGCAATTATCCAAAATGGTTATTGCATAGAATTTCTACAATTCCCTCCAAACATACCACCGAGAGCACAAAATTTATCAAAACATCATTCCGAGCTCCTGGAGATAGAAGTTCAAGCACTATTGCAAAAGAATGCAATCGAGTTAGTACCAAACACACAAATAAACACAGGAGTTTATTCACTGTACTTCTTAATACCAAAGAAGGACAAAACGCTAAGACCAATCCTAGACCTAAGAATACTAAACACATACATCAAATCAGACCACTTTCACATGGTCACACTACAAGAAGTGTTACCATTGCTGAAACTACACAACTACATGACAACATTAGACCTCAAAGACGCGTATTTCCATATACCAATACATCCATCGCACAGGAAATACCTAAGGTTTGTATTCAAAGGAATACACTACCAATTCAAGGTACTGCCTTTCGGTTTAACAACCGCACCAAGAGTCTTTACCAAATGTCTAGCAGTAGTCGCTGCACACATCAGAAGGCAGCAAATACATGTATTCCCGTATCTAGACGACTGGCTAATCAAGACCCATTCGTTAATAACGTGCTCACACCACACAAATCAAATCATACAAACCCTCTACAAACTAGGGTTCACAGTCAACTTCGCAAAATCCAACATTCTGCCATGCAAGGTACAACAATACCTAGGAGCCATAATAAACACAACAATAGGAGTAGCCACTCCAAGTCCACAAAGAATTCAAAATTTCAACAACATCATACAATGCATGTATCCAACACAAAGAATACAAGCAAAGATGATATTACAACTCCTAGGCATGATGTCTTCATGCATAGCCATTGTCCCAAACGCAAGACTGCACATGAGGCCCTTACAACAGTGCCTAGCGTCACAGTGGTCACAAGCACAGGGTCACCTCATAGATCTGGTGTTAATAGACCGCCAAACTTACCTCTCGCTTCTATGGTGGAACAATATAAATTTAAACAAAGGGCGGCCTTTCCAAGACCCAGTGCCACAATACGTAATAACAGATGCTTCCATGACAGGGTGGGGAGCACACCTCGATCAACACAGCATACAAGGACAATGGAACGTACATCAAACAAAACTGCATATAAATCACCTAGAACTGCTAGCAGTTTTTCAAGCACTAAAGGCTTTTCAACCAATAATAGTTCACAAATACATTCTCGTCAAAACAGACAACATGACAACAATGTATTATCTAAACAAACAAGGGGGAACGCACTCAACGCAATTGAGCCTGCTGGCACAAAAGATATGGCGTTGGGCAATTCACAACAAAATTCGCCTAATAGCACAATTTATCCCAGGGATTCAGAATCAACTTGCAGACAATCTCTCTCGAGATCACCAACAGGTCCACGAATGGGAAATTCACCCCCAAATTCTGAACACTTACTTCACGCTCTGGGGAACACCTCAAATAGACTTGTTTGCGACAAAAGAGAACGCAAAATGCCAAAACTTCGCATCCAGATACCCACACAGGCAGTCCCACGGCAATGCCCTATGGATGAACTGGTCAGGGATATTTGCCTACGCTTTTCCTCCTCTCCCTCTCCTTCCTTATCTGGTAAACAAACTCAGTCAAAACAAACTCAAACTCATATTAATAGCACCAACTTGGGCAAGGCAACCCTGGTACACAACGCTGCTAGACCTATCAGTAGTACCCCACATCAAACTGCCCAACAGGCCGGATCTGTTAACTCAACACAACCAAAAGATCAGACACCCAGATCCAGCATCGCTGAATCTAGCAATCTGGCTCCTGAAATCCTAGAATTCGGACACTTACAACTTACCCAAGAATGTATGGAAGTCATAAAGCAAGCCAGAAGGCCATCCACCAGGCACTGCTATGCCAGTAAATGGAAGAGGTTTGTTTGCTACTGCCATATTAATCAAATCCAACCATTACACGCAACCCCAAAACATGTAGTGGGTTACTTGCTTCACTTACAAAAATCTAACCTAGCTTTCTCTTCCATTAAAATACACCTTGCAGCAAAATCTGCATACCTGCAGCCTACCTATTCAACTTCCCTATATAGGATACCAGTCATTAAAGCATTCATGGAGGGCCTTAAAAGAATTATTCCACCAAGAACACCACCTGTTCCTTCATGGAACCTAAATGTTGTCTTAACTAGACTTATGGGTCCACCTTTTGAACCCATGCACTCCTGCGAAATACAGTTCCTAACATGGAAGGTTGCATTTCTCATCGCCATTACCTCTCTAAGAAGAGTAAGCGAGATTCAGGCGTTTACAATACAAGAACCTTTTATACAACTACACAAAAATAAGGTCGTCCTAAGGACTAATCCTAAATTTCTACCAAAAGTTATTTCACCGTTCCATCTAAATCAAACAGTGGAACTTCCAGTGTTCTTCCCACAGCCAGATTCCGTAGCTGAGAGGGCACTACATACTTTAGATGTCAAAAGAGCATTAATGTATTACATTGACAGAACAAAGAGCATCAGGAAAACTAAACAGCTATTTATTGCATTCCAAAAACCTCATATCAAAACAAGGTATAGCCAGATGGATAGTTAAATGCATCCAAACCTGCTACCTTAAAGTTAAACGACAACTGCTCATTACACCTAGGGCACACTCAACCAGAAAGAAAGGTGCTACCATGGCCTTTCTAGGAAACATCCCAATGCAAGAAATATGTAAGGCAGCCACATGGTCTACGCCTCACACATTCACCAAGCACTACTGTGTACATGTGTTATCCGCACAACAAGCCACAGTAGGTCAAGCCGTATTAAGAACATTGTTTCAGACTACTCCCACTCCTACAGGCTGAGCCACCGCTTTGGGGAGATAACTGCTTACTAGTCTATGCAAAACATGCGTATCTACAGCGACAGATGCCATCGAACTGAAAATGTCACTTACCCAGTGTACATCTGTTCGTGGCATCAGTCGCTGTAGATTCGCATGTGCCCACCCGCCTCCCCGGGAGCCTGTAGCAGTTCGGAAGGTATCTTCAACTATTTGTATATATATTATTTTAACATTAAATAGGTACATACTTAGTCACTCCATTGCATGGCCACTATTACTACAATACAACTCCTACCTCACCCTCTGCGGGGAAAAACAATCGAAGATGGAGTCGACGCCCATGCGCAATGGAGACAAAAGGAGGAGTCACTCGGTCCCGTGACTCGAAAGACTTCTTCGAAGAAAAACAACTTGTAACACTCCGACCCAACACCAGATGGCGAGCTATGCAAAACATGCGAATCTACAGCGACTGATGCCACGAACAGATGTACACTGGGTAAGTGACATTTTCATTATTATCTTAACTTTGTATGAAATGGTTGACAATAACATGAAGTGTTTGATGTGTCATAAACTGTTAGAACATTGCTTTTAAAAATAATCTTATCTTTCATTGGGTTAGAAAGCACTCCTGTACGCACTTCTGATGTGGATTATCGGTTGTTAGAAGCATCTAAAGCAGGTGATTTGGAAACTGTAAAGGTAAGTTATCTACTTTGAAAATTGGCATTAAATGTTTCTGTGAAAATGGACAGCTATTCGACAAGATTTTTTTTGAAGTAGGAATTTCCTTAGTTGCATTCTGTGCCTACTCATCCATCTATTTCTTAGATTAAAAAATAAACCCAAACATTAAAATTGTGGCTCTTGACCTGCAAATGTGTGGACTGAGATTCTCTTATGAAAGAAGAGAAGATCCTGAAAACAGCTATTCAATTTTCCTAATTTAATATCCCTTCCCTTTAACCTGTTAGGGCTTATAGGTCCCAATAACCAGTACAATCTTGATCTCTGGTAGTAAAGGGACACCCTATATAAGCCGTGGTAGATATCCACACAGTCACTCATCTTGATTTTGAGAGTTGTAGTACAATGTCCCAACCTTTGATGCAAGTAATGACTATAAAATATTTAAAATGTCAACTTTATCAAGCACTGTATAGCTTAGTACATATGGTGCACAAGATACTGAAAGAGACATTGGTTCAGATGTCAAGGATGCTGAAATAGCTCAGGATGTGCAGATGTACATGAGATTAAAAAAAATTCTGTGGCAGAAATTTAAGAGAAGTGAGATCTCAGTTTTCCTCTAGGGAATTCTGAGTCACTAAAACAAAGCATGTGACAAATTAACCTTGCCATATGCCTAAAAGTAGGTTAAGACGTATGTTAACATTTATTACAGCTCACATCATATGGTTGCATATTTTGTATGTTCAGAATTGTTTTCCCTTTTTATGGCGGGGTAGAGGGGAAAACTTGTAAACAGACTTGAAATTATACAGGTGGATTACAGTGTGTCAGATCCTTGCCCTCACAGGGCCATTCTCATACTTCTGGAATGAACAGGATATAACCTTTGCACTGAAATGCATGGGGTTGAAGCAGATTTCTTTGTAGAGGTCTAACATTCTCTTCAGTTAATTAGTAATGTTCTGCTCCGGTTGATGAATGACATAAAGCAAAGATCTTCCAATAAAATGCTACCGTAAGGACTGTAAATCACTGAATTCATGAGTATAATCTCTGATGCATACTTCTACCTTCAAATTCCTCAACTTGTGATTATCCATAGACGCCAGACTGGATCCAGAAACTCAAAAAACAGTGCTCCTGCTTGCCAGTAGGTGGGGCAGTATGACTCTGTGTTAACGCTTTTATGCTCCAGAAGTGACATGCAGAGGCGCATATAAGCACAACCCATTTGCACTGACGTCTGTTCTTTTCTTTTTGCTTCTTTAGATGTAAAACCAGAGCTTTACTCCTATTAACTCCTTGAAGATTTTTTTCCCTACAAAGTTCTCTTTTAAATTCTGCAATGTGTAAGGGATCATGTCTCTCTCAGAAGACTACAGAATTTAAACCTCGGACTGCTGCAAACATCGCCAGAACGTGTGCCTCTGATGTTTAGGTTTGGCGCACAGCTCCAAGGTCTACCACAACTGCACCCAGTTGAATCCAAAAGCCATCTGAGACTTCATAGCTTTGTGTGGCACCGCAGGACCCTTGTTGAAGTCAAGAGTGTAGACTTGCTCACAGTCATTCCAGTGACAGATTTTCTTCACTTTCAAAGTCTTCGGGTAAGTTAAAAAAAAAATATATATACAAGAAGTTCCAGCAGGACCCTGCCCGTTCCCGCCACTCTTGTTCTCTAAAGAAGTGATGGGGTCAATTTGACTCAAGTTCTCATTCCCAGTCTGAGGAGGAGCTGATTCCAGCTGTGGTCCCCATGCACCCAGAGCTTCTGTATCTGTTGGCGATGTCTCAGCAGGTTGAAGCCTTTAGAGAGGCCATGCTGCTTCTCTCTTATAAGCTTCTTGCTGTGACTTGTGGCCCGAGGATCCGCATGGGTCTCCAGTCAGGTTACTAATGGCAGGTCTGACCTTGGTGCCGCCTGTGAACCTTTGACCGTCTTTGGGTTTCACACTGGCATTGGCACAGACTTTTGTTTTGGTGCAAAAATCTGCAATGGTCCCTGGGATGCGGACACTGGCATGGAGGCTCCAGGTGGTGGAGGAGGATCCGCAACCTATTTTGGGATCTGACTCAAAGCCAAATTAATCTCGACAGTCTGCATACCTAGCCTGATTTGGCACAGCCAATACTCAAACCCACAAGCTCAGACACTATTCCATTACCACGCAGTCGTGCACAGAGTCGGCACCAACTTTTCATCTCATTCTCAGACTATTGTCAGCATATAGGGATGACAATGGAGGAAATTAGAAATTCTTTCCTCACCTTATGATGAAGATAGTTGTACATGGCTCTACAAGATACCAGAGGTTTGAATACCTTACTTGATACTGGGTTTCATCTCCTCCTGTACACCATCAATAGAGAAAAGTATTTTCTTTGCAACTGTCATTAGGAAGGCTCCTGAAGTTCTTAACCTCTACCTCCCCACTATGGAGGTAAAAAATAAAAAATGTCTTACTGAGGTCCTTCATCCTGGCCAGGCACTGACTGAATCTCTCCTACCCTTCAATGAGCTCCTCAAAGATATGCTTTTGGGCCCCTAGGTAAAGCCCTGTTCTAGCCCACTGATCACTGACAGGTTCCATGCTGTTATAGACTGGTACCAGGCACCCAAGAGTTTTTAACCCAGCATCCAACTACTTAGAGTTGGGTGACGCAGGCATCCACCAGCTCAGTGAACCCCACAGATTTTCCTATTGCCACTTCTGTCGGAGTCAAACAAACGGAAACGTTTGGCAAGAGAATATTTTCATCAGCTAGCCTTGCCTTGAGGTCGGTCAATGCAAGCTGTCTTCTAGAACGTTACCCCCATAAGCCATGGGACATAGTTGATGAGATCTTGCTGACAGATCCAGAAGACCTATGGGCTTTCTTGGCTCAGACTTTGCAGGATGGTTGGGATCCAGCCAATTCATCATCTTCTTTGGTCTAGACACCATTAATTGTCTGGTGCCACGCATGGATGAGAGCCAAAGGCTCTTCCTGGTATGTCCAGGCATAGCTAATGGACATGCCCTTCGACTGTTTCTGCCTGTTTGGCGAAAAGGTTGTTTCGGTCCCACAGCATTTTAAAGTGAATTGAGCCACAGTATGCTTCCTGGGCCTTTTGCCACCAGCCTGACAATCCCCCTCATCAGTTATGCACTTATTGTGGATTTATGATGGGCTTGGTATATTAATGGCCTCAGACCCAGGTGCCTGTCAATCAGGCCTACCAGCACCTTTGAGGTTAGAGCTGTGGGCCCAACAATGACCAGACCATCTGGAGCCGCATGCATTCTGTCCTTCAGCCCTCTGGCAACTACTTAAAAAACATTTTTAATGCATCCTTAACGGTGAACAGTTATCTTTTAGGAGGTAGGGTCAACCATTTCCTTCAGTGATGGCAGAGCATCACATCTGACAAGTGGATACCTGCATCAGAGCAGCTTTCGCAGGACCATCTGTTTGTTTCAAGCCAAGAGGTGTGTAGTCTCTTTTGGCCAAAGGAGCCAGAGAGAGGGTAACGGTGATAGAAGTGGGGACTGGATGTTAATCCTGCTATGTACCAACGATGAAGGGGTGCAAAATCTTTCATCTTATTTTGGGTCTTAGTCCTCTCAGTGCTTGCCTGCGAAAGGACAAATTCGGAATACTTGCGCTGGCCGAAGTTATATCTGCCCTGGATAATGGAGGCTTGTAGGAAGCTGGCTTTGTATACACTATATCAAAATGAGATATCGTGTGTACAGAGTCCAGGGGTTCCCAAGAAGCTTAACAGAGGTTAAAGTAGATCATGCTAATGCACTCTCTTGTGGTAGTGTGGCCAAGCATTTAGGCTCATCAGAGGGTAGTGCAAAGCATTTGTTGTACACACACAGGCAATAAATGAAACACTCACTCAATGGGGGTTAAGAGAGCACTGGGGGAGCCACAGGTCAGCTCCAAACACACACCCTCAGTGGCACAGGAGTGGCCGGGTGCACGTTGCAGACTCGTCGTCGGGCTCCCAATGCTTTTCAATAGGGGGGATAACGGGGTTTCACAAAGGCTGCAGGCTGGGTCCAGGAGGTCGGTTCAGGAACACAACAGACTGAACAGGGAGGAGGGCCTCCTGATGCGCGTTGCTGCACCGGATGTCAGTTTCCCAGTGCCAGGGGTCTGCAGGTGCTGGGTAACTTTTGACATCTGTTATTTTCGTCTGGATCCTTGACGGACAAAGGGGGTGTCCTGCATTTAGTCTGCAAGCGTCATCGTGTTGGTCAGCCCAGGGTGTACACTAGGTCGGAATCACCTGAGGACTTGCTCTAGACTGTTGGGCCACCTGGACACAAGCCGTGAGTGTCTGGTTCAGAGTGGGCAGGGCTTGCGGATCCGAGGTGGTTCTGGAGTCCTTTCTATGAGTTTCTTTGTGGACAGGGCTGCTGTCCTCTGAAGTTCTTGGTCCTCTGGTGGGCAGACAGTCCTCTTGGGGCTTTTTAAGAGGTTGCTGGTCCTGCAGGATGCTTCGCCTTTTTGTAGCAGGGTCTTCAGAAGCTGGAGAGAGGCTGGTAGCGCTGGGTCCAAATCATAGGGTGTCTTCAGTCTTTTCTGCTAGGGGTCAGCTTAGCAATCCTTCTGTCCTCTTGTTGTCTTCTTGAGGTCACCAGGAATCTGACGAGCTATGTTCAGGGGAGCTCTTAAATCCTGAATTTAGGGGTGTTACAGGGGTCAGAGGGCAGTAGCCAATGGCTACTGTCCCTGAGGGTGACTACACCCTTCCTGTGCCCACTCCGCTTGGGGAGGGGGGCATATCCTTAACCCTATTGGTCTCTGTCCTCCAAACCAAGATGAGGATTCCACAGGGAAGAGGTTCACTGCAGCTCTGTACACCTTAGGGGTGGTCCTAGCTGAAGGGTCACTCCTCCTTGTTTTTCCTAATGTTTCCACCTGACTTGCTGCCAAAAGTTTGGCTTTGTCTGGTGGACGTGCATCTCTACTAGCTGGAGCGCCCTGGGGCACTGTAACAGGAGGCCTGAGCATTTGAGGCTGACCCGCTAGGTGTTACACTTCCTGCAGGAGGGAGGGGTGAAGCACCTCCACCCAGTGGCAACTTTGTTTCTGGCACAACGGCTCTCATCCTTTGAGGTCAGAAACTGGTCTGGAAGTGGCAGACTGGCACAGACCGGTCAGTCCTGCAGTAGAAGTTTGGCTAAAATACAGGGGGCATCTCTAAGATGCCCTCTGGGGCATTTTTCAATAAATGGCACCAGTGTGGGATTATTGTCCTGAGACGTTTTACTAAACTTCCCAGTCTTCAGTGAAGCCATCTTGGAGCTGTGGAGTTCGGAATGACAAACTCCTAGCCCATGTACTAAATATGGCCACACTGCACTTACAATGTCTAAGAATGGACTTATACACTGCAGGGGCATATTGCTCATGCAGCTATACCCCCACCTGTGATATAGTGCACCTTGCCTTAGGGCTGTAAGGCCTGCTACAGGGGTGACTTAACTATGCCACAGGCCGTGCCATGTCGACCTTGTCTTTTTCTCCCCACCAGCACACACAAGCTGCAGTGGCAGTGTGCACGTGCTTGGTGAGGGGTCCCCTGGTGTGGCATAATACATGCTGCAGCCTTTGTGGACCTTTCCTGGCCACAGGGCCCTTGGTTCCATGGGTACCTTTTACAAGGGATTTAGCTGTGTGCCAGGGGTGTGCCAGTTGCTGGAACAATGGTACAGTTTTGGAAAAGAACACTGGTGCTGGGGCCTGGTTTGCAGGATCCCAGCACACTCTGTCAAGGCAGCATCCATATCGGGCAAAAAGTGTGGGTGTAACAGGCCGGTAGAGGCACTTTCCTGCAGGTGGGATAGACATTGTTGGTCCCCTTAGACCCACCAACTGCATCTGGGAACAAATTTAGAGTGGTGGACCTTGCCACCAGGTACCAAGAAGCATTTTCCCTTAGAACCACTACAGCCCTGCAGTGGCCAAGGCTCTCCTGGGAATTTTTTCCAGGGTGGGTTTTCCTCAGGAGATGGTGTCAGACAGATACAAATATCATCTCTGCATACCTAAAAGCTATGTGGAAGGAGTTGAAATATTCAGCAAAACCTTAAAAGGCAAGATAACGTGACTCTCTGGAAAAACTCAGGAGATGGGATGCCTATTGCCTTGTCTCCTTTTCGCCTACAGGGAAGTTCTACAGAAGGGAGTGGGCTAGAGTCGATTTGAGCTTCTGTTTGGGCACCTAGTTAGGAGTCCACTTGCTCTTGTAAAATGGGGTTGGGAGGAACCTCTCAATCTCTCCACCCCCTACCCAAGCAAGACATAGTAGATTATGTACTAGGCCTAAGATCCAGAGTACATGAAGAGGGTAATCAAAAACCTTCAGGCCAGCCAAGAACTGCAAAAGCAGAGGCATGACCCAAAGGCTGTGCTGACTGTTTATCAACCAAGACAGAAAATGTGGGTCCAGGGCACCTGTTGCTCCCAGGGCACTCCAGGATAAGTGGGGTGGTCCTCACACCGTTTTGGAGAAGGATGAGGCCACTTATCTGGTTGACCTGGGCACTCTTAGAAGCCCCCACTGGGTGCTTCATTTGAATCACCTGAAGCCTTATTATGATAGGGCTGACATGACTTTACTCATGGCCACTGGTGAAGGTCGGGGAAGAAGAGTGACCCTCTCCCTGGGCCTTTCTCTCACAATACAGTGGATGGATCAGTGGAGGGAGTAACCCTTGCTGACTGCCCCACTGACCAGCAACAATCTGACTGCAGAAAAGCTCTTCAGTCAGTTATCATAACTCTTCTCTTTGGCACCTGGTCTGATCCGTATATTTTCACAGATGACACTGTCTGTAAAAAGTAAAATCTGTAGGCAGCCTGAACATGTCCAAGAATGCATCAAAGCAGAAGTGCAAAAGATGCTTGAGTTGATTCATTGAGTCGTTAGACAGCCCTTGTGCTGCACTCCCAAAATGGAAAAAAAGATATGAGGTTTTGTGTTAATTAGAGGCCTCAATGTGTTCACCATGACTGATGCCCACCCGATTCCAAGGGGAGGTGAACTAATAGATACTTGGTCTGCAGCCAAGTATCTCAGCACATTTGACTTAACTGCAGCATATTGGCAGATCAAGTTATCTAATGTTGCAAAAGCCAAAACAGCATTCTCATCACCTAGTGGGAACTATCACTTCACAGTGATGGCCTTTGGTTTCAAGAATGCCCATGCAATACCAATTGTCGGTAAACAAAGTTCTCCAAGGCTTGGAAAGCTTCAGTGCAGCTTATCTAGATGATATAGATGTCTTTAGCTCCACCTTGGAGGTTCACGTGATCCACTGTGGGGCTGTACTAGAGGCCTTAGAAAAGGCACTCACTATCAAGGTATCTAAATGCCACATAGGGCAGGGAAAAGTGGTTTATCTGGGCCACCTGCTAGATGGAGGCCAAATTCAGCCATTACAGGAGATAATCAAAACCATCATGGATTGAGTTGCCCCTAACCCTCAAACCCAACTCTGAGCCTTCTTAGGCCTGACTGGGGACTACAAAAGGTTAATAAGCGGGTGTGGCTCCATTGCAGCCCCCTTAAATGACCTCACAACCAAAAGGATGCCCAAAAATGTTGTATGGACAGCTAGCTGCCAGAAAGTCTTTGACTTGAAACGGGCCATGTGCTCTGCTCCCATTCTAAGAAGCCCTGACTATTCAAAACAGTTCATTGTCCAGACAGATGCTTGAGGTAGGTATGGGGGCAGTACTTTCTCAACTTAATGAAGAGGGCTGTTGCTTTTATAAGTAGAAGGTTGACCCCCAGAGAAAAGTGTTTGTCAGCCACTGAGAGGGAGACCTTTGCTGTGGTCTGGGCCTTGTAGAAGCTAAGGCCATACATGTTTGTCACTCACTTCCTTGTTCAAACAGATCACAAGCCCCTCCTATGGCTTAAGCAAATGAAAGGTGATAATCCCAAATTATTGAGGTGGTACAAATCCCTACAGGGAAAGGACTGACTATACAGTGGAACATAGACCTGACAGCCACTTCTATGTAGATGGATTCTCCAAATATTTCCACTTAGACAATAAAGACTCAACTTGGCAAGGTTAGTCTTATTGTCCTTCGTTTGGGTGGGGTGGGGGATGTTGGGGGTGGGAGGGGGAGGAGTGTGTGTAGGAAAGTGCCTCTTTTTGGCATCAATAGTCACACTCTTTGCCTGCTGTCAGTGTGCTTAGACTTTTCACTGAGATCCTGCTAACCAGGACCCCAGTGGTTGTGCTCTCTTGTCTAAATTTGGTTAGCTTGGTACCCTTTATACCCCCACAGTTGTTATACCGGTGTACCCATGTGAGTCCCTAGTATATGGTACTTAGGTACCAAGGGCATTGGTACAACAGGCGTCCCTCAAGGGCTGCAGCATGTATCATGTCACCCAGTGAGCCCATGCAAACTGTGTCTACAGGCCTGCTACTTGTAGCCTGCGTGAAAAGGTGCATGCACCCTTTCTCTGCTTATTACTACACCAGGTCACTAAGTCACCCCTATGGTAGGCCCTTCCAGTACTAAGGGCAGGGTGCAGGTCCCAGTGTATGTGGGCACCCCTGCAAGAGCAGAGGTGCCCCTACGAGCTCCAGTTCCAATTCACTGGACTTCATAAGTGCAGGGAAGCCATTTTAGCTATGTACATGCCATAGGTCGCTACCTATGGTCCAGCTACTTAATAGTAACTCCGAACCTAGGCATGTTTGGTATCAAGCATGTTATAATCATACCCCAATACTGATGCCAATATTGGTGGCATGATTCCATGCACTCAAGGGTCTCCTCTGAGTACCTCCCAGTATTGCATCTACCAGTTTTCCAGGGTCTGAGCAGTCCATGCTGCTGCAGCCCTCAGACAGGATTCTACTCTCCTGTTGCTTGACCAACTCAAGCAGAGGAGGCAGAACAAATGATTTCCTGTGAGAGAGGGGGTGCAGCCTCCTCTCCCTTGGAAATAGCAGTTACAAGGCTGGGGAGAGGTAGCCTTCCTACTCCAGTGCCTAATTTTGAACGGCACATTTGATGCCCTCCTTGCACAGTCCGGTTTTCACCAGTCCAGGGACCCCCAGTCCCTGCTCTGGTGCTAAACTGCACAAAAGAAAGGGGAGTGACCACTGCTCTGTCCCATTACCACCCAAGGGGTTGTGCCCAGAGCTCCTCCAGGTGTCCACTTGATTCTGCCATCTTGAAATCAAGGTGGGCAAAGGCCCCTTAAAGCATATGACTGGTCAGGTTAGGTAGATGACATCAGGGACCCCCTCTGATAGTTGGTCACCTTGCAAAGTGACCAAGCCCCTTTTTGGGCTATTTAGGGACTCCCTTGCGGGTGGGTCCCCAGACTCCGCATGGAAGACTCCACCAGAACACCTCTGCAAAAACCTTTTCTGCTCCTGGCCACCAGAACCTCTGCTGGACTTCACCGGAACCGAACAAGACTGCAACACAGAGACAACCTATCCTTGCACATTTTCTGCTGCTCCTGTCCGCAAATAGCAACATTTCCACGGCTGTGCACCCTCTGGGGTTGGCAAGACTTCGGCTGCACCAACAAAGCAAGAAGGAATCTCCCTTGGAGTGAAGGAGTCACTCTCCTGGATCTGCAGGCACCTAAGGCAACGATAACCGGCTGCTGAGATATGCTCTCCTCTGGAGGTGCGAAGATTCTCCATCAAAGGTGGTGGTTCTGAGGGGTCCTCTCTGCCTTCTGTCCAACTTGGGAGACGGTGAGTCCTTGCCTCTTCCTCCAAGACAGAAACCCTGTTCAACACTACTATTGCAGCAATCAAGGCTTGTTGACTCCTGTTCCAAGGGATCCTCAGGTTCCAAGAAGCCCCGGTCCCCAACACTCTACCTCTGCAAGGACAGTCTCCTCTCTGCTGCTTTAGCGACATAGGACTCCTCTTCAGGTGTTCTGCATGGGCTTCATTGTGACTTATTGTACCTTCTGCCAGTGGGGACTCTGACTGCTTCTGCTGGCACTGCTGTCTTCTTAAGGTCAGCCCGGACTACCCTCCAAGGGGCGAGTCCCCAGGCCCTTGCTGGTCCTCTTCAGCTCTGCAAATCTCCAACAGCTCCAGTTGTATTTGCTTGTGCTTGTTTGTGGTCCTCCTAAACACTGACCTCTCTGCAATCCGGTGACTGTCGAGGGACAGCTCCGAGGTGACTTCAGGGACTCCTCTGCAGCTCCTGGACTCCGCAGCTGGACTCAATCCACCACCGTCGACCTGGATCTCCTGCCCCACCTGGACACTCTTGCGTTGATTGGACTCTCTCCCTTTCTTTTGCAGGTCCTCTTCTTCCCGAATCCACCATTGGGTTCCACCGACCTGGTCCTGCTCTTGCAGTATTCCAATTCCAAATCTCCATTTTAGCCTATGGGACGACCAGGTAACTTATCTCTGCTTTTTTGGTCACTGGGGGGGTCTTCCATATACTTACCTCTTAGGGATCCATACTCTCCGAGCCCTTGGCTAACTACTCCATATCCTTTGGTGGGGGACCCATTCTCTTCCACTATTTTAGTACATGGCTTGCTTCCCCCCCCAATAGGGCTCTTGCTATTTGTTGCTATTGCTGGCGTTTTTATGCTTATTCTTGGTACTTACCTGTGTACATTTTGTGTGTACGTACCTCCAGAAAGGTGGATAGCCTATATTAATCTAGTTTAGTGTTCCTGTAATAACGTATCTTTATTTTTGCAACACTGTGTGGTTCCTTTTAGCTGTGATAAGTTACTGTGTGACTACTGTGGTATTGCAAGTGCTTCACAATCCTCCGAGATAAGTCTTGGTTGCTCACCACATCTACCACTAGAGAGCCCTGGCTTCCTAGACACAATAACACTAACTAATAAGGTTTGACTGGACCTGGTAGAAGGTCCCACCACACACCAGGGCAGCCTCCTACACCAGTTCTTCTTAGGTAAACAGGAATCTGATTCTAGGGTTCGGGGTGCCACCTAAATATTGAATTTAGGGGTGTTAGAGGTAGTGCCGGGGGTAGCCAATGGGCTACTCACCTTTAGGGTGACTACACCATTCCTATGACCACTTCCTTTGGGAAGTGGCATAGCGCTAACCCTTTTGGCCCAATTCCTTTTGTACAACATGGAGGAATTTAAACAGTAGTGCCCACTTCAGCTCACTAGGGATGGGACTGCCATGAAGTGGGCACACCTCCTATTTCACTTAATTTTCCCACCAGTCCTGCCGCCAGAATTGGTGTCAGGAACTGGGGGTTGGCCTTCCCTACCATTTAGAAAGGCCTGGATCACAGCTCAAAGACTGCAAGGCCTTTGAAGCTCCCAGCCCTGAAATGTCCATCCAGCCTGGGAGAGGTTGGTTACATTTCTGCCCAGAGCAGGCCTTTGTTCTGAGCCCTTGAGAGCATTGGCTCAAACCTCAGGGGGCCAGAACTCAATTTGAGGTGATTTTGACCGATCAGTGCCCACTCTAGGAGGAGTTAGGTTTTCAGGGGGGGGCCTCTAAGGTGCCCTCTGAGTGCATGTGTTACTAAATCCATCACTAGATTCAGTGAGAGTTTATTCATTTGGGATATTTGATGCCAAATATCCCGATCTTCAGTGAAGCCATCATCTACCGTGGGATCTCATAGTGACCAGTGGTCCAGCACATGTACTTAAAATGGCTTCACTGTCGACTTACTATGTCTGAGAATCAGCAGACATAGCAGGGGCATATCTGCTCATACAGGTATGCCCTCACATGTAATATAAAGCACCCTTCCTTTAGAGCTGGAAGGCCTGCTAGAGGGGTGACTTACGTATATTGCATGCAGTGTAAAGGGGACACGGTACACAGACCATGTGCCATGTCAGGTTTTTATTTTAGTTCTGCACCTAGACACACAGCCTGCAAAAGCAGCACTGTGTGCACTTGTGAGGGGGACACGGAGGGTGGCATAAATCGTGCTGCAGCCCTCAGGGCCCCTCCTTTAGTATCCCCATGCCCTTGGTGCCAGGGGTACCATTTACTAGGGATTTATTGTGGCAGATAAAGGCTTGCCAATTGGGAAATTCTGTGCAGTTTTGGGTAAAGGGATCTGGCACTGGGGAACCTGTTTAGCACGTTTAGTGCTCTTTCGGTCAAAAGTGCACCAGAAACCAGACAAAGTGGTGGGGTGACCATGTCAAAAGAGACACTTTCCTACAACCTTAAATTGGCTATAATTGTGATGCTGTTTAATGCATGTATTGGAGAGCGCTGTAGATAAGCAGCACCCTTGGTGGAATTTGTAAAGCACTTTCAGATAGATTATTGTAGCAGCAGATTCCTCAATTTGTGAATCCTTCCAATCACCAAACTGAAGCCTAAAACATGCCCCTACAGGTGGTGTAGTGAAACTTTGCATTGACTGGACCACATCTAGATGTGACAACATGGAGCCACATAATGGCATTTACTCTTTTTCTGCAACATTCATGGCAGATCAGCTACTCTGATTCCAACTTTGCGGAGTAGCTCCGACTCCCAAAATTCTGAAAACAGTGTGTCAGGGACAATCTCCCTCCAAAGTCCACCGGTTTCAAGCTAAGCTGTGACTACTAAAAGTAGATGTCAGTCATGGACCCTCATGATGTCTGTCCGTGTATCCTGGCACAAAGCCCTATTCAGAGTTATGCAACAAATACTCCATGATGCATCTGTAGGCCTTCATGAAGCACGAGGTCAGGCTTTATGTTGCGGAACAAAGTTTGTGCTCAAAGTCGCAGGTTTATTCACTGTCCTAGACCCTTTTTTTGCTGTCCCAAAAGTCCAAGGCACAGTGCAGGGCAAACAGCAGTGAAAGCACAAGAAGTTCAGAAAGGAAGTGTGCGCTCCCTTTCCACTGATCACCCTCCAGAAGGAGGTTGCTCATTCGGCGCTTCAATGGCCCAACTGCACCTATATCAATGAATTCTGACTTGCTTCTGGTCCTAATGCTGTGGCCCAAATTTCCCTTGCCTCTTCACCGCTGTGGTGCAGAGTTGCTTCCCCAAAGTGTTCATGCAAGGACAGAGGAAATGGTTTATGTTTTCTAAGGTAGGGCAGGGTTGCTGTTCTACCTTAGGTTCCTTTCCTTCCAGAGGGATTATTTTACCCCTAGGAGTTCAGCTGCGATAGCTTTTGTCTCCAGTGGTACAGGTTCCACCCTGGGGGTGGTTTCCTCCCTCAGAGGAGCGGGACCCTCAGTGGGAGTATGGACAGGAGGTAACTCTGTATCTTGCCTGTCTGGGTTTTTCGGAGTTTCCTGGGCTGTTATTCCGGGCTCCATGGTTCCTTTTCTTCCTTGTGTCCTAACCTGTGCTGAGGTTAAGTCAAGGAGGTGTTTAGGGAGGCTAAGAACCCTCCTTCAGCCCAAGCTGAGGTCTCCGGGTCGTTACCTAGGAGGCACTCTACAGGAGACTACCAACTGTTTAGAGCCAGTAACTCCACCCCAGCTAAAGTCTACCATAGCTATGTGGCGGCACTTAGTGGAGTTATTTACATCAGTGACTTTCTATTTGTGACCAGGTAGGTGCTGTTCAGGTGACAGTAGCTTTTCAGCTACTACGGTGACACTGGCACCTGTGTCCCTATAGGCCTCAGCCTTAACACCATTTACCAAGATCTGCTGCCTGTACCTATGCATGTTAAGGGGACAAGCAGCTAGGGTGACAAGGCCACTGCCATCCTTGGAGACATAAGTTCTCATGGGTTTTTATATTTAACCCAGGCCCCACCACAGACCCAAAGGTGAACCCAAGTACACTTTTGGTTTGACTACTTCTACTACTAGGGACACTGGGAGTGGAGGTGGGGGGGTAGTAGTGGTGGAAGGCTCAGTGCCTTTCCTAGGACAGGAGCTGCCCCCCTTCCCTGAGCACCACCACTTTTTAAAATTGGCGGAAGAGGCTTTAGACCCACGTCCAAAAGAGTTTTGTGCTCCTGATGAAGACTCCTTACTTTTGTCTTTCTCCCCACCCTTTGTCCTGAGACTCACCTGCTTCATGTTTCTTTTGGTCATTCCATCTATGAGCTTTTTTGCTCACCCTGGTACGGACCCACTTGTCTGGGGTCAGATCAGAGTCCACCAGGTATTGATGCAACAAATCAGACACACAGTTGTTCAAAATATGCTCTCTCAAGATAAGATTGTATAAGCCCTGATAGTCAATGCCTTTGCTGCCATGTAACCAGCCTTCCAAAGCTTTAACAGAACAGTCCACAAAATCCACCCAATCCTGATTGGACTCTTTCCTGGTCTACCTGAACTTAATTCGGTATTGTTCAGTGGTGAGACCAAACCCATCTAAGAAGGCAGATTTTAAAACCGACGAGTTGTCTGCATCTTCTTCCCTCACAGTGAAGAGTCTTTCCCTCTACTTGTCAGAAGGAGAGCCACAAGATAGCAGTCCACTGCCTCTGAGAGATCCTTTGTACCTTATAGGCCCTCTTCAGAGCAGTGATCCACTTGTAGATGTCATCGGGGGGGGACCACCTTGTTTAGGTTTCTGGAATCAAGTCTCCTCCCTGACCCTAGGTTCCCTTAAATCAAAGCTGCTCCCACCATCGGGTGCAAACCCCCAAACCTGCCTCTCTCTCTATCTCCACTGCCAAGGTCTCCCTATCTAGGGCTAGCTGCTGCTGCAGCTGCCTCAGCTTGGCCTCCTCATTCTCTTCGGGGGAGTGGGTTCGAATCCCACCGCTGTCACCAGTGTAGGAAGCTGGCCTGGTGTGTGGTCGGTACCTATAGAGTTCTCATATCAGTAAAATGTAGGCAGTGTCCATAAGCCAGGCTGTCTAGAGATAGCTGTGGATGAGCAGACAAGGCTTATCAAGGAGACATGCAAAGCTCGTGCAATACCACTGTAGTCACACAGCACTTACACACATGAATGAAAACACTCAGTGCTGCAAAAATAAAGGTACTTTATTTTAGTTACACAGTTACCTATAAGTGCTAGAGGCAACCCTCCAATATGAGGTAAGTAACACACTAGATATGCACACACTAGTAATCAGAAATATGCATAAAAAGCAATAGCGAACAGTGTAATAGCAATAGACAGTAGTGACTCTAGGGGGAGCCCAAACCATACACTAAAAAAATGGAATGTGAATGCAGGACCTCCACCTAGGTAAATGGGATTTGTAGAGGTGTGCTGGAGGAACTAGGAAACCCCAAAGGTAAGTACCACAGTGCCCCCCAGCAACCAGGAAGAAAGGAGTAAGTTACTGGATTTTCCCCAAACTACCAAAAGGACTGAAAAGGAAGAAAATGCAGTACCTAGACAAGACTGCAAGAATCCAGCGGTGGATTCCTGAAGAGGAGGTCCTGTGGAAGAAGGGAACCAAGTCCAGAAGTGTCCAGGGGGGGCAGGAGGCACTACACATCCGTCTGTGGTTACAAGAGTTGGTCGACGGTAGGATGAAGACTGTCAGCAGTGCAGCCCTGGAGTCGGTGAATAGTTGCTTGAGGGTGCAGTCGATGTCCCACGCCGGAAGGAAGATTGCAGTTGGTCAGTGGCTTGGAAAAGACACCAAAAAGCCTCAGCAAAGGCAGAAGGCGCGATGACGCAAAAGTTGAGTTTCCGGGACCAGCAAGGTCCAGGAGGACTCAACCCACGGAGGGGAGAATTGAGGGACCCTCAGCAAGGCAGAGAGTCCACAGAAGAAAAGGCAGCCCTCACAGGAGACCCACTGGATGAGGAACCAGGAGTCGTAGAGAGGCCCAAGCAGCACAACTGAAGAAGGGTACCACGCCGCAGGAGAATCATGCAGATGGCTGTGAGTCACCAGGAGGAATGCTGGGGGCTCGGGCTACACGGAGCCTGAAGATCCCTTGGAGGAGATGCCAACAAGCCTTGGTAGCTGCAAGAGATGCGGTGCACGGGGGTACTGTCCTGCATGGGAAGACAAGGGCTTACCTCCACCAAAGTTTGACAGCTGGTAGAGAGGACCAAGGGGACCACTCCAGACCACCACCTGTGATGCAGGATCCACACAGCTCAGGATGAGAGGAGATCCACACAGCTGGTTGTTGTTTCAGTTGGTGCCTGCAATGCAGGGGAATGACTCCTTCACTCCAAAGGAGATTCCTTCTTCCTTCTCGTGCAGACTGAAGACTTGCCGTCCTCAGAGTACACACAGCCAATGAAATGTTGCAGAAGCTGGAAGGAGCTGTGGAAACAATGTTGCAAGCAGAGTCTTTGTCGTGGATGCGGATTGTCAGTTCCTGGAGGGTCCAGTCTCAGTTCCAGTTGCCAGAAGTCGAGGTTGAGGAGGAGTCCTGATGGAATCTAGCAACCCCAATCTGGGGACCCACCCAAGAGGAAAACCCTAAATACCCCTTAAAGGGGGATTTGTCACTTAGCCAGGTGACCACCTATCAGGAGGGGCTCTGACGTCACCTGCCTGACCTGGCCACTCAGATTCTCCCAGATTCCTCTGCCCACCTTGGATTCAAGATGGCAGAATCAAGGGACCCCCTGGAGGAGCTCTGGACACCAACGCTGAGGTGGTGATGTTCAGGGGGAGTGGTCACTTCCCTTCCCATTGTCCAGTTTCGTGCCAGTGCTGGGACTCAGGGGGGTGGGTGGGGATCCCTGAACCAGTGTAGACTGGTTTATGCACGGAGGGCACCAAATGTGCCCTTAAAAGCATACCAGTGGCTTGGGGGGGAAGGGGAGCTACCCCTCCCAAGCCATGTAACACCTATTTCCAAAGGGAGATGGCATTACCCTCCTCTCCCAAAGGAAATCGTTTGTTCTGCCATCCTGGGCTTGAGCAGATCAAGCAGCAGGAGGAGCAAAACGTGTCTGAGGGGTGGCAGCATCGTGGGCTGCCAAGAAACCCCCTGGAAGGAGCAATGCTGGGGGTCCTTTAAAGAACCCCCAGAGTTCCTGGAATCATACAACAGTATTGGGATATGATTCCGACATGTTTGATACCAAACAAGCCTAGGTTTGGAGTTACCGTTATGTAACTGGACATAAGTAGTTACCTATTTCCAGTACATGCGTAAAATGGCATCCCTGTACTTAAGAAGTCTATGAAAATGGAGCTGGAGTTCGTGGGGGCTCCTCTGCTAATGCAGGGGTGCCCACACACACAGGTACCTGCACCCTCCCATCTGGGTTGGGAGGGCCTGCCATAGGGGTGACCTGTATTGAAAATGTTTCATACATCCTTTCTCACAGGCTGCAATGGCAAGCTTGCAGATTCACTTTGCATGGGCACCCCATGGGTGGCATAATACATGCTGCAGCCCATGGGGACCCCTCGTACCCCAATGCCCTAGGTATCCAGGTACTGTTTACTAGGGACTTACATGGGGGCACCAGTATGCCAATGTGGGGTGTGTGTGGTCCAAGCAACGAAGTTTAGAGGAAGAAGAGAGCACAGTCACTGGGTTCCCGGTTAGCAGGATCCCAGTGAACACAGTCAAGCACACTGACGCTGGCAAAAAGTGGATGTAACCATGCTAAAGAGAGGCTACTTTCCTACAGTTATTGAGAGAGATACTGATTACTTCTGGTGCACCTTATGGGCTCCAGGCAAGGCTTCTTTATTTACTTCTTCCTGTGCATCATATGGCCCTGCCCTGTCTCTGTCTGGGAAGTCACTGGTGCTCCTCCTGTGAGTCAACGCCCTTGCTACAGGCCCGCCGTTATTCCTGTATTGGTGGTGACCCTAGTTACAGTGGTGCTTACCGTTTCAGTTTCCGTGTCTAGTCCGGAGCAGATGAGTGCATTCCTAATCTGTATCTCGGTATGTGATTACGAAAGTCTATTAAAGGCTTCCTCACCAGTTCTCCTGTCATGATGCAGGTATTAGGAGACTGAGGGATACTTTCAGCTCGAGCACTGGCCTGTGCCTTAAAGAGGTCCATGGTGATGATGAGGAGGCAGCTCCCCACCTACTTACCTTATTATGCAGATGATGGTCTATGTGAACACTTAAATAATGCAAGGGCTCTAGGCACCTCACACAAAATATTACCTGAACTCTCCTATGGGTCCTCCCCATGGAGGAGAGCATCTTTAGTATCCGAATTTCACTGGGCTGCAGAGGACCTGGGATTGCAGCAGTGTACTGTTGACTCTGAAGCCAACCCACTTATGGAAAGTTTACAGTCTGGGACTTTCATTTCTGAACTCTTGTTCCTGTCTAGTAATAATTTAACTGATCAACTGAGGCTTGGTCCAAGCACTACTCTATTCCTCCAGTGAGCCACTCAGTTGCTCGCCAGCACATTCGTGCTCCTGAGGATCCATCTTTTTTTATTTTATTTTTTTTAATATACATAATCCTCTCCGGAAAGGCTGCTGTTGGATACATATGCTAATAAAGTCATCCCAAATGTATTTGCTTCAGCTGATTGGGAGTCTTTCAAGTTGGCTCTGCCCTTCTGTTATCCTCTTTTATGTCCACCCACCAGTTTTGTCTCAGATATCGACAGACCATGTGTAAGGAAATGCCTCCTTGGCATGGTTACCACCTAACTTTTTGCCTTTGCTGATGCTAAGTTATGATTTGCAAGTGTGCTAGGACCCTGCTACCCAGGCCCCAGCACCAGTGTTCTTTCCCTAAACTGTACCTTTGTCTCCACAATTGGCACAACCCTGACACTCAGGTTAGTCCCTTGTCACTGGTACCAAGGGCCCTGATGCTAGGGAAGGTCTCTAAGGCATGTCTTAAGCCACCCTGGGGACCCCTCATTCAGCACATGCACACTGCCTCACAGCTTGTGTGTGCTGGTGGGGAGAAAATGACTAAGTCGACATGGCACTCCCCTCCGAGTGCCATGCCAACCTCACACTGCCTGTGGCATAGGTAAGTCACCCCTCTAGCAGGCCTTACAGCCCTAAGGCAGGGTGCACTATACCACAGGTGAGGGCATATGTGCATGAGCATTATGCCCCTACAGTGTCTAAGCAAAACCTTAGAAATTGTAAGTGCAGGGTAACCATAAGAGTATATGGTCTGGGAGTATGTCAAACGCGAACTCCACAGTTCCATAATGGCTACACTGAAATCTGGGAAGTTTAGTATCAAACTTCTCAGCACAATAAATACCCACTGATGCCAGTGTGAAATGTATTGTAACATACACCCAGAGGGCATCTAAAGATGCCCACTGAATACCTACCCGACTAGTGTAGGCTGACCAGTTTCTGCCAGCCTGCCACACACCAGACATGTTGCTGGCCACATGGGGAGAGTGCCTTTGCCACTCTGGCCAGGAACAAAGCCTGTGCTGGGTGGAGGTGCTTCTCACCTCCCCCTGCAGGAACTGTAACACCTGGCGGTGAGCCTCAAAGGCTCACCCCTTTTGTTACAGCGCCCCAGGGCATCCCAGCTAGTGGAGATGCCTGCCCCTCCGGCCACTGCCACCACTTTTGGCGGCAAGGCTGGAGGAGATAATGAGAAAAACAAGGAGGAGTCACCCACCAGTCAGGACAGCCCCTAAGGTGTCCTGAGCTGAGGTGACCCCTGCCTTGAGAAATCCTCCATCTTGAGTTTGGAGGATTCCCCCAATAGGATTAGGGATGTGCTCCGCTCCCCACAGGGAGGAGGCACAAAGAGGGTGTAGCCACCCTCAAGGACAGTAGCCACTGGCTACTGCCCTCCCAGACCTAAACACACCCCTAAATTCAGTATTTAGGGGCTCCCCAGATCCCAGGAACTCAGATTCCTGCAACCTGAAGAAACAAGGAGGACTGCTGACCTACAAGCCTGCAGAGAAGGAGGAAGACGACAACTGCATGGCCCCAGCCCTACCGGCCTGTCTCTGACTTCGAAAACCTGCTCCAGCGAGCATCCGACAGGGACAGCGACCTCTGACGCCTCAGAGGACTGTCCTGGACTAAAGGACCAAGAAACTCCTGTGAACAGCGGCCCTGTTAAAAAGCAGCTACTACTTTGCAACAAAGAAGCAACTTCCAAAGACTTCACGTTTCCCGCCGGAAGTGTGAGACTTGCCACTCTGCACCCGACGCCCCCGGATTGAGATCCAGAAAACCAACTCAGGGAGGACTCCCCAGCAACTGCAAGCCCGTGAGTAACCAGAGGCGACCCTCCTGAGCCCCCACAGCGACGCTTGCAGAGAGAATCCAGAGGCTCCCCCTGACCGCGACTGCCTCTAACAAGGGAACCGATGCCTGGAACCAACACTGCACCCGCAGCCTCCAGGACCTGAAGGAACCGAACTTCAACGCAGGAGTGATCCCCAGACGACCCTTTACCTAGCCCAGGTGGTGGCTGTCCCGAGAAGCCCCCCATGTGCCTGTCTGCACCGCTAGTGACCCCCGGGTACCTCCATTGTTTCCTACCGAAAACCCGACTCCTACTTTGCACACTGCACCCGGCCGCCCCTGTGCCGCTGAGGGTGTGTTTTGTGTGCCTACTTCTGCCCCCCACCCCCTAGTGCTCTACAAACCCCCCCCCCCCCGCCCCTTCCTGGTTTGCCCTCCGAGAACGCAGGTATTTACCTGCTGGCAGACTGGAACCGGAGCACCCCTATTCTCCATAGGCGCCTATGTGTTTTGGGCACCTCTTTGACCTCTGCACCTGACCGGCCCTGAGCTGCTGGTGTGGTAACTTTGGGGTTTCCTTGAACCCCCAGCGGCGGGCTTCTTATGCCCCAGAACTAAGACTTGTAAGTATTTTACTTACCTCCTAATCTAACCTTTACTTACCTCTCCCAGGAACTGTGGATTTTTGCACTGTGTCCACTTTGAAAATAGCTTATTGCCATTTTTACAAAGTCTGTATATGATATTGCTTTTATTCAAAGTTCCTAAAGTATCTAAATGAAGTACCTTACATTTAAAGTGTTTACTGTAAATCTTGAACCTGTGGTTCTTAAAATAACTAAGAAAATATATTTTTCAATATAAAAACCTATTGGCCTGGAGTAAGTCTTTGAGTGTGTGTTCCTCATTTATTGCCTGTGTGTGTACAACAAATGCTTAACACTACCCTCTGATAAGCCTACTGCTCGACCACACTACCACAAAATAGAGCATTAGAATTATCTAATTTTGCCACTATCTTACCTCTAAGGGGAACCCTTGGACTCTGTACTTTGAAATAGTATATACAGAGCCAACTTCCTATACCATGGCACTATCCTGTCCCCAGAAGTTTAATCTCTGGTTGCCAAGCATACTGTTGAGATGGTGTCACAGGCAAAGAGGTGCACAGGTTGTTAGTCTTATTTATTTCCTGCTCCCCAAGAAGTATGAGGGATTGAGACCTTTAGGACAAGTTTTGACCATTGTTCTGTTGGCCTTGTGTCCCAATGAGTGGATCGTATTCTTGGGCTTTCAGACTTTTGTTCTTTGATCCTAAAGTCCCACAGGGATTGCCTGTAGTTCATGGGTGGGGTAGAGCATTATCCTAATGTACTGTCCTACCTCAGTTCTCCCAAATATTCAAAAAGGTAATGTCGTTGGCCTTGGCCAGTTGTCATCATCTTGCTGACGATAAGTCACACCTACAACCAGGGCATCTTCGACCAGTAGGACGTGCCGATGGAAGATATGTTCGCTGGGTGCAAGAATGGAAATTGTCATGCATTACACATTTTGGAGTTTTCTTTTTAAGATTCTCTTGGAGATGTTTCACCTTCTGTAGGACTGGGGCCTACTGCATGTGCTTTTGCCGCTACCACTGATTTTGTGGGTTCTGAAGGGTCAAGATGACACAGCACAGCTCATCTTGATGGCCCTGTACTGAGTGCTGAGGGACTTGTACTGTTGAACCTGATATTTTGCCATCCACTATGGCTTCCTCTTCAGAAGGGCCTGCTGTCCGAGCAACAGGGTGAAGCCCTACACCCAAACCTCCACAAGCTACATCCCCATGCATGGAGGTTTGGCTGAGATAACTGAGTGCTTTTGAGTTGCTGCTGGAAGAAATAGATGTCATCTTGGTGGCTTGCCTCCCTTCCACAAAGTCCACCTACTCTGGTTGCTGGGCCAAGTTCGTCGTATGATACGAGGACTGACGTACTGACTGTTAATTATAAATTGTTTGATATTCTTCTGTTTGCTTTATCTTTGTCACAGCAGAGCTTTGCTTTGGGCATTGTAAAGAGTTAACTTTCAGTCCTTTTGGCATTTCTGCGGCTGCTTCATCAGCCCTCTTTATTCAAGCCATTTTTTGATGTTTTTTTTTTTTTAAGTGCCTACTTGCGTTTCTGTCTACACCCTTTGTTATACCTTAGTTTAAATTGATCCCGACTCTTTGATGTGTGCACCCCATACAAAGTAGCACACTCTATTTGCTAACTTCTATGACTGTCTTCCCTATTGCAGTCACTTCCATATTGGGTATCAGAAAGCAGTAGACACTTTAGGTAATGTCGCCATGCACTGTTTTACCCTGACAAATTGGTCCTTTGGCCTTGTGTGTCCTGTCTTCTAAATGTGGTATCTCCATTCCATGTGGGGCAATTGATTGTTTTTACTGCATTTTTCTCTATGCTGCATTATCTGTAAGGAGGGAAAGGGGTACTCCGGTTGGATTAAAAATGTGTCCTAAGCTTCTATGTCACTAGGACTCGAGAATACTGTGTGGACAATCTACTTTCATTAGGTCTGCTGACTCAGAAAAATGAAAAGGGTGTCAGTGGATTGTCCTTTGTAGCAAAATGTCTTAAGCTCCACCTAAGAATGAGGCCTTTGGAGGCCTCCAAGAGGAGTGGCTCCTGAGGATCGTTTGACTCACTCCTCCACAGCCAAGGCTACTACTGCAGCCTTGTATAGAGGTGTTCTATGTTAGTTATCTGCCAGTCTGCTACATGGACTTCTGCCCATACTTTCACCAAGCATCACTGCTTTGCTTCTCAGCCCTGCTGAGAGGGACATTTTGCCTGTTTTCTTCTACAAAACATGCTTGCGTAAAGTCTAGTCCTCAGGCCCTCTGCCTTTTTTGGGAGATGCATCTGTGGAATGTGTTCATATGGTGCGCCATTATAAATATCCATCAGAATAATCCGTTACTTTTTGCAGTGCCATTTTCTAACTGTAGATTCCCCACCACCCAGCCTTTTCACTGTTCTATGGAGATGACTTTTTTGTTAAAAATGTCTCAAGTTAGGTTTGACACACTGTGGACCTAAACTTGCTCGGTGCATCAGCGAAGGCAAAACAAAAGTGGTAAACTGGTGTATGCGTTCAGGTGTGGACACCATATGTGGCTCCATGTTGTTGCAACAGAAGGCGCAAAGTTCAATGGTGCTACCATTCTGCGTGTGCTGAAGCTGTTGCAGACATCTAGATTCATTCTTCCTCTTTCGAAGATTCTCAAAGTGTGAAGGGCCTGCAGTTAGATAAGAGAATCCAGCAGCAGGAGCGTTACCGATGGTAAGAAGCCTTTTCTTCAAATGCTCAAGATTCTGGCTGTTTTGTCTTGTATAATTTGACCCACTACTGGCAGATTCCAACTCCCCGGGCACCTCTCTGTAACAAGATGGAGTGGTTGAGAATGTCTAATGTGGCTGATAGGCTTGGTAAACTCGAAAGCACTGAAGCTCCTCTGCTCATAGTGTTAAATAATGACATACACTTGTCCAGGACCAGCAGTGTTGATTCCCTTGGTGGAGCAAAAAATCAAACTGTCAGTCTCCCAGCCAGTGGATGCTTCCTAGGAAAGGATTTAGCTGTATTGTTGCTTCTGTCTCTGATACTTTCAGCATTAATGGAGTGTTGGAAGTAGGCAGTTTTTTGGTCCTCATGGATCTAATGACCGTTTTCTGTTCATTTAATGATGTAACCCAAGCATTGTTAAGGTCCTAGAGAGATGTCCCCCTTGACCTTAAAGAAATGTTTAGAAATTCCACTAAAAGCGGAGCCATGTTCCAACAGCAGTATGTAATAAAGATGTGTGGGCATTGGTCTGCTGGTCACAAAGTATGATTTATGTTTTTTCTAATTTCTATTACCTCATGTAGAAATGTCTTGATAGGTAAGGCCTATTGGCAGAATATAGTGTGGGTTACTTTTGTCTACGCTGTCAGTCTGGTGTCACTTCTCCTTAATGAATTTGTATTTCTAAGTTCAATTCTAGTTTTCAAAATTATTTTGCGTCATTGTGCACCATTCCCTTTAACTACCACCATCTCTGAAGTGTACTGTCAGATCAGCAATAGCTTACGTTTGCCCTTAATAACTCCCCAGAGAAGTTACTAGGTATCCATATTTTATCTACGAAGAATCCTCCCTTCGCTGCCATAATGGCCGAAGTATACCTGTTGCCAAGATATTTCGCAGTGTTTCTTTTGCCACCTGCTCTGCACTCTCTCGTATTTGAGTACATCTCCCTTAAATTGAAAGTGAACCTCTGACTGGTTTAAAGTTCATTAGATTGCTATCTTAATTCAGTGTAAAGTTTAGTTTTTAAGTCATCTGTAGGAAGCTGGCTCTCCGTGGTGCACTAAAATGAAGTACACAGTTCAGAGAGTCCAGTGGATCCTTAAAGGTTTGCAGAGGCAGAAACAGCTAGGACTAGTGTTCTCTTTGTGGGATTGTGGGTGAGCAGTTAAACTTATCAAGTAGTTGTGTTAAGCATTTGTTGTACTCACAGAGACAATAAATGAGACACACTCAAAGAATAAATCTGAGATCAAATTAGAAAAATAACATTTGCTTTGATATTTGCTTTGAACCAAAGAACTATGTTAAATAAGCAGTTTTTAAATTCAAAACACTTTTCAGTTTAAAAATCGACACTGCAATTTTCAGAGTCTTCAATATTAACCTCTGGGAGGAAAACGATTGCAGTTTTGCAGGTAAGTACTTGACTCCAGTTTCCTGGGTTTTAGGTCAGCACTAAGCAAGGTTCAAATCAGCACCACAATTGCACCTGCAGCGGCACAGGGTTGGCCTAGTGCAGAGGTCAAATTCGGGATTGGGTGCCCAATGTTAACCAATGGAGACTGGGGATGGACAAATATGCGCTGCTCACAGGTGAGTAAAGCATTGTCAGGTGTTGATCTCCGGTGGTTTAGGTAAATACAAGGGGGGGCCACAAGGCAGCACCAAACTTACTCCCTCAGCGGCACTCTGGTGCAGAGTCCCAACACAGTGTTGGGCACCCAGTGCAAGTCTATGGAGGAGGTTGGTTTTGGAAAAAGGCTGCAGGCTCGGCCCAGGAGACTGAATGTAGAAAGTGCACAGCTGCCCAGGTAAGTTCAAATGTTGAAGGTCTCAGGGACACAGTTGGTCCAGCTCCCCAAGGTCCAGAGGCTCTGGGTTCAGGGTTGTCTTTTGACATTGAAAAACAGCTTACCGAGCGATTGCGGTCAGGAGGTGTATTTGGATTAAGGCTGCAGGCTTTGAGGCCAGCAGAGGTCAACCCATGGTGGACTCGGGTTCAGAATCGCTGGAGAACCTTCAAAGCACCAGTGGGCCACTCTGACTCGGTCCCATGGCGTTGGGTGCAGAGGTGGGTCCCGGTGCGGTTTTGCAGTTCCTCAGGGCAGGGTTCTTTTTCTTAAAAGTTGGTGTCTTCTGGACAGATCTGCTGGCCACAGGAGATCTTGGCCTTTGTCGAAGGCAGGCAATCCTCCCAGGGCTTTGGAATTCGCTTGGCTGCAGGATGGGTGGTCTTTGATTCTTAATTGTTGAGGGCTGCAGAGAGGCCAATAAGGGCTAGTGCTGTAGTGTCCGGCTGTCCTTCGTGAGGAATCTGATTTGTAGGTGTTCAGGGTTGCCACCTTAATACTGAATATAGGGGCGTTACAATGTTGCCACGTGGTAGCTAATGGGCTGCTCACCTTTAGGGTGACTACACCGTTCTTAGTACCACTTCATTTGGGAAATGGGCATAGCTCTAACCCCATTGGCCTAATTCCTTCCACACAAGATGGAGGAATTTAAGGGTTCCATTTGGGGACTTCCAGTGGAAAGTAAATGGTTTGCCAATTGGAAATACAACTGTGCAGTTTTGGGAGAAAGAGATCTGGCGCTGGGGACCTGTTAAGCGCCAGCACTTTCAGACAAAATTGCACTAGTAATCAGGCAAAAAGTGTGTGTGTGGGGGGGGGGGGGGGGGGGGGGAGGGGGAAGGGGGGGGGAGGGGTTGTGTAACCGTCAAAAGAAGCACTTTCCTACATCAGCTATTACAGTGTTGTACTTATTCATTACGTTGGTTTCGCCTATATTGATGTCCAAATACATTTTATAGTTCCTTTACATATAGTAGTTTTTCTTGTCATTCATCAAAAACGTAGATGTTGCTCTTTATATTTGGAAGCGAGAGCGCTTTAGGATCCACCGAGATCTGAAATCAATAGCACCTAAGTCTTCAAAAGGGAAGCATTGATTATGGTAAGTGCTCCTTACTTTGAATAGTGATGGTAATACCTACTCTGATATAGCATATACCTTGCTACAGCTCTTCTTAGGATGTATTGTTTCAGTTTGAATAGTAGATTTTACTATTACACTTCAGCTTACTTTATGCATGTATTACCAAATGGCGCTGACTACATTTTAGACTACACTTTAGACTACACTTTGGTTGATTGTTAGAATGCTGATACTGTGATTGATTACTTTGGTGTAAGGATTTATAGTGACCATTTTCCCAGATTACTACCTTTCAGCCATTATTAAAATCTAATTGAGTAGGCAAACGATAGGTAGTGTAATTAAATTTAGCAAAACGTAGTGAAACATATGGTTGATTGACTTTGCCCCACTGACTAAGTAATAGTGCACTAAGTTGCACCTAGATGACCATGAATTGCTGACGCCTGTCTGGTTGTGTAACTGTGTATGCTGAGTCTTTGTTTGAGTCATTGGCAACAGAATTTGAAACATGGATGTTACAGAATAAAGACCAGCAAATGTTTAGCGTGGTAAATGAACCCTGGTTCAGTAAGTATTGTAAAAGTTTTAGAAGTAAGATGCACCAGGGGTTGTGCGGATTCAGGGTACATCCTGGTAATACCCCTGTAAGTTTTCATTACTTGTCATGGAGGAAATACTCTAGGTCCTATGTTAAGGTAGACAAAAAGAAATGCAAACTGTTGGTGGTGGAATAGGTGATCCATTGCATATGGGCAAATGACTGTAAAGAATGTTGCTGAATGATTGCTAGAGTAGTTTGTATGGGGTAGTCTAAGCCTGACTTGATAACACCAAAGAATAAGTGGGCCACTTAATGATCAGTTACATAGGAGAGAGAGTTGTAGTCTTCAATTGGCATTAGTGAAAATTTTCCTTGTGTTGTTCCTTGCGTAACTAAATTGACCATTTGGAGGTTGGTTCCATTTGCCAAATCATTGTGTGCAACTAGGCCTAATGGGGATGTGGAAACCGAGCTAAACTTGTGGAACTCTAGACTTGTACATTTCTTTAAAGCAGTTTTAGCATGTCAAATCCTGACTTATGAAAGGACAGCACTTTAATGTCCACACTTAAAATGTTTTAAAATCTGAACTTTCTACCTATTAATGGATAGCCTTTATAGATTGTGAGAGCAAATAATATGCATGTTGGGTATTTGCGCATTTGAACCCATGGGCAAGTGAAAGAAATGTGCTGTAGACAAGAAAACCTGTTTTGGAGTAGTGCAGCAACCACAAACCAAACTGGCATTGCTAATGCCTGTTTTATGGCACTAAGGAGGAGTCCTAAGTTATTTCTGTTTATTAGCATTTTTCATTGGCATGGGGCCTTATAAAAAGGATTAGATTGTAGGCAATGTTAATAAATATGTTCAGAGCTCTTTGAGCTGCCTTGAGCCTTTAACGGGGTTCCCTAGGTGCAAATACAAAGTAGCTGTGTTTGGGCCAGCACAAGAGAAAAACTCAGAGTAAACAATTAACTTGTCTGTGTGGTGCACCAGCATTTAGTTAAAAACGTTATTTAGGCATTTACATACTTGATCCTGTGCACCTTGAAGCAGTGAAATTCTGCTTGCCCTCAAGTCCTTCCTCCTTTCACCATCAGTGTGTCCAGGTCTTGATGGACAATACCACCAATATGTGGTATGGCATCAAGAAGGGAGGAATAGAGTTTCACCTTCTTTATTTGGAAGTTACTGAGTCCCTTGGCATGGGTGCACCAGCATGGGGTTTGGCTAGACGCCAACCATCTATCCAATTCTCTGAACACCACGCTGACGTCTTGGGTGTCATTTTGCCAACCACGATGGTGCCTTCACCTGGAGCTGGTACAATGAGGAGTGCCTTGTGGGACATTCCTCAGATCGATCTTTTTGCCACTCACAAAGATACCCTTTGCACAGTGTTCTGTACCCTACAGTTTCGGCTGCAAGGAACCATGGGGGGGGACTCATTTGAAATGGAATATTCCACTTCATTACTCCTTCCCTTCCATACCCTTGGTTTCTCGTATTCTAAGAAATTGCCGGGAACAAGCACAGGTCTTCTTGATGGCACTAGACTAGTCAAGAAGGGTGTGGTATGCAGACCTGTTGTGCCTCTCCCAGTGTCTCACACTCCACTTTTTTGTGCAAAGTGGGCCTTCTCTCCTAGTTGGTGGGGCAGGGTCTACACTCTAAACTCCAGTCTTCACCTTCATTCCTGAAAATTGAGTAGACACATCTAAGCTCCTTTCATTTGCTAGCCAAGATGGTTGACATGAGACTGCCTACTTGTTGACCCTAAAACCAGACCCCTAGGATATTGCAACATAGAATCGCAAATTTTACAGTAAAAAAATTGAAATTTGGCAATATTGTGGCACTTTGTTTTACTCACAATTATTCCTTTTAACCCTTAAATCAAAGTATTCCACTTAGAAATGGGAATGTTTAAATTGTCTGGGAGTATTTGTTACACATTCCTTTTTGGTAACATTCTAAAGCATAGATTAAGCCAAGCACAACATTATAGGCTGACCACACATCCTGTTTTCTGTCTGATTTTCATACTTTGGGGCAATCAGTCCCATGTGCCAGAGCCACATGATGTAAGACTCAAAATGTTCTGATGTTGGTTAGATATTATTTAGCAAAGAAGGTCATAGGAGCAGGAAGATAATGCATGAAGCATGTGGGAAGAATGCCTTCAGAGGCATAGTGGGGTGTTTCCTTTATTCTTTTGGCGTCATATGCTTTGAAAATCATGAGATTTGAAGAGATACCTTTTCACAGCCAACATTTTTATAGCAATGAGAAGAAGGAACAGAATCAGCATAGTGGAGCACAGTCAGCAAAGTTCTGTACAACATTAATTCAGTGTCTTGCTGTCCTGATGCTGGTCGCACATTTGCAGTGCCTCAAGGACCGCATTATCATCATCACTATTCATATGCCTCAGTGATATTTTCACTGTAGAAGAGTGAAGCATGTTTTTCAGTGAAAAGAAAAATTAACTTAGGGAGTTTGATTTCAAGCGAGGGGCATCAGTTTGGGGGGAAAAAAAAACTCTTCTCTGTGGATAAGAGGACAGAAAATAAAAAGGCATCTTGGGCAACTTAGATGGCCTGGGATACACAAGGAATATCATAAATCATTCCTTAAATTTGGTGGTGTGTTTTTTTTTTATTTTTGTGTGTGAATGCTTCACAATTTACATCTGTCAGTGTCTGTGAATAATTGTTTTAGATGGTGCTAAATGCTAGTCGTTGACGTTTCCAAGCACTGTAAAAAAGATAAGCACTTATAGTGCCTAGTTTATTGCAATTTATGTTATCAACTTCAAAAGATGAAAGCCCTAATTGATTTTGCTATGATTTGAACTCATGACTTAATAATTATACTAAAAAGTTAGCAATGATAGCTTTACTTCCCTACTCACTTGGTACTCAAACGCGTGTATCTCTACTATCCAACCTTTAAGTATTAGATGTGAGAATTATGCCACAATCACCAGGCTTCACTTGTTTTGAGTAAATCCACAAGATTTCTGTGAATGCTTGCCATCTTGTTTCTCTCAGTGGTGTGCATCAGGTGGTGGTAGTCAGAGAGGAATCACCATAAGGAGAACCGTACTACAAAGATGTAAACACAATATAAAACACATTTAAACACTGTTCTGGACTTTCTCCCTTTCTTAATAACTTGTACTGCCGACTGAATTTGTTGTGCTATGGAACAAAATAAGCAGACGTGAAGCTGGGATCCATCTACAGATTCAGTCACAAGCAGAGAAATAATCAAGTGACTACACTTAGCAGCAGCTCTTGATAGTTGTTACATTGTATTGTTGTTACATTTATTTTGTGCTTCATATCCGGGCTGAGCTAACAAAGTGCATTTGCAGATGGATAGCAGATGGGTAGTAGTGATATGGATAGAAGAGTCTCTGAACAGTGTTTGTGCGATGACCAGAGTTGTGATATTATTGTGTCTGTTGCTATACCTTATGGTGCATCATTCACTCTTCCTGCAAGAGCACCTTGTTCTTCTCACCCTCTCTGCTGCAGAAACTCACTGCACCCTCACAATGCTAGTTGCAGGGACCTTTTTGCATCCTCAATGCTTCCTGCAGGAATCCTCCACTCTTGCCCTCCTACACACCTCTGACAGTACTCCTGCAGGAGCTCACAGCTCCTCTTACTCTCCCTGCAGAATCCCACCACGTCCCTCGTGCCCCTCTGTGCACAAACTCCTTACATCCTCAGCACTCACCGCCCTTACTCCAAGAACTCCCCTCACTCTGTCCTGCAGGAACTTGCTACATCCTTTCAATGCTCCCTGCACCCTTCAGAGCCCTTCCATCAGGAGTATCTGCAGCTCTCACTCACGTCCTAGAAGAATTCCCCAGCAACCCCATCTCATCACCCAGAAGGTACTCCCTGCACCCTTCATTTTCCGCACTGGCAGTAATTTAATGACATCTATTAGTGGTACATACAGAGCACCCTACAACCCTCACTTCCCTGCAGGAGGCCTCTGCATCCATCACATCTCTCCCTGCCAGGGTAAAGGCATGCACTTGCACACTCCTCACTCTCCTCCCAACATCCCACACAGCCTTCCCTGCAGGAGAAGAGCGTGAGGGTGCACTCGCCTGTTAACCTGCAAGAACCCAGAGGGAGAGCACACTTGAGGACTCCACTCAGGAGTGGAAAGCTCTGCACTAACACACTAGATGGCCGTGACTAATCTTGTTTAAAATGGAAAGAAAACAAATTGCAACAAAAAGTAACACCAATTAGTGTGCAGAATCCAATGAGAGATTAGAGTTGAATCTAGTACTCCTTGCTCTTATCACCTCATCCATTCCTTAGCTACGGATTTTGCTCCCCTACAGATTGATTTCCTCCTCAACACTTGCTTTTAGGTCTCGTCTCCTAGTCAGCACATGTTCTGTCTGTAGCCTGCCCATTGCTTACCTTTTGTTTACTTCATTGTCACTCATTTGCTAGTTTTTTTTTCACTAGAAAAGGTATACGTTTCCAGTTGTCTCCAGTGTGTGCTTCTTTCAGCCCCCTCAGCACGCTCCATAGTCCTCTCTTGCCTATGTAAGTCGTCCCCACTCCCTATTCGTTGTTTTTTCACCTTTGTGCTTCCCTCTACGTGCACCATGTTGCTCTTTTGCCCATTTGCTCCCCCTTCCTGCGTCCCCATGTTGCTTAATTCCATTCGCACCCTGCCTTTTGCTTCCCCTACTTACCACCCCCACAACCCTGTGTTGCTGTCTCCCCATATCTCCTGTTTTGCTTCCCCTTGCTCAGGCCCTCCGTGTTGCTTCCTCCCACCATGACACACCTCCATTTTGCTACCACCCCCTTTTGTTTATCCCCTTTCCCCTGTGTTGCTTCCTCCTACTTAAAACATTTTTTTCACATGTTTTTACCTCCAGCTGGTCCTCGGGTAAAAGGTGGCTTTCCTTCTTCTCTTGGCTTGGCTCCATCACCCAGGAGCAACTCCCTTTCTGTGCAAGACCATGTAAACTCTGTGTGCAGGAGGTGTTTTGGTCTCTTACGCATGTTGAGAAAGTTATTCAGATGGATCCCCTTAGCCTGGTGTAGGACAGTTACCCAGGTTCTTAGTCTAAGCAGATTGGACTATCGCAATGCCTTCTACATAGGGATAGACTATTACCTATTTAGTGACCCGTAGCTTATATAGAATAAAGCCGCTAAACTGATCTGAAATAGCCCCAACAGGAGCTCAGTATCAGCCTGCCTCAATTGGCTGCACTGGCTTCCGGGGAGGAAAAGAGATAGGTTTAAACTACTCTGTTGTGTGCTTAACTCACTTCACAAGCCAGGGATAGATATTTTGCCTGGCAAAGTGGCTTTCTACAAACCCAGTAGAGCACTGCGCTCTTTTCACCAAGCTTTGTTTTGCAGCACACAAATTAGAAAAGCCAGGTTGAGTGGGGGCTCTTTTGGGCATCAGGCGGCACTTCACTGGAAATTCCTTCTCATGGAAAATGTCTTGTAAAGGACCACTTTGTGTTCCGTAAGCACCTGAAAACTTGGCTGTTTTCACTTTAGGGGCATCTAATTGTAGATTTTATTTGCTTTGGTTCTAGCGTTGGGGTGTCCCTTTGAGGATGATGTGCGCGCTTTATAAATAAAATAAATATATAAAATAGGTTGACAGCTCCTTTACATGTTCCCCAACTCGTTACTCTTTCTACTTTCTATCCTCCACCTCATCCCAACAAGCAGAAGGGGAAAACTGTACCTGCTAGTCATAAGACTAGGTGATAGTTTTTATATTGAGTGCGCTAAAGATTTCAGAGCTAGTGACCAGGTGTTTGTATGATACATTGGCAAGAAGGTGGGCAAGACGGTCCAGCTTAGTAGTTTTGGTAATCAAAATGTGTTACTTCCTTGTTAAGAAAGATGCACTTGAGGGTCTCTGCAACCATTCCTCCAATGCAAAAGATTTTACTGCAGCTTTAGCCAAGGGAATTCCAATAGCTAACATATTCAGAGTGACAACACTGTCATACCTTCACACTTTGGGCAAACTTTATTTTTTTGGACGTAAAAAGGCGAGAATGGATTGCACATTTGATAATCTAGGACTTCCTGGAGTGACCATTCCTTGAGATCTGCTTCCATGATGTGGTACTTCTTTGGAATCTATTTAGAAGGTGAGGAGTCTGCATGTAGAAGTACCTATCAAAAGTAAAGGGTACTTAACTTTGAGAACAATCTTTCTGGTGGCTTTTCTATCTACGTGCATAGGGGAAAGACAGGAAACTGAAGTCAGGGTGGCTGGGTGGTCTCTGTATGGGTCCAGTGAAGTCACTATGGCCTCCCTTCCTACATCGTGTTGGAGCTGGTGACACCCACCTGCACGATTGGCTGTGTCATAAGTTGCCGGATGCATTCTAGCTCCTGGATTATTCATCAGGTGAGGAAGCTGCAAGTAGATAGTGCTTCCTTCAGAAAAATTCTTACCAAAGGTAGGTCATGTTTTGCAGTGTGATATACACATCGATTTACATGATGTACCTAATTCCATTATTTAGTGGTTAAGTCCAGAAGAATCATAGAAAGATTTTTCTTTTGTTGGTGGGTGTTGACTTAGAGTGTGTTTATTCCATCAACTGTGGGACCACAATTCCCCACTACGTGACCACAGTTTTATATTCTTTTTTCAGCAGTGGTTTTATTAACCATCAATTAACTTTTGGCTTTCTTAGGCGCACTGAGGGAGCGCCTAAGAAAGCCAAAAGTTAATTGATGGTTAATGAAGAACTGCCAAAAACTTCAGAGTCACTGGGCCTTGACACACTGTATGCTGGATCAAAGTTTTTTGGGGGGAATCTAAGACTTGGTTAATGTGCCTGAAATTCCTCAGTGCCATCGTAGAGCATGAGCACAATTTTCAGTTTCTGCCTTATTTGCTGCTAGAAGTTCACCTTAAACTGCGAGCTACCGGCATGCATGTTCTGGCTACTGAAGGAACATAAGTCTGACAACTGCTACATTTTCTCTATTTTTAAACTAAAGTTTCTGGTTCACAGAGACGAGATGCAGCATGGCCACTGAGCAGCAGATGACAAAGCAGGGGCATGTGTGTTGGATAAACACACAAAATGCATACCATTGGTAGAGGAAATAGGTTTCTCAGGTGTCTAGTCTGAGGAAGTTCAATGGGAACACCAGGAGACTCAGACTTCGAGGTTGTTCAGCTGGGAGTTGAAGGTTCACACCATAAGATGGACTCTTATTTTGCAGTGCCCCACTCCAAAAGACCATTGGAGGCTTTAAAAGACAATGTGTCCAAGTTGCCAATAAAACCTCCAGTTTCTTCGAGCGAGAAGCTAGAGCAGCTCCAATAAGAGCCATTGACGCAAATAATATCACAATCGAAGGAGTGCGATAATTAATCCTTCCTCCTAGGTCCAAAGAAGCCAATGGTAAGGAACTGCCGAAAGGCGTCTGCTCAACTTAAGAACATGATCAAGCTAAAGGAGGAAATACGGGACAGGTGCCCTAAACATAAGTCCCTCGGGCGAGAAAGCCTCAAACATTTACACTGTAGGGAGGAAGAAGGTGGCAGGGACAGATCTGCTAGTTAAAAACACGAGAGCCTCTGAGAAATCTATGCAGATACATACAAATCCTATTTCCCTGGGCATGAAGGAACTCAGACAGGAGGAAGAGGCACTAATATCTACAAAGCCAGCTCCAGGAGAGGCAAGACTGCAGTTGGGGAGTGGAGACATTTATGTGTACACAGCATGATTTTTAGGTCAAGCTTACGACCTCCTGTATACTTCACTATACTTCTCTTGTGGGCTTAAAGCCACCCCGCTTTAAGCCCACAAGAGAAGTATACTGAAGTATACTTGCTTGCTAGTGGTCAGTCCTGCCTCTTTTTTCCCCCCTTTTTGTTTTTTGTTTCCTCCCACGAAGCATAGCCCAAGTACAGTATCCTTACACTGTGGCTGTTTATCTGTTTTTTTGTGGGGCCATTTTTTTCTTTGATTCCTGCCTATCTTCCTCATACCCTCCCCCAGCTTCATGGCTGTCATGCTTCATATTTAAGCATGGCGGCCACGTGCCTTTCTTTAGTTTTTGAATAGCGTCCACTGTTTAAATATGCACCAGAAACATTACATGGGCTGTAGAACAGGTAAGCATTTGAGCATCGTGGCGCCCGCTTCATGGTCGTTGTGCTTTATCTTCAAGTGGACTTAAGGTGGGCTCCACAATGACGCTAGCACCATTCAAAAACAAAAAAAGGCATGTGGCGAGTAGAGGGGTGGAACCTCCACAGAGGCAGCTTCTCAATCCACCAAGTGACTTGTTGCAATATGTGCCACACTGGTAGGGGGAAGAATAAAGAGTTTCCACTCCACCTGTGTAGGAAGTTGGCTCTGTATGTGCTATTTCAAAGTAAGGAATAGCATGCACAGAGTCCAAGGGTTCCCCTTAGAGGTAAGATAGTGGCAAAAAGAGATAATACTAATGCTCTATTTTGTGGTAGTGTAGTCGAGCAGTAGGCTTATCAAAGGAGTAGTGTTAAGCATTTGTTGTACATACACACAGGCAATAAATGAGGAACACACGCTCAGAGACAATTCCAGCCAATAGGTTTTGTTATAGAAAAATATATTTTCTTAGTTTATTTTAAGAACCACAGGTTCAAATTCTACATGTAATATCTCATTTGAAAGGTATTGCAGGTAAGTACTTTAGGAACTTTGAATCATTACATTAGCATGTATACTTTTCACATAAAACACCATAAGCTGTTTTAAAAGTGGACACTTAGTGCAATTTTCACAGTTCCTGGGGGAGGTAAGTTTTGTTAGTTTTGTCAGGTAAGTAAATCACTTACAAGTCTCAGGTTTGGGTCCAAGGTAGCCCACCGTTGGGGGTTCAGAGCAACCCCAAAGTTACCACACCAGCAGCTCAGGGCCGGTCAGGTGCAGAGGTCAAAAAGGTGCCCAAAACGCATAGGCTTCAATGGAGAGAAGGGGGTGCCCCGGTTCCGGTCTGCCAGCAGGTAAGTACCCACGTCTTCGGAGGGCAGACCAGGGGGGGTTTTGTAGGGCACCGGGGGGGGGGACACAAGTCCACACAGAAAGTACACCCTCAGCAGCGCGGGGCGGCCGGGTGCAGTGTGCAAACAAGCGTCGGGTTCTCTGTAGATTTCAATGAGAGATCAAGGGATCTCTTCAGCGGTGCAGGCAGGCAAGGGGGGGCTCCTCGGGGTAGCCACCACCTGGGCAAGGGAGAGGGCTTCCTGGGGGTCACTCCTGCACTGGAGTTCCGTTCCTTTAGGTGCTGGGGGCTGCGGGTGCAGAGTCTTTTCCAGCCGTCGGGAAATGGAGTTCAGGCAGTCGCGGTCAGGGGGAGCCTCGGGATTCCCTCTGCAGGCGTCGCTGTGGGGGCTCAGGGGGTACAACTTTGGTTACTCACAGTCGTAGAGTCGCCCGAGGGTCCTCCCTGAAGCGTTGTTTCTCCACCAGTCGAGTCGGGGTCGCCGTGTGCAGTGTTGCAAGTCTCACGCTTCTTGCGGGGAGTTGCAGGGGTCTTTAAATCTGCTCCTTGAAACAAAGTTGCAGTTCTTGTGGAGCAGTGCCGCTGTCCTCGGGAGTTTCTGGTCTTTCTTGAAGCAGGGCAGTCCTCAGAGGATTCAGAGGTCGCTGGTCCCTTGGAAAGCGTCGCTGGAGCAGGTTTCTTTTGGAAGGCAGGAGACAGGCCGGTAGGACTGGGGCCAAAGCAGTTGGTGTCTTCTGTTCTTCCTCTGCAGGGGTTTTTCAGCTCAGCAGTCTTCTTCTTCAGGTAAGTTGCAGGAATCTAAAGTTTTAGGTTCAGGGGAGCCCTTAAATACTAAATTTAAGGGCGTGTTTAGGTCTGGGGGGTTAGTAGCCAATGGCTACTAGCCCTGAGGGTGGGTACACCCTCTTTGTGCCTCCTCCCAAGGGGAGGGGGTCACATCCCTAATCCTATTGGGGGAATCCTCCATCTGCAAGATGGAGGATTTCTAAAAGTTAGTCACCTCAGCTCAGGACACCTTAGGGGCTGTCCTGACTGGCCAGTGACTCCTCCTTGTTGTTTTCTTTGTTTCCTCCGACCTTGCCGCCAAAAGTGGGGGCCGTGGCCGGAGGGGGCGGGCAACTCCACTAGCTGGAGTGTCCTGCGGTGCTGTGACAAAGGGGTGAGCCTTTGAGGCTCACCGCCAGGTGTTACAGCTCCTGCCTGGGGGAGGTGTTAGCATCTCCACCCAGTGCAGGCTTTGTTACTGGCCTCAGAGTGACAAAGGCACTCTCCCCATGGGGCCAGCAACATGTCTCTAGTGTGGCAGGCTGCTGGAACCAGTCAGCCTACACAGATAGTCGGTTAAGGTTTCAGGGGGCACCTCTAAGGTGCCCTCTGGGGTGTAGTTTACAATAAAATGTACACTGGCATCAGTGTGCATTTATTGTGCTGAGAAGTTTGATACCAAACTTCCCAGTTTTCAGTGTAGCCATTATGGTGCTGTGGAGTTCGTGTAAAACAGACTCCCAGACCATATACTCTTATGGCTACCCTGCACTTACAATGTCTAAGGTATTGCTTAGACACTGTAGGGGCACAGTGCTCATGCACTGGTGCCCTCACCTATGGTATAGTGCACCCTGCCTTAGGGCTGTAAGGCCTACTAAAGGGGTGACTTATCTATACTTGCATAGGCAGTGAGAGGCTGGCATGGCACCCTGAGGGGAGTGCCATGTCGACTTACTCGTTTTGTTCTCCCCAGCACACACAAGCTGGCAAGCAGTGTGTCTGTGCTGAGTGAGGGGTCTCCAGGGTGGCATAAGACATGCTGCAGCCCTTAGAGACCTTCCTTGGCATCAGGGCCCTTGGTACCAGGGGTACCACTTACAAGGGACTTATCTGGATGCCAGGGTGTGCCAATTGTGGAATCAAAAGTACAGGTTAGGGAAAGAACACTGGTGCTGGGGCCTGGTTAGCAGGCCTCAGCACACTTTCAATTCAAAACATAGCATCAGCAAAGGCAAAAAGTCAGGGGGTAACCATGCCAAGGAGGCATTTCCTTACACAACCCCCCCCAAACGAAAGAGGATGAGACTAACCTTTCCTAAGAGAGTCTTCATTTTCTAAGTGGAAGAACCTGGAAAGGCCATCTGCATTGGCATGGGCAGTCCCAGGTCTGTGTTCCACTATAAAGTCCATTCCCTGTAGGGAGATGGACCACCTCAACAGTTTTGGATTTTCACCTTTCATTTGCATCAGCCATCTGAGAGGTCTGTGGTCAGTTTGAACTAGGAAGTGAGTACCAAAGAGGTATGGTCTCAACTTCTTCAGGGACCAAACCACAGCAAAGGCCTCCCTCTCAATGGCACTCCAACGCTGCTCCCTGGGGAGTAACCTCCTGCTAATGAAAGCAACAGGCTGGTCAAGGCCATCATCATTTGTTTGGGACAAAACTGCCCCTATCCCATGTTCAGAGGCATCTGTTTGCACAATGAATTGCTTGGAGTAATCTGGAGCTTTTAGAACTGGTGCTGTGCACATAGCTTGCTTCAGGGTGTCAAAGGCCCGTTGGCATTCTACAGTCCAGTTTACTTTCTTGGGCATTTTCTTGGAGGTGAGTTCTGTGAGGGCTGTCACAATGGATCCATATCCCTTCACAAACCTCCTATAGTACCCAGTCAAGCCAAGGAATGCCCTGACTTGAGTCTGGGTTTTTGGAGCTGCCCAGTCCAGAATAGTCTGGATCTTAGGCTGGAGTGGCTGAACTTGGCCTCCACCTACAAGGTGTCCCAAGTAAACCACAGTTCCCTGCCCTATCTGGCATTTGGATGCCTTGATAGAGAGGCCTGCAGATTGCAGGGCCTTCAAAACCTTCTTCCGGTTGGACCAGGTGATCCTGCCAGGTGGAGCTGAAGACAGCAATATCGTCAAGATAAGCTGCACTAAAGGATTCCAACCCAGCAAGGACTTGATTCACCAACCTTTGGAAGGTGGCAGGGGCATTCTTTAAACCAAAGGGCATAACAGTGAACTGATAATGCCCATCAGGTGTGGAGAATGCTGTCTTTTCTTTTGCTCCAGGGGCCATTCTGATTTGCCAGTAAGTCAAAGGTACTTAAGAATTTGGCAGCCCCTAATTTTTCTATTAGCTCATCAGCTCTAGGAATGGGATGAGCATCTGTCTTGGTGACAGAGTTGAGACCTCTGTAGTCCACACAAAACCTCATCTCTCTCTTTCCTTCTTTGGTGTGAGGTTTGGGGACTAAGACCACTGGGCTAGCCCAGGGGCTGTCAGAGTACTCAATTACTCCCAATTCCAGCATCTTGTGGACTTCCACCTTGATGCTTTCCTTAACTTGGTCAGACTGTCTAAATATTTTGTTTTTGACAGGCATGCTGTCTCCTGTGTCCACATCATGGGTACACAGGTGTGTCTGACCAGGGGTTAGGAAAAAGAGTTCAGCAAACTGCTGCAGGACCTTCCTACAGTCAGACTGCTGTTGGCTAGAGAGGGTGTCTGAGTAGATCACTCCATCCACTGAGCCATCTTTAGGGTCTGATGAGAGGAGATCAGGGAGAGGTTCACTCTCAGCTTCCTGGTCCTCATCTGTCACCCTCAACAGATTTACATCAGCCCTGTCATGGAAGAGCTTAAGGCGGTTCACATGGATCACCCTCTTGGGGCTCCTGCTTGTGCCCAGGTCCACCAGGTAGGTGACCTGACTCTTCCTTTCTAGTACTGGGTAAGGGCCACTCCATTTGTCCTGGAGTGCCCTGGGAGCCACAGGCTCCAGAACCCAGACTTTCTGCCCTGGTTGAAATTCAACCAGTGCAGCCTTTTGGTCATACCACAACTTCTGGAGTTGTTGGCTGGCCTCAAGGTTTTTACTTGCCTTTTCCATGTACTCTGCCATCCTTGAGCGAAGGCCAAGTACATAGTCCACTATGTCTTGTTTAGGCTCATGAAGAGGTCTCTCCCAGCCTTCTTTAACAAGAGCAAGTGGTCCCCTTACAGGGTGGCCAAACAGAAGTTCAAAGGGTGAGAATCCTACTCCCTTCTGAGGCACCTCTCTGTAAGCGAAAAGCAGACATGGCAGGAGGACATCCCATCTCCTTTTGAGTTTTTCTGGGAGCCCCATGATCATGCCCTTTAATGTCTTGTTGAATCTCTCAACAAGGCCATTAGTTTGTGGATGATAGGGTGTAGTGAATTTATAATTCACCCCACACTCATTCCACATGTGTTTTAGGTATGCTGACATGAAGTTGGTACCTCTGTCAGACACCACCTCCTTAGGGAAGCCCACTCTGGTAAAGATACCAATGAGGGCCTTGGCTACTGCAGGGGCAGTAGTCGACCTTAGGGGAATAGCTTCAGGATACCTAGTAGCATGATCCACTACTACTAGGATGTACATATTTCCTGAGGCTGTGGGAGGTTCTAGTGGACCAACTATGTCCACACCCACTCTTTCAAAGGGGACCCCCACCACTGGAAGTGGAATAAGGGGGGCCTTTGGATGCCCACCTCTCTTACCACTGGCTTGACAGGTGGGGCAGGAGAGGCAAAACTCCTTAACCTTCTGGGACATATTGGGCCAGTAGAAGTGGTTGACTAACCTCTCCCACGTCTTGGTTTGTCCCAAATGCCCAGCAAGGGGAATATCATGGGCTAAGGTCAGAATAAACTCTCTGAAACCCTGAGGCACTACCACTCTCCTAGTGGCACCAGGTTTGGGATCTCTTGCCTCAGTGTACAGGAGTCCATCTTCCCAATAGACCCTATGTGTTCCATTTTTCTTGCCATTGGACTCTTCAGCAGCTTGCTGCCTAAGGCCTTCAAGAGAGGGACAGGTTTCTTGTCCCTTACACAACTCTTCCCTTGAGGGTCCCCCTGGGCCTAAGAGCTCAACCTGATAAGGTTCCAGCTCCTAGGCTCAGTTCCCTCAGAGGGCAGAACTTCTTCCTGAGAAGAGAGGTTCTCTTTTTCTTGCTGTGTTGCAGCTGGTTTCCCAGCTGACTTTCCTTTCCTCTTGGTAGGCTGGGCCTTTCTTCCAGACTCCAGCTCTACTTTTTCACCCTGAGCCTTGCACTGTGCCCTTGTCTTGACACACACCAGTTCAGGGATACCCAGCATGGCTGCATGGGTTTTCAGTTCTACCTCAGCCCATGCTGAGGACTCCAGGTCATTTCCAAGCAAACAGTCTACTGGGATATTTGAGGAGACCACCACCTGTTTCAGGCCATTGACCCCTCCCCACTCTAAAGTTACCATAGCCATGGGATGTACTTTAGTCTGATTGTCAGCGTTGGTGACTGGATAAGTTTGTCCAGCCAGGTATTGGCCAGGGGAAACCAGTTTCTCCGTCACCATAGTGACACTGGCACCTGTATCCTTCAGGCCCTCTACACTTGTCCCATCAATTAAGAGCTGCTGCCTGTATTTTTGCATGTTAGGGGGCCAGGCAGCCAGTGTGGCTAAATCCACCCCACCCTCAGAGACTAATGTAGCTTCAGTGTGACACCTGATTTGCTCTGGGCACACTGTTGATCCCACTTGGAGACTGGCCATTCCAGTTTTAGCTGGATGGGAGTTAGAAGTGGTATCTTTCTTGGGACAGGCCTTGTCTCCAGTTTGGTGTCCAGACTGACTACAGCTACGACACCAGGCCTTTTTGGGATCAAAGTTTTTACCCTTGTACCCAGAATTGTTTTGTGAAGAGGTTCTGGGCCCACCCTCCTGTGCAGGTTTTTGGGGGCCTGTAGAAGACTCTTTACTATTTTTGTTTTTGGCTGTCTCACCACCCTTCCCCTGGGGAGGTTTTGTGACCCCTTTCTTTTGGTCACCCCCTGTGGAAGTTTTGGACACCCTAGTCTTGACCCAATGGTCTGCCTTCTTTCCCAATTCTTGGGGAGAAATTGGTCCTAGGTCTACCAGATGCTGATGCAGTTTATCATTGAAACAATTACTTAATAGGTGTTCTTTCACAAATAAATTGTACAGCCCATCATAATTACTTACACCACTGCCTAGAATCCAACCATCTAGTGTTTTTACTGAGTAGTCTACAAAGTCAACCCAGGTCTGGCTTGAGGATTTTTGAGCCCCCCTGAATCTAATCCTATACTCCTCAGTGGAGAATCCAAAGCCCTCAATCAGGGTACCCTTCATGAGGTCATAAGATTCTGCATCTTTTCCAGAGAGTGTGAGGAGTCTATCCCTACACTTTCCTGTGAACATTTCCCAAAGGAGAGCACCCCAGTGAGATTTGTTCACTTTTCTGGTTACACAAGCCCTCTCAAAAGCTGTGAACCATTTGGTGATGTCATCACCATCTTCATATTTAGTTACAATCCCTTTAGGGATTTTCAACATGTCAGGAGAATCTCTGACCCTATTTATGTTGCTGCCACCATTGATGTGTCCTAGGCCCATCTCTTGTCTTTCCCTTTCTATGGCTAGGATCTGTCTTTCCAAAGCCAATCTTTTGGCCATCCTGGCTAACTGGATGTCCTCTTCACTGGAGTTATCCTCAGTGATTTCAGAGAGGTTGGTCCCTCCTGTGAGGGAGCCAGCATCTCTGACTATTATGCTTGGAGTCAGGGCTTGAGAGGCCCTGTCCTCCCTAGATAGGACTGGTAGGGGGGAATCACCCTCCAAGTCACTATCATCATCCTCTGAGTTGCCATCCTCAGAGGGGTTGGCCTTTTCAAACTCTGCCAACAGCTCCTGGAGCTGTAGTTTGGAAGGTCTGGGGCCCATTACTATTTTCTTTATTTTACAGAGTGACCTTAGCTCCCTCATCTTAAGATGGAGGTAAGGTGTGGTGTCGAGTTCCACCACATTCATCTCTGCACTAGACATTATGCCTCTAAAAGTTGGAATACTTTTTAAGAATCTAAAACTAGTTCTAGAATCTAATTCAAACTTTTACCAAACTTTTAAACTCTAAAAGCAATGCTAACAGGGACTAACACAAGGCCCTAGCAGGACTTTAAAGAATTTAGAAAAATGTCAAATTGCAAAAAATCAATTTCTAATGACAATTTTTGGAATTTGTTGTGTGATCAGGTATTGGCTGAGTAGTCCAGCAAATGCAAAGTCTTGTACCCCACCGCTGATCCACCAATGTAGGAAGTTGGCTCTGTATGTGCTATTTCAAAGTAAGGAATAGCATGCACAGAGTCCAAGGGTTCCCCTTAGAGGTAAGATAGTGGCAAAAAGAGATAATACTAATGCTCTATTTTGTGGTAGTGTGGTCGAGCAGTAGGCTTATCCAAGGAGTAGTGTTAAGCATTTGTTGTACATACAGGGAGTGCAGAATTATTAGGCAAATTAGTATTTTGACCACATCATCCTCTTTATGCATGTTGTCTTACTCCAAGCTGTATAGGCTCGAAAGCCTACTACCAATTAAGCATATTAGGTGATGTGCATCTCTGTAATGAGAAGGGGTGTGGTCTAATGACATCAACACCCTATATCAGGTGTGCATAATTATTAGGCAACTTCCTTTCCTTTGGCAAAATGGGTCAAAAGAAGGACTTGACAGGCTCAGAAAAGACAAAAATAGTGAGATATCTTGCAGAGGGATGCAGCACTCTTAAAATTGCAAAGCTCTGAAGCGTGATCATCGAACAATCAAGCGTTTCATTCAAAATAGTCAACAGGGTCGCAAGAAGCGTGTGGAAAAACCAAGGCGCAAAATAACTGCCCATGAACTGAGAAAAGTCAAGCGTGCAGCTGCCACGATGCCACTTGCCACCAGTTTGGCCATATTTCAGAGCTGCAACATCACTGGAGTGCCCAAAAGCACAAGGTGTGCAATACTCAGAGACATGGCCAAGGTAAGAAAGGCTGAAAGACGACCACCACTGAACAAGACACACAAGCTGAAACGTCAAGACTGGGCCAAGAAATATCTCAAGACTGATTTTTCTAAGGTTTTATGGACTGATGAAATGAGAGTGAGTCTTGATGGGCCAGATGGATGGGCCCGTGGCTGGATTGGTAAAGGGCAGAGAGCTCCAGTCCGACTCAGACGCCAGCAAGGTGGAGGTGGAGTACTGGTTTGGGCTGGTATCATCAAAGATGAGCTTGTGGGGCCTTTTCGGGTTGAGGATGGAGTCAAGCTCAACTCCCAGTCCTACTGCCAGTTCCTGGAAGACACCTTCTTCAAGCAGTGGTACAGGAAGAAGTCTGCATCCTTCAAGAAAAACATGATTTTCATGCAGGACAATGCTCCATCACACGCGTCCAAGTACTCCACAGCGTGGCTGGCAAGAAAGGGTATAAAAGAAGGAAATCTAATGACATGGCCTCCTTTTTCACCTGATCTGAACCCCATTGAGAACCTGTGGTCCATCATCAAATGTGAGATTTACAAGGAGGGAAAACAGTACACCTCTCTGAACAGTGTCTGGGAGGCTGTGGTTGCTGCTGCACTCAATGTTGATGGTGAACAGATCAAAACACTGACAGAATCCATGGATGGCAGGCTTTTGAGTGTCCTTGCAAAGAAAGGTGGCTATATTGGTCACTGATTTGTTTTTTTTTTGTTTTTGAATGTCAGAAATATATATTTGTGAATGTTGAGATGTTATATTGGTTTCACTGGTAATAATAAATAATTGAAATGGGTATATATTTGTTTTTTGTTAAGTTGCCTAATAATTATGCACAGTAATAGTCACCTGCACACACAGATATCCCCCTAACATAGCTAAAACTAAAAACAAACTAAAAACTACTTCCAAAAATATTCAGCTTTGATATTAATGAGTTGTTTGGGTTCATTGAGAACATGGTTGTTGTTCAATAATAAAATGAATCCTCAAAAATACAACTTGCCTAATAATTCTGCACTCCCTGTACACACAGGCAATAAATGAGGAACACACACTCAGAGACAAATCCAGCCAATAGGTTTTGTTATAGAAAAATATATTTTCTTAGTTTATTTTAAGAACCACAGGTTCAAATTCTACATGTAATATCTCATTTGAAAGGTATTGCAGGTAAGTACTTTAGGAACTTTGAATCATTACATTAGCATGTATACTTTTCACATAAAACACCATAAGCTGTTTTAAAAGTGGACACTTAGTGCAATTTTCACAGTTCCTGGGGGAGGTAAGTTTTGTTAGTTTTTTCAGGTAAGTAAATCACTTACAAGTCTCAGGTTTGGGTCCAAGGTAGCCCACCGTTGGGGGTTCAGAGCAACCCCAAAGTTACCACACCAGCAGCTCAGGGCCGGTCAGGTGCAGAGGTAAAAAAGGTGCCCAAAACGCATAGGCTTCAATGGAGAGAAGGGGGTGCCCTGGTTCCGGTCTGCCAGCAGGTAAGTACCTGTGTCTTCGGAGGGCAGACCAGGGGGGTTTTGTAGGGCACCGGGGGGGGGACACAAGTCCACACAGAAAGTACACCCTCAGCAGCGCGGGGGCGGCCGGGTGCAGTGTGCAAACAAGTGTCAGGTTCTCTGTAGAATTCAATGAGAGATCAAGGGATCTCTTCAGCGGTGCAGGCAGGCAAGGGGGGGGGCTTCTCGGGGTAGCCACCACCTGGGCAAGGGAGAGGGCTTCCTGGGGGTCACTCCTGCACAGGAGTTCCGTTCCTTTAGGTGCTGGGGGCTGCGGGTGCAGAGTCTTTTCCAGCCGTCGGGAAATGGAGTTCAGGCAGTCGCGGTCTGGGGGAGCCTCGGGATTCCCTCTGCAGGCGTCGCTGTGGGGGCTCAGGGGGGACAACTTTGGTTACTCACAGTCGTAGAGTCGCCGGAGGGTCCTCCCTGAAGCGTTGTTTCTCCACCAGGCGAGTCGGGGTCGCCGGGTGCAGTGTTGCAAGTCTCACGCTTCTTGCGGGGAGTTGCAGGGGTCTTTAAATCTGCTCCTTGAAACAAAGTTGCAGTTCTTGTGGAGCAGTGCCGCTGTCCTCGGGAGTTTCTGGTCTTTCTTGAAGCAGGGCAGTCCTCAGAGGGTTCAGAGGTCGCTGGTCCCTTGGAAAGCGTCGCTGGAGCAGGTTTCTTTTGGAAGGCAGGAGACAGGCCGGTAGGACTGGGGCCAAAGCAGTTGGTGTCTTCTGTTCTTCCTCTGCAGGGGTTTTTCAGCTCAGCAGTCTTCTTCTTCAGGTAAGTTGCAGGAATCTAAAGTTTTAGGTTCAGGGGAGCCCTTAAATACTAAATTTAAGGGCGTGTTTAGGTCTGGGGGGTTAGTAGCCAATGGCTACTAGCCCTGAGGGTGGGTACACCCTCTTTGTGCCTCCTCCCAAGGGGAGGGGGTCACATCCCTAATCCTATTGGGGGAATCCTCCATCTGCAAGATGGAGGATTTCTAAAAGTTAGTCACCTCAGCTCAGGACACCTTAGGGGCTGTCCTGACTGGCCAGTGACTCCTCCTTGTTGTTTTCTTTGTTTCCTCCGACCTTGCCGCCAAAAGTGGGGGCCGTGGCCGGAGGGGGCGGGCAACTCCACTAAGCTGGAGTGTCCTGCGGTGCTGTGACAAAGGGGTGAGCCTTTGAGGCTCACCGCCAGGTGTTACAGCTCCTGCCTGGGGGAGGTGTTAGCATCTCCACCCAGTGCAGGCTTTGTTACTGGCCTCAGAGTGACAAAGGCACTCTCCCCATGGGGCCAGCAACATGTCTCTAGTGTGGCAGGCTGCTGGAACCAGTCAGCCTACACAGATAGTCGGTTAAGGTTTCAGGGGGCACCTCTAAGGTGCCCTCTGGGGTGTAGTTTACAATAAAATGTACACTGGCATCAGTGTGCATTTATTGTGCTGAGAAGTTTGATACCAAACGTCCCAGTTTTCAGTGTAGCCATTATGGTGCTGTGGAGTTCGTGTAAAACAGACTCCCAGACCATATACTCTTATGGCTACCATGCACTTACAATGTCTAAGGTATTGCTTAGACACTGTAGGGGCACAGTGCTCATGCACTGGTGCCCTCACCTATGGTATAGTGCACCCTGCCTTAGGGCTGTAAGGCCTACTAGAGGGGTGACTTATCTATACCTGCGTAGGCAGTGAGAGGCTGGCATGGCACCCTGAGGGGAGTGCCATGTCGACTTACTCGTTTTGTTCTCACCAGCACACACAAGCTGGCAAGCAGTGTGTCTGTGCTGAGTGAGGGGTCTCCAGGGTGGCATAAGACATGCTGCAGCCCTTAGAGACCTTCCTTGGCATCAGGGCCCTTGGTACCAGGGGTACCACTTACAAGGGACTTATCTGGATGCCAGGGTGTGCCAATTGTGGAATCAAAAGTACAGGTTAGGGAAAGAACACTGGTGCTGGGGCCTGGTTAGCAGGCCTCAGCACACTTTCAATTCAAAACATAGCATCAGCAAAGGCAAAAAGTCAGGGGGTAACCATGCCAAGGAGGCATTTCCTTACAACCTGGAAGTCCATTACCACGGATAGGTGGGTGCTAAATGTAATACAGCATGAATATTGCATGGAGTTCATATAGACACCTCCTTCAATATGCCCATACCTTAAAACATACAGGAAGAAATAGAAAAAGGTACTGCAAAGAGAGATGCTAGAACTATTAGAAAAGGAAGCAATAGAAATTGTACCACAGGACTAAGAGAACACCACACATACCCTGTGTTCTTTTTTGCTCCAAAGTAAGCCTTAAACCTGTGGCCAGTACTGGACCTGAGATTTGTCAACACGTTTATTACGACACAAAGATACCAGATGACAATCTTGCTAGAGTTGATTCCACTGCTGGAAGACAAAGACTATCTGGCAACTATAGTCCTAAAAGATGCCTGCTTTCATGTTCCAATTCTCCCTTGACACAGATGATTCCTCAAGCTTGTACCGAAAGTCATACACTATAAGTTCAAAGTGTTGTCCTACGACAAAGTATGTGCCAAGTGGGGTTCACCAAAACATTTGCAGTGGTTGCAGCACAGGTTAAAAAAAAAAAAAAAACATCTGTTCATGTATATTCTGACCTAGACGGCTGGCTGGTAAGAGCGAGAACAGTCTGAAAAGAAGTGTCTGCCTTCTTTATCGTTTAGGGTTTTAAATAAATTTGAAAAATGATCTCCTTTCCCAGAAACCTAATTTTGATTTGAAGGCGGAGATGGATACTATGCAAACATTACAAGGACAGGCTTGTTAAACAATCAGTAGTCACAGATGAAAAGGAAATGGGAAGATATTGTGGTTGTCACAGAGACATTCAACAAGGAATTGAAGTGGTGTACCACGGAAAACATGATGAAGGCAAGACGTTTTAATTTGCCTCTTCAACTCGCCATCATAATAAATGCGTCACAGATGTGATGGAGGGAACACATGGGACAACTAAAAGTAACAAGAAGCTGCCAGACAAATCAACTATCTGGTGCTAAAAATGTTTTTCCAGTCCCTAAAGGCACTCCAGATTTATATTAAAGGGGAAACTTTGCCAGTTCTCATGGACAACACAACTACCATGTTTTAGCATTATGGAATAGTTTGCTTGGCTGTTCAGACTAGATCAGTCCATCTGCAAGGTACACCATGCCCCAAGAATAGAGAAAGCTGTTGCAGATAAACTCAGCAGAAGGGCAAACATTTCTCACAAGTGGGATCTAAATCAAGAACTCCTAGAAAACATTTTCCAGCAGTACAGTACAGGTAGATCTGTGTGTAACAGATGAAAATGCTAAGTGCCAGTCCTTTGCATCCAAGTATTACCACCAATCAATTAGGAATGCACGGTCTATAAGTTATGCAGAGGTTTGCTTGTGTCTTTCCTCCTCAACCCTAGTGATACAGAAGTTCAGAATGTCCCACATGACTCTAATTCGGATGGCCCCTGCGAGACCACCTCAGCCATGGTTGTCTTACCTAATGCAGAGTGCTCAAGGGAACACTGTCGAAATCCCAATGCACAACGACAAACTACAAGAGAGGGAAGGTTTTCATCCCGAATAACTGTCACTCATGGCCTGACTCCTAAGATAGCAGAGTTTGAACATTTAGACCTACCAGAGAAACCAATTACAATCATAAAAGAAGCACATAGGCCGTACACTAGGAAGTGCTGTGCCTTTAAGTGTAAGAAACACCCTATATGGTGTAATGGGCGAAGCTACTCTTGCAACTAGACAATGAGATTGTAATGGTTAAATACATCACACATCTGGAGGAATGCAATCAAGCCTGGTCATTTGTCAGCTACTGCAACATACTTTAAGGTTTTTTTGTTTGTTTTTGACACAAGACACGTCTTCACTATTCCACTAATCGAGATTTAAGGAGGGAGCCAAAAGGCTTATCCCCTCACCTATTCTTATACCACCTGAGTGAACCCTAAATGTAGTACTAATAGGACTAACGAGACCACCCTTTGAACCCATGCACAAGGCTTCACCAAAGTTTTTAACTCCAAAAACAGCATTCCTTTTAGTAATCACATCTCTCAGTAGAGTAAGTGAATTACAACGTCGCTGAAGAAGCAGAGGAAGAATCAGATCGGATGATCATCGAAAGTCAGGCAGCCTAAAAGATGAAGAGACCAGAGTTAACAGAGCCATCGTTCTCAAAGAAATTGACAGAGTCCTGAAAATCTGACTTAAGGGCATCGAAGGGAGCCTTGTGTAGAAGCATTTGATAACCGCAGGCACGCTTCGAGACCAGGAAGCCCTTGAAGGTGAGAATCTGAAAAATACAAGTCTTTGAAAGACGGTCATGAAAAGGATGTTTAGGTGTCTAAATCAGACAGGTCGACAGCAGAATACTGAACGATGCATCAAACCTCGATGCCTTTTGCGAATAAAAAATCAACACTTAGTGCAATTCACCTATGGAGGAAAACAAGGTTCAGCAAACACAGGGTTAACAATGAATTAAGAGGCCAATCTCAGAGATTTAAGGTAAGTACTGGGCACTGATCAGAACCACACCAGCAGGTTATTCTAGACAGCACTGGGGCGGCCTGGTGCAGTACGGTGTCAGGTGCCTAGTAGTTTTCAATGGGAGTTGGTCCTCAGGACAAGCAAGCTGTAGACTCTGGCTAGGAAGCCAGTCGGGACAACAAGCAGGTAGGTTGTAGACTTGAGGTGCTCTGGGACATAAGTGCACCTTTGACCTTTTCTCCAGGGCCTACGGATGCAGTGGTGTACTTAAGCTTCCGGTTTCTTCGTCCAAGAGTACTCAGTCAGGGGGTCCTGTGTGTTGAGGCTACAGGCATCATCGGGGAGTCCAGCAAGGAGGGACGTCATTGGCATCAGTGAACCACCTCAGATGGGGTCAGGGTCGACGGGTGCAGTGGTTGCTGGAGATAATGGGTTTTCTCTTCCCACAAGGCAACGGAAGAGGGGGCCTGCGTGTGGGGGCTGCAGGCAACTTGGGGGAGTTCAAGCGGGTTGAAAACTGAGCGGACAGCTGGGGAACTTTGCGGGCACCGTTGGTTGGCTTCACCTTGGGTTGTGGACGTCGGGTGCAGAGGTCACTTTGGGTGTCTGGTATTTGCTATTCCGGAGGCTGCAGAGCTGTTTCTTGCAACTTTGTTCCAGAGCATCTGCTGCCCATGGGAGTCTGAGTCATTGTGGAAGGCAGGCTGTCCTCCTGGGTTTCTTGGAGGCTCGGCTGCAGGACAAGATGTCTTTTTGGTCAGAGTCCGTAGAGGTCAGCAGGCAGGCTGGTGAGGCTGGTACTAAGTCAGCTGCTGCTTCTTTTCCTCTTCTGCAGATGCGACTCTTCTTTGTCCTTTGCTTCTTAGGTCGTCAGGATTTGAGTTCTAGGGTTCAGGGATAGTCAATTTAGTGTCATTACAGGGAGCGCCAGGTGGGAGACAATAGGCTGACCACCTTCACGGTGGTGACTAAACCCTTTCTATGACCACTTCCACTGTGAAGTGGGCATAACCCTAACCCTAGTGGCTTAATTCCTTTCAAACAAGATGGAGGAATTTGACAAGTGGTGTTTACTTCAGCTCGTCCACCTTAGGGGTGGGACTGGGATGAAGTGGGCACACCTCCTAATCTGCCTAATTTTCCCACCTGTGCTGCCGCCAAAAGTGGGGTGAGGACAGGTGGTCTGCTCATCTCTGCTATCTGTAAAGACCTGGGTTACATTACAAAGGCGGTTAGGCCTTTAAAGCTGCCTGCCCTGGAATTTCCATCCTGCCTGGGTGAGGTGCTAACACCCCCGCACAGTGCATGCTTTTGTCTGTGGCCATCGACTGCGCTGGCTCTCGCCGTTGGGGGAGGGGGAAGCAGGTGAGGGGGGCATAAACATGTCTAAGGTGGATGAACTGGTCAGAACCAGTCAGTCGACATACTAGTAGCTGGTAGGTTTTCAGGGGGCACCTCTAAGGTGCCCTCTGGGCTCGGTTATTAATAAAGCTCTCACTAGATGGTGGACATATGCGCACAGCATGTGAATCTTGAAGACCCTCAAACTGCAAAGCCATAATTACTTGTAAGTATTTGGATTCTTTCTTTACCGTTCTCAAGCTGATTTTCCCTGATTAACTTCCCATCCTATCATCAAGCTCATTTGTCCCTTTATGCTTTTTGAAGAGAAGGTGCTGTTTTATTCCCAAATGAGGAACTCTTGCTATATCGAGGCCAACATCCTGTTTAGATTAGTTTCTGCATTTACAGGACCATAACCCCAGCTCAAAGAGCATTCCCATCCCAATTCCTGTGCCCATTTATACTGTTTATATTCTTTTTTTTCTATCTCTTAGGAGTTTGTCTTTGCAGGGATCAAGGAAACTTAGTCTAGTCCCCTGTGTACTGACCTCACAGCAGAATTTTCCCCAGATCCCATACCCAGTGGTGAGTCTCTATCAGCCATGGCCAAATATTTAGTTAGTCCTCTGGTGATTATTTGTTTATAATTAATGCCATATCAGCAGAAGAAAGAGTAATCAGTATACCAACTTGTCTCTGCCATAAAGTGCAGTGTAATAACATCTTCATGATATGAGGTATTCCCATGATGGAACTCCATTTGACATCTTGCAAACAAAATGCTTCCCGGGGAAATGCTGTTTGCTTAGTGTTGCGACCAGAGACTTAGAAGGCCAGCTACCAGATGGCCAGCTGGATAGTGTGCTTTTGTTACTGGGCTGCCCCAGTAATATTCTATAGGCCCATGGCCATTTCTACTAGACAGGCCAAGTCATCCAGTGCCAGTGCACTCAATCCTCACACAGAAGACGCCACTGAAGTAAGTTCACAATAGGAAGTGGTAGAGATGGTGTGGGTAAATGGACCACCACAACAAAACTCATTCCCCCAGTTGTACCCATTTTTCAACAAAACCAAAACGCTCTTTGCTGGCATGCTTGCCATTTAGACAGATTTGATGCTACATAGCATAATGCATGATTATTGGTGTTACTTTGACAACAAAACCTCACAGTTTGTGTCTAGGGTGCATGAACTGCAAACCTGAATATATGCCATTTCTACAAATGAGCACAATAGTGGTGTCCACTGATAGAAAGAGGCAGCATTGTCTACTTCACACACTACTTTATCCCCAGGAAAGTGGTTCATGATGCAAGTTACAAATGGCCACTCGTCATCTCGCTGAAGCAGGAAGGCTGACTACATTAACAGGATAAAATTGAATGACTCATACTTCTACATATTGATCGAAAACACATAACTTTTCTCAGTCACAGTAAGGTGCAACACATTACAGTTAAATCTTGCCATTTTGAATAAAATCAATGCCAAGGATATTCACAAAGTGCTGGTCATTATGGAAGTCCCACCTAAAAAGGGACATCATTCATGCTTGAGACACCTGTTGCCAAGAGTATCCTTGTCATTTGAGATCTAAGTCTCACCTACCAGACAGCTTAAGCTATCTGGTTGCGAAAGATCTGCTGTGGGATTACGAAGAATTTATAGTAGGAATGGAGCCCACCAGTTGCTTATCGTTTTATTGGCTTTATTATAAATGGTTTTCCTTGCTTGTTATTTGAAGGCTTGCCTTCCTCTTCTTGTGTTTATCCCATCCCTAGACCACACCCTCTTTACCACTTTTTTATTGACTAAGTTGTATCCTTCCCCGCTCGATTTTATGGGCCTACTTTTTTTCTTTTTGGTTAACCACTCAGTGGTCATTATGGAAGTCCCACCTAAAAAGGGACATCATTCATGCTTGAGACACCTGTTGCCAAGAGTATCCTTGTCATTTGAGATCTAAGTCTCACCTACCAGACAGCTTAAGCTATCTGGTTGCGAAAGATCTGCTGTGGGCTTACGAAGAATTTATAGTAGGAATGGAGCCCACCAGTTGCTTATCGTTTTATTGGCTTTACTTTTTTTCTTTTTGGTTAACCACTCAGTGTGTTTTCATAATATCTCCCCCATGTGCTACTTCCTACCACCAAATACTCCCTTCCCCAAATGCTTGTAGTGCGCTCTCATGTGCTGTTCTATTTCGGAGGCGCTTTTCCCCAATTCAGATCTCCACACTCAGTGTTGCTGCCTTCCATATGTGCCTCACCCCTGTGTTGCTAATTTGTTGTGTACTACTTTTTCCCTTCTCGCTACAACCACGATGGCTGCCCTCACCCGCTTTTGTGGTCATTTTTAGGCCTCGCCTAAGGTCGGCACATGTGCTGTCACTTGCGAGAGATATTGTTTACTACATGTGGCTTGAAGTCTGCCTGATGCTTACCTTTCATTGGCTTCTTTGTCAGTCCTGCCAAATACAAGATAGAAAGCTAGATCTGTACATGTTAGAATCCGGGAAATGCACATTGTGATGTCCACAAGTGGAAACAGATAATTCACATTGTAGAATTATAAACAGCATTATGTTTATATTCCCATCACTTCGCCAAATGCATTAATGTCAGTTTTGGTAATTGTTCTTAAATTGATCTTAATGGCAGTACTTCTTGTGAGAGACCCATTGCTCAAGAGCCTGGATACCTGGAGAGCTATGAATAAAATTCCATAGAAGATTGGCTTGTATTACTTTATACATTTGGCTTTCATGTCCGCTCCTATCCCGTTGCTTTGAAAGGAAGTACAAAATTAATCACCTTCACAGCATATAACTTGCATCTGCAGATTTCCCGTATTTTGGATTAGTTCAGTGTACATACTATTGATTGGAAGATACTGCACAGTCAACAGTGGGCATCCATATGGCTCCAGTGATTTTAAGATCCATGAAAACTGCAGCTATGTATGTGATATATGGCTATATAACAGGAGCTGTTGTGCTCTTTTTCGTCAGTTCTCTTTTTCTCCTCCTGATTACAGATATAATAGTAAGGGTTTATTCAAAAGTTTAAGGCCACTTTTTGAGTGACTTTCAGTTAGGATATATAAAAAAACCCTCAGGCTTTAAGGCCCTTAAAGATTGCCTTAGACCAGTGACAAACATGCATATTTTGTGCCAGTGACAGCTGCTTCTGCCATGCTTTTCACTCCTACTTCGGAGGGTGCCAAAGGTGTACTCAACATGAGCTAGTCTCAGGGCTTTCCCAACTGTCCATATTCACTCCCAGCTCATTTTTACTATCCACTTGTAATATTTGGCAGGTTTTAGTAACCTGTATGTTTGCTTCCATTTTCAGTACTCTTAATGTTAGTAAGAAACAATCTCTTCTCCTTTCTTCAGAATTCTGCCCTTCCTTTTCCTCTCCATCACTGCCTTGGCAAATCACGATTAATTCTTCTTGGGTTTTGCCACTGTGCAGAAAAGCACCACAATGTCAAAGCACACCTCTTCAGCTGCATTATTATGTAGATTAAGATATGCATTGAGCTGTGGACAAGGAAGTTCCCAAAGGTATAAAAGCTTTCTCAGCCAGAGCCAGAAAGGCTACTTGGACACTGTAGAGAGATGTTATTCTGTGCCTCATGTCATTTCATATAATCAGGAATCTGCCAGAGGAAGTATGCATCCACCAGAAATACTCTTACATCTAGGGTAAGTAATTTGTTATTCTGAAAACAGTCTCACTAGGTACCTTATAGGAACTACTAATGGTTTATCGCTCAGTTCTCAACACTGATCTGTAGAGGATGAGACCCAGTTTTCTCTCAAATGAACAGCACTACATGGCGTAACCACATCTGGCTAAGATATTTAGGGGCTTTCACGTTTCAGTTTTAGAGATAAAACACATTGTAGGAGGCTGGCTCAGTTTATGGTGTACACCTATGGTGTGGCACCCTATCCCAGGTAACCCTTAGTGATAGTGAGTAGGTGTCCAGATAGCAGAAGCTCTCTGGGGGTAGCCGAGGTGAGCAGCTAAAGCTTATCCAGGAGAAATGTAAAGCACTTGCATAACTACAGTAGTCATACAGTAACTCACAAGAAAGACTCTACATGTGATGCAAAACAAAAATAAAGGATACTTTATTACAGCACTACCACTGAGCTCATATTGGTATATCTCCCTTTGGCGATATTACACACAATATATACACAGAATAACCATCAGAAATGGCATAAAAATGCACAAGGCCCTAGGGGAGGGCCAAACCATATACTAGAAAAGTGGAATGTGAAACAGTGACTCCAGCCAATGTAAGTGTGGTAGTTAGCTAGGGGCTGGGGCAGTTAGGTACACCGGAGGTAAGTACAGTAAGTAACCCCAGCCACCACAAGTAAGGTAGTTACCCACCCAGTTGTCCCACAGACTAACACAGAGAGTAGTGGTTGGAGTTTGTGAAATTCAGTACCCTTCTCAGTGGACCCCGAGGAAACCAACATGCAAGAGGATTGATGGAGACTGTCCCCACACCAGGATGCCCAGAAGACAGTAGTCCCTACACCAGGGACCCGGATGCTGAGGGGAGAAGGGACCTTCCATGAAGACTGTGGCTGCCTCAGATTGTCTAGCTGCTGTCACGACCTGTGGAACAGGCTGGTGGAACCCAGGGGCTGATTCCGAACATGGAGGGCATGAAAAGGAAGGGGACCCTTGGAGGTGCTCAGGTGGTGCAGGTGGCAATGCCCATCCTCCTAAAGATGAAGTTCCTGCAAGTCGGTGGAAGAAGTCCAGCTGCAGGTTCCAGGAGCTGTAGGAGATCCCAGGAGTTGCCGACGAGCTGTCTCTCCACAGTCGCCGGAGGGTAAGTGACCAGTCAGATCACCAACAAGCACAGTCAAATGCAAACATGAGTTGCAGAAGAGTTTTCAAAGATATGGGGACCAGCAAGGTCCAGAAGACTCTAACAGCGAGGGGTGGGGTTTGGGTGGGGGGGGGGGGGGGTCACACAGCAAGGCCAACAGAAGTCGATGGAGCCCCCACAAGTGATCCACAGACGCTGGTCACATGTAGTCACAAGGGGGCCTTACCAGCCCAGCAAAACAGAACTTCCACATCACAGGAGTTTCAGGACAGGAGCTGCTTTTCGGTTTGCAAAGTGCTGGAGGCTGGGGCTTCTTGGAGCCTGAAGACCTCCCAGTGGAAGAAGCAAGTGGGGGGGGGGGGGGAGGGTGTAGGTACTACAACCAGACCTCGGCTTACTACACACATAATATTCTCATGGGTGAGAAATTCATGAATTGAAGTAGAATAGTTAATGGCCAGTCTGTGAAAAATATTTCTCAGGCTACCTGTGGCAGCTGTTTCACATTAAAAGCAAAAACACTTTTTTTTTTACACATGTGTTATTTCCCGATTTGACGATTTTAACTCCAAAATGCATTTTTACTTGCCAGAACATAAGTTAACTGGGATGTTTTTAAAGTCCTTTGGTGTAGATGCATGCATCTTCCTTTTCATATATCATTATGTGACTGTTTTTTACCATATCACCTACCGGATGAGATTCCCTTTCTAATTGTTTTTCTTAAGCTACAGACTCGAGCTTTTTTGCCATGTAGCAAGAAAGACTGGAGGGTGGTGTGGCAGCCATGTTCTCGCAGCTAACTCTAGTTAACATTCAGTTTGGATTGCTTTCTTCCCCAATATCTGTGCTCACCCACCTTACTGTACTTCAGGTCATAACTGTACTCTGTAATACAAGTTAAACCATTATCATATTATGGAAGAATTTTTTGTGCCTTGCCATCAGAGTGAAGAAGGTAGCAACCTATTTGAATTAAAATCTCTCTGTGACCGTCAAAGCACAATTAGGGCCATAACAGAACTTCAATTAGCACCTGTCCAATAGCATTTTCTAGAAGCAACATTATATCCAAGTGGAATATTAAGGAGATCAAAATACCTTTTTTGCAACTTTGCAACTTAAATGGCTCCTTTTAAAATTGAAACACAGTGCAACAGTTCCAGCTCACTCTAAGTGGTCACACACTGAAGCAAACCAAAGTTTAAAAGCAATGTGGACTAGAAAAAAATGACACCTTCCTAAAAATTGTGTTTATTTTTCAAAGCATTACTTAATTGGCTCCTTTACAGTGACTGACATTTGACATGCATGTTGTAGTTCATACTATTACTGTTAGTTATTCTTTGATGTGATGTTTGTCATAGGTTAAGATGTCCTGTCGAGGTTGTTACTGTAGTATTGATCAGAATCTACACTTTACTTTGAAAAATAAAAATAAAATTAGCTTTGTTTCTCTCCCCTTTTTTTTAATTGTGTTGTGCAATAGCAGCTTTGCAGTCCTCAAAATGTGAACTGCAGAGACCTGGAGGGGCGCCATTCAACACCGTTGCATTTTGCAGCAGGTTATAACCGTATCTCTGTTGTTGAATATTTACTGCACCATGGGGCTGACGTACATGCCAAGGACAAAGGGTATGTAATATGTGGATCTTCACTGTAGTCTTCCAAATTAATTTGCAGTTCTCTGCCATGTTTATTTGTCATTATTAGATAAACCACTGCTAGTATTCACCCTCCTGGTTGATGAAATGTAACCTTTACATCAGTTCTAGTTTTGCTTCAAGTAACTTCAACCTCACCTGCAGTCGTTTACAAAAAGTGATGTATAAAGGTAAATAGGGGGGATCCAAGATGTTATGAGCCCCAGTTATAAGCCACATCAGAACATAAATCTGTCTACTGTTTCTACCATTAGATCTGTTTATTCTCTAGTCTGTGCTTCTTGAACTGTAACATCAGCTGCACTTCTTCCATTTAATGCACATTTTCTTTGTTCTAATTAATTTTCACTCTGAGTACTCTATCCCCTCTGGAGTTTTTAGTTTATGGGTCGGTAGCCCAGCAAATACATATATCACATTCTTCATTAAGGACATCAAATCAGAAGGTCTTACCAGTTGAATCATGTGGCGCAAAGCAGTGACTTTGTTTTTTGGTCCATGCATTACCACATTGTAGGAAGCTGGCTCTTTATATACTATATCAAAATGAGATATAGTGTACACAGAGTCCAGGGGTTCCCCACTAGGCTTGACAGTGCCAATAATAGATAATACTAATGCTCTATTTGTGGTAGTGTGGTCGAGCAGTTAGGCTTATCAGAGGGTAGTGTTAAGCATTTGTTGTACACACACAAGCAATAAGGGTAAACACACACTCAGTGACTTAACTCCAGGCCAATAGGTTTTTATATGAAAAAAATATATTATTTTGTTTATTTTTAGAACCACAAGATTAATTTAGCAGGTAAGTACATTAAATGAAAGGCACTTTGCATAGTAATAGTTGTGACTTTGAATAGATTCAATATTGTACCAAGTTTTCATTAAAATGGCAAAAAGCTATTTTTAAAGTTCACACAGTGCAATTTTCAACAGTTCCTGGGGGCGGTAAGTACAGTTCAGTTTCAGAGCAGAGGTAGTCCACCGATGGGGGTTCAAGGCAACCCCAAACACACAGGGCCGCTCAGGTGCAGAGGTCAAACAGGAGCCAAAATAATGTGGGCGGCCATGGAGATAGGGGGTAGTATGGTTCCAGTATGCTGGCAGGTAAGTACCTGCATTGTCAGAGGGTAGATCAGTGGGGTTTGGAGTAGCACTGGAGGGGCCCCAAGTAGGCACACAAACCACACCCTCAGCGGCATGGGAGCGGCCGGTGCAGTGTGCAAACAGGCCTTCGGGTTCTCAATAGAAGTGCTGCAGGCAGGGCACAGGGGGACCTCTCGGCAAGCCACCGACTGGGCAAGGGTGAGAGCCGCCTGCTGGTCATTGCTGCACCAGTGGTTGGTTTCTTACAGTCCTGGGGGCTGCGGGTACAGTGCTTCTCCAGTCGTCGAATATCTTCGTCCCGGGCAGTCGCGGTCAGGGGGGGGGGGGTCCTCGGGATTCCCTCGGGATGCGTCGTCGTGGGGGTGCAGGTAGGTAAACCCAGGATGAACACATCATCTGAGTCAGATGGATATCTTCTTCTTGTTGGGCAGATCCGCTGCCCACAGGAGTTCTTGGCCCACGGTGATGCAGGCAGTCCCCTGGAGGATTTTCAAGGGTCACTGGTCCTGCAGAACGCATCATTTCTCGGTTGCAGGGCCTTTGAACCAGGAGACAGGCCGGTAGGGCTGGGGCCAAGTCAGTTGTCATCTCCTTTTCTTCTCTGTGGGGCTTTTGGCTCAGCAGGTGGCTACACCCTCCTTGTGCCCACTCCCTCTAGGGAGGGGACAATATCCCTATCCCTAATGGTCCTAAACCTCCAAATAAAGATGGAGGATTTCTCAAGGAGGGGGTCACTTGAGCTCTGGTCACCTTTGGGATGTATCTGGCTGAAGGGATGAATCCTCCTTGTTTTTCTCATTATCCCTCTGGACTTGCCGCAAAAACTGGGGCTCGTCTAGGGGGCGGACATCTCCACTGGCTGGAGTGCCCTGGGGCATTGTAACACCAGACTTGAGCCTTTGAGGCTCACCGCCAGGTGTTACAGTTCCTGCAGGGGAAGGTGTGAAGCACTTCCACCCAGGACATGCTTTGTTTCTGACCACAGAGTGCACAAAGGCACTCACCCCATGTGGCCAGAAACTCTCTGGAAGTGGCAGACTGGCACAGACCGGTCAGTCACACACTAACAGCAGAGCTGGCATACAGGGGGCATCTCTAAGATCCCCTCCTTGTGCATTTCTCATTAAATCCCACACTGGCATCAGTGTGGGTTTATTGTGCTGAGAAGTTTGATTCCAAACTTCCCAGTATTCAGTGTAGCCATTATGGTGCTGTGGAGTTCGTAATGACAAACTCCCAGACTATGTACTCTTTAGGGCTACCCTGCTCTTACAATGTCTAAGAATGGACTTAGACACTGTAGGGGCATAGTGCTCATGCAGCTATGGCCTCACCTATGGTATAGTGTACCCTGCCTTAAGGCTGAAAGGCCTGCGAGAGGGGTGACTTACCAATGCCACAGGCAGTGGCTTGTAGGCATGAGACTCTGAGGGGAGTGCCATGTCGACTTTGTCTTTTCTCCCCACCAGCAAACAAGCTGCAAGGCAGTGTGCATGCACTGAGTGAGGGGTCCCCAGGGTAAGTTCCCGGGGGTGTTAGAGGGCAGCCCAGGGGGGTTTTGGAGGAGTACTGGAGGGGCCCCAAGTAGGCACAAAAACCACACCCTCAGCGGCACGGGGACAGCAGGGGGCAGTGTGCAAACAGGGCGTCGGGTGCTCAATAGAACTCTATGGTGGGACTCGGGTCACTTTCGTGCTGCAGGCAGGGCACAGGGGTGGCCTCTCGGTCAAGCCACTGACTGGGCTAGGTTGAGGGCCGCTTGGTCGTTGCTGCACCGGTGGTCGGTTTCTCACGGTCCTGGGAGCTGCGGGTCCAGTGTTTCTCCAGACGTCGGATAGCTTCGTCCTGGGCAGTCGCAGTTGGGGGGGGTCCTCGGGATTCCCTCTGTAGACGTCATCCTGGGGGTGCAGACAGGTTAGCCCAGGGTGGACAAGCCATCTGAGTCACCTGGGGGTCCTCTCTGGATAGTTGCTTTCTCTGGACACGGGCCAGGGGCGTCGGGTGCAGAGTAGTTGGACTCACACTTCTAGAGTGAGGTGAGAGTCCCTTTAAAGATGGTTTCTTTGCCTTCTTTTTGGACAGGTCTGCTGTCCATGGGAGTTTTTTTGTCCTCAGTGATGCAGGTAGTCCCCTGGAGGCTTTCCAGGGGTTGTTGGTCCTGCAGAACGGGTTGCTTCTTTTCTTGCAGCTTTTCGAAGCAGGAGGTGGGGCGGTATGGCTGGGGCAGAGTCAGTTGTCTTTCTCTTCTCTGCGGGGTTTTCAGCTCAGCAGTCCTTCTTTCGTGAGGTCGTCAGGCATCTGAAGAGCTGGATCGGGGTCGCTCCTAAATACTAAATTTAGGGATGTGTTGGGGTCAGTGGCAGTAGCCAGTGGCTACTGTCCCTGAGGGTGGCCACACCCCTCCTTGTGCCCACTCCTTCTGGGGAGGGTGGCACATCCCTATCCCTATTGGTCCTAATTCGCCAAAGAAAGACAGACTCCCAGACCATATACTCAGTACTTACAATGTCTAAGAATTGACTTAGACGCTGTAGGGGCAATACTGCTCATGCAGCTATGCCGTCACCTCTGGTATAGTGCACCCTGCCTTAGGGCTGCAAGGCCTGCTAGAGGGGTGACTTGCCTATGTCATAGGCTGTGGTTTGTGGGCATGGCACTCTGAGGGGAGTACCATGTTGACTTTGTCTTTTCTCCCCACTAGCACACACAAGCTGCACAGCAGTGTGCATGTACTGAGTGAGGAGTCCCTAAGGGTGGCATAATACATGCTGTAGCCCTTAGGGACCTTCCCTGGCCACAGGGCCCTTGGTACCAGGGGTGCCTTTTACAAGGGACTTAACTGTGTGACAGGACTGTGCCAATTGTGGAAACAAAGGTACAGTTTTAGGGAAAGAACACTGGTGCTGGTGCCTGGTTAGCAGGGTCCCAGCACACTTCCAATGAAAGCTGGTATCAACACTATGCAAAAAGTGGGGGGTGACTGTGCCAACAGTGGCATTTTCCTACACCCATCATTACAATTTTTTGACTGGTCACTACTTGCTGTACGGACCTGTTTTAGTTAAATTACTATCTCAGCCTAGATCCTCCACTGTCCTCTCTAAGCATGTCATCTCAGTGCAAAATTATCACCACATCTTTGACTTCTCTTATGGCTACAGTTGAGCCACCTAGCTCGGTAGTATTCTCAATTCTGTGACAAGATTATTTGACTCAGTCATTGGTGCCATACAGAATAGGTTTGGGCAGAGTTCCGCTATGCAGAACTCCTCGAAGTTATGAAAAATACTCTGCCGCACTACACAAAGTTTCCCAAGTGGCAGAGTGCGTTAGATAATGCAGTTTTGCACTGTTTTTTAGAGCCAGGTGTTTCTCCCGTTCTGAAAATCAGAGCGAACAGCATAACGTGCAGCACAAGAGGTTGCTGCTTCTTTTCTGCCACTCAAGTAGATTTTGTACGTGAACAGCACCTTCCTCAGCGCGAACGGAAGATTTTTTAACACGAGTGGTAGCGACCATCAGCGACCGCACGCATTGAGAAATCTTGACAGCAGGTGGTCTGAGTAAGATTTTCCTTGCTCGCCAGCTAAACGTTGGCGAGCGCAAATGAGGATAAAGCTCCCCTCTGAGAAATTTTGCAGAACTCCACACTCCGCTTAGAGCGTAGAGTCGAAGAAACTCTGCGTGCAGAAGGGAGTTCCCCGCCCACCCCTAGTACTGAATATGCATTTGTCATCAGTTCCATTAAAGCGGATCTGCTCATGACATACTTCTCAAACAAGACATTGAAAAAAAAAATTCATCATGGCTATCCTCCAATCAATTAGATGGCAAATGGCAAATCCACACTGAAGCAATACTGCCTTGTTTTTCTCCTCACAAAGGAAACCTACATATCCAACAGGATATAAATATCACTCAACAGTCAAAAGCACCTCCTTGCTTTGTATCTTGTGAATAATTACATTGAAATCCAAAGACTGAAAGCTAAGATTATTAAATAAGTCTTCTATCACCACCTCCTAGACTATCATCCTTTCACCATGCTTAGTCTTTTTTCGCTCTTCCACCAATATTTATTATTTAATAATTTTTAAGTCAGACTACAATGAGTCTTCAAGGCTAAACTGTATGGTTATTGAATCAATCAATCAATACATTTGTTGATTGTGCTACTCACCAGGTAGGGTCTCCACAACCCCACACACCCACCCACACACACACACCCACGGGGGGCTGGGAGGGGGGGATTGGGGTTATTGCTACTGCTTGAAGAGGCGCTTTCTGAAGGACAGGAGGTCCTGGGTCTTGCGTAGGTTGGTGGGGAGGGAATTCCAGGTTTTGGCGGCGAGGTGGGAGAAGGACCTGCCGCCGGATATGGTGGGGTGAATGGAAGGGACTGTTACAAGGGCGAGGTCGTCGGAGCGGAGCTGCCGTGTCAGGATGTGGAAGTTAATCGTTGAGGTAGGCCGGTCCGGTGTTGTGGAGGGCTTTGTGAGCGTGGATTAGGATTTTGAAGACTATCCTTTTGTTGACGGGTAGCCAGTGTAGGGTTCTGAGGTGGGCGGAGTTGTGTTCGTGGCGAGGGAGGTTGAGGATGAGATGTGCTGAGGCGTTCTGGATGCGCTGGAGTTTTCTCCGGAGCTTGGCCGTAGTTCCCACGTAGAGAGCATTGCCGTAGTCGAGTCTGCTGCTGACGAGGGCGTGTGTGACCGTTCTTCTGGTTTCTTCGGGTATCCACCTAAAGGTCTTGCGGAGCATACGAAGGGTGTTGAAGCATGAGGACGAGATGGCATTGACTTGCTGGGTCATGGAGAGAGAAGAGTCAAGTATGAAGCCGAGATTGCGTGCGTGGGTTGTGGGTGGCCCCAGGGTGGCCAGCCACCAGCAGTCGTCCCATGCTGACTTGTTGGGTCCGAAGATGATGATCTCCGTTTTTTCTGAGTTCAGCTTGAGGTGGCTTGCTGTCATCCAGTTAGCGATGTCGAGACATCAGGTGTGGAGGTTGTTCTTGGCGACTGGGGGTTCCTCGTGAGGGATAGGATGAGCTGGGTGTCGTCAGCGTAGGAAATGATGTTAAGGCCGTGTGGTCTGATGATGCTGGTGAGAGAAGCCATGCAGATATTGAAAAGGGTGGGGCTGAGTGAGGATCCCTGGGGTACTCCGCATTGTAGTCTTGGCGGCCTTTGACCGGAACGGGTGGAGGCTAACTCTTTGTGTTCTTTCAGAGAGGAAGGATGTGAGCCAGTCCAGGGCGTTGTGGCGAATTCTGGCATCGAAGAGGCGTGTGCGAAGGGTTTGGTAGCATACGGTGTCGAAGGCTGCGGGAAGGTCGAGAAGGATGAGAGCAACAGTTTCACCTTTGTCAAGCCTGGTCCTGATGTCATCGGTGCAGGCAATGAGGGCGGTCTCTGTGCTGTGGTTTTTGCGGAATCGAGACTGGGAGACGTCGAGTAGGCTGTTGTCCTCCAGGAAGCAGGAAAGTTGGTTGTTGACTATCTTCTTTATGACCTTCATGGGGAAGGGGAGTAGAGAGATAGGTCAGTAGTTTGTGAGATCTTCGGGGTCGGCTTTGGGTTTTTTGAGCAAGGCGTTGACTTCTGTGTGTTTCCAACTTTCCGGAAAGGTGGCTGTCTCGAAGGAGCTGTTGATGATGGACCGGAGCTGGGGAGCGATGATTTGACTGGCCTTGTTGAAGATGTGGTGAGGGCAGGGGTCTGTTGGAGAGTCTGAGTGGATGGTGCTCATGGTTTTGGTGGTTTCTTCATCGTTGGTGGGGGTCCAGGTGCTCAGTACGTTGGTGCGGCAGGGTTCACCACGTCAGTGGTGGTGGGGGACGGCGTTGCGAAGCTTCCATGTATGTCTGCGATCTTGCAGTGGAAGTAGATGGAGAGGGAGTCACAGAGGTCTTGTGAGTGTGGAGGGTCGATGGAGCAGGATATGGGTTTGGTGAGTTCCTTGATGATGTTGAATAGTTCCTTGCTGTTGTGTGCGTAGTTGTCTATCCGCTCTTTGTAGAAGGATCTTTTGGTGGTCCGGATGAGCTGGTGGTGTTTGCGCATGGCTGTTTGAGGGTGGTGAAGCTGCTCACTGATTTTTCTTGGCGCCAGGTTTTCTCAGTTTTCCAGCATTCTCATTTGGAGGCCTGAAGTTCTGCGGTGAACCAGGGTGCTTCCTTGTTGATGTGGGTGGTGTTGGTTTTCTTGAGTGAAGCAAGGGTGTTGGTGCAGTCGTCGAGCCATCGTTTGAGGTTGAGGGCGACGGTGTTGGGGTCGTTGGTTTTGGGTGGTGGGGATAGGCGAGGTTAGAGATCAGCTGTTCCTTGGAGATCTTGTTCCGGTGAGGGATCGGAAGTTGTTGGTGGTGGGCTTCAGGAAGGAAAAGTGAATGTAGTGGTGGTCGGTCCAATGAAGTTCGGTGGTGTGAGTGAAGGTGATGTGGCTGCTGGAGGAGAATATGGCATCAAGCGTGTGCCCGGCTGAATGGGTGGGTGAGGAGACCAGTTGCTTGAGGCAGAGGTTTGAGAGTTTGTCCAGCAGGGCAGTGGAGTTCCAGTCGTTGGTGCTCTCCAGGTGGAAATTTAGGTCGCCGAGGAGCAGGTAGTCCGGGGAGGTGAGGGCGTGGGAGCTGATAGCGTCGGCGATGGTGTCTCGGAATTGGGGGCGGGGGCCTGGTGGTCTGTAGACGAGGGTTCCTCTCAAGGTGGTGTTGGCGTTGATGTGTATCTGAAAGTGTAGGTACTTTGCGGAATCCAGGGTGTTGTTGGTGGAGATCCTGATGGAACTTCTGTGTACTATGGCGATTCCTCCTCCTGGTTTGTTGATACGGTCTGTTCGGGTGAACTCATTGAATTGACCTTTGGTTCCCAGCCTTAAAAAAAAATATATATATATAGATTTTCTAAACCTGCTGTTTGTCTGGATTCCATGGAACTGAACTTTAAGAAACAGTCAAACATCTCTCGACCTCCAGCGTCCCCATTAAATTCTCTGTAGTAGTACTTACATTGATAGCCAAAGTTTTGTAGCTCACAGTTACTTCTCAATTCCAGATTTCATTGGTGGCCATTTCATCCATTTTAAAAATGTCTTTAAAGGTGGCAGAGGCAACCATATTGACAGTGGTTGACTATCTACTTTATCCAGTGGCCTCTAATAGTGCTTCATTTTTATTAGCATTATTTTACCTTAACAGTATATCACAAATGTGAATGATGAATTAATAGAAGCAAGAATCCACAAGCTTGATCTCTCTCTAGTTGAGTGTCCGACTACATGAATAAAAAACTTGCAATGAAAAGGCGAAGAAGATTGTGCAAATAAGAGTGCCACTTGCTTAGTTGCCCCATGGTTTGGCTTTTTCCCATCGTTTCCAAGCAATTTGCCCATCTAATGTATCTCATTATATGTGGGACAAAGCAAGGTGTAAGCCATAATGTGCTTTTAAGTCCACCTGACAGAATTTTCATAAAATATAATAAAGGGGTAACTGTCTCCCATAACCGATCTTATTGAGTTAAATAGATGTGGTGGTTAACAACTTGTCTCATAGGTATCACAATCTAAGGTCAGCAGACAGATTCCACTAATCATAGTATTATGTAATACATTAAACCTTATGGTGCTTCAAGGATTGTTATCAGGAGTGAAATTAGGCATGTACAGACTAAAGGAAGGAGGAGGGAGAAGAGGAGGCGAAGCAAACAAAAGCAAACAATATAAAGGCAAAACTGATTATGCAAATGTTTGCGATAACTAGTGTAGAGGCTGGTTGTAGGAAGTTGGCTCTGTATGCACTATTTCAGTTAGAAATAGCATGCACAGAGTCCAAGGGTTCCCCTTAGAGGTAAGATAGTGGAAAAAATAGATAATTCTAATGCTCTATTTTGTGGTAGTGTGGTTGAGCAGTAGGCTTATCAGAGGGTAGTGTTAAACATTTGTTGTACACACACAGGCAATAAATGAGGAACACACACTCAGACAATTCCAGGCCAATAGGTCTTTGTATAGAAAAATATATTTTCTTAGTTTATTTTAAGAACCACAGGTTAAAGATTTACAAGTAATACTTCAAATGAAAGGTATTTCACTTAGGTACTTGAGGAACTTTTAATTAGCAAAATAGCATGTACAGTTTTCACAAAAATGGCAATAAGCTATTTTAAAACTAGACAGTGCAATTTTCAACAGTTCCTGGGGGAGGTAAGTGTTTGTTAGTTTTGCAGATAAGTAAAACACCTACAGGGTTAAAAGTTGTGTCCAAGGTAGCCCACCGTTGGGGATTCAGGGCAACCCCAAAGTTACCACACCAGCATCTCAGGGCCTGTCAGGTGCAGAGGTCAAAGTGGTGCCCAAAACGCATAGGCTTCAATGGAGAAGGGGGTGCCCGGTTCCAGTCTGCCAGCAGGTAAGTACCCGCGTCTTCGGAGGGCAGACCAGGGGGGTTTTGTAGGGCACCAGGGGGTACACAAGTCAGCACAAAAAGTACACCCTCAGCGGCACAGGGGCGGCCTGGTGCAGAGTGCAAACAGGCGTCAGGATTGCAATAGGTTTCAATGGGAGACCCAGGGGTCTCTTCAGCGAAGCAGGCAGGCAAGGGGGTGGGGGGGGGGGGGGGCTCCTCGGGGTAGCCACCACCTGGGCAAGGGAGAGGGCCACCTGGGGGTCACTCCTGCACTGGAGGTCGGATCCTTCAGGTCTTGGGGGCTTCGGGTGCAGTGTCTTTACCAGGCGTCGGGTTCTTAGAAGCAGGCAGTCGCGGTCAGGGGGAGCCTCTGGATTCCCTCTGCAGGTGTCGCTGGGGGGGGGGGGGTGAGGGGGGTCAACTCTGGCTACTCACAGGGTTGCAGTCGCCGGGGACTCCTCATTGTAGTGTTGTTTCTCCGCAGGTTGAGCCGGGGGCGTCGGGTGCAGAGTGCAAAGTCTCACGCTTCCTGCGGGAAACGTGTTGTCTTTAAAAGTTGTTTCTTTGTTGCAAAGGTGTTTCTTCTTTGGAGCAGAGCCGCTGTCATCTGGAGTTCTTGGTCCTTTTAGATGCAGGGTAGTCCTCTGAGGCTTCAGAGGTCGCTGGACCCTGTGGAACGTGTCGCTGTTGCAGTTTTTCTTGAAGTGGGGAGACAGGCTGGTAGAGCTGGGGCCAAAGCAGTTGGTGTCTCCGTCTTCTCTGCAGGGCTTTCAGGTCAGCAGTCCTTCTTCGTCTTAGGTTGCAGGAATCTATCTTGCCAAGTTCTGGGATACCCTAAATACTCAATTTAGGGGTGTGTTTAGGTCTGGGGGGTTAGCAGCCAATGGCTACTAGCCCTGAGGGTGGCTACACCCTCTTTGTGCCTCCTCACTGAGGGGAGGGGGGCACATCCCTAATCCTACTGGGGGAATCCTCCATCTGCAAGATGGAGGATTTCTAAAAGTCAGAGTCACCTCAGCTCAGGACACCTTAGGGGCTGTCCTGACTGGCCAGTGACTCCTCCTTGTTTTTCTCATTATCTCCTCCGGCCTTGCCGCCAAAAGTGGGGCTGTGGCCGGAGGGGGCGGGCATCTCCACTAGCTGGAGTGCCCTGGGGCGCTGTAACAAAGGGGGTGAGCCTTTGAGGCTCACCGCCAGGTGTCACAGTTCCTGCAGGGGGAGGTGAGAAGCACCTCCACCCAGTACAGGCTTTGTTACTAGCCACAGAGTGACAAAGGCACTCTCCCCATGTGGCCAGCAACATGCCCGGTGTGTGGCAGGCTGGTAAAACTAGTCAGCCCACACTGGAAGTCGGGTATGTTTTCAGGGGGCATCTCTAAGATGCCCTCTGGGGTGTATTTCACAATAAAATGTACACTGGCATCAGTGTGCATTTATTGTGCTGAGAAGTTTGATATCAAACTTCCCAGTTTTCAGTGTAGCCATTATGGTGCTGTGGAGTTCGTGTATGACAGACTCCTAGACCATATACTCTTATGGCTACCCTGCACTTACAATGTCTAAGGTTTTGCTTAGACACTGTAGGGGCATAGTGCTCATGCACCTATGCCCTCACCTATGGTATAGTGCACCCTGTCTTAGGGCTGTAAGGCCTGCTAGAGGGGTGACTTACCTATGCCATAGGCAGTGTGAGGTTGGCATGGCACCCTGAGGGGAGTGTCATGTCGACTTAGTCATTTTCTCCCCACCAGCACACACAAGCTGACAAGCAGTGTGTCTGTGCTGAGTGAGGGGTCCCCAGGGTGGCATAAGACATGCTGCAGCCCTTAGAGACCTTCCCTGGCATCAGGGCCCTTGGTACCACGGGTACCAGTTACAAGGGACTTACCTGGATGCCAGGGTGTGCCAATTGTGGAACCAAAGGTACAGTTTTAGGGAAAGAACACTGGTGCTGGGGCCTGGTTAGCAGGCCTCAAAACACTTTCAAATCATAACTTGGCATCAGCAAAGGCAAAAGGTCAGGGGGTAACCATGCCAAGGAGGCATTTCCTTACACTGGTACATTAGCTCTGTCCATTGAAGCAACATCAGGGTGACTTCACCTAGAGTCACTCTCTTAGAACAGTCAATGTGCCCCTTTGAACTATAGGGTGATGTAAGGAATAGCATCACAGTACATAAAACCACTCCTATGTGCTCAAAGAGTGCATATTCATTAGCACCTTAGGGAGTATCACTCCTGCACTGTTACTTTTGAAACACGTTGCCACTAATGATGAATTTGTGAGTTCTAACAGAGTGAGTGTAAAGGGTTCAGGGATGCCTTGTCTAAGTCTGAAGGCCTACCCTTTAGCATTGTGTTCATAAATATAAAAAAATACGTATCGCTACTATATCATAACAATAAACTACACACACAGTCATTTAACCAGTTTAATGTACATTTACTCATGGTTTAAATATATATATGTATGTACATGTGTGTATATGTGTATGTATTCGTGTGTGTGTGTGTATACATATATATGTGTTTGTTATTCTATGCTTAACATGTCCATAGGTCATTGTATAGCTCCTAAATAAGTTATTATATTATATTAGATACTTATGAATCCCTGCTCTCATTTTATATCACACTGATCAAATGTTTACTATCATAGGTATTTGGCTATTCAAAAATTGAGTAAAGTTAAATAAATGTTAGAAAAGTACACTTATTAATTAACTTCAAATATTACAAATCTTGAAAGTCTGTGTTTATACAATACTACTTTTCTTCTCATTTTATACACATTGTGTAAGGAAATGCCTCCTTGGCATGGTTACCCCCTGACTTTTTGCCTTTGCTGATGCTATGTTTACAATTGAAAGTGTGCTGAGGCCTGCTAACCAGGCCCCAGCACCAGTGTTCTTTCCCTAACCTGTACTTTTGTATCCACAATTGGCAGACCCTGGCATCCAGATAAGTCCCTTGTAACTGGTACTTCTAGTACCAAGGGCCCTGATGCCAAGGAAGGTCTCTAAGGGCTGCAGCATGTCTTATGCCACCCTGGAGACCTCTCACTCAGCACAGACACACTGCTTGCCAGCTTGTGTGTGCTAGTGAGAACAAAACGAGTAAGTCGACATGGCACTCCCCTCAGGGTGCCATGCCAGCCTCTCACTGCCTATGCAAGTATAGGTCAGTCACCCCTCTAGCAGGCCTTACAGCCCTAAGGCAGGGTGCACTATACCATAGGTGAGGGTACCAGTGCATGAGCATGGTACCCCTACAGTGTCTAAACAAAACCTTAGACATTGTAAGTGCAGGGTAGCCATAAGAGTATATGGTCTGGGAGTCTGTTTTGCACGAACTCCACAGCACCATAATGGCTACACTGAAAACTGAGAAGTTTGGTATCAAACTTCTCAGCACAATAAATGCACACTGATGCCAGTGTACATTTTATTGCAAAATACACCCCAAAGGGCACCTTAGAGGTGTCCCCTGAAACTTAACCGACTGTCTGTGTAGGCTGACTAGTTCCAGCAGCCTGCCACACTAGAGACATGTTGCTGGCCCCATGGGGAGAGTGCCTTTGTCACTCTGAGGCCAGTAACAAAGCCTGCACTGGGTGGAGATGCTAACACCTCCCCCAGGCAGGAGCTGTAACACCTGGCGGTGAGCCTCAAAGGCTCACCCCTTTGTCACAGCACCGCAGGACACTCCAGCTAGTGGAGTTGCCCGCCCCCTCCGGCCCCGGCCCCCACTTTTGGCGGCAAGGCCGGAGAAAATAATGAGAATAACAAGGAGGAGTCACTGGCCAGTCAGGACAGCCCCTAAGGTGTCCTGAGCTGAAGTGACTCTAACTTTTAGAAATCCTCCATCTTGCAGATGGAGGATTCCCCCAATAGGGTTAGGATTGTGACCCCCTCCCCTTGGGAGGAGGCACAAAGAGGGTGTACCCACCCTCAGGGCTAGTAGCCATTGGCTACTAACCCCCCAGACCTAAACACGCCCTTAAATTTAGTATTTAAGGGCTACCCTGAACCCTAGAAAATTAGATTCCTGCAACAACAAGAAGAAGGACTGCCTAGCTGAAAACCCCTGCAGAGGAAGACCAGAAGACAACAACTGCCTTGGCTCCAGAAACTCACCGGCCTGTCTCCTGCCTTCCAAAGAACTCTGCTCCAGCGACGCCTTCCAAAGGGACCAGCGACCTCTGCATCCTCTGAGGACTGCCCTGCTTCGACGACGACAAGAAACTCCCGAGGACAGCGGACCTGCTCCAAAAAGACTGCAACTTTATCCAAAGGAGCAGCTTTAAAGAACCCTGCAATCTCTCCGCAAGAAGCGTGAGACTTGCAACACTGCACCTGGCGACCCCGACTCGGCTGGTGGAGAACCAACACCTCAGGGAGGACTCCCGGACTACTCTACGACTGTGAGTACCAAAACCTGTCCCCCCTGAGCCCCCACAGCGCCGCCTGCAGAGGGAATCCCGAGGCTTCCCCTGACCGCGACTCTCTGAAACCTAAGTCCCGACGCCTGGAAAAGACCCTGCACCCGCAGCCCCCAGGACCTGAAGGACCGGACTTTCACTGCAGAAGTGACCCCCAGGAGTCCCTCTCCCTTGTCCAAGTGGAGGTTTCCCCGAGGAAGCCCCCCTTGCCTGCCTGCAGCGCTGAAGAGATCCCTTGATCTCTCATTGACTTCCATTGCGAACCCGACGCTTGTTCTAACACTGCACCCGGCCGCCCCCGCGCCGCTGACGGTGAAATTTCTGTGTGGGCTTGTGTCCCCCCCGGTGCCCTACAAAACCCCCCTGGTCTGCCCTCCGAAGACGCGGGTACTTACCTGCTGGCAGACTGGAACCGGGGCACCCCCTTCTCTCCATTGAAGCCTATGCGTTTTGGGCACCACTTTGAACTCTGCACCTGACCGGCCCTGAGCTGCTGGTGTGGTAACTTTGGGGTTGCTCTGAACCCCCAACGGTGGGCTACCTTGGACCAAGAACTGAACCCTGTAAGTGTCTTACTTACCTGGTAAAACTAACAACAACTTACCTCCCCCAGGAACTGTGAAAATTGCAGTGTCCACTTTTAAAGTAGCTATTTGTGAATAACTTGAAAAGTATACATGCAATTGAAATGATTCAAAGTTCCTAATGTACTTACCTGCAATACCTTTCAAACAAGATATCACATGTTAAATTTGAACCTGTGGTTCTTAAAATAAACTAAGAAAAGATATTTTTCTATAACAAAACCTATTGGCTGGATTTGTCTCTGAGTGTGTGTACCTCATTTATTGTCTATGTGTATGTACAACAAATGCTTAACACTACTCCTTGGATAAGCCTACTGCTCGACCACACTACCACAAAATAGAGCATTAGTATTATCTATTTTTACCACTATTTTACCTCTAAGGGGAACCCTTGGACTCTGTGCATGCTATTCCTTACTTTGAAATAGCACATACAGAGCCAACTTCCTACACATTGTTATATTCCTTGGGCATATATTCCCTTACTATGAACTTACATATCTATTTATTTATTACTGTAGCCTACTGTACTAGAGAAAGAAATAAAATAGAAAATAAAATCTATAAATAAAATTCAAATGATAAATCTAACAATATATATTAATAAAACAGAATAAATTAAAAAATAATGATCAAAATGTGTGTGTGTGTATATATATATATATATATATATATATATATAAAATTATAAATGATAAAATTATATTTCTACTCTCTTGTAACCTTTAATTTGTCTACCCATCACCATATGTCATCTCTCTATCAATCTATCCTCCATTCCCACTCTGACTCATCCCAAATCCATTCTACTACTTTCATCCCCTAAATAACCCTGCCTAAGCTCTTCCCTCCTCTTCCACATCTAACTCACCCAAACATCAGTTTACTACCATGACCTACTAAATTCTCCCTCATTTATCTCACCTTTAACTCATCCAAAACCCCACCTGCTACTATGATCTCCCAACCCTTTCCACAGATTCTTCCCTCCTCCGTCCCCCTTTTACTCATCCCAAGCCTAAATCCTGTTACCATAAACTCCCATATAAAACTTCTGGATTCTTCCCTCCTCCACCCCTCCATTACTCCAGTCAATCCAACTAACAAACTTGCATATCTGCGGCTCAAATTAACTCATAATAATACTAAAAACTGTGCTCATATTTCCCTATACTAATCCTCCACTAATTACTTTCGGGTTCTGGAGTAGCGTCAGGGGTAGTAAGAGCTATATAAATACTATTACAATACAAAACAATACAATAAATATGCTATCTCACCTTAACATAGAGAAGAATGCATTACCTCTTACATAAGTGTCAAGTGACAAGGCAGTATTCAGAGTATCGTGCTTTCTGATAGAGACTTCTAACCACAGATGCCTCATCTTTCAATATTCCCCAGGCATCGTACGTGGTCCAAAAAATCTTGGTGTACCTCTGCTCTGATAGGGGTCATCTAGTGACTGTCTCAACATCGTCCACTCCCAAAGTGACATGCGTGATGCGATGTAGGCGGCACCCCGGACTACTGACATCAGCTACTTTCTTTCTACACCGACAGCAGGGTTCCAGAGAGCAACCTCTGCAGACCACTTTTTTCAACCCTGTTGTCAAGTGATTTTGAGCTTTGCTGTCAGTGTGTCGCATATGTCCCCCAACAAACCCACAAAATTTACCTAGTGAGGAATGGCACAGATATCGGTCTCTAATCCACCTTTAATTTGCCTGCGCCTGAACTTCAACTCCAGGGCCTGCACCGACTTCAGGTCGATGCATCCCAGGGCAATTCACAAGTGGGCAATGATGCGCCAGGTGGCACGGTAAAAGAAGACTCGCGATTCCTGGTCCTGAGGGAGATCTCTAGCCCGTTGCCAGAGCCGATCTTGCAGAGTATCTTCATTCCACTTAAAGATGTGGAAGTCAAGTAAGTTAAAGCAGCACAAGAAGAAGTCGAAGCATTCTTCGGCTTCTCCTAGCAAGTGCTGTGCTATTAGGCCTTGCTCCTGCACTCTGAGCAACCTCTGCCCAACTCAAGGAGTTTTATGATGCCGTGCACTCCCTCTAGCCTCCCTTTGGGTCCCCTGAAGTCAGAGGTGTCCCAGCTGGGTTGCAGCTGGGTTGCAGGTTGCAGTTTGCAGGTTCTCCCCAGACCCAGCAGGGCCGCTGATGCAGGCACTGGCATCCACTCCAAGACAATTCCAGTCCCCATGATGCTGTGTCCAGTGCTGCCAACACCACTCAGAGGAGTCTATCCTCATATCTGACTGTGAGATGGTGCCACCTAGACGCCGCTCAGTGTTGAAACAGGCGCCGGCCAGAACACGTCCACTCTCCTTGGACTGGCCAGTCTTTAAAAAAAAAAAAAAAAAAAAAAATCCACCTTCCCAGAGTGTGGTGCTGATCGAGAAGGGCTATGGCCTCCTGGAGGATGAATCCTGCCAGGAGGTGAATTGGTATGAGGAGCTGGCTGACACTAGCGGTCTGGACAATTCTCCAGACTGTGGCCTGGTTTCTCGTTCACCCCACCATGGAGGAGGGAGCATCTTCCATTGTGGTGATGCAGAGGGCTGCAGAGGTCCTCAACCTGCAGCTTTTTTCGGTTGTTGAAATCAAGACTTACGCCTGCACTGAAGTGCTTCAACTAGGAGTAAGCTCTGTGGAGTCCCTACTCCCCTTTAATGAGGCTGTCAATGAGGCCTGGACCAAACCGAGAACAGTGGCTCCATTGTGCAAGATGAACCAGCCTTCCTCTCCTAGCATCCCCTTCCCAAGAGCTTGGTCGTGCAGGCCTCCACAGCCATACTGAATCAGAGTGCTTTCCCCAGCATCTCCCCCCAACTCCCCTCCTAGATAGGGAATCAGAGAGGCTGGACACCTTTGGGAACAGGATCTTTTCTCCCAACAGCCTGTCATTGCAGTCAGTTAACATCACATGACGTCAGAACGTAGTGAAGTTCACCATTTAGTGTGGACTGGAAACCACTGACTTGCTAGTCTGAGCCATAGCCTCAGCTGTGGCACTGTACAGTCATGGCTGGCTGAGGTTGACTGGGTGTTCATATTTACATTCTTCCCTGATTGACATTCCTTGTGATGGTGCCTGCGTGTTTAATGATAATGCTGTCACAATGTTCTAGCACTTTAAGGAGAGTCGGGTTACTGCCTAATCCCTAGGACTCTCTTTGGATTCCAAAACAACAGCACTCCTTCGTTTGTGTCTTCCATGGACACAGCCGGGGCTTCCAAATGGTAGCAATTCTTGTCTTACCACACAGGCTGGCAACATCCAATTTAAAAAAAAGATTTTTTTGGCCAGGGGCGTGAAAATTGTTAATGGGGACCCCACACCCACTATACTTTGCGTTCCCTGCTCCTCCTGGTGCCACAGCCTCTAAATCTCTTTAGCAGCCACTTCTATGCATTCTCCTAATGCATTGAAATATTTCAGGTTACTATCAATTAGGCTCTTCATGAACTGAATACATTTAGAAGATTATGCTGGGCAATGTAATGGTTCGCACCTTTCAGTACTTCTGCATTGCTACAGAGTAGGGTATTCAGATATGGAGTGCCATTGTTCATCGGTTTGTGGGTGGAGTACCACACATGATCCATCCCAAGGAGTTGTCCAGTGCTTAAGAAAGCTTCTGCCTTCCGCATACTTGCAAGTCCAGCCAAACCTTTTCTCAGAGGCTATTCATAGATTACTAAATTTGGGATTTCCATGTTGGTGGTGAAATGGTATGCTAATTTGGATAGTTGTGCTCAGTAGTATAGCTCGATGTGCATAAGGATCAGACTGTTGAGGCTGAGGCATAAATTGTGTCTCCCATGTAAATGGCTTCTTTTGATAAATAATTGCCAGCAAAGTGTTGGTGATATAGATCTATAGCAATCTGGAAACATTTTTGAATATAGGTGCTACATCCATTTAGTCTCAACTCTGCTCCATAGCGAGAGTTAAAGCTTTCCCTATTACACAAGATTATTTTTGTCCTCTTCAGTTAGGAAAAAAACATTGACCTATTTAAAGTGTTAAATATTGTGGCTTATGCCCAGGCATTCCAGTATGCTACGCACCTACATGAAAGGCAGATCACTTAAGCAGTGAACTTTTTTTGTACTTCTAATTTTATATCTTGTAACATTAGAAACTCTGGAAAAAATCTCAAGAAAGGCAGGTACTGCCACTTTTGATTCTGAGACAGTCCGTGATGACATCAGTAAATAACACGTTCAACTCTCCTGCAACTGTGATGATGATTCTCTCTGCTGATATGCTTTTGGCTGTTGCCAAGGATTCCAGTGCTATCAGCAGAGACCAAATACAACATTCACTCGTGCCTCAGTAGACTCTTAACTAGCATCCTATACATACCCTACAGTTTACTGAGACAGTGGTTTCTTATTAATGCTGTCTTACTTTTGGATAAAATTCATTCCCAGATCTTCCATTGCAAGGAACTTGATCGATTGGCCTGTGGCATCGGAGAGAGCTTATTAGTCATTTTAAACTTTGCATAAAGATGCTTGAATTTTCTCAAAGATTTTAGAGGATCATTCAGTCACAAAGTCAACCTGTAACATTTCCTACTGATTAATATGAAATTAGTGAGGTTCGGTGGCATGTGTTGCTGCAGATACACATGCTGTGCAGATACACATGCTGTGCATAGTCCGCCGTCTGGTGTTGGGTCGGGGTGTTACAAGTTGTTTTTCTTCGAAGAAGTCTTTTCGAGTCACGAGACCGAGGGACTCCTCCCACTTCGGTTCCATTGCGCATGGGCGTCGACTCCATCTTAGATTGTTTTTTTTCCGCCATCGGATTCGGACGTGTTCCTTTTCGCTCCGTGTTTCGGGTCGGAAAGTTAGTCAGAATCAACGGAAAATTTGTCGGTATTGTTTCGTTCGGTATCGGGATAGTTAGGGCAAATCGACACCGAGCCTTACAGAGCTCCGGTAACCCTTCGGGGTATTTTCGATCCCCCGTCGGGGCTTGGTCGGCCCGACCGCGTGCAACATCGAGACTGATGGAACGGACCCCGTTCCGATTCTGTCCTAAATGCCACAGTAAATATCCTTATACAGACCAACATTTGGTCTGTAACTTGTGCCTGTCCCCCGAGCACAAGGAAGAGTCGTGTGAGGCCTGTCGCACGTTTCGGTCGAGAAAAACGCTCAGGGACCGAAGAGCCAGGAGGTTGCAGATGGCTTCCACGCCGACAGGACAACAAGGGTTCGAGGAGGAGGAAGAAGAAGAAACTTTCTCCATCCGCGATTCGGATTCCGAAGAATTCGATGTCGACGAGCAACCAACCGTGAGTAAGACGTCGAAAGAAAGATCACACGAGAAAACAGACAAAGCCCAGGGGACGCCACTGCCAACAGGCCATGGCATAACCCATAAAGTAGGTGACCGTCTATCGGCACCGAAAAAGGGCGAGCCGGTGCCAAAGTCGTCCGACTCAGGTCGAGACACAGGCACGCAACACTCTCGGGACCGAGAGAGTGGTGCAGAAAAGGCTCGACACCGAGATAGCGGCACCGAAGCTACTCGACACAGAGACAGCGGCACCGAAGATGGTCGGCACCGAGAGGCCAAGACACCGAAAAAGAGAAAGATCTCGTCGGAGCCGAAAACAACTAAAGACACGGTTTCGGTGCCAAAACACCCGGCAACCGAACCAAAAACCAGTTCCTACTCAGAGGAACAATCACTTTCCTCCCAACTAAAAAGACACAGATTTGAGGAGGAATTACAAACTACAGAGGTAGATCACACGCAACAGCGGATCTTTATCCAAAGGGGTACAGGGAAAATCAGCACTCTTTCCCCAATCAGAAGGAAAAGGAAGCTTGACTTCCAGCAACAAGACAAGCCACCACAAGCAAAGGTGGTAAAGGGGCAACTCCACCACCCTCTCCACCCCAGTCAACTCATGTATCACCGGCACAGACTCCATCACCAGCTCATACCACCATGAGCCAGGATGATCAGGCAGCATATGGGACCTCTATGATGCTCCAGTATCGGACAATAGCCCAGAGTCGTACCCAACTAAACCCTCACCACCTGAGGACAGTACAGCATATGCACAGGTGGTAGCTAGGGCAGCCGAATTTCATAATGTATCTACATTCGGAGCCTATTGAGGATGACTTCCTCTTTAACACCCTGTCCTACACCCACAGCCATACAGCCATTATCAAAGCCTTCCCATGCTCCCGGGAATGCTCAGGCACGCTAAACAGATTTTCAAGGAGCCTGTTAAAAGCAGAGCAATAACTCCAAGGGTGGAGAAAAAATACAAGGCACCGCCCACAGACCCTGCTTTTATTACTTCACAACTGACACCAGATTCAGTAGTCGTAGGAGCAGCTCGTAAAAGAGCCAACTCGCAGACATCAGGCGACGCACCACCTCCGGACAAGGAGAGCCACAAGTTTGATGCAGCTGGGAAAAGGGTTGCGGCACAAGCTGCAAATCAGTGGCGCATCGCCAACTCGCAAGCACTCCTAGCGCGATACGACAGGGCCCATTGGGACGAGATGCAACATCTCATCGAGCACCTCCCCAAAGAATTCCAGAAACGAGCGAAACAAGTGGTTGAAGAGGGGCAAAATATCTCCAACAACCAAATACGTTCTTCTATGGATGCAGCAGATACAGCTGCAAGAACAATAAATACTGCTGTGACAATAAGGAGGCACGCATGGCTGCGCACATCTGGTTTCAAACCTGAGATACAACAGGCAGTGCTCAATATGCCGTTCAATGAACAGCAATTGTTTGGCCCAGAAGTGGACACTGCAATTGAAAAATTGAAGAAGGACACTGACACAGCCAAAGCCATGGGCGCACTCTATTCCCCGCAGGGCAGAGGCACATTTGGCACATTTCGCAAAACAACTTTCAGAGGAGGGTTTCGAGGTCAAGCCACAGAAGTCAGCACCTCACAAACAAGACCACCTACCTACCAGGGACAATATCAAAGGGGTGGCTTTCGAGGCCAATACAGAGGGGGCCAATTCCCAAGAAACCGGGGAAAGTTTCAGGGTCCCAAAAACCCTCAAAATAAACAGTGACTCACAAGTCACACAACCCCTTCACACAACACCAGTGGGGGGGAGACTAAGCCAGTTCCACAAATCATGGGAGGAAATAACAACAGACACTTGGGTCTTAGCAATTATCCAACATGGTTATTGCATAGAATTTCTCCAACTACCTCCAAACGTCCCACCGAAAACACACAATATGTCAAAACACCATATAGACCTTCTAGGACTAGAAGTTCAAGCATTACTGCAAAAAGACGCAATAGAATTAGTACCAAAAACACAAAAGAACACAGGAGTTTACTCACTGTACTTTCTAATACCGAAAAAGGACAAAAGTCTGAGACCAATATTGGATCTCAGAACACTAAACACCTACATCAAATCAGACCACTTTCACATGGTCACGTTACAAGACGTAATACCACTACTGAAACAGCAAGACTACATGACAACGTTAGATCTAAAAGACGCGTATTTCCATATACCGATACATCCCTCGCACAGGAAATACCTAAGGTTCGTATTCAAAGGAATACATTACCAATTCAAAGTGTTGCCATTCGGAATAACAACAGCGCCAAGAGTCTTTACAAAATGTCTAGCAGTAGTAGCTGCACATATCAGGAGGCAGCAAATACACGTGTTCCCGTACCTAGACGATTGGTTAATCAAAACCAACTCGCTAACAAAGTGTTTACACCACACAGATTATGTTATACAAACCCTTTACAAACTGGGTTTCTCCATCAACTATGCAAAGTCACACCTTCTGCCGTGTCAAACATAGCAATACTTAGGAGCGACAATCAACACAACAAAAGGGATAGCCACTCCAAGTCCACAAAGGGTTAAAAATTTTCACAAGGTGATACAAGCTATGTATCCAACACAAAAGATACATGCAAAGATGGTAATAAAACTCCTAGGCATGATGTCCTCATGCATAGCCATTGTCCCAAACGCAAGATTGCACATGCAGCCCTTACAACAGTGCCTAGCATCACAATGGTCACATGCACAGGGTCAACTTCTAGATCTGGTGTTGATAGACCGCCAAACATACATCTCGCTTCTATGGTGGAACAGTACAAATTTAAACAAAGGGCGGCCTTTCCAAGCCCCAGTGCCACAATACGTGATAACAACAGATGCTTCCATGACAGGGTGGGGAGCACACCTCAATCAACACAGCATCCAAGGACAATGGGACGTACATCAAAGAAAGTTTCATATAAATCACCTAGAATTGTTAGCAGTATTTCTAGCGTTGAAAGCATTCCAACCAATGATAACCCACAAATACATTCTTGTCAAAACAGACAACATGACGACAATGTATTATTTAAACAAACAGGGGGGAACACACTCGACACAGTTGTGTCTCCTAACACAAAAAATATGGCATTGGGCAATTCACAACCACATTCGCCTAATAGCACAGTTTATTCCAGGGATCCAGAACCAGCTAGCAGACAATCTCTCTCGGGATCACCAACAGGTCCACGAATGGGAAATTCACCCCCAAATCCTGAACACTTACTTCCAAATTTGGGGAACACCTCAAATAGATCTATTTGCAACAAAAGAAAACGCAAAATGCCAAAACTTCGCATCCAGGTACCCACACCGGCTATCTCAAGGCAATGCTCTATGGATGAATTGGTCAGGGATATTTGCGTACCCTTTTCCCCCTCTCCCTCTCCTTCCATATCTAGTAAACAGATTGAGTCAAAACAAACTCAAACTCATACTAATAGCACCAACATGGGCAAGACAACCTTGGTATACCACACTACTAGACCTGTCAGTAGTACCTCATGTCAAACTACCCAACAGGCCAGATCTGTTAACACAACACAAACAACAGATCAGGCATCCAAACCCAGCATCGCTGAATCTAGCAATTTGGCTCCTGAAATCCTAGAATTTGGACACTTGAACCTCACACAAGAGTGTATGGAGGTCATAAAACAAGCTAGAAGGCCATCCACTAGACACTGCTATGCAAGTAAATGGAAAAGATTTGTTTGTTACTGCCATAATAATCAAGTCCAACCATTGCATGCATCTCCAAAAGATGTAGTAGGATATTTACTACATCTACAAAAATCAAATCTAGCTTTCTCTTCCATAAAAATACATCTCGCAGCAATATCTGCTTACCTGCAGATTACTCATTCAACTTCCCTATTTAGAATACCTGTCATTAAAGCGTTTATGGAGGGCCTAAAGAGAATTATACCACCAAGGACACCACCTGTTCCTTCATGGAACCTCAACATTGTCTTGACAAGGCTCATGGGTCCACCTTTCGAACCCATGCATTCTTGTGAAATGCAATACTTAACGTGGAAAGTTGCATTTCTCATTGCCATCACATCTCTAAGAAGAGTAAGTGAAATACAGGCGTTTACCATACAAGAACCATTTATTCAAATACACAAAAATAAGGTTGTTCTAAGAACAAATCCAAAATTCTTACCAAAGGTTATCTCACCTTTCCACTTAAACCAAACAGTGGAATTACCAGTGTTCTTCCCACAGCCAGATTCAATAGCTGAAAGAGCACTACATACATTAGACATCAAGAGAGCGCTAATGTACTACATTGACAGGACAAAAGAAATTAGGAAAACAAAACAACTATTTATTGCCTTCCAAAAACCTCATACAGGAAATCCAATTTCAAAACAAGGTATCGCCAGATAGATAGTAAAGTGCATCCAAACCTTCTATCTTAAAGCAAAGAGAGAACTGCCTATTACACCAAAGGCACACTCAACCAGAAAGAAAGGTGCTACTATGGCCTTTCTAGGAAATATTCCAATGACCGAAATATGTAAGGCAGCAACATGGTCTACGCCTCATACATTTACTAAACACTACTGTGTAGATGTGTTATCTGCACAACAGGCCACAGTAGGACAAGCCGTACTAAGAACTTTATTTCAAACTACTTCAACTCCTACAGGCTGAACCACCGCTTTTGGGGAGATAACTGCTTACTAGTCTATGCACAGCATGTGTATCTGCAGCAACACATGCCACCGAACTGAAAATGTCACTTACCCAGTGTACATCTGTTCGTGGCATTAGTCGCTGCAGATTCACATGCGCCCACCCTCCTCCCCGGGAGCCTGTAGCCGTTTAGAAGTAGATCTTGAACATTTGTACATTTGTAAATATATTACATTAAACCTTAATTTTGTACATACGTATTTATTCCATTGCATGGGCACTATTATTAGCATACACAACTCCTACCTCACCCTCTGCGGGGAAAACAATCTAAGATGGAGTCGACGCCCATGCGCAATGGAACCGAAGTGGGAGGAGTCCCTCGGTCTCGTGACTCGAAAAGACTTCTTCGAAGAACAACAACTTGTAAGACTCCGACCCAACACCAGACGGCGGACTATGCACAGCATGTGTATCTGCACAGCATGTGAATCTGCAGCGACTAATGCCACGAACAGATGTACACTGGGTAAGTGACATTTTCATTATGGCACAGATTGTCTGTGTACGAAGTTGTAGGCCTGTGACAACAGCTTGCTTTCATTTGTCCTCCTTTTAAAACTTGGATACATGAGAAGCTGTTTTTATGACAGCATTGCTGCGTAGCTTAGTCAATACATTCTTAATTTAATAATTTTAAAAATATAAATTTTTCGTACACAGTTGATTTTAAAAGAGAAACGTTAAGCAGTTATTGCCTTTTCAGTGATATTTTTTATGCTTTATCTGAAAGGTTTCTTCGATTGGATTGTAATGGTTTTCTGGGAACCCACTCCTGGGTGTGACTATCCAGTGTTTATGAATTTAATAGAGATGCCCTTAATAGCACTGCAGTTACTGATAACTTTTTTTCCTTTATAACTTTTAATATGGAAAATCAAGGCAAAGGCCCATCAGAACATATTATGCCCCCATTGCTTTCAGGTATTGAGAAGCCAATATTCAAGCGAGAAATGGTTACAGCACACGCTAGCAGGCTAGGTGACAACTAAAGTCTTCAGTACGGGGATGCCACTGCAAGGCAGTGCATGGAATACATTCAGTAACCATAACTGCCTGGCCTGTAGTTAAAATCAAAATAGACAGTGGAGCAAGCAGAGTTGTAGTGGCTTTCTTAAATATGATTAACATTCACAACCTTCCTGCCCGTTATTGCTACTTTTTCTATTCATAGTTGATGAATACTTCAAAGATCCCAAGAGCTGCAGTTCTCCATCATTCGTTGCTTTCAGTGATTCATATGTGAACTTCTCTTCTCACCAACTAGTGGTTAGAGATCTTAAATGGCCTCCATACTTGGAGTCTTCCACGTTGGCTGCAGCAGACAATGCTCCAATATGGGGAATACAATTTTTGTGTGTAAAATGTGTTGATTAATTCCAGATAGATGGCAGAAAATCATTCAAAGCATGTTAGTGCGTAAGGTACCAATACTTGACAATTAACTACTGATAAGTAAAACCTGTACTCTTCAAATGCCCTCGGACATTCCACCCCAACTGTAGCCTAATGCATTTACTGTCTGCAGCACATAGAGGTGTATCCCTTGAGCATTTTAGACCAATAAACTAATCTGTATATGATCAAAACCTAACCAAAATGAAAGTTTTTAGGAACGTAAACTGTTCAGTAAATCGAGCCCAACAACAGCAACAAATCTGGGGAGACCGCACTAAAGGGTGTCTCCTCCTTTACAGATAGTCACATCCTGGATGGCAGTGAAGGACTTAGTATTCCTAAATTCATTGGAGTCTTTGTGTTATTTTACATTTGATTTTGTCTGCTTTGACTATCATCTGCATTTTGCCTCTCTTTCACAAGCTTCTAATTATGTCTTTCTTATTGTTTAGGGGTTTGGTACCTCTGCACAATGCTTGCTCTTATGGGCACTATGAAGTAGCAGAGCTGTTAGTGAGGCATGGCGCATCAGTAAATGTGGCAGACCTATGGAAATTCACCCCTCTCCATGAAGCAGCCGCAAAAGGAAAATATGAAATCTGCAAGCTTCTTCTGAAAGTATGTAATTGAAGTTGTGGTTAATTATGTAAAATTGCCAGTTCAAATACATTATAAAATACATGCACACAAAGTATTTCTCACTGTACAAATAACTTGACCTGATTGGGGGTGGGTGTGAAGATGTTGCTTTAAGTTAACGTTTTATTTTGCATCATAGGATCTTCATTGATGACAATGCTAGCATAATCTCTCCCTGCGTGTGTGCACCCCAGTACATTTTAAATCTGTATTTGTCCATATAACAATATGGTGGGTACCGATATCCATCTGAAGTGGAGCACCCCTATAAGCCTATCGAAGGCAGAAACTACAAAAAACCCCAAGACAATTTTTAAACTGCAAATGCAAAACATCAAAGGTTGGCCTGACTTTTTGTGAAAATGTTTCAGCCTGATATGCTTACTCTATGAAGGAGTGAAGTAAAAGACTTCTGTGCATTTAAGAGTCCAAGAGCGTCCACTACCTATAATGTATCTCACTGGCAGTTGTCTTCCTCAGAAAGGTCTTTTTTCTGACTCTTGAGAGAAGGATCGTAGAACAGTGAGGTTTCACACCCCTGTTTGTTCTGGTCTTTTCCTTCTGTTTGTCTTCTTCACTCATCATATTTACATTTCATCCTAAACTATTCTTGGCTTTTCTGAAGATTTGTCATTTTCATCTGTCAAAATCCCTAAACTCTTCTTTAAGTTCCCATCCTATGATTTATTTTTTCTGCCTCTTTTAGCCTACATTCATTTTAGTCTCTACCTTCTCCACGATTGGAATGGCCCAGGTTTTCATTTGGTGTCAAAACAGACATCTGTGTCCATGCTGGGTAGCAGACCGGTTTCTTTTGTGACTCCTGCACCACCACTTCAGGACGTACCATGCTTGCTGTCTAGGAGCTTTTGTACTCCTGTGAAAAGTAGATGATGAACATCTAGTGACTGATCATACAAGAAGGGGGTGTGGCGTAATGGCGAGAGCTGCCGCCTTCGGATCTTGGGGAACCAGGTTTGAAACTCTGCGTCGGCTCAACGTCCTGTGATTCTGGGAAAATCACTTAATCTCCCTATGCTCACAATTCAGCGTCTTGAGACCCTCATAGGTGATTTGTCACGCTGTACAAATCTTGCATTAGTATACTTGATTTATCTGTTGCTGTCTCATGCTGCTGCTTCGAGGAGAATCTCATAAGTGGATGACAGCACGACATCTCACAGCGTTTTAGTGAAAAGAGTAAATTAACTAAACATGCTTGTGGAAGCACCTTAAACATCCATTTCGAATATACTGGAAATAGTTTAACCAAGAGCATCTCCAAACCTGTTACTTTGCTTGGTCCCAGCTCCCCTGGAGATAAGTTCTTGATACCAGCAACTGTCAAAGATCACACCAAAGCTGCAAAAGAAGTAAAAACACCGCCATTAGGATCCAGGATTCTTGATATCGGATTCGAAGTCATACTCTGTGATCATCACCTAGTTCAGAAAACATCCTGCATCGTCCACAGAGACCACTGCCCCTTCTGAAAGAGAATGCAAAAGAAGTGATTGAGAGGAAAATGTGCTACACTGTGGCCACAGCATTACAAAATTAGAGTGCTACAACCCTTTTTGGCAGATGTCACAAAGAAATATGGGATGGAAGGAAGCCATTTATAGAAGACCTCCCTAAAGCATATACAGCAGGATTTCAAGGGAATGCTCACTGAAGGCTCACTAGTGTCATCAAGTCCTAAGTGCAACTGTTGATGGGGCAGATATGGTTGCTACATGCTATTATCATGGGGTGTCACTCCACAAATTATTCAGGTTAATACTGATCATACTAAAACCGGATGTACGTAAAAAATACATCACTCTTCCTTTTTCTAGTGCCAAGCTATGTGGTAAGCACACAAGGAAGAAATGATTTCAGTGACAAATGAAGTGGGGACCCTACAAGCTGTTGGACTGGAAGAAAGAAACTATGTTCAAAAAGCTTTTCAAGCCAAAGGTCACCCAGTATTACCTGCATTGGGTTCAGTTTCATCGTTGGTAATATCACACACTAAATCACCAACAGCAAGGTCAAAGGTATCCTTACAGCAACAAAACATAGAAGCAAAAATAAACAACTCCAGGACATATTTCTAGAGGATGATACCCTTCCAGAAACAGTAATTGACAACCAAGATCCCACCCCACTCCATTCAACTCTCGGGTAGGAATGGGTGTGTGGATTTTTGCGGTAACTTGCCATTTGGCAGAGTGGATTCTTGTAACTTTGGACAAGCTGGTGCTGAACATAGTGAATCGAGGTTGCACTTAAAGGCCAGACCACCACTTGCATCCTCAAAATCATCTTCAAAAAATCAATTTACCATCTTAAGAAAGGAAACCTCAATCCTGCTAAAAGCAAATTACAAAAAAGAGATTCGCGCTGTACAGCTGGCTCTGTCCTGGCCAAAAAGTCAAGGAGTATACTCAGTATATTTCCCGGTCTGCACGGAAGCATCAAAAGTGTACAGTCCTTTATTTGACTTATATTTTCTTAGCAAACTTATAAGAAAGGAAAATTTCAGATTGGTAGCGTTACAGAATTTTTTTTGTCTGCTGAAGAGAGATTGGATTCGGGCAATAGATGTCCAAGACGCATATTTCAACATTCATTAGCGTAAACCGCAAAAAGTTTGCCAATCAATATATTCATTAGTCGTACCATTCGGTCTGAAGTCATCCCCTCACTTGTTCTCAAATTGCATGGTAGTTGTGGTAGCACAGCTGAGGAAAAAAAGATTGTTAATTTATTCATGCAATCACATTAAACTAATGCAAGATTTTTGGGAAACTGTTTCCGTCCCCGAAGACTAGATCTCCAGATACACATGCATTATTCAAGAATGACACCAGTGCCATGCCTAGCTCATCTTGTAGGCGCACTAGACGCCAACAAAGGAAAAGTGGTTCCTTCAGAGGAGAGGCTGTTATTATTCATAAACAAATGTCATGTACTGCCAAACAATGATTTATCCACTGTTCATCAAATATTACTTCTAGGGTCCATTGCGTCTGCATCTGTATTGTGCCAAATATAAGGTTCCATGTGAGGCCATTGCAGCACTGCTTTGAAGATTGATGGCCTCAGAGATAGGACAGGTTGTGGCAAGGCAGTCTCTGACATGGTGGTGCAAATGGACACATTTTTTAGAAGGTTTCTTTCCAGCGAAAGACACCAATAGCAACTGTTGTCACAAATACATCTCAAATTGGTTGAGGAGCTCACCCAGTGGGTTTTTGCATCCAGGAACAATGGACAGAGAAAGAAGGCTCATGTCACATCAGCTTTCTGGAATTACAGGTGGTCCACTTGGGTCTGAAAATATTTCTTCCTTCAGTGCGGTCAGATATTACCTAGATCTAGATGAACAATACCATTACAGTGCTCTCTTTTCAACAAAGGAAGCACAAGATAATGGACTCTCTCACTGGAAGCTCACACAGTCTGTCAGTGGGCATTATCAATAGGTCTAACACTGACAGCAGTTCACATCCTGGAAACGCAGAACCAACATGCAGAATTTCTCACTCGACTTTACAAAAACCATTACTGGGTTTTAGATGAGATACCATTACTAAGCATCTTCTCTAGGCCTATGTGTCACAAGTTAAAGCTAAATATGCTGATACTTCCCGTCCACAACTCCAGAACAAAGATCAATGGGAAATGCTATTTCCTTTTAATATACAGGTCAAAGATAGTATTCAGTGCTTTTCCACTCCTCATTCTGAAAGTACTTCTGAAGTTAAACATTCAGGCCAAAATGATTCTAATCGCACCTCACTGGTTGAGATAGTGGTTATACCCAGATCTCCTCCTGATGTCAATTGCTCTCTACAAGAGACTGCAGCACAAACAAAACCTGCTCACCAGACTGCAGAGGCAAATTCAATGCCAGCATGTAACATCTTTGAACTTGACAGCATGGCTTCTGAACACTGAAAGTCATGGAGAAAAGGAAGTTCCATTTTTCCATGCTACAATGTGAGTCGAACGTAGTGTTTATATGAGACCCATTAGTTACAGTAGGGGGGACAGTACCGATGTTAAGTTGATTTGCTTGATTAATTCACAATATATAAATCACTGTGAACAAATTGTTGAAATATCCACTGTTTTAGATCGAAAAAGATCTTTGAAAAAAAAGTGCATCTAGTCAGAAAAGTGTATAAGAATTTTTCAGAATAGATTTCTTTCTTCAAAATAACTGTGATCAAAGATTTTTTGGAAGGTGTTAAAATGTTCCCTGCTGTAAGAAAACCAATGCCTCCTTGAGAGCTCAGTCTGGTCTTGTCCAGACTAATGCGTTCAAGCGCTATCAGTGTTAGAACCATTGACCATTTTTAATGCAGTGTAGTCTTTAAATTGTGAGGAAATGTGGTGTGTTATTTGGTGTGGTTGTGACACCTCGCAGTGTAATACACTTAACTCCTTTAGGACCATTTGGTTTAGCTTGTCAAATCTTGAGCTCAACCTTTGGTAGCTGTGGTTCAGAAGAGCAAGGCTTACACAAAGCAACTAGTGTAAAGCATTTAAACAGCGCCAACAAATTTGAATCAGAAATTGACAAGACACTCAAATCTAGTGCCAATTTATAAAAATAGACTTTATTTGATGTACTTAAGACACCACAAAGAAAAAGATCCACAGGAGGGTTCTGGAGATAAAGTATTGACAAGGTATATTAAATCAAAGCATTTCACTCGACTGCGAATAAGCATTGGCAAATTCACCGAATATGACTCTAAAAAACTCTTTCACCAAAAATTTGGGCTAGTTCAATTGTGGCCACTAATAATTACTTTGTGACCAACTCCAATAAGGAGCCAATCAGGAGGACGAACAAGGTCCTTAGAATCAGTTACCTCTACACGTGAAGCAGTCTTCAGGCAGTTCCAAGGACTCTGTTTTGCAACGTATTACTACAGAAGTGGTTCTAGTACAAAGGATCAAGGATGCTGAACATGCACAAAGATACTGTTAATGCGATACAGTTGATGGTGGTCTTCCTGTGACTACTCCTCGGTCCACGAAGGGGGTGAGGTGGTCCTCATCATCTCTGGCGGGGCTTGTAAACGTCCAGCCGCCACGGGGTTACCAATCACCTGATATCGTGGTCACGGTCATTTACTTCCCTGGGCGATAACTCAGCTTCTGGGTGACCAAGCTACACTCCGATGACTCTCCCGGGGTCAGCAAACTTGGGTGCAACTTTAGGCTGTTGTGTCCTGGTATCTGGTGCTGTACGGTGGCATCTGAAGATTCCAGGCTACCAACTTGCCAATGCAAGCTTCCCAGCTGTTGTGGCCCTGTTCTGTGAAGCCAGGAGACTCCAAGAGTCTGTTGGGTCATCTCTAGACTTCGGCAGGGAGCTGAAGACGACTTCACCACGAGCAGGACACAGCAGGCAAAGTCCTTCTGTGCGAGCCACTAGGTTCAGCAGGTGCAATCCATGCCAGTGCAGCCTCTTTGCCAGTTCCAAAGTGCAGTCTTTTTTCCAGTTCACTCAAGATCCGAGTTCTGCGTCCCCTGTTTATCTTCAACCCTCTGGTTAGATGAAGTCAGTAGCTAATGCGCTACTTGGTTTCTTCCCTACTGCTGACGACTTCCTGGGAAGTTTGGCATCTGACTATCCCAAGGTGCACCATTCTGTCCATTCCCAAGTTGGCAGAACACCTCTCTCGACCTCCAGACCTCCCTAACCCAACTCAGAGTTGTGGCTACCAAGGGGAAGCTGCACACCCCTGAAAAAACTGTTTCAGAACAGGTTTCCTTTTTCTGTCCCATTTGCCAGCTAGTCTGCCTAAACAATGGGATGCACCTCTCCCAAATGTCCCATTTGCTCTTCGAAGACTACTTCATCCTTGAAGCTCTCCTTTTGGGCCAACATCTGTATAGCTTCCTGCAGGATGAAGATTCCACCCCTCTCCAGGAAAGCCCTTATTGTCTCCTTTCCTGGGAGTCGGTAGCACGTCTCCCTAGGAGGGCAAAAAGCTGTCTTGGGTTCAAGCTTCTTGTGTAACTGCTAAGAGCAGAGGAGATTGAAGGCAACACAGTGACAACTTTGTAAAAGTTACATTAATTTCGACTTGAGAAGCAAGTCGGGCTTAATGTGACAAGTTGTTTGATACCCTGGGGTACCAACTTTGGTTGCGCTGGTCAGGAGTTAGCACAGCTGAGGGGTCAGAAGGTAATCCTGTACTGGCCAACCGGGCAACCAAGTCTTTCCACTGTAAAAATGACAGTTTTGTGTTTTTACTGCCAGAACATATAAAATACATGTTTGTCCCATGAAATAAACTGCACCCTGCCTTAGGGCGTGGTAAGCCTGCCATAGGGATGACTTACACATGTCTCAGAGGGACATTTGAATTTCCAGTGGCTTTAAATGGCATAGTAAGGCTAGCAGTTCAAACTGCTCTTCCAGTCTGCAGTTGTGGACTGGAAGGCTTGTTTTACCTTTTTTACTCCCAGTGCTGCAATACCAGGGGTGACTCTAACTTACAGGCCCTGAGCACTATATATATACTAGTGACTTACAGGAAAGTTACCCTAGGTCTATTTGTTATAGCCCATGTAGCATACATGTGTTTGGGTCCGGGCACTGGTGCTGAGGTCTGGTTAGCAGCATAAAGGGCACTTAGAGTTGAAAAGCCAGCAGCATCAGACCACCTGGTGTGACCATACAAAGAGGCATTTTGTTACAAGAACACATCCATCCTTCCTACCCACAGCTTTTTTGAGTTTCATATAAATCAGTCTATAACTTTACATGTATTTTCTGCCAATCTGTCCACTCCACTCTAGCAAAAAGATCCCTACATTCTTTGGATGTTTGGACAGTATTTGTTTTTTATCTGGATACGAGTAAGAGACTTAGGTAGGTTAACCAAATTAATTATGGTCATATACAACAAGATATAGCCGCTTGTAAACAATCTATTTACAGATGTATTGTAGCTTGCATTTCCCTATGCAATAAAGTAGAACAAAAATTGCCTCCAGGTAGACCTAAAGCATATTAAACTATAGGGAAAGCATCAACAACAGCTTTGCTTAGGAATGTACTCTTAACCAATATTTGCAAGCCCGTCACTTAGAAATGAGTACACACCTCAGTAATGTACCATTATGCAGATACGGATAGACAGGCTGACGCAAGCGTAGGTCAAGTCACCCTAAAAATCTGTGTGGCTAAGAATGAACTACTACAGGTTGCCATAAGCTTTTCTTATGAGTATTATTTTGTGTGCCTAACCGCTGCAAATCCTATCTCATCACATCTCGTAGTTTGCTGTTGTAGTTTAGTGTTTGACTATGAGTACAATTTCTATGATTCAGAAGAAATGGTTAAATGTAGATCTGTTTTTGCATCGTTTGAATCATTGTTAGTCATAAACAGCACACCTGCCTACCTTGCTGGGGTTCTCTTGGGTGTCCGAATTTCAATGTAATCTTCATTTGGATATTTTATTACTTTTTCTTTAAAAAAGGACTGCTTAAACAAGGTATCTGCCATTGAAATACATAATTGGTAACAGAAGTGCCTGGACTCAGCAGTCTTTTCTCTACAACTTCATAATGTAAGCCTATTAGGCTGCAACTTTTTTCACACAGTGTTAAGTCTTACATGTTTTACATTTCAAATGCTGCAGTACATTTTTAAAATAGACTCTGAGCATTTTGTAGTCTACATTTTTGAAAAATGTTTGCCTTACAGAAGCTTCTGGAGGGTGCGCCACTTCATCCAGTCATATGAATATTGGCAGTTTATAGAGACTTTTATATGGACAGATATGGATTTAAAGTGTTTTGGCTACAGCACACAGCTGGGAAGCTTTCTAGAATTTATGAATTTAATGAGGAGACTATCATGCAAAACCAGGGCTACAAGTAAATTATTTCTTTTTTATTATGTACAATAAGACATCCCATGATACAGCTTTCTAATGTTCATAGCACACTTTATTCATGAGAAGCTTGTCAAATGGCAGTAATCTGGGACTGTTACTGAACTGATTCCATTTTTGGACTGAAGATTTAGTTTTAATTTACATATTTAAACGTAAATTGGGAAAAATATTATCTTACAGAGGTTGTATAGTAGTATACTTTTTGATTTGTACTTTTGTTTTAAATTTCTTTTAGCATGGAGCGGATCCAACCAAAAAGAACAGAGATGGTAACACCCCATTAGACTTGGTAAAAGAAGGCGACACTGACATTCAGGACTTATTAAGGGGGGATGCTGCCTTACTTGATGCTGCTAAAAAGGGGTGCTTGGCGAGAGTACAGAAGTTATGTACACCAGAAAACATTAACTGTCGGGATACCCAGGGAAGGAATTCTACCCCACTGCATCTAGCAGGTACGTTTGGCATTTTGCTGAATGTGAACTTCCATTCAGTTCACTGAACCACTGTATTTCTGAAGGTACAGTACCTATAACACCTATAATAGAAGTAAAAGGAGCAGGTAAACATTTTCTACCCAATTGCAGCTTAGCAATAAGTTGTACAGAGCCTGCATCCTTCTTTCTTGTTTTGTTTGCAAATGCTATAAATTGATTTTTATAAAGATGGATCGTATAAAGCAACAATAAAAAAAAAAAATACGTATGCTAAAAATGCAGCATCGGTCTGCTGCAAGCATGCTTTCTGATACAGACATCTAACAACAGATTCCACACCTAAGAATATTCCCCAGGCATCAGACTGGATCTAGAAAATCTTGAGCAGTGCCTCTGCACACTGGTAGGTGGCATCGATTTGTTCTACATCAGTTTTGTTCGAATTGGAAGTGTCATGCGTGGTGCCTATATAGGAGTCAACCCAGCAAATCTGACATTTTCTTTCTTTGAACACCAACACAGAGAGCTACATCAGTCACTTTTTGACCACTCTTTTTGACAACTCTTTTTTTGAGCTTTGGTCTCAGTGTGCTAGGGACGTCTCCCAACAAGCACATGCGGTTTAAGGCATGTAAGGAATGTTAGACAGACGTCAGTCTCTGATCCTCACTTGGTTTGCTCTTGTTATATACACACCCATGCACACACACCTCTTAAAAAAAATATGAACATATCACCTATTTCCTAAGTGAGAATCGCCATTTTTTCTAAACTTAAACGGTAAATACCACCCTACTTACTTCCCTCTGCGTCTAGAGAGGCTAACCTTTTCAACTATGCGTCCTTCAGACCAAAGAGTGACTTCTGAATATTAGATCCAGGGTAGTAATTTGAGTGTCCAGATTGTTGTTAGAGGCACATTTTAACAACATCAGCCTTCCCACTTTCCCTCTAGGTTAAATTATTATACATTCATCAACAGCCCCCAATTTCGAATTACCCAAATTGACTACATGTAACTCGTCATTAGGAATAGCAAGCTAACCAGTTATGCTGCGCCCAATTAATCAACAATATTCCATTCAAAAAAGGTACATGCAACGGCCACCCCCGGTCATTTTTCTCTGCCCTCAGAAAAGATAACCTTTTCAAACCGTGCTTGTTGGAAGCAGGTCTGGTGTGTGGTGGACACCTGTGGTGTTGCGCCTTATACCAGGTCCAGGCAACCCCTAGTAGCTAGTGAGCCAGTGTCTAGGAAGGGCTCTCTAGTGGTAGCTTTGGTGAGCAGACTTATCTAGGAGGAGTGTAAAGCACTTGCAATACCGCAGTAACTTATCCCCCTTGAAAGGAACCTCACAGTGATGTGAAAATGAAGGTACTTATTTACAGTAGCACTGAAGTAGATTACTTATAGGCAGTCCCTCAACTGTAGGTAAGTACACACTATATATACACGGTAAGTATTAGGAATTAGCATACAAAAACAAGCATTGGCAAGAAATAGAAAACAGCTAGGACCATATTTTGTGTGTGTGTGGGGGGGGGGGCACACCATATACTAAAATAGTGGAATGCGAAGTGAAGCCCCCCCATCCAAGGATGTGAAATAGTTGGAAGGGAGCTGGGAGAATTTGGGACCACCGAAGGTGAGTACCTAGATGACCTCCGGCAACCAGGAGAGCAGAGGTAAGTTACCTGGTCTTCCAAAGACTAACAAGGGGACTTTGAAAAGGAAGATTGCAAGAACACAACCAGCCCAGTGAACCCAATGGTGGATTCCGGAAGAAGAGGACCTGCAAGAAAAAGGTACAGAGTCCAGTCCACGCAGGAGTGTCCAGGTGGGGCAGGAGCCACTGCCCACCCTTCCATGGGTGAAGATCCGGGTCGACGGTGGAGGATGAAGATCAGCTGTTTAGCCCAGGAGCTGCAGAGGAGGCCCACAAGTCATGGAGATGTTGTCCCACAATGGACATCGGGTCGCAGGCAGGTTGGTCGTCAGGAGGACCACCAACAAGCCTTGGCAAGTGCCACTCTGGACAGAAGAGGATTTGCAGAGCTGAAAAGGACCAGCAAGGTCCATGGGACTCCACCCTTGGAGAGGAGTCTGTTCCTCAGCAGTCGGGAGAGCTAACAGAAGCAGGTGTAACCCCCCCAGAGGCCACCCACTGGCAGCAGGCACAGTAAGTTGCAGTGAGGCTCAGTCAGCACACCTGGAGAGGATTTCGCTGGAGAAGCAGAGAGGAGACTGTCCTTGAAAGGGTGAAGTGCCGGAGGCAGGGGCTACGTGGTGCCTGAAGATCCCTTGGAGCAGGAGTCGGGTTGGACAGAAGGCAGAGAGGACCAAGAGGGCCACTCAAAGCCACCACCTCTGTTGGAGGATCAACTCAGTTCCCGTGGGGAGCAGATCCCAGCTGCAGGACGTTGTTACCTTAAGTGCCTGCGGATGAAGGGGAGTGACTCCTTCACTCCAAAGGAGATTCCTTCTTGCTTCTTTGGTGCAGCTGAAGTCTTACTGACCCCAGAGGTTGCACAGCCATGGAAATGTTGCAATTGCTGGAAGGAGCTGGGGAAACAATGTTGCAGGCTTGTTTGGTTCCTGTGAACTCCAGCAGCAGTTCTGGCGGCCAGGAGCAGGAGAGGTCGATGCAGAGGAGTCCTGGTGCAGTCCTGCACACTGAATCGGAGTCCCTAAATAGCCCTAAAAGGGGGCATGGTCACTCTGCTGGGTGACCACTTATAAGAGGCGGTCACTGACGTCCGTCACCTGTCCTGACCAACCAGATGCTCCCAGGGGCCTCTGCACATCTTGTTTCCAAGATGGCAGAATGAAGTGGTGTAGGAAAATGGCTCCTTGTTGCAGTTACCCCCCAACCACCTTTTGCCTTTTGATGCTGACGTGACTGTGTGTGTGCTGGGACCCTGCTAACCAGGCCCCAGCACCAGTGTTTTTTCACCAAAAATGTACCATTGTTTCCACAATTGGCACACCTCTGGCACACAGGTAAGTCCCTTGTAAAAGGTCCCAGTGGTACCAAGGGCCCTGTGACCAGGGAAGGCCCCTGAGGGCTGCAGCATATGTTGTACCACCTTAAGGGACCCCTCACCTAACACATGCATACTGCCATTGCAGATTGTGTGTGTTGGTGGGGAGAAAAAGGCAAAGTCGACATGGCATCCCCAACAGAGTGCCTTGCACACAAAACACTGCCTGTGGCATAGGTAAGTCACACCTCCAGTAGGCCTAAAGCCCTAAGGCAGGGTGCACTGTACCACAGGTAAGGGCATTGCTGCATGAGCAATATGCCCCTACAGTCTGTCCATTCTTAGACATTGTAAGTACAGTGTGGCCATAAGTATATAGTCTGGGAGTTTGTCAAAACAAACTCCACCGTTCCATAAGGGCTACACTAAACACTGGGAAGTTTGGTATTAAACTTCTCAGAATAATAAACCCACACTGATGCCAGTGTTGGATTTATTAAAAAATGCACACAGAGAGCATCTTAGAGATGCCCCCTGTATTTCTTATCCAATCCTTCAGTTCAGGACTGACTGGTCTGTGCCAGCCTGCCACTGAGAGACACATTTCTGACCCCCTGTGGTGAGAGCCTTTGTGCTCTCTGGGGCCAGACACAAAGCCTGCACTGGGTGGAGGTGCTTCACACCTCCCCATGCAGGAACTGTAACACCTAGCAGTGAGCCTCAAAGGCTCAGGCTTAGTGTTACGATGCCCCAGGGCACTCCAGCTTGTGGAGATTCACGCCCCCTGGACACAGCCCCCACTTTTGGCAGCAAGTCCGGGGAGGTAATGAGAAAAACGAGGAGGAGCCACCCTCTCATCCAGGTCCGCCCCTAAGGTGACCAGAGCTGAAGTGACCCCCTCCTTGGAAAATCCTCCATCTTGTTTTGGAGGATTTAGCTCAGTAGGGATAGAGATGTGCTCCCCTCCCCAAAGGGAGGAAGCACAAGGAGGGTGTAGCCACCCTCAAGGACAGTAGCCATTGGCTACTGCACTCCAGCCCTAACACAACCCTAAATTTAATATTTAGGGACGACCCTGAACCCAGGAAATCAGATTCCTGATGACTTACAAAGAAGGTCTGCTGACCTGAAAACCCCGCAGAGAAGAAGGAAGATGACAGCTGCTTTGGCCCCAGCCCTACCGGCCTGTCTCCTGATTCAAAGAACCTGCACCAGTGACTCTTCCTGTGGGCCCTGCAGCTACAAAGGACCAATTAACTTCAGTGGACAGCGGCCCTGTCTAAACCAACAAGAAGAAACCATCTTTATAGGGACTCCACCTCACTCCAGAAACTTCAGTCCCCACGACTCTGCACCCAACGCCCCTGGCCTGTGTCCAGAGAAACCAACAACGCAGAGAGGACACCCAGGCGACTCCGACGTGTCTATCCTGACCCAACATGTCTGCACCCCCACGACGGCACCTGCAGAGGGAATCCAGAAGGACCCCCCCTGACTGCGACTGCCCGGTGAAAAGAAACCCGACGCCTCGAAGAAGCACTGCACCCTCAGGCTTGTGAATAACCAACCTCTGGTGCAGCAGTGACCAGCGGACGGCCCTCACCCTTGCCCAGTCGGTGCCTGGCCCAAAAAGCTCCCCTGTGCCCTGCCTGCAACATCTGAGTGACCCCCGGGTCCCTCCATTGATTTCTATCACAAACCCAACGCCTTGTTTGCCCACTGCAGCCGGCTGTCCCTGTGCCGCTGAGGGTGTACTTTGTGTGCCCACTTGAGACGCCCCCCACCCCAGTGCTCTACAAAACCCCCTTAGTCTGCTTCCTGAGGGTGCAGGTACTTACCTGCTAGCAGACTGGAACTGGAGCACCCCCTGTCTCCATAGGCGCCTATGTTATTTGGGCACCTCTTTGACCTCTGCACCTGACCAGCCCCGAGTTGCTGGTTGACTAGAACCCCCAACGGTGGGCTGCCTATGCCCCGGAGACTGAACTTGTAAGTGCTTTACTTACCTCAAAAACTAACCTGTACTTACCTCCCCCAAGAACTGTTGAATTTTGCAGTGTCCACTTTTAAAATAGCTTATTGCCATTTTATGCCAAACTGTGAACATTACTGTTTTGATTCAAAGTCCTATCTATACCTATGCAAAGTACCTTAGATTTAATGTACTTGCCTGCAATTTGAATCTTGTGTTTCTAAAATAAAGAAAATAATATTTTTCTATATAAAAACCTATTGGCCTGGAGTTAAGTCATTTAGTGTGTTCTCATTTATTGCCTGTGTGTGTACAACAAATGCTTAACACTACCCTCTGATAAGCCTAACTGCTCGACCACACTACCACAAAGAGAACATTAGTATTATCGATTACTGCCTCTGTCAAGCTTCTTGGGGTACCCCTGCACACCACCTCTCACTTTGAGATAATATTTACAGAGCCAGCTTCCTACAAGTGGCCACCTGGAGGAGCTCTGGGCACCACCCTTGGGGTGGTGATGAACAGGGGAGTGGTCACTCTCCTTTCCTTTGTGTAGTTTCTCACCAGAGCAAGAACTGGAGGTCCCTTGGACTGGTGCAAACCGGATTATGCAAGGATGGCACCAATGTGTTCATCAAAGCAAGCCGGTGACATGGGGGAGCTACCCCTCCCCAGCCCTGTAACACCTCTTTCCAACAGAGAGCGTGTAGCATCCCCTCGCCTACAGGAAATCCTTTGTTCTGCCTCCCCTGCTTGAGCTGGTTAAGTAGCAGGAGGGCAGAAACCTGTCTGAGGGGCTGCTGAAGCATGGGCTGTCCGCAAACCCTGGAAGACTGGTAGGAGCAATACTGGAGGGGTCCTCTCAGGAGACCCCAGAGTGCATGAAATCATGCCACCAATACCGGCATTAGTATTGGGATATGATTCTGACATATTTGATACCAAACATGCCCAGGTTCGGAGTTACGAATATGTAGCCGGACATAGTGACCTGTGGCCAGTACAAAGGTAAAAGGGCTTCCCCACACTTAAGAAGCCCAGTTCATTGGAACTGGAGTTCGTAGGGGCATTTCGGCTCATGCAGATGTACAGTCCCACACAGGAATTTGCACCCTGCCCTCTGGGCTGAAACGGCCATCCATAGGGGCGAGGGTGACTTACAGTGACATAATGTAGTGACAAGTAGTGAAAGGGCGCATGCACCTTTTCACGGAGGCTGCAATGGCAGGCCTGCAGACATAGTTTGCATGGGCTCCTATGGGTGGCATAATACATGCTGCAGCCCATATGGGACCCCTGGTGTACCAATGCCCTGGGTACCCTAAGTACCATATACCAGGGACTTTAAGGGGTACATCAATATGCCAATTGTGGGATGTCAAGGGTACCAAAGCAACCAAATTTAGGGGCGAGAGCACTATCACTGGGTTCCTGGTTTTTAGGATCCCAGTGAAAACAGTCTAAGCACACTGATAAACAGGCAAAACGTAGGGGTAACCATGCCAAAAAGGGTTCCCTTCCTACAGTGTAGCTCTGAGACCACGAAATGACTTCCAGACATTAGGTCCAGGACAGTAATTTGAGTGTTTGGGTCTTATAAGTTTAGTGACATCAGCTGTCCCTCAATATCTGATAGAGCCTTCTAGCTGCAGATTCCTTACCTTAGAATTTCCAGACGTCATCTTGGAATCAGGAACTCTTTGCTGTGCAGTGCCCCTGTGCGCCATCAACGCTGTGCCTCCTCCTATTTTCCAGATCGGGATTCTTCACCCCCCCGTCCAGGCAAACCTTATGCACATGCCTATCGATGGCTCATGCATATTTAGTGAAATGGCAGACTTGGCGTTGGAGGGCTTTAAGGACTCCCTGGCTGTGGCCAAGTCCTTGGACCTCTCAGCATTCCCTCGCCAACTGTCTTGTCTTTTGCCCCTTTCGTGGGTACGGAAGGGGCGGAGCACCACACCACCCACAGGCCAGCCACCATCGTCCGCCAGGCCAACATCCTGTGCGAGGATGCGGTCATGATGTCTTCAGACCCAGACAAAAGTAATCCGCCCCCCACCTCCACAGTCTCCAAGCCCTCCTAGTGTGATTCTGCAAGACCATACTTGTCCAGTTGGAGGGAGGATAAGTCACCATCTCCCTCACTGGTGGTCTTTGACATCTACAAATGGGTTTGTAGATCATAAAGAAGGGCTACTCCCTTTTCTTCCAGTCTTCCTCCTCCAGTCCCTCCCTCAAAAGAACAGCTGATGGAGGATCATTTGGTTTTACTCTGTGAGGAAGCTACGTCTCTTTTGGCCAATGGAGCCTTAGGAAAGGTCCTGATATCAGAAGTAGGCAATGGTTGTTATTCCCGCTATTTTCTGATACCCAAAAAAGAACAAGGTTCTTCACCCTATTCTGAATTTACCAGACAGCAATTTCTCCTCAAAAAGGAGAAATTGAAAATGCTTACTCTAGCTCAGGTCTTGTTTGCCCTAGACCAAGCAGACTGGATGGTAGTGTTGGATTTGCAGGATGCGTACTTCCACATTCCCATCCTGCCTGTCCACAGGTGTTACTTGCGGTTCATGGTGGGCCACAAGCACTTTCAGTTTACCGTGCTAGTCTTCGGCCTTACCAGTGCCCCTTGGGTGTTCTCCAAGGTAATGGTGGTGGTCGCAGCTCAACTGTGCAGGTTAGGGGTTTGTCTTTCCCTTCCTCGACGACTGGGTGTTGAAGGCTCCCTCACTTCAGGCTGTTGTTTCTCACCTCCAGACAATGGTAAACCTCTTGCTTTTGCTGGGGTTCACTATAAACATGCCGAAATCACACCTGACTCCCTTGCAGGCGCCTCCTTTCATTGGCGCTGTTCTGGACAAAGTGCAGTTTTGGGCCTATCCCCACAAGCAGTGAGTCCAGTAAATACAGGTCATAATTCGTGTTTCGGCCTCTGCCCGAATTTTGGTGATCCAGACTCGGAGGCTGCTGAGACTCATGGCCTCCTGCATCCTGTTTGTAAAACATGTCCGATGGCATATGCGGGCTCTGCAGAGGGACCTGAAATTCCAGTGGGCGCAGGATCAGGAAAATATCTCCAACATGGTTCAGATCTCGGAGGGCACTGCAAGAGACCTACAGTGGTGGTCAAAGAACTGTGATTGGGTCAGAGCCAGACTACTCTCTCTTCCCCAACCAGATCTCACTGTAGCGAAAGATGCGTTGCTTCTGGGATGGGGCGGCCATCTGGGAGAGGTGGAGATCAGGGGACTTTGGTATCCTATCCCGAGCTTCTGCAAATGAGCATAGATTCTTCTGCCCCTTCAGAAGCTCTTCTGTCGCAGCAGAAGGGGAGGGTTCTTTACCCGAACCTGCCAACTCTGTAGCTTCATGCATGGAGATTGAGCGGCGGCAGATGACGGCCTTCAGCCTTCCTCCCGAAGTCTGTAAAGTTATTCTGGCAGCCAGGCGTCCCTCCACCAAGACAGTATATGGCTGCCGTTGGAGGCAATTTGTAGATTATTGTACCGAAAGATCTATTGATCCTCTTTCTGCTACTCTCTCTGATATCCTTCTCTTTATTCTATATCGGACGCAGCAGGGTTCTGCATTTGGCACACTCAAGGGATATCTATCTGCTCTCTCTGCTTTTCTACGGCTGCCTGATCAGTCTTCGTTGTTCAAATCACCTATTGTACATAGATTTTGTCTTTTGTCTGGTCTCAGTGGGACTTTAATCTATTTCTTATCTATCTTTTTTGTTTTCCCTTCGAGCCACTGCACAACCGTCCTCTCCGGGTGCTCACCATCAAGACAGCCTTCTTATTCAATCACTAATTTGTTAAGTGCGCTACTCACCCGGCAGGGTCTTAAGGCGCTTGTGGGTGGGAAGGGGGTGCTACTGATCGAAGAGCCAGGTCTTGAGGTGCAGAGAGGGCGTTGCTGTAGTACAGTCTGTTGCTGACGAGGGTGTGGGTGACAGTCTTCTGGTTTCAACAGGGATCCATCTGAAGGTCTTGCGAAGCATGTGAAGGGTGTTTAAACATGAGGATGAGATGGCTTTGACTTGCTGGGTCATAGAGAGCGATAAGTCCAGTATGAAGCTGAGGTTGCGTGGGTGGTGGGGCAGACCCCAGAGTAGCAGGCCACCAGGAGTCGTCCCAAAACACTGACAGGGGACATTGCTCCTTTGGAATTTAGTCAGAAGAAGAGCAGACTGCATACCTTCAGTAATGCTCCTTCTGGCAGATACTCCATCAAATTGCAGATTTCTCACTTCTCTCCTTCCACCTGTTTAGTCTTCCACATTAGTTTCTGCACACTGTCACTATCTTAAGCTGTCACTAGTGCACATGTCTAATGGTACTTAATGCTAAATTGTAAACGGGCATCAGTGTGTAGGGATGGTGCTTATATAGGGCCTGTCACTGTGACTTCAGACGCAAGGAGAAGCCGCCACGAAGTCTGTTGGCATCACGTACCTGTGCACAGGAGCAATTGATAATGTTTCTGGATCCAGTCTGGTGCGTGGGGGATTGAAAAGATGAGGAATCTGGAATTAAAGTATACACCAGCAAGAGCATTACCAAAAGTGAGCAACTTGTTTGTCTGTGCCCATCTTCATGACATTTGTTGGATGGTAGTGTTCTCAGTTTGGAAGCTATTTCTATATATAAGCCAACACATCAGTGAATCCTCCTAAACATGGTATGCACCTGTATGGGAGAGGCTGTGATTTATGATTATTATGATGGTGGTCTTTCTTTACTTCTGTTATGCAATCTAGACATGTTAAGCCATGATTTACTTTTTTCTCATTCTCGTAGCTGGTTACAACAACCTGGAGGTAGCAGAGTATCTCTTAGAACATGGTGCTGATGTCAATGCTCAAGACAAAGGTGGGCTAATTCCGCTGCATAATGCTGCATCCTATGGGGTAAGCAAAAAGATGAGCAACTTGAATATGTAGTTTCCTAGAAATCTTAAATGTCTATTATGCTTAAAATAAACCATTAAGTACTTCACAATAGATATGAGTATTTCGTTCCACTTTAAAAAAACTTAATTTTGACTCTGTAACCATTTTATTTTACATTTTTAATAAATGACAAGGCAACCTTGTATATAGTGAGAAAATGTGCACAATAAAATTAAAATATTTTGATAGCTTAATTTTATTGCCTTCACGTGCAACCCACTCCACATACTCATTCACCTTCATTTCCCCTTCTGCCACTCTTTTACAGATTGTACTTTTGTTTGTTGTTACTTGTAAAGTGGTTTGATGCATCTTTATTATGTTTCCACTGCATCATTTTTCTTATTTACAATTGTATCTAATAGCAATAGGTCATTAAACCATAACATAAAATGCCCTTCAGTTTGTTGGTTGAAACATTACTTTTGTTAGATTAATGCTGTGCTTCACAGATTCCTGTAGTTAGCCACATATAGCATTTTATGTTGTAACATACAACCACAAGTGATGGGAAAATAAATACTCCTAAAGAATATTGGAGTACATTTGGTTGAAATCTATTTAACCACCCTAAAAGCATGTTGTTTTTTTATATGCCACCTTTTGGCTGAATAACCCTCTGACTGGTTAGTTTGTTAGTATAATCTTGTAAGGTCTGGTAGCTGTCATGCTTCAAATATTGAGGTAGGTGTGGAGGAAAGGACCTTGAAGACTCAGACCCAGAAGGTTGAGAATTTGTATGTTACGGTGGAGAATTTTGTTAGTAACAGTTACCAGGATCTCTTTGGCCATTTGTTTGTCAAACAGCTGGGTCTGGATGTGGTCCCTTTTTGCCTAACAGTTGATAACTACCTTGTGGAGCATAGTGGTCCCAGTTCGTTCCGGGCGGAATCTACATATGCTCTGAAGGCACCCCACCTCTTATATTTGTGTTTGCAACAGTTATAATCGAGGCATTGAATGAAAAGCTCTTTTTTCAGTTGTGAAAAATTAAAACCTGTGAAGTAGAAGTTGCTACTTCATCCCCAAGTCTAGATGTTATCTGTTTTTTTGTAGGGGAGTAGGGGGTAGGAGGCAGTGGAGCTTGACCAACAGAAATGTGATTTTCCCACCCTAACATTATACATATTCTCATCACGTACCTTTTTCACTTGTAATCCAATCTTTAGCTTATGCTTTCCTAAAATATTGCTCATTTCAGTGTAAGTCAGTGGTGTATGTTATTTGCCCTTTTTTATAGCTCACATCTTTTTCTTGCATGTACACATGACTGTGTTGACTGTTTCTATTACTGTGCACCCGCTGTCCCCTTTGTAAGGAAATGCCTCCTTGGCATGGTTACCCCCTAACTTTTTGCCTTTGCTGATGCTAAGTTATGATTTGGAAGTGTGCTGGGACCCTGCTAACCAGGTCCCAGCACCATTGTTATTTCCCTAAACTGTACCTTTGTCTCCACAATTGGCACAACCCTGGCACTCAGGTAAGTCCCTTGTAACTGGTACCCCTGGTACCAAGGGCCCTGATGCCAGGGAAGGTCTCTAAGGGCTGCAGCATGTCTTATGCCACCCTGGGTACCCCTCCCTCAGCATATGCACACTGCCTCTCAGCTTCTGTGTGCTGGTGGAGAGAAAATGACTAAGTGGACATGGCACTCCCCTCAGGGTGCCATGCCAACCTCACACTGCCTGTGGCATAGGTAAGTCACCCATCTAGCAGGCCTTACAGCCCTAAGGCAGGGTGCACTATACCACAGGTGAGGGTATATGTGCACGGGCACTATGCCCCTACAGTGTTTAAGCAAAACCTTAGACAGTGTAAGTGCAGGGTAGCCATAAGAGTATATGGTCTGGGAGTTTGTCAAACACGAACTCCACAGTTCCATAATGGCTACACTGAAAACTGGGAAGTTTGGTATCAAACTTCTCAGCACAATAAATGCACACTGATGCCAGTGTGCAATTTATTGTAACATACACCCAGAGGGCATCTTAGAGATGCCCCCTGAATACCTACCCGACTTCTAGTGTAGGCTGACCAGTTTCTGCCAGCCTGCCACACACCAGACATGTTGCTGGCCACATGGGGAGAGTGCCTTTGTCACTCTGGCCAGGAACAAACCCTGTACTGGGTGGAGGTGCTTCTCACCTCCCCCGTAGGAACTGTAACACCTGGCGGTGAGCCTCAAAGGCTCACCCCTTTTGTTACAGCGCCCCAGGGCATCCCAGCTAGTGGTGATGCCCGCCGAGACTGGAACCGGAGCACCCCTGATCTCCATAGACGCCTATGTGTTTTGGGCACCTCTTTGACCTCTGCACCTGACCGGCCCTGAGCTGCTGGTGTGGTAACTTTGGGGTTGCCTTGAACCCCCAACGGTGGGCTGCCTATGCCCCAGAACTGAGACTTGTAAGTGTTTTTACTTATCTCCTAATCTAACCTTTAGTTACCTCCCCCAGGAACTGTTGATTTTTGCACTGTATCCACTTTGAAAATAGCTTATTGCCATTTTTACAAAGACTGTATGTGAGATTGCTTTTATTCAAAGTTCCTAAAGTGTCTAAGTGAAGTACCTTACATTTAAAGTGTTTACTGTAAATCACGAACCTGTGGTTCTTAAAATAAACTAAGAAAATATATTTTTCAATCTAAAAACCTATTGGCCTGGAGTATGTCTTTGAGTGTGTGTTCCTCATTTATTGCCTGTGTGTGTACAACAAATGCTTAACACTACCCTCTGATAAGCCTACTGCTCGACCACACTACCACAAAATAGAGCATTTGAATTATCTACTTAGTCACTATCTTACCTCTAAGGGGAACCCTTGGACTCTGTGCACACTATTTCTTACTTTGAAATAGTATATACAGAGCCGCCTTCCTACACCCTTCCTACATTCTCATTCTACTAGTTTGCTCCTAGTTTGACCCTGTCACCAGGCAGGTCGCTCCCCCCATCTGCCACGCAGCACCCTGTGGGTTGAACCTCCGTTGCAGCTTTTGCCGCCTGACTACTCACTCCCTTTTTTCTGTACCCCTGCGCTTGGCTTCTGTGCCACTTCGTTTTTTCATTCTGTGCCCCTGTGTTTTGCTTTCTGTACCCCTGTGCTCTGTTGTCCCTCTCCCGCCATCTTTTCCCGCCGTTTTTCCCCCGCCGCTGAGCCCCTGCTGCCCTGCCCCCTTCACTCCCATTGGCCGCCCGCTCCCACCTCCCAGCTGCTCCTCCCTCCGCCCTCATATGGAGGTCGCGAACCGGGGGCGCCTAAGGCAAGCCCGTTTGCACCTGTCCGTGCCTGGACCGCACCCAGCACCAGAACCCCTGGAACCCGCACCCCCGCAATGCCAGACTGCACTGCGACGCAAGCACCCTCCCCGCACTCAACACCAGACGAGACCACCCCTGCTACCGGGCCACCCCGAAACGCACCCAGGGGCCTTTCACCTGCCGGAACTGCAGATTCACCAGCATCCAACCCTCCACACCACCAGCCAGAGAACCCAACTACCTCCGCTGCATCCTCCTCAACACCCGCTCCGCTCGCAAGCACGCCATCGAACTTTGGTACCTCCTAGACTCCACCGACGTCGCCTTCCTGACGGAGACCTGGCTGAACGCCACCTCAGCACCAGTCATTGCCATAGCCATCCCACAGGGCTACAAGATCTCCCGCAGAGACCGCACCAACGGAGTGGGAGGAGGAATCGCCATCATCCGCAAAGACTCCTTCAAAATCTTAACGAACACCGATGACACCCTCACCACCGCCGAGCACATGCACTTCCAGATCCACACCGACCCCAACACCACCCTCAGAGGAACTCTCATTACAGACCTCCCGGACCCCGCCCACAGTTCAGTGACACCATCGCCGACCTCATCAGCACCCACGCCCTCGCTTCCACGGACTACATCCTCCTCGGGGACCTGAACTTCCACCTCGAGAACAACAACGATGCCAACTCCACCGCCCTGATCGACAACCTCGCCAACCTCTGACTCAAACAGCTCGTAACGACACACGCTCGACCCCATCTTCTCCGCAAGCCCCCACGTCTCCTTCAACCACACCACCGAACCACACTGGACCGACCACAGATGTGTCCACTTCACCTTCAGAAAACCCACCACACACCACCGCACCCAACAGCTACCACGCCGCTGCTGGGGCAAGGTCACCGAGGACCAACTGACTACCGCCCTCGCCCTGAGACCACCCACCGACCCCACCGACCCAGACACCACCGCGACCAACCTCACACAGTGGATCAACGACTGCGCCAACACCCTCGCCCCTCTCAAGACCTCTACAACCAACCACACCAACAAGAAAAGCCGCCTGGTTCACCGAGGACCTCTGGATCTCCAAGCACACCTGTCAGAAGCTGGAGAAGAAATGGCTCCACGACCGAACACCAGACAACCACACAGCCCTCAAGAGCGCCACCCGCAGACATCACCAACTCATCAGGACCGCCAAGAAGACCGCCTTCAAGGACCGCCTAGACAACAACACACACAACACCAAAAAGCTCTTCAGCATCGTGAAAGAACTCTCCAACCCCAGCTCCATCACCGACGACATCCTGCCATCTCAAGACCTGTGTGACTCCCTGGCCACTTTCTTCCACCGCAAGATCACAGACATCCACTACAGCTTCAACCCCGACCCCCCCGCACCCACCACTGAGTCCACCACCCCTGCGACTACCAGTCGCCTGACCGTCTGGTCCAGCGTCAGCAACGAAGACACCATCAAAACCATGAACTCCATCCACTCCGGATCCTCATCGGACCCCTGCCCTCACCACGTCTTCAACAAAGCCAGCGCAGCCATCACGCCCCACCTCCGGAAAACAATCAACTGTTCCTTCGAGACAGCAACCTTCCCAGAAAGCTGGAAGCACGCCGAGATCAACGCCCTTCTGAAGAAGCCCAAGGCGGACCCCAAGGACCTCAAGAACTTCCGGCCTATCTCCCTGCTCCCGGCAAAAGTGACCGAGAAGATTGTCCGTTTTTTGCAGTAACCACAGCACCGAGACCGCCCTCATCGCCGCCACTGACGACATCCGGACCCTGATGGACAAAGGAGAAACAGCCCCCCTCATCCTCCTGGACCTATCAGCAGCCTTGACACTGTCTGCCACCGCACCCTATCAGCACGCCTCCATGACGCCGGTATCCAAGAGAAGGCCCTGGCCTGGACCACATCCTTCCTCTCCGGCAGAACCCAGAGCGTCCGCCTCCCACCCTTCTGCTCCAAAACCACTGAGATCATCTGCGGCGTCCCACAGGGATCCTCCCTCAGCCCGACACTGTTCAATATCTACATGGCCCCCCTTGCCCACGTCGCACGACAACACAACCTCAACATCATCTCCTACGCTGACGACACCCAGCTGATCATATCCCTCACTGAAGATCCCCACACCGCCAAAGCTAACCTCCACCGAGGAATGAAGGCCGTAGCCGACTGGATGAAGGACAGCAGACTGAAGCTGAACTCAGACAAGACGGAGGTCCTCATTCTCGGACCCACCCCATCAGCCTGGGACGACTCTTGGTGGCCCACGTCACTAGACAGCCCCGGAACCCACGGACCACGCACGCAACCTGGGGGTCATCCTCGACTCCACTCTCTCCATGACCAGGCAAGTCTACGCCGTCTCCGCGTCCTGCTTCAACACCCTCCGTATGCTCCGCAGGATCTTCAAATGGATCCCCCTCGACACGAGAAAAACCGTTACCCAGGCCCTCATCACCAACAGAATCGACTACGGGAACGCCCTCTACTCAGGAACTACTAAAAAGCTCCTGAGACGACTCCAACGCATCCAGAACGCCTCGGCCCGACTCATCCTCGATGTCCCCCGCCGCAGCCACATCACACTCCACCTGAGAGGCTTGCACTGGCTCCCCGTTAACAAAAGGATCACCTTCAAGCTCTTGATCCACGCACACAAAGCACTGCACAACACCGGACCCACCTACCTCAACAACCGACTCAGCTTCCACACCCCCACCCGAAGCCTCCGCTCAGCCAACCTCGCCACAGTCCCCCGCATCTGAAAAACCACCGCCGGCAGATCCTTCTCCTACCTCGCCGCCAAGACCTGGAACACTCTCCCCACCATCCTACGACAGACCCAGGACCTGCTGGCCTTCAGAAGACTCCTCAAGACCTGGCTCTTCGACCAGTAGCACAACCCCCCTCCCCTCCCCTCCCCCTGTCCGACCCAGCACCTTGAGACCCTCGCGGGTATGCAGCGCGCTTTACAAATGCATTGATTGATTGATTGTGCATCTCCTTTTATGATCCATCTTCTGTACTGGCATTTAAAATTCATAAAGCCATGAAAAGTGTTACCGTCAAATAATGCACATGGTGAGTGTGACTGCACTCCAAATCATAGTGTCAGTTTATTTGCTATAAAACTTTTAGTATTACACTCTTCACCTGGTGGAATAGTCATAAGGGCTAACAGCCTTGATCGGAGATTCGTTATTAAAGCTGGCCAAGACGTATTTATATTTACATTTTTTTATTTTTTATTTTTTTTGACTGATGTTTGTCTACCAATTAGTGTGAATAAAGGCATGTTCATCTGAGTGCTCAGAATATCTCTAATACAGTAATTATGTAAAATTTCAAGCTGCTAAACATAGGAAGTTTTTTAGCATTGTTGGAAAATTATGTATTCTATTTAAGTAATGTATTCGTTATTTTTTCAGCATGTCGACATAGCAGCTTTGTTGATAAAATACAACACGTGTGTAAATGCTACAGATAAATGGGCATTCACTCCATTACATGAAGCTGCGCAGAAAGGAAGGACACAATTGTGTGCGCTTCTCTTAGCGCATGGAGCAGATCCAACTATGAAGAACCAAGAAGGCCAAACTCCCTTAGATCTTGCCACAGTAAGTACTATTGACAAAGAGAAAATAGAAAACAACTGTGTGCAGGAAATTTTTGAGAAGTTAACGTATGTCACCTCCCAAGATTAAACTGTAAAATTAAAACTTGAAGTAGATTTTCCCCCTTCATTTTTTATTGTCCCTTTTGTTATTTTAAGGGAAGGACAAAGTAACGCAACTTTCCTGTCCTCTGAGTGATAAGAATCTGGTTGTTGATGAGTATTCCTCACCTTATCCCACTACCCTGTCCTCAAAGTTTGCAGTGTTGCAATGTTGCTGTATCATGGACCTCTTTTTTGCTCCTTCATCTTGTTTGTTCCAGTCTTACCTCTTGTTCCTGGCTTATCCTTGCCACTGTAACTTGCACTGGTTCTTGCACTGAATGCCTTAACTCTTCTCTAACTTAAGGTCCACTTCCCATTCTTTCTGATAATTTGAGGCTTTTGCAGTATGTTGCTTTTTTCAAATACTCTTACACATAAAATAATTTCTGGACTGTTAAAACCTACAAATTTGCATGTAAGTTTTTAGTGGTACTGGTGTTCCCTTTTTCTGATGGATACTTTTAACCGCAGGTTCCTCACCTTGTGAACATTTCCCTGGTGCCCAGACTGGATCTGTTAAATTCAAAGCAATACTACTGCAAAAATTCTGCATAATGGTATTATGTGATTCTGCGCCAACATAGTTCCTCTACAAAAGTGACAAACAGAGCTTGTATTTAAGAACCACGTCAGTTCTTTTCTTGCCACACCTTCAGACTCAGATCCAGAGATTCTCCTTTTGAATAGATTTGGAGAAATTCTACTAGTGTGCAAGGGGAAATGTCACCCCTTAAAATAACAATGCTTAACATGTGTTGGGACTGTCACCTACGGATGTCTGAGACAGACCGTGTTTGTGTTTCCAGGGGTTGGGGTCCCGACTACAGGGCCCTTGGCCATATTAAACCCAAGGCCATATGGGTTTGTGAGATCAAACACAAGGCTCCACACCTCATTCGGTCGAAGGTGAAAGTAAAAATTAATTGCTGCAGAAGATCGTCATCACTATCAAAGACTTTGAGTGAGTCAAAGAGAAAGCACAAGAAGTTGAAGCGGAAATCGGTCCCTTCCAACCACTTTCGAACTCCCGGGAGGGTGCGAGGGTGTTAACATGCCTTATAGTCTCACATCTGATCAACATAAGAGCTGATTCAGAGTTTGGCCCCTATTCATCTTGAATTTCCAGGTCTGCTGTCGACGTTGGAGCAAGTAGATGCCTTCAGGGTGGCCATGCTGTATATATATTTGGCTCTTTACCAGCTCCTTCTGTTGCGCCTTTGGGCCTCAAGGATCCACAGGGGCCCTTAAAGTGCACTTGATCCTGCAGGTCGGCATTCGGCAACAGGTGTGCTGCTTGGCCTCACATCTGATTCTGCACCAGCTCCATGCAGGCTTCATTTCTGGCACTATCCCCTTATGTAGTTCTTCTCGTATAGGTGCCAGATGAGTATGTACATCTCATGGTGCTATCAGACTCTCAGCTGAATCCACCTAGACAGAAGTCGCCCCTGGCACCTACCAGCTTGGAGCCATTCAGCAACCCTTCAGACTTTGATACCTTGCCCTTAACGCATGATAGGGCCCAAACCTTAAACAATCTTTTCGGCACAGACTTAGACACTGATAATTATGATGACCGGGACAACTGTTTTCCTCAATATGATGAGAAAACCTAGTATGAAAAGTTGCAGTGCTCTGGACTCTATGCGTTAGTCTGAACTTAAAATAACCAGCCAATGAATTTAAGGCTAATGTACTGACTGAAGTATTGCAACCTGTTCAGACTCCCACAAAACTATTGTTGCCATTTAATGAGGCTTTACAGGCACTGTTTTGGGCACTTGGTCTAAGCCTTGTTCAGATCTGCCTGTTAACAGGTATGTTGCGTGTCACCATTTACCAGGCGAATCCTGTTTTTCTTGCTCAACCCCAGACGGTATGTTGGTACAGGCGTCGACCAGCAAAGCTAATCCAGGTGCAATCCAGACTACTCTGCCTGATAGTGATGTGGGAGGCGGGCTCAGTTTATGGTGTACATGTATCGAGTGGCACCCTACACGGAGCCCAGGCAACCCGTGTTGATAGTGAATAGGTGTCCAGATAGCAAAATCCCTCTAGGGGTAGCTGAGGCAAGCAGCTGAAGCTTATCTAGGAGGAATGTAAGCACATGCAATACCACAGAAGCCCGACACTAACTCACAAGAAAGAACCACACAAGTGTTGCAAAAATAAAGGATACTTTTTTACAGCACTACTTCTAGACTAGCATTGGTATATCTCCCTTTGGACATATCTACATACAATAGATACACAAAATAACCAATAATAGGAAAGCCATTCTTTTTGGCCTGGTTACCCCCACTTTTTGCCTGTTGTCGGTGCGCTTAGACTGTTTTTACTGGGATCGTGCTAACCAGAAAACAGTGATTGTGCTTTCTCCTCTAAATCTGGTTCCCTTGGTACACTTTACACTCCACAATTGTCATACTGGTGTACCCCTGTAAGTCCCTAGTATATGGTACTTAGGTACCAAGGGTATTGATATACCAGGGGTCCCCAATGGGCTGCAGCATGCGGGAAAAGGTGCATGTACCCTTTCACTGCTGGTTAGTCACACCAGGTCACTGTAAGTGACCCCTATTGGAGGCTGTAGGAAAATGGTTCCTTGTTGCAGTTACCACCCCGCTTTTTGACTGATATTGATGCTGTCTTGACTGAGAAGTATGCTGGGACCCTGCTAACCAGTGTTCTTTCACTAAAAATGTACTATTGTTTCCACAATTGGCACACCCCTGGCACCCAGATAAGTCTCTTGTAAAACGTACCAGTGGTACCAAGGGCCCTGTGACCAGGGGAAGGTTCCTAAGGGCTGCAGCATGTGTTGTGCCACCGTAAGGGACCCCTCACCTAGCACATGCACACTGCCATTGCATATTGTGTGTTGTGGTGGGGAGAAAAAGGCAAAGTCGACATGGCATCCCCCTCAGGATGACATGCACACAAAATACTGCCCGTGGCATAGGTAAGTCACCCCTCTAGCAGGCCTTAAAGCCCTAAGGCAGGGTGCACTATACCACAGGTGAGTGCATAGCTGCATGAGCCATATGCCCATGCAATGTCGAAGTCCATGCTTAGACATTGTAAGTACAGTGTGGCCATATTAAGTATATGGTTTGGGAGTTTGTCAAAACGAACTCCACAGCTCCATAATGGCTACACTGAATACTGGGAAGTTTGGTATTAAACTTCTCAGTATAATAAACCCACACTGATGCCAGTGCTGTATTTATTACAAAATGCACACAGGGGCGTCTTAGAGATGCCCCCTGTATTTTACCCAATCCTTCAGTGCTGGACTGACTGGTCTGTGCCAGCCTGCCACTGAGGAACGAGTTTCTGACCTCCCGGGGTGAGAGCCTTTGTGCTCTCTGGGGCCAGAAACAAAGCCTGCACTGGGTGGAGGTGCTTCACACCTCCCCCCTACAGGCGCTGTAACACCTAGCAGTGAGCCTCAAAGGCTCAGGCTTTGTGTTACAATGCCCCAGGGCACTCCAGCTAGTGGAGATGTCCGCCCCCCAGAAACAGCCCCCACTTAATACCGTTTGCACCAGTCGAGGGACCCCAGTCCCTGCTCTGGCATGAAACTACACAAAGGAACGGTGAGTGATCCCTCCCCTGTCCATCACCACCCCAGGGGTGGTGCCCAGAGCTCCTCCAGGTGGCCACTTGAATCTTCTATCTTCAAACCAAACTGGGCAGAGGCCGCTGGGAGCACTTGAGTGTCAGGCAGGTGATGTCAGTGACCCCCTCTAGGTGGTCACCTTGCAAAGTGACCAAGCCCCTTTTGGGGCTATTTAGGGACTCCCTTGTGGGTGGATCACCAGATTGGACATTCAAGACCCCACCAGGTCTCCTCTACAACTACCTCTTCTGCTCCTGGCCAGCGAAACCGCTGCTTTGACCCCACAGGAACCGAACAAGATTGGAACACTGAGAGGACCTCACCCTGCAACTTTGTTTCCAAGGCTCCTGTAAGCTCTTTGCAACATTTCCATGGTGGTGCATCCTGTGGGGTTGGCAAGACTTCACCTGCACCAAAAAAGCAGAAAGGAATGTCTCTTGGAGTGGAGTCGTCTCACTCCCCTGCATCTGCAGGCACCTAATACAGCGAAGTGCAGCTGCTGAGATCTGCTGTCCTCTGGATCTGCTGAGATGCTCCAACACAGGTGGTGGTTCTGAGGGGTCCTCTGGGTTCTCTTTGCCTTCTATCCAACTTAAGAGACGGTGAGCCTTTGCCTCTTCCTCCAAGACTGAATCCCTGTGCACTGCAACTGTTGCAGCAACCAAGGCTTGTTGACTCCTCCTCTGAGGGATCTTCAGACTCCAAGTAGCCCTGGCCCCGAACATTCTACTTCTGCAAAGGCAGTCTCCTATTTGCTGCTCCAGCAATGTGGGACTTCTCTTCAGCTGAGTTGCCTTGGCATCACTGCGACTTACTGTGCCTGCTGCCAGTGGGTTGCCCATTAGGGCTCAGACTGCTTCTGCTGGATCTCCTGTCATCCTAGGGTCAGCCCAGACTCTCTTCCAAGGGTCGAGTCCCCAGGACCGTGCTGGTCCTCTCCAGTCCTGTAAATCTTTTGCAGCTCCAGCTTGTCTTTGATTGTTGGTGGTCCTCTTAACCACTGACCCATTTGCATTCCAGTGACCGTCGAGTACGGCTCCTCTACGACTTCAGGGACTCCTCTACAGCTCCTGTACTCTGCAGCTGGTCTTCACCCATCCTTCTGTCCCAGATCATCACCCAGAAGGGCGGGCATTGCCTCCTGCCTCACCTGGACACTCCTGCGTGGACTGGACTCTGTCCTTTTTTTATTCTAAACCGGTCCTATTCATCTGGAATCCACTGTTTGGTTCCACTGGTCTGATTCTGTTCTTGCATAATTCCAATTCCAAGTCCCCATGTTAGCCTATGGGTCAACCAGGTAACTTATATCTGCTCTTCTGGTCGCTGGGGGTCTTCTAGATACTCACCTCTTGGGGTGCCATTCTCTTCCAGTCCTTGGATAACTACTACATATCCCCTGGTGGGGTACCCATTTTCTCATTCCTCTATTTTAATATATGGTTTGGCCTCCCTATAGGGCCCTTGCTATTCTAATTTCTAATGTTTTTATGCTAGTTCCTAGTATTTACCAATGTATATTTTGTGTGTACTTAACTCCAGAGAGGGGGGATTGCTGATAATAATCTGATAGACTTGTAGCTGCAGATTCCTTACCTTTGAATTCCTAGGCGTCCGCTGCTAATCAAGAATGTTTTGCCTAGCAATACCCTGCGCATGCCATCAGGTGTCACCATTTGGATCAGTGTTTGTTGTTCGGCTCCGCGTAGTGTCAGTCATGGGAGCTATAAAGGCACCATCCCAGCGCACATACATCATTTCTTTTCCTTTTGTGCCAGTTAAGCGCAGGTCCTGGATCGAGCTACTTTCTGCCTTTTTTGGCAGGCCTTTTTCGACTTTTTTGTCAAATATTTTTTCATCCGGGCGAGATGTCATCGAGGAAGACTGGGTTCGAGCTGTGTGGTGCATGTGATTTGCCTTGTCGGTGACTGACCCCCACCAGGTATGTTTCTTATGCCTCAACAGAGACCACGGCTTGAAGTTGTGTTCCAACTGCCAGGCCATGGCCCAGAAAGCTTTGAGAGAGCAGTCTCTGAAGCTCATGGTGGCCTGGCAGTCGACGTCTGTCGAGGAGGTCGCGGGACTGCTCCAGGAGCCCAACGTCCTCTTCTTCGTACTCGAGGTCCTCGGAAGAGGCACAAGAAGAAGTCCAAGAGTACTTCGACTTTGCCACGCCTGTTGGCTGACGAGGTGACTCTGGAACGTCGACGTTCCACACACTGTTCCGCAGAGCCGATGCCAGGGCCGAATTCGGCCCCGCCATCGACCAGCTCCTACTGACCCTAGTTTACTCACCCAACACCCCACCCCGGAGAGCTTGGTGGTCCAGGCCTCCACCTCTCAGGGTGCCTTCCCTTCCACTCTCCTGAATAGGGAATCCAAGAGGCTGGATCAGCTTGGTAAGAAGATGTTTTCTTCCCCCAGCCTGCTGTTGAGGTCTGTAAACAAGTCATGCGTATTGGTCCGTTTTTCCCATACTTTATGGGATACAGTGGCACAGGTGCGGCCCCAGGTTCCAGAGGGCATGCAGGACACTCACTCAAGCCGTCAAAGATGGGAGAGACGCAGCCACTTTTGTGATTCGGTGTGGTTTGGACATGACTGACTTGCCTGGCAGGGTGATTTCCTCAACAGTGGCCCTTCAATGCTATGCCTGGCTTCGTACTTCTGGATTATCGAGGGATGTCCAGACAAACCTCATAGACATGCCCTTCGATGGCGCACACCTTTCTGGAGAAAAGGCAGACTCCGCGCTTGACCGGTTCAAGGACTTTCGGGCTATAACCAGATCCTTCGGCCTCTGTGCGCCAGCTCGTCAGCAGTCTGCTTTTTGCCCCTTCAGAGGCTTCGGAAGGGATGTGGTACCACGCCACCCTCAAATTAGCCACTGTCCTTGTTGGAAATGAGGTCTCTGGTTGGCAGTCTGTTTGCACCCTGTCCAAGTCGGGACCCTCACTCGAGTCAGGATAAGGGAGATACCCACTCAGATAACCCCTGCTCTCACCCCCTTGGTAGCTTGGCACGAGCAGTCAGTCTTATCTCAGAAGCAATGTGTAAATCATTTGCACATAACACACAGTAATAAGTGAAGACACTACAAACGGACACCACACCAGTTTTAGAAAAATAGCCAATATTTATTTATATAAAACAAGATCAAATACGATAAAAATCCAACATACAGTAATAAAAATATGAAATCTGCAAGATTTACTAAAAAATACAGTTCCTTGAAGTCGATAGCTCCACCTGGGGCTAACACAGTGTCGTGATCAACAAAACCAACAGGTTAAACCGGCTGCAGCGTTGTGGGCCAGCTACAGTGTCGGGAAGACCCGCAAACACTGACTTGGATTTGCAGGGCGTCGTGATCCTCGCGGTGAGCTCTGGAGAGCGGCGTCAGTGACGTCGCGGTGTCTGTTCCGGGGTCGGTGCAGGAGTCCTCGGGCCCTTGAAGTCACACGCGTTGCGGATCGAACTCCATGCTGATGAAGTCGGGTGCGCAGGTGTGGATGACGTCGGGTCTGCAGTACGAAGCGTGACGATGCAATGTGCTTTGCCCACAGGTCACAGTGCAGGCAGCGGCTCTGTGACAGCATCCAGCGGCATCCGTGAGACCAGGGCTGTGGTGTTAAGCAGGGCGGTGCAACGTGCGGTAGCGTTGTCGTCGTTGCTGAAGCACTGTTGTCGGTAGGCCCAAGCCAGCTAGGCGGGACGGGACGGTGCTTCGTGACCCTCACAAGCGGTGTCCACAGGCCACGGTGCAGGCAGGATGCCTGGTGACGACACAGGAGTTGATGGTGCTAGTCAATGAACCGGGGCTGCGGTGTGGGACGGGGGCGGTGCCTCGTGTACCTCACGAGCAGTGTCCACAGGTCACGGTGCGGGCAGCGGCGCCGGTGTCAGCAGGAGCGGTGTCGTCTGGGATGCCCAGGGTGTGCGGTGTGAGCAGGCGATGCCGGAGTACGGGGCCCACAGGTCGCAGTGCAAGCAGCGGCTTGGTGAAGTCGTCTGATGACTGTGTCGGGGAGACCAGAGTTGTGGGGCAGCGCAACGACGTTTGGCGTTGGCAGGTCACAGTGCAGGCCAGCGGCGTTGTTGGCGCGACTCTGTGGTTTGTCTTCTTGAACAGCACAAAACACACAGTTCCCAGTGCTACAGGTTGAGGAAACTGAAGTTTTTGGTGTCCCTGAGACTTCCAACCGGAGGCAAGCTCTCCTCCAAGCCTTTGGAAATTTTTCTCAAGCAGGGGACACAGCTTTGCACTCTTTTCAGGCAGAACCAGCAACTGCAGGCCAGTCCAGCAAAGCAACACAGCAAAGGGACAGTACTCCTCCTTCAGTTCTTTATCTCGTCGCATTGACAGAGGTTCCTCTTGGTTCCAGAAAGATTCTAAAAGTCTGGGGTTTTGGGTCGTCGTCTTATACCCAGTTCTGCCTTTGAAGTTGGCAAACTTCAAAGCAAAGTCTCAAGTGTTTGCAAGATCCTTCCTTGTCCAGGCCATGCCCCAGACACTCACCAGGGGGTCGGAGATGGCATTGTGTGAGGGCAGGCACAGTCCTTTCAGGTGTGAACAACCACTCCTCCCTCCTCTCTAGCTCAGATGGCTCATCAGGATATGAAGGCTACACCCGCCCCCTTTTGTGTCACTGTCTAGAGAGGTGCAAAACAGCCCAGCTGTCAAACTGACCCAGACAGACGATCCACAAATAGGCAGAGTCACAGAATGGTATAAGCAAGAAAATGCCTACTTTCTAAAAGTGGTATTTTCAAACAAACAATTTAAAAACCAACTTCACTAAAATATGTATTTTTAAATTGTGAGTTCAGAGACCCTAAACTCCACATGTTATCTATTCTCAAAGGGAATCTGCGCTTTAAGGATATTTAAAGGCAGCCCCCATGTTAACCTATGAGAGAGATAGGCTTTGCACAGTGAAAACCGAATTTGGCAGTATTTCACTGTTAGGACATGTAAAACACACTAGTACATGTCCTACCTTAAACATACCCTTCCCCAGGGGCTACCTAGGGCCTACCTTAGGGGTGCCTGACATATAGTAAAAGGGAGAGTTTAGGCTTGGGAAGTGAGTACACTTGTCAAGTTGAAGTGGCAGTTTAAAACTGCACACACAGACATTGCAGTGTCAGGTCTGACCCATGGTTACAGGGCTACTAATGTGAGTGGCACAACCAGTGCTGCAGGCCCAATAGTAACATTTGATTTACAGGCCCTGGGCACCTCTCGTGCACTTTACTAGGGACTTACCAGTAAATCAAATATGCCAACCATGGATAAACCAATCAACAGTACAATTTCTTTAGGGAGCACTTGCACTTTAGCACTGATTAGCAATAAACCAGCAAAAACAGACCTGAAAAAATAGGAGGAAGAAGGCAAAAAGTTTGGGGATAACCCTGCAAAATGGGCCATTTCCAACAGTCCTCCATTATCTCAGCATCCGGTGCGAAGATAAGGTCGTGGTACCATTATACCCAGAGGGTCTGGCTAGAGGTCGGCAACCACCCAGCCCTCCTCCTCCACAGCACCCAAGTCCTCCTAGTGTGATTCTGCAATACCACACATGTCCAGTTGAAGGGAGGCTTCATCTCTCTCACTGGCGGTCCATAACATCGGACAAATGGGTCTTGCAGATCATACAGAAGGGCTATTCCATCCCCTTCCAGAATTTCCCCACCCTCTATGCCTCCATCAAAAGAACAGTTGATGGAGGATCACTTAAATTTGCTCCGTGAAGAGGTTATGGCTCTTTGCCAAGGTAGCTATAGAAAGGGTCCTGATGTCAGAAATAGGCAGGGATTGTTATTCACACTACTTTCTGATTCCCAAAAAGAACAATGGTCTTTGCCCCATTCTGGATTTGTGGGACATCAATCTCTTCCTCAAAAAGGAGAAATTCAAAATGCTCACTCTCACTCAGGGCTTGTGTAGGAAAATGCCACTGTTGGCATGGTCACCCCCCACTTTTTGCATAGTGTTGATACCAGCTTTGATTGGAAGTGTGCTGGGACCCTGCTAGCCAGGCCCCAGCACCAGTGTCCTTTCCCTAAAACTGTACCTTTATTCCCACAATTGGCACATCCCTGGCACACGGTTAGGTCCCTCTTAAAAGGTACCCCTGGTACCAAGGGCCCTGTGGCCAGGGAAGGTCCCTAAGGGCTGCAGCATGTATTATGGCATCCTTAGGGACTCCTCACTCAGTACATGCACACTGCTTTGCAGCTTGTGTGTGCTAGTGGGGAGAAAAGACAGTCAACACGGCATTCCCCTCAGAGTGCCATGCCTACAAACCATGGCCTGTGGCATAAGCAAGTCACCCCTCTAGCAGGCCTTACAGCCCTAAGGCAGGGTGCACTATACCACAGGTGACAGCACAGCTGTATGAGCAGTATGCCCCTACAGTGTCTAAGTCAATTCTTAGATATTGGAAGTGCAGAGTAGCTATACTGAGTATATGGTCTGGGAGTCTGTCATTACGAACTCCACAGCACCGTAATGGCTACACTGAATACTGGTAAGTTTGGTATCACACTTCTCAGCACAATAAACCCACACTGATACCAGTATTGGATTTATTGAAAAATGTACACAGAGGGCATCTTAGACATGCCCCCCCCCCTGTATGTTAGCCCAACTGCTAGTGCAAGTCTGACCGTTCTGTGCCAGCCTGCCACTTCTGGATGAGTCTGTGACCACATGTGGTGGTGCACTCTGTGGTCAGTAACAAAGCCTTTCCTGGGTGCAGGTGCTTCACACCTCCCCCCTGCAGGAACTGTAACACCTGGCAGTGAGCCTCAAAGTTACAGTGCCCCAGGGCACTGCAGCTAGTGGAGATGCCCGCCACCCCCGGACGAAGTCCAGAGGGATAAAGAGAAAAATGAGGAGCCCCCCCACCCCCTTCTTCACCCAGGACCATCTCTAAGTGTCTGGAGCTGAAGTGACCCCCCCCCCGAGAAATTCTCCATCTTTCTTTGGAGGATTATGACCAATAGGGATAGGGATGTGCCCCCCTCCCCAGTGGGCACAAGGAGGGTGTAGCCACCCTCAGGGACAGTAGCCATTGGCTACTGCCACTGACCCTAACACACCCCTAAATTTAGTATTTAGGAGCAACCCCGATCCAGCTCTTCAGATTCCTGAGGACCTTACGAAAGAATGACTGCTGAGCTGAAAACCCCGCAGAGAAGAGAAAGAGACAACAACTGACTCTGCCCCAGCCCTACTGGGCCGTCCCCTGCTTCGAAAAGCTGCAAGAAAAGAAGCAATGCGTTCTGTAGGACCAACGACCCCTGAAAAGCCTCCAGGGGACTGCCTGCATCACTGAGGACCAAGAAACTCCAGTGGACAGCAGACCTGTCCAAAAAGAAGGCAAAGAAACCATCTTTAAAGGGACTCTCACCTCCCTCTAGAAGTGTGAGTCCAACTACTCTGCACCCGACGCCCCTGGCCCATGTCCAGAGAAACCAACTATCCAGAGAGGACCCCCAGGTGACTCAGATGACGTGTCCACCCTGGGCTGACATCTCTGCACCCCCAGGGCGACGTCTGCAGAGGGAATCCCGAGGACCACCCCCTGACCCCGACTGCCAGGGATGAAGATATCCAACGTCTGGAGAAACACTGGACCCGCAGCTCCCATGACCGTGAGAAACCGACCACCTGTGCAGCAACGACCAGCAGGCAGCCTTCACCCTAGCCCAGTCAGTGGCTTGACCGAGAGGCCCCCCTGTGCCCTGCCTGCAGCACGTAAGTGACCCCTGAGTCCATCCATAGAGTTCTATTGAGAACCTGACGCCCTGTTGCACACTGCCCCTGCCGTCCCCGTGCCGCTGAGGGTGTGGTTTTTGTGCCTACTTGGGGCCCCTCCAGTACTCCTCCAAACCCCCCCTGGGCTGCCCTCTAACACCGCGGGTACCTAACTGCAAGCAGATTGGAACCGGAATACCTCCTGTCTCCATAGGCGCCCACATTCTTTTGGCTCCTGTTTGACCTCCGCACCTGACCGGCCCTGTGTTGCTGGGTGCTTGGGATTACCTTGAACCCCCAACAGTGGGCTACCTATACCCCGGAGACTGAACCCTTGAGTGTGGTACTTACCTCTGAAACTGTACTTTACTTATCTCCCCCAGGAACTGTTGAAAATTGCACTGTCTACTTTTAAAATAGCTTTTTGCCATTTTAAAGAAAACGGTGTACAATATTGATTCTATTCAAAGGCATAACTATTACTATGCAAAGTACCTTTCATTTAATGTACTTACCTGTTAAATGAATCTTGTGGTTCTAGAAATAAATTAACAAAATAATATTTTTCTATATAAAAACCTATTGGTCTGGAGTTAAGTCATTGAGTGTGTTTCCATTTGTTGCTTGTGTGTGTACAACAAATGCGTAACACTACCCTCTGATAAGCCTAACTGCTCGACCACACTACCACAAATAGAGCATTAGTATTATCTATTATTGCCTCTGTCAAGCCTCTTGGGTAACCCCTGGTCTCTGTGCACACTATATCTCTTTTTGATACATCTTGTCTGCCCTAGAGCAAGGAGACTGGATGGTAGCGTTAGACTTGTAGGATGCGTATTTATATGTTCGATGGCATGTGTAGCTGCAGATACACATGCTGTGCATTATCCTGCCATCTAGTGTTGGGCTCGGAGTGTTACAAGTTGTTTTTCTTCGAAGAAGTCTTTTTGAGTCACGAGATCGAGGGACTCCTCCCCTTTCGGCTCCATTGCGCATGGGCGTCGACTCCATCGAAGATTGGTTTTTTCCGCCATCGGGTTCGGACGTGTTCCTCATCGCTCCGTGTTTCGGTTCGGAAAAGTTAGTTAACTATCGGAAAATTCGACGGTATTGTTTGCGCTCGGTATCGGGTTAGTAATAGCACATCGACACCGAAAAAAAGAAGCGCTCCGGTAGCCCTTCGGGCTTCCATTCCCCGGCGGGGCCTGGTCGGCCCGACCGCGTGCGTCTTCAAGGCTCATGGAAGGGGCCCCATTCCGCTTCTGCCCCAAATGCCATGCTGTAGGAAGTTGGCTCTGTATGTGCTATTTCAAAGTAAGGAATGTAAATGTAATGTAATGTAATGTAATGTAATGTAATGTAATGTAAATTAGCACTTGTATAGCGCACTACTCACCCGTTAGGGTCTCAAGGCGCTGTACTCATACCGCTATGGAACCCCTCCTGGCTTTTCCCTGTGAGGAGCCCACTCCTGAGCACCCCCAGGGTGAAGCCAGGCATCCAAGCGCTGTTGGGGCCGTTGTGGAGATTAAGCAAGCTATTGCCCAGAGTTGCAGAGTGGGACCCATGAATTAGATTAGGCACCGAGGCGAGAATTATCTGGTCAAGGGGAATTGAGCCCAAGACCTGCCGAAGCGGGACTTGAACCCTGGTCTTGAGCCAGATCTCTGCTTCAGGGTCTGCCGCTCTAACCATTGAGCCACACTTCTCCACTTATAGCATGCACAGAGTCCAAGGGTTCCCCTTAGAGGTAAAATAGTGGTAAAAATAGATAATACTAATGCTCTATTTTGTGGTAGTGTGGTCGAGCAGTAGGCTTATCCAAGGAGTAGTGTTAAGCATTTGTTGTACATACACATAGACAATAAATGAGGTACACACACTCAGAGGCAAATCCAGCCAATAGGTTTTTATATAGAAAAATATCTTTTCTTAGTTTATTTTAAGAACCACAGGTTCAAATTCTACATGTAATATCTCATTCGAAAGGTATTGCAGGTAAGTACTTTAGGAACTTCAAATCATCAAAATTGCATGTATACTTTTCAAGTTATTCACAAATAGCTGTTTTAAAAGTGGACACTTAGTGCAATTTTCACAGTTCCTAGGGGAGGTAAGTATTTGTTAGGTTAACCAGGTAAGTAAGACACTTACAGGGCTTAGTTCTTGGTCCAAGGTAGCCCACCGTTGGGGGTTCAGAGCAACCCCAAAGTCACCACCCCAGCAGCTCAGGGCCGGTCAGGTGCAGAGTTCAAAGTGGTGCCCAAAACGCATAGGCTAGAATGGAGAGAAGGGGGTGCCCCGGTTCCGGTCTGCTTGCAGGTAAGTACCCGCGTCTTCGGAGGGCAGACCAGGGGGGTTTTGTAGGGCACCGGGGGGGACACAAGTCCACACAGAAATTTCACCCTCAGCGGCGCGGGGGCGGCCGGGTGCAGTGTAGAAACAAGCGTCGGGTTCGCAATGTTAGTCTATGAGAGATCTCGGGATCTCTTCAGCGCTGCAGGCAGGCAAGGGGGGGATTCCTCGGGGAAACCTCCACTTGGGCAAGGGAGAGGGACTCCTGGGGGTCACTTCTCCAGTGAAAGTCCGGTCCTTCAGGTCCTGGGGGCTGCGGGTGCAGGGTCTCTCCCAGGCGTCGGGACTTTAGGTTCAAAGAGTCGCGGTCAGGGGAAGCCTCGGGATTCCCTCTGCAGGCGGCGCTGTGGGGGCTCAGGGGGGACAGGTTTTGGTACTCACAGTATCAGAGTAGTCCTGGGGTCCCTCCTGAGGTGTTGGATCGCCACCAGCCGAGTCGGGGTCGCCGGGTGCAGTGTTGCAAGTCTCACGCTTCTTGCGGGGAGCTTGCAGGGTTCTTTAAAGCTGCTGGAAACAAAGTTGCAGCTTTTCTTGGAGCAGGTCCGCTGTCCTCTGGAGTTTCTTGTCTTTTCGAAGTAGGGGCAGTCCTCAGAGGATGTCGAGGTCGCTGGTCCCTTCGGAAGGCGTCGCTGGAGCAGGATCTTTGGAAGGCAGGAGACAGGCCGGTGAGTTTCTGGAGCCAAGGCAGTTGTCGTCTTCTGGTCTTCCGCTGCAGGGGTTTTCAGCTGGGCAGTCCTTCTTCTTGTAGTTGCAGGAATCTAATTTTCTAGGGTTCAGGGTAGCCCTTAAATACTAAATTTAAGGGCGTGTTTAGGTCTGGGGGGTTAGTAGCCAATGGCTACTAGCCCTGAGCGTGGGTACACCCTCTTTGTGCCTCCTCCCAAGGGGAGGGGGTCACAATCCTAACCCTATTGGGGGAATCCTCCATCTGCAAGATGGAGGATTTCTAAAAGTCAGAGTCACCTCAGCTCAGGACACCTTAGGGGCTGTCCTGACTGGCCAGTGACTCCTCCTTGTTTTTCTCATTATTTTCTCCGGCCTTGCCGCCAAAAGTGGGGCCTGGCCGGAGGGGGCGGGCAACTCCACTAGCTGGAGTGTCCTGCTGGGTTGGCACAAAGGAGGTGAGCCTTTGAGGCTCACCGCCAGGTGTGACAATTCCTGCCTGGGAGAGGTGTTAGCATCTCCACCCAGTGCAGGCTTTGTTACTGGCCTCAGAGTGACAAAGGCACTCTCCCCATGGGGCCAGCAACATGTCTCGGTTTGTGGCAGGCTGCTAAAACTAGTCAGCCTACACAGATAGTCGGTTAAGTTTCAGGGGGCACCTCTAAGGTGCCCTCTGTGGTGTATTTTACAATAAAATGTACACTGGCATCAGTGTGCATTTATTGTGCTGAGAAGTTTGATACCAAACTTCCCAGTTTTCAGTGTAGCCATTATGGTGCTGTGGAGTTCGTGTTTGACAGACTCCCAGACCATATACTCTTATGGCTACCCTGCACTTACAATGTCTAAGGTTTTGTTTAGACACTGTAGGGGTACCATGCTCATGCACTGGTACCCTCACCTATGGTATAGTGCACCCTGCCTTAGGGCTGTAGGGCCTGCTAGAGGGGTGTCTTACCTATACTGCATAGGCAGTGAGAGGCTGGCATGGCACCCTGAGGGGAGTGCCATGTCGACTTACTCGTTTTGTCCTCACTAGCACACACAAGCTGGCAAGCAGTGTGTCTGTGCTGAGTGAGAGGTCTCCAGGGTGGCATAAGACATGCTGCAGCCCCTAGAGACCTTCCTTGGCATCAGGGCCCTTGGTACTAGAAGTACCAGTTACAAGGGACTTATCTGGATGCCAGGGTCTGCCAATTGTGGATACAAAAGTACAGGTTAGGGAAAGAACACTGGTGCTGGGGCCTGGTTAGCAGGCCTCAGCACACTTTCAATTGTAAACATAGCATCAGCAAAGGCAAAAAGTCAGGGGGCAACCATGCCAAGGAGGCATTTCCTTACACAACCCCCCCCCCCAAACGAAAGAGGATGAGACTAACCTTTCCCAAGAGAGTCTTCATTTTCTAAGTGGAAGAACCTGGAAAGGCCATCTGCATTGGCATGGGCAGTCCCAGGTCTGTGTTCCACTATAAAGTCCATTCCCTGTAGGGAGATGGACCACCTCAACAGTTTAGGATTTTCACCTTTCATTTGCATCAGCCATTTGAGAGGTCTGTGGTCAGTTTGAACTAGGAAGTGAGTCCCAAAGAGGTATGGTCTCAGCTTTTTCAGGGACCAAACCACAGCAAAGGCCTCCCTCTCAATGGCACTCCAACGCTGCTCCCTGGGGAGTAACCTCCTGCTAATGAAAGCAACAGGCTGGTCAAGGCCATCATCATTGGTTTGGGACAAAACTGCCCCTATCCCATGTTCAGAGGCATCAGTCTGCACAATGAACTGCTTAGAATAATCTGGAGCTTTTAGAACTGGTGCTGAGCACATTGCTTGTTTCAGGGTGTCAAAGGCCTGTTGGCATTCCACAGTCCAGTTCACTTTCTTGGGCATTTTCTTGGAGGTGAGTTCAGTGAGGGCTGTCACAATGGATCCATATCCCTTCACAAACCTCCTGTAATACCCAGTCAAGCCAAGGAATGCCCTGACTTGAGTCTGGGTTTTTGGAGCTACCCAGTCCAGAATGGTCTGGATCTTGGGTTGGAGTGGCTGAACTTGGCCTCCACCTACAAGGTGGCCCAAGTAAACCACAGTTCCCTGCCCTATCTGGCATTTGGATGCCTTGATAGAGAGGCCTGCAGATTGCAGAGCCTTCAAAACCTTCTTCAGGTGGACCAGGTGATCCTGCCAGGTGGAGCTAAAGACAGCAATATCATCAAGATAAGCTGTGCTAAAGGACTCCAAGCCAGCAAGGACTTGATTCACCAACCTTTGGAAGGTGGCAGGGGCATTCTTTAAACCAAAGGGCATAACAGTAAACTGATAATGCCCATCAGGTGTGGAGAATGCTGTTTTCTCTTTTGCTCCAGGTGCCATTTTTATTTGCCAGTACCCTGCTGTCAAGTCAAAGGTACTTAAGAATTTGGCAGCACCTAATTTATCTATGAGCTCATCAGCTCTTGGAATTGGATGAGCATCTGTCTTGGTGACAGAATTGAGCCCTCTGTAGTCCACACAAAACCTCATCTCTTTCTTTCCATCTTTGGTGTGAGGTTTGGGGACTAAGACCACTGGGCTAGCCCAGGGGCTGTCAGAGCGTTCAATGACTCCCAATTCCAGCATCTTGTGGACTTCCACCTTGATGCTTTCTTTAACATGGTCAGACTGTCTAAAGATTTTGTTTTTGACAGGCATGCTGTCTCCTGTGTCCACATCCTGGGTACACAGGTGTGTCTGACCAGGGGTTAAGGAGAAGAGTTCAGGAAACTGTTGTAGGACTCTCCTACAATCAGCCTGCTGTTGGCCAGAGAGGGTGTCTGAGTAGATCACTCCATCTACTGTGCCATCTTTTGGGTCTGATGACAGAAGATCAGGGAGAGGTTCACTCTCTGCCTCCTGATCCTCATCTGTTACCATCAACAGATTCACATCAGCCCTGTCATGGAAGAGCTTAAGGCGGTTCACATGGATCACCCTCTTGGGGCTCCTGCTTGTGCCCAGGTCCACCAGGTAGGTGACCTGACTCTTCCTTTCTAGTACTGGGTAAGGGCCACTCCATTTGTCCTGGAGTGCCCTGGGAGCCACAGGCTCCAGAACCCAGACTTTCTGCCCTGGTTGGAACTCAACCAGTGCAGCCTTTTGGTCATACCAAAACTTCTGGAGCTGTTGGCTGGCCTCAAGGTTTTTGGTTGCCATTTCCATGTACTCTGCCATTCTAGAGCGAAGGCCAAGTACATAGTCCACTATGTCCTGTTTAGGCTCATGGAGAGGTCTCTCCCAGCCTTCTTTAACAAGGGCAAGTGGTCCCCTTACAGGATGACCAAACAGAAGTTCAAAGGGTGAGAATCCTACTCCCTTCTGTGGCACCTCTCTGTAAGCGAAAAGCAGACATGGCAAGAGGACATCCCATCTCCTTTTGAGCTTTTCTGGGAGCCCCATGATCATGCCTTTTAATGTCTTGTTGAATCTCTCAACCAAGCCATTAGTTTGTGGATGGTATGGTGTAGTGAATTTATAAGTCACTCCACACTCATTCCACATGTGCTTTAGGTATGCTGACATGAAGTTGGTACCTCTGTCAGACACCACCTCCTTAGGGAAACCCACTCTGGTAAAGATACCAATGAGGGCCTTGGCTACTGCATGGGCAGTAGTCGACCTAAGGGGAATAGCTTCAGGATACCTGGTAGCATGATCCACTACTACCAGGATATACATATTTCCTGAGGCTGTGGGAGGTTCTAGTGGACCAACTATGTCCACACCCACTCTTTCAAAGGGAACCCCCACCACTGGAAGTGGAATGAGGGGGGCCTTTGGATGCCCACCTGTCTTACCACTGGCTTGACAGGTGGGGCAGGAGAGGCAAAACTCCTTAACCATGTTGGACATATTGGGCCAGTAGAAGTGGTTGACTAACCTCTCCCACGTCTTGGTTTGTCCCAAATGTCCAGCAAGGAGAATGTCATGGGCCAATGTTAGGATGAACTTCCTGAACAGCTGAGGCACTACCACTCTCCTAGTGGCACCAGGTTTGGGGTCTCTGGCCTCAGTGTACAGGAGTCCATCTTCCCAATAGACCCTATGCGTTCCATTTTTCTTGCCTTTGGACTCTTCAGCAGCTTGCTGCCTAAGGCCTTCAAGAGAGGGACAGGTTTCTTGTCCCTTACACAGCTCCTCCCTTGAGGGTCCCCCTGGGCCTAAGAGCTCAACCTGGTAAGGTTCAAGCTCCAAAGGCTCAGTTCCCTCAGAGGGCAGAACTTCTTCCTGAGAAGAGAGGTTCCCTTTCTTTTGCTGTGTTGCAGTTGGTTTCCCAACTGACTTTCCTGTTCTCTTGGTAGGCTGGGCCATTTTTCCAGACTCCAGCTCTACTTTTTCACCCTGTGCCTTGCACTGTGCTCTTGTTTTCACACACACCAGTTCAGGGATACCCAGCATTGCTGCATGGGTTTTTAGTTCTACCTCAGCCCATGCTGAGGACTCCAGGTCATTTCCAAGCAGACAGTCCACTGGGATATTTGAGGAGACCACCACCTGTTTCAGGCCATTGACCCCTCCCCATTCTAAAGTAACCATTGCCATGGGATGTACTTTTCTCTGATTGTCAGCGTTGGTGACTGTGTAAGTTTTTCCAGTCAGGTATTGGCCAGGGGAAACCAGTTTCTCTGTCACCATGGTGACACTGGCACCTGTATCCCTCAGGCCCTCTATTCTAGTCCCATTAATTAAGAGTTGCTGTCTGTATTTTTGCATGTTAGGTGGCCAGACAGCTAGTGTGGCTAAATCCACCCCACCCTCAAACTAGAGTAGCTTCAGTGTGGACCCTGATTTGCTCTGGGCACACTGTTGATCCCACTTGGAGACTAGCCATACCAGTGTTACCTGGATGGGAGTTTGGAGTGGAATCTTTCTTGGGACAGGCCTTGTCTCCAGTTTGGTGTCCATGCTGTTTACAGCTATGACACCAGGCCTTTTTGGGATCAAAGTTTTTACCCTTGTACCCATTGTTTTGTGAAGAGGCTCTGGGCCCACCCTCCTGTGCAGGTTTTTGGGGGCCTGTAGAAGACTCTACTATTTTTAGTTTTGGTTGTCTCATCACTCTTCCCCTGGGGAGTCTTTGTGACCCCTTTCTTTTGGTCACCCCCTGTTGAAGTCTTGGACACCCTTGTCTTGACCCAATGGTCCGCCTTCTTTCCCAATTCTTGGGGAGAAATTGGTCCTAGGTCTACCAGATGCTGATGCAGTTTATCATTGAAACAATTACTTAACAGGTGTTCTTTCACAAATAAATTGTACAGCCCATCATAATTACTTACACCACTGCCTTGAATCCAACCATCTAGTGTTTTCACTGAGTAGTCAACAAAGTCAACCCAGGTCTGGCTCGAGGATTTGAGAGCCCCCCTGAACCTAATCCTGTACTCCTCAGTGGAGAATCCAAAGCCCTCAATCAGGGTACCCTTCATGAGGTCATAAGATTCTGCATCTGGTCCAGAGAGTGTGAGGAGTCTATCCCTACACTTTCCTGTGAACATTTCCCAAAGGAGAGCACCCCAGTGAGATCTGTTCACTTTTCTGGTTACACAAGCCCTCTCAAAAGCTGTGAACCATTTGGTGATGTCATCACCATCTTCATATTTAGTTACAATCCCTTTAGGGATTTTCAACATGTCAGGAGAATCTCTGACCCTATTTATGTTGCTGCCACCATTGATGGGTCCTAGGCCCATCTCTTGTCTTTCCCTCTCTATGGCTAGGATCTGTCTTTCCAAAGCCAACCTTTTGGCCATCCTGGCTAACTGGATGTCCTCTTCACTGGGGCTATCCTCAGTGATTTCAGAGGTGTTGGTCTCTCCTGTGAGGGAACCAGCATCTCTGACTATTATTTTTGGAGTCAGGGTTTGAGGGACCCTGTTCTCCTTAGAATAGGACTGGTAGGGGGGAATTGTCCTCCAAGTCACTATCCTCTTCCTCTGAGTTGCCACCCTCAGAGGGGTTGGCCTTTTCAAACTCTGCCAAAAGCTCCTGGAGCTGTATTTTGGTAGGTTTGGGGCCCATTGTTATTTTCTTTATTTTACAGAGTGACCTTAGCTCCCTCATCTTAAGATGGAGGTAAGGTGTGGTGTCGAGTTCCACCACAGTCACATCTGTGCTAGACATTTTGCTTCTAAAAGTTGGAATACTTTTTAAGAATCTACAACTGGTTCTAGAATCTAATTCAAACTTTTACAAACTTTTAAACTCTAAAAGAAATGCTAAACAGGGACTTAACACACAAGGCCCTAGCAGGACTTTTAAGAATTTAGAAAACTTTTCAAATTGCAAAAATCAATTTCTAATGACAATTTTGGAATTTGTCGTGTGATCAGGTATTGGCTGAGTAGTCCAGCAAATGCAAAGTCTTGTACCCCACCGCTGATCCACCAATGTAGGAAGTTGGCTCTGTATGTGCTATTTCAAAGTAAGGAATAGCATGCACAGAGTCCAAGGGTTCCCCTTAGAGGTAAAATAGTGGTAAAAATAGATAATACTAATGCTCTATTTTGTGGTAGTGTGGTCGAGCAGTAGGCTTATCCAAGGAGTAGTGTTAAGCATTTGTTGTACATACACATAGACAATAAATGAGGTACACACACTCAGAGGCAAATCCAGCCAATAGGTTTTTATATAGAAAAATATCTTTTCTTAGTTTATTTTAAGAACCACAGGTTCAAATTCTACATGTAATATCTCATTCGAAAGGTATTGCAGGTAAGTACTTTAGGAACTTCAAATCATCAAAATTGCGTGTATACTTTTCAAGTTATTCACAAATAGCTGTTTTAAAAGTGGACACTTAGTGCAATTTTCACAGTTCCTAGGGGAGGTAAGTATTTGTTAGGTTAACCAGGTAAGTAAGACACTTACAGGGCTTAGTTCTTGGTCCAAGGTAGCCCACCGTTGGGGGTTCAGAGCAACCCCAAAGTCACCACCCCAGCAGCTCAGGGCCGGTCAGGTGCAGAGTTCAAAGTGGTGCCCAAAACGCATAGGCTAGAATGGAGAGAAGGGGGTGCCCCGGTTCCGGTCTGTTTGCAGGGAAGTACCCGCGTCTTCGGAGGGCAGACCAGGGGGGTTTTGTAGGGCACCGGGGGGGACACAAGTCCACACAGAAATTTCACCCTCAGCGGCGCGGGGGCGGCCGGGTGCAGTGTAGAAACAAGCGTCTGGTTCGCAATGTTAGTCTATGAGAGATCTCGGGATCTCTTCAGCGCTGCAGGCAGGCAAGGGGGGGATTCCTCGGGGAAACCTCCACTTGGGCAAGGGAGAGGGACTCCTGGGGGTCACTTCTCCAGTGAAAGTCCGGTCCTTCAGGTCCTGGGGGCTGCGGGTGCAGGGTCTCTCCCAGGCGTCGGAACTTTAGGTTCAAAGAGTCGCGGTCAGGGGAAGCCTCGGGATTCCCTCTGCAGGCGGCGCTGTGGGGGCTCAGGGGGGACAGGTTTTGGTACTCACAGTATCAGAGTAGTCCTGGGGTCCCTCCTGAGGTGTTGGATCGCCACCAGCCGAGTCGGGGTCACCGGGTGCAGTGTTGCAAGTCTCACGCTTCTTGCGGGGAGCTTGCAGGGTTCTTTAAAGCTGCTGGAAACAAAGTTGCAGCTTTTCTTGGAGCAGGTCCGCTGTCCTCGGGAGTTTCTTGTCTTTTCGAAGTAGGGGCAGTCCTCAGAGGATGTCGAGGTCGCTGGTCCCTTCGGAAGGCGTCGCTGGAGCAGGATCTTTGGAAGGCAGGAGACAGGCCGGTGAGTTTCTGGAGCCAAGGCAGTTGTCGTCTTCTGGTCTTCCGCTGCAGGGGTTTTCAGCTGGGCAGTCCTTCTTCTTGTAGTTGCAGGAATCTAATTTTCTAGGGTTCAGGGTAGCCCTTAAATACTAAATTTAAGGGCGTGTTTAGGTCTGGGGGGTTAGTAGCCAATGGCTACTAGCCCTGAGGGTGGGTACACCCTCTTTGTGCCTCCTCCCAAGGGGAGGGGGTCACAATCCTAACCCTATTGGGGGAATCCTCCATCTGCAAGATGGAGGATTTCTAAAAGTCAGAGTCACCTCAGCTCAGGACACCTTAGGGGCTGTCCTGACTGGCCAGTGACTCCTCCTTGTTTTTCTCATTATTTTCTCCGGCCTTGCCGCCAAAAGTGGGGCCTGGCCGGAGGGGGCGGGCAACTCCACTAGCTGGAGTGTCCTGCTGGGTTGGCACAAAGGAGGTGAGCCTTTGAGGCTCACCGCCAGGTGTGACAATTCCTGCCTGGGAGAGGTGTTAGCATCTCCACCCAGTGCAGGCTTTGTTACTGGCCTCAGAGTGACAAAGGCACTCTCCCCATGGGGCCAGCAACATGTCTCGGTTTGTGGCAGGCTGCTAAAACTAGTCAGCCTACACAGATAGTCGGTTAAGTTTCAGGGGGCACCTCTAAGGTGCCCTCTGTGGTGTATTTTACAATAAAATGTACACTGGCATCAGTGTGCATTTATTGTGCTGAGAAGTTTGATACCAAACTTCCCAGTTTTCAGTGTAGCCATTATGGTGCTGTGGAGTTCGTGTTTGACAGACTCCCAGACCATATACTCTTATGGCTACCCTGCACTTACAATGTCTAAGGTTTTGTTTAGACACTGTAGGGGTACCATGCTCATGCACTGGTACCCTCACCTATGGTATAGTGCACCCTGCCTTAGGGCTGTAGGGCCTGCTAGAGGGGTGTCTTACCTATACTGCATAGGCAGTGAGAGGCTGGCATGGCACCCTGAGGGGAGTGCCATGTCGACTTACTCGTTTTGTCCTCACTAGCACACACAAGCTGGCAAGCAGTGTGTCTGTGCTGAGTGAGAGGTCTCCAGGGTGGCATAAGACATGCTGCAGCCCCTAGAGACCTTCCTTGGCATCAGGGCCCTTGGTACTAGAAGTACCAGTTACAAGGGACTTATCTGGATGCCAGGGTCTGCCAATTGTGGATACAAAAGTACAGGTTAGGGAAAGAACACTGGTGCTGGGGCCTGGTTAGCAGGCCTCAGCACACTTTCAATTGTAAACATAGCATCAGCAAAGGCAAAAAGTCAGGGGGCAACCATGCCAAGGAGGCATTTCCTTACACATGCTAAGTATACTTGTACAGACCAGCATTTGGTCTGTAATTTGTGTTTGTCCCCCGAACACAAAGAGGATACCTGCGAGGCATGTCGGGCATTTCGGTCGAAGAAGACGCTACGGGACCGGAGAGCTCGAAGGCTTCAAATGGTGTCGATGCCGGCTGGACACCCCAACGTCGAAGAAGAGGAGACATTCTCCATTCCTGATTCGGACTCGGATGAGCCTGAGAGTGAGCAGCCGGCGAGGCAACAAACCGTGAGTAAAACAGCCCCGGCCAAAACTCACACAAAAATCATGAAAGCCCAGGGGACGCCACCGTCGGCAGGCCATGGTGTAACCCATAAACACGGTGACCAACCATCGGCACCGAAAAAGGGCACACACATGGCGAAGACATTCGACTCCGGTCGAGATACTGGCACAGAGTATACTCGGCATCGAGATACCGGCTTCGAACAAAGTCGGCACCGAGATATCGGCACACCGAAAGCGAAAAAAGTGGCTTCGGAGCCGAAAAAGACTGCTGAAAAAGTTTTGATACTGAAACATCCAGCCTCGGAGCCGAAACAGGGTTCTTATTCTGAAGAACAAGGCCTTTCATCACAACTACAAGGCCATAAATTTGGACAGGAACTAGAAATGGGAGAGCCAGACTATACACGGAGAAGGCTCCATATTCAAAAAGACACAGGGAAAATAAGAACTCTTCCCCCAATTAAAATGAAACGGAAACTCGCTTTCCAAGAAACTGAAAAACAGCCAAAAGCAAAGGTGGCTAAAGAAAAAACTCCACCACGTTTTTCACCACAGCCATCGACACAGCACTCACCGCAACTGTCCCCAATTGCAACACCCCCAATGATGCAATCACCAACGCACACAGGGATGAGCCAAGATGACCCAGATGCATGGGATCTATACAATGCACCAGTATCTGACAATAGTCCGGATTGCTACCCGGCAAGACCATCACCACCAGAAGACAGTACTGCCTACATGCAGGTGGTTCCAGAGCAGCTACATTTCACAGTGTAGCACTACATTCTGAACCTATAGAGGATGACTTCTTATTTAATACCCCATCAACACATAGCCAATATCAAAGTCTGCCTATGTTACCAGGCATGTTAAAACACGCGAAACAGGTGTTTCAAGACCCAGTCAAAGGCAGAGCCATCACACCTAGGGTGGAAAAGAAGTACAAACCTCCCCCTACGGACCCTGTGTACATCACGCAACAACTAACACCTGACGCGGTGGTAGTAGGGGCAGCCGGAAAAGAGCAAACTCACAGACTTCTGGGGATGCACCACCACCCGACAAAGAAAGTCAAAAGTTTGATGCAGCTGGGAAAAGGGTTGCAGCACAAGCAGCCAATCAATGGCGCATTGCCAATTCACAGGCTTTATTAGCAAGATATGACAGGGCTCATTGGGATGAAATGCAACATTTCATTGAACATCTTCCCAAAGAGTTTCAGAAGCGGGCACAACAGGTGGTGGAGGAGGGCCAAAGCATCTCCAACAACCAAATAAGATCGGCAATGGACGCGGCGGACACAGCCGCCAGAACAGTGAACACAGCGGTCACCATTCGGAGACACGCATGGCTACGCACCTGCGGATTTAAGCCAGAGATCCAGCAGGCTGTGCTGAATATGACTTTTAATGGACAACAGTTGTGTGGGCCGGAGGTGGATACATCTATAGAAAAGTTAAAGAAAGACCAGGACACGGCCAAAGCCATGGGCGCGCTCTACTCCCCAACAGAGCAGAGGCACATTTAGGAAGCCACAATTTAGAGAGGGGTTTCGGACCCAAAGCACAGAACCCTCAACCTCACAGGCCAGACCCACTTACCAGGGCCAATACCAAAGAGGAGGCTTTCGGGGGCAATATAGGGGTGGGCAGTTCCCTAAAACAAGAGGGAAATTCCAAACCCCAAAACCCCCACAAACTAAACAGTGACTCCAATGTCACAAATCCCCAACACATAACACCAGTGGGGGGGAGACTCACAGATTATTACAAAAATTGGGAAGACATAACTACGGACTCGTGGGTCCTAGCCATTATCCAACATGGTTATTGCATAGAATTCCTACAATTACCACCAAATGTGCCTCCAAAAGCACACAACATGTCCAAACAGCACTTGGATCTATTACAACTAGAAGTCCAAGCGTTGTTACAAAAAGAAGCAATAGAACTAGTACCCAAACATCAGAAAGGAACAGGTGTTTACTCCTTGTATTTTCTAATACCAAAAAAGGACAAAACACTGAGACCCATCTTAGATCTCAGAACACTAAATCTTTACATCAAATCAGATCACTTTCACATGGTGACACTTCAAGACGTGATTCCCTTGCTCAAACAACAAGACTACATGTCAACATTAGACCTCAAGGATGCTTACTTCCATATACTCATACATACTTCCCACAGGAAATACTTAAGGTTTGTAATCCAAGGAGTACATTACCAATTCAAAGTGTTACCATTCGGGATAACAACAGCACCAAGAGTATTTACAAAATGCCTTGCGGTAGTAGCTGCACATATCAGAAGACAGCACATACACGTATTCCCGTACCTAGACGATTGGTTAATAAAAACCGGCACTCAGAAACAGTGTCTTCAACACACAAAATAAGTCATAGAAACCCTTCACAAGCTAGGGTTCTCAATAAACTACCTAAAATCACACTTAAAACTGTGTCAAATACAACAATACTTAGGAGCAACAATCAACACACAAAAAGGGATTGCCACTCCAAGTCCACAAAGGGTACAAGCATTCCAAAACGTAATACTAAACATGCACCCAAACCAACAGTATCAAGTAAGGTTTGTGATGAAACTTCTAGGCATGATGTCTTCATGCATAGCCATTGTCCCAAACGCAAGATTACACATGCGGCCCTTACAACAGTGCCTAGCCACACAATGGACACAAGCAACAAGCTTGGACACAAGCAACAAGGGTCAACTTCAAGATCTAGTGTTGATAGACCGCCAAACACACACCTTGCTTCAGTGGTAGAATCCTATAAATGTAAACCAACGGCGGCCATTCCAAGACCCAGTGCCTCAATACGTGATCACAACAGATGCTTCCATGGTAGGGTGGGGGGCACACCTCAACCAGCACAGCATCCAAGGACAATGGGACATTCAACAAAGCCAGCTTCATATAAATCAACTAGAACTACTAGCAGTGTTTCTAGCATTGAAAGCATTTCAACCGTTAATAGCCCACAAACACATTCTTGTCAAAACAGACAACATGACAACAATGTATTACCTAAACAAACAGGGAGGGACACACTCATCACAGCTGTGTCTCTTAGCATAGAAGATTTGGCATTGGGTGATTCACATTCGCCTAATAGCACAGTACATCCCAGGAATTCAAAACCAGTTGGCCGACAATCTCAGTCGAGATCACCAACAAATCCACGAATGGGAAATTCATCCCCAGATACTGCAAAAATACTTTCACAACTGGGGAACACCGCAAATAGACCTATTCGCAACAAAAGCAAACGCAAAATGCCAAAACTTCGCGTCCAGGTACCCACACCCTCACTCCAAGGGCAATGCGTTATGGATGAGTTGGTCAGGGATATTTGCTTACGCTTTTCCCCCCTCTCCTTCTGTATCTAGTAAACAAATTGAGTCAAAGCAAACGCAAACTAATTCTAGTAGCACCAACTTGGGCTCGCCAACCATGGTACACAACACTACTAGATCTGTCAGTAGTACCTCATATCAAACTACCAAACAGACCAGATCTGTTAACTCAATACAAACAACAGATCATACACCCGAATCCAGCATCGCTCAATCTAGTAATCTGGCTCCTGAAGTCTTAGAATTTTAACATTTAGACCTTACACAAGAATGTATGGAGGTCATTAAACAAGCTAGGAAACCTACTACAAGACAATGCTACGCAAATAAATGGAAAAGATTTGTTTATTACTGTCATAATAATCAAATTCAACCACTACATGCGTCCACAAAATCATTGTAAGCTACTTATTACACTTACAAAAATCTAAGCTAGCTTTTTCGTCCATTAAAATACATATCACAGCTATTTCTGCCTATCTGCAAATTACGCATTCAACATCACTTTTTAGAATCCCAGTCATAAAAGCATTTATGGAGGGTCTAAAAAGAATCATACCCCCAAGAACACCACCAGTTCCCTCATGGAACCTCAATATTGTATTACACGACTCATGGGTCCACCATTTGAACCCATGCACTCTTGTGAGATGCAATACTTAACATGGAAAGTAGCCTTCCTAATTGCTATCACATCTCTTAGTAGAGTAAGTGAAATACAAGCATTTACCATACAAGAACCCTTTATACAAATACATAAACATGAAGTGGTTCTACGCACAAATCCCAAATTTTTACCAAAAGTTATATCACCGTTCCACCTAAATCAAACTGTGGAACTCCCAGTCTTTTTTCCACAACCAGACTCTGTAGCCGAAAGGGCATTACGTACATTAGACATCAAAAGGGCACTAAGGTATTACATTGATAGAACCAAACAATTTCGCAAAACAAAACAATGTTTGTAGCCTTTCAAAAACCTCATGCAGGAAATCCAATATCCAAACAAGGCATTGCCAGATGGATAGTTAAGTGTATTCAAACCTGCCATGTAAAAGCAAAGAGAGACCTGCCTATTACACCAAAGGTACACTCCCCTAGAAAGAAAGGCGCCACAATGGCCTTTCTAGGAAATATACCTATGACAGAAATATGTAAGGCAGCCACATGGTCTACGCCTCATACATTCACAAAACATTACTGTGTAGATGTGTTAACACAACAAGCCACAGTAGGACAAGCAGTATTACGAACATTATTTCAGACAACTTCAACTCCTACAGGCTAAACCACCGCTTTTGGGGAGATAACTGCTTACTAGTCTATGCACAGCATGTGTATCTGCAGCTACACATGCCATCGAACGGAAAATGTCACTTACCCAGTGTACATCTGGACGTGGCATGAGACGCTGCAGATTCACATGAGCCCTCCCGCCTCCCCGGGAGCCTGTAGCCGTTTAAGTTGATCAAAAGGGTATATTATATGTTCATAACACTTGTACATTTGTAAATTTGTAAATATATATCCCTTTGACACATTATGTACATACATACTCACTCCATTGCATGGGCACTATTACTATATATACAACTCCTACCTCACCCTCTGCGGGGAAAACAATCTAAGATGGAGTCGACGTCCATGCGCAATAAAGCCGAAAGGGGAGGAGTCCCTTGATCTCGCGACTCGAAAAGACTTCTTCGAAGAAAAACAGCTTGTAACACTCCGAGCCCAACACTAGATGGCAGGATAATGCACAGCATGTGAATCTGCAGCGTCTCATGCCACGAACAGATGTACACTGGGTAAGTGACATTTTCCATCCCCATCCTGCCCACCCATAAGCGTTACTTGTGGTTCAAGGTGGGCCACAAGCACTTTCAGTTTACTGTCTCTCCCCTTCGGTCTCACCAGTGCCCCTCGGGTGTTCACCAAGGTGATGGTGGTGGTAGCAGCTCATCTGCGCAGTTTTGGGGTATCAGTCTCCCCCTACCTTGACGAGTGGCTGTTGAAGGCTTCTACACCCCAGGCTCTCGTCAACCACCTTCAGACTACGGCTGACCTCTTGCATTCTCTGGGGTTCACTATAAACGTGCCAAAGTCGCACCTGACTCCCTCTCAGAAGCTCCCTTTCATTGGAGCATTTCTGGACACAGTGCTGTTTCGGGCTTATCTTCCCGAGCAGCGGGTCCAGGATAATCAGGTTATGATACCGATGTTTCGGCCTCTATCCTGGATTTCGGTGAGACAGGCTCTGAGGCTGTTGGGATTCTTGGCCTCCTGCATCCTATTGGTCAAACATGCCAGATGGCATATGAGGGCTCTGCAGTTGGACCTGAAGTTCCAGTGGGCACAGCATCAGGGGAATTTTACAACAAGTTTCAGATCTCTGAGGGAACTGCAAAAGACCTACAGTGGTGGTTAGTGAACTGCAAATTGGGTCATAGGCAGACTCCTCTCCCTTCCCCAGCCAGATCTCACAGTAGTGACAGATATGTCACTTCTGGGATGGGGAGGCCACCTGGGAGAGGTGGAGATAAGAGGCCTCTGGTCTCCGGTGGAATCCAGACTCCATAGCAACTTACTGGATCTCCGGGCGATCCAACTGCCATTGAAAGCATTTCTTCCTGTTGTGAAAGGGAAGATAGTGCAGGTGTTGTCCGACAACACCACTGCAGTGTGGTACTGCAACAAGCAGGGCGGTGTGGGGTCGTGGACCCTTTGTCAAGAGGCTCTGTGTCTCTGGACATGGCTGGAACAGCAGGGCATAACCCTGGTGGTTCAACACCTGGCAGGTTCTTTGAACCCCAGGCCGGGTGAACTCAGCCATCTATGCCTGGCGGATCATGAATTGTATCTCCACCCGGAGGTGGCGCAAGGACTCTTTCATCTGTTCGCCTACTCAGAGAACACACAATGTCAGAGGTATTGCGCGTTGGAGTTTCCAAGGCGGCAGTCGCTCGGCGATGCTTTTCGTCGTGAGTGAGTGGAGAAGTGTGGCTCAATGGTTAGAGCGGCAGACCCTGATGTAGAAATCTGGCCTGGGACCAGGGTTCAATTCCCGCCTCGGCGGGTCTTGGGCTCAATTTCCTCGGACCTGATAATTCTTGCATCGGTGCCTAATCTAATTCATGGGTCCCACTCTGTAACTCTGGGCAATAGCTTGCTTAATCTCCACAACGGATCCAACAGCTCTGGGATGCCTGGCTTCACCTTGGAGGTTGCCCAGGAGTGGGCACCTCACAGGGAAAAGCCAGGAGGGGTTCCACAGCGGTATGCGTACAGCGCCTTGAGACCCTAACGGGTGAGTAGTGCGCTATACAAGTACACAGTTTACAGTTCAGGCCTCCTGTATGTTTTTCTACCCATACCACTTCTGCCCAGAGTTCTCAAGAAGATCAAGAACGACCAGGCCCAAGGAATCTTAGTGGCTCCAGATTGGGCTTGGAGTTTCTGTTATTCCAAGCTTCTGAAATTGAGTATCGATCCTCCGATCAGGTTTCCCCTTCGGCAGGATCTACTGTCGCAACAGGAGGGGAGGGTTCTCCACCCGAACCTGTCAACTCTGCACCTTCATGCGTGGAAATTGAGCTGCGGCAATTGATTGCTTTTGACCTTCCTCCTGAAGTCTGTAAGGTTATTTTGGCAGCCAGGCATCCCTCCACTAAAACGGTATACGCCTGCCGTTGGAAACACTTTGTATATTATTGTATAGAAAGGTCTATTGATCCTCTTTCTGCTTCTCTTTCTGATATCCTTCTCTTTATTCTATCCCTTGCCAACAAGGTTCTTCCTTGGGTACTCTCAAAGGCTATATTTCTGCCTTATCGTCATTCCTTTGGCTGCTTGATCAGCCTTCACTTTTCAAATCTCCCACTGTACATAGATTCCTCAAATGGCTTGTACATGTTTTCCCCTATGCCCATTGTTATGCTCCAATGGTATTTAAATCTGGTCCTCACATTTCTCTTGTGTGCTCCTTTCAAGCCCTTACACAGCTGTCCTCTCCGGCTGCTCACCATCAAGACAGCCTTCTTGTGGCAATAACTTCTGCCAGTAGGGTGAGCGAGATGCATGTTCTTTCATCCAAGCTACCATATCTCACTATATTTTCAGACAAGATAGTTCTCAGAACTTGTGCCTCTTACCTCCCCAAGGTGGTGACCCCATTTAATCTAGGTCAGAACACCACCCTACCCACCTTCTTTGCTCCACTGTATCCCTCTCAAGAAGAGGAGCGACTCCACCGGTTGGACCCAAAAAGAGTCTTGTCGTTCTACCTTGACCGCTCAAAAGAGTTCCGGGTGGATGACCAACTCTTTGTTGGGGTACGTGGAAGCAAAGAAGGGTTGGGCGGGGCATAAACAAACCATTTTGCTTTAGGTTTTTCCTCTGCATTCAGTTCTGCTACGCTTTGACCAGGAGCAGCCTCCTGAGGGCTTGAGGGCTCATTCTATCAGGGCCAAAGCTGCTACCACTGCACTAGCTCGAGGCATACCAGTCCTGGATGTCTGTCAGGCAGCAATTGGGCATCCTTGCACACGTTTGCAAAATGTTAAGGCTTGGACAATCAGGTCCAGCGGCACCAACGCATTGCCTTTTCGGCCCTACAGAACATTTTAGTGGAAAGGTGATTTATCCACAGCCCACCGCCAGGAGGTTGACATGGGTATCTATTCAAAGGTAAGGAATCTGCAGCCAGAAGTCTCTATCAGGTGAACGAGTTCTGCAGCTAGAGTCTCTACCAGATAATGAGTTACCGAAGGTAAGTAACTTGTTCTTCTAGTTCACTGTTACTATAATAAAGCACCCTTATGTTCATTGGCATGTGTAAACGCAGATACAAATGCTTTGCATAAGTCTGCCATCTAGTGTTGCGTTCCGAGTGTTACTAGTTGATTTTCTTCACAGTGCGCAAGGGCATTGAGTCCTTTGTTACATTGTTTTCTTTCCGCCGTCTGGTTAAGCTGTGTTTTCTCTCGCTCCGGTAGATCTTGGTTCGGTACTATCTGCACCTCTCTCTTCTTTCTCTAAATGTTGGTATTTGATCGCATTTTCTTACCTATATTTGATCCGATTGTATCGTCGGGGTCGATTAAACGCCCTTTCGGGTGACCTCCCCCTTTTCTGACCTAGTTTGACTCGTAGTTGTCGAATGATGTCAGGCTGATGGTTCGGACTCCGTTTCGCTTTTGCCCTCGGTGTCACGTCAAGTTCCCATACACCGACCAACATTCAGTGTGCAACCTCTGCCTCTCTCCGATCACGAGGAGGAAAGCTGTGAAGTGTGTTGTTCCTCCCGTTCCAAGACAAATCTCCGGGATCGAATAGCATGTCGGTTAGAGATGGCATCCAAATAGTCAGACCAAACTCCGGATGTTTTCGGAGAGGAACAAGCCCAGACTGTAGTTTCCATTGCAGATTCTGATTCCGACCGAGACTCCGATGGGGACAGCCAATCTATTCCAGTGGTGCAGTACGTGAATACAATAGCCCCTTCCCATCACCAAAAACCATCTAAAAAAGACACCAGCACTGGTCTTGGGTCCACCACTGCTTGCCGGCCATGGTCGGACCCAAAAAATACATTCCGATGACCAACCCTCTGGTTCAGCACCGAAAAAGACCAAAGTGCATTCAGTGTAGAACTAACAACGTTCCACAACTGTTTCGGATCGAGTCGAAGAGTGGGGACTTAGACCTCGGAGCCGAAACACCCATCATCCATTTCGAAACAGAAAAAACTACTGTCCATTTCAGAACCAACATTCTTGGCCTGATTAAAACATTCAGTCTCCCAACTTTCGGAGCTAAAAGCTGTGGGAGGGAGATATGCTCCAACTACAGTTTAGAGGAACCTGACCAAAGACAACAGAGGTTACATATCCAAAAAGAGACTGGCAAAATTCAAACTTTAGCTCCACTCAAATCTAAAAGAAAACTTGCATTTCAAGAAACAGAAATGCAACCAAAGGCCAAAGTGGTTAGAGAGAAGTCGCCAACACCACAGGTCTCACTACAACCTTCCCCACTGCACTCACCACAATTGTCACCAGTGGGAACACCAATAATGCAGTCACCCACACATACTGGGATGACCCAAGATGATGCTGATGCATGGGATTTATATGATCCACCAATATTGGATAGCAGCCCAGAGTGTTATCCAACCAAGCCGTCACCACCAGAATATAGTACTGCATATAAGCAAGTACTAGCCAGGGCAGCTACGTTCCACAACGTAGCTAGTCTTCCTTTTCAACACTCTAGCATCCACCCATGCATCCTATCAAAGCCTGCCAATGCTACCGGGCATGCTCAGGCACGCACAACAGGTCTTCCAAGAGCCTGTAAAGGGAAGAGCTATCACGCCTAGGGTCGAAAAAAAAATACAAACCACCTCCAACAGACCCAGTGTTTATAACGCAACAGCTCACACCAGACTCCGTGATTGTAGGGGCAGTAAGGAAAAGAGCGAACTCTCAATCGTCAGGGGGTGCTTCACCACCGGACAAAGAAAGTCGAAAATTCGACGCAGCAGGCAAGCGAGTGGCATCACAAGCAGCCAATCAATGGCGAATTGCAAATTTGCAAGCCCTACTTGCACGCTACGACAGGGCACACTGGGACGAGATGAAAGACATACAGCACTTGCCCAAGGAACACCAAAAACGTACCCAGCAAGTAGTTGAAGAGGGACAGGCCATATCGAACAATCAGATAAGGTCCGCATTAGACTCTGCAGATACAGCAGCACGGACTGTCAACACGGCTGTAACGATTCGCAGGCATGCATGGCTGTGGAGTTCTGGATTCAAACCAGAAATTCAACAAGCGGTACTAAATATGCTGTTTAACCAACATCAGTTGTTTAGGCCGGAAGTCGATACTGCCATCGAAAAAATGAAAAAAGACACGGACACGGCCAAAGCCATGGGCGCACTCTACTCCCCACAATTCAGAGGCACTTTTAGAAAACCACAATATAGAGGAGGGCTTCGGCAACAAACATCTGAACATTCCACCTCCCAAACAAAACCCACCTATCAATCACAATACCAAAGGAGGGGGTTTCGTGGTTCCTTCAGAGGACAATTCCCAAGAGGAAGAGGGAAATTCCAGGCCGCCAAACCAAGCCCTACAAGCAGTGATTTCAGTGTCACAACACCCCAACACTTGTCACCAGTGGGGGGGAGGCTAACCAAATACTACCACAATTGGACACATATTACCACAGACACATGGGTCCTATCAGTTATCCAACATGATTATTGCATAGAATTCACAAAATTCCCTCCAGATGTGCCACCAAAACTGCAGACTGTCTCCACAACACTTAGACCTATTACATATAGAGGTCCAAGCACTGTTACAAAAACAAGAAATAGAGCTAGTACCCAATCACCAGAAAGGAACAGGCGTTTACTCACTATATTTCCTCATTTCAAAAAAGGACAAAACGTTAAGGTCTATTTTAGATCCCAGAACACTAAACCTCTTAATCAAATCAGATCATTTCCACATAGTAACACTTCAAGACGTATTTCCCTTACTGAAAAAGGGAGAATACATGGCAACACTGGATCTCAAGGATGCGTATTTCCACATACCCATCCATCCTTCTCAGAGGAAATACCTAAGGTTTTTTAATTCAAGGCAAACATTATCAATTCAGAGTGCTACCGTTTGGGATAACAATTGCCCCCAGAGTATTTACAAAATGCCTAGCCATAGTAGCAGCTCACATAAGGAGATAGCACATGCACGTATTCCCATATTTGGACGACTGGCTAATAAAAGCCAACACTCAACAACAATGTCAATTCCACACGCAATACGTTATAGAAACTCTACACAAACTAGGGTTTTCTATAAATTACCAAAAATCACATCTGCAACCATACCAAATACAATAATACTTAGGAGCAACACTCAACACACAAAGAGCAATTGCCACTCCAAGTCCACAAAGAGTCCAGTCGTTCCAAAATGTAAGAGCAAGCATACAACCAAACCAACACTACACGGTACAGTTTGTAATGAGACTACTAGGCATGATGTCCTCATGCATAGCATTGTCCCAAACGCAAGACTACACATGCGGCCCTTACAACAGTGCCTAGCAAAACAATGGACACAAGCACAGAGTCAACTACAAGATCTAGTGTTGATAGACCGCCAAACACACTCTTCGCTTCAATGGTGGAACCCTATAAATTTAAACAAAGGGCGGCCATTTCAAGACCCAGTGCCACACGCCATTATCACAACAGATGCTTCCATGGTTGGGTGGGGAGCACACCTCAACAATCGCAGCATACAAGGTCAATGGGACAATCAACAAAAACTACTTCACATAAATCATTTGGAACTGCTAGCGGTATTTCTAGCATTAAAAGTGTTTCAACCACTAACAGCCCACAAACAAATTCTTGTCAAGACAGACAATATGACAACAATGTATTACCTCAACAAACGGGGGGGACACACTCGTCACAACTGTGCCTATTAGCACAAAGGATTTGGCATTGGGCAATTCACAACATTTGCCTAATAGCACAATACATACCAGGCATTCAGAATCAATTAGCCGACAATCTCAGTTGAGATCAACAGCAAACCCACGATTGGAAAATACATCCCCAGATCCTACAGTATCACTTCCACTGCTGGGGGACACCAGACATAGATCTATTTGCAACAAAAGAAAACGCAAAATGCCAAAACTTCGCGTCCAGGTACCCACACCCTCAGTCCAAAGGCAATGCTCTTTGGATAAGCTGGTCAGGGATATTTGCTTACGCTTTTCCCCCTCTCCCGCTCATTCCTTATCTGGTCAACAAACTGAGTCAAAACAAACTCAAACTAATACTCACAGCACCAACCTGGGCTCGCCAACCGTGGTACACCACACTGTTGGACTTATCAGTAGTACCTCACATCAAATTACCAAACATACCACATCTGTTAACACAACACAAACAACAGATCAGACACCCGAATCCAGCATCGCTCAGTCTAGCAATCTGGCTCCTGAAGTCTTAGAATTCAGACATTTAAACCTTTCACAAGAGTGTATGGAGGTCATTAAACAAGCAAAAAACCTACAACAAGACACTGTTACACAAACAAATTGAAAAGATTTGTTTGCTACTGTCAGACTAATCAAATTATGCCACTAGACGACACAACACAAGACATTGTAAGTTATTTATTACACTTACAAAAGTCTTATCTAGCTTTCTCTTCCATTAAAATCCATCTCACTGCAATATCTGCCTATCTGCAGATTAAACATACAACATCGCTTTTTAGAATACCAGTTATTAAAGCATTTATGGAAGGACTAAAAAGCATCATACCCCCCAAGGACACCACCAGTACCTTCATGGAACCTTAATATTGTGTTAACACGACTCGTGGGCCCACCATTCGAACCCATGCATTCTTGTCAAATCCAATTTCTTACTTGGAAAGTAGCCTTTCTAATAGCCATCACATCACTTAGAAGAGTGAGTGAAATACAAGCATTTACTGTTCAAGAACCCTTTATACAAATACATAAACATAAAATGGTTCTCCGTACAAATCCAAAATTCTTACCAAAGGTCCTATCACCATTCCATCTAAACCAAACTGTGGAACTCCCAGTCTTCTTTCCACAACCAGACTCAGTAGCTGAAAGTGCCTTGCATACATTAGACATAAAAAGAGCACTAATGTATTACATTGAGAGAACGAAACAATTTCGTAAAACAAAACAATTGTTTGTAGCTTTCCAAAAACCTCACGCAGGTAACCCTATATCCAAACAAGGCATTTACAGATGGATAGTTAAATGCATTCAGACCTGTTACCTTAAAGGTAAAAGAGAATTACCCATTACACCAAGGGCGCATTCCACTAGAAAGAAAGGCGCCACAATGGCTTTTCTTGGAAATATACCAATGACAGAAATTTGTAAGGCAGCCACCTGGTCTACGCCTCATACATTTACTAAGCATTACTGTGTAGACGTGTTGGCAACACAACAAGCCACAGTAGGACAGGCTGTATTAAGAACATTATTTCAGACAACTTCAACTCCTACAGGCTAACCACCGCTTTTGGGGAGATTACTGCTTTATAGTTTATGCACAGCATGTGTATTTGCAGCTACACATGCCATCGAACGGAAAATGTCACTTACCCAGTGTACATCTGTTTGTGGCATGAGATGCTGCAGATTCACATGCGCCCTCCCACCTTCCGGGAGCCTGTAGCCGTTTTTTAGACGCATGAAAATTGCACATATGTAAATAAATATTATTTTAATACACACTATGTACATACATTACTACTCCATTACATGGGCACCTCTAGTATACTCACAACTCCTACCTCAACCTTTGCGGGTAAAACAATGTAAGATGGAGTCGAAGCCCATGCGCACTCGGTCCCGTGACTCGAAAAGACTTCTTCGAAGAAAACCAACTTGTAACACTCCGAGCCCAACACAAGATGGCAGGAACAGTGCACAGCATGTGAATCTGCAGCGTCTCATGCCACGAACAGATGTACACTGGGTAAGTGACATTTTCCATATAGAGAGAGAGTTGCATTAGCATGGACATCTTTTATTTTACCTATATACTCTATCACTCCTACCCTACCCTCTGCGGGGGAAACAAATCTAACAATGGACTCGATGCCCATGCGCAATGGAACCGAAGAGGAGTAGTCACTCGATCTCAAGACTCAAAACACTTCTTTGAAGAAATACAACTTGTAACACTCCGAGCCCAGCACTAGATGGCAGAAGTAATGCACAGCATGTGAATCAGCAGCGGAACATGCCACAAACACATGTACACTGGGTAAGTGACATTATTATTATTATGTTATTTATATATATATATATATATATATATATATGTGTGTAAATGTTTGTACATACACACTTCTTCACTCCTTACTTCACCCTACTGCGGGAAAACAAAGGAGTCACTCGATCCCGTGATTCGAAAACAGCTTCTTTGAAGAAAAACAACTTGTAACACTCCGCGCCCAAACCTAGATGGTGATATATGCACAGCATGTGAATCTGCAGCACTACATGCCACAAACAGATGTACACTGGGTAAGTTACATTTTCCATATATATGTTGTAGGAAGCTGGCTCTATATATACTATATCAAAATGAGATATAGTGGGCACAGAGTCCAGGAGTTCCTCAAGAGGCTTGACAGAGGCAATAATAGATAATGCTAATGCTCTATTTGTGGTAGTGTGGTCGAGCAGTTAGGCTTATCAGAGGGTAGTGTTAAGCATTTACTGTACACACACAAGCAATAATTGAAAACACACTCAATGACTTAACTCCAGGCCAATAGGTTTTTATATAGAAAAATATTATTTTGTTTACTTTTAGAACCACAAGATTCATTTAGCAGGTAACTACATTTAATGAAAGGTAATTTGCATAGTAATAGTTGAGACTTAGAATAGATTCAATATTGTACACAGTTTTCATTAAAATGGCAAAAAGCTATTTTAAAAGTGGCCTTCAATTTTCAACAGTTCCTGGGGGAGGTAAGTACAGTACAGCTTCATAGGTAAGTATCACACTTTCGGGTTCAGTCTCTGGGGCATAGGTAGCCCGCCGCTGGGGGTTCAAGGCAACCCCAAGCACCCAGCACCAGCAACACATGGCCGGTCAGGTGCAGAGGTCAAACAAGAGCCAAAATAACGTGGGCGCCTATGGACACGGGGTACTCCGGTTCCAGTCTGCTTGCAGGTAAGTACCCGCATTGTCGTAGGGCAGACCAGTGGAATTTGGAGGCGTACTGGAGGGGCCCCCAAGTAGGCACAAAAACCACACCCTCAGTGGCACAGGTGCGGCTGGGTGCAGTGTGCAAACAGGGCGTTGGGTTCCCAATAGAACTCTATGGAGGGACCCTGGGGCCACATAGGTGCTGCAGACAGGGCACGGGGGCTTCTCGGGCAAGCCATCGACTGGGCAAGGGTGAGGGCCACCTGCTGGTCGTTGCTGCACCGTTGGGCAGTTTCTCACAGGCCTCGGGGCTGCGGGTGCAGTGCTTCTCCAGGCATCAGATATCTTCGTCCCAGGCAGTTTCGGTCAGGGGGGTCCTCGGGATTCCCTCTGCAGGCATTGTCGTGGGGGTGCATAGAGGTCAGCCCAGAGTGAACAAGTCGTCAGAGTCGCCTGGGGGTCCTCTCTGGATATTTGGTTTCTCTGGACACGGGCCGGGTGCCTCGGGTGCAGAGTAGTGGCGACTCGCGTTTCTGGAGAGAGGTGGGAGTCCCTTTAAAGATGGATGTCTTTTCTTCTGGTTGGGCATAGCCACTGCCCTCAGGAGTTCTTGGTCCTTGTTGTTGCAGGCAGTCCCCTGGAGGATTTTCAGGGGTCGCTAATCCTGTAGAACGCGTCGCTTTCTGGTTGCAGGGTCTTTGAAGCAGGAGACAGGCCGGTAGGACTGGGATCAAGTCAGTTGTCATCTCCTTCTCTGTGGGGTTTTCAGTTCAGCAGTCCTTCCTGTGAGGTCGTCAGGAATCTGAGGAGCTGGGTTCAGGGTCGCCCCTAAATACTAAATTTATTGGTGTGATAAGGTTAGAGGGCAGTAGCCAATGGCTACTGTCCCTGAGGGTGGCTACACCCTCCTTGTGCCCACTTCCTCTGGGGAGGGGAGCACATCCTTATCCCTTTTGTCCTAATCCTCCAAAGCAAGATGGAGGATTTCTTAAGGAGGTGGTCACTTCAGCTCTGGACCGGTGGTTGGATTCCCCAAGGCCAGATCCGGGGCAGTTCTGGAGTCCTTTGCTGGAGTTTTTTTCTGGACATGTTCGCTGTCCACAGGAGATCTTGGTTCGCTGGGGTGCATACAGTCATCTTGAGGCTTTTAAGAGGTTGCTGTTCCTGCAGAATGCGTAACCTTTTTTGTGGCAGGGGCTTCAGTAGCTGGAGCCAGGCCAGTAGGACTGAGGCCAAATCAGTTGGTGTCTTCAGTCTTCTCTGCTGGGTGTCAGCTTAGCAGTCCTTCTTTTTTCTTGTCGTCTTCTTGAGGTCGCCAGGAATCTGTTAAGCTGGGTTCAGCGAGGCCCTTAAATCCTGGATTTAGGGGCGTTACAGAGGTCAGAGGGAAGTAGCCAATGGCTACTGTCCCTGAGAGTGACTACACCCTTCTGGTGTCCACTCCCTTTGGGGAAGGGGACACCGACCTAACCCTATTGGTCCTTGTCCTCCAAACCAAGATGGACGATTCTTTGTTGGGGGAGCTGTGAGGGGGGGGCGGTCACTGCAGCTCCGGACACCTTAGGGGTGTTTAGAACTGGAGTGGTTACTCCTTATTGGTTTTCCAAACTTTGCTGCCGGACGTGCTGCCAAAAGTGGGACTTTGGCCAGGGAGGAAGGGCACCTCCACTAATTGGAGTGCCTTGGGGGCATTGTAACAGGAGGCCTGAGCCTTTGAGACTCACCACCATGTGTTAAAATGCTTTCAGTGGGGGGGAGGTGTATAGCACCTTCACCAGGAGAGGCTTTGTTTCTGACCACAAAGAGCCCAAAGGCTCTCACCCCATGGGGTCAGAAACTTGTCTTAATGGCAGACTGTCACAGACTGGTCAGTCCTGCACTAAAGGTTTGGGTAAAATACAGGGGGTATCTCTAAGATGCCCTCTGTGTGCATTTTGCAAAAAATCCAACAGTGGCATTAGTGTTGGTTTTGTGAGCTGAGAAGTTGGATATCAAACTTCCCAGACTTCAGTGAAGCCATCTTGGAGCTGTGGAGTTCGTATTGACAGACTCCCAGCCCATGTATTTAATAAGGACACCCTGTACTTACAATGTCTAAGAATATTGCTTATGTAGCTATGCCCTCTCCTTTGGGATAGTGCACCCTGCCTTAGGACTGTAAGGCCTGCTAGAGGGGTGACTTATCTGTGCCATAGGCAATTGTTTGTGGGCATGGCACCCTGAGGAGGATGCCATGTCAACCTTATCTTTTTCTCCCCACCAGCATACAAGCTGCTTGGCAGTGTGCATGTGTTTGATGAGGGGTCCCTTAGGGTTGCAGTATATATGCTGCAGCCCTTAGGGACCCTCCCTGGTCACATGGCCCTGGGTACCACTGGTACTTGTTACAAGGGACTTAGCTGTGGGCCAGGGGTGTGCTAATTGTGGAAACAATGGTACAGTTTTAGGTAAGGAGCACATGTGCTGGGGCCTGGTTAGCAAGATTCCAGCACACACTCAGTCAAGATAGCATTAGATATCAGGCAAAAAGTGGGGGGCACTGCAAACAAGGTGCCATTTTCCTACAGCGTCCCTTACCAGAGCAGAAAAAAGGAGCAAATAACAAAAGAACCTACAAAGGGAGATTAGGACCTAATTATCCAGAAATAATTTTTGTTCTTTGATTATTGCTTTACTTTTACGGAGACAGGGTACAACGAAAATTGATAGAACTTGATCGAGAAAAATCTGTTACTTGGGCACCTTTATTTTGTTGAGTGCTTATGTTTTTAACACATATCCCTCTTTCCAAATGACACACAAACCAAATGTGCATGCTTAGTGAACATTTCATTTGCTCTCATAATTGCAGTTTCAGACTTCGAGTTTGCTATTGTGGGTCTTTTCCTTCGTGTTCCATTGTAACGTCAGACTGTACACTTTCTTTATGGATTTCTTTTTTTATCTTTTGCTCAACATCATATAGCATTTTAGACACCCTGAAAAAATTGACCCTTTATTCACATTGGATGATAGCAAATAGAAATGATTTAAGAATGCCTTTTTAATTGAATTTTTAATTAATTCTTATTTACAGTCAATTATTTTATGACTATGAAATACTTAAAACACTAAGGGGAGACATGAAAATACACACAAGGAGGAAAACAATAACTGATAATCAATGTAATTGAATCATCTTTGTTTAGAGCATGTTGTTTCATTGGGTATTTTGAAGAACCTAGACTTTCATGAAAGTACCCCAATATACCTCCTCCATCACATCCTAAATTAATTTTGCCTTAACAAGTAATGCATTATTTAAAACATAATTATGTGATTATATTCTTCTTGTTCTCTAGGCAGATGATATCAGAGCTTTGCTGATAGATGCCATGCCACCAGAGGCATTGCCCACCTGTTTAAAACCTCAGGCTACAGTTGTCAGTGCCTCATTGATATCACCAGTATCAACACCTTCCTGTTTGTCAGCTGCCAGTAGTATAGATAACCTAACTGGCCCTCTTGCTGAACTAGCTGTGGGTGGTGCATCAAATGCTGGCGATGGTGCAGCTGGAACAGAAAGAAAAGAAGAAGGTAAGATTTATGTTATATTTGGATGCATTTGAAGATTGAAAACAAAGCTACTTGAAATGGAACAGGCTGCAAGGATTTAGAGAATCATAAGCATACTGGACAAACTGTAAAGTTTAACTGAATGTAAACAAATAGCCAAATAACCATGGCACAAAATTTCACTTACAATGTTGCCCAGTATTTTTATCAAACTAAATGCTGGCATTGCTTGAATGTATCTAAACTTTTATGATGGATATGTCTTGAGATTGCTCACCTAAGGATATCTTCCTGGCACCAGACTGTCTGTGAAAATATTTTCCCTAACCGTAGCTTTCCAGCCCTGCCAGGTTTTGCCAGGTTTTGCCATGAGGTCTCAGCCAAGACTCCAACTACCCAGGATTCACTAACGTAGGAGTACATAAGGTGCCAACTGGCATGCCGGGATCAGTTAAATTTTTCTGCACTTTATCACTGGTCCAGGGCTCTTTTTTGTGCTTTGATGAGATTATTCAGCTTTTGACAGTGACTAGTTTAAATATCTCCTCCAGAGTCCGGGAGGTTCAAACTCTCTTGCAGATGGTCTGTATATTTGAGTAGTGCACAACTCACCAAGGAGAGTATCCTGACCCTGAAGCAGAAGCTGTATCGACTGAGTCTGGTTTGGGGGCTAGGTGAGGAATCAGGTCTTCAATTTCTTGCGCAATTCAAGAACTGAGGGGGTGCCATCATTTGGTTTGAAGGGTCAGGTCACTTTAGGTGCGGGGTAGGAGAAGGCATGACTGTTGAATCAGGTTCTGTGTATAGGGTAGGATGGTTGCGAGTAGGAGTCCTTCATAGCAGAGGGTTATGGTAGGTTTGTGGAAACCTTTGCAGTTCTTGAGGAACTTGGGGCAGTTTTGTTTAAGGTTTTGTTTGCGTGTTTGAGGGATTTGAAGAGCGCTGCTTGTGGATTGGGAGCCATTGGAATGTCTTGAGGTGTGGGATGATGAGTCATGGCGAGAAGTTGAGGTTGGGTCTAGCTGCAGAGTTTTGTATGGTCTGGAATCTTGTGGTCAGTAGAGCGTTGATTCCAGCATATAGTGTACTTCTGTGGTCCAGCCAGCTGGTGATGAGGTTTTGTGTGATGGTTCTGCGAGTGTTGGTGGGGAACTATGTGAAGATCTTCTTAGGCATCTTAAGTGTGTAGAACCTGGGGACAGAGACTGCATTCACTTGGCCAGTCATGGTGAGTTGGTTGTCGATTACTGTTTAGAGGTTCTTTCCATGCGTTGCTGGGAGGGATGTGGGTTCAAGTGGAGTCCCAGAGCATGGTGTCTTGTCCAAGATTACTTCTTCTGTCTTGTCTGTGTTGAGTTTGAGGCAGGTAGTTTTCATCCATCTGACAACTTAGGTCATGAGGCAGAGAAGTTGGTCGGCCTGTTTGGTATTTTCTTGGTGTAGGAGAGTATGAGCTGGGTGGCGTCAGCATAGAATATGATGTTGACTATGTGTGCGTGGATGATGCTGGAGAGTAGGGTCGTGTAGGCATTGAAAATAATGGGACTGAGTAAGGATCCTTGTAGAACTCACTAGATGAGTTTGACAACATCCAAAGTGAATGGAGCCAGGCTGACTGACTGGGTGCGGCCTATGAGGAAGAAGCAAATCCAGCAAAGTGCAGGATCTTGCTTGCTGGCTTTGTGCAGTTGTTGAATAAGGATGAAGTGGGAGATGGTTTCGAAGTCTGTGAAAAGGTCTAGTAGAATGAGGGCCACTGTGTTACCTTTGACCATGGTCATCTGCGGCAGAAATGAGGGTGTTGTTTGTACTGTGGTTGGGCCTGAATCCAGAATGAGCAGTGTATAGAAGGTGACTATGTGAGTTAGGTGACTAGACATTTTTTATCATCTCTTCTATGACTTTTGCCGAGCAGGGTAGCAGGGAGATATATCGTTAGTTGGCTAGCGTTTTCAGTTCTGCAAAGAGCTTTTTGAGGAGCTGGAATACTGCGAGATGTTTCCTGGTGTCCGGCTAAGTGGCTGTTATGATTGATTCCTTTAGGATCGGTGTGAGGGCTGAGCTGATGATGTGTAGTCCTTTAATGAAAGACATGGTGAGGACTGTATGTTTGTTGCAGTTTCTTAAGTGATGATGGTGGACCAGGTGGTCAGTGTGGTCCTCTTGGTGTTGGTAGAGATAAGTAGGAGGGCTGCAAATGTGGAAGGGTCTGGTAGTGGATTTGAAGTTTTAGAAAATGCTAGTGATCTTGTTGCTGCAGAATACTGACAGCTGGGTGCAGAAGTTCTGAGAGGTGGCTACACTGGTGAAGCTTGTTGATGGGGAGGTGAAGTTTCCCTCTGGCAAAGATTTCCTTTGTGCCATTGGTGCTGCTTTTGATGCAGTCTGTGAGCACAGAGTATTTAGTGGCTCTGATTTGCTGCAGATTCTGTCTGAGGGAAGATTTGTTGGTGTTCTTGTAGATGTTGTTCTGACATTTTCTCCACCTGAATTCTAATTGCTTGCCAAGGCATTTGGTGAGTCTGATCTCTTCATGTACCAGCTTGCTTGAAGTCTGGTCCTTGCGGCTGTGGTGGCTTTTAGTAGAAGCAGGATATTTGTGCAGGTGGTGATCCAGGCAATGAAGTTGGAGATTAATTTGGGGGAGGTTGCTGTTGTGCTGTGGCAAGTGGTGTAGGAGTTTGGAAGATAAAGATACTTCTGAGATCTTGTTCCAGTCATGTTATGAAGATTTGATGATGGTGTTTCTGAGGTAGTGTGGGGTGGGTATGCTAAAGTTGATGTGGGTATGGTCAGGTGATCATTGTGGGGTTGTCTACTGTGATATTGCTGAAGCTGGTGAAGATGGAGTCCATTAGGTATCCGACAACCGGTGTGGGGACTTTACACTAACTGTGTGAGTCCGAATTTGGTCAGGTCCTCGAGGAGGTTGGTCATGTTGGGATTGGTGAGGTGCTCCTGGTGGTAGCTCAGGTTGCTGAGGAGCATGAATAGTCGAGGATTAGATGGGGTGACGAAGTCTGCAATGGTGCTACCGAAGTTGCACGTGATCCAGGAGGATGTCGCTTAGGGTGCAGTTGGCAGCAAGGAGGAGTTTGAAGGTCAAGTGTTCCTTGTTGCTGGTAATGATTTCCAAGGTGGTGGAGAATTAGAAGGATTCTTAGATGATAGTAATTCTGCCTCTGGGTCTGTTTGGCCAATGCTGGCTTGCAGTCTTGTATCTGGTGAGAATTTCTGTGGTGGTGACAGGGCAGTGAGGGAATCAGACAGGTTTCAGTCAGGAAGAGCAGATCCGATGAACGGTCACGTAGCAGATCCCAAATTTCTGTTGCCTCTTTAGTGATGGAGTGAGCGTTGAGGAGCATGTAGGGCAGGGACGGGTGTGGTTTCTTGGGGATCAGGGGTGTGTGGTAGTGTCTGTTGAGTATGTGAGGTGCTTGAGGGGAGTAAGGTGGCTGTTGGAGGGTACATGTGGAGTGGCACAGTAGACCACACCTTTAATATTGGAGGGCGGCGAGGTTCCGTGTGTTGCCTGAATGTAAGGAACCTATGTGCTTCCTACAGGTGACTTGCGATGCACGGACGCCTCAAGCAACATGAGGTCCTGTGTGCCGCATAGAAAACAATGTGGGACGTAATGATGTATTGAGTCAGTAACACAATGAGGTCCCTTGTGTTAACAGGGGTGGGGGGGGGTCTCCAGGTGAAATCCAACTCCCTTCTACTACTAGAGCTGTAAGGGAAGGCCCCAGATAGTATGTGGGTCCCTTACATCTCATCATCAGGTCCCTTGTGTTAGGAAGGAATGCACAAAGTCCCAGACCAGACAGGAGGTGGGCCTCTAAAATACATTTCCAAAGGACTCTGCAGGCTAAGGCCAGGCCTATGAAAGAAGGGGGGGGCTAGGCTGCATTAAGTTATTTTAGTACCATGGAATGCAGGGTATGCCATTAAGAAGCTTCAGTGTGTTGCCTGAATGTAAGTAACGTGTGCTTCCTACAGGTCACTTGCGATGCACAGACGCCTCAAGCAGCACGAGGTCCTGTGTGCTGCGTAGGATACAAGGTGGAACGTAATGATGTATTGAGTCATTTAAACAATGAGGTCCGTTGTGTTAATGGGGGCGGGGAAATCTCCAGGTGAAATTCAACTCATTTCTACAACTTGAGCTGCAAGGCTCCAGATAGTAGGTGGGTTCCTTACAATCTCATCATCAAGTCCCTTGTATTAGGAAGGATTGCACGAAATCCCAGACCCAGCAGGAGGTGGGCCTCTGAAATACATTTCCAAAGGACTCTGCAGGCTAAGGCCAGGTCTATGAAAGAAGGTGTGTCATCCATGGTGTAGCATCAATGTACATGGGGGTGGCAAAGCACACATGCACGGTTGCACGTGGATAGGACTGCAGCCTGCCCTGCAGCGTTAATAGGTGCACCTTAGGCAGGTCATGTAGAATTAGCGCCTTGAGACTCTTACTTGTGAGTAGTTGTGCTTTATAGATCCTGATTTGATTTGATTTGATTGTACAGAAGAATGATGAGAAAACTATTGATGTAATTTTCTGTGCTTATGGATGATATGAAATTTACTGAAACCCATGATAAGGCTGGAGCCCAAACTATTTATGGTCAAGGCTTCAGTGATAAACCAGTGTTCTCTCGTAGGGGATTTCCATGTATAGTCATAAGCACTGAATAGTTCTGCGCGCCTGTGGGGACCCCGGAGCACTGATCTGAAATGTATTCTTAAGTGCAGATAGCAGCCCTTTTTTAAAAAAGGCCTGTAAAAACCACTTAAGAATAACAGTGTGCAGCCTATGTGAAGAGCTACACAGACCAAATTGTTGGAAAGAACGATAGCTGTAGTGTAAATACATCTTCAAAATTACATTTATTCCAGAAATGTAATAAAAAATACATTCTCAAACTTTATTTACACTTCCAAAAGAGAGTAAAACAATGCAGGGCAGTGTAGCTCATAGGCTTCCATTATACAGGATGTAAATAGAGCTGTGCCTTTAAGAGAACAAAGTCTTCCTGTATCCCATCATGCACAGCAAAAGGCAGTTGCCTCAGTTCTTTTTTCCGGCTCCTTCTGACAGGACCCTGAAGCACTGAGCTCTACCTCACAAAGCTTTTTTGACAGAAAATTCAATTAAAACCATTTGAATTTCAATTTCACTCGACGTCTATCATCTTGAGTGAACATTTGCTAGCCTTTCCTGTCAAGTTCTGACAGAAATGTAAGGGTTTTCTATCTTTAGAATGCCTTCACTTTTTGACAAATGCCCTTCTTGTAGCAGAAAAAAGGCTAAAACAGACCCACACCAGGTCTGTATAATTTGCCTACCATCAGTCACAAACCTGACTCCTGTGACATCTGTAGAACTTTCTCCAGAAGAACTGTTCGCGATAGGGAGAAAATTCGACTTCAGGCAAGAGAGGAAAGGAGAAGTGGCCAATCTGCCACAGAGCGAGGAGAAGGTCAGTCTTCTACCAGGGCTCTCCCTGTTTCCTCTGGAACATCTGCTAGACCTGCTCATAAAAGACATAGGTCTCCGACGACGTCGAGGGCATCGACGTCGAGACATTCTTCTTCTTCCACACAGGATTACTCTCCAACCCTGTTGGACTCACCGGCTCAGAGAGTGTCCCCCATATTTGACGTGAACACCTTCCAAGAGGTCCTAGTACGCGGGGCTACCAAACTAAACATCCCGCTGGCGGTACCCGCTCCAACGACCTTGGTGATTTTCGAGACTTTACACCAGAGAACATCCTCAAGACCTTTACTTCCACTGGTCCCGGGTCGTCTTGAACCGGCAATGGATATATTTCTGACACCGGCCACAACAAAGACTGCTCCTTCAAAGCTTGTAAAAAAGTATCGCTCACCGGAGCAAGACCCTCTATTCTTAAGGTCGGATCCAGTGCCGGACTCGGTGGTTATAGTAGCGGCAAAGAAGTTACACTGTACATCTCCGTCTTCCTCCTCGCCTCCGGACAAGGAGAGCAGAAAGATCGATGCCGCAGGTCGTAAAGTATGCTCTACCGCAGCCATCACAATGAAAGCAGCCAGTGCTACTGCTTTATTAGGTAGATATGATCGTGCTCTTTGGGACTCTATGCTACAGTTTGCGGAGCATCTACCTAAAGACAAAAGAGGAGATCATGGGTGAAGGTGCCATGGTCTCCAACCAGGTGATAAGTGCTGCTGCTGACTCTTCGGTGCTATCGGCACATAACTACGCTCATGGAGTAGCCTTGAGACGACACGCTTGGCTACGCTTGACATCTCTCAAACAAGAGGCACAGCAGAGAATTCAAAATTTACCATTCTCAGGCTCCACCTTGTTTGGCTCTCATGCCGATGACGAGATGTTGAGAATGAAATCTGAGCTAGACACTTTAAAAGCGGTGGGCATCGAACGACCAAGGGAACAACTAAAAGTATTCCGTCCCTACCAACGAAGGCTATTCACTCACAGGTATCAGACGCCGCAGTGGACGGCTTCACGACCCCAGCAGCAACAACCGCATCAAAGAACCTTCTCGACACAGCGAAAGTCGACAAGGTGTCGTTCCACACCGCAAACCCAGACAACTCGCCAGGCTCCCGCGTCTAAGCCCTGAATCTTCGCTTCCCCCTCCTCCGTTATCCACTCCGGTAGGGGGAAGTATCTCAAATCATCTGGACGAGTGGCTACGCATCACATCAGACACCTGGGTATTGAATATTGTGCGGAATGGTTACATGCTCAGATTCATCAGTCCTCCTCCATCTGTTCCACCCAAACCAGTCAGCCACCACCTCGAAGCTCTTCAGTTAGAAGTAGCAACCCTATTACAAAAGAGAGCAATAGAGCCCGTCCCAATCAATCAACACGGAAAGGGGATTTACTCGAGGTATTTTCTGGTACCAAAGAAGGACAAACAAGAGTTTCGTCCCATTCTAGACCTAAGGATAGCAAACAAGTGGATTCGCAGAGAAAAATTCAGGATGCTATCCTTGCACCAAATTTACCCTCAACTTCGTCAGGGCGACTGGCTCTGCGCGATCGACCTTCGCGATGCTTATTTTCACATTTCGGTGAGCGAGAAACATCGAAAATTTCTAAGGTTCATCGCCGGCAAAAGTCATTACCAATTTGCAGTTCTACCCTTCGGCCTCAAATCAGCACCGAGAACTTTTTCCAAATGCATGGCGGAGGAAGCATCGAATATTCGTCTACCCCTATCTAGACGATTGGCTCATAAAGGCCTCCACCTATCTAGAGGCTCAACAACATTTCAACTGGTCTCAACATCTTCTCCAGAGCCTGGGTCTTCAAGTCAATCTTCTCAAGTCCACAGCAACACCTGTTCAGAGGCTGCATTACTTAGGGGCCATTATAGATACCAAACAAGGAAAGGTGTTGCCTTCGGAGGAACGACGGTTATCGATTCTCCAAAAATGCCAGCAGCTCGAGAGAACACCTCAGACCACTGCAATGGCAATATCCTCTCTACTAGGCTCGATGGCGTCTTGCATCCACCTCTTTCCCAATGCTCGCCTCCATATGAGACCCTTGCAGGAAGGCCTGGAGGATCAATGGTGCCAACTGATGGACGATTGGGAGAGCAGAGTCCTCCTTTCTCCCCACGCCCTGCAATCCCTCAAGTGGTGGTGTTCACCCAACTATCTCCTGGTGGGGATTCCTTTCCAACAACAGCCTCCAGCTCAAACCATGGTAACAGACGCATCGCTGCTCGGATGGGGAGCGCATATGGATCACCTTTGAGTCCAAGGCAAGTGGTCACAGAGAGAGCGTCTGTATCATATCAACCTGTTGGAGCTTCGCGCAGTCCATCTTGCGCTCAAGGCCTTCCTACCATCTCTGAGGACAGAAACTCTCCTACTCCAGACGGACAACGTGGCCACCATGTATTACGTAAACAAACAAGGAGGCACCAGGTCAAGGATATTATCGAGAGAGGCTCAAACAATCTGGCATTGGCTTCTAGCCAGGAACCTGTCGTTAGTGGCAACTCACCTTCCGGGCATAAAGAATGTTCAGGCGGATGCCCTCAGCCGCGTAATGGACGAGAACCACGAATGGGTATTACACGACGACGACGTCTGTTCCATTTTTGCAGTGTAGGGTACCCCCTCTATAGACCTATTCGCAACCCCAGAAAACAAAAAATGCCAAAACTTCGCCTCCAGATATTACCATCCAGGGACGCTGGGGAATGCCCTGTGGATAAGCTGGTCAGGAGCATTTCTTTACGCCTTTCCACCGCTTCCCCTGATACCGGCAGTCCTCCAGAAGCTATCCAATGCTCACACCAAGATGATTCTAATTGCCCCAGAATGGCCACGCCAATGGTGGTTTCCAGACCTCCTTCACCGGTCACTCAAGCCACACTTCAGGCTGCCTCATCGCCCGGACCTTCTCACGAAGTTCCGAGTGCAGATATCTCATCCCAACCTCTCATCGTTGAGTTTGGCAGCATGGCTCCTGAGTTTGTGCAATATGGACACTTGAACCTACCTCAGGACTGCATGGAAATCCTAAGGGAAGCAAAGCGCCCTTCCACAAGGTCGGCTTATGCATGCAAGTGGAAAAGGTTTTGTGTGTGGTGCTTGGACAACAACGTTGACTCAATATCCTGCGGAGAGGAAACTATCCTGCCATACTTGTTAAGTTTGGCAAAATCTGGATTACAACTGTCATCAATAAAAGTGCACCTGGCGGCTCTAACGGCATATAGAAAGAGCCCCTCTCAACCCTCCTTCTTTAGGATTCCAATCATCAAGGACTTCCTGGAGGGCTTGAAAAAGGTCTTCCCTCCCATGAGGAGACCATCTCCTCCATGGGAACTGAATATTGTCCTCTCGCGTCTGATGCTACCTCCGTTTGAACCAATACATAAAGCATCACTCCAACACCTTACGTGGAAAACTGCTTTTCTGGTTGCAATCACATCAGCGCGTAGGGTCAGTGAGATCCAGGCCCTTTGCGCTCAAGAACCCTACACGGTTTTTCATTCTGCAAAAGTAGTGATGAGGACGCATCAATTTTTTTTACCAAAAGTCGTTTCTGACTTTCATGTGAATCAAACTATTTCATTACCAACTTTCTTTCAAAATCCAACTACCCCTGCCGAGAGAACCCTGCATTCTCTGGACGTAAAGAGGGTTTTGAAGTTTTACTTGGACAGGACAAAATGCTTGCGTAAATCACAGCAGCTCTTTGTTAACTATGGCCCAGTTAGGACAGGGTTGGGCACGTCTAAACAATCTTTATCCAGATGGATTGTTTCATGTATAGTGTTGTGTTACCAGTTAGCAACTAAATCTCTTGATGGCAAGCCAAAGGGCAATTCTACTAGAGGGAAGGCAGCTACTGCGGCCTTAATGAGAAATATCCCTTTGGCAGAGATATGCAAGGCGGCTACTTGGAAATCGGTCCATACCTTTACACAGCATTACTGCCTTGATACAGATGCTAGGGCAGATGCGCAGGTTGGACAGGCCTCGCTCAAAAATCTATTTGCATGATTCTTGTTTTCAGTATGTCTGTCTACTCCACCGCGGTTATGGGGCTGGGCTTGCTAGTCTATTCAGTGCTTATGAATATACATCGAAATCCCCTACGAGAGAAGTAATGGTTTCTTACCTGTAACTCCAGTTCTCTCGTAGGGGTATTTCCATGATAGTCATAAGCAACCCTCCCTCCTCCTCGGTGGAGCTAACATAGGAAAAGTTGCCATACTAATATCGATGTTGGTTCTACATCGAGTGGTTTGGTTCCTTCATGTCAGGTTATAAGCCTCCAAAAAAAAAAAAAAAAAAAAGAACTGAAGCAACTGCCTTTTGCTGTGCATGATGGGATACAGGAAGACTTTGTTCTCTTAAAGGCACAGCTCTATTTACATCCTGTATAATGGCAGCCTATGGGCTACACTGCCCTGCATTGTTTTACTCTCTTTTGGAAGTGTAAATAAAGTTTGAGAATGTATTTTTTATTACATTTCTGGAATAAATGTAATTTTGAAGATGTATTTACACTACAGCTATCGTTCTCTACAACAATTTGGTCTGTGTAGCTCTTCACATAGGCTGCACACTGTTATTCTTAAGTGGTTTTTACAGGCCTTTTTTAAAAAAGGGCTGCTATCTGCACTTAAGAATACATTTCAGATCAGTGCCCCGGGGTCCCCGCAGGCGCGCAGAACTATTCAGTGCTTATGACTATCATGGAAATACCCCTACGAGAGAACTGGAGTTACAGGTAAGAAACCATTCCTTGTTTCATTTAGGTAAGGCCGTCCACAACAGTGAACAGTCTCTTTAAAGATAATTCCATAAAAACTCAGTGTTGTAGGAAGGAGGAACCCTCCTTCCTCTTGAATACTATCCTGCTTCCAGAACAGTTAGATTCTCAGTACCATTCCTTGACTTTAGACCAGTCATCCAATGAGCTGATTCTGACTTTTAAGTTCCCATCTACAGTGAGAATCTGTAGCTTGAGTCATTGAATTATACTGACTTGCTTTTTGGAGCGAGGTGTTTGCACCCAAAGTAAAATAAATATTGAATCTAGCTTCTTTTCTTTCAGTCACTGCTCTTGACATAAACATCAATCAATTTCTGAAAAGTCTTGGCCTGGAACACCTTCGGGACATCTTTGAAACAGAACAGGTAGGAGACACTTATACTTTTTTTTATAATATGTGTATGTGTTGGTCTGAACAGCAATTTTTTGTTAATATGAAAAACACGTCAGTAACAAATACAAATATTGTGGAATATATGTCCATAAATGTTTTCTTATTTGTGGTGTTTTTTGGAATGCTCTTCTGCTTTGCTAAAAATCCAAGTGTCTTTGTAAATTGCTAAAAAACATTTGGATAGCTGTTACAAAGTTAGCTCTTTTACTTCTTATTTCTAGTGGCACACCTGCTGGTAATCTTCAACTCTTACACTGGGGACACTGTTATCCAGTGCCTAGTATATGTGCTCTCACACAAAACATGTCTAAATTGAAAACTTGATTGCCATTGTAGGAAGCTGGCCTTGTGTGTGGTGAGCACATATGATATCACCTTATCCCCTATTAGTGATGAGTAGGCAGTGTGTAGGAAGCCAGGGCTCTCTAAAAGTAGTTGTGGCTGAGCAGCCAAGACTTATCTAGGAGACATGCAAAGCTTATGCAATACTACTACAGTCACGCAGCACTTAAACACATGAAATAACCAAACAGTGTTACAAAAATAAAGGTACTTTATTATAGTAACACACATACTAAAATACTGAATAGCCACAACTCCAATAGGAGGTAAGTAAACACACTATTATATACACATTAGAAGTCAGTGGTTAGCATAGAAAGCGATAGCACACAGTAAAATCAGTAGAAAATTGTGAAGGCCCTAGGAGGGGAGACCAAACCATACGTATACTAAATAAGTGGAATGTGAAAGGCAGTCCCCGACCCAAGGAAGTGGAATCGGTAGAAGGGAACTGGAGAAACTAGGAACCCTAAAAGGTGAGTACCAGGGAGACCCCCAGTGTCCAGGAGAGAAGAGATAAGTACCTGGTTTTCCCCCAAATCCACAGGAGAATTTTGGAAAAAGACTGGAAAAAGACTGTGCAAGACCCAGACAAGACTGGAAGAAACCAAAGGTGGATCCTGTCAGAAGAGGACCTGCAAAAGAAGGGGACCAAGTCCAGTTCTAGTTGGAGTGTCAAGCTGTGGCAGGAGCCACAACCTACCCTTCTGTGGATGCAGGACCATGTCGACGTTGGATGGAGAAAGTCAGCAGAGCAGCACAGGAGCAGAAGATGAGTTCCAGAAGTGATGGCCCACATCGGTGGGCACGATGCAATCAGTCAGTGGTGTTGGAAAAACCACCAACAAGCCTTGGCAAATGCAAGAGCCGGTGAAGAAGGTTTTGCAATGCTGTAGAGGACCAGCATGCCCAGAGAACTCGACCCATGGAGGAGAGCCCAAGGTGACCCTCAGCAGCTGGGAGAGTCACAAGAAGAGGAGGCAGCCCCCACAGGCGACCCACGGGCAGCAGACACAGGAGCCGCAATGATGCCTGCTCAGCACACCTGAAGAGGAGTCCCATGTCACTGGAGCAGCAGGCAGGAAAATGCGCTTTGCAGGGGAAGGAGGAACAAACTAGCTGCAAGAGTTGCGGTGCACAGGGTATTGTCCTGCAAGGAGTGCTTACCGTCTCCCAAGTTGGACAGCTGGTAGAGAGGACCAGGGGGACCACCACCACCTGTATTGCAGGATCCACGCAGCCGGTCTTCGTTGCAGTTGGTGCCTGTGGATGCAGAAGAATGACTCCTTCACTCCAAGGGAGATTCCTTCTTGGTTCTTGTGCAGGCTGAAGACTTGTCACCCTCAGAGGATGCACAGCCAGGGAAATGTTGCAGTTGCTGGAAGGAGCCGGCGAAACAATGTTGCAGAGGGGAGCCATCGCTGGAGTTGCAGATTGTCTGTTCTTGGATGGTCCATTCGCAGTGTCGGGCCAGAAGATGAAGTAAATGATGCAGAGGGGTCCTGCTGGAATCTTGCACGTCAAATCTGAAACCCACCCTGGAGGGAGACCCCAAATAGCCAGCTGGGGGTGGTCACCTCGCAGGGTCACCACCGATTGGGAGGGGGCTGTGACGTCACCTGTCTGACCTGGCCACTCAGATGCTCAGAGGGGTCTCTGTCCACCTTGGATTCAAGATGGCAAAATCAAGTGGCCACCTGGAGGAGCTCTGGACACCACCCCTAGGGTGGTGATGGACATGGGAGTGGTCACTTCCCTTTCCATTGTCCAATTGCACTCCAGAGCAGGGACCCCTGCTAATTTATGCTTTTCTCGAGTACGTACCTGTGTATATCTTCTGTGTACATACCTCCAAAGGGAGGTATACCAATGGTAGTCTAGTTTGGTGTGCCTGTAATAAAGTACCTTTTTTTGCAACACTGTGTGGTTCCTTTCATGTTTAATAAGTTACTGTGTGAGTACTGTGGTACTGCAAGTGCTTCAAATGCCTTCTAGATAGGTTTTGGCTGCTCACCGTAACTACCCTAGAGAGCCCTGGCTGTCTAGACCTGTAACACTAACTAATTGGGGCTTGCTTGGACCCAGTATAAGGTGTAACACCCTAGGTATCCACCATTCACTTGGCCATCTTCCTACACTCATTAGTACCAATTTAGTACCCAAATATAGCAATAAGCAACAGAAATATGACCAGTTCAGCTTTGCAAAGGGCATTCCACTGCGCGGAAACACTTGTCACTGTTTTGTTTTAGTAACGTTTGAACTGTTTGAGCTAGAAGCAAAATGTTTTATGGTAAAATCTGCAGATAATGCAGCAAATTATGAATTATGTGGCATATAATTATGTGAAAATAGCAGTAGCTACACAGTTTCATAATTCCAGTGGCCCTGCCTATAAGGTCCTAGTTTATGGTGTAGAAATAAACCTATGGCATGTAAAGTTGCCTTTTGTGGGCTGCAACACCTGTTGTACCATCCACTACAGTGGTAGTAAAAACATGGCTTCAGGCCTACCTTGTTTTGCCAGAGAACAGCAGCTTGAACCCTTGAATAAGAAGAGGACAGGACCTGCAGCCTGTGACCTCGGAGAAACCCAGAAGGACTGGACCTGCGTCCTCTTCTACCCAGGGCAAGGTTGTGGACTTTAAAGGGTCAGATGGCTGACCTACTTTGTGGCTGTAGAAACACAAGCTGCAAGAGTCTTTTTTGTTTTTTTTGTTTTACTGAAGTACCCAGCTGACCAGTGGCAACTGGACATGGTCTGGACCTTTTGTGTAAGGTGCCCTTCCTTGACATCTTGTGACCCTTAGATGTTGATACCTGTGGTGTTTGGGCAGTTTAGAAACATTTGAAAACGTCTCCTTCAGAGCATCAGGTGAAGCTGCTGGGAAAAGTATCTGACTGCCAGTTTCACGGCGTCAGATTCAGCTTTGTCCTGCTCAGGGCTCCTAGCCCCCTGATTTTGAACATATGAAACTCCCAGCAAAAAAGCTCCAGCGGGACCAAACTGCTTCATGTATCCGGACTTCAGTTCCACAGCAGCAGCAGCCCTCTCAGGAAGGATTTTTATCAAAAGTGACAAAGTACTTTTCTAAGTTGAGACTTCGAAGAATTTTTAACATTTTGTTCAGAGAAGTGCCAAAATTTCTTTCTGCATTGGTGTAGGAAGTTGGCTCTGTATGTACTATTTCAAAGTAAGAAATAGCATGCACAGAGTCCAAGGGTTCCCCTTAGAGGTAAGATAGTGGTAAAAAGAGAATTCTAATGCTCTATTTTTGTGGTAGTGTGGTCGAGCAGTAGGCTTATCAGAGGGTAGTGTTAAGCATTTGTTGTACACACACAGGCAATAAATGAGGAACACACACTCAATGACCATTCCAGGCCAATAGGTTTTTGTATAGAAAAATATATTTTCTTAGTTTATTTTAAGAACCACAGGTTCAAGATTTACAAGTAATACTTTAAATGAAAGGTATTTCACTTCGGAACTTTGAATTAGAAAAATAGCATATACAGTTTTCACACAAATGGCAATAAGCTATTTTAAAACTAGACACTTGCAATTTTCAACAGTTCCTGGGGGAGGTAAGTGTTTGTTAGTTTTGCAGGTAAGTAAACCACCTACAGGGTTCAAAGTTGGGTCCAAGGTAGCCCACCTCTGGGGGTTCAGAGCAACCCCAAAATTACCACACCAGCAGCTCAGGGCCGGTCAGGTGCAGAGGTCAAAGTGGTGCCCAAAACGCTAGGCTTCAATGGAGAAGGGGGTGCCCTGGTTCCAGTCTGTCAGCAGGTAAGTACCCGCGTCTTCGGAGGGCAGACCAGGGGGGTTTTGTAGGGCACCGGGGGGGGACACAAGTCCACACAAAAAGTACACCCTCGGCACGGGGGTGGCCGGGTGCAGTGTGCAAACAGGCGTCGGGTTTGCAATGTAATCCAATGGGAGACCTAGGGGTCTCTTCAGCGATGCAGGCAAGGAGGGGGCTCCTCGGGGTAGCCACCACCTGGGCAAGGGGAGAGGGCCACCTGGGGGTCGCTCCTGCACTGGAGGTCGGATCAGTCAGGTCCTGCGGGCTGCGGGTGCAGTGTCCTTACCAGGCGTCGGGTCTTGGAAGCAGGCAGTCGCGGTCAGGGGGAGCCTCTGGATTCCCTCTGCAGGCGTCGCTGTGGGGGGTCAGGGGGGTCAACTCTGGCTACTCACGGGCTCGCAGTCACCGGGGAGTCCTCCCTGAAGTGATTGTTCTCCACAAGTCGAGCCGGGGGCGTCGGGTGCAGAGTGCAAAGTCTCATGTTTCCGGTGGGAAACGTGTGTTCTTTCAAAGTTGCTTCTTTGTTGCAAAGATGCTTCTTTCTTGGAGCAGAGCCGCTGTCCTTGGGAGTTCTTGGTCCTTTTAGATGCAGGGTAGTCCTCTGAGGCTTCATAGGTCGCTGGACCCTGTGGAATGCGTCGCTGGAGCAGTTCTTTTGAAGTGGGGAGACAGGCTGGTAGGGCTGGGGCCAAAGCAGTTGGTGTCTCTATCTTCTCTGCAGGTTTTTCACCTCAGCAGTCCTTCTTCGTCTTAGGTTGCAGGAATCTATCTTGCTGTGTTCTGGGAGCCCCTAAATACTCGATTTAGGGGTGTGTTTAGGTCTGGGGGGTTAGTAGCCAATGGCTACTAGCCCTGAGGGTGGCTACACCCTCTTTGTGCCTCCTCCCTGAGGGGAGGGGGGGCACATCCCTAATCATATTGGGGGAATCCTCCATCTGCAAGATGGAGGATTTCTAAAAGTCAGAGTCACCTCAGCTCAGGACACCTTAGGGGCTGTCCTGACTGGCCAGTGACTCCTCCTTGTTATTCTCATTATCTCTTCCGGCCTTGCAGCCAAAAGTGGGGCCGTGGCCGGAGGGGGCGGGCAACTCCACTAGCTGTAGTGCCCTAGGGTGCTGTAACAAAGGAGGTTGAGCCTTTGAGGCTCACTGCCAGGTGTTACAGTTCCTGCAGGGGGAGGTGAGAAGCACCTCCACCCAGTACAGGCTTTGTTAGTAGCCACAGAGTGACAAAGGCACTCTCCCCATGTGGCCAGCAACATGTCTGGTGTGTGGCAGGCTGCTGAAACTAGTCAGCCCACACTGGTAGTCGGTTAAGGTTTCAGGAGGCATCTCTAAGATGGGGTGTATTTTACAATAAAATGTACACTGGCATCAGTGTGCATTTATTGTGCTGTGAAGTTTGATACCAAACTTCCCAGTTTTCAGTGTAGCCATTATGGTGCTGTGGAGTTCGTGCATGACAGACTCCCAGACCATATACTCTTATGGCTACCCTGCACTTAAAATGTCTAAGGTTTTGCTTAGACACTGTAGGGGCATAGTGCTCATGCGCATATGCCCTCACCTATGGTATAGTGCACCCTGCCTTAGGGCTGTAAGGCCTGCTAGAGGGGTGACTTATCTATACCTATAGGCAGTGTGAGGTTGGCATGGCAACCTGAGGGGAGTGCCATGTCGACTTAGTCATTTTCTCCCCACCAGCACACACAAGCTGGCAAGCATTGTGTTTGTGCTGAGTGAGGGGTCCCCCAGGGTGGCATAAGATATGCTGCATCCCTTAGAGACCTTCCCTGGCATCAGGGCCCTTGGTACCAGGGGTACCAGTTACAAGGGACTTACCTGGATGCCAGGGTGTGCCAATTGTGGAAACAAAAGTACAGGTTAGGGAAAGAACACTGGTGCTGGGGCCTGGTTAGCAGGCCTCAGCACACTTTCAAATCATAATTTGGCATCAGCAAAGGCAAAAAGTCAGGGGGTAACCATGCCAAGGAGGCATTTTCTTACAATTGGGATTTTGGAACTTTAAAAAAAAAATGTTTTGACTTGCATACTTGCCACCAATCTGCGTGGATATGACCAGGGTCCCACCACAATCAGCTCCTACATCCTGGTCTGCTGATTCCATAAACTATTGTTGGTGCATTGTGCTTTTTGAAGCTATGTTCCCTTAAATAATTAAAAAATCATATCTAAGATTACTGCTTTAGTTTTTTTTGTTGTTTTCGTCCTATTTTACTCCTAAAAGTTTCTCCTTGTTTTACAGTTGGTGGTGGATTTTTGTGTCTCACTTTTCATCCAGTGTATGCGCTGCTTAAATACTTTACACACTGATATTAAGATTGGCTGCTTTGTGTCACATTACCAGGGATTAAAATCATGTTTGTTGTATTTAATTTGTGTGACATCTACCGGGTAGCGGCCTTACCATTTGCGGTGGACGCCGATCTACCCAAATGATGATCTACTATCCTACTATAGCTCAGGAATTGTTGTTATGAACAGCTATTCTTGTAGCTTTTAATGGGATTTGCACATATTTTCTGATCAGTGGAGCAAATGATATCCATGCAAAAGTTAACCATAGCATTCACTGTCACCTGATGCTTAAGGGTGGGGGGGGAGTGGGGTGTGTGTGTGTTTGAGTATATATATCTATATGTTCGATGGCATGTGTAGCTGCAGTTACACATGCTATGCATACATCTGCCATCTAGTGTTGGGCTCGGAGTGTTACAAGTTGTTTTTCTTCTGAGAAGTGTTTTCGAGTCACAGGATCGAGTGACTCCTCCTCTTCGGCTCCATTGCGCATGGCCATCGACTCCATGTTAGATTGTTTTCTTTCCGCCATCGGGTTCGGACGTGTTCCTCTTCTCTCCGTTATTCAAATCGGGAAAAGACTAAAACTCACCGAAAAGCGTTGGTTTTGTTTGCGATCGGGAAACATCTTGCATCGACACCGATATACACAGCTTCGGTGGCCCTTGGGGGCTTCTGCACCAGCCGGGGCCTAGTCGGCCCGACAACAGAAGACGTCGAAGCCTAATGGTCCGGACCCCTTTCCGTTTCTGCCCACAGTGCCACGCTACGTATCCCTATACAGACCAACATCGGGTCTGTAATCTGTGTTTGTCACCGGAGCACAAGGAAGATACTTGCGAGGCCTGCAACTCCTTTTGATCGAAAAAGACCTTGAGGGATCGAAGGGCGAGGCGGATGCAAATGGTGTCAAAGTTCAGAACACCTAGATGTCGAAGAAGAGGAGATGGCTAGCTCCATCCAAGGTTTGGACTCTGACGACTCCGACGCAGACAGACCGCCTACAGCAGGCCAACACGTGAGTTCGCCTGCCCCGACCCAAGCCCACAGTCAGCCTAAAAAGCATAAGGCCTCGGGGACGCCACTGCCTGAAGGCCATGGCTCGACCCATAAAAAACAAAGCGGTGAACAAGCAACACCTTCGGCACCGAGAAAGGCCAAAATCGTGCCAAAGTCTTCGGACTCGAGCCAAGAACCCGTCATCTAAAAAACTCGACATCGACATCTTTCGGAGTCGAGGCCTTCCATCAGCATGGGCATTTTGGTGCCGAAAAAAGCCTCGTACACCGAGGAACATGGACTCTCTAAACAACTAAAGGAGAGACAGATTTGAGGAGGAACTTCAGATGGAAGAGTTTGACGAAACACAGGCAAGGGTACAGATCTGTAAGGATACTGCGAAGATCCAACCTGCCCCTCCTCTCAAATTAAAAAGAGAACTGGCTTTCCAGGGACGATCAGAGACTGAACAGCCAAAGGCTAAAGTGCCCAGGGAAAAATCGCCCACTCGCCATTTTTCACCAGAAGTTTCTCCTCCACATTCACCACAAAGAACTGCGTCACCTCTTGCCACGCCCAATGCACAGTCACCCACACACACTGTGCAGTCGCAAGAGGATGCAGACACCTGGGACCTCTACGATCACCCTGTGTCGGACAATAGCCCTGAGTGCTACCCTTAGAAACCCTCTCCACCCGAAGACAGTACTTCATACACCCAAGTCTTGGCAAGGGCTGCTGCATTCCATAATGTAAGCATGCACTCAGAGCCATTGGAGGACGATTTTCTCTTCAATACCTTGGCCTCCACGCATGCTTCCTACCAAACTCTGCCTATGCTTCTAGGCATGCTTAAACACGCCCAACAAGTCTTCCAGGAGCCCGTGACAGGAAGAGCCATTACACCACGGGTCGAAAAGAAATACAAGCCACCACCGTCAGACCCAGTGTTCATTACACAGCAGCTGCCCCCAGACTCTGTAGTGGTTGGAGCTGCGAGAAAGAGAGCCAACTCGCAGTCATCTTAAGACGCACCACCTCCAGATAAGGAGAATAGAAAGTTCGACGCAGCAGAAAAAAGAGTAGCGTCACAAGCTGCCAATCAGTGGCGCATTGCAAATTCTCAAGCCCTCCTCGCACGATATGAACGAGCTCATTGGAACGAGATGAGTGATATCATCGAACATCTCCCCAAGGAATACCAAAAACGGGCTCAGCAAGTGGTAGAGGAGGGACAGGCCATATCAAACAATCACATACGTTCGGCATTAGATTCCGCTGACACTGCCGCAAGAACAGTGAACACAACAGTCATAATTATACGACACGCTTGGCTAAGATCCTCAGGGTTCAAACCAGAGATACAACAGGCAGTACTTAACATGCCATTCAATCAACAACAACTGTTTGGACCACAAGTGGACACAGCCATCGAGAAAATGAAGGAGGACACTGATACGGCCAAAGCCATGGGCGCGCTCTACTTGTCCCAATATAGAGGGACATTCAGGAAACCGCAATATAGGGGGGGTTTCAGACAACAGCCTTCGCATCCACCTCTCAGACAAAACCCACCTACCAATCCCAATATCAGAGAGGGGGGTTTCGCGGGTCCTTAAGGGGACAGTTCCCATGGTCAAGGGGAAAATTTCAGCCCACTAAGCAGGCCACTAATAACAAGCAGTGACTTGCCAGTCAACCTCCCCCAACACACACCACCTGTGGGAGGAAGACTGAGATTTTACCACAAACATTAGTCAGACATAACCACGGACACATGGGTACTGTGTAGAATTCACACATTTTCCTCCAGATATTTCCCTAAGAGCGCACAAACTGTCGGCGCAACATTTAGAAATGTTACAAACAGAGGTGCAGGCACTATTAACAAAACAAGCCATAGAACTAGTACCTCACCAACAAAAAGGAACAGGGGTTTATTCCCTATATTTCCTTATTCCCAAAAAGGACAAAACACTAAGACCAATTTTAGATCTCAGGACTCTCAACCTTTTCATCAAATCAGAACACTTTCACATGGTCGCACTACACGATGTAGTCCCCTTACTAAAACAGGGAGAATACATGTCAACACTGGATCTAAAAGATGTGTATTTTCATATACCCATCCATCCATCTCACAGCAAATACCTCAGGTTTGTCATACAGGGAAAACATTACTAATTCAAAGTATTACCCTTCAGGATAACAACAGCCCCAAGAGTATTTACAAAATGCCTCGCAGTAATAGCGGCCCACATAAGGATACAACACATGCATGTATTCCCATATCTTGACGATTGGCTAATAAAAGCCAACACTCAACAGCAGTGTCAAAACCACACACAGTACGTAATAGATATCCTACACACACTAGGGTTCTCAATAAATTACCAAAAATCACACTTGCAACCATCTCAACTACAACAATACTTGGGAGCAACACTCAAAGAGCAATTGCCACTCCAAGCCCACAAAGTCTACAGTCATTCCAAACCATGGTACCAAAGATACAACCAAATCAGCACTACACAGTCAGATTTGTCATGAAACTTCTAGGCATGATGGCATCATGCATCGCAATTGTCCCAAACGCACGGGTACACATGCGGCCCTTACAGCAGTGCCTTGCAAAACAATGGACGCAAGCACAGGGTCAACTCCAAGATCTAGTGTTGATAGACCGCCAAACACGCTATTCGCTTCAATGGTGGAACCCTGTAAATTTAAACAAAGGGGGACCTTTTCAAGACCCTGTGCCTCACGCCATTCTCAAAACAGATGCATCAATGATTGGGTGGGGAGCACAACTCAACAATCACAATATACAAGGACAATGGGACAGTCAACAGAAACAACTACACATAAATCACTTAGAGCTGCTAGCAGTCTTCCTAGCACTAAAAGCATTTCAACCTCTTATAGCTCACAAACACATTCTCGTCAAAACAGACAATATGACAACAATGTACTACCTAAACAAACAAGGGGTGTAAGGAAATGCCTCCTTGGCATGGTTACCCCCTGAATTTTTGCCTTTGCTGATGCTATGTTTTGAATTGAAAGTGTGCTGAGGCCTGCTAACCAGGCCCCAGCACCAATGTTCTTTCCCTAACCTGTACTTTTGTTTTACACAATTGGCACACCCTGGCATCCAGGTAAGTCCCTTGTAACTGGTACCCTGGTACCAAGGGCCCTGATGCCAGGGAAGGTCTCTAAGCGCTGCAGCATATCTTATGCCACCCTGGGGACCCCTCACTCAGCACAGACACACTGCTTGCCAGCTTGTGTGTGCTGGTGAGGACAAAACGAGTAAGTCGACATGGCACTCCCCTCAGGGTGCCATGCCAACCTCACACTGCCTATGCAGTATAGATAAGTCACCCCTCTAGCAGGCCTTACAGCCCTAAGGCAGGGTGCAATATACCATAGGTGAGGGCACCAGTGCATGAGCACTGTCCCATTACAGTGTCTAAGCAAAACCTTAGACATTGTAAGTGCAGGGTAGCCATAAGTGTATATGGTCTGGGAGTCTGTCAAACACGAACTCCACAGCACCATAATGGCTACACTGAAAACTGGGAAGTTTGGTATCAAACTTCTCAGCACAATAAATGCACACTGATGCCAGTGTACATTGTATTGTGAAATACACCCCAGAGGGCACCTTAGAGGTGCCCCCTGAAACCTTAACCAACTACCTGTGTAGGCTGACTGGTTTTAGCAGCCTGCCACACTCGAGACATGTTGCTGGCCACATGGGGAGAGTGCCTTTGCCACTCTGTGGCTAGTAACAAAGCCTGCACTGGGTGGAGATGCTATCACCTCCCCCTTGCAGGAGCTGTAACACCTGGCGGTGAGCCTCAAAGGCTCACCCCCTTTGTTCCAGCGCCACAGGGCATTCCAGCTAGTGGAGTTGCCCGCCCCCTCCGGCCACGGCCCCACTTTTGGCGGCAAGGCCAGAGGAGATAAGGAGAAAAACAAGGAGGAGTCACTGGCCAGTCAGGACAGCCCCTAAGGCAACCTGAGCTGAAGTGACTCTGACTTTTAGGAATCCTCCATCTTGCAGATGGAGGATCCCCCCAATAGGGATAGGAATGTGACCCCCCTCCCCTTGGGAGGAGGCACAAAGAGGGTGTACCCACCCTCAGGGCTAGTAGCCATTGGCTACTAACCCCCCAGAGCTAAACACGCCCTTAAATTTAGTATTGAAGGGCTTCCCTGAACCTAAGAATTTAGATTCCTGCAACTTACGAAGAAGAGGACTGCAGAGCTGAAAAACCCCTGCAGAGAAGAAGACACCAACTGCTTTGGCCCCAGCCCTACCGGCCTGTCTCCCTCCTTCAGAAGAAAACTGCTCCAGCAACGCTTTCCCTGGGACCAGCGACCTCTGAATCCTCCGAGGACTGCCCTGCTTCCAAAAGACCAAGAAACTCCCGAGGACAGCGGCCCTGTTCAACAAAGACTGCAACTTTGTTTCCAGAGGAGCAGATTTAAAGACCCCTGCAATCCCCGCAAGAAGCGTGAGACTTGCAACACTGCACCCGGCGACCCCGACTCGACTGGTGGAGAAACAACGCTACAGGGAGGACCCCCAGGCGACTCCAAGACTGTGAGTAACCAAAGTTGTCCACCCTGAGCCCCCACAGCGACGCCTGCAGAGGGAATCCCGAGGCTCCCCCTGACCGCGACTGCCTGACTCTAAAATCCCAACGGCTGGAAAAGACCCTGCACCCGCAGCCCCCAGCACCTGAAGGATCGGAACTCCAGTGCAGAAGTGACCCCCAGGAGGCCCTCTCCCTTGCCCAGGTGGTGGCTTCCCCGAGGAGCCCCCCCCTTGCCTGCCTGCATCGCTGAAGAGACCCCTTGGTCTCTCATTGAAACCTATTGAAAACCAGACGCGTGTTTGCACACTGCACCCGGCCGCCCCAGTGCCGCTGAGGGTGCACTTTCTGTGCTGACTTTTGTCCCCCCCGGTGCCCTACAAAACCCCCCTGGTCTGCCCTCCGAAGACGCGGGTACTTACCTGCTGGCAGACTGGAACCGGGGCACCCCCTTCTCCATTGAAGCCTATGCGTTTTGGGCACCACTTTGAACTCTGCACCTGACCGGCCCTGAGCTGCTGGTGTGGTGACTTTGGAGTTGCTCTGAACCCCCAGCGGTGGGCTACCTTGGACCCCAATTTGAACCCCGTAGGTGGTTTACTTACCTGCAAGAACTAACATTACTTTACCTCCCCCAGGAACTGTGAAAATTGCAGTGTCCACTTTTAAAATAGCTATATGTGTTTTATGTAAAAAGTATATATGCTATTGTGATTATTCAAAGTTCCTAAAGTACTTACCTGCAATACCTTTCAAATGAGATAGTACATGTAGAATTTGAACCTGTGGTTCTTAAAATAAACTAAGAAAATATATTTTTCTATAACAAAAACCTATTGGCCTGGAATTGTCTCTGAGTGTGTGTTCCTCATTTACTGTGTGTATGTACAACAAATGCTTAACACTACTCCTTTGATAAGCCTACTGCTCGACCACACTACCACAAAATAGAGCATTAGTATTATCTCTTTTTGCCACTATCTTACCTCTAAGGGGAACCCTTGGACTCTGTGCATACTATTCCTTACTTTGAAATAGTGCATACAGAGCCAACTTCCTACAAGGGGGAGCACACTCATTACAACTATGCCTCCTAGCACAAAAGATTTGGCATTGGGCAATTCACAACAACATTCGCCTAATAGCGCAATATATTCCAGACATTCACAATCAATTAGCGGACAATCTCAGTCGAGATCACCAGCAAACTCATGAGTGGGAAATACATCCCCAGATACTACAAGAATACTTTCACCAGTGGGGGACACCAGAAATAGATCTGTTTGCCACAAAACAAAACGCAAAATGCCAAAACTTTGCGTCCAGCTACCCACACCCTCAGTCCAAGGGCAATGCTCTATGGATCACTTGGTCAGGGATACTTGCTTACGCTTTTCCCCCCTCTCCCACTCATTCCTTTTCTAGTCAACAAACTGTGTCAAAACAAATTCAAACTAATACTCATAGCACCAACGTGGGCACGCCGACTGTGGTACACCACACTGTTGGACCTCTCTGTAGTACCTCACATCAAACTCCCAAACAGACCAGATCTGTTAACACAACACAAACAACAGATCAGGCACCCCAATCCAGCAACGCTCAACCTAGCAATCTGGCTCCTGAAGTCTTAGAGTTTGGCTATCTAAATCTTCCAAATGAGTGTATGGAAGTCATTAATCAGACAACAAAACCCACCACCAGGCATTGCTATGCTAATAAATGGAAAAGGTTTTTTTTCTACTGCCAAGCAAACAAAATCGCACCATTAGATGCCTCCATACAAGACATTGTTGGTTATTTACTACACCTACAAAAAGCAAATCTCGCTTTTTCTTCCATCAAAATTAATCTCACTGCAATCTCTGCTTACTTGCAGATTAAACACACAAAATCACTATTTAGAATACCAGTTATTAAAGCCTTTATGGAAGGACTAAAAAGGATCATACCTCCAAGAACCCCACCAGTACCCTCGTGGAACCTTAATATTGTACTTACACGACTCATGGGTCCACCTTCTGAACCCATGCATTCTTGCCAAATCCTATTCTTAACTTGGAAGGTAGCATTTCTAGTAGCCATCACTTCACTACGAAGAGTTAGTGAAATACAAGTGTTCACTATCGAAGAACCTTTTATACAAGTACACAAACATAAAATAGTTCTCCGCACAAATCAAAAATTTCTGCCAAAAGTCATCTCACCGTTTCATTTAAACCAAACTGTGGAGCTCCCAGTCTTCTTCCCACAGCCAGACACAGTAGCAGATAGAGCACTACATAAATTAGACATAAAAAGAGCAGTAATGTACTATATAGACAGAACAAAACCATTTCGTAAAACTAAGCAATTGTTCGTCGTTTTCCAAAAACCCCATGCTGGTAACCCTATATCCAAACAGGGCATACAAACTTGTTACCTAAAAGCTAAAAGAGAGCTACTCATTATACCAAAGGCACACTCCACTAGGAAGAAAGGAGCAACACTGGCTTTTTTAGGTAACATACCAATGACACAGATTTGTAAGGCAGCCACTTGGTCTACACCGCATACGTTTACCAAACACTACTGTGTAGATGTGTTAGCAACACAACAAGCCACAGTAGGACAGGCTGTACTAAGAACATTATTTCAAACAACTTCCACTCCTACAGGCTGACCACCGCTTTTGGGAGGATTACTGCTTTGTAGTCTATGCACAGCATGTGTATCTGCAGCTACACCTGCTATCGAATGGAAAATGTCACTTACCCAGTGCCTGTGTGTGTACAACAAATGCTTAACACTACCCTCTGATAAGCATACTGCTCGACCACACTGCCACAAAATAGAGCATTAGAATTATCTACTTTTGACACTATTGTACCTCTAAGGGGAACCCTTGGACTCTGTGCACACTATTTCTTACTTTGAAATAGTATATACAGAGCCAGCTTGCTACACTATCCATCTAAATATACTTGGTTAAGGTACAGCTTCTTCTTGAAGGGGCTTTGAAAAGGCCACAAAAATTTGTTTTGTTTTCAGAGAGTCTTTGGTTCTGTCTATATAATACATAAGAGCCCTTTTCACACTATGAATGTGTAGAGCTCTTTCCGCTACAGAATCTGGTTTGGGAAAGAAAACTGATAATTCTATTGACTGATTGATATGAAATTGTAAAACTACTTTTGGAAGGAATGTTGGATAAGTTCTTAATACAAGTTTTTCTTTGTGAATTTGTAAGAAAGGTTCTTCCAAGGTTAAAGTTCTACAGGACAGACTTCATATGCAAACCCTGCAACAGTGCCTGTCTCGTCAATGGTCTCAGGCACAGGTTCACCTGGAAGATCTAGTGTTGTTGGACCGCCAAGCGCATCTGTCTCAGTAATGGTGGAACACCACAAACCTTATGAAAGGGCGGCCCTTTTTAGACCCCGTGCCTCATATCACTCTCACTACAGATGCCTCACATATTAGTTGGGGAGCTCATCTCCACAACCTCACAATCCATGTGCTATGGAATGTCACTTTGTAGTCCTTACTCATCAATCACCTAGAACTCCTAGCAGTTTTCCCTGCAATGTAAGCATTCCTTCCACACTTGCAACACCAAGGTAGTGTTGGTACGTACAGACAACATGACTTCCATGTACCATCTTCAAAAACTGGAGGGGACACAATCGCCTCAACTATCCCATCTTGCACAAACAGTATGGAAATGGGCAATTGTAAGGAAATGCCTCCTTGGCATGATTGCCCCCTGACTTTTTGCCTTTGCTGATGCTATGTTTACAATTGAAAGTGTGCTGAGGCCTGCTAACCAGGCCCCAGCACCAGTGTTCTTTCCCTAACCTGTACTTTGGTATCCACAATTGGCAGACCCTGGCATCCAGATAAGTCCCTTGTAACTGGTACTTCTAGTACCAAGGGCCCTGATGCCAAGGAAGGTCCCTAAGGGCTGCAGCATGTCTTATGCCACCCTGGAGACCTCTCACTCAGCACAGACACACTGCTTGCCAGCTTGTGTGTGCTAGTGAGGACAAAACGAGTAAGTCGACATGGCACTCCCCTCAGGGTGCCATGCCAGCCTCTCACTGCCTATGCAGTATAGGTAAGACACCCCTCTAGCAGGCCTTACAGCCCTAAGGCAGGGTGCACTATACCATAGGTGAGGGTACCAGTGCATGAGCATGGTACCCCTACAGTGTCTAAACAAAACCTTAGACATTGTAAGTGCAGGGTAGCCATAAGAGTATATGGTCTGGGAGTTTGTCAAACACGAACTCCACAGCACCGTAATGGCTACACTGAAAACTGGGAAGTTTGGTATCAAACTTCTCAGCACAATAAATGCACACTGATGCCAGTGTACATTTTATTGCAAAATACACCCCAGAGGGCACCTTAGAGGTGCCCCCTGAAACTTAACCGACTATCTGTGTAGGCTGACTAGTTCCAGCAGCCTGCCACACTAGAGACATGTTGCTGGCCCCATGGGGAGAGTGCCTTTGTCACTCTGAGGCCAGTAACAAAGCCTGCACTGGGTGGAGATGCTAACACCTCCCCCAGGCAGGAGCTGTAACACCTGGTGGTGAGCCTCAAAGGCTCACCCCTTTGTCACAGCACCGCAGGACACTCCAGCTAGTGGAGTTGCCCGCCCCCTCCGGCCCGGCCCCCACTTTTGGCGGCAAGGCCGGAGAAAATAATGAGAATAACAAGGAGGAGTCACTGGCCAGTCAGGACAGCCCCTAAGGTGTCCTGAGCTGAGGTGACTCTGACTTTTAGAAATCCTCCATCTTGCAGATGGAGGATTCCCCCAATAGGGTTAGGATTGTGACCCCCTCCCCTTGGGAGGAGGCACAAAGAGGGTGTACCCACCCTCAGGGCTAGTAGCCATTGGCTACTAACCCCCCAGACCTAAACACGCCCTTAAATTTAGTATTTAAGGGCTACCCTGAACCCTAGAAAATTAGATTCCTGCGACAACAAGAAGAAGGACTGCCCAGCTGAAAACCCCTGCAGAGGAAGACCAGAAGACGACAACTGCCTTGGCTCCAGAAACTCACCGGCCTGTCTCCTGCCTTCCAAAGAACTCTGCTCCAGCGACGCCTTCCAAAGGGACCAGCGACCTCTGAATCCTCTGAGGACTGCCCTGCTTCGACGACGACCAGAAACTCCCGAGGACAGCGGACCTGCTCCAAAAAGACTGCAACTTTGTTTCAAGGAGCAGCTTTAAAGACCCTGCAATCTCCCCGCAAGAAGCGTGAGACTTGCAACACTGCACCCGGCGACCCCGACTCGGCTGGTGGAGAACCAACACCTCAGGGAGGACCCCCGGACTATTCTACGACTGTGAGTACCAAAACCTGTCCCCCCTGAGCCCCCCACAGCGCCGCCTGCAGAGGGAATCCCGAGGCTTCCCCTGACCGCGACTCTCTGAAACCTAAGTCCCGACGCCTGGAAAAGACCCTGCACCCGCAGCCCCCAGGACCTGAAGGACCGGACTTTCACTGGAGAAGTGACCCCCAGGAGTCCCTCTCCCTTGCCCAAGTGGAGGTTTCCCCGAGGAAGCCCCCCTTGCCTGCCTGCAGCGCTGAAGAGATCCGTTGATCTCTCATAGACTAACATTGCGAACCCGACGCTTGTTTCTACACTGCACCCGGCCGCCCCCGCGCTGCTGAGGGTGAAATTTCTGTGTGGGCTTGTGTCCCCCCCGGTGCCCTACACAACCCCCCTGGTCTGCCCTCCGAAGACGCGGGTACTTACCTGCAAGCAGACCGGAACCGGGGCACCCCCTTCTCTCCATTCTAGCCTATGCGTTTTGGGCACCACTTTGAACTCTGCACCTGACCGGCCCTGAGCTGCTGGTGTGGTGACTTTGGGGTTGCTCTGAACCCCCAACGGTGGGCTACCTTGGACCAAGAACTGAACCCTGTAAGTGTCTTACTTACCTGGTAAAACTAACAAAAACTTACCTCCCCCAGGAACTGTGAAAATTGCACTAAGTGTCCACTTTTAAAGTAGCTATTTGTGAATAACTTGAAAAGTATACATGCAATTGAAATGATTCAAAGTTCCTAATGTACTTACCTGCAATACCTTTCAAACAAGATATTACATGTTAAATTTGAACCTGTGGTTCTTAAAATAAACTAAGAAAAGATATTTTTCTATAACAAAACCTATTGGCTGGATTTGTCTCTGAGTGTGTGTAGGAAGTTGGCTCTGTATGTGCTATTTCAAAGTAAGGAATAGCATGCACAGAGTCCAAGGGTTCCCCTTAGAGGTAAAATAGTGGTAAAAAGAGATAATACTAATGCTCTATTTTGTGGTAGTGTGGTCGAGCAGTAGGCTTATCCAAGGAGTAGTGTTAAGCATTTGTTGTACATACACATAGACAATAAATGAGGTACACACACTCAGAGACAAATCCAGCCAATAGGTTTTTATATAGAAAAATATCTTTTCTTAGTTTATTTTAAGAACCACAGGTTCAAATTCTACATGTAATATCTCATTCGAAAGGTATTGCAGGTAAGTACTTTAGGAACTTCAAATCATCAAAATTGCATGTATACTTTTCAAGTTATTCACAAATAGCTGTTTTAAAAGTGGACACTTAGTGCAATTTTCACAGTTCCTAGGGGAGGTAAGTATTTGTTAGGTTAACCAGGTAAGTAAGACACTTACAGGGCTTAGTTCTTGGTCCAAGGTAGCCCACCGTTGGGGGTTCAGAGCAACCCCAAAGTCACCACACCAGCAGCTCAGGGCCGGTCAGGTGCAGAGTTCAAAGTGATGCCCAAAACACATAGGCTAGAATGGAGAGAAGGGGGTGCCCCGGTTCCGGTCTGCTTGCAGGTAAGTACCCGCGTCTTCGGAGGGCAGACCAGGGGGGTTTTGTAGGGCACCGGGGGGGACACAAGCCCACACAGAAATTTCACCCTCAGCGGCGCGGGGGCGGCCGGGTGCAGTGTAGAAACAAGCGTCGGGTTCGCAGTGTTAGTCTATGAGAGATCTCGGGATCTCTTCAGCGCTGCAGGCAGGCAAGGGGGGGGTTCCTCGGGGAAACCTCCACTTGATCAAGGGAGAGGGACTCCTGGGGGTCACTCCTCCAGTGAAAGTCCGGTCCTTCAGGTCCTGGGGGCTGCGGGTGCAGGGTCTCTCCCAGGTGTCGGGACTTTGGATTCAAAGAGTCGCGGTCAGGGGAAGCCTCGGGATTCCCTCTGCAGGCGGCGCTGTGGGGGCTCAGGGGGGACAGGTTTTTGTACTCACAGTCTTAGAGTAGTCCTGGGGTCCCTCCTGAGGTGTTGGATCGCCACCAGCCGAGTCGGGGTCGCCGGGTGCAGTGTTGCAAGTCTCACGCTTCTTGCGGGGAGCTTGCAGGGATCTTTAAAGCTGCTGGAAACAAAGTTGCAGCTTTTCTTGGAGCAGGTCCGCTGTCCTCGGGAGTTTCTTGTCTTTTCGAAGCAGGGGCAGTCCTCAGAGGATGTCGAGGTCGCTGGTCCCTTTGGAAGGCGTCGCTGGAGCAGGATCTTTGGAAGGCAGGAGACAGGCCGGTGAGTTTCTGGAGCCAAGGCAGTGGTCGTCTTCTGGTCTTCCGCTGCAGGGGTTTTCAGCTAGGCAGTCCTTCTTGTAGTTGCAGGAATCTAATTTTCTAGGGTTCAGGGTAGCCCTTAAATACTAAATTTAAGGGCGTGTTTAGGTCTGGGGGGTTAGTAGCCAATGGCTACTAGCCCTGAGGGTGGGTACACCCTCTTTGTGCCTCCTCCCAAGGGGAGGGGGTCACAATCCTAACCCTATTGGGGGAATCCTCCATCTGCAAGATGGAGGATTTCTAAAAGTTAGTCACTTCAGCTCAGGACACCTTAGGGGCTGTCCTGACTGGCCAGTGACTCCTCCTTGTTTTTCTCATTATTTTCTCCGGCCTTGCCGCCAAAAGTGGGGCCTGGCTGGAGGGGGCGGGCAACTCCACTAGCTGGAGTGTCCTGCTGGGTTGGCACAAAGGAGGTGAGCCTTTGAGGCTCACCGCCAGGTGTGACAATTCCTGCCTGGGGGAGGTGTTAGCATTCCACCCAGTGCAGGCTTTGTTACTGGCCTCAGAGTGACAAAGGCACTCTCCCCATGGGGCCAGCAACATGTCTCGGTTTGTGGCAGGCTGCTAAAACTAGTCAGCCTACACAGATAGTCGGTTAAGTTTCAGGGGGCACCTCTAAGGTGCCCTCTGTGGTGTATTTTACAATAAAATGTACACTGGCATCAGTGTGCATTTATTGTGCTGAGAAGTTTGATACCAAACTTCCCAGTTTTCAGTGTAGCCATTATGGTGCTGTGGAGTTCGTGTTTGACAGACTCCCAGACCATATACTCTTATGGCTACCCTGTACTTACAATGTCTAAGGTTTTGTTTAGACACTGTAGGGGTACCATGCTCATGCACTGGTACCCTCACCTATGGTATAGTGCACCCTGCCTTAGGGCTGTAAGGCCTGCTAGAGGGGTGTCTTACCTATACTGCATAGGCAGTGAGAGGCTGGCATGGCACCCTGAGGGGAGTGCCATGTCGACTTACTCGTTTTGTCCTCACTAGCACACACAAGCTGGCAAGCAGTGTGTCTGTGCTGAGTGAGAGGTCTCCAGGGTGGCACAAGACATGCGGCAGCCCTTAGAGACCTTCCTTGGCATCAGGGCCCTTGGTACTAGAAGTACCAGTTACAAGGGACTTATCTGGATGCCAGGGTCTGCCAATTGTGGATACAAAAGTACATTTTAGGTGAAGGAACACTGGTGCTGGGGCCTGGTTAGCAGGGTCCCAGCACTCTTCTCAGTCAAGTCAGCATCAGTATCAGGCAAAAAGTGGGGGGTAACTGCAACAGGGAGCCATTTCTTTACACAAGCCCCCCCCAGCCCACAGGCCAGGAGACTCAGCCCAAGCTGGGAGAGTCTTCCTAGTCTGTCAGGCGAGGAAGAGTAGGAGAAATAGGCTGGTTAGTTGCAGGGCCTACTCTGCCTTACATCCTTCTGTTCAGGTCATTCCCTTTGGGGAACTGACCTACTTCCACAGTGATAGGACCTAGTCTGAATTGCCTCTTGTCTGCCTCTTCAATGTCTCCACCCATTCTTTCTATTTTGGTCTTAGAGGTATCCACCTCTGCTAACTTTATCTTGGCCAGGGTTACCCCTAGCTTACCCAGAGAGGTTACCCAGAGCTGGAGTAACCCCACCATGACCAATAGGGTCAGGGGGCCTAACTTGCTATTTGGCATGGGGTCAGACCACCATGCTAAGGATAGTGCAGCCATAAAGGCTAACACCCAGCAGAGGCCACTGACAGCTGTCAGTGCCCAGAACCACACCTTTAGCTCTTCACCTAAAGGGGAAGGGGCTAAGTTACAGGCCTCTTTGGGTTCAGGTGGCCTGTCTGCTGTATTAGAGTGGGGGGTTACCACATCTTGTAGTAAACACCCTTCTTCCACTCTTTCTTCTGTTAGCTGAGGAGCCACCCACTCAGGTTTAACAGTTGCCTGACTAGCCAGGACTTCTTGTGGGTCAGGTTGGACTTTATCAGGGCCATTTTTGGAGTTCTCCCCTACTGGAGCAGAATCTCCTTGGCTTGCTGTAACCTTGGCTAAAGGTTGTCCACCCCTCCTACTCTGTTTTCTTTTCTTCTTCTTCTGGGGCCTGCTTGCATTTACTGCAGAGGCAGGATTTCCAGAATCCTTGGGAGAGGACTGGCACTGGACCAGTTCCTCTCTTGGGCTCTGACTAACCTCTGGGTAGTCATTTCCAAGGAGACAATCAAGGGGGAGGTCTGTACTGACTACTACCCTTCTCCAGCTAAGAGTGCCACCTACTTCTATGGGCACTAAAGCCACAGGCCTCTTAGTGACCCTGTCTAGGCTAACTCTTACCCTGGCAGTCTCACCTGGGATGTACTGGTTTGAGAGCACCAGCCTGTCATGCACAATAGTGTGACTGGCACAAGTGTCTCTCAGGGCAGTGGTGGGGATTCCATTCACCAGTAGGTGGTGGAAGTGTCTACTTCCCTCTGGAATCTCCAACTCACCTGTTGGGCCCTGTTTCCAGTTGAAGGCTATGAAGACCTCCTCATCTGAGGAGTCATCTCCCATGGCTACACTGGTTACCCCTGGAATCTTGTTCTGGGGTTTGTTTTTGGGACAAGAAGTGTCCTTGGTGTGGTGCCCAGACTGTTTACAGTTGTGGCACCATGCCTTAGTGGCATCCCAGTTCTTACCCTGGTACCCACCTTTGTTTTGGGTTGTGTCTTGGGGCCCACCCACCTGTTCTGGTTTTTGGGGGCCTACAGAGGACTCTTTTTCTTTGTTTCTAGTGTCACCCACTTTCTCCTGGGGAGTTTTTGTAACCCCTTTCTTTTGGTCACCCCCAGTGGAAGTTTTGGTTACCCTAGTCTTGACCCAGTGGTCTGCCTTCTTTCCCAATTCTTGGGGACAAATTGGACCTAGGTCTACCAGATACTGATGCAACTTTTCATTGAAGCAGTTACTTAAAATGTGTTCTTTCATAAACAAATTATAAAGCCCAACATAGTCACACACTTCATTTCCAGTTAACCAACCATCTAGTGTTTTTACTGAGTAGTCTACAAAATCAACCCAGGTCTGGCTCGAGGATTTTTGAGCCCCCCTGAATCTAATTCTATACTCCACAGTGGAGAATCCAAAGCCCTCAATCAGGGTACCCTTCATGAGGTCATAAGATTCTGCATCTTTTCCAGAGAGTGTGAGGAGTCTATCCCTACACTTTCCAGTGAACATTTCCCAAAGGAGAGCACCCCAGTGAGATCTGTTCACTTTTCTGGTTACACAAGCCCTCTCAAAAGCTGTGAACCATTTGGTGATGTCATCACCATCTTCATATTTTGTTACAATCCCTTTGGGGATTTTTAGGATGTCAGGAGAATCTCTGACCCTATTTAAGTTGCTGCCACCATTGATGGGACCTAGGCCCATCTCTTTTCTTTCCCTTTCTATGGCTAGGAGCTGCTTTTCCAAAGCCAATCTTTTGACCATCCTGGCTAACAGGGGGTCATCTTCACTGGAGTTATCCTCAGTGATTTCAGAGGTGTTGGTCTCTCCTGTGAGGGAACCAGCATCTCTGACTATTATTTTTGGAGACAGGGCTTGAGAGGCCCTGGTCTCCCTATTTAGGACTGGAAGGGGGGAATTGCCCTCCAAGTCACTAATTTCTTCCTCTGTGAAGTCATCCTCAGAGGGGTTGGCTTTTTCAAACTCTGCCAACAGCTCCTGGAGCTGAATTTTGGTAGGTCTGGAGCCAATGGTTATTTTTTTTGATATTACAGAGAGACCTTAGCTCCCTCATCTTAAGATGGAGGTAAGGTGTGGTGTCGAGTTCCACCACATTCATCTCTGTATCAGACATTATTTTGCTAAGAGTTGGAAGACTTTTTAAAGAATCTAAAACTGTTTCTAGAATCTAATTTCAAACTTTTAACAAACTTTTAAACTCTAAAAGACAATGCTAAACAGGGACTTAACACACAAGGCCCTAGCAGGACTTTTAAGAATTTAGAAAAATTTCAAATTGCAAAAATGAATTTCTAATGACAATTTTGGAATTTGTCGTGTGATCAGGTATTGGCTGAGTAGTCCAGCAAATGCAAAGTCTTGTACCCCCCCGCTGATCCACCAATGTAGGAAGTTGGCTCTGTATGTGCTATTTCAAAGTAAGGAATAGCATGCACAGAGTCCAAGGGTTCCCCTTAAGAGGTAAAATAGTGGTAAAAAGAGATAATACTAATGCTCTATTTTGTGGTAGTGTGGTCGAGCAGTAGGCTTATCCAAGGAGTAGTGTTAAGCATTTGTTGTACATACACATAGACAATAAATGAGGTACACACACTCAGAGGCAAATCCAGCCAATAGGTTTTTATATAGAAAAATATCTTTTCTTAGTTTATTTTAAGAACCACAGGTTCAAATTCTACATGTAATATCTCATTCGAAAGGTATTGCAGGTAAGTACTTTAGGAACTTCAAATCATCAAAATTGCATGTATACTTTTCAAGTTATTCACAAATAGCTGTTTTAAAAGTGGACACTTAGTGCAATTTTCACAGTTCCTAGGGGAGGTAAGTATTTGTTAGGTTAACCAGGTAAGTAAGACACTTACAGGGCTTAGTTCTTGGTCCAAGGTAGCCCACCGTTGGGGGTTCAGAGCAACCCCAAAGTCACCACACCAGCAGCTCAGGGCCGGTCAGGTGCAGAGTTCAAAGTGATGCCCAAAACACATAGGCTAGAATGGAGAGAAGGGGGTGCCCCGGTTCCGGTCTGCTTGCAGGTAAGTACCCGCGTCTTCGGAGGGCAGACCAGGGGGGTTTTGTAGGGCACCGGGGGGGACACAAGCCCACACAGAAATTTCACCCTCAGCGGCGCGGGGCGGCCGGGTGCAGTGTAGAAACAAGCGTCGGGTTCGCAGTGTTAGTCTATGAGAGATCTCGGGATCTCTTCAGCGCTGCAGGCAGGCAAGGGGGGGGTTCCTCGGGGAAACCTCCACTTGATCAAGGGAGAGGGACTCCTGGGGGTCACTCCTCCAGTGAAAGTCCGGTCCTTCAGGTCCTGGGGGCTGCGGGTGCAGGGTCTCTCCCAGGTGTCGGGACTTTGGATTCAAAGAGTCGCGGTCAGGGGAAGCCTCGGGATTCCCTCTGCAGGCGGCGCTGTGGGGGCTCAGGGGGGACAGGTTTTTGTACTCACAGTCTTAGAGTAGTCCTGGGGTCCCTCCTGAGGTGTTGGATCGCCACCAGCCGAGTCGGGGTCGCCGGGTGCAGTGTTGCAAGTCTCACGCTTCTTGCGGGGAGCTTGCAGGGATCTTTAAAGCTGCTGGAAACAAAGTTGCAGCTTTTCTTGGAGCAGGTCCGCTGTCCTCGGGAGTTTCTTGTCTTTTCGAAGCAGGGGCAGTCCTCAGAGGATGTCGAGGTCGCTGGTCCCTTTGGAAGGCGTCGCTGGAGCAGGATCTTTGGAAGGCAGGAGACAGGCCGGTGAGTTTCTGGAGCCAAGGCAGTTGTCGTCTTCTGGTCTTCCGCTGCAGGGGTTTTCAGCTAGGCAGTCCTTCTTCTTGTAGTTGCAGGAATCTAATTTTCTAGGGTTCAGGGTAGCCCTTAAATACTAAATTTAAGGGCGTGTTTAGGTCTGGGGGGTTAGTAGCCAATGGCTACTAGCCCTGAGGGTGGGTACACCCTCTTTGTGCCTCCTCCCAAGGGGAGGGGGTCACAATCCTAACCCTATTGGGGGAATCCTCCATCTGCAAGATGGAGGATTTCTAAAAGTTAGAGTCACTTCAGCTCAGGACACCTTAGGGGCTGTCCTGACTGGCCAGTGACTCCTCCTTGTTTTTCTCATTATTTTCTCCGGCCTTGCCGCCAAAAGTGGGGCCTGGCCGGAGGGGGCGGGCAACTCCACTAGCTGGAGTGTCCTGCTGGGTTGGCACAAAGGAGGTGAGCCTTTGAGGCTCACCGCCAGGTGTGACAATTCCTGCCTGGGGGAGGTGTTAGCATCTCCACCCAGTGCAGGCTTTGTTACTGGCCTCAGAGTGACAAAGGCACTCTCCCCATGGGGCCAGCAACATGTCTCGGTTTGTGGCAGGCTGCTAAAACTAGTCAGCCTACACAGATAGTCGGTTAAGTTTCAGGGGGCACCTCTAAGGTGCCCTCTGTGGTGTATTTTACAATAAAATGTACACTGGCATCAGTGTGCATTTATTGTGCTGAGAAGTTTGATACCAAACTTCCCAGTTTTCAGTGTAGCCATTATGGTGCTGTGGAGTTCGTGTTTGACAGACTCCCAGACCATATACTCTTATGGCTACCCTGTACTTACAATGTCTAAGGTTTTGTTTAGACACTGTAGGGGTACCATGCTCATGCACTGGTACCCTCACCTATGGTATAGTGCACCCTGCCTTAGGGCTGTAAGGCCTGCTAGAGGGGTGTCTTACCTATACTGCATAGGCAGTGAGAGGCTGGCATGGCACCCTGAGGGGAGTGCCATGTCGACTTACTCGTTTTGTCCTCACTAGCACACACAAGCTGGCAAGCAGTGTGTCTGTGCTGAGTGAGAGGTCTCCAGGGTGGCACAAGACATGCGGCAGCCCTTAGAGACCTTCCTTGGCATCAGGGCCCTTGGTACTAGAAGTACCAGTTACAAGGGACTTATCTGGATGCCAGGGTCTGCCAATTGTGGATACAAAAGTACATTTTAGGTGAAGGAACACTGGTGCTGGGGCCTGGTTAGCAGGGTCCCAGCACTCTTCTCAGTCAAGTCAGCATCAGTATCAGGCAAAAAGTGGGGGGTAACTGCAACAGGGAGCCATTTCTTTACAGTGTGTGTACCTCATTTATTGTCTATGTGTATGTGCAACAAATGCTTAACACTACTCCTTGGATAAGCCTACTGCTCGACCACACTACCACAAAATAGAGCATTAGTATTATCTATTTTTACCACTATTTTACCTCTAAGGGGAACCCTTGGACTCTGTGCATGCTATTCCTTACTTTGAAATAGCACATACAGAGCCAACTTCCTACAGCAATTCATCACCACATTCACATAGTGGTACAATATCTCCCAGGGATAGACAATCAATTTACAGACCTGCTAAGCAGGATACAGCAACAAGTCCGCAAATGGAAACTCCACCCACAAGTCCTTCAACAGTACTTTCTAAAGAGAACACCTCAAATAGATTTATTTGCCACACCTAAGAATGCAAAATGCTAAAACCTCGCCTTCAGGTATCTTCACACTCACTCCAGAGGCAGTGTTTGAGTGAATTGGTCAGGAATATTTGCATATCCTTTCCCCCCTGTCCCACTCACTCCTTTTCTAGTTCAGAAGCTCAGCCAATCTTCCCGCATCATGATCCTGGTAGCTCCTACATGGGCATGTCAACCATGGTTCACAACACTTCTGGATCTCTCAGTAATTCCACATCAGAAGCTCTCCAACAGACCAGACCTAACACAAAACCAAAGACCAATAAGACATCCTGACTCCAAATCCCTCAACCTGCCGATATGGCTCCTGAGGTCATAGAATTTGGGTATTTACATCTACCACAAGAGTGTATGGATGTTCTTAAAGAATCACGTAGACCCACGACTAGACATTGTTACGCAGCAAGATAGAAACGTCTTGTTTGCTGTTGTCAATCAAAAAACATTGACCCTCTTAAACCAACAATTCAACAGATTGTCTGTTACTTAATACATTTACAAAAGCAAATCTTGCTTATACGTCCATTTCTCTTCACTTATCAGCTATAGCTGCATGTCTTCACAACAGTCAGCATACTTCTCTGTTTAGAGTTCCTGTTATTAAGGCATTTATGGAAGGACTTAAGAGTCATTCCACCAAAGGTGCCTCCAGCACCCTCATAGAATCTTAATATTGTTCTCACAAGGCTTGTGAGTCCTCCTTTTGAGCCACTATATTCCTGTTCTCTACAATATCTGTCATGGAAGGTAGCCTTTTTAATCACCATCACTTCCCTTATGTTTGTGAGTGAGCTCCAGTCTTTAACCTTGGAAGAACCTTTCTTACAAATTCACAAAGAAAAACTTGTATTAAGAACTTATCCAACATTCCTTCCAAAAGTAGTTTTACAATTTCATATCAATCAGTCAATAGAATTATCAGTTTCTTTCCCAAACCAGATTCTGTAGCGGAAAGAGCTCTACACACTCATAGTGTGAAAAGGGCTCTTATGTGTTATATAGACAGATCCAAAGACTCTCTGAAAACAAAACAACTTTTTGTGGCCTTTTCAAAGCCCCTTCAAGAAGAAGCTGTACCTTAACCAAGAATATTTAGATGGATAGTGTAGGAAGCTGGCTCTATATATATACTATCTCAAAGTAAGAGATAGTGTGCACAGAGTCCAAGGGTTCCCCTTAGAGGTAAGATAGTGGCAAAATTAGATAATTCTAATGCTCTATTTTGTGGTAGTGTGGTCGAGCAGTAGGCTTATCAGAGGGTAGTGTTAAGCATTTGTTGTACACACACTGCAATAAATGAGGAACACACACTCAAAGACTTACTCCAGGCCAATAGGTTTTTATATTGAAAAATATATTTTCTTAATTTATTTTAGAACCACCAGATTCAAGATTTGAAGTACATACATAAAATGCAAGGTACACCACATAGGTAAGTAAGGAACTTTGAATTAGAGCTTTAACATACCCAGTTCTAGTTAAAATGGCAATAAGCTATTTTAAAAGGGGGTTCAGGGCAACCCTAAAGTCACTGCACCAGCAACACAGGGACGGTCAGGTGCAGAGGTCAAAGGAGGGCCCAAAACACAAAGGTACCTATGGAGAACAGGGGTGCTCTGGTTCCAGTTGGAGGGCAGACCAGGGGGGTTTTGTAGAGCACGGGGGGGGAGGAATCAATGGAGGGACCCGGGGGTCACTCTGGCGGTGCAGGCAGGGCACAGGGGGGCTTCTCTGGCCAGCAACCGACTGGGCTAGGCAGAGGGTAGCCTGATGGTCACTCCTGCACTGGAGTTTGGTTCCTTTTTGATCCTGGGGGCTGCAGGTGCAGTGCTTGATCCAGGCGTCAGGTTCTTTGTTCCAGGCAGTCACGGTCCGGGGGGAGCCTCTGGATCCTCTCTGCACACATCGCAGCGGGGGTGCAGGGGGGTCGTCTCAGGTTACTAACGGAGTTGCAGTTGCCTGGGAGTCCTCTCTGCGGTGTTAATTCTCTGGAGCTCAGGCCGGGGGCGTCTGGTGCAGAGTTTGAAGTCTCACGCTTCCGGCGGGAAGAGTGAGGTCTTTGAAAGTTGCTAAAAAGTTGCAAAGTTGTTCCTTTTTTTTTTTTTTTTTTTTACAGTGCCACTGCTCTCGGGAGTTTCTTGGTCCTTCGGGTTCAGGGCAGTCCTCTGAGGCTTCAGAGGTCGCTGGTCCCTGTCTGATGCATCGCTGTGCAGGTTCTTTGAGTCTGGAGGCAGGCCGGTAGGGCTGGGACCAAGTCAGTTGTCGTCTCCATCATCTCTGCAGGGCTTTCAGGTCATCAGTCCTCCTTCTTTGTGTAGGTTGCAGGAATCTGATTTCCTGGGTTCTGGGTCGCCCCTAAATACTAGATTTAGGGGTGAGTTTAGGTCAGGAGGGCAGTAGCCAATGGCTACTGTCCTGGAGGGTGGCTACACCCTCTTTGTACCGCCTCCCTGAGGGGAGGGGGGCACATCCCTAATCCTATTAGGGGAATACTCCAATCTCAAGATGGAGTATTTCTAAAGACAGGGGTCACCTCAGCTCAGGACATCTTATGGGCTGTCCTGACTGGTGGGTGACTTCTCCTTGTTTTTCTCATTATCTCCTCCAGCCTTGCCTCCAAAAGTGACGGCAGTGGCCAGAGGGGCGGGTAGCTGGGATGCCCTGGGGTGCTGTAACAAAAGGCATGAGCCTTTGAAGCTCACCGTCAGGTGTTAGTTCCTGCAGGGGGAGGTGAGAAGCACCTCCACCCAGTACAGGCTTTGTTCCTGGCCACAAAGGCACTCTCCCCGTGTGGCCAGAAACTGGTCAGCCTAGCAGTAGGAGTCAGACTGGTATTCAGGGGGCATCTCTAAGATGCCCTCTTGGTACATTTTACAATAAATCCCACCCTGGCATCAGTGTGCATTTATTGTGCTGAGACTTTTGATACCAAACTTCCCAGATTTCAGTGTAGCCATTATGGAACTGTGGAGGTCGTGTTGGACAACCATGCCAAGGACGCATTTCCTTACAGATAGTCAAATGTATTCAAACTTGCTTTCATAACTCCAAACGGTAATTGCCTACAGCACGTTGAGCACACTCCACTAAGAAAAAAAGTGCATCTATGGCATTTTTAGGTAACATACCCATAGTAGATATTTGTAAAGCAACTACATGATCTACACCGCATATATTTACAAAACATTATTGCGTTGATGTTTCTGCATGTCAGAAGACAAATGTCCGGCAAGCAGTACAAAAACACTCTTTCAAACAATTGCAGCTCCTGCCCGCTAGCTAATACTTCATGAAGGAACTGCTTTAGAGTCTCTGCATAGCATGTGTATCTACAGCCACACATGCCATCAAACTGAAAATGTTACTTTCCAGTAGACATCTGTTTGTGGCATGTGGCATGATAGTTCATTTTCCCGCCTGTCCTTGTGCCAAGTGGCCCTCAGTGCAGGGAGGTGCCTCTCCCAGTGGGAGTAGCATACCAAAGGTGGCAGGGACCTCTAAATCCCTGACCTTGTTATACAGGTTTACTAGACATCCTGTTGGTGGAGATGATAACACCTCTCCTGCCAGAGCAGGCATTGTTTCTGACTTCTGAGAGCAGAGTCTCTCACTTCCAAGGGGCCAGAAACTCATCTGTGGTGGCAGGCTGGGCGGCACACTAGAGGACTAGTAGATTTCAGGGACACCTCTAATGTGCCCTGTTGGTGCATGTCATAATAAATCCAATACTGGCATCAGTATGGATTTATTGAGACAGGGTGTTTGATATCAAACACCACTAGCTTCCATGCAGCATCATTTAGCTGAGATTCTTGAAAGATGGACTCAGGATTAGGAAGATGCTTAAAGCCTTGTTGTTCCCACAATAATCTTGAATAATCCTGTAACATCAAATCAACAATGCCTCGATGCTCTGCATATTCTGTGTTTTCTCTCAATCAGCGCTGGGAGGCCTTAGGGTAGCCATCTGCTTTACAAATACATAAACATACACACTTTCCTACCAGCATCACAAATCCTTCTGGGGACATTCAGGATATGATCCAGTTGTTTCTTCCAAAAGCTCTACTGGCTTTTACGGTTCTATGCTTAAATCCTCTTGGTCCCCCATGTAAAATGGCATGTATGACTATTGCAGTGATTTCTCTACCTCTAACAGGCCCAGTGCTGGGGTAACCCACATACGTCAGATTTTGATTTCCTCAGAGCTTTTCTTTGAAATGTAGTGATTATTGGATTTAGATAACCTAATAGGCTTCAAGCCATTTGATCCCCCTTCGGATCATGTCACTTATGGCAGACACTTTGTTCCTGGCTAATAACCTGCATTACATGTCTGTCAGGAGTCTATAATCTTCTGCATTGAAGCAGTTTCACCTAAACTTGGAAGCGATTTGGGTGTCTTTCAAGGCATTTCTGCTTTCTGTAAAAGGACAGTGCTCAAGTTCTCATCCACAAGACTACTTTCACTTGTTATGCAAACAAAGTTGGGAGGAGTTGTGCCTGCTTCAGAGGCTTTGATGTTGTGCATTGGATCATAGTTAATGTCCTACCATCGTTGAGCCATGTGGCCGGTTCCCTTATGTGATTTCTCTGAGCAGGCATTATCTTGCAGACGATGAAGAGTGAACTTTCCTCAGGATTGAGTCAGTCAGTCTTTGCACACTGGGCATGCTCAGGTGATTGTTTGCCACTCAGAAGAATGCTTGAAATCCTCTGATGTGTGCTCTGCAGTTTCTTTACGGACAACCCTATGGAACATATTTCATATACTGTAGGATTTCAAGCTCCGCTGCATGTTCTCTCCCATTCCACTAATGGCTCTGTTTCTGATGGAGATAAAACAGGGTACAAATTGTCCTCATTGCTACATATTAGGCAAGGTGGGGTCTGGTACTGAGAGAGCTGGTGAAGCTCACATTTTGTCCTCAGATTCCCATTTTATTCATGGAGGACTGAGTCCTAGCAGATTTAGGGACTGTAGGAGAGAGAAAGGGGCAGTGGTTGCTGCACCAAACCACTTAAGCTTTGCACTTCTGAGTGTTGGAGATTAAGCAGGTAACTTGAGTGGCATTGATCTATTTTGCTGTTGTGGGATTCAGCCATTGACATGCTCATTTTGCTATAAGAGCTCAAGTACATGATCACTCTTTGTGACCTGTTGTACCAAGGAATATCTTGCTCTACTTCAGACAGAGTATCTTATACCTTATTTTTAAGAAGAAGAAGAAGACTTTATTCGGTATGAAAAAATTCATCCATTAAAGCAAATAATCACCAATACATTTGTTAATATAACAATAAAACCATATACAATAAAAAACACCCATCAAGAATATAAACATATAAAACCTCATTCATAAAAAACAATAAAATAAAAGAATTCATTCTAAAAACTCTACATTTTTTCGCCAAGTAATAGCTCCCTTCAAGAATGATCCCAGGCCCTTCCACACCAATACATCTGAGGCCATTTGCAACCACATAAAAGCAGGACGATATTGCACGAAACCCTTGGGCCTTAGGAGAGGTAATAGAAATCGAGTTCTGAACGGTGCATAAAAAACAAAAAATTTTTTTAAATGGGACAAGGTCTGTTGGGACACCCCATCACAGGGGCAGGGTCTAATAGATTTTTCCCCATACTGACCTAACGGGAAACACAGATTACTTCTAATGATCCCCAAACGGAAGCGAGTAATAAGAGACCTTTCCCTCATATCCTTTATCTCTAAGAGATAGCGCTCAGGACCCACCCACATCTTTAGCATGATAAAATCCCTGATCTATTTTTTCCCTAAAGCCTCCCCCTCCCTCTTGGTCTCCTGGATTCTCAGAAAATTATCCTTAACCCATTTCTTATCACGACTAGTCAGGCCCTCAGGATAATCAAACATTTCAGGCCGCCCCAGATCATGGGCCATCTTCCTTATGTGCGTCAGCCAGGGAATATTCTTTACATTGTCGCAAGCCAAACAATCCCTTAAAATATCCCTATTAAGAGTGGCATGTTCGTTACTCCAGATTGAGATCCATAACAGAAGGGGAGCCAACTGGATAGTGTCCTGCACAAACTCAAGCTCCAGTTCCAGATGAAGGCAAAAACCAGGGATATTTTGTCCAACTCCCAATAGCCTTCTACAGAACCGATTTTCTACTACCTTAACGGCTCGGGTATCCCTATACCCCCAAAGTGCCTCACCATACATCAGGACAGGGAGGCATTTCCGTCTATAGATTTCAAGCAAAGGCTTAATAGGTTTACTACCTACCCTTACAGCAAAGTCAAAAGTCGCACCAACTGTTGCATGAAAAAGCACACCCCTTCTGGCAATACAGGGTTTCCAAGATCCTTTCTCATCAAAAATAACCCCTAAGTATGGGAACTCATGGACCCTGCTAATAATTTGATCCTCTATCCTTATTTCCCCCAGCCTACTCAAGGGTCTTCCGCAAACCATAAAATGTGATTTCTTAAAATTGATCTCTAAACCCAAGGCTGACATAAAGGAGGCATAAGCTCTAACTATTTCCCGGAGACCATTCATAGTGCGGGCCATGAGGACCGGGTCATCCGCGTACGTCAGCACAGGGATATCAATACCATTCACCTTAGGGACATCTCTACAATGTTCCATCAAAAAATCAGACAAACCATTTGTATATAGAAGGAACAAAGTAGGAGCCAGAACACACCCCTGGCGCACACCCCTTGAAAACTTAAAGGCCTCTGAGCATTCCCCATTAGACCCCACCCTCACATTTGCAGCCGTTCCAGAATGGAGATACCGGAGCAGCTCTACAATATTAGGATCCACCCCTAGCTGATTTAACCTCTCCCACAATATAGACCGGTTCACCTTATCAAAGGCACAACTAAGGTCCATAAAAGCAAGATAGAGGGTACCTTTCCTGACCTGCGTGTATTTACCGATCATCATCAATAGGTTAAGACATTGTTCTCGCGTCCGAGGCCTTCCCTAAAACCGTACTGGTCCCGGCTTAAAATATCATTTCCTATCATCCAGGCCTCCAGATGCCTTAAAATAATCCGTCCCAGAATCTTTGCAGAAGAGTCCAGGAGAGAAATAGGGCGATAAGACTTAGGATCATTTCGATTGCCCTTTTTAAACACTGGGACAATACAGGCCAGTCTCCAAGAGGCAGGAATGCCCACAGTAACTGCTGCATTGAGAACATTTAAGAGAATAGGTGCCCATAACTGGGGGTTAGATTTATACAAATCCATAGGGATCAAATCCGGGCCCAGAGCTTTATTACTAGCGCTACTCTGTATCGCATCAATAACCTCCTGGAGCGAAAACCTAATTGCTAGGTTGGGAGCCGTATCATACTCGTTATCCCGGTTATTTCTTAGGGGAGTACCCTCAAAAGTTCTACAAAAGTGAATTACCCAGGCCTCCGGGGCGATGTTACAGCCAAGGCCCTCAGATGTTTCTGTTCCAAACAAGCCTCTATTTACCACTTTCCAAAACAAGCCCGGATCCTTCAGAGTTATGGAACGCTCTAACTCTTCCCAGGCTTTATCTTTATGTTTTAACTTACTATCCCTCAGGGCCCTTTTATACTTAATTCTGGCTTCTTTTACGAGGGCCCTATCTCTAGGATGTTTCTTAGTGGCCATCTTCAGGTTTGCCCTTGCATCATAACAGGCCTTGTCAAACCAACCACATTTGCGTTTACTGGGGTGGCTGCCTACTGAAAAAAGACAGTCTCTCACTGCTGCATTTACTACTGTTATTGCATCCATAACAGTCTTAGGATTGGGAGCCTCTGTCAAGAGTGTTTCCATAAATAAATGTAAATTTTCCCCCACCACCCTTCCTTCAACTTTTTGGGAATCTACTTGTTTCCACCCAAGCCGCCTACCCTGGACCCTTATCTCCACTGCTGCAGGCCCACCTCGTCCTAATTTACGTAGGGCCCCAGGGAAGGACACTATAAGGGGATTATGATCACTAAAACACTCCACTAGCACCTCACCCCCGATCACCAGATCTTTCATAGGTGGAGACACAACAATATAATCAATAGTGGTTTCTGACCCTCTTCCCACATAGGTAGGGAGTTGGTGAGTGCCTACTGCTTCTATATCACAAAAATTCAGAAGGCCCATCATCCTAAGTTCCTTAATTAGAACCCTGCCTCTGGAGTCCTGCAGACCATCCACTAAATAATCCTCGCAGTGACACATAAAGGGATTAACCACAGTACTAAGTCTTCCCAAGTTAGCATTAAAATCTCCAGAGAATTAGCACAGAATTCCAGCCCCACCTCCTCCATTCTATATTTCAGAACCTGAAGAACGGAGAACAGGGCCCCAATTTGGCACCCCACATCCCACACAGCATTATAAAAGTTTACCAGCAAAATATTAAAGTTATTGGAAAAAATTACCCATACCAGCAATATACCCTGGTGGTTGCAGATAATTGGAAAAGCACCCACTATCTTAGAAAGGCGAATTAGGGTAACCAGGCCACCTTTCGAGCGGCCACCAAGAGACTGCACAGCTGGAATTGCAAATCTGTCATACCCATCCCACACAGACATCCCCTCCGACCAGGTTTCCTGAAGCATGATAACATCATAGTTAACCACACACCTAACCCACGCCTGATCAGATAACTTGGCATCATACCCCGCAATATTCCATGAAATAAGATTACACTGTGGAGGCACCTCTTCCCGCATAGTGAGGGTCTTAGCGCATTGTCAGTCCCCCCTTCCAAACATAAATTACTGTTGGTGACAGTTCTTCTGCTAGTTGCCTGCAGGCTATTCTGACCTGGGGGGGGGGGGGATTCCTACCAATGCCAAGAGAAACCCCAACACTCAATCGCATGTGGTCATAAAAATAACCCAAAGGGACCATACCTATTGTACCTGCTCTTAGAACAGCAGGACGATAAGTAGAGAGGAGCCTTTGAGTCAGGGCAGGATATCTAACATTTATAATAATACAATCTTCATTCCCCACCTTATTTTTAGGCCCGACCCAACCAATTCTTCTGGCAAACAGAATATCCTTAAAATCCTTACATGAAAAATCACAGTGCTTACTCAACCAATATCCAACCTTATTTGTGAGTTGGGCCGTAGACTCAGTTACCCCAGGAACAAGAGCAGGTACATTCGTCAACACCACCACATAGGGAGCACAAGCTGGGGGGAGATCCAAACAAGCCAATGAAGGCCTGACCGTCAGCGGATTCAGATTATCGTTCCCAACCAGCTGTTGGCCAACCCCCCCAACTACCACAGATTCAGGATCAGGCTGCCTACTACAACTAAGCCTATTGACAGTCCTATTGACAATCCTATGAGCCATTAATAGAGAAGTCTGTGCAGCCGGAGCAATCTCAACGCGAGCACCCTGACCCCCAGAATTTACAGGTTTAACCAATAGCTGAGATGTTTTTCCCAGAGGCCCCAAGGACCCCGCAGCTTCCTCCGGCAGGAACAAATCCTCACTAGAATGGGATCGCCTGGTTGGGGCCACACATCTACCTGCACAATGCCTCCCTTGACTCCCTTGCACACATATCAGAGAAACTGCTTTTTCTATGGCCAATAATTTCGCCACAACAGGGGACAAAATCTCCTGGACCATTTCCTGAAATTTTTACAATAAAAAAGTTACATCACAACCCAGATGCTGGCAAGGTGCAGGGTCACTGCTCGTACCCTTAGGGAGCTCCAAGAGAGGTGTTTTCGACTTGGGCATCATTTTCTTTAAAACCTTTTTTTTCCTCGGGGGAGGGCTACATTTATCCACGGGGCAGGCCGGGGGAGAAGATAATAAGTCTTTTACTTCTTATGGAGGGTCCTTGGCCACCAGAACCCTCTGTTGTCTCTGTTGGCTCAGCCTGAACAGGCTCAGCAGCAGCCATAACAGCACCTTGGTCCCCCCTCCGGATAAGCCACCTCCACGCCCTCCCGAGGACCACTATCTATTGGGGCCTGACGCCAGTCCTCCAATTCCATGGATAACCTCCTCTCTGCCAAATCGATTTCCTTTGTTACAACCCCGACAGCTCTTGCGAGGAAGGAATCCAATATAGTAGTGCCACTTCCCTGTCTACCACTGCCACCACCACCCCCCAATGTACCAGTTAACGGACCTCTTTTCCTGCCCATTTTTCAGTAAAAAGTTTCATACAGCAAAACAACAAGCGAAGCAAAATAATAAGTAAAAATTAAAAACTATTTAAAATCACAGTCACACCCAATGTAAAACTCCAAATATACTCCAAGTATTAGCAGATATATATATAGTCACCCTCCACAGGAAACGAAAGAGGGGTGGCCCAGCCCAGCCTCTTACGGATGCAAGACGGGCCCGCCCTTGGCCCGGGCGCCGCCCGCGCGCGTCCCGCAGGAGCGCAAAATAAAATTTAAAGGGCTCCTGACGCCAAGACGCCGCCTCCTCCTGCTGACACAACGCGCTTCCCCTTACCTTATTTTTGTTATCTTTAGTGCCAATGTGAGGGAATGGGGTGGATTATATGGTGTGGTTGTGCAGCCTCACCAAACCCTTTGGAACCCTTAGGTTTTGTCAAACCTTCAGCTTCACCATGGGCAGCTGTGACTCTGAACAGCAAGGCTCACTTATAAATCATTTAAGCTGCACAAAGACAATTGGAGAATACATTGACAGGACAGCATGTAAATTATAAAAATAGACTATATGTCATGTATTTGTAGACACCCCAACAAAAAGATCCACTGAAGGGTTCTGAAGAATTTACAAGGTATAGTAAGTTGAAGCATTTCACTCAACCACGAACAGTCATTGGCATATTCTACGAATTTGACACTTGGAAGCGTCTTGAGCAAAAGGTTGGACGCGTTGTAATGCAGTTGGTTAGTTACTTATGGCGACAAACTCCAGCTGGGAGCAAGTCAGGGAGACCATCAAGGCCCTCAAAGACAGTTACCTCCTCAGAAGGAGCAGTCTTCAGACAGTTCCACTCTTTATCCTCAGTCCAATGTATTCCTATGGAGTGGTCCTGATGCTGAGGATACAGGATGCTCAACAATGCTGTGAGCTTGGTGCGGTCAATTAGGATCTTCCTGTAGGTACTTCTAGGTCAACAAAAGAAGAAAGTGGGTCCTGGGCACAGGTTTCAACGCCCCACACGGTTCTCTATGGACTGGCTGAAGTCCTGTCACCACTGGACTACCAGTCATCCTGTGTCTCGGTCACAGCCAAATCTTTTTCTGGGTTGTAGCTTGCCTTCTTTTGTGCACAAGCTGCACTCAGACAACTCTCTTGGGCCCAGCAGCCTCAGGTCTTGGTCTCTGGTGCTGCACGACGGCAGGGATTGGCACTCTGGGCTACCGCTCACCCCTAGCATAGCATGCTTCATCAGCTGTTGTGTCCCCATGCTGCAAATAGGTGGTCAGTGGGCTGACCCTTGGAGTCTCTTTGCTTTGGCTGAGCTGTGGATATGACTTCTCCATGAGCAAGATACAGCAGGCACAGTCCCTCTACTTGCTAGCCAGCAGGTATAGTCTAAGTCGATAAAGCCTCTCTTTGCCAGGAACTTAGTGCAGAAGTGCAGTTCTTAATTTCTTCTTCCAGTCCAGTGCTAGGGGGTGCCCTTTTCTTGTACAGAAAATGCTCTCAGGGTAGGAGGCGTTTAGTAATTAGATATACTAGGTTCTGTCACTCCTGATGACCAGTTCCTAGTAAGTGTGGTATCTGGCTATCCTAGAATGCACCATCTGCCCACTCCCAAGATGGCAGAACCCTTCTTTTGGCATCCAGATTTCCCTACCCCAACCCAGAGATGTGGCTACACGCCCCTGGAAAACCAGTTTGACAACAGATTTTACCTCTGCTTCCTGGGCGCCAACTAGTCTGCTTAAACAATAGGGCTGCCCCTCTCCCAGGTGACCCCATTTGCCCTTCAAAGGTGGCTTCAGCTTTGAAGGTAGCCTTTTAAATCCGCACCCATGTGACTTTCTGTAGGAGGGAGGTAACAGCTTTCTCCAGGGAAGGCTCCTATAGTCTCCTTTCCTGGGAGTCATTATCATGCTCCCCTGAGATGGACAGAAAGCTGTCCTGGGTTCAAACTTCATGTGTAACCGTTAAGGGCACCAAAGATTGAAGGCAACAAATTGCACACTGTAGGGAAGTGCCCCTTTTTGACATGGTCACCCACCACTTTTTCTTCGTAGCTGATGCAGTTTTGATGGAAAGTGCACTAGGCTCCTGCTGTCCAGGTCCACAGTGCCAGATTTCTTTCCCCAAACTGTGCCATTGATCCCCAATTGGCACTATCTTTGACACCCCTGTAAGTCCCTGGTAAATGGTTCCCTCCCCCCTGGTACCTAGGGCATGGTTACCAAAGAGGGTCCTGAAGGGCTGCAGCATGTATTTTGCCACCCTCAGGCTCCCTTCACCTAGCACACACAGACTGCTACTGCAGGCTGCATGTCTGGGAGCATCTAAAAGTGAAAACACAGCCTGTGTGCCATGTCCCTTAACACTGCATGGAATATATGTCACCTCTACAAGCAGACCTTACACCCCTAAGGCAGGGTGCATTATATTACATGTGAGGAAATATCTGCAAGAGCAGATATGCCCCTACTATGTCTATGTCGATTCCTAGACTTAGTGAGTGAACAGGGAAGCCATTTTAAGCAGATGTGCTAAGCAATGGTCAGTACAAGTTCCCTAGCTACATGATGGCCTCACTGACAATATGGTATCAAACATCTCATATTAATAAACCCTAACTGATTCCAATGACGGATTTATTGATACAGGCACCAAGAGTGCACCTTAGAATTGCCTCTGAAAAACCGACAATATACCCGTGTGTTGGCTGACTAGTTCTAACTAACCTGCTGCTGCCACCAGACAGGTTTCTGGCCCCCAAGGGTGACAGCCTTTGCTCTCGGGCAGACAGTAACAAAGTCTTCTATCAGAGGTGTTAGCATACTCCTTTCAACAGAATGACTTGGAAATCTGCATCAGTGGCTTCCCTCTAAGGAGATTTTGTTGACAACCCCCCCCAAAGGGCCCATTTGGCACCTGGACATGCAGGAACAATTTGTAGTCAGAGAGGTGTGCCCACCCCTGAGGTGAGGTGCCAGATGTAGACACAACTTTTGAAAGTCTGCCAACTTGGTGATGGCAGAACTAGGAACTCTCGGACAGGGTTACACCCACTTCCCACAGGAAGTGGTCATGTAGGGGGCGTAGTGACCCCATGGGTCGGTAGCCCATTGGCTACTACTCTACACACTCCTAAATGCCCCTAAATTCAGTATTTAGGGGAGCCCCTGGCATCAGGAAAGGAGATTCCTGGTGACTTGCGAAGAAAGAGGACATCCAAGAGCCACAAAAGGAAAGACTGAAGAAGAAGCAACTGACTTAGCACCAGCCCTGCCTGCTGTTCGCGCCAAATTACACCAAAGTTGTCTCTTCCTGCAAGCTGTCATGCCTCCAAATGTCTGAGAGGACTGCTTGCCTTCAATAAAGACCCAGGAACTCCAGTAGAGCTGCTTCTCTGCATCCTGAAGGAATCCCAAGAGACCTAAGACGACTCTGGACTGCCAAAAATCTTACACCAGAAAGCACCACTGCAGCCGTGCCACCTAGCCTGAGCTGAAGTGGGCCAACAGTGCCAACCTGGTCCCCCGGCCCTCTAGACGAAGCCCACATTGGACTTGGCCATTGTGGACTCACCAACGCCACCTTCAGCCACTGTTTTCAGGCCCCTGCAACTGTGAGTACTACTGGTGATGAAAACCTGGCACCTCAAGACACCTCTGCACCTGTCGAGCCTGGCCTGTGGAGAAGAGGGCCTATGGTGTCCCCACGTGCCTGGGCATCGTGTGAGCGGAGTCCACTCACTGGTTCAGCCTGGCTGACCTCCCAGTCCAAACCTGCAGCCTCTCTTTAACCGGACCGATCCCCATAGACTAACATTGGGTACCCGATGCTGAAAAGCACCTCTGAACCCGGCCTCTCCAGTACTGCCTGATGTGACCTGTTGGTGTTGCCTTGGTTCTCGCCCCATACTTACCTTAAGTCCAGGTGATTTATCCTGAAAGTCACTGTACTATACCTGTATGCAGTATTTGTTTTTCCTCCATAGGATAACATTGCTGCCTCTGAAAATTGCACTAAGTGTTACATTTTTGAAACTTGATAGTATTTCCCTTGTAAAAAGTACTTACCTGATAGTATTGATTCTGGTGTCTATATATATATATATATATATATATATATATATATGTATGTATATATATATGTTTGGTGGCATGTGTAGCTGCAGATGCACGTGCTATGCATATCCATTCCGACATCTAGTGTTGGGCTCGGAGTGTTACAAGTTGTTTTTCTTGCAATAAGTCTTTTCGGAGTCACAGGATCGACTGACTCCTCCTCTCGGTTCCATTGTGCATGGGCATCAACTCCATTGTTAGATTGTTTTCCGCCGTCGGGTTCGGAAGTGTTTCCTCTCGCTCCGAGATTTCGATTTGGTGAACTTTTGAAAAAGATTTTTTGTTTAATACATTATCTTTAACACATTCTACGTACCAATGCCTCCCAATGTTACCAGGCATGGTAAAACATGCCCACCAAATTTCTAATGAGCCTGTGAAATCCAGAATCATACCTAGAATAGAAAAGAAATATAAACCTGCACCCTCTAACCCAGATTATAATACTTAATCAGGTGCCTCCAGAGTCACTGGTGGTTAATGCAGCACGAAAGAGGGCAAATAGCCAGTCCTCAGGAGATGCACCCCCTCCTGATAAAGAGAGCAGGAAATGTGCTGCAGGGAAAAGAGTTGCTTCCCAAGGAGCAAATCAATGGAGAATAGCTAATTCTCAAGCACTACTAGCCCGCTTCAATACAGGGAGTGCAGAATTATTAGGCAAGTTGTATTTTTGAGGATTAATTTTATTATTGAACAACAACCATGTTCTCAATGAACCCAAAAAACTCATTAATATCAAAACTGAATATTTTTGGAAGTAGTTTTTAGTTTGTTTTTAGTTTTAGCTATGTTAGGGGGATATCTGTGTGTGCAGGTGACTATCACTGTGCATAATTATTAGGCAACTTAACAAAAAAAAATATATACCCATTTCAATTATTTATCATTACCAGTGAAACCAATATAACATCTCAACATTCACAAATATACATTTCTGACATTCAAAAACAAAACAAAAACAAATCAGTGACCAATATAGCCACCTTTCTTTGCAAGGACACTCAAAAGCCTGCCATCCATGGATTCTGTCAGTGTTTTGATCTGTTCACCATCAACATTGCGTGCAGCAGCAACCACAGCCTCCCAGACACTGTTCAGAGAGGTGTACTGTTTTCCCTCCTTGTAAATCTCACATTTGATGATGGACCACAGGTTCTCAATGGGGTTCAGATCAGGTGAACAAGGAGGCCATGTCATTAGATTTCCTTCTTTTATACCCTTTCTTGCCAGCCACGCTGTGGAGTACTTGGACGCGTGTGATGGAGCATTGTCCTGCATGAAAATCATGTTTTTCTTGAAGGATGCAGACTTCTTCCTGTACCACTGCTTGAAGAAGGTGTCTTCCAGGAACTGGCAGTAGCACTGGGAGTTGAGCTTGACTCCATCCTCAACCCGAAAAGGCCCCACAAGCTCATCTTTGATGATACCAGCCCAAACCAGTACTCCACCTCCACCTTGCTGGCGTCTGAGTCGGACTGGAGCTCTCTGCCTTTTACCAATCCAGCCACGGGCCCATCCATCTGGCCCATCAAGACTCACTCTCATTTCATCAGTCCATAAAACCTTAGAAAAATCAGTCTTGAGATATTTCTTGGCCCAGTCTTGACGTTTCAGCTTGTGTGTCTTGTTCAGTGGTGGTCGTCTTTCAGCCTTTCTTACCTTGGCCATGTCTCTGAGTATTGCACACCTTGTGCTTTTGGGCACTCCAGTGATGTTGCAGCTCTGAAATATGGCCAAACTGGTGGCAAGTGGCATCGTGGCAGCTGCACGCTTGACTTTTCTCAGTTCATGGGCAGTTATTTTGCGCCTTGGTTTTTCCACACGCTTCTTGCGACCCTGTTGACTATTTTGAATGAAACGCTTGATTGTTCGATGATCACGCTTCAGAAGCTTTGCAATTTTAAGAGTGCTGCATCCCTCTGCAAGATATCTCACTATTTTTGACTTTTCTGAGCCTGTCAAGTCCTTCTTTTGACCCATTTTGCCAAAGGAAAGGAAGTTGCCTAATAATTATGCACACCTGATATAGGGTGTTGATGTCATTAGACCACACCCCTTCTCATTACAGAGATGCACATCACCTAATATGCTTAATTGGTAGTAGGCTTTCGAGCCTATACAGCTTGGAGTAAGACAACATGCATAAAGAGGATGATGTGGTCAAAATACTCATTTGCCTAATAATTCTGCACTCCCTGTAGAGCTCATTGGGATGAGATGCAGGAAATCATACAGCATCTCCCAAAAGAACACCAAAAGTGGGCACAACAAGTAGTAGAGGAAGGGCAAGCCTTCAGTAACAATCAAATAAGATCTGCCCTTGATGCTGCTGATACAGTTGCAAGGAGCGTTAACATAGCCATTACCATTAGAAGACATGCATGGCTACACTCCTCTGGTTTTAAACCAGAAATCCAACAGGCTGTGTTAAACATGCCTTTTGATAAAAAAGAACCTCTTCGGCCCAGAAGTGGTCACTACAGTAGAGAAATTACGAAAAGACTCTGATACAGCAATGGGTGCTCTGTACACTACACCATATAGGGTGTAATTTTGTAAGCCTCAGTGTTGAGGAGGTTTTAAAGCACAATCCTCTGAGGCTTCTACCTCACAAACAAAGCAACCATATCAAACCCAGTACCAACGAGGTGGGTTTAGAGGAACATACAGAGGCCAATACTCTAGAAATAGAGTTAAATTTCAAACCTCTAAACAACCAACAACACAACCAAAGCAGTGACTTCCTTCCCTCCCTTCCACTCCACACATCTCCTGTGGGGAGAAGACTACAGCAGTTACACTCTCATTGGCAAAATATCACCACAGACAACTGGGTATTATCAATTATCAGCAAGATATCCCCAGAACATACAGTTCTGTTACAATAAGAGGTTCAATCTCTACTACTCAAACAAGCAATAGAATTAGTTCCACAGTCTCAACAGGGAACAGGGGTATATTTACTGTACTTTCTAATTCCCAAAAAAGATGGCACCCTCAGGCCAATATTAGACCTCAGGGCACTCAATTTTTCCATCTTATCAGAACATTTTCACATGGTAACTCTGGAAGATGTTATTCCACTGCTACAAAAACAAGATTGTATGACAACCCTAGACCTCAGAGTTGCATATTTCCACATAACCATCCACCCAGCTCACAGAAAATACCTCAGGTTTGTCATACAAGGAAAACACTACCAATTCAAAGTGTTACCTTTTGGCAATAACAACAGCTCCAAGGGTGTTCACAAAGCGTCTAGCGGTTTTAGCAGCATACTTAAGAAGACAGCACATCCATGTCTTTCCATATCTAGACGATTGGCTAATAAAATCAAACAATCATACACAATGCAAAAAACATACATGTAATGTGATAGAAACCCTGCGCACACACTAGGATTTTCAATAAACTACCAAAAGTCACACCTTCAACCAGCACAAGTACAGCCGTATTTAGGTGCTATCCTAAATACTCAAGCGTATCCAAATACACAAAGGATACAAGCTTTTCAAAATCTAATTCCACTTATACACCCAAATCAACAATACACTGTAAAATTTATCATAAAGATCTTAGGAATGATGGCATCTTGCATAGCAATAGTCCCACATGCAAGATTAAACATGAGGCCCTTACAACAGTTCCTTGCACAACAATGGTTACAGGCACACGGTCAACTTCAAGATCTAGTGTTGATGGACCGCCAAACACACATGTCCCTTCAATGGTTGAATTACAGCAATTTAATGAATTGGCGGTCGTTTCAGGACCCTGTGCCTCAGACCATGATCACAACAGATGCATCAATGATTGCTTGGGGAGCTCACCTAAACAATCACAGCATTCAAGGGCAATGGGATGTCAAACAGAAACAGCTACACATAAACCACTTAGAATTATTAGCTGTATTCCTTGCCCTAAAAGCATTTCAACCTCTTCTCAAACTGAACAATGTTCTTATAAAGACACACAACATGACAACCATGTATTATCTCAACAAACAAGGAAGGACACATACATCTCAACTGTCCCTTCTAGCCCAAACAATTTAGAAATGGGCAATTCACAATCAAATTCATCTAATAGCACAGTACATTACAAAACAAATCAGTTGGCAGATGGCCTCAGCAGAAAATCACCAACAAACACATGAATGGGATATTCACCCCCAAGTACTTCAAAAGTACTTTCAAAGGTGGGGAACACCAGACATAGATCTATTCGCAACAAGCAAAAACACAAAATGCCAAAACTTTGCATCCAGACAGCCACATCCCCTATCCAAGGGCAATACTCTGTGGCTCAGTTGGTCAAGGATATTTGCTTATGCTTTTCCCCCCTCCCACGCCTTCCATTTCTGGTCAAGTAGCTTCAAGCGTCACTCAACATGATACTCATAGCACCAACATGGGCACGTCAGCCTTGGTACACAACACTACTAGACCTATCTGTAGTACCCCACTCCAAACTCCCACCTAGACCAGATTTGTTAACCCAAAATAAAGGCCAAATCAGGCATCCAAACCTCTGTGCTCTCAACCTAGCGATTCGGCTCCTGAAGTCATAGAATTTGGATACTTAAAATTTACATCTGAATGTATGGAAGTCATTAAACAAGCACGAAAACCCACTACTAGACAGTGCTACGCACAAAAGTGGAAAATATTTGTCTACTATTGTCAATCTAAAACCATAGATCCACTTACAGCATCTATACAAGATATTGTATGTTACTTCATTTAGAAAAATCTAATTTGTTTTTTTTCTCCACAAAAATACATCTTACTGCAATATCTGCATACTTACAAACTATTCATCATACTTGTTTATTTAGAGTTCCTGTTATTAATGCCTTCATGGAAGGATTAAAACGCATCATTCCACCCAGAACACCACCAGTTCCATCATGGAATTTAAATATTGTACTTACATGACCTATGGGCCCACGTTTTGAACCCATGCACTCTTGACAAATTCAATTTCTAACATGGAAGGTTGCCTTCCTTGTAGCTATTACTTCTTTAAGAAGAGTTAGTGAATTACAAGCATTCACTCTTCAAGAACCTTTTTTCCAAGTACACAAACATAAGGTTGTACTAAGAACAAATCCAACATTTCTACCAAAAGTAGTATCTCCTTTTCACATCAAACAATGTAATTGCAGGTCTTCTTTCCACAGCCAGATTCTGTGGCAGAAAGAGCTCTTCATATCCTAGATCTCAAAAGAGCTCTTATGTACTACATTAGACAGAACTAGGAAAGCAAAACAACTTTTTGTTGCTTTCCAACCACCACATACAGGCAATCCTATATCAAAACAAGGTTTAGCAAGATGGATTGTTGTATACAGACATGTTATGTCAAAGCAAAAAGACAACGTTTAATCACTCCTAAAGCACATTCTACAAGAAAGAAATATGCAACAATGGCTTTTTTAGGAAACATACCAATGGTTGATACATGTAAAGCAGCTACATGGTCAACCCATCATACATTTACTAAACACTGTGTTGATGTTTTGTCACAACAACAAGCCACTGTAGGACAAGCTGTCCAAAGAACATTATTTCAAACAACTTCAACTCCTATAGGCTAGCCCCTGCTTTTTGGGAGGACTAACTGCTTTGTAGTCTATGCACAGCATATGTATCTGCAGCTACACATGCCATCAAACGGAAAATGTCACTTACCCAGTGTACATCTGTTTGTGGCATGTAGTGCTGCAGATTCACATGCATCCTCCCTGGAAGCCTGTATTCGTTTAAGTTAATAACATCTGTACATATGTGTAAGGAAATGCCTCCTTGGCATGGTTACCCCCTGACTTTTTGCCTTTGCTGATGCTAAGTTTTGATTTGAAAGTGTGCTGAGGCCTGCTAACCAGGCCCCAGCACCAGTGTTCTTTCCCTAACCTGTACTTTTGTTTTCACAATTGGCACACCCTGGCATCCAGGTAAGTCCCTTGTAACTGGTACCCCTGGTACCAAGGGCCCTGATGCCAGGGAAGGTCTCTAAGGGATGCAGCATGTCTTAGGACACCCTGGGGACCCCTCACTCAGCACAGACACACTGCTTGCCAGCTTGTGTGTGCTGGTGGGGACAAAACGAGTAAGTCGACATGGCACTCCCCTCAGGGTGCCATGCCAACATCACACTGCCTATGCAGTATAGATAAGTCACCCCTCTAGCAGGCCTTACAGCCCTAAGGCAGGGTGCACTATACCATAGGTGAGGGCACAAGTGCATGAGCACTGTGCCCCTACAGTGTCTAAGCAAAACCTTAGACATTGTAAGTGCAGGGTAGCCATAAGAGTATATGGTCTGGGAGTCTGTCAAACACGAACTCCACAGCACCATAATGGCTACACTGAAAACTGGGAAGTTTGGTATCAAACTTCTCAGCACAATAAATGCACACTGATGCCAGTGTACATTTTATCGTAACATACACCCCAGAGGGCACCTTAGAGGTGCCTCCTGAAACCTTAACCAACTATCTGTGTAGGCTGACTAGTTCCAGCAGCCTGCCACACTCGAGACATGTTGCTGGCCACATGGGGAGAGTGCCTTTGTCACTCTGTGGCTAGTAACAAAGCCTGTACTGGGTGGAGGTGCTTCACACCTCCCCCTGCAGGAACTGCAACACCTGGCGGTGAGCCTCAAAGGCTCACCCCCTTTGTTACAGCACCACAGGGCACTCCAGTTAGTGGAGTTGCCCGCCCCCTCCGGCCACGGCCCCACTTTTGGCGGCAAGGCCGGAGGAGATAATGAGAATAACAAGGAGGAGTCACTGGCCAGTCAGGACAGCCCCTAAGGTGTCCTAAGCTGAGGTGACTCTGACTTTTAGAAATCCTCCATCTTGGAGATGGAGGATTCCCCCAATAGGGATAGGAATGTGACCCCCTCCCCTTGGGAGGAGGCACAAAGAGGGTGTACCCACCCTCAGGGCTAGTAGCCATTGGCTACTAACCCCCCAGACCTAAACATGCCCTTAAATTTAGTATTTAAGGGCTCCCCAGAACCGAGGAACTCCGATTCCTGCAACCTAAGAAGAAGAGGACTGCTAAGCTGAAAAACCCTGCAGAGAAGACTGAGACACCAACTGCTTTGGCCCCAGCTCTACCGGCCTGTCTCCCCACTTCTAAAGACGCTGCTCCAGCGACGCTTTCCCCAGGGACCAGCGACCTCTGAATCCTTAGAGGACTGCCCTGCTCTAGAAGGACCAAGAAACTCCAGAGGACAGCGGCCCTGTTCACCCAAGACTGCAACTTTGTTTCAAAGGAGCAACTTTAAAACAACTGCGTTTCCCGCCGGAAGCGTGAGACTTGCTACTCTGCACCCGACGCCCCTGGCTCGACTTGTGGAGAAACAACACTTCAGGGAGGACTCCCCGGCGACTACGAGACTGTGAGTAACCAGAGTTGCCCCCCCCTGAGCCCCCACAGCAACGCCTGCAGAGGGAATCCCGAGGCTCCCCCTGACCACAACTGCCTGCTTCCCAGATCCCTACGCCTGGTAAAGACTCTGCACCCGCAGGACCTGAAAGATCGGAACTCCAGTGCAGGAGTGACCCCCAGGAGGCCCTCTCCCTTGCCCAGGTGGTGGATACCCCGAGGAGCCCCCCCCCCCCCCCCCCCTTGTCTGCCTGCATCGCTGAAGAGACCCCTTGGTCTCCCATTAATTTCCATTAGAAACCAGACGTGTGTTTGCACACTGCACCCGGCCTCCCCCGTGCTGCTGAGGGTGTACTTTCTGTGCTAACTTGTGTCCCACCCGGTGCCCTACAAAATCCCCCTGGTCTGCCCTCCGAAGACGCAGGTACTTACCTGCTGGCAGACTGGAAACCGGGGCACCCCCTTCTCCTTTGAAGCCTATGCGTTTTGGGCACCACTTTGAACTCTGCACCTGACCGGCCCTGAGCTGCTGGTGTGGTAACTTTGGGGTTGCTCTGAACCCCCAACGGTGGGCTACCTTGGACCCAAACTTGAACCCCGTAGGTGGTTTACTTACCTGTAAAAACTAACTAACTCTTACTCCCCCTAGGAACTGTGAAAATTGCACTAAGTCTGTAGTTTTAAAATAGCTATATGTGATTTATTTGAAAACTGTGTATGCTATTTTGATTATTCAATGTTCCTAAAGTACCTACCTGCAATACCTTTCATTTAAAGTATTACATGTAAAATTTGAACCTGTGGTTCTTAAAATAAACTAAGAAAATATATTTTTCTATACAAAAACCTATTGGCCTGGAATTGTCATTGAGTGTGTGTTCCTCATTTATTGCTTGTGTATGTACAACAAATGCTTAACACTACTCCTTTGATAAGCCTACTGCTCGACCACACTACCACAAAATAGAGCATTAGTATTCTCTCTCTTTGCCACTATCTTACCTCTAAGGGGAACCCTTGGACTCTGTGCATACTATTCCTTACTTTGAAATAGTGCATACAGAGCCAACTTCCTACATTGGTGGATCAGCTGTGGGGTACAAGACTTTGCATTTGCTGGACTACTCAGCCAATACCTGATCACACGACAAATTCCAAAAATTGTCATTAGAAATTGATTTTTGCAATGTGAGCTATTTTTCTAAATTTTTAAAAGTCCTGCTAGGGCCTTGTGTTAGTCCCTGTTAGCATTTCTTTTAGAGTTTAAAAGTTTTGTGAAAGTTTGAATTAGGTTCTAGAAATAGTTTTAGATTCTTAAAAAGTATTCCAACTTTTAGAAACATAATGCCTGGTGCAGAAGAGAATGTGGTGGGGCTCGACCTCACACCTTACCTCCATCTTAAGATGAGGGAGCTAAGGTCTCTCTGCAAAATAAAGAAAATCCCAGTTGGCTTAAGACCCTCCAAACAACAGCTCCAGGAGCTGCTGGCAGAGTTTGAAAAAGCCAACCCCTCTGAGGATGACCTCACAGAGGGGGAAGATAGTGACTTGGAGGAGAATTCCCCCCTTCCAGTCCTAATTAGGGAGATCAGGGACCCTCAATCCCTGACTCCAACCATAATAGTCAGAGATGCTGCTTCCCTCACAGGAGGGGCCAGCACCTCTGTTATCACTGAGGAGAGCCTCAGTGAAGATGACCTCCTGTTAGCCAGGATGGCCAAAAGATTGGCTTTGGAGAGACAGCTCCTAGCCATAGAAAGGGAAAGACAAGAGATGGGTTTTGGTCCCATCCATGGTGGCAGCAACATAAATAGGGTCAGAGATTCTCCTTACATGTTGAAAATCCCAAAAGGGATTGTAACTAAATATGAAGATGGTGATGACATCACCAAATGGTTCACAGCTTTTGAGAGGGCTTGTGCAATCAGAAAAGTAAACAGATCTCACTGGGGTGCTCTCCTTTGGGAAATGTTCACTGGAAAGTGTAGGGATAGACTCCTCACACTCTCTGGAAAAGATGCAGAATCTTATGACCTCATGAAGGGTACCCTGATTGAGGGCTTTGGATGCTCCACTGAGGAGTATAGAATTAGATTCAGGGGGGCTCAAAAATCCACGAGCCAGACCTGGTTTGATTTTGTGGACTACTCAGTGAAAACACTGGATGGTTGGATTCAAGGCAGTTGTGTAAATGATTATGATGGGCTGTACAATTTATTTGTGAAAGAACACCTATTAAGAAATTGTTCAAATGATAAACTGCATCAGCATCTGGTAGACCTAGGACCAATTTCTCCCCAAGAATTGGGAAAGAAGGCGGACCATTGGGTCAAGACTAGGGTGACCAAGACTTCCACAGGGGGTGACCAAAAGAAAGGGGTCACAAAGCCTCCCCAGGGGAAGAGTGTTGAGACATCCAAAAACAAAAATAGTAAAGAGTCTTCTACAGGCCCCCAAAAACCTGCACAGGAGGGTGGGCCCAGAGCCTCTTCACAAAACAATTTTGGGTACAAGGGTAAAAACTTTGATCCCAAAAAGGCCTGGTGTCGTAGCTGTAATCAGCCTGGACACCAAACTGGAGACAAGGCCTGTCCCAAGAAAAGTACCACTTCCAACTCCACTCCAGCTAACACTGTAATGGCTAGTCTCCAAGTGGGATCAACAGTGTGCCCAGAGCAAATCAGGTGTCACACTGAAGCTACATTAGTCTCTGAGGGTGGGGTGGATTTAGCCACACTGGCTGCCTGGCCTCCTAACATGCAAAAATACAGGCAGCAGCTCTTAATTAATGGGACAAGTGTAGAAGGCCTGAGGGATACAGGTGCCAGTGTCACCATGGTGACAGAGAAACTGGTTTCCCCTGGTCAATACCTGGCTGGACAAACTTATCCAGTCACCAACGCTGACAATCAGACTAAAGTACATCCCATGGCAATGGTAACTTTAGAGTGGGGAGGGGTCAATGGCCTGAAACAGGTGGTGGTCTCCTCAAATATCCCAGTAGACTGTTTGCTTGGAAATGACCTGGAGTCCTCAGCATGGGCTGAGGTAGAACTGAAAACCCATGCAGCCATGCTGGGTATCCCTGAACTGGTGTGTGTCAAGACAAGGGCACAGTGCAAGGCTCAGGGTGAAAAAGTAGAGCTGGAGCCTGGAAAAAGGGCCCAGCCTACCAAGAGAAAAGGAAACACAACTGGGAAACCAGCTGCAACACAACAACAAAAAGAGAACCTCTCTTCTCAGGAAGAAGTTCTGCCCTCTGAGGGAACTGAGCCTATGGAGTTAGAACCTTGTCAGGTTGAGCTCTTAGGCCCAGGGGGACCCTCAACGGAGCAGTTGTGTAAGGGGCAAGAAACTTATCCCTCTCTTGAAGGCCTTAGGCAGCAAGCTGCTGAAGAGTCCAATGGCAAGAAAACTGGAACACATGGGGTCTATTGGGAAGATGGACTCCTTTACACTGAGGCAAGAGATCCCAAACCTGGTGCTACTAGGAGAGTGGTAGTGCCTCAGGAGTTTAGGAAGTTCATACTGACCTTAGCCCATGATATTCCTCTTGCTGGGCATTTGGGACAGACCAAGACGTGGGAGAGACTAGTCAACCACTTCTATTGGCCCAACATGTCCCAGAAAGTCAAGGAGTTTTGTGTCTCCTATACCACCTGTCAAGCCAGTGGTAAGACAGGTGGACTCCCAAAGGCCCCCCTCATTTCACTTCCAGTGGTGGGGGTCCCCTTTGAAAGAGTGGGTGTGGACATAGTGGGTCCACTTGAACCTCCCACAGCCTCAGGGAACATGTACATACTAGTAGTAGTGGATCATGCTACTAGATACCCTGAAGCTATTCCCCTTAGGTCGACTACTGCCCCTGCAGTAGCCAAGGCCCTCATTGTTATTTTTACCAGAGTGGGTTTTCCTAAGGAGGTGGTGTCTGACAGAGGTAGCAACTTCATGTCAGCATACCTGAAACACATGTGGAATGAGTGTGGAGTGACTTATAAATTCACTACACCATACCATCCACAAACTAATGGCCTTGTTGAGAGATTCAACAAGACATTAAAAGGGATGATCATGGGGCTCCCTGAAAAACTCAAAAGGAGATGGGATGTCCTCTTGCCATGTCTGCTTTTCGCTTACAGAGAGGTGCCTCAGAAGGGAGTAGGGTTCTCACCCTTTGAACTTCTGTTTGGCCACCCTGTAAGGGGACCACTAGCTCTTGTGAAAGAAGGCTGGGAGAGACCTCTTCATCAGCCTAAACAATACATAGTGGACTATGTATTTGGCCTTCGTTCAAGGATGGCAGAGTACATGGAAAAGGCAAGTAAAAACCTTGAGGCCAGCCAACAGCTCCCGAAGTTTTGGTATGACCAAAAAGCTGCAATGGTTGAATTTCAACCAGGGCAGAAAGTCTGGGTTCTGGAGCCTGTGGCTCCCAGGGCACTTCAGGACAAATGGAGTGGCCCTTACCCAGTGCTAGAGAAGAAAAGTCAGGTCACCTACCTGGTGGACCTAGGCACTAGCAGGAGCCCCAAGAGGGTGATCCATGTGAACCGCCTTACGCTCTTACATGACAGGGCTGATGTGAATCTGTTGATGGTAACAGATGAGGACCAGGAAGCTGAGAGTGAACCTCTCCCTGATCTCCTAAGACCCTAATGATGGTTCAGTTGATGGAGTGATCTATTCAGACACCCTCTCTGGCCAACAGCAATCTGACTGCAGGAGGGTCCTGCAACAGTTTGCTGAGCTATTTTCCCTAATCCCTGGTCAGACACACCTGTGTACCCATGATGTGGGCACAGGAGACAGCATGCCTGTCAAAAACAAAATATTCATACAGTCTGACCAAGTTAAGGAAAGCATCAAAGTGGAAGTCAACAAGATGCTAGAATTGGGAGTCATTGAGCACTCTGACAGCCCCTGGGCTAGCCCAGTGGTCTTAGTCCCCAAACCTCACACCAAAGATGGAAAGAGAGAGATGAGGTTGTGTGGACTACAGAGGACTTAATTCTGTCACCAAGACAGATGCCCATCCCATTCTAAGGGCTGATGAACTGATTGATAAATTAGGTGCTGCCAAATTCTTAAGTACCTTTGACTTAACAGCAGGGTACTGGCAATTAAAAATGGCACCAGGAGCAAAAGAAAAGACAGCATTCTCCACACCTGATGGGCATTATCAGTTTACTGTTATGCCCTTTGGTTTAAAGAATGCCCCTGCCACCTTCCAAAGGTTGGTGAATCAAGTCCTTGCTGGCTTGGAGTCCTTTAGTGCAGCTTATCTTGACGATATTGCTGTCTTTAGCTCCAGCTGGCAGGATCACCTTGTCCACCTGAAGAAGGTTTTGAAGGCTCTGCAATCAGCAGGCCTCTCTATCAAGGCATCCAAATGCCAGATAGGGCAGGGAACTGTGGTTTACTTGGGACACCTTGTAGGTGGAGGCCAAGTTCAGCCCCTCCAGCCTAAGATCCAGACTATTATGGACTGGGCAGCTCCAAAAACCCAGACTCAAGTCAGTGCATTCCTTAGCTTGACTGGGTATTACAGGAGGTTTGTGAAGGGATATGGATCCATAGTGACAGCCCTCACAGAACTTACCTCCAAGAAAATGCCCAAGAAGGTAATCTGGACTGTAGAATGCAAACAGGCCTTTGACACCCTTAAACAAGCAATGTGCACAGCACCAGTTCTAAAAGCTCCAGATTACTCCAAGCAGTTCATTGTGCAGACAGATGCCTCTGAACATGGGATAGGGGCAGTTTTGTCCCAAACAAATGAAGATGGCCTTGACCAGCCTGTTGCTTTCTTTAGCAGGAGGTTACTCCCCAGGGAGCAGCGTTGGAGTGCCATGGAGAGGGAGGCCTTTGCTGTGGTTTGGTCCCTGAAGAAGCTAAGACCATACCTCTTTGGTACTCACTTTGTAGTTCAAACTGACCACAGACCTCTCAGATGGCTGATGCAAATGAAAGGTGAAAAGCCAAAACTGTTGAGGTGGTCCATCTCCCTACAGGGAGTGGACTTTATAGTGGAACACAGACCTGGGACTGCCCATGCCAATGCAGATGGCCTTTCCAGGTTCTTCCACTTAGAAAATGAAGACTCTCTTGGGAAAGGTTAGTCTCATCATCTTTCGTTTTGGGGGGGATTGTGTAAGGAAATGCCTCCTTGGCATGCTTACCCCGACTTTTTGCCTTTGCTGATGCTAAGTTTTGATTTGAAAGTGTGCTGAGGCCTGCTAACCAGGCCCCAGCACCAGTGTTCTTTCCCTAACCTGTACTTTTGTTTTCACAATTGTCACACCCTGGCATCCAGGTAAGTCCCTTGTAACTGGTACCCCTGGTACCAAGGGCCCTGATGCCAGGGAAGGTCTCTAAGGGATGCAGCATGTCTTATGCCACCCTGGGGACCCCTCACTCAGCACAGACACACTGCTTGCCAGCTTGTGTGTGCTGGTGAGGACAAAACGAGTAAGTCGACATGGCACTCCCCTCAGGGTGCCATGCCAACCTCACACTGCCTATGCAGTATAGATAAGTCACCCCTCTAGCAGGCCTTACAGCCCTAAGGCAGGGTGAACTATACCATAGGTGAGGGCACAAGTGCATGAGCACTGTGCCCCTACAGTGTCTAAGCAAAACCTTAGACATTGTAAGTGCAGGGTAGCCATAAGAGTATATCGTCTGGGAGTCTGTCAAACACCAACTCCACAGCACCATAATGGCTACACTGAAAACTGGTAAGTTTGGTATGTCTCCCCACTTCTAAAGACACTGCTCCAGCGACGCTTTCCCCAGGGACCAGCGACCTCTGAATCCTCAGAGGACTGCCCTACTCTAGAAGGACCAAGAAACTCCAGAGGACAGCGGCCCTGTTCACCCAAGACTGCAACTTTGTTTCAAAGGAGCAACTTTAAAACAACTGCGTTTCCCGCCGGAAGCGTGTGACTTGCTACTCTGCACCTGGCGCCCCCGGCTCGACTTGTGGAGAAACAACACTTCAGGGAGGACTCCCCGGTGACTACGAGACTGTGAGTAACCAGAGTTGAGCCCCCACAGCGACACCTGCAGAGGGAATCCCGAGGCTCCCCCTGACCGCGACTGCCTGCTTCCCAGATCCCGACGCCTGGTAAAGACTCCCGCAGCCCCTAGGACCTGAAAGAACGGAACTCCAGTGCAGGAGTGACCCCCAGGAGGCCCTCTCCCTTGCCCAGGTGGTGGATACCCCGAGGCCCCCCCCCTTGTCTGCCTGCATCGCTGAAGAGACCCCTTGGTCTCCCATTAATTTCCATTGGAAACCCGACGTGTATTTGCACACTGCACCCGGCCGCCCCCGTGCTGCTGAGGGTGTACTTTCTGTGCTAACTTGTGTCCGTCCCCCCCCCCCCCCCCCCCCGTGCCCTACAAAATCCCCCTGGTCTGCCCTCCGAAGACGCGGGTACTTACCTGCTGGCAGACTGGAACCGGGGCACCCCCTTCTCCTTTGAAGCCTATGCGTTTTGGGCCCCACTTTGAACTCTGCACCTGACCGGCCCTAAGCTGCTGGTGTGGTAACTTTGGGGTTGCTCTGAACCCCCAACGGTGGGCTACCTTGGACCCAAACTTGAACCCCGTAGGTGGTTTACTTACCTGTAAAAACTAACTAACTCTTATTCCCCCTAGGAACTGTGAAAATTGCACTGTCTGTAGTTTTAAAATAGCTATATGTGATTTATTTGAAAACTGTGTATGCTATTTTGATTATTCAATGTTCCTAAAGTACCTACCTCCAATACCTTTCATTTAAAGTATTACATGTAAAATTTGAACCTGTGGTTCTTAAAATAAACTAAGAAAATATATTTTTCTATATAAAAACCTATTGGCCTGGAATTGTCTTTGTGTGTGTGTTCCTCATTTATTGCTTGTGTATGTACAACAAATGCTTAACACTACTCCTTTGATAAGCCTACTGCTCGACCACACTACCACAAAATAGAGCATTAGTATTATCTCTTTTTGCCACTATCTTACCTCTAATGGGAACCCTTGGACTCTGTGCATATTATTCCTTACTTTGAAATAGTGCATACAGAGCCAACTTCCTACAATATGTATATACATTTACATTTGCATGGACATCTCTTTTCTCTGATATAATTTATCACTCCTTGTAAGGAAATGCCTCCTTGGCATGGTTACCCCCTGACTTTTTGCCTTTGCTGATGCTATGTTTTGAATTGAAAGTGTGCTGAGGCCTGCTAACCAGGCCCCAACACCAGTGTTCTTTCCCTAACCTGTACTTTTGTTTTCACAATTGGCACACCCTGGCATCCAGGTAAGTCTCTTGTAACTGGTACCCCTGGTACCAAGGGCCCTGATGCCAGGGATGCTCTCTAAGGGATGCAGCATGTCTTATGCCACCCTGGGGACCCCTCACTCAGCACAGACACACTGCTTGCCAGCTTGTGTGTGCTGGTGAGGACAAAACGAGTAAGTCGACATGGCACTCCCCTCAGGGTGCCATGCCAACCTCACACTGCCTATGCAGTATAGATAAGTCACCCCTCTAGCAGGCCTTACAGCCCTAAGGCAGGGTGCACTATACCATAGGTGAGGGTACCAGTGCATGAGCACTGTGCCCCTACAGTGTCTAAGCCAAACCTTAGACATTGTAAGTGCAGGGTAGCCATAAGAGTATATGGTCTGGGAGTCTGTCAAACACGAACTCCACAGCACCATAGTGGCTACACTGAAAACTGGGAAGTTTGGTATCAAACTTCTCAGCACAATAAATGCACACTGATGCTAGTGTACATTTTATTGTGAAATACACCCCAGAGGGCACCTTAGAGGTGCCCCCTGAAACCTTAACCAACTACCGGTGTAGGCTGACTGGTTTTAAGCAGCCTGCCACACTCGAGACATGTTGCTGGCCACATGGGGAGAGTGCCTTTGTCACTCATTGGCTAGTAACAAAGCCTGCACTGGGTGGAGATGCTATCACCTCCCCCAGGCAGGAGCTGTAACACCTGGCGGTGAGCCTCAAAGGCTCACCCCCTTTGTTCCAGCACCACAGGGCATTCCAGCTAGTGGAGTTGCCGCCCCCTCCAGCTACGGCCCCACTTTTGGCGGCAAGGCCGGAGGAGATAATGAGAAAAACAAGGAGGAGTCACTGACCAGTTAGGACAGCCCCTAAGGCAACCTGAGCTGAAGTGACTCTGACTTTTAGAAATCCTCCATCTTGCAGATGGAGGATCCCCCCAATAGGGATAGGAATGTGACCCCCTCCCCTTGGGAGGAGGCACAAAGAGGGTGTAGCCACCCTCAGGGCTAGTAGCCATTGGCTACTGCCCTCCCTGACCTAAACACACCCCTAAATTCTGTATTTAGGGGCTCCCCTGAACCGAGGAACTCCAGATTCCTGCAACCTAAAGAAGAAGAGGACTGCTGAGCTGAAAAACCCTGCAGAGAAGACGGAGACACCAACTGCTTTGGCCCCAGCCCTACCGGCCTGTCTCCCCCCTTCGGAAGAAAACTGCTCCAGCGACGCTTTCCCCAGGACCAGCGACCTCTGAATCCTCAGAGGACTGCCCTGCTCTAAAAGGACCAAGAAACTCCTGAGAACAGCGGCCCTGTTCAACAAAGACTGCAACTTTGTTTTCAGAGGAGCAACTTTAAAGACCCCTGCAATTCCCGCCAGAAGCGTGAGACTTGCAACACTGCACCCGGCGACCCCGACTCGACTGGTGGAGAAACAACGCTACAGGGAGGACCCTCCGGCGACTCCGAGACTGTGAGTAACCAAAGTTGTCCCCCCTGAACCCCCACAGCGACGCATGCAGAGGGAATCCCGAGGCTCCCCCTGACCGTGACTGTCTGATTCCCAGATCCCGACGCCTGGAAAAGACCCTGCACCCGCAGCCCCCAGGACCTGAAGGATCGGAACTCCAGTACAGGAGTGACCCCCAGGAGGCCCTCTCCCTTGCCCAGGTGGTGGCTACCCCGAGGAGCCCCCCCCCCCTTGCCTGCCTGCACCGCTGAAGAGACCCCTTGGTCTCCCATTGATTCCTATTACGAACCAGACGCTTGTTTGCACACTGCACCCGGCCGCCCCCGCGCTGCTGAGGGTGTACTTTCTGTGTGGACTTGTGTCCCCCCCGGTGCCCTACAAAACCCCCCTGGTCTGCCCTTCCAAGACACGGGTACTTACCTGCTGGCAGACTGGAACCGGGGCACCCCCTTCTCCATTGAAGCCTATGCATTTTGGGCACCACTTTGAACTCTGCACCTGAGCGGCCCTGAGCTGCTGGTGTGGTGACTTTGTGGTTGCTCTGAACCCCCAACGGTGGGCTACCTTGGACCCAAATTTGAACCCCGTAGGTGGTTTACTTACCTGCAAGAACTAACATTAACTTACCTCCCCCAGGAACTGTGAAAATTGCAGTGTGTCCTCTTTTAAAATAGCTATATGTGTTTTATGTAAAAAGTATATATGCTATTGTGATTATTCAAAGTTCCTAAAGTACTTACCTGCAATACCTTTCAAATGAGATATTACATGTAGAATTTGAACCTGTGGTTCTTAAAATAAACTAAGAAAATATATTTTTCTATAACAAAAACCTATTGGCCTGGAATTGTCTTTGAGTGTGTGTTCCTCATTTATTGCCTGTGTGTGTACAACAAATGCTTAAAACTACCCTCTGATAAGCCTACTGCTCGACCACACTACCACAAAATAGAGCATTAGAATTATCTCTTTTTGCCACTATCTTACCTCTAAGGGGAACCTTGGACTCTGTGCATGCTATTTCTTACTTGGAAATAGTACATACAGAGCCAACTTCGTACAAACCTATATAGACTGGATTGTAAATGCTGCTTCTTCATGCAATGTGCAGACTCTGTCTACCTGAAACAGATGCTCCTTGAAAATAACATACATATATTTCATTTTCTTAAAATGCCATGGCTCCTGAAATGTACTAGATATAAGATCCCAAACTTACTCTGGTCTAGAGGTACTGAGCTTCAACAGAGTTATCATTTTACTCGTTTCCATACATCTCCTTAAGAGAAACTGGAGCATTTGTGCTCCCCCCTCACCCGTAAAGTTATAAATGATTGGGGTGAGTTGGAGTTGGCAAAACTCCAGTATTTTATAGGAGGTGACGTCAAGACATGGGCGCAATTTAAAGCCAATATTCCTGTTATTCCAGCCTTTTTAAGCTTTTCATATCTTCAGATATTATATTTTATTCAGTCAATGGGCTTTGCAACCCACTATTCACCTGAATCACTATCTTTTAAAATCTCGCAAGCAGTGTGGGTTCAGAAACAAACCGGGTTCGGCAAATTGGTATCGTATTTTTTCAAGAAGAGCTACCAGACAAAATTCTTTCCCATGCATTAAGCAGGATAACGGCTGCCACAGCTTGTGTGATCAATCCTCAGTTATGGAAGCAGTACACTATTTACTCTTTTAAAGCTTTGAGAGGTGCCAATTTTAAGAAAATTACATTTTTCACAAAGTGGCTGCTTTATTACACATCAGTGCAACTTAATATGTTTCCATCAGTTTTGAGCAATTGCTTTTGATGTCATTTTGAGGCCGAGGATTGGCTCCATATCTGCTTCCTTTGCCCTATCACCAATTTCTGGGTAAAAATGTTCCTGTCGATCAGTCTGATCAGGTTTCGTTATCATCGGAACCAATGGGGACACTTTTTGGGGTTATCTAACCATCCTGCCTGGAGAAAACATTCAAAGTAATATTTTTTCATTGCAACACTGATAGCAAAATCTTTGATCGTACAGCAGTGGAGAATTCCCCAGCCTCTGTCATATGACCACCTGGAAAAGAAAATGAGAGCAGTCAATCTAAAGAATTCCTCCATGCTTAAAGAATAGGGGCCACTCGGAAATAGCATTGTATATGGTAAAATACTCCGCCATCATCTGCTTGATTAATAATGTATAACTTAAACTTTAATTCGGGTCCATATTCAAAAATTGCATGGAATTTAAAGCATAATGAACCAATATGACTGTGAAATGCTAGATTATCAATTTCATGCAAAGAGCAAAAAAAAGCTGTAACTAAGCACAAAGTACTATAATGCACTGATGTTTCTGCATATTCCGAAATTCTTATTTGTAATCTTGATACTTTAATGACTATACCTGCTCATATATGCTTAATAAATAGAATTTTAAAAATAAATATTTTTGACTTTCAATATTTTTAAGTTGTGTGAAGGGTAACAATTGGGAGTCAAATTAATTCAGATATTTGCCACTTCATGAATAACTTGTGGTTCAGAAAGAACTTTGATAATACTGAGCAAGAGGGGTCAATACTATACATCACTAGACCATTCTACCCTAGTAGCATTATCAATAAACTGACAATTTTTGCTACTGCTTCCATGAGCTGGAAGGTTGGAAGAAGCCCATCCAATAACTATTAAAAAATAAAACACAAATATATTTCTCCAAAAACAACGTACGTACGTAAATTGGATGCAATAATCAGCAACACTTCAGGGTGTAAAAGACAAAATAAACACACAACATGTCTTTAACTACAGTTTGTGATGAATCGGAGTCCTCATTCGTTGTAAGGAAAAATGACTCTAAAGACAATGTTGTTTAATTACCTGTTTAGATTACAGAAATCTACAGGGCAAGAACATTACGCTGCTAAATACCAAATATTGAGTTACATTCACATACAACTTGTTAAATAGATGTGATGTGATAAATAAAACACAAAAAAACCTCTTTATCAGAAAATACCATGCCACATTTTGAGGAGCTTTCATGATAATTTCCCCATTACATAAAATCCTACATAATGACGGTCATTTTCAAATGAAAAATAAAATCAGCTGTAATAGGTCTGTGCTCACCGTAAAGCCTATATCTTGCCGTCAGCTCTTGAAACAAAAAGCTTGCCACCCACTTACTTTGTGAACTGTGAGCAGATAAAAAGACTAATTGTTGTTCTGCTTGTCATTGTGCACCCATACTCAAAATGCCTATTTCATTGAGTTTATTTGTATTGTGTTCTTGAGAACTTTACACTTTGAATGCTTTAAAAAATAAAATGTCTCTAGTTGATTTGGTATCTGAAACCACAATTGTTGTAAAACGGAGAGACAGTAACATTTTCTGCTGTTGCAGAGGAGGCACAGATATGTTTCTTCTGTGACACCAAGGTGAGACGTTCTTTAGTACAGCTTTTAATACCCTGGAAGGATAGAGAAATATTTTCTAGCGGATGGTAGGACTCGCGCAGTTTGACTCTGGAATTCCGAAGTTATGCAAAAACTCCACGACATTCCTCAGAGTACTGGCAGAAAAAGGCATGCCACACTGTGATTTAGCAAAAGCAGTAGGTATGGCACCATGCCATAGGGCGCAGCTATTCAAGTTGATTTTGCAGCTGCTCGAGTAGGTTTTGTACTTGAGCAGCAGCCTTCTGATGGCGAACGGGAGTGACCCGCTGCACTAAAAAAATCTTGCTAGATGTCTTTCTAGCAATGAGAAATCACACTAAGAAACGCCAAAACTGGTTCACCAGTTTACTGTTCCGGAGCTGTGCTCAAGAAAAAAATTCCACCACACAGCGAGTGGTGAAATTTCACCACAACTCTGCATTACAAGAGTACCTCAGTCACCGAAATCCTGTCGATCGCCAACAGAACTGAATATTTAGCCCACCTCTAATGTTTTCTAGTGACAAGGATGCATGGTTGAACTTCAAAGAAGGTCTTGTTTCATGACTTTGAAAATCGAATATCACTAAAGTGCAGGTAAAGAGGGTAATTTACTGCATTTTCACTAAATGTTTACTACTTCCCCATTCACTTTCAGTTGTTTCAATCGGTTTTGAGCCACTGCAGAGTCAGAATACAGTATAAACATGGGGCAGTAGTAACATGCTCATATTTAAATTACACACAAACCGCAATTCATTTCTATTTAGCAGGTCCATTTTTAGCTCAGTTTCTGTATGGTTTGGCCCTAGCTCCTGCATTCCCTCTATAAACAAGCACTGGCAATGTCATTAGCCCTGGCTTTAAAGAAATGTATGGTAATGTGAAGCTTTACAAACCAATAGCATGGGAATAGATATGTATGTTTGTGGAGGCAAAGAACTGTAAAATAATATTGGCTTAGGTTAAAATGGCAAATGACAGTTGCACTGTCAAGCCAGACCTGAAAGTTAAGTTAATGAGTGCCCTCATCCCATCTGGGCTGCTTTCAGAGAAAAACATGAATTATCTGGTTATCTAAGGCACTTTAATAGTCTTCCAGTGTCATGGGTATGCTCTAAAATGTCAAACTCAGGCAGCTGGATATATAAAATGATCACAGTCTATGGTGGGCAACCACTTTTGTCTGGAAGCACGCAACTTCTGCCCAATCAAAATATATACTCCTGGCTTCCATCATGTAGCTGGATCCAAAGCCCCTCTCTGGTGATGATCACATAATTGTCTGGTGACAGTGGTGCTATTAAGCCAGGCCATATAAAGACAGTGTTTGGAATGTGAGTTTGGTTGTGAATGCAGGGCCTAGGTATATGCATTTTGAGTGCATTGGACATTATTTTTGAAGTGGACATCAATTCCTGAAGTGAGTGGCCATTTAGATGTGGTGTCAGCAGTAGGTGGTGAACTGACAGAGGGACAACTGGATGAGGCACCTGGAAAGCAAACTTAACAATGTACCCCAGCGTGTGGGATGTCATTTTAAAACTGATGCTCTCTATGGATGCTCTCTTTTTGCAAAATAAATTAGGGAGGTTAACCAAAATGTAAGATAATATTATGTCACTGTCTCTAAGACAAAGCTTCTGGTATGGAGTAAAAATAAAGAAAATGGATGAATGGAAACTACCCCAATTATGGTAAATGATTCCACTTTTGCTCTCACATCAAAATAGACACCTTAGGTCTTTATTGGACCGATATATTCACTTTCCTTGTTAGTGTGCCAAAATGATACTAACATTCGCTCACCATGAGCGCAGCCAGTTCATGGTTCATTCTTGCATACATTGTATTTTGCAGCTTTTTTAAGTAATATTGTGGCTAGAGTACTACTTAAATAGAAAGAATTGTACCACAGCCATACTTTCCTTCATTAAACAATTGACTGCTGTCTGGCAACGAAGACCTATTGACATTTGTGTATTCAATTGTTATGTTTTCATTTCAGATAACATTGGATGTGTTGGCTGACATGGGTCATGAAGAGTTAAAAGAAATTGGCATTAATGCGTATGGGCACCGTCACAAGTTGATCAAAGGTGTGGAGAGGCTCCTCGGAGGACAGCAAGGTAAGGCTGAAAGTTAGCTACCCACATATTCTTGAAAAGAATGGCACCAAAATAAGATGAAATGTAAAACGAGCATTGGTTAAGTCAATGGCTCTCATCTTTGGGGCCTGTTGGTTTTGCCATTGGCTTTTAGCCATGTTGTACCGCTTCCCTGAGATGCAGACAACCACAAGATTTTGTAGGCACATGTACTACGCATATGCATGCCTAAAAAAACTATGCAAGCTTTTTTATTTGCCAAGTTGTATCAGTATTAAAAAAAAGTGCCTAAAAAGTTTTTGGTTCTTGAAGGTTGAATGAGGGAGCAACACAGAGTGCTGGGAGGTGGAGGGTTGGGGTGTATGAAGCAGTAGGTGAGAGAAAGAGCAGCGTTGCGCTGGACAAAAACACATAGGTGGGAAAGTAACAACAGGGGAGCAGTCCCTGTGGACGAATGCAACATGCAAGGAACACAGAGTGAGTTAGAGGAGAGAGGTACAAAAGGGAGACTGACTCTCATGGACTGCTTCACCAAACAGAAAAAAGTGGTGCTTGAAAAGCAAGCATTGGAGGGACACAAGCTATGTATCCATGCTTCAAGCTGACAGTAGGTCTTTTCATCAACAGACAGCTTGTTCTCTCTGGTAGGCGAGACCTAAAAAAATAAAAAGGCATTTGTGCAGCAGAATCCCCTGTTTCTAGGCATTCACAAACCTAAAATGACCTTACCATAAAAAAGCCTGGTAAAAAAAAAAAATTAAAGTTTATTTCGGGTTGACAAAACAAACAACTTTACTAAGAGGGATAAACTCATTTATTATAGAAACCTTTAACCTTCATTACCCAGGCTTTAGGCTGCATCTTTAAAAACTTTGAAGTGATACCCCTGCTCGCTGGGAGGTGGCTCCTGCAAAATCCGCAGTAATGCCATGTGTGCCGGATGTGAAGTGTGCAGGCCTACATAGATGCCACCTATGCACACTGACATCATTTCTTTCTTTCTACTCCATTTGACATGGATCAAGAGCTACTCATGGCCATTTGACCACTTTTTCACAAACTTTTGGAGATATTTTCTTTTCAAAATTTCTTCCAATGTGCAATGGGATGTCTCCAAACAAAACAGGGTTTAAATCTTTTGGGGAATGTCTTTTACTGCAGATGTCTGTTTCTGATCCCCATTTGATCTGCCAGTGGTGCCTGGCGTCATCCCATGACTCAACAGTCTGCAACAACTCTGCTCAGATGCACCCCACAGCCATCTGGGAGTGGGAGGTGAAGTTGTTTGTTGTCTGTCACTGAAAGACCCCCACATCGGTTGAAGTCACATGTGAGATCCCGGTCCCACGCCCAAAGCCTTTCCCCGACAGATCATCGTCGAGGTCCAACTCTTCAGTAAAGTCCAAAACAAGTAGTAGTTCAAGTGGGATCTGACTAATTTGCACCTCTATAAGTCCCCAAGAGGACGCAAGGGTGTTCACGAGTCTCTAGGACCTGCTTCTGAAGTCATTCCACAGAGCCTGTTACTGAGTTTCCTGGGCCTGGTACAACTCCAAAGCAGATCTTCTAGTTCCACAAAGCAATGTATTTCTTATTTACAAATCTGGCATCCTGTGGTGCAGCTTTGTGTCACATGGAGCTGAAAGGACACCCAACTGGGCCTCTGCTAGCAGAAACTCCTTCTGCACCAGTTAAGCCCTCTGCATCTGTGCCCAGACCACTTCTGACTTTGGTACAGGATCAGCTTCCAGAGCTGCTCTTTACACCGAAGTGTGCTGTCTTACTCTGTGATGAGTGCAGCACTGACGCCGTTTGAGGCTGGGTCCTAACACCAAATATTCTTTCCAGTCTAGGCTATCTCTCTGATTTTACCACATGGAAGGAAACTATTTCTTTGTCACACATTTGGCACTGACTCGGACAACGGATGTTATGGAGCAAGAGACAATATTGCCACGCAATCACAGGATGGCAATTGGTATTCTGACCTTCTGAATGCTAGTGGCCTAGAAATGTATCCTGAGAATGTCTTCTTTTTTCACTTTCTTCAGTAGGCCCTGCTACTGAAGAAAGTGCATCCTTTGTTATGGTGTGGGGACGACTGTGGAAATTCTTGACGTCCAGCTGCCCACTTGAGTGAAGACCAAAGACCTAACTAGCTCTTCATCCGGGCCAGACTAGTTTTTAGCCTCTCATTTCCATTTAACTAGTCTCTTACAGACAAACTTTTAAGGAACTGAGTCAAGCCCTGCACATGGCACTCAGTCCACAGACAGCCCATCACCATAGTCCTGCACTCAGGGGCCTGCACTTCCTCACTCAGAACCCTACTCTTGAGAGTCTGGTAGTGCGGGCTTCAGCCAGTAAAATGAAACCTAATCCCTTCCGTATGGCTCCTTCGGATAGGGAGTCAAAACTGATTGATACATTTGACACAGAGTATTTCCGTCACCCAGCCTTGTCTTGCTTTCGGTGAAAACCATGCGTCTGCTGAGTCACTACACCCATACCTTAAGGGATTCAGGCACCTTCTCATTTTCGCCCTTCACATGGGTTTGCTCAGAGTTTTCCAGAACTGTCATCCACCATCTCACGCGCAACACACTAGTCGGCCGTTTCGTAGCCGTGGCTGAGGTTCCCACAGGCAATGGAGGCACCCGGGGCAGCATGCAGGCTCAGTAAACAACACCCCAACTGCTGTGGCAGCCTCTAAGCCTCTTTAGACTGTCTGACTAGCAATACACAGCCACCCTGTAGGAAACAGGATCCAGCATTTTCTGCAAGAGCTGGCAGACCATCACTTCGGATATGTGGATGTTAAAAATTGTTCATCAGGGTTAAACACTTTCTGTCTTAGAAACCCGGCCATCCTTACCATCATCCCTTTAAAGGTTGAAAAAGGACCACTGTAGGAAGCTGGCTCTCTCTATAGTGCACTTATATGAAGTGCACTGTGCAGTGTGTCCTGTGGATCCCCAAAGGCTTGCAGAGGCAGAAATAGTAGGGTCTAGTGCTCTTTTTGTGGTAGTGTGTGCGAACAGCTAGGATAATCAAGGAGTCATGTTAAAAGTTTGTTGTACTCACAGAGTCAATAAATGAGACACACACTCAAAGAATAAATCTGAGACCAATTTAGAAAAATAACAGTTGTTTTTATATATACTTTGAACCAAAGAACTTCGTTATAAGGTATGCAGTTTTTAAATTACAAATACTTTGCGGTTTCAAAAATGGACACTTAGTGCAAATTCAAGAGTCTTCAATGTTAACCTATGGGAAGAATACAAGAATGCACTTTTGTTGATAAGTACAGCTTACCAGGCAGGTCGCAGTCAAGGGGAGTCCTCAGATTTAGGCTGCAGGCGTCGCTGTGGAATCCGGCAGGGGTCAGCCCACGGTGGACTCTTGCTTAGAAGCGCTGGGGAACCTTCACAGGGCTGTTGGGCCACTTGGACTCGGATTGTGGACGTCAGGTGAAGAGGTGTTCCAGGCAGCGGTTTTGTGGTTCCTCAGACAGACTACTTTTTCTTTGGATATGGTTTCTTTTGGACAGGTTTACTGTCCACTGGAGGTCTTGGTCTTTATCCAAGGCAGGCAGTCCTCACAAGGCTTTGGAGGTTGCTGGGCTGCAAGACAAGTCGTCTTCTGGGTGCAGGTTCTTTGAGTGCTGCAGGCAGGCCGGTAGGGCTGGGCCAAGTCATTTGGTTTCTTCAGTCTTCTCTGCCTGGGCGATTTCCGTGGTGTCTGGTTCTAGGGTTCAGCAATGCCACCAAAATACTGAATTTAGGGGCGATACAGGGAGTACCAGGGGATAGCCATTGGGCTACTCACCTTTAGGGTTACTACACCCTTACTGTTACCACTTCCTTTGGGAAGTGCCCATTGCCTTAACCCTATTGACCTAATTCCTTCCACACAAGATGGAGGAATTTAAAATGTAGAGCAGGATGTACCCGCTCTTTTTGCCAAATGAGCAATAGAGAGGGTGCCAGCAGCAGAAGTAAGTCGTAGTAGGTCATAGTAATTATTTCCACTATTTTCTGCTCCCAAAAAGGACAGAGGCATTTCCCCTATCAATGCCTTCCTATGGAAAGACAAATTCAAGATGCTCACTGTGGCCCAGATCTTGTCTGCCCTTGACCTCCAAGACTGGATGGTAAGTTTGGACCTGCAAGACGATTATTTTCTGATAAAGACTTCTGTCCGCGGATTCCTCACCTTAGAATGTTCCCCAGGCATCAGACTGGATTAAGAAAATCTTGGAGCAGTACCTTAGAGCACAGGTAGATGGCGCCGGGTGTCTCCACATCAACATTACACTCAACAGAAATGCTGTGCGCGGTGCCTGTATTGGTGCCAGCCCGGTGCTTTGACATCAGTTCCTTTTCGTCTGCGCTAACCGTGTGGATTCAGACAGCTACCTCGGTAATTTTTGTAACTACATAATTTGTTTTCATTTGTTTCAATTATTTTCATTTTTTTTTTTTTTTTTTTTTTAGATCTTCCCCCAGTGTTCTAGGGACTTGTTACAGGAAAAAATGTCACATACATATGTCCTGATGTTCCGTGCTCCACCTTACCTCTTTAAGGAGGAGGAATGACTACATTGTCTGGACCCAAAGTGAGATTTTACTTTGTACATAGATCGTACCAGAGAACAAGAACACCGAGTTGAAGATCAGCTCTTGATCGGGGTCACAGTAGCAGAGAAAGTAAAAATGCAGTACAGAAAAGAACCAACTCCTGCTGGGTCATACTCTGCATCAAGGTCTGCTACGACGTAGCGAAGAACCATCCTCCTGAAGGCTTCTTGGCTTTTTTTTACCAGAGTCCATGCTGCTAACTACTGCGTTGGCACACAAAATGCTTGTTGTGAGTCAGCTGCATGGGCATCACTGAACATGTCAATGAAGTACTACTGTCTGGACAGCCAGATCTATCAAGACAGGTACTTTACTCATTTGGTCCTGCAGGACCTTTTGGTTCAAGACAGAATCTGCCTTAGATAAGAATAAAGTCTCTATCACAACAACAAATTACTTGCATTCGGTAATGCTGTTTCTCGTATAGACTCTAACTGCAGATTCCTCACTGACCCTCGCATCCTTCCTGTGAACTGGGCTCTATCCGTTATAAATATCCCAAACTAGGAATCTGCATGGTAGCCACAACGTATTTGATTTTTGTTGGACATCTGCGGGCATAAAAGAGCCAAGAAAGCCAATGTCAGCACGCTTGGATGGCACCTACATGGGACAGCAGGGGATGTCAACGTGGACTCACAGGCGCCACCTCCCGATGTGCAGTTTTCTGGATCAAGTCTGATGCCTGTGGGATATTTTAATGTGAGAAATCTGCAGTTTTAATAGTCTTTACCAGAAAGAGCGTTACCTAAGGTAAGTAACTACTTCTTCCATACAATAATTAAAAAGTGAAATTGACGCAAAGGCTCTTCAGAGATTTAAGAAAGCTACTGAAGTGCATGATACTCAACGCAAGGCTTACCAAGCTATGAAATGTAGCTTTGAATCTTTAATCAACTCACACATGGCTGGTCTAGTCTATTTAGCAGTACAAACCTTCACTTAGAAAGTCAGCCAGGAAAGGACATCATTGCAACAAGTAGAAATCTAGAACTTAGGGAGTGGTGGTGAGGCATTACAACAGTGTTAGTTTGGTTTGGCAACAACCACTTATAAACCAGAGGACAATTTCTTCCATCCAAACCAGCTTCCAAAGAGACCAAAGTGGTTCACAAAGTTTTGTTTTCAAGGTACAACTAGGAATCTCAACATTGTTTCTGCCTTTGGGGTTGTGGAGTTCAGTAAACTAAATAAAACTCTGATTAAGGACTCTCTCACTGATGAAGCTCACCTGTGCTTTTATGTTAAAGAATTGTTCCAGGAACAAATGCTCGAAATAACTAAAGGTTGTGATTGTGTCAGAAACTGTATGCTTTGAAAGTATTTTTCCGGTTAAGTAGTTTATCAAATTAAAGCAAAGGAAAATACCTTCCATTCCTGGTTATGTAGCACAAGATCGTCAATCTGATAGACTTCTGTAGGAAACTGGCTCAGTTAATTATTTGCACCTAAGATGTGGCACCCTATACTGAGCCCAGACAACCCTTAATGATAGTAAATGGGGGTCCAGATAGCAAAAGCTCTCTAGGGGTAGCTGAGGTGAGCAGCTAAAGCTTATCCAGGAGGAATGTAAAGCACTTGCAGTAACACAGTAGTCAGACAGTAACTCATTCACAAGAAAGAACCACACCAATGTTGCAAAAATAAAGGTTACTTTATTACAGCACTACTACTAAACTAGCAGTGATAATTTCCCTTTGGAAATACCTGCATACAACATATACACAAAATAATCAGCAAAAATAGCATAAAATGCATAGGGCTGTATGGGAGGGGGCAAACCATATACTAAAAAAGTGGAATGTGAAATAGTGACCCCAACAAAGGTTAAGTGTGGCAGTTAGTTAGGGGCTGGGGGCAGTTAGGAACACCAGAGGTAAGTACAGTAAGTGACTCCAGCAATCAGAAGTAAGGTAGTTACCCACCCAGTTGACCCATAGACTAACACAGAGAGTAGTGGTTGTTGTTTGTGAAATTCAGGACGCTTCCCAGTGGACCCCGAGGAAACCAGCATACAAGAGGATGGATGGAGAGTGCCTCTGCTCCAGGATACCCAGAAGACAGGAGTACCTACACGAGGGATCCAGGTGCAAAGATGAGAAGGGACTCTCTCTGAAGTCAGTGGGTGCCTCGGATTGCCCAGCTGCTGTCACAACCTGTGGACCAGGCCGGTGGAACCCAGGGATGGATTCCAGATGTAGAGGACCTGCAAAGGAAGGGGACAGAGTCCAGCACCCTTGGAGGTGCCCAGGTGGTGCAGGTGGCAGTGCCCACCCTCCTGAAGGTGAAGTTCCTGCAAGTCGGTGGAAGGAGAGTGTAAGGAAATGCCTGCTTGGCATGGTTACCCCCTGACTTTTTGCCTTTTGCTGATGCCAAGTTATGTTTTGAAAGTGTGCTGAGACCCCGCTAACCAGGCCCCAGCACCAGTGTTCTTTCCCTAAACTGTACCTTTGCTTCTACAATTGGCAGAGCCCTGGCACTCAGATAAGTCCCTTGTAAATGGTACCCCTGGTACCAAAGGCCCTGATGCCAGGGAAGGTCTCCAGGGGTTGCAGCATGTCTTATGCCACCCTGGGGACCCCTCACTCAGCACATACACTCTGCCTCACTGCTTGTGTGTGCTGGTGGGGAGAAAAAGACTAAGTCGACATGGCACTCCCCTCAGAGTGCCATGCCAACCTCACTGCCTGTGGCATAAGTAAGTCAGCTCTAAGGCAGGGTGCACTATACCACAGGTGAGGGCATATGTGCATGAGCACTATGCCCCTACAGTGTCTAAGCAAAACCTTAGACATTGTAAGTCCAGGGTAGCCATAAGAGAATATGGTCTGGGAGTTTGCCAAATACGAACTCCACAGTTCCTTAATGGCTACACTGAAATCTGTGAAGTTTGGTATCAAACTTCTCAGCACAATACATGCACACTGATTCCAGTGTGGAATTTATTGTAAAATGCACCCTGAGGGCATATTAAAGATGCCCCCTGAATACCAATCCACCTTCGTGTTAGGCTGACCAGTTTCTGGCCACATGGGGAGAGTGCCTTTGTCACTCTTGTGGCCAGGGACAAAGCCTGTACTGGGTGGAGGTGCTTCTCACTTCCCCCTGCAGGAACTGTAACACCTGGTGATGAGCCTCAAAGGCTCACCCCTTTTGTTACAGCGCCACAGGGCATCCCAGGTAGTGCAGATGCCCACCCCTCCGGCCATTGCCCCCACTTTTGCCGGCAAGGCTGGAGGAGATAATGAGAAAAACAAGGAGGAGTCACCCACCAGTCAGGACAGCCCCTAAGGTGTCCTGAGCTGAGGTGACCCCTGCCTTTAGAAATCCTCCATCTTAAGTTTGGAGGATTCCCCCAATAGGATTAGGGATGTGCCCCCCTCCTCTCAGGGAGGAGGCACAAAGAGGGTGTAGCTACCTTCCAGGACAGTAGCCATTGGCTACTGACCCCCATACCTAAAACACCCCTAAATTTAGTATTTAGGGGCACCCAAGAACCCAGGAAATCAGATTCCTGCAGCTTGAACTAAGAAGGACTGCTGACCTGAAAGACGACAACTGCTCTGGCCCCAGCCCTACCGGCCTGTCTCCTGACTTGAAAACCTGCCACAGCGATGCATTCAACAGGGACCAGTGACCTCTGAAGCCTCAGAGGACTGCCCTGAACCTAAGGACCAAGAAACTCCCATGAGCAGTGGCTCTGCTCAACAAACAGCAACAATATTGTAACTTTTCTGCAACTTCTAAGGACTTCACTCTTCCTGCCGGAAGCGTGAGACTTCACCCTCTGCACCCGACACCCCCGGCACGAGATCCAGAGAACCAACACCACAGGGAGGACTCCCAGGCGACTGCGACTTCGTGTGTAGCCCGAAACGACCCTCTTGGCCCCCACAGTGACGCATGCAGAGAGAATCCAGAGGCTCCCCTTGACCGCGACTGCCTGTAACAAGGGACCCGATGACTGGACCAAGCACTGCACCTGCAGCCCCCAGGACCAGAAGGAACCGAACTTCAGTGCAGGAATTACCCTCGGGCGACCCTCTGCCCAGCCCAGTTGGTGGTTGGCCCGAGAAGCCCCCCCTCTGCCCTGCCTGCACCGCTAGAGTGACCACTGGGTCCCTCCATTGAATCCAATACAAAACCTGATGCCTGCTTTGCACACTGCCCCCGGCCACCCATGTGCTGCTAAGGGTGTGTTTTGTGTGCCTTTAACAAGCCCCCGCTCCTTCCTCCTTGCCCCCCCCCCCCCCCCCCCCCAAGTACTCTATAAAAACCGCCTTGGTCTGCCCCCGAGGATGCGGGTACTTACCTGCTGTGAGACTGGAACCGGAGCACCCCTGTTCTCCATAGGCGCCTGTGTGTTTTGGGCACCTTTTTGACCTCTGCACCTGACAGGCCCTGTGCTGCTGGTGTGGTTACTTTGGGGTTGCCTTGAACCCCCAACGGTGGGCTGCCTATGCCCAGGAATGAGACTTGTAAGTGTCTTACCTCACAAGCCCCAACAACACTTACCTCCCCCAGGAACTGTTGATTTTTGTAGTGTCTACTTTTAAAATAGCTTATTGTCATTTTAACAAAAACTGTATATGTTATGCTCTAATTCGAAGTTCCTAACTTACCTGTGTGGAGTACCTTGAATTTTATGTATTTACTTTAAATCTTGAACTTGTAGTTCCTCATTTATTGCCTGTGTGTGTACAACAAATGCTAACACTACCCTCTGATAAGCCTACTGCTCGACCCGACTACAACAAAACAGAGCATTCAAATTATCTAATTTAGCCACTATCTTACCTCTAAGGGGAACCCTTGGACTCTGTGCACACTATCTCTCACTTTGAGATAGTATATACAGAGCCAACTTCCTACAACTGGCATCAACATCTGCCAGAAGGGTGAATGAACTGCAAGTATCGTCATCCAAGCCTCCTTAGCTGACTCTGTTTCCAGACAAAGTGGTGTTTGGCAGCAGGGCTTCTTTCCTTCCGAAAGTGGTGACTTATTTCATTTGGGACAGTCTGTCACCCTGCCCACCTTTTACACTCCTCTGCATCGCTTTAAGGAAAAGGAGCGACGCCACCTTTTGGGCCCAAAAAGAGCGTTGTTGTTCCACCTTGACCGCACAGAAGAGTTCCGGGTGGACGGCCAACTCTTCGTGGCTATGTCATGCAGTACCGAAATTAACCAGTTTGCACTGAGTTGTTCTCTGTGTCAAGATCTGCTACGCCTTAGCTAAAAAGCAGCCTCTTGAGGGCCCATTCCACTAGAGGAAAAGCTGCAACCATGGCGGTTGCTCGTGGAGTTTCTGATCTGGACATATGTCAGGCAGCTATGTGGACGTCCCTGTACACGTTTGCTAAACATTACTGCCTGGACAGTCAGGTCCACAGAGATGGGCATTTTGTCTGTTCGTTCCAGCAGGACTTCTTAGTCTAGGTAAATTTGTCTGCAGCCAATCGCCAGGATGGTATTGCTTAGGTATCTATTCAAAGGTAAGGAATCTATCACCCATGTCTGCCCACTCTGCGTACAGATTTCTAGGGCTAGGGTTATTCACCTTTCACAGCCCTAGTTCAGTTCTCTTCATGGTTCTGCGCTTCTTGGGTGGAAAGTTGTGAAAAGTAACTGTGTGCATGGATGCGCCTATATAGGTGACCGTGACGCTACTTTGCAGACAACGGCACGTGGAACCAAACAAAGCAACCCAATGGCGTACAGGAGTACTCCTCATGCCAGTTTCCGGATCCATTCTGACACCTGGGAAATTCAACGGTAATGAATCTGCAGCTAGATAGTGTGTTTACCAGGTAACGCGTTACTGTATGTGTGTGTAACTTCCTCTTTAAAACCCATGCGTTATCTAGTATTGGATCTTTTATAGTCACATGCTTCAGATTTTTCCTGTTGCCAGATTGGCAACCCTCGGTAATAAGGTTAACATAGTAGTGTAGGCCTTACACTAAATAACATTGAAATTTTCCATAGACCCCAAAAACCTGTTCACATAATTATAAATGATCTGATAGAGACTTCTAGTCCGCATCTTCCTTACCTTAGAATTATCCCTGAGTGTCAGACTGTATCCTGAAATTTATTGTCAGTAGTACTCTTGTTCGCCGGTAGGTGGCGTTGTTCAATTCCACATGGCATCATTCACGCCTGAAGTGACGTGCTTTGTGCCTATGTAGAAGCCACCCCAGTTCTTTTATTTCTCCGCCATTCAGCGCAGATCCAGAGAGAATCCCCCTCACTAATTTTTTGATTTACCTTTTTCAACTTTTTCTCGAAGTATTTTGAGATCTGTTTTCTGGTGTGACAGGAATGTCCTCTAGAAAAACTGGCTTCAAGCCCTGCAGCACACGTCCCGACAAATGTCGTTGACATACCCACTTCTTCTTTGCTTTTGGTTCCTTGAGCACTATTCAAAGACCTGCACTGACTGCCGTGCCATGCACCCCAAGTCCCTGAAGGAGCGGTCCCTCATGTTCCTTGCTGCTTGACATACAACGTTGCGATGGTCTTGATCCCGGTCTAGAGGAAGGGTCACGAACCATCGATCTTCGTCGCAGTTGAAGTCATCCAGGCATTTTAATAAGTCCCACAAGAAGAAAGAGTACGAAGTCGAAGAGGTCTTCTACTTCACCCAGTCCACCTAAGTCATCCAGCAAGATGAAGGAACATTGTGATTCAAGTCCTGGCTCCAAGGTTAAGCCTGGGCAAACTCTGTGCCTCTCGGAGTTTCTGGGAGCCCAAGCAGCCCCATCCAACTCTGCAAATGTTATAAATTTTATGAGGCCATGCACCTCATATTTGGGCAACCTGTCCTGACTTGCGCACCTTCAGCCCCCGTAGGTTCGGAGGGGGCCCTCTATTGTTTCTTTGCCGATGGGTCTGGCCCTGGTGGCAGTTGGCTCCCTTCGATCCACAGATCGATGTGGACTGCCACCGGTCGTACAAACTCAACCTTCCCCGATGCTTGTCATGATGTTGAGGCTGTCGGCCCCATTCTCATCCCCAGTATGGAGCCAAAGGGATGTCACCTGATGCCTTCTCAGGTGCTGTCCGTTTTGGGATATTACACCCATGCACTGTAGGTTTTGGTTGCACAGGTGCTGCCATGGTTCTAGTGGAAGCCTGGGCCATACTCTCCCAAGCAATGGCAGACAGGAGAGATGCAGCCAAGTTTGCAATCAGATGTGGGCTGGACATGACTGACTCGCTTGGCAGAGTTGTGTTTTTGTTGGTGGCTTTACTGCACCACGCCTGGCTGAGAATGACTGTTTTTTCAGGAGATATCCAAGTCTTGCATATCAACATGCTCTTTGTTGGCTCTTGTCTCTTTGGAGACCAGACTGACTCGGAACCGCAGCGCTTTAGGAACAGCAGAGCTGCGGCCAGGTCCTTGGGCCTTTCCATGTGCCCCCACCAACCCAGTCTCCCTTTCGCAGCCACAGAGGGGGCTTCCAGCAGCGTCCTTACCTGCCCAGCCACAACAGCACATAAGCTTTCCAGCCTCTGCTTGTCTAGGGATGCGGTACCCCCAGGCCCTATGGGTCGGGCAGCCAGAGATCAGGCCAGTCCAAAAACTACCTAAGCAGCCACAGCCTCCAAACCTGTTTAGTTCACCCTCCAATCATCATAGGCAACCAGTGGGAGGTAGAATACGCCATCACCTTCACCACTGGAGTTCAATAACATCAGACTGCTGGGTTCTCAAGATTGTCCGAAAGGGTCGGCTAACTCCCCTTCTTGACTACCTCTCCCCATACCCACTTGCGACAGGCTGTCAAAGGACCATCTTTCCTTCTCTGACAGGAAGTAGTGGCTTTCTTGGCACAGGCAGCCGTAAGAGTGTGCACATGCTAGAAGTACATCATGGTGGTTACTACTGCTATTTTCTGGTGCCCAAAAAGGACAAAGGCCTTTCTCCTATCCTAGACCTGTGCCGTTTCAACTTCTTCTTCAAAAGGGAGAAGTTCAAAATGCTCACGTTCGCTCAAATTCGGTCTGCCCTGGGCCCGGGAGATTAGGTGTGTAGGAAGTTGGCTCTGTATGTGCTATTTCAAAGTAAGGAATAGGATGCAGAGAGTCCAAGGGTTCCCCTTAGAGCTAAGATAGTGGCAAAAAAGAGATAATACTAATGCTCTATTTTGTGGTAGTGTGGTCGAGCAGTAGGCTTATCAAAGGAGTAGTGTTAAGCATTTGTTGTACATACACACAGGCAATAAATGAGGAAAACACACTCAGAGACAAATCCAGGCCAATAGGTTTTGTTATAGAAAAATATATGTTCGATGGCATCTGTCGCTGTAGATACACATGGTCTGCATTAGCTCGCCATCTGGTGTTGGGTCGGAGTGTTACAAGTTGTTTTTCTTCGAAGAAGTGTTTTCGAGTCACTGGACCGAGTGGCTCCTCCTTCTGTGCTCATTGCGCATGGGCGTCGACTCCATCTTCGATTGTTTTCTTTCCGCCATCGGGTTCGGACGTGTTCCTGTCGCTCCGAGTTTCGGAACGGAAAGATAGCTGAAAACGGAAGATTTTCGACGGTATCGTTGCGATCCGGTTCGAGATAAACACATATGACAACGCATTGAACATCGAAGCGCTTCGGTGCCCTTCGGGGTAGATTTCGGCACACCGTCGGGGCCTAGTCGGCCCGACCGCGTGGAGAACAACGCCGATGGAACGGACCCAGTTTCGATTCTGCCCTGAATGCCACAACAAATATCCTTATACGGACCAACACTCGGTCTGTAACCTGTGCCTGTCACCCGAGCACAGCGAAGAATCCTGTGAGGCCTGTCGGGCGTTCCGGTCCCGAAAAACTCTGCGCGACCGTCGAGCGAGAAGACTGCAGATGGCGTCCACGCCAAAAGAGCATCGACAGTTCGAGACAGAAGAGGAACAGGAGGAATCCTTTTCCATCCAGGATTCAGACTCCGACGAACTCGACCATCCAAAAACTGTGAGTAAGACGTCGAGATCAGAAATTAAAAAAGGCAAAAAGGCCCAGGGGACGCCACTGCCAACCGGCCATGGCTCAACCCAAATTCACGGTGACCAACAATCGGCACCGAAAAAGGCCCATTCAGTGTCGAGATCGTCCGACTCCGGTCGAGACACCGGCACGCAGCCTCCTCGGGACCGAGAGAGTGCTAAAGAGAAGCATCGACACCAAGAGTTCGGTGTCGACACGGATCGACGCCGAGACAGTGGCGCCGAAGATCATAGAGGCCAAGATTTTTCGGCACAAAAGAAGAGGAAGGTTACCTCGGAGCCGAAAAAACAAACAACAGGGTTTTCGGAGCCGAAAAAAGCACCAACAGACCCAGTTTCAGGCTCCTATACTGAAGAACTTTCTATGTCTTCACAAATGAAAAGACACAGATTCGAACAGGAACTGCAATCCACTGAAGTGGATCACACGCAGAAGCGTATCTTTATTCAGCAGGGGACAGGGAAGATCAGTACCCTTCCACCTGTCAAAAGAAGGAGAACCATTCAGTTTATAGCACGAGAGGCTCCTCAGCAACAAACAGCAAAGACGGTAACACCTCCTCCCTCGCCTCCACCTGTAACTCCGGCTTCACCAACTTACACCCCGTCACATTCGCCAGCTCACACCGCCATGAGCCACGACGACCAAGATCAAGACGCATGGGACTTGTACGATGCACCAGTGTCTGATAACAGCCCAGACACATACCCAACTAGGCCATCACCACCTGAGGACAGCACAGCCTATTCACAAGTGGTGGCTAGAGCAGCTCAGTTCCATAATGTGGAACTACACTCTGAACAAGTAGAGGATGACTTTTTATTTAACACCCTCTCCTCCACCCACAGCTCCTACCAAAGCCTGCCTATGCTCCCAGGCATGCTTCGCCATGCAAAGGAGATCTTCAAAGAGCCAGTCAAAAGCAGGGCAGTAACGCCTAGAGTGGACAAAAAAATATAAGGCGCCTCCTACGGACCCTGTATTCATCACCTCTCAGCTGCCACCAGATTCTGTGGTGGTAGGGGCTGCCAGAAAACGGGCAAATTCACACACTTCTGGGGATGCACCTCCCCCAGATAAAGAAAGCAGAAAGTTTGATGCAGCCGGGAAGAGGGTCGCTGTCCAGGCAGCAAACCAGTGGCGCATCGCATACTCACAAGCGCTGCTAGCGCGATACGACAGAGCCCACTGGGATGAGATGCAGCATCTCATTGAACATCTCCCAAAAGATCTACAAAAAAGAGCAAAACAGGTTGTTGAAGAAGGTCAAAACATTTCCAACAATCAAATACGCTCCTCTATGGATGCAGCAGACACAGCCGCAAGGACCATTAATACGTCGGTTACCATCCGTAGGCACGCATGGCTCAGAACGTCTGGATTCAAGCCGGAAATTCAGCAGGCAGTACTTAACATGCCAGTAAACGAAAAAATGCTGTTCGGTCCGGAGGTCGACACAGCCATAGAAAAGCTCAAAAAGGACACTGACACTGCCAAGGCCATGGGCGCACTCTACTCCCCGCAGAGCAGAGGATCTTATACCACCTTCCGCAAAACACCTTTTAGAGGAGGGTTTCGGGGTCAGGCCACACAAGCCAGTACCTCACAGTCCGCACCGTCCACCTACCAGGGACAGTACAGGGGAGGCTTTCGGGGCCAGTATAGAGGAGGGCAATTCCCTAGGAATAGAGGAAGATTTCAAAGCCCCAAAACCACTACCAACAAGCAGTGACTCACACGTCACTCACCCCCCCACACAACACCAGTGGGGGGAAGGATAGGTCAATATTACGAAGCATGGGCGGAAATAACTACAGACACATGGGTCCTAGCAATTATCCAACATGGTTATTGCATAGAATTCCTGCAATTCCCTCCAGACATACCACCAAAATCACAAAATTTATCAAAACACCATTCACAGCTTCTAGAGATAGAAGTTCAAGCACTACTGCAAAAAAATGCAATAGAATTAGTACCAAGCACACAAATAAACAAAGGAGTTTATTCACTGTACTTCTTGATAACAAAAAAGGACAAAACACTGAGACCAATTCTGGACCTCAGAGTAGTAAACACATTCATCAAATCAGACCACTTTCACATGGTCACACTACAAGAAGTGTTACCATTGCTCAAAAAACACAACTACATGACAACCCTAGACCTCAAAGACGCATATTTCCATATACCAATACATCAATCACACAGAAAATATCTAAGGTTTGTATTCAAAGGAATACATTACCAATTCAAAGTATTGCCTTTCGGTTTAACAACCGCTCCAAGGGTATTCACAAAATGCCTAGCAGTAGTCGCTCCACACATCAGAAGGCAGCAAATACATGTATTCCCGTATCTAGACGACTGGGTAATCAAAACCAGTTCGCTCACACAATGCTCAAACCACACAAATCAAGTCATACAAACCCTCTACAAACTAGGGTTCACCGTCAACTTTGCAAAATCCAACATTCAGCCAAGCAAAGTACAGCAATATCTAGGAGCCATAATAGACACAACAAAAGGAGTAGCAACGCCAACTCCACAAAGAATTCACAATTTCAACAGAGTCATTCACCACATGTCTCCAAATCAATCAATACAAGCAAGAACAATACTACAGCTCCTAGGCATGATGTCCTCATGCATAGCCATTGTCCCAAACGCAAGACTGCACATGAGGCCCTTACAACAATGCCTAGCCTCACAGTGGTCTCAAGCACAGGGTCACCTTCTAGATCTGGTGTTAATAGACCGCCAAACTTACCTCTCGCTTCTATGGTGGAACAGTATAAATTTAAACAAAGGGCGGCCTTTCCAAGACCCAGTGCCACAGTACGTAATAACAACAGATGCTTCCATGACAGGGTGGGGAGCACATCTCAATCAACACACCATAAGAGGACAATGGAACATACATCAAACAAAACTGCATATAAATCATCTAGAATTATTAGCAGTTTTTCAAGCACTAAAAGCTTTCCAACCAATCATAACCCACAAATACATCCTTGTCAAAACAGACAACATGACAACGATGTATTATCTAAACAAACAAGGAGGGACACATTCAACGCAGTTAAGCTTATTAGCTCAAAACATATGGAAGTGGGCAATCCACCTCAAATTCGCCTCATAGCACAGTTTATTCCAGGGATCCAGAATCAACTGGCAGACAATCTCTCTCGAGATCACCAACAAGTCCACGAATGGGAAATCCACCCACAAATTCTGAACACCTACTTCACACTCTGGGGAACACCTCAGATAGACTTATTTGCAACAAAAGAGAACGCAAAATGCCAAAACTTCGCGTCCAGATACCCACACAAGCAATCCCAAGGCAATGCCCTATGGATGAACTGGTCAGGAATATTTGCTTACGCTTTTCCTCCTCTCCCTCTCCTCCCTTATCTAGTGAACAAATTGAGTCAAAACAAACTCAAACTCATTTTAATAGCACCAACGTGGGCAAGACAACCCTGGTACACAACACTGCTAGATCTTTCTGTAGTACCCCACATCAAACTGCCGAACAAACCAGATCTGTTAACGCAACACAACCAACAGATCAGACACCCAGATCCAGCATCGCTGAATCTAGCAATCTGGCTCCTGAAATCCTAGAATTCGGACACTTACAACTTAGCCAAGAGTGTATGGAGGTCATAAAGCAGGCCAGAAGGCCATCCACTAGACACTGCTACGCAAGTAAGTGGAAAAGATTTGTTTGTTACTGCCATCATAATCAGATACAACCACTAGACGCAACTCCAAAACATATAATAAATTACTTGCTCCATTTACAAAAAGCAAGGCTAGCCTTCTCTTCTATTAAAATACACCTTGCAGCAATATCTGCATACCTGCAGACTACCTATTCAACTTCCTTGTATAGGATACCAGTCATCAAAGCATTCATAGAAGGTCTTAAAAGAATTATACCACCAAGAACACCACCTGTTCCTTCATGGAACCTAAACGTGGTCCTAACAAGACTCATGGGCCCACCTTTCGAACCCATGCACTCTTGCGGAATACAATTCCTAACCTGGAAAGTTGCCTTTCTCATCGCCATTACATCTCTGAGAAGAGTAAGTGAAATTCAAGCGTTCACAACACAGGAACCTTTTATACAAATACATAAAAATAAGGTCGTCCTACGACCTAATCCAAAATTTTTACCAAAAGTTATTTCACCGTTCCATCTAAATCAAACGGTAGAACTACCTGTTTTTTTCCCACAGCCAGATTCTGTGGCTGAAAGAGCACTACATACATTAGATGTCAAAAGAGCATTAATGTACTACATTGACAGAACAAAGAACATCAGAAAGACTAAACAGCTATTTATTGCATTCCAAAAACCTCATGCAGGTAACCCAATATCAAAACAAGGTATAGCCAGATGGATTGTTAAATGCATCCAAATCTGCTACCTTAAAGCAAAAAGACAACTGCCCATTACTCCCAGGGCACATTCAACCAGGAAAAAAGGTGCTTCAATGGCCTTTTTAGGAAACATCCCAATGCATGAAATATGTAAGGCAGCCACATGGTCTACGCCTCACACATTCACCAAACACTACTGTATAGATGTGCTATCCGCACAACAAGCCGCAGTAGGTCAAGCTGTATTAAGAACTCTATTTCAGACAACTTCTACTCCTACAGGCTAATCCACCGCTTATGGGGAAATAACTGCTTACTAGTCTATGCAGACCATGTGTATCTACAGCGACAGATGCCATCGAACTGAAAATGTCACTTACCCAGTGTACATCTGTTCGTGGCATCAGTCGCTGAGATTCACATGGGCCCACCCACCTCCCCGGAAGCCTGTAGCAGTTCAGAAGTTACCTTCAATTTTGTACATTTGTATATATATTATTTAAACCTTTAATAGGTACATACTTACACATTTCATTGCGCGGGCACTATTACTATAGTACAACTCCTACCTCACCCTCTGCGGGGAAAACAATCGAAGATGGAGTCGACGCACATGCGCAATGAGCACAGAAGGAGGAGCCACTCGGTCCAGTGACTCGAAAACACTTCTTCGAAGAAAAACAACTTGTAACACTCAGACCCAACACCAGATGGCGAGCTAATGCAGACCATGTGAATCTCAGCGACTGATGCCACGAACAGATGTACACTGGGTAAGTGACATTTTCATTTCTTAGTTTATTTTAAGAACCACAGGTTCAAATTCTACATGTAATATCTCATTTGAAAGGTATTGCAGGTAAGTACTTTAGGAACTTTGAATAATCACAGTAGCATATATACTTTTTACATAAAACACAATAAGCTGTTTTAAAAGTGGACACTTAGTGCAATTTTCACAGTTCCTGGGGGAGGTAAAGTAATGTTAGTTTTTGCAGGTAAGTAAACCACCTACGAGGTTAAGATTGGGGTCCAAGGTAGCCCACCGTTGGGGGTTCAGAGCAGCCCCAAAGTCACCACACCAGCAGCTCAGGGCCGGTCCGGTGCAGAGTTCAAAGTGGTGCCCAAAACGCATAGGCTTCAATGTAGAGAAGGGGGTGCCCCGGTTCCGGTCTGCCAGCAGGTAAGTACCCGCGTCTTCGGAGGGTAGACCAGGGGGGTTTTGTAGGGCACCGGGGGGACACAAGTCCACACAGAAAGTACACCCTCAGCAGCGCGGGGGCGGCCGGGTGCAGTGTGCAAACAAGCGTCGGGTTCGCAATGTAAATCAATGGGAGACCAAGGGGTCTCTTCAGCGGTGCAGGCAGGCAAGGGGGTGGCTCCTCGGGGTAGCCACCACCTGGGCAAGGGAGAGGGCCTCCTGGGGGTCACTCCTGCACTGAAGTTCCGATCCTTCAGGTGCTGGGGGCTGCGGGTGCAGGGTCTTTTCCAGCCGTCGGGATTTTAGAGTCAGGCAGTCGCAGTCAGGAGGAGCCTCAGGATTCCCTCTGCAGGCGTCGCTGTGGGGGCTCAGGGGGGACAACTTTGGTTACTCACAGTCTTGGAGTCGCCGGAGGGTCCTCCCTGAGGTGTTGTTTCTCCGCCAGTCGAGTCGCGGTCGCCGGGTGTAGTGTTGCAAGTCTCACGCTTCTTGCGGGGATTGCAGGGGTCTTTAAATCTGCTCCTCTGAAACAAAGTTGCAGTCTTTTTGGAGCAGGACCGCTGTCCTCAGGAGTTTCTTGTTCCTCGTGAAGCAGGGCAGTCCTCTGAGGATTCAGAGGTCGCTGGTCCTGGAGAAAGCGTCGCTGGAGCAGGTTTCTTTAGAAGGCAGGAGACAGGCCGGTAGGACTGGGGCCAAAGCAGTTGGTGTCTTCTTTCTTCTTCTGCAGGGGTTTTCAGCTCAGCAGTCTTCTTCGGTAAGTTGCAGGAATCTAAATTCTTAGGTTCAGGGGAGCCCTTAAATACTCAATTTAAGGGCGTGTTTAGGTCTGGGGGGTTAGTAGCCAATGGCTACTAGCCCTGAGGGTGGGTACACCCTCTTTGTGCCTCCTCCCAAGGGGAGGGGGTCACATCCCTAATCCTATTGGGGAATCCTCCATCTGCAAGATGGAGGATTTCTAAAAGTTAGAGTCACTTCAGCTCAGGACACCTTAGGGGCTGCCCTGACTGGCCAGTGACGACTCCTTGTTATTCTCATTATTTCCTCCGGCCTTGCCGCCAAAAGTGGGGGCCGTGGCCGGAGGGGGTAGGCAACTCCACTAGCTGGAGTGTCCTGCGGTGCTGGAACAAAGGGGTGAGCCTTTGAGGCTCACCGCCAGGTGTTACAGCTCCTGCCTGGGTGAGGTGTTAGCATCTCCACCCAGTGCAGGCTTTGTTACTGGCCTCAGAGTGACAAAGGCACTCTCCCCATGGGGCCAGCAACATGTCTCGGTTGTGGCAGGCTGCTGGAACCAGTCAGCCTACACAGATAGTAGGTTAAGGTTTCAGGGGGCACCTCTAAGGTGCCCTCTGGGGTGTATTTTACAATAAAATGTACACTGGCATCAGTGTGCATTTATTGTGCTGAGAAGTTTGATACCAAACTTCCCAGTTTTCAGTGTAGCCATTATGGTGCTGTGGAGTCCGTGTTTGACAGACTCCCAGACCATATACTCTTAGGGCTACCCTGCACTTACAATGTCTAAGGTTTGGCTTAGACACTGTAGGGGCACAGTGCTCATGCACTGGTTCCCTCACCTATGGTATAGTGCACCCTGCCTTAGGGCTGTAAGGCCTACTAGAGGGGTGACTTATCTATACTGCATAGGCAGTGTGAGGTTGGCATGGCACCCTGAGGGGAGTGCCATGTCGACTTACTCGTTTTGTTCTCACCAGCACACACAAGCTGGCAAGCAGTGTGTCTGTGCTGAGTGAGGGGTCCCCAGGGTGGCATACGATATGCTGCAGCCCTTAGAGACCTTCCCTGGCATCAGGGCCGTTGGTACCAGGGGTACCAGTTACAAGGGACTTACCTGGATGCCAGGGTGTGCCAATTGTGGAATCAAAAGTACAGGTTAGGGAAAGAACACTGGTGCTGGGGCCTGGTTAGCAGGCCTCAGCACACTTTCAATTCAAAACATAGCATCAGCAAAGGCAAAAAGTCAGGGGGTAACCATGCCAAGGAGGCATTTCCTTACGCAATCCCCCCCCCCCCCCACCCCCCCACCCCAAACGAAAGAGGATGAGACTAACCTTTCCCAAGAGAGTCTTCATTTTCTAAGTGGAAGAACCTGGAAATGCCATCGGCATTGGCATGGGCAGTCCCAGGTCTGTGTTCCACTATAAAGTCCATTCCCTGTAGGGAGATGGACCACCTCAACAGTTTTGGATTTTCACCTTTCATTTGCATCAGCCATCTGAGAGGTCTGTGGTCAGTCTGAACTAGGAAGTGAGTACCAAAGAGGTATGGTCTCAGCTTCTTCAGGGACCAAACCACAGCAAAGGCCTCCCTCTCAATGGCACTCCAACGCTGCTCCCTGGGGAGTAACCTCCTGCTAATGAAAGCAACAGGCTGGTCAAGGCCATCATCATTTGTTTGGGACAAAACTGCCCCTATCCCATGTTCAAAGGCATCTGTCTGCACAATGAACTGCTTGGAGTAATCTGGAGCTTTTAGAACTGGTGCTGTGCACATAGCTTGTTTAAGGGTGTCAAAGGCCTGTTGGCATTCTACAGTCCAGTTTACCTTTTTGGGCATTTTCTTGGAGGTGAGTTCTGTGAGGGCTTTCACAATGGATCCATATCCCTTCACAAACCTCCTATAGTACCCAGTCAAGCCAAGGAATGCCCTGACTTGAGTCTGGGTTTTTGGAGCTGCCCAGTCCAGAATAGTCTGGATCTTAGGCTGGAGTGGCCGAACTTGGCCTCCACCTACAAGGTGTCCCAAGTAAACCACAGTTCCCTGCCCTATCTGGCATTTGGATGCCTTGATAGAGAGGCCTGCAGATTGCAGAGCCTTCAAAACCTTCTTCAGGTGGACCAGGTGATCCTGCCAGTTGGAGCTAAAGACAGCAATATCGTCAAGATAAGCTGCACTAAAGGACTGCAAGCCAGCAAGGACTTGATTCACCAACCTTTGGAAGGTGGCAGGGGCATTCTTTAAACCAAAGGGCATAACAGTGAACTGATAATGCCCATCAGGTGTGGAGAATGCTGTCTTTTCTTTTGCTCCAGGGGCCATTTTGATTTGCCAGTACCCTGCTGTTAAGTCAAAGGTACTTAAGAATTTGGCAGCCCCTAATTTATCAATCAGCTTATCAGCTCTAGGAATGGGATGGGCATCTGTCTTGGTGACAGAATTAAGTCCTCTGTAGTCCACACAAAACCTCATCTCTCTCTTTCCATCTTTGGTGTGAGGTTTGGGGACTAAGACCACTGGGCTAGCCCAGGGGCTGTCAGAGTACTCAATTACTCCCAATTCCAGCATCTTGTGCACTTCCACCTTGATGCTTTCCTTAACTTGATCAGACTGTCTGAATATTTTGTTTTTGACAGGCATGCTGTCTCCTGTGTCCACATCATGGGTACACAAGTGTGTCTGACCAGGGGTTAGGGAAAAGAGCTCAGCAAACTGTTGCAGGACCTTCCTACAGTCAGCTTGCTGTTGGCCAGAGAGGGTGTCTGAATAGATCACTCCATCTACTGAGCCATCTTTAGGGTCTGATGACAGAAGATCAGGGAGAGTCTCACTCTCAGCTTCCTGATCCTCATCTGTTACCATTAACAGATTTACATCAGCCCTGTCATGGAAGAGCTTAAGGCGGTTCACATGGATCACCCTCTTGGGGCTCCTGCTTGTGCCCAGGTCTACCAGGTAGGTGACCTGACTCTTCCTGTCTAGTACTGGGTAAGGGCCACTCCATTTGTCCTGAAGGGCCCTGGGAGCCACAGGCTCCAAAACCCAGACTTTCTGCCCTGGTTGAAATTCAACCAGTGCAGCCTTTTGGTCATACCAAAACTTCTGGAGCTGTTGGCTGGCTTCAAGGTTTTTGCTTGCCTTTTCCATGTACTCTGCCATCCTTGAGCGAAGGCCAAGTGCATAGTCCACTATGTCTTGTTTAGGCTCATGAAGAGGTCTCTCCCAGCCTTCTTTCACAAGAGCTAGTGGTCCCCTTACAGGGTGGCCAAACAGAAGTTCAAAGGGTGAGAACCCTACTCCCTTCTGAGGCACCTCTCTGTAAGCGAAAAGCAGACATGGCAAGAGGACATCCCATCTCCTTTTGAGTTTTTCTGGGAGCCCCATGATCATGCCCTTTAATGTCTTGTTGAATCTCTCAACAAGGCCATTAGTTTGTGGATGATAGGGTGTAGTGAATTTATAAGTCACTCCACACTCATTCCACATGTGTTTCAGGTATGCTGACATGAAGTTGGTACCTCTGTCAGACACCACCTCCTTAGGGAAGCCCACTCTGGTAAAGATACCAATGAGGGCCTTGGCTACTGCGGGGGCAGTAGTCGACCTAAGGGGAATAGCTTCAGGATACCTAGTAGCATGATCCACTACTACTAGGATGTACATATTTCCTGAGGCTGTGGGAGGTTCCAGTGGACCCACTATGTCCACACCCACTCTTTCAAAGGGGACCCCCACCACTGGAAGTGGAATGAGGGGGGCCTTTGGATGTCCACCTGTCTTACCACTGGCTTGACAGGTGGTACAGGAGGTGCAAAACTCCTTAACCTTCTGGGACATGTTGGGCCAGTAGAAGTGGTTGACTAACCTCTCCCATGTCTTGGTTTGTCCCAAATGCCCAGCAAGGGGAATATCATGGGCTAAGGTCAGAATAAACTCTCTGAACCCCTGAGGCACCACCACTCTCCTAGTGGCACCAGGTTTTGGATCTCTTGCCTCAGTGTACAGGAGTCCATCTTCCCAATAGACCCTATGTGTTCCATTTTTCTTGCCATTGGACTCTTCAGCAGCTTGCTGCCTAAGGCCTTCAAGAGAGGGACAGGTTTCTTGTCCCATACACAACTCTTCCCTTGAGGGTCCCCCTGGGCCCAAGAGCTCAACCTGATAAGGTTCCAGCTCCATAGGCTCAGTTCCCTCAGAGGGCAGAACTTCTTCCTGAGAAGAGAGGTTCTCTTTTTCTTGTTGTATTGCAGCTGGTTTCCCAGCAAGGCTGGGCCTTTCTTCCAGACTCCAGCTCTACTTTTTCACCCTGTGCCTTGCACTGTGCCCTTGTCTTGACACACACCAGTTCAGGGATACCCAGCATGGCTGCATGGGTTTTCAGTTCTACCTCAGCCCATGCTGAGGACTCCAGGTCATTTCCAAGCAAACAGTCTACTGGGATATTTGAGGAGACCACCACCTGTTTCAGGCCATTGACCCCTCCCCACTCTAAAGTTACCATTGCCATGGGATGTACTTTAGTTTGATTGTCAGCATTGGTGACTGGATAGGTTTGTCCAGTCAGGTATTGGCCAGGGGAAACCAGTTTCTCAGTCACCATAGTGACACTGGCACCTGTATCCCTCAGGCCCTCTACACTTGTCCCATTAATTAAGAGCTGCTGCCTGTATTTTTGCATGTTAGGGGGCCAGGCAGCCAGTGTGGCTAAATCCACCCCACCCTCAGAGACCAATGTAGCTTCAGTGTGACACCTGATTTGCTCTGGGCACACTGTTGATCCCACTTGGAGACTGGCCATTCCAGTTTTAGCTGGAGTGGAGTTAGAAGTGGTATCTTTCTTGGGACAGGCCTTGTCTCCAGTTTGGTGTCCAGACTGACTACAGCTACGACACCAGGCCTTTTTGGGATCAAAGTTTTTACCCTTGTACCCAGGATTGTTTTGTGAAGAGGCTCTGGGCCCACCCTCCTGTGCAGGTTTTTGGGGGCCTGTAGAAGACTCTTTACTATTTTTGTTTTTGGCTGTCTCACCACCTTTCCCCTGGGGAGGTTTTGTGACCCCTTTCTTTTGGTCACCCCCTGTGGAAGTTTTGGACACCCTAGTCTTGACCCAATGGTCCGCCTTCTTTCCCAATTCTTGGGGAGAAATTGGTCCTAGGTCTACCAGATGCTGATGCAGTTTATCATTGAAACAATTACTTAATAGGTGTTCTTTCACAAATAAATTGTACAGCCCATCATAATTACTTACACCACTGCCTTGAATCCAACCATCTAGTGTTTTTACTGAGTAGTCTACAAAGTCAACCTAGGTCTGGCTCGAGGATTTTTGAGCCCCCCTGAATCTAATCCTATACTCAGTGGAGAATCCAAAGCCCTCAATCAGGGTACCCTTCATGAGGTCATAAGATTCTGCATCTTTTCCAGAGAGTGTGAGGAATCTATCCCTACACTTTCCTGTGAACATTTCCCAAAGGAGAGCACCCCAGTGAGATTTGTTCACTTTTCTGGTTACACAAGCCCTCTCAAAAGCTGTGAACCATTTGGTGATGTCATCACCATCTACATATTTAGTTACAATCCCTTTAGGGATTTGCAACATGTCAGGAGAATCTCTGACCCTATTTATGTTGCTGCAACCATTGATGGGTCCTAGGCCCATCTCTTGTCTTTCCCTTTCTATGGCTAGGATCTGTCTTTCCAAAGCCAATCTTTTGGCCATCCTGGCTAACTGGATGTCCTCTTCACTGGAGTTATCCTCAGTGATTTCAGAGAGGTTGGTCCCTCCTATGAGGGAGCCAGCATCTCTGACTATTATGCTTGGAGTCAGGGCTTGAGAGGCCCTGTCTTCCCTAGATAGGACTGGTAGGGGGGAATCACCCTCCAAGTCACTATCATCATCCTCTGTGTTGCCATCCTCAGAGGGGTTGGCCTTTTCAAACTCTGCCAACAGCTCCTGGAGCTGTAGTTTGGAAGGTCTGGGGCCCATTACTATTTTCTTTATTTTACAGAGTGACCTTAGCTCCCTCATCTTAAGATGGAGGTAAGGTGTGGTGTCGAGTTCCACCACATTCATCTCTGCACTAGACATTATGCTTCTAAAAGTTGGAATACTTTTTAAGAATCTAAAAACTAGTTCTAGAATCTAATTCAAACTTTTACCAAACTTTTAAACTCTAAAAGAAATGCTAACAGGGACTAACACAAGGCCCTAGCAGGACTTTAAAGAATTTAGAAAAATTTCAAATTGCAAAAAATCAATTTCTAATGACAATTTTTGGAATTTGTCGTGTGATCAGGTATTGGATGAGTAGTCCAGCAAATGCAAAGTCTTGTACCCCACCGCTGATCCACCAATGTAGGAAGTTGGCTCTGTATGTGCTATTTCAAAGTAAGGAATAGCATGCACAGAGTCCAAGGGTTCCCCTTAGAGGTAAGATAGTGGCAAAAAGAGATAATACTAATGCTCTATTTTGTGGGAGTGTGGTCGAGCAGTAGGCTTATCAAAGGAGTAGTGTTAAGCATTTGTTGTACATACACACAGGCAATAAATGAGGAACACACACTCAGAGACAAATCCAGGCCAATAGGTTTTGTTATAGAAAAATATATTTTCTTAGTTTATTTTAAGAACCACAGGTTCACATTCTACATGTAATATCTCATTTGAAAGGTATTGCAGGTAAGTACTTTAGGAACTTTGGATAATCACAGTAGCATATATACTTTTTACATAAAACACAATAAGCTGTTTTAAAAGTGGACACAGTGCAATTTTCACAGTTCCTGGGGGAGGTAAAGTAATGTTAGTTTTTGCAGGTAAGTAAACCACCTACGAGGTTAAGATTGGGGTCCAAGGTAGCCCACCGTTGGGGGTTCAGAGCAACCCCAAAGTCACCACACCAGCAGCTCAGGGCCGGTCCGGTGCAGAGTTCAAAGTGGTGCCCAAAACGCATAGGCTTCAATGGAGAGAAGGGGGTGCCCCGGTTCCGGTCTGCCAGCAGGTAAGTACCCGCGTCTTCGGAGGGTAGACCAGGGGAATTTTGTAGGGCACCGGGGGGGACACAAGTCCACACAGAAAGTACACCCTCAGCAGCGCGGGGGCGGCCGGGTGCAGTGTGCAAACAAGCGTCGGGTTCGCAATGTAAATCAATGGGAGACCAAGGGGTCTCTTCAGCGGTGCAGGCAGGCAAGGGGGGGGCTCCTCGGGGTAGCCACCACCTGGGCAAGGGAGAGGGCCTCCTGGGGGTCACTCCTGCACTGAAGTTCCGATCCTTCAGGTGCTGGGGGCTGCGGGTGCAGGGTCTTTTCCAGCCGTCGGGATTTTAGAGTTAGGCAGTCGCGGTCAGGGGGAGCCTCAGGATTCCATCTGCAGGCGTCGCTGTAGGGGCTCAGGGGGGACAACTTTGGTTACTCACAGTCTTGGAGTCGCCGGAGGGTCCTCCCTGAGGTGTTGTTTCTCCACCAGTCGAGTCTGGGTCGCCGGGTGCAGTGTTGCAAGTCTCACGCTTCTTGCGGGGATTGCAGGGGTCTTTAAATCTGCTCCTCTGAAACAAAGTTGCAGTCTTTTTGGAGCAGGACCGCTGTCCTCGGGAGTTTCTTGTTCCTCGTGAAGCAGGGCAGTCCTCTGAGGATTCAGAGGTCGCTGGTCCTGGAGAAAGTGTCGCTGGAGCAGGTTTCTTTAGAAGGCAGGAGACAGGCCGGTAGGACTGGGGCCAAAGCAGTTGGTGTCTTCTTTCTTCTTCTGCAGGGGTTTTCAGCTCAGCAGTCTTCTTCTTCGGTAAGTTGCAGGAATCTAAATTCTTAGGTTCAGGGGAGCACTTAAATACAAAATTTAAGGGCGTGTTTAGGTCTGGGGGGTTAGTAGCCAATGGCTACTAGCCCTGAGGGTGGGTACACCCTCTTTGTGCCTCCTCACAAGGTGAGGGGGTCACATCCCTAATCCTATTGGGGGAATCCTCCATCTGCAAGATGGAGGATTTCTAAAAGTTAGTCACTTCAGCTCAGGACACCTTAGGGGCTGCCCTGACTGGCCAGTGACTCCTCCTTGTTGTTCTCATTATTTCCTCCGGCCTTGCCGCCAAAAGTGGGGGCCGTGGCCGGAGAGGGCGGGCAACTCCACTAGCTGGAGTGTCCTGCGGTGCTGGAACAAAGGGGTGAGCCTTTGAGGCTCACCGCCAGGTGTTACAGCTCCTGCCTGGGGGAGGTGTTAGCATCTCCACCCAGTGCAGGCTTTGTTACTGGCCTCAGAGTGACAAAGGCACTCTCCCCATGGGGCCAGCAACATGTCTCGGTTGTGGCAGGCTGCTGGAACCAGTCAGCCTACACAGATAGTCGGTTAAGGTTTCAAGGGGCACCTCTAAGGTGCCCTCTAGGGTGTATTTTACAATAAAATGTACACTGGCATCAGTGTGCATTTATTGTGCTGAGAAGTTTGATACCAAACTTCCCAGTTTTCAGTGTAGCCATTATGGTGCTGTGGAGTCCGTGTTTGACAGACTCCCAGACCATATACTCTTATGGCTACCCTGCACTTACAATGTCTAAGGTTTGGCTTAGACACTGTAGGGGCACAGTGCTCATGCACTGGTGCCCTCACCCATGGTATAGTGCACCCTGCCTTAGGGCTGTAAGGCCTACTAGAGGGGTGACTTATCTATACTGCATAGGCAGTGTGAGGTTGGCATGGCACCCTGAGGGGAGTGCCATGTCGACTTACTTGTTTTGTTCTCACCAGCACACACAAGCTGGCAAGCAGTGTGTCTGTGCTGAGTGCGGGGTCCCCAGGGTGGCATACGATATGCTGCAGCCCTTAGAGACCTTCCCTGGCATCAGGGCCCTTGGTACCAGTTACAAGGGACTTACCTGGATGCCAGGGTGTGCCAATTGTGGAATCAAAAGTACAGGTTAGGGAAAGAACACCGGTGCTGGGGCCTGGTTAGCAGGCCTCAGCACACTTTCAATTCAAAACATAGCATCAGCAAAGGCAAAAAGTCAGGGGGTAATCATGCCAAGGAGGCATTTCCTTACAAGGTGGTAGTGTTGGTCTAGTAGAACGCATATTTCCACATTCCTGTCATGCCTGCCCATAGACGTCACCAGTGTACTACTCTTTCCCAATCTTTGACTGACTATTGAAGACTGGCTCACCCCAATCAGTCTTCTCCCACCTTGAGACTGCGGTGGACCTCCTACACTCACTGGGGTTCAATGTGCTGAAGTCGGACTCCTCAGACGCTCCTTTCATTGGAGCTGTTCTGAACACAGTGCAGTTTCAGGCTTATACTCCCGAACAGCGAGTCCAGGATTTTGGGTATGAAACCGATGTTTCAGTCTCTGTCCTGGGTTTTGGTGAGACTGACTCTGAAGCTGGTTGGCCTCATGGCCTCCTCCATCCTGCTTGTGACACGATCGCTGGCATATGTGGACGCTGCACTGGGGTCTGAAGTTCCAGTTGACACAGCATCAGGGGAGGATCTTCTGTCACAGTAGGAGGGGAGAATTCTCCACCCAAGCCTGCAAATGCTTTGGCTTTATGCATAGAGATTGAGGGGCAACAGTTGGAATCTTTCAATTTACCACCCAAAGCCTGCATTGTTTCCTTGGCTGCCAGGTGTCTCTTTCTGCCCCACATTCTTAGATCCTTCTGTTTATTCTTTCTCTTGCCCAACAGGGCTCTGTTCTGGGCACCTTAAAGGGATGTCTTTATGCCATCTCAGCCTTTCTGAGGTTGCCAGGTCTGCCATCCTATGTCCCCTGTTGTAAGTAGTTTTTTTTAAAAGTATCCAACATGTTTCCACTTTCACCCTTTATCATGCCTCAGTGGGACCTAAGTCTCGTACTCACATTTTTCATGTGAGCTCCTTTGAAGCCGCTGCATAACTGTCCTCTCAGGCTCCTTACCACCAAAATGACCTTCCTAGTGATGATTGTAGGAAGCTGACCTGGTTTGTGGTGGACATCTGTGGCGTTGGCACCTTATACCAGGTGCAGGCAACCCCTATTAGTGTACGGAGGCAGTGTCTAGGAAGCCAGGGCGCTCTCGAGGTAGCTGCGGGTGAGCAGCCAAGACGTATCTAAGAGACATGCAAAGCTTATGCAATACCACAGTAGTCACACAGCAACTTATCACACATGAAAGAACCACACTGTGTTGCAAAAATAAATATACTTTATTATAGTAACACAACACTAGAATGCATATAGGCAGTCCCCCCAACTCGAGGTAAGTGCACACTATATAGATACCCAATAGCAATCAGAAATTAGCATAGAAACAACAAGCATTGGCAAGAATTGTAGAAAATAGTGAGGACCCTAGGGGAGGGCCAAACCGTATTCTAACAGTGGTATGTGAATTCCCCCACCCAAGGATATGAAGTTGTTAGAGGGGGGAGCTGGGAGAACTAGGAACCCCAAGAGGCGAGTACCTGAGTGACCCCCAGTGACCATGAGAGCAGAGGTAAGTACCTGGTCTTCCCAAGGACTAACAAGAGGATTTGGAGAAAGGATTGTGCAAGAACAGGAGCAGACTAGAAGAAACCAAAGGTGGTTTCCGGTAGAAGAGTACCTGCAAAAGAAGGGGACAGAGTCCAGTCCCCACAGTGGAGTGTCAAGTGGTGGCAGGAGCTACTACCCACCCTTCTGTGGATGAAGATCCATGTTGATGGGGGAAGAATACCATCTGTGGAGCCGAGGAGTTGCAGAGGAGTCCTTGGAGCGGTGCAGATAGTGTCACACGTTGGTCGTTATGTCGCAGATGGTCAGTGGTGTAGGAAAACCACCAGAAGCCTTGGCAAATGGAAGAGGAGCAAAAGAAGAGTTGCAAGGCTGAAGAGGACCAGCAAGGTCCAGGGAGCTCGACCCTTGGAGGGGAGTCCGGGCCAACAGAAGCAGTCGAAGCCCCCACAAACAACCCACAGTAAGTCATAGTGAAGCAGAATCAGCACACCTTGATGGAGTCCCACACCGCTGGAGTAGCAGAGAGAAGACTGCTTGGCAGGCAGAAGTGCTGGGGACCTGGCTACTGGGGACCTGGCTACTGGGGACCTGGCTACTGGGGACCTGGCTACTGGGGACCTGGCTACTGGGGACCTGGCTACTGGGGACCTGGCTACTGGGGACCTGGCTACTGGGGACCTGGCTACTGGGGGCCTGGCTACTGGGGGCCTGGCTACTGGGAGCCTGAAGATCCCTTGGAGCAGGAGACAACATGCATTGGTAGCTGCAAGAGTCTCGGTGCACAGGGGTATTGTCCTGCAAGGAGAGACAAGGGCCCACTGTCTCCCAAGTTGGACAGCTGGCAGAGAGGACCAAGGGGACCACTCCAAACCACCACCTGTTATGCAGGATCCACGCGGTTCCAGAGGAGAGCAGATCCCCTCAGCAGGACATCATTGCTGTAGGTGCCTGCAGGTGCAGGGGAGTGACTCCTTCACTCGAAGGGTGATTCCTTCTTCCTTCTCATGCTGACTGAAGACTTGCTTCCCTCAGAGGATGCACACCCGGGGAAATGTTGCAGAAGCTGGAAGGAGCTGTGGAAACAATGTTGCAAGCGGAGTCTTCGTCGTGGATGCAGATTGACGGTTCCTGGAGGGTCCAGTCGCGGTTCCAGTGGCTAGAAGTCGAAGTAGAGGTTACAGAAGAGCCTGCTGGAATTTTGCAAACGAATCAGAGGACCCACCCAAGAGAGAGACCCTAAATAGCTCTGAAAGGGCGATTGGTCACCTAGCCAGGTGACCCCCTATCAGGAGGGTGCTCTGAAGTCCCCTGTCTGACCTGGCCACTCAGATGCTCCCAGAGGTCCTTGTCAACCTTGGATTCAAGATGGCAGAACCCAGGGACCCTCTGGAGGCACTCTGGCCACCAACCCTGGGGTGGTGATGGACAGGGGAGTGGTCATTCCCCTTTCCATTGTCCAGTTTCGTGCCAGAGCAGGAACTGGAGGTCCCTGAACCGGTGAAGACTGGTTTATGGACAGGGCACCAAATGTGCCCTTCAGAGCATACCAGTGGCTTGGGGAAGCTACCACTCCCAAGCCATGTAACACCTCTCCTGAGCTGTTCAAGCATCAGGAGGGCTGAAACCTGTCTAAGGGGTGGCAGTAGCTTGGGCTGCCCGGAAAACCCCAGAAGGCTGGTAGAAGCAATGCTCGGGGTCCTCTATGGATCCCCACAGTGCACAAAATCATACTTCTAAAACTGGCAACAGTATTGGGGTATGATTCAGATATGTTTATTACCAAACATGCCTAGGTTCGGAGTTATCATTATGTAGCTGGACATAGGAAGTGACCTATGTCCAGTACACGCATAACATGGCGTATATTTTACTCAACCACATTACCACAAAAGAGAGCATTAGTATTATGTACTTTAGCCTCTGCAAAGCCTCTGGGGATCACACTTGACTCTGTGCACACTATACCCTACTTTGTATAGTATATATAGAGCCAGCTTCAATAGTTTGCTCCATTGCAGAATCTTATGACCTCATGAAAAAAACTACCAAGGTCAGTAAGAGCTCATTCCACAAGAGCGATGGCAGCCTCTGTGGCTGTTTTTGCAGGATTTTCTTTCAAAGTAATTTTCAAGGCTGCTACATGATAACCTACACTTACTTTTGTCAAGCATTATTGCATTGATGTAGATATAAAAAAGGATGTAGCAGTGGCTTTTATCCAGAACCTTTTTAATTAAGGTAACCCTTCTTAATTAAGGTAAGCCTCAGATCTTGACTGAACTGGAAGAAGGACCAAGGAAGTACTGCACTGTGGAACCAACAAAGAGGCTGCACTAATGTGGACTGCACCTGATGGCTAGCAAAAGGAGAGGAACTGTGCCTGCTTTGTCCTGCTCGATGAGCCCAGTCAAGAGACTCCAAAGGCCAGCTGACTGGCCTTCTGTTCGCAGCACAGGGACACACAACAGCTGAAGAAGCCTGCTGGGACAAGTTGGTAGCCCAAAGTATTCTACCCGACGCACAAAGTTGCACATGAGTTTGCTTAGTCTGGGAGTGTTGTCGGAGTGCATCTGGGACCTCCAGAGGATGAGTTATCAGCAAAGGGAGGATTGGCCTGTGACCGGTATACTGGCCGACTGAACTTCTGCCACCTGATGGCTAGCAAAAGGAGAGGAACTGTGCCTGCTTTGTCCTGCTCGAAGAGCTGTAGTCTCCAGAGCCCAGTCAAGAGACTCCAAAGGCCAGCTGACTGGCCTTCTGTTCGCAGCACAGGGACACACAACAGCTGAAGAAGCCTGCTGGGACAAGTTGGTAGCCCAAAGTCTTCTACCCGACGCACAAAGTTGCACATGAGTTTGCTTAGTCTGGAAGTGTTGTCGGAGTGCATCTGGGACCTCCAGAGGATGAGTTATCAGCAAAGGGAGGATTGGCCTGTGACCGGTATACTGGCCGACTGAACTTCTGCCAGTCCTGAGAGGACTTCAAGGGACATTGAACCTGTGTGAACCGAGGTGCAGTTGGAGCAAGACCCCTTTCGCCGCATCACATCCATAGTATTTCTGAGCATTTTCAGCATCCTTCATTTCTTGCACTAGGACCACTTCCATAGGACAAAGGCCAAAAGTGCTTGGAACTGACTGAAGACTACTTCATCTGCTGAGGTAACTTTTTCTGACAACCTTGCTGGTCTCCCTGACTGTCTGCCTACTTGTGTTAGTCACCTAAAGTGACTCCAAGTGATTGCATTACAACTTAGTTGAAGGTTTCTAATTGTCAAATTAGTTTAATTGCCAGTGCTTGTTTGCAGTTGAGTGAAATACTTGATTTACTATACCTTGTAAATTCTATATCTCTGGAACTCTCAGGCGGATCTTTTTCATTGTATTGTCTAGAAATAAATAAAAATGCAGTCTATTTTGATGAATTGGTGGTGGATTTCTTTGGAGTCTTGTTGATTTCTTCTTCATTTGGAACAATGCTCTAAACTTGTTCCTATGTGTAAGCCTTTTTGCTCAGAGCCACAACTACCTGGCGTTGAGCTGAATGTAGGAAAGTTACTCTTTTTGGTATGGTTACCCCCACATTTTACCTGTTTATCAGTGTGTTTATACTGTTTTCACTGAGATCCTGCTAACCAGGACCCTAGTGTTTGTACACTCTCCTCTAAATGTGGTTGCTTTGGTTCCCTTTACACCCCACAATTGGCATGGTGGCGTACCCCTTTAAGTCCCTAGTATATGGTACTTAGGTATCCAGGGCATTGGTACACCAGGAGTCCCCCATGGGCTGCAGCATCTATTATGCCACCCATGGGAGCCAATGCAAACTGTCTGCAGGCCTGCCATTGCAGCCTGCTTGAGAAGGTGCACGCACGTTTTCACTGCTGGTCTCTGTAACAAATGCTTAACACTACCCTCTGATAAGCCTAACTGCTCAACCACACTACCACAAATAGAGCATTAGTATTATCTATTATTGCCTCTGTCAAGCTTCTTGGGGAACCCCTGGACTCTGTGCACACTATATCTTATTTTGATATAGTATATACAGAGCCAGCTTCCTACAGTTGGGTAGTGTCTCCTGTCCCACTGGACACTCCTGCACGGCCCGGACTCTCCTATTTTCCTGCAGGTCCTCTTCTTCCAGAATCCACCGTTGGGTTCCACTGGTCTGGTCCTGGTCTTGCAGTCTCCCTTTTCCAAGTCCCCTTGTTAGTCTTTGAGAAGACCTGGTAACTTATCTCTGCTCTCCTGGTCGCTGGGGTTCACCTATCTCCCAGCTGCCTTCTAACTATTTCACATCCTTGGATGGGGACTTTAACTTCACATTCCATTATTTTAGTATATGGTTTCCCCCCCCCCCCCCCCCCCCCCCCTCGCCCAATACGTCCCTAGCTATTTTCTGCTTTTTCTTGGCAATGCTTGTTGTTTTTCTATGCTAATTCCTAATACTTACTGTGTATTTATAGTGTGTACTAACCACCAGTTGGGGGACTGCCTATAAGTAATCTAGTTCAGTGTTACTGTAATAAAGTACCTTTTGATTTTGCAACGCTGTGTGGGTCCTTTCATGTCTGATAAGTTACTTTGTGACTGCTGTGATATTGCAAGTGCTTTAGATACATCTTGGCTGCTCACCACAGCTGCCACTAGAGTTACCTGGCTTCCTAGACACTGTCTGACTAACTAATAGGGGATGCCTGGACCTGGTATGAGGTGCAAACACCGCACACCAGGCCATGTTTCTACACTGAAGATTTGACAAACAAAACTTAAGGGTCCTATAGGGATTGGTAAGTGTATTACATGTTGAGGTCACGTAACCACACTATATAATACAACCCATTTCCTCACAAGTGCCTATCTACTGTGCATAGTAGTTTGTACAGTTCTTGTGTTGGGCATATAATTTGGCCATTGAGAGATTTAAAAAGTCATGGAAAAGTACTAAGTGTCCCCATGAACGCAATTTATGATGTAGAAGTGCATTAGAAATAATGGTATCTTACTGATACTTATTTTGCGTTCAGTCTCTTTTATTTTCCTTTGCTCATGCCATCATTTACATGTCTTCTAATTAAATCTTGTTGTGATTGTTTCTTTTGAGTTCTTGAATTGTACTAATCTGTCGTTTTGCCTTCTAAATTTCAGGCACCAACCCTTATTTGACGTTTCACTGTGTTAGTCAGGGGACTATTCTGTTAGACCTTGCACCCGATGATAAGGAGCACCAGTCAGTGGAGGAGGAGGTAAAAAGATTGTTGCTGTTAATGGGTTCCTTTCAGTTAGTAATGAAAAATATTGAGTTTGAAATTCACCATTTTGATTCTGTATTCTCTTAAATTGAACTACCTGCAGATAGTCCCTCTCCTTTTTTCATTATTTTGACTGCCAGTCTGTACCCATCCTCCAGTAATACAGTGAGCTTGGGGCAAATATAATTTGTCGCAAACCTTTCTTCCACTTAAAGTAATAGGTGAAATTCACAGGGTCCCTTAATATTGCCTTCAACCAGGAGCATGTTAATTAAGGCACCATTTGTAACAAACATTTCCATATTGTTCAGTGCCGTGCATTCCATGGTGATCACAGCATCCCATAAAACTACCATGGAATGTATATATCTTTCAACAATCTCTAAGCCACGCAAAGGGTGCTCCTCTAGAATAAGGTTGTCAGAACCCTGTTCCTCACACAGCAGAGGTAGGTTGCTGTTCCCAAAACGGGTTTGGCTTTGGGAGTTCTGTCTCCTGCCTAAAGCTCCTGTGAGGGTGCAGTGCCCTGCAATCCTCCGGGGAACAGTCGGGCTCAGTTGGTGGCCTAGACCTGCTGGTCAAGGCAGTAATTCTTTTGTCCAGGCCACGACCTGAACATTTGGCCACAGTGATAACAGCAGCCCTCTTTGGCATATAAGGTTGCTGTTTTGATCACTATCAGGCACAGACTCTTTGGAGCAGTTGCTGTAAACACGACAGACGCTACTGCCATATTAAGTTCACCAGTGGCCCATTCTGGCAGACAAGCTTCCACAGTTCCCTCCCCAGAGTCAGCTACAGCTTCCTCCCTTTTACCCAGTATCATAAACTAGTCCCTAACAAAATGTGCAAGGACCTCTTTCCCTACTCCTGAGAGTCCTCTACTCTTTCCCTACATAAATCCTTCGTCTGATCTATGAACATGCTGCTGAAGTCAATTTCCAAGCATATGTTCTCCATTGCTTATGTGGTTCACCATTTTGCATAAAAGTCATCTTTGACTTCTAAACATAAGGTGCCCCACTGTCTGCTGCCATGTCCGAGCCCCTTTGAGGGCCACAGGGCATGCATGAGCTACTGGGCCTAACAGTGGTGGTTGAGGCCTTTTACTTCTGATGTCACCGGGCCCAACCTACTATGGAGCCCGCTCAAATGGGCCAAGCACGCCTGCTGCACTTGAGTCTCAGTGCTAGCTCTGGTCGGGCAGTCAAGGCACCCTCGGGGATTGATATAGATAGAGGTCAGTTAACAAGACTAATAACTCAAAGTTCAGACAGTACAAACAATAAATCACTGTTAAGCCAAATGCTTGCTTTTTAAGAAAAAGTTATATTTTATTTCTAACTCTACACTTGAAAAAGAATACAACATTCAGCAGCAACAACACAATCCCCTTTGAGGTTGGGGTTCTATTAGTTCTCAGGCAAATCCCTGCCCCACCCTATTTCGTGTTCTGTGTTCAGGGTTATTTCCGATTCACTGGTGGCCACATCCGAGAATGTACGCTCTTAGGCTGTACCCTAGAGTTCCCTTTAAACTCTTTAGGATTTCAGTCAAAAGTGTCTATGGTCCCGCAATACATTCAGCAGCGAATCCCTGGGGTCCCAAAGGCCCAGTTTCAGTCTTAAGTGTTCTGACAGTGTGGAAGTGTTCTGCACTGCCTTGAGTTCCCACTACTCAGCCGCTCCCAAACCTGGATCCTGGAGAGACAAGTCAGGCCGCTACTGAAGGATGCGGCAGCACCCTATGGTGCAGGCCATTTCTGTCAAGCAGCACTGGCGGTCAGTTTCCAGTGATCAGAACTGATTCTGCTCTGTGGACACAAAATGTAAGTTGCTCTTCCCCTCGGTCACTGCTCTCGAGCGAAACTGGACAGCAGCTGTAATATTTCACCGGCTGTGCATCCTCTGGGGTCCTCAAGACTTACGCAGCACCAAGAAGGAATCTCCCATGGTGTGAGGAGACACGCTCCTGCATCTGCAGGCACATACAGCAACGATGTCTGGCTGCATGGATCTGCTCTCCTCTGTAACCGCATGGATCCTGCATCACAGGTGGTGGTTTGGAGTGGTCCTCTGCCAGCTGTCCAACTCAGGAGATGGTGAGCCCCTGCCTGTCCTTGCGGGATAGTACCCCTGTGCACCGCAACTGTTGCAGCTACCAAGGCTTGTTGTCTCCTGCTCCAAAGGAATCTTCAAGCTCCGAATAGCCCCAGTACCTCCTTCCACAGAGAATGCGCATTGTCAGCAGTTTTGTGTGTTGGAGTTTCCCAGGCAGCACTCGCTTGGTGATTCTTTTAATCTCAAGTAGAGCATGGGCCTCCTGTATGCCTTTCCGCCCATACCACTTCTGCCAAGAGTTCTCAAGAAGGTCAAGAACGACCAAGCCAAAGTAATCCTTGTGGCTCTGGACTGGGCAGGAAGAGTCTGGTATACCGAGCTATTGAGCACGGCCATTGATCCTCCGATCAGACTGCCCTTTTGGGGCGATCTTCTGTCACGGCAGCAGGCAAAGGTTCTCCACCCAAACCTGTTCAGTCTCCGCCTTCTTTTGTGGAGATTGAACAGCGGCATTTGACATCTTTTGACCTTCCGCCTGAAGTATGAGATGTTATCTTGGCAGACAGGCGTTCCTCCACCAAAACGGTATACACCTGTTAAATTTGTGCCATGGTGCACATGCAAGTCTGTTGACCACCCTCTCTGTCCCTCTTTCCGAGATCCTCTTGTTTATACTTTCTTTGGTCCAGCAGCGCTCTGCTTTGGGCACCTTCAAAGGTTATTTGTCTGCTATCTCTGCATTTCTGATATTACCTGACCAATTATCTTTAAGTTCCTATATTTAGTAGATTCCTTAAGGGTCTTACCCATATGTTTCCTCCATCACCATTCATCATGGCCCAATGAGATTTGAATATGGTTCTGACATTTTTCATGTGTGCTGCTTTAGAGCTGCTTCACAATTGTCCTCTCCCGTTTCTAACATTAAAAACAGCCTTCCTTGTGGCCATTACATCTGCCTACAGTGTGAGCAAGCTGCAAAGCATTGTCACCTATGAAACCTACCTTTCCATCTATCCTGACAAAGTGGTGCTTTGAACCAGGGCTTTGTTTTTGACAATGTTGTCACGCGCTTTCATGTAGGCCAATCCATCACATTGCCTTTTAACGCACTCAAACATCCTTCTAAGGAAGAGGAGAGACTCCACCACCCTGACCCAAAAAGAACGTTTAAGTTCTACCTTGATCGTACCAAAGAATTACAGGTGGATGATGAACTCTGTTGAGTATGTGGACGCAAAGAAAGGATGTGTAGTGCAGAAGTGCACCATTGCCAGATGGGCCGTTCTTTGCATTAAAATGTGCTGCGCTTCGACTAAAAAGCAACCCCAAAAGGGTTTGCAAGCTCACTCTACCAGTGCAACTGCTGTAACCACTCAACATGCGTAGTTCCAGTCCTGGACATCTGTCAGGCAGCAATGTGGGCATCCTTGGCACACGTTCACCAAACACTGCTGCCTGGACAGTCAGGTCCAAAGTGACGGGTACTTTGCCCATTCGGTTCTGCAGGACATCATAGCAGACCCTCCTCCAGGGATGATATTGCTTGGGTATCTATTCTAAGGTAAGGAATCTGCAAGTAGAAATCTCTAAGATGAACAAGTTACTTACCTTTGGTAACTCCTTATCTGGTAGAGACATACTCTAGTTGCAGATTCCTTACCAACCCACCTCCCCTCCCCCCCACTCTGCGAACTGATTTCTTGGGACAGGGACTCCCCTTTTAGGGCCCTAGTTTTTGACGCACCTTGGTCAGTGTTATTCATGGCTCCACGCTTCTGGCGTGGAAAGTCATGAATGAAAAGAAGCTGACGTCAGCGTGATGCCTATAAAGGTCCCATGACATCATATCCGGCAACCATGAAGCAGGCGATTGACACGGAGCCAGCCAACACCACCTGACGGCGTGCAGGGGTACTGCTCGAGGAAAAAGCTCCAGATCCAGACTGACACCTGGGAGAAATTCTAAGGTAAGTAATCTCCAACTAGAATACCTCTTTACCAGATACAGCGTTACCGAAGGTAAGTAACTTGTTCAATACGTTTATGCATACTATAACATATATCTATACATGTTTCATACATACTATATTTTGGTACAGTATGAAGTGCTTTATTTTGGCATGTGTTCCACAAACGTTTTTCCAAATTAATTTCGGTATAAGTCCTTAGGATAGGCAGGATGAGAACCGTGTCTTAACTTGGTGTTGGAGTTCGTGTTCAATTTTGCCTTTGCCTCCTTCATAGAAAACCTTCAATTGGATAATTCTATTAACTTTAACCTGCAGCCCTAAAATACTGTATTATTGCTTAGTCATCCAGTTTTTTTTTTTGTTTTTTTTTAAATTATTTTTTTGTTTTTTCTTTGCAGATGCAGAACTCAATCCGAGAACATAGAGATGGTGGTAATGCAGGTGGGGTCTTCAACAGATATAATGTCCTCAGGGTAAGCCTTAAACGTCTGTTAGCCAAAACATAATAATCATAGTCAGAATATGTTTCAAGTAAGTTGTACCATCTTTAGTTGAATATATTATAGTGTTCAGACATTTGTTATTGCTGCATCTTCTGATGGGCTGCACATCCTAGAAATGTGCCAAGGATGAATCTTCTGGTGGACTCCACGTCATAGATATGTCCTGAGGAGTGAGATTAGATCCAGAACAAATTTAAAATATCAGAATTAGTAGTTGTCGAGACGGGCCACTCACCTGAAAAGCAGGATGTCTGCAGGGGCGATGGTATTTCCCCCCACCCGACCTCGTGGAACACCTCTCAGCACTTCCTGGTAGTCACAGAAACCCTGGCAGCTGCCCCAAAAGGGAAGGAGGAGTGGAAGAGAAAGAGACAAAACACTGCCACGTCTTGCCAGTCCAGCGAGGCACCCTGTATCTTTGGGGGGCGCGGGGGCAGGTCGTTGTTGACAGAGTGTTAGTAGAGTTAATGCACTCAACTTCCTTGAAACTGAATCTCTCTTTCTGATATGGGCACGGGAGCAGTAGGAGAACACCGGGATGCTCCAGCACTTTTCTTGGATAATAATAACTGTTGGCACAATTACTAACTTTGCATTACCAAAAACCCAAACTGAGTACCATAACAATAAGTACTGTGACACTAGGGCTGGCTTCACAGTGGTTCACTGTTGCACACTACAATTAGAACTATGGTTGCACTTAGCATGCACAAGAAAGACAAACAAGGGCATTAATTATATCACATATAACTTTCCTGCATAGGGTTAAACTAAAAGGAACAAAAACAATCCAAGAAATACAAATGTCCACTCTGAGTTTAAACCGGGTGGCACAATTTGGTTTGGTTTCACTGTGTGTGAAAACCCCTTCTAAAGCAAATTCCTCAAACCTGAAACACAGACATGAATGACAGTTTAAATCCAAAAGTTATGCTTTTCGAGAAAGAAAAGTCACGTAAATGCTCTTTTAAAATTGCAGTCACTTTTTGTAGTACTTGAGCTCAAGCAGATTTCCTGAAGCACATTTAGGCAAGTAACTACAGTAATAATGTAGAATGTTCAGAAATGCATTTGTCTCTTCAAGATAGGCACTCTGCCAAAATACTAGGTCTGAAATACACCAGCTGTTTTAGGAAAGCGCGGCGCTCAAAGAACAAACTTCCTGGAGAATACTAGTCACTTAGATGCAGTCTTTTCCGGAGTGCTGGAGGAATGCCTGGTGTCAGCTGGTACTGGAATGAAGAAAATAATTGCCTCAAAAGTCCTGAATACGAGGATGACAGCAGGGGCTTGACTGCCAAATCAGATGCAGAGATCAGGAAGCAAAACAAAGCCAAGCAGGGAGGCATGCTTCACTCTATTCATAGCCAACGAGGAAAGCAGTTGAGTTTCCACATATGGATGAGTCACCAAACCCAATTAGAAGCACATGTCTACACCACACTGAATTAGAAGCACATGTCTACACCTGCTCACATTAGCAAACAAGCATTGGTAAAACAAGCATTGCTAAAAACCAATTGTGTAACACAGCACATTATGTTTACTTAGAAACATGAAGGTTTAACCAAGAACAGAGATATGAATTAATCCTAATCCCAGGGGATGATGACAGATAACGCAGGAGGCCCCTTGGGGATTCCTGACAGTCCTCCTCACCAAGGACCCTCTCAAAGGGCAGGGCTTGAAAGGGTGCAGGAGATGGAATTTTTTTGTAAGACTAGGAGCATGAACTGTGGATGCGGGTTCCCAGGAATTGTATTCAAGCCCATAGCCTTTCCAAGCCAGTAAATAGTGTAGAACACCACAGACGCACCTGGAGTCAAGAATTTTGGCCACTTCAAATTCCCATTGCCCGTTTACTTTTACCGGGGGAGGTGGTGGGGCATCGCGGGTATCAGGGGAATAGGGACAGAATAACGACACATGAAACACGGGGTGTACCTTGAAATCATCTGGCAATGTCAGTTTTACTACCACAGGATTGATGATTTTGGCAGTAGGAAAGGGGCCTAGAAATCAGGGGGTAATTTTCTGGATCCTGCAAGATGGAGATTTTTTGATGAGAGCCGCACCTGATCTCCTATTTGATAAGAGGGCACAGGTCTCCTTCTTTTGTCTGCTTGTTTTTTTTACTTGAGCTTGGTAGAGTTGTAAATGGTGTTGTACTTGTTTTTGAATCTCCTGTAACTCTTTATGGTGTTTCTGTACTAATGGGACTTTTGTGGATGTTGGGGACCCAGTTATAGGTAGCATTCTTGGGTGCAGACCAAACAAACAGTAAAATGGGGATGCTCCTGTAGCAATGTGGACACTGTTTTTGTATACAGATTCAACAAGAGCCTTATCCCACTCAGTAGACCATGTGTCAATGTAACATCTCAGGATTTGCTCCAGTGATTGGTTGGCACGTTCCGTCTCCGCATCCGTTTGTGGATGATATGCAGAGGAGAAGCAGACGTCCATACTGACAGAGGAACAGAAGCTACTCCAAAACTGTGATATAAATTGGGGGCCACGATCGGAATCAATTGTGGTGGGCAACCCATGAAGCCATACAGTGTGTTGGACAAACAAATCAAAGAGCTTGGATGCCGTAGGGGGGCATTTTAATGGAACAAAATGAGACATTTTAGTTAGGTAATCTACAACCACCCATATGACAGTGTGTCCATTGGAAGCTGGGCGATCAGAAATAAAATCCATACTTATGGTATGCCATGGGGCCACCGGAATTGGCATGGGAAGTAACAATACTGTGACTGGAGTATGTGGGGTTTTAGCCTGAACATAGGTGGAACAAGTCTGGGCATAGCTTCTGACATCCTGCACAAGTGTGGGCCACCAAAACCATCTTTGACAGAGATCTAACATCTGTTTCTCACCCGGGTGACCTGCGAGGACATAATCATGTCCCCAATGTAACACTATATCCCGTAATTCTTTGGTAGGGACGTACAACTGATCAGCATGGTATAGTAAAACCTCTTTTTCATACACATCAGTTGAACAGGGATCCTTGTGTTAGGCTACCATATTTTCTCAAGGAACTCTTGGGAAGTGCACACAGCCACAATTTTTTCTTGGGGTATAATGCTTCTGACCTGTTCTAGGCAACATCAGAGGAGAAACCCATCCTAGAAAACATGTCTGCCTTTTGTTGTGTAGTACCGGGCCTATAAGTGATTACAAAGTCAAACTCGTTAAAGAATAGAAGCCAGCGTAATTGACGAGGTGTCAGGGCCTTGGTCGCTTGAAAAAACTGTAAATTACGGTGATCTGTGTAAATAGCTACGGTGTGTCTAGCTCCTAGTAGGTGGTGACACCATTCCTGGAAAGCAAGCTTGATGGCCAGAAGTTCCCACTCCGCCACTGTGTAATTTTGGTCTGCGGGTGGCAATTTCTTTGAGAAGTAAGCTACTGGATGGAAATGCCCAGACTCAGGATCTCGTTGGGACAAGACACCACCCACTGCCATTTGGGAAGCGTCTGCTTCCACGAAAAATGGCTGAGCCGGGTCGGGATGATGGGGAATAGGTGCTTCAGTGAATGTGTTTTTAAGATGTTGGAAGGCTTTCTCAGCTTCTGCATCCCAGAGGACCATAACCCCTTTCATAGAAGACGAGTTATGGGAGATACCACAGTAGAAAAGTGGGGTATAAATCTCTGATAAACATTTGCAAAGCCCAAAAACTGTTGCACTTCCTTGATGGATCTTGGGGCTACCCAATCCAGGATGGGCTGTACCTTGGACCTATCCATGGAAATTCCATCGGGAGTGATCATATATCCCAGGAATTCTACAGTTGTACCGTGAAAAACATATTTGTTCGATGGCATATGTTGCTGCAGATACACATGTTTCGCACAGTCCGCTGCCTGGTGTTGGGCTCGGAGTATTACAAGTTGTTTTCATCGAAGAAGTCTTTTTTGGTCACGGGACCGAAGGACTCCTCCCTCTTCGGCTCCATTGCGCATGGGCGTCGACTCCATCTTAGATTGTTTTTTTCCGCTGTCGGGTTCGGACGTATTCCTTTTCGCTCCGTGTTTCGGTTCGGAAAGTTAGTCAGAATCTCGGAAGAAAGCGTCGGTATTGTTCCGTTCGGTATCGGGATAGTTAGGTACATCGACACCGATCATCGGAAGACTTTGGGGTAGCTTCGATTCCCCCATCGGGGCCTGGTCGGCCCGACCGCGTGCGACATCGAAGCCGATGGAACGGACCCCGTTTCGTTTCTGCCCAAAATGTCACAGTAAGTATCCTTATACAGATCAGCACTTGGTCTGTAACTTGTGCTTGTCCCCTGAGCACAAGGAGGATACCTGTGAGGCCTGTCGAGCCTTCCGGTCCAGAAAAACACTCCGGGACCGAAGAGCCAGGCGTCTACAAATGGCGTCCACGCCAACAAAACAACGTTTCGACGACGAAGAGGAAACATTCTCGGTTCCGGAATCAGAATCCGGAGACTCCGACGTCGAACAACAGCAACAAACAGTGAGTAAGACGTCGAAAATTAAAACCATCGAGAAGACAAAAGCCCAGGGGACGCCACTGCCAACAGGCCATGGCTCGACCCATAAAACCGGCGACCCGTCGAAGGCGCCGAAAAAGGGCACGCCCATAGCGAAGACACCCGACTCCGGTCGAGGGACCGCCATGGAGCAACCTCGGAGCCGAGATAGCGGCTCCGAGAGGCAAAAACAAGATGCCGGCACCGAAAAACATCGGCACCGAGACACACTGCCGAAAGCCACAAAAATTCTGTCGGTGCCAAAGCCGAAAAAAAGATTCTCTCTCGGCGCCGAAAAGTTCCACACCTTCATCCTACACAGAGGAACAAGGAATAAGTGGCCAGATGCACAGATTTGGACAAGAGCTCCAAAGTGTAGAATCAGACTACACACAAAAGAGACTGTACATCCAGCAAGACACAGGGAAGATATCAACCCTTCCCCCAATAATGAGGAAAAGAAGGATCGGACTTCTCAAGGATGACGCACAACCACAAGCCAAAGTGGTTAAAAAAGTCACGCCTCCGCCCTCTCCACCACAACAGGCATCGCCGGCACAAACACCGCCACAAATGCACTCACCAGCGCAAACTACCATAATTCAAGATAATCAGGATCAAGACGCTTGGGACCTATATGACACCCCAGTGCCGGACAATGATCCCGATTCATACCCCACAAAGCCGTCACCGCCAGAGGACAGTACCTCATACTCGCAACTGGTGGCTAGGGCTGCAGAATTCCACAATGTCCAACTGCATTCCGATCCTATAGAGGATGATTTTTTATTTAACACCCTCTCGGCTACACATAGCCAATATCAATGTCTCCCAATGCTACCAGGGATGTTACGGCACGCAAAACAAATTTTTGAAGAGCCCGTAAAATCAAGAGCCATCACCCCAAGGGTGGATAAGAAATACAAACCACCACCCACAGACCCAGTGTTTATTACTTCGCAGTTACCACCTGACTCCGTAGTAGTAGGGGCAGCTCGCAAGAGAGCAAATTCCCATACATCTGGCGACGCCCCACCTCCGGACAAAGAAAGCAGAAAATTTGATGCGCCAGGAAAAAGAGTAGCATCACAGGCAGCCAACCAGTGGCGCATTGCGAATTCTCAAGCGCTGCTGGCCAGATATGACCGCGCACACTGGGATGAGATGCAACTTCTCGTAGACCATCTTCCCCAGGAATACCAAAAAAGGGCGCAGCAAATAGTTGAAGAGGGACAAACGATCTCAAACAATCAAATCCGCTCTTCACTGGACGCAGCCGATACTGCAGCGAGAACAGTCAACACTGCTGTCACCATAAGGAGACACGCTTGGCTCCGCACTTCAGGCTTCAAACCTGAAATCCAGCAGGCTGTCCTTAATATGCCCTTCAACAAGAAACAACTCTTTGGCCCTGAAGTGGACACAGCCATTGAAAAACTTAAAAAGGACACAGACACGGCCAAAGCCATGGGCGCACTCTACTCCCCGCAGAGCAGAGGCTCTTTTAGAAAAACTCCATTTAGAGGGGGGTTTCGTGGCCAACCCACAGACACCACCAGCCAACAAACAAGAACCACACCATATCAGGGTTCATTCCAAAGGGGAGGTTTCAGGGGATATAGAGGGGGTCAATTCCCAAGGAGTAGGGGAAGATTCTAGACTCCAAAAACACCTCCACCTAAACAGTGACTTTCAAGTCACACAACCCCTTCACTCAACACCAGTGGGGGGAAGACTAAGCCAATTCTACCAATCTTGGCAGCAGATTACAACAGACAATTGGGTATTAGCAATAATCCAACATGGCTATTGCATAGAATTCCACAAATTCCCACCAAACATCCCTCCAAAAACACGCAAAATGTCACCACAACATTTAGAACTTTTAGGACTAGAAGTTCAAGCACTACTGCAAAAGGATGCAATAGAGTTAGTACCAGTACAACAAAAAAACACAGGAGTTTACTCCCTGTACTTTCTAATTCCAAAAAAAGACAAAACATTAAGACCAATATTAGATCTCAGGACACTAAATACCTACATCATATCGGACCACTTTCACATGGTCACACTACAAGACATCATTCCACTGCTCAAACAGCAAGATTACATGACCACATTAGACCTAAAAGATGCGTACTTTCATATACCGATACACCCTTCTCACAGAAAGTACCTAAGGTTCGTATTCAAAGGAATACATTACCAATTCAAAGTGTTGCCATTCGGAATAACAACTGCACCAAGAGTGTTCACAAAATGTCTAGCAGTAGTAGCAGCACATATCAGGAGACAACAGATACATGTGTTTCCTTACCTGGACGATTGGCTAATCAAGACCAACACAGTAAAAAAGTGCACAAACGACACCACATGTGTCATACAAACCCTTCACAAACTGGGTTTCTCCATCAACTATACAAAATCACACCTCGAACCGTGTCAGACACAACAATATCTAGGAGCAACCATCAACACATCAAAGGGAATTGCCACTCCAAGTCCACAAAGAGTGCAAGCATTCCACAAGGTAATAAGTGCTATGTTTCCAAACCAAAAGATACAAGCAAAATTTGTGCTAAAACTTCTAGGCATGATGTCATCATGCATAGCCATTGTCCCAAACGCAAGACTACACTTGCGACCCTTACAACAGTGCCTAGCATCACAATGGTCACAGGCACAGGGTCAACTTCAAGATCTGGTGTTGGTAGACCGCCAAACATACCTCTCGCTTCTATGGTGGAACAGCAACAATTTAAACAAAGGGCGGACATTTCAGGACCCAGTGCCTCAATACGTTATAACAACAGATGCTTCCATGACAGGGTGGGGAGCACACCTCAATCACCACAGCATTCAAGGACAATGGGATGTACACCAAACAAAATTTCATATCAATTACCTAGAACTGTTAGCAGTATTTCTAGCGTTAAAAGCCTTTCAACCCATAATAACACACAAATACATTCTTGTCAAAACAGACAACATGACAACAATGTATTATTTAAACAAACAAGGAGGAACACACTCAACACAATAGTGCCTCCTAACACAAAAAATATGGCAGTGGGCGATTCACAACAACATTCGCCTAATAGCACAATTTATTCCAGGGATCCAAAACCAACTAGCAGACAACCTTTCGCGAAACCACCAACAAGTCCACGAATGGGAAATTCACCCCCAAGTTCTGAACAAGTACTTTCAAATTTGGGGAACACCCCAGATAGATTTGTTCGCAACAAAAGAAAACGCGAAATGCCAAAACTTCGCATCCAGGTACCCACACCGCGAATCACAAGGCAATGCTCTATGGATGAGTTGGTCAGGGATATTTGCATACGCTTTTCCCCCTCTCCCTCTCCTTCCATATCTAGTAAACAAGTTGAGTCAAAACCAACTCAAACTCATACTGATAGCACCCACATGGGCAAGACAACCTTGGTATACAACTCTACTAGACCTTTCACTAGTACTGCATGTCAAACTACCCAACAGACCAGATCTGTTAACACAACACAAACAACAGATCAGGCATCCAAACCCAGCATCATTGAATCTGGCAATTTGGCTCCTGAAATCCTAGAATTCGGACACTTAGACCTCACACAAGAATGCATGGAGGTCATAAAACAAGCTAGAAAAGCTTCCACTAGACACTGCTATGCATCTAAGTGGAAAAGATTTGTTTGCTACTGCCATACCAATTAAATCCAGCCATTGCATGCCTCTACAAAGGACATAGTGGGATACTTACTACATTTGCAAAAAGCGAATCTCGCTTTTTCATCTATAAAAATACACCTCGCAGCAATATCTGCTTACCTACAAACTACTCATTCATCGTCTCTATTTAGAATACCAGTTATTAAAGCATTCATGGAAGGGCTAAAAAGAATTATACCACCAAGAACACCACCAGTTCCTTCATGGAACCTTAACATCGTCTTAACAAGACTCATGGGTCCACCTTTCGAACCCATGCATTCCTGTGAAATGCAATATCTAACCTGGAAAGTCGCATTTCTCATTGCAATCACATCCCTCAGAAGAGTAAGTGAAATACAGGCATTTACCATACAAGAACCATTTATTCAAATACACAAAAATAAAATAGTTCTAAGAACAAATCCAAAATTTCTACCAAAAGTAATCTCACCATTCCATTTAAATCAAACAGTAGAATTGCCAGTGTTCTTCCCACAACCAGATTCCGTGGCTGAAAGGGCACTACATACATTAGACATCAAAAGAGCACTAATGTACTACATTGACAGAACAAAGCTAATCAGGAAAACAAAACAACTGTTCATAGCTTTTCAAAAACCACACATAGGAAATCCAATCTCTAAACAAGGCATTGCTAGATGGATAGTCAGATGTATTCAAACATGCTATCTTAAAGCCAAAAGAGAATTGCCTATTACACCAAAGGCACACTCAACCAGAAAGAAAGGTGCTACAATGGCCTTTCTAGGAAACATTCCTATGAGCGAAATATGTAAGGCTGCAACCTGGTCTACGCCTCATACATTTACTAAACACTACTGTGTAGACGTACTAAATGCACAACAAGCTACAGTGGGCCAAGCTGTACTAAGAACATTATTCCAAACTACTTCAACTCCTACAGGCTAAACCACCGCTTTTAGGGGAGGTAACTACTTTATAGTCTATGCGAAACATGTGTATCTGCAGCAACATATGCCATCGAACTGAAAATGTCACTTACCCAGTGTACATCTGTTCGTGGCATTAGTCGCTGCAGATTCACATGTGCCCTCCCGCCTCCCCGGGAAGCCTGTAGCTGTTTAGAAGTAGATCTTAAATCTTAAACATTTGTACATTTGTAAATAATTATTATAAACTTTTTATGTACATACATATTCACTCCATTGCATGGGCACTATTTATAGCAAACAACTCCATCCTCACCCTCTGCGGGGAAAACAATCTAAGATGGAGTCGACGCCCATGCGCAATGGAGCCGAAGAGGGAGGAGTCCTTCGGTCCCGTGACCAAAAAAGACTTCTTCGATGAAAAACAACTTGTAATACTCCGAGCCCAACACCAGGCAGCGGACTGTGCGAAACATGTGAATCTGCAGCGACTAATGCCACGAACAGATGTACACTGGGTAAGTGACATTTTCATTCCAGCTTGGCGAAGAGATGATGCTCACGAAGCCATTGTAAAACCGCTCTTACATGCCCTATATGTTACTCCGTGGAAGGCAGATGAATCAAAATGTCATCTACGTATACCACTACACAGATATCCAGAACCTCCTGCAGTACTTCATTGATGAAAAATTGAAACGCTGCAGGAGCGTTACACAACCTGAAGGGCATCACTGTGTACTTGAAGAGTCCGAATTTAGTTCAGAACCCCATCTTCTACTCATCCCCCTTCATCACTCGGATCAAGTGGTAGGCGCCCCGGAGGTCGAGTTTAGTATATATGGTCGACTGACGTACCTGATCTAAAAGTACCGGGATCAACAGAAGTGGATACCGATTTTTTTTTTTTTAAATTTTTTTTTTTGATGGTCACTTTGTTCACTGCGCGATAATCTGCACAGGCGCACAGCTCGTGATTCTTCTTGGGCACGAAGAACAAAGACAACGATACTGCTGATGTTGAATGACAAATTAAAGCCTTAGCCAATAGATCATCCAGGTAGTCTTGCAGGTATCGATTCTCAGGCTCAGAAAGAGCATACACCCTATTACATGGTAGCGTTGCCCCTGTAATCAAGTCTATACGACAATCATATGACCTATATGGCGGCAGCTGGGTGGCCTTCTGTTCACTAAAGACATCATGGAAGTCTTTATACGGTGCAGGAATGGCCAGTGTGTCGTCCGGCTTGGTAGCCGTACTCTGTGTGGACCCACAATGCAAGGGTGTCACTAGTAATGGTTTGTCTTGGTAACAGGAGGGCCAGCAATGTTTAGAGTCTAATGTCACTGTCCTTGCTGCCCAGTCAATATTGGCATTGTGTAACTGAAGCCAGGGTATCCCCAAAATGGCTCCAAATACTGGTGTATCTATGAGGTCAAACTGAATTTGTTCTGTATGGTTCTTTGCACAAAGCATGGACAAGGGTGTTGTTCGATAAACGATAAGCCCGGAGGACAATTCTGAGCCATTCACGGCTCTGACTGGTTCAGGGACGTCTTATCTGACAGTCATAGTATTTAGGGTTTTAGCCAAATCAAAGTCTAAAACGTTTCTGGTAACCCCAGAGTCAAGCAATATGGGAATGACCTTACGAACCTGAGGGGACAGAACTAACGTCACAATAAGAGTTAGATATCGAGGTACTGGACTGGTGGTATTAGCCAGGAGATGTGTGACCATATTGAACGAAACCCTCGATAAAATGGTCTCAGAAGTTATCAAGCCAGTTATTTTTCCATCTGGTCAGGAAGAGATAATTCAGGCCCTGTCACTGGTTCGATGGCTTTCTTTGGAGCAGTAGGCTTGTTGGGACATTCCCGAGCAAAATGCCCTGCCTTATCGCAGTATAAACACAGTTTACATTTACATGTAGAATGTTCAAAAATGCATTTTTCTCTCCAAGATAAGCACTCTGCCAAAATACGAGGTCTGAAATACACCAGCTGTTCTAGGAAAGCACGGCGCTCAAAGAACAAACTCCCTGGAGAATACTAGCCACTTAGCTGCAGTCTTTCCCTGAGTGCTGGAGGAATGCCTGGTGTCAGCTGGTACAGGAATGAAGAAAAGAATTACCTCAAAAGTCCTGAATACAATGATGACAGCAGGTCCTGGACTGTCAAATCAGATGCTGAGATCAGGAAGCAAAACAAAGCCAAGCAGGGAGGCATGCTTCACTCTGCTATTTATAGCCAATCAGGAAAGCAGTTGAGTTTCCACATGTGGATGAGTCACCAAACCCAATTAGAAGCACATGCCTACAACTGCTCACATTAGCAAACAAGCATTGGTAAAACAAGAAATTGTAAAACAAGCATTGATAAAACCAATTGTGTAACACAGCACATTATGTTTATTTAGAAACATGAAGGTTTAACCAAGAACAGAGATATGATTTAACCCTAATCCCTGGGGATGCTGACAGATCATGCAGGAGGCACCTTGGGGATTCCTGACAGTATTGTGCTCTCACACCTGTATTGTCATTTTTTCCCTTTGTTTTTAAGGCACTACAGCTGGTTGGAGCTAGAACCTAAGAGATTACTTTCTGTTTTCCTTATTTTAACATATTCTCTATGGGTATGCTGCTTCCTGAAATGTTAATGTCAAGCCCCATTCATGTTGCATATAGTGTTTAACCCAACCTTTGAACATTTCACAGCTGGCACAGATCTTCATATCAGAAAATTAATATTGGGTTTGTAGGACTGGTAACTTTGTGTCCTCCCTTTTCAACCTCTAGATACAATTTGCCACACCAAGCTAAAATGTTCATGGGCTTGGCACGTCCTGAACATTGTGCAAAGGTTCTGACCTCTGCCATTCCTTATTTGGGTGGCAATATTGGCTCAGAATGACCTTGTATTTCAGGCTTGAGCCTGGACTGCATTGTGGATGCCTCCTGAGGAGCTTTTGACAGCATCATTGATTGCTTCACAAATTGCTCCCTGGAAGGTGCAGTTACAGTGATTCTTTAATATTTTTTTAACCAGGGGTGTTTACTTTGACAGAAAGCTACCTTGCAGGTAGAGATTGTGAAGATTCCAAACTACTCAAGAATCTGACTATAAATCTCTGCTTTTTCGTTATCTCATTGAAAAATCTAGGCGTCTGATAGGCAGATATTGGTTCTTCCTTTGAACACAGGTGCTGGTATATTCGGGGCCTTGAATGCTAGCAGCCTAGGTCTTTTTTTCTGTGCATTGATTCATATCGTAGGGCACATTTTGTAACCTTTCTGCAGTTCTAGAGCTTTCTCCACAGCGATGCCTTCAGTTTTTTCAGAAAGGCTGTAAATTAGCCAACTTTGAAATAATTCCTTAAATGATCAACAGGCATCTGCTCTGGTAATGAGCAAATGAGCGGTCAAGTAATAGCTTATTTCGTGGGCTCTTGTATTGTCCAAAGTGGGCCCTCTTGTCTGATTCACTCTTCAGTGTTTAAAACCTGCCTTATCACCTCCAGAACCAATTCACAGTTGTTTGCTGTTATGAGAATGGAGGAAGCATGAAGCATGGAGTGCTTCCATTATCAGACACCTGTGAGGCTAATCAGCCCGATTCCAAGAACTAGATTGCAGTGAAGAATACCACTTTTTGGCATTCATTATAGCAAGCCTACAGATAGTGAGCAAATGGTTCTCAGTGAAGCAGATTTGTCATTTCAGTATAGTAAATTGATACACACTTGCCATAGTTCTGGAAACTCCAACTTTGTAAAGCATTCTCTCCTCCCCTGAGCAAATGATGTCATTCTAATTCCCATGTTGTACCACTTGAACAGTCCTTTCTGAGAAGGGATTCAAGGCCTCGCATCCATTTCCAAGTCCATGTTATGAGCAGTTTTGGCAAAATCCATCCAAGATATGACTTGCAAGTATTTAAAACTGGATAATGAGTTGCTATCAATGAAGAAAGAGTGCCAGGAGCGGAATGCACCCTTAGCCATCCAATTCCCACCACTGCGTATTCTGTTTTTAGAAGCCTTAAAGTACATGTTAGGTAGCTCATGGTCCTGGGTGATTCTCCAAGAGGGTGTAATAGGCTGCCTTTCTATGTATTTGTGGCCAAAGGTAGGGCTTTACATTTAATATGCATTAAAGGATTGCAGTATTTCATATTTATGCAGAGAGCAAAGACGTTCATGCTGTGCGACCATGGCTAAGAAGTCATTAGTGTGATAAGTGGTCCAGCCTGGTAACTAACCTTCTTAACTTATTTGACCAAAGTCTACAGATGTAAATTTAGTAGCCCTACAATGCTTCTTCCAGATTATCTAGAGAATTTTGATGCTCAAAAACTAGAAATTAGGCTACAGATCTTAGAAATCACTAGTTTTAGTAGATAGTTGGTTAGTCTCTGCAGGAAGCTAGCCTGGTGCGTGGTGGGTACCCAAGGTACTTACACCTTATACCAGGTCCACGTATCCCCTCTCACTGAAATGTAGGCAGTGTCTAGAAGCCAGGCCCTCTAGAGGTAGCTGTGGATGAGCAGCGAAGGCATATCTAGGAGACATGCAAAGCTCATGCAATACCACTGTAATCACACAGCACTTACACACATGAGAGAACCACTCAGTGTTAGAAAAATAAAGGTTCTTTATTTTAGTGACACAATACCAAAAAGTACTAGAGAGGCAGCTCTCCAATAGGAGGTAAGTAGCACACTAAATATATACACTAGGTACCAGAAATAGGCATATAAAGTGATAGAAAACAGTGCAAATGCAGTTACAGTACTGACCCTAGGGGGAGCCCAAACCTTATACTAAAAAAATGGAATGCGAACACAGGACCCCCTGGAATATGGAATATGTAGAGGGGAGCTGGGGTTACAAGGAACCGCCTAAGTTAAGTACCACAGAGCCCCCCCTAGCGACCATGAAGAAAGGAGTAAGGTACTGGATTTTCCCCCAAACCACCCAAAAGGGAGGTAAAGAAGAAAATGCAACACCCAGACAAGACTGCACAAAACCAACGGTGGATTCCTGAAGAAGAAGACCTGTGGAAGAAGGTAACCAAGTCCAGAAGTCATAGAAGAGTCCAGTAGGAGATGCTACCCACCCAACTGTGGATGCATGAGTTTGTCGCACTGAGGTGAAGAAGGTCAGCACTGCAGACCTGGAGTCAGTGAAAAGTTACTGAGGGATGCAGGTGACGTCACGCGCTGGAAGAAGAATTGCAGTCAGGTATTGGTGCAGGAATTCCACCAACAAGCCTTGGCAAAGACAAATGTTGCGGAGGGCAGAAATTGAGCTGTTGGGGACCAGCAAGGCCCAGGAGGACTCATCCCAGGATGGGGGAGTCATAGGGGACACAGAGTCCACAGGAACAGAGGCAGAACCCACAGGGGGGGGACACAGGAGTCACAGAAGAGCCCACACAGCACGACTGGAGAAGAATCCCACTCCGCAGGCAAACCACACAGAGGGCTGTGCATTGCAGGAAGGAGTTCTAAGGGATCGAGCTACACGCAGCCTGAAGATCCCTTGGAGGAGATGCAAACAATCCTTGGCAGCAGCAGGATACACAGTGCACAGGGGTACTGTCCTGCATGGGAAGGCAAGGGCTTACCTCCACCAAAGTTGAACAGCTGGCAGAGAGGACTAAGTGAGCTACTCCGGACCACCACCACCTGTGATGCAGGATCCACGCAGCTCAGAATTAGAGGAGATCCACGCAGCCGGTCATTGCAGGAGGTGCCTACGGTTGCAGGAAAGTGACTCCTTCACTCCAAGGGAGATTCCTTCCTTCTCGGCCAGGCTGAAGAATTGCCACCCTCAGAGGATGCATAGCTGGGGAAATGTTGCAGAAGCTGGAAGAAGCTGTGGAAACAATGTTGCAAGAAGTGTCTTCATGTATGGAGATTGTCGGTTCCTGGAGGGTCCAATCGCAGTTCCAGTGACTAGAAGTCGAATTAGAGGTTGCAGAGGAGTCCTTCTGGAATCTTGCAATGCGAATCTGAGGACCCACCCAAGAGAGAGACCTTAAATAGCCTTGAAAGGGGGATTGGTCACCTAGCCAGGTGAGCACCTATCAGGAGGGTGTTCTGACATCACCTGCTTGGCCTGGCCACTCAGATGGTCCCTGCCAACCTTGGATTCAAGATGGTAGAACCCAGGGACCCTCAGGAGGAGCTCTGAGCACCATCCCTGGGTGGTCACTACCCTTTCCATTGTCCAGTTTTGCACTAGAGCAGGGACTGGAGGTCCCTGAACTGGTGTAGACTGGTTTGTGCATGGAGGGCACCAAATGTGCCCTTCAACGCATACCAGTGGCTTGGGGAGGCTACCCCTCCCAAGCCATGTAACCCCCATTTCCAAAGGTATAGGGCGTTACCCTCCTGTAGGAAGTTGGCTCTGTATGTGCTATTTCAAAGTAAGGAATAGCATGCACAGAGTCCAAGGGTTCCCCTTAGAGGTAAAATAGTGGTAAAAATAGATAATACTAATGCTCTATTTTGTGGTAGTGTGGTCGAGCAGTAGGCTTATCCAAGGAGTAGTGTTAAGCATTTGTTGTACATACACATAGACAATAAATGAGGTACACACACTCAGAGACAAATCCAGCCAATAGGTTTTGTATAGAAAAATATCTTTTCTTAGTTTATTTTAAGAACCACAGGTTCAAATTTAACATGTAATATCTTGTTTGAAAGGTATTGCAGGTAAGTACATTAGGAACTTTGAATCATTTCAATTGCATGTATACTTTTCAAGTTATTCACAAATAGCTATTTCAAAAGTGGACACTTAGTGCAATTTTCACAGTTCCTGGGGGAGGTAAGTTTTTGTTAGTTTTACCCGGTAAGTAAGACACTTACAGGGTTCAGTTCTTGGTCCAAGGTAGCCCACCGTTGGGGGTTCAGAGCAACCCCAAAGTCACCACACCAGCAGCTCAGGGCCGGTCAGGTGCAGAGTTCAAAGTGGTGCCCAAAACGCATAGGCTAGAATGGAGAGAAGGGGGTGCCCCGGTTCCGGTCTGCTTGCAGGTAAGTACCCGCGTCTTCGGAGGGCAGACCAGGGGGGTTTTGTAGGGCACCGGGGGGGACACAAGCCCACACAGAAATTTCACCCTCAGCGGCGCGGGGCGGCCGGGTGCAGTGTTAGAACAAGCGTCGGGTTCGCAATGTTAGTCAATGAGAGATCAAGGGATCTCTTCAGCGCTGCAGGCAGGCAAGGGGGGGCTTCCTCAGGGAAACCTCCACTTAGGCAAGGGAGAGGGACTCCTGGGGGTCACTTCTGCAGTGAAAGTCCGGTCCTTCAGGTCCTGGGGGCTGCAGGTGCAGGGTCTTTTCCAGGCGTCGGGACTTAGGTTTCAGAGAGTCGCGGTCAGGGGAAGCCTCGGGATTCCCTCTGCAGGCGGCGCTGTGGGGGCTCAGGGGGGACAGGTTTTGGTACTCACAGTCGTAGAGTAGTCCGGGGGTCCTCCCTGAGGTGTTGGTTCTCCACCAGCCGAGTCGGGGTCGCCGGGTGCAGTGTTGCAAGTCTCACGCTTCTTGCGGGGAGTTGCAGAGTTCTTTAAAGCTGCTTCTTGAAACAAAGTTGCAGTCTTTTTGGAGCAGGTCCGCTGTCCTCGGGAGTTTCTTGTCGTCGTCGAAGCAGGGCAGTCCTCAGAGGATTCAGAGGTCGCTGGTCCCTTTGGAAGGCGTCGCTGGAGCAGAGTTCTTTGGAAGGCAGGAGACAGGCCGGTGAGTTTCTGGAGCCAAGGCAGTTGTTGTCTTCTGGTCTTCCTCTGCAGGGGTTTTCAGCTAGGCAGTCCTTCTTCTTGTAGTTGCAGGAATCTAATTTTCTAGGGTTCAGGGTAGCCCTTAAATACTAAATTTAAGGGCGTGTTTAGGTCTGGGGGGTTAGTAGCCAATGGCTACTAGCCCTGAGGGTGGGTACACCCTCTTTGTGCCTCCTCCCAAGGGGAGAGGGTCACAATCCTAACCCTATTGGGGGAATCCTCCATCTGCAAGATGGAGGATTTCTAAAAGTTAGAGTCACCTCAGCTCAGGACACCTTAGGGGCTGTCCTGACTGGCCAGTGACTCCTCCTTGTTGCTTTCTTTGTTCCCTCCAGCCTTGCCGCCAAAAGTGGGGGCCGTGGCCGGAGGGGGCGGGCAACTCCACTAAGCTGGAGTGCCCTGCTGGGCTGTGACAAAGGGGTGAGCCTTTGAGGCTCACCGCCAGGTGTTACAGCTCCTGCCTGGGGGAGGTGTTAGCATCTCCACCCAGTGCAGACTTTGTTACTGGCCTCAGAGTGACAAAGGCACTCTCCCCATGGGGCCAGCAACATGTCTCTAGTGTGGCAGGCTGCTGGAACTAGTCAGCCTACACAGACAGTCGGTTAAGTTTCAGGGGGCACCTCTAAGGTGCCCTCTGGGGTGTATTTTGCAATAAAATGTACACTGGCATCAGTGTGCATTTATTGTGCTGAGAAGTTTGATACCAAACTTCCCAGTTTTCAGTGTAGCCATTATGGTGCTGTGGAGTTCGTGTTTGACAAACTCCCAGACCATATACTCTTATGGCTACCCTGCACTTACAATGTCTAAGGTTTTGTTTAGACACTGTAGGGGTACCATGCTCATGCACTGGTACCCTCACCTATGGTATAGTGCACCCTGCCTTAGGGCTGTAAGGCCTGCTAGAGGGGTGACTGACCTATACTTGCATAGGCAGTGAGAGGCTGGCATGGCACCCTGAGGGGAGTGCCATGTCGACTTACTCGTTTTGTTCTCACTAGCACACACAAGCTGGCAAGCAGTGTGTCTGTGCTGAGTGAGGGGTCTCCAGGGTGGCATAATACATGCTGCAGCCCTTAGAGACCTTCCTTGGCATCAGGGCCCTTGGTACTAGAAGTACCAGTTACAAGGGACTTATCTGGATGCCAGGGTCTGCCAATTGTGGATACAAAAGTACAGGTTAGGGAAAGAACACTGGTGCTGGGGCCTGGTTAGCAGGCCTCAGCACACTTTCAATTGTAAACATAGCATCAGCAAAGGCAAAAAGTCAGGGGGCAACCATGCCAAGGAGGCATTTCCTTACACCTCCTCTCCCAAAGGAAATCCTTTGTTCTGCCTTCCTGTGCTTGAGCTGTTACATGCTGCAGCCTATGGGGATCCCCTGGTACCGTAATGCCCTGGGTTCCTAGGTACCATACGTGAGGGTCTTACATGGGGTCACCGGTGGGTGTGCCAAATATGGGGAGTAGAAACCAAGTCAGAAGAGAGAGAGCCTAATAACTGGGGTCTTGGTTAGCAGTATCTCAGTGAACACAGTCAAACACACTGACAAAAGACAGAGAATGGGGTTAACCATGCCAAGAAAGAGGGTACTTTCCTACACCTTTTATCTGTTTAAGCCAGAGTAGGAGCTTGTGGTCTGAACAATGAAGAGAGTACCAAACAATTATGGCCTCAGGTTCTTCAAGGCCCAGATCACCGCAAAGACCTTCCTCTCAATGGCTGACCAACTCTTTTCTTGTTAAGGGGTGGGGGGGGGTCAACCTTCTGCTGATAAAAGCCACACTTTGATCCTGGCACTCTTTATTAAGTTGTGATGGTACTGCCCCTGTTCGTACTTCAGAAGCATCAGTCTGGACAATGAATTGTTTGGAATAGTCTAGGTTTTTCAGAATTAGAGCTGAGCACATAGCCTTTTTTAGGGTATCAGAGGCCCCTTGACAGCTAACTGTCCACTGTAACTTTTTCGGCACCTTTTTAGAAATGAGATAATTCAAGGAGGCTACAATGGAGTCATACCCTTTTACAAATCTCCTGTAGTACCCAGTCAGGCCCAGAAAAGCTCTGACTTGGGTCTAGGTAGTTGGCGCAACTAATCCATGATGGTTTGGATTTTGCTCTGAAGGGGCTGAACTTGGCCTCCACTTACCAGGTGGCCCAAGAAAACCACTGTTCGATGGCATCTGTCGCTGTAGATACGCATGTTTTGCATAGCTCGCCATCTGGTGTTGGGTCGGAGTGTTACAAGTTGTTTTTCTTCTAAGAAGTCTTTCGAGTCACGGGACCGAGTGACTCCTCCTTTTGTCTCCATTGCGCATGGGCGTCGACTCCATCTTCGATTGTTTTTTTTCCGCCATCGGGTTCCGACGTGTTCCTGTCGCTCCGAGTTTCGGAACGGAAAAACAGCTAAATTTCGGAAGATTTTCGTCGGTATTGTTGCGTTCGGCATCGGCGTAGCTAGAATCAACACCGCATCGAAGATCGAAGAGCTCCGGAGCCCTTCGGGGTAGTTTTCGATCCCCCGTCGGGGCCTGCTCGGCCCGACCGCGTGTAGAAGAACGCCGATGGAACGGACCCCGTTCCGTTTCTGTCCCAAATGCCACAACAAATACCCCTATACAGACCAACACTTGGTCTGTAACCTGTGCCTGTCACCTGAGCACAGTGAAGACACTTGCGAGGCCTGTCGTGTGTTCCGGTCCTGAAAAACACTCCGAGACCGTCGAGCCAGAAGACTTCAAATGGCGTCCACGCCGACAGCCCACTGAGAGTTCGAGATACAAGAAGAGGAAGAAACCTTTTCGATACACGAATCGGACTCCGAGGAATTCGACGATCCACGAACCGTGAGTAAGACGTCGAAAACCACTCATAAGAAGATTGTCAAGGCCCAGGGGACGCCACTGCCACCAGGCCATGGCTCCACCCATAAATTCGGTGACCGACCGTCGGCACCGAAAAAGGCCCAAACAGTGCCGAGACCGTCCGACTCCGGTCGAGACACCGGCACGCAGCCTTCTCGGGACCGAGAAAGTGCTGGAGACATACATCGACACCGAGATAGCGGTGTAGACACGGCTCGACGCCGAGACAGCGGCACCGACGAAGATCGACGCCGAGATGTTTCGACTCCGAAAAAGAAAAAAGTCACCTCGGAGCCGAAGAAAGATGCAGACAGGGTTTCGGTGCCAAAACAACCTGCAACCGACCCAGTTTCAGGCTCTTATACAGAAGAGCAATCAATGACCTCCCAAATGCGAAAGCATAGGTTTGAGGAAGACCTGCAATCCACCGATGTAGACCATACGCAGAAACGTATTTTTATACAGCAGGGGACAGGAAAGATAAGCACCTTTCCCCCTATTAGGAGAAAGAGAAGACTGGAATTTCAAACTGACCAAACACCACAAACAAAAATGGTGAAAAAGGTTACTCCGCCACCCTCTCCTCCACCTATAATTCACGTCTCACCAGCACAAACTCCATCACATTCCCCAGCTCACACCACCATGAGCCAAGGTGACCAGGATCAGGACGCATGGGACTTATACGACGCCCCTGTGTCAGATAACAGTCCGGAGGCATACCCTACAAAGCAATCACCACCAGAAGACAGTACTGCATATTCTCAGGTGGTGGCTAGAGCAGCACAATTCCACAATGTAAGCCTCCACTCAGAACAAGTCGAGGATAACTTTCTATTCAACACCCTCTCCGCCACCCACAGCTCCTACCAAAGCCTGCCTATGCTCCCTGGTATGCATCGGCACGCAAAAGACATCTTTAAGGAGCCGGTCAAAAGTAGGGCAATCACACCAAGGGTGGAAAAAAAGTATAAAGCACCTCCTACAGACCCTATTTTCATCACTACACAGCTGCCACCAGATTCTGTCGTTGTAGGAGCAGCTAGGAAAAGGGCCAACTCCCACACATCTGGGGATGCACCACCCCCAGATAAGGAAAGCCGCAAGTTCGATGCAGCTGGAAAGAGAGTCGCAGCACAAGCTGCAAACCAGTGGCGCATCGCTAACTCTCAGGCACTACTTGCGCGCTATGACAGAGCCCATTGGGATGAGATGCAACATCTCATTGAACATCTACCCAAAGACCTACAAAAGAGGGCAAAGCAAGTGGTTGAGGAAGGACAGAACATTTCAAACAACCAGATACGCTCCTCCATGGATGCAGCAGACACCGCTGCAAGAACAATAAATACATCTGTGACCATCAGAAGGCATGCATGGCTACGAACGTCTGGGTTTAAACCAGAGATTCAGCAGGCAGTTCTCAATATGCCATTCAACGAAAAAGAACTGTTCGGTCCAGAAGTGGACACGGCGATTGAGAAACTTAAAAAAGACATGGACACTGCTAAAGCCATGGGCGCACTCTACTCCCCGCAGAGCAGAGGAAATTACAGCACCTTCCGCAAAACACCCTTTAGAGGGGGGTTTCGGGGTCAGGCCACACAAGCCAGTACCTCACAGGCAACAACATCCAGTTACCAGGGACAGTACAGGGGAGGCTTTCGGGGCCAATTTAGAGGAGGGCAATTCCCTAGGAATAGGGGAAAATTTCAAAGCCCCAAAACCCCTACAACTAAGCAGTGACTCACATGTCACTCACCCCCTCCACACAACACCAGTGGGGGGAAGAATAGGTCATTATTACAAAGCATGGGAGGAAATCACTACAGACACTTGGGTTCTAGCAATTATCCAAAATGGTTATTGCATAGAATTTCTACAATTCCCTCCAAACATACCACCGAGAGCACAAAATTTATCAAAACATCATTCCGAGCTCCTGGAGATAGAAGTTCAAGCACTATTGCAAAAGAATGCAATCGAGTTAGTACCAAACACACAAATAAACACAGGAGTTTATTCACTGTACTTCTTAATACCAAAGAAGGACAAAACGCTAAGACCAATCCTAGACCTAAGAATACTAAACACATACATCAAATCAGACCACTTTCACATGGTCACACTACAAGAAGTGTTACCATTGCTGAAACTACACGACTACATGACAACATTAGACCTCAAAGACGCGTATTTCCATATACCAATACATCCATCGCACAGGAAATACCTAAGGTTTGTATTCAAAGGAATACACTACCAGTTCAAGGTACTGCCTTTCGGTTTAACAACCGCACCAAGAGTCTTTACCAAATGTCTAGCAGTAGTCGCTGCACACATCAGAAGGCAGCAAATACATGTATTCCCGTATCTAGACGACTGGCTAATCAAGACCCATTTGTTAATAACGTGCTCACACCACACAAATCAAATCATACAAACCCTCTACAAACTAGGGTTCACAGTCAACTTCACAAAATCCAACATTCTGCCATGCAAGGTACAACAATACCTAGGAGCCATAATAAACACAACAATAGGAGTAGCCACTCCAAGTCCACAAAGAATTCAAAATTTCAACAACATCATACAACGCATGTATCCAACACAAAGAATACAAGCAAAGATGATATTACAACTCCTAGGCATGATGTCTTCATGCATAGCCATTGTCCCAAACGCAAGACTGCACATGAGGCCCTTACAACAGTGCCTAGCATCACAGTGGTCACAAGCACAGGGTCACCTTATAGATCTGGTGTTAATAGACCGCCGAACTTACCTCTCGCTTCTATGGTGGAACAATATAAATTTAAACAAAGGGCGGCCTTTCCAAGACCCAGTGCCACAATACGTAATAACAACAGATGCTTCCATGACAGGGTGGGGAGCACACCTCGATCAACACAGCATACAAGGACAATGGAACGTACATCAAACAAAACTGCATATAAATCACCTAGAACTGCTAGCAGTTTTTCAAGCACTAAAGGCTTTTCAACCAATAATAGTTCACAAATACATTCTCGTCAAAACAGACAACATGACAACAATGTATTATCTAAACAAACAAGGGGGAACTCACTCAACGCAATTGAGCCTGCTGGCACAAAAGATATGGTGTTGGGCAATTCACAACAAAATTCGCCTAATAGCACAATTTATCCCAGGGATTCAGAATCAACTCGCAGACAATCTCTCTCGAGATCACCAACAGGTCCACGAATGGGAAATTCACCCCCAAATTCTGAACACTTACTGCACGCTCTGGGGAACACCTCAAATAGACTTGTTTGCGACAAAAGAGAACGCAAAATGCCAAAACTTCGCATCCAGATACCCACACAGGCAGTCCCACGGCAATGCCCTATGGATGAACTGGTCAGGGATATTTGCCTACGCTTTTCCTCCTCTCCCTCTCCTTCCTTATCTGGTAAACAAACTCAGTCAAAACAAACTCAAACTCATATTAATAGCACCAACTTGGGCAAGGCAACCCTGGTACACAACGCTGCTAGACCTATCAGTAGTACCCCACATCAAACTGCCCAACAGGCCGGATCTGTTAACACAACACAACCAAAAGATCAGACACCCAGATCCAGCATCGCTGAATCTAGCAATCTGGCTCCTGAAATCCTAGAATTCGGACACTTACAACTTACCCAAGAATGTATGGAAGTCATAAAGCAAGCCAGAAGGCCATCCACCAGGCACTGCTATGCCAGTAAATGGAAGAGGTTTGTTTGCTACTGCCATATTAATCAAATCCAACCATTACACGCAACCCCAAAACATGTAGTGGGTTACTTGCTTCACTTACAAAAATCTAACCTAGCTTTCTCTTCCATTAAAATACACCTTGCAGCAATATCTGCATACCTGCAGCCTACCTATTCAACTTCCCTATATAGGATACCAGTCATTAAAGCATTCATGGAGGGCCTTAAAAGAATTATTCCACCAAGAACACCACCTGTTCCTTCATGGAACCTAAATGTTGTCTTAACTAGACTTATGGGTCCACCTTTTGAACCCATGCACTCCTGCGAAATACAGTTCCTAACATGGAAGGTTGCATTTCTCATCGCCATTACCTCTCTAAGAAGAGTAAGCGAGATTCAGGCGTTTACAATACAAGAACCTTTTATACAACTACACAAAAATAAGGTCGTCCTAAGGACTAATCCTAAATTTCTACCAAAAGTTATTTCACCGTTCCATCTAAATCAAACAGTGGAACTTCCAGTGTTCTTCCCACAGCCAGATTCCGTAGCTGAGAGGGCACTACATACTTTAGATGTCAAAAGAGCATTAATGTATTACATTGACAGAACAAAGAGCATCAGGAAAACTAAACAGCTATTTATTGCACTCCAAAAACCTCATGCAGGAAACCCAATATCAAAACAAGGTATAGCCAGATGGATAGTTAAATGCATCCAAATCTGCTACCTTAAAGCTAAACGACAACTGCCCATTACACCAAGGGCACACTCAACCAGAAAGAAAGGTGCTACCATGGCCTTTCTAGGAAACATCCCAATGCAAGAAATATGTAAGGCAGCCACATGGTCTTCGTCCTCACACATTCGCCAAGCACTACTGTGTAGACGTGTTATCCGCACAACAAGCCACAGTAGGTCAAGCCGTATTAAGAACATTGTTTCAGACTACTCCCACTCCTACAGGCTGAGCCACCGCTTTGGGGAGATAACTGCTTACTAGTCTATGCAAAACATGCGTATCTACAGCGACAGATGCCATCAAACTGAAAATGTCACTTACCCAGTGTACATCTGTTCGTGGCATCAGTCGCTGTAGATTCGCATGTGCCCACCCGCCTCCCCGGGAGCCTGTAGCAGTTCGGAAGGTACCTTCAACTATTTGTATATATATTATTTTAACCTTAAATAGGTACATACTTAGTCACTCCATTGCATGGCCACTATTACTACAATACAACTCCTACCTCACCCTCTGCGGGGAAAAACAATCGAAGATGGAGTCGACGCCCATGCGCAATGGAGACAAAAGGAGGAGTCACTCGGTCCCGTGACTCGAAAGACTTCTTCGAAGAAAAACAACTTGTAACACTCCGACCCAACACCAGATGGCGAGCTATGCAAAACATGCGAATCTACAGCGACTGATGCCACGAACAGATGTACACTGGGTAAGTGACATTTTCATTACTGAGCCCTATCTGGCATTTTGTAGCCTTGATAGTGAGGCCTGCATTTCTCAAGGCCTCAAGTATACTCCTGAGGTGGATCAGTTGAACCTCTCACATGGAGCTAAAGACTGCAATATCATCAAGAAATGCTGCTATAAAGTTCCAGGCCTGCCAGAACTTGATTCACCAACCTCTGAAAAGTGGCAGGTGCATTTTTCAGACCAAAGCGCACCACTGTGAAGTGCTAATGCCCACCAGGAGTGGAAAATGTTTTTTCAGGCTTGGAAGCATCAGTTGACTTAATCTGCCAGTAGCCTGCTGCCAGGTCTAATGTGCTGAGGTACTTGGCTGAAGCCAAAGAATCAATCAGCTCATCTGCCCTAGGGATTGGATGGGCATCAGTCTTAGTGACTGCATTGAGGCCTTTGTAGTCTAAACAAAACCTCATTCCTCTCTTTCCACCCTGGGAGTGAGGTTTTGGCACAAGGAGTACGAGGCTAACCCAAGGGCTATCTGAAGGCTCACTTACCCCCAAATCCAGCATCCTCCGCACTTCTTCCCTGAAGCAATCTCTGACACAGTCAGGCTGCCTGTAGAATTTACTCTTTACAGGCACATCATGATCACACCACGTGGTCTGACTAGGAGTCAGGAAAAAGAGTTCAGAAAACTGACAGAGAACTTGTCTGCTGTCAGCTTGTTGTTGTTCAGAAAGGCAGTCTGCAAAGACTGCCCCATCCACTGAACCATCAACTGGGTTGCGGGAGAGACTGTCAGGGAGAGGGTCACTCTCTGGTTCCTGCCCTTCATCAGAAGCCATGAGCAAGCTCATGTCAGCCCTGTAATAGTAAGACTTAAGGCGGTTTACATGAAGCACCCTGTGGAGGCTTCTTGGAGTGCCCAGACCAACCAAATAGGTGACCCCACCTTTCTGTTCTACTATCGTGTGGAGGTCACTCCACTTGTCCTGGAGTGCTTTTGGGGCTACAGGCTCCAAAACCCACACTTTCTGTCCTGGCTGGTAAACAGTCAATACAGCCTTTTGGTCAGGCCACTGCTTTTGAAGTTTTTGGAAGCCGCCGCCTTGTACTCTGCTATGCAAGAGCGCATGCCTAGTACATGGTTCACTATGTCTTGTTTAGGGGTTTTGAGAGGGTGCTCCCAACCCTCCTTCACAAGAGCAAGAGGACCCCTAACTAGATGTCCAAACAGAAGTTTAAATGAACTGTAGCCCACACTCCCTTCTGAGGAACCTCTCTGTAGGCAAATAGAAGGCATCCCATCTTCTCCTAAATTTGGCTGAGAGTCCCATAATCATACATTTTGGGGTTTTGTTGAATCTGTCAACAGTCCCATTTCCTTGTGGATAAGGAGTGGTGAATTTATAGATTACACTGCACTCCTTCCACATTGCTTTGAGGTATCCTAACACAGTTTTCACTTCTGTCAGATACATCCTCCTTAGAAAGTCCACCCTGGAAAAGACTTCCAGGAGGGCCTTGGCCACTCTAGGAGCTCTAGTGGACCTAAGGGGAATGGCCTCTGGGTGCCTGGTGGCATGGATCACCAGAATAACATGGTTCCCAGATGCTGTAGGAGGGTGAAGGGGGACCAACAATGTCAGTTCCTATCCTCTTGAAGGGTACGCCAACCACTGAAAGTGGAGTTAAGGATGCCTTGTGGTGTCACCTGTCTTGCCACTGGCTTGGCAGGTGACATAAGAGTGCCTTGGTATCTTCAGACATATGGGGCCAGTTAAAGTGTGAGACAAACATGTCCCAAGACTTGCTTTGCCCAAGATGCCCTTCAAGGGGAATGTCATGGGCTAAGGTCAATAGGAACTCCCTAAACTTCTCAGGTATGACAAACCTCCTGGTTGTACCAGGTCTGGGGGTTTCTATCTTCCAAGTATAGAAGGCCATTATCTCAAAAGACCCTGTGGGGTCCTCTGACATCCCCTACCTTCTGTGCAGCAACTTGCTGCCTGAGGCCTTCAAGAGAAGGGCAGGATTTCTGCTCCAAACTCAGTTCTTCCCTAGAGGACCCCCCGCACCCAGCTCCTCTGGTGCAGGTCCCTCACAAGGAGTAAGATCACCCCCTGTGGGGACCGATCATCACATGAGTCCTAAGCAGGAGGTAACCTCTTACCCTTCTTACCTCTCTTCTTGGGAGCTGACTGGTCCATACTTTCAGGCTCCACTGCTCCGGATTCTCCCTGTTTCCTGGCCTGTGCTCTTGTTGTCACAGAGACATTGGCAGGGATACCCAGCATTGCTGCAGAGATCTGCAGCTCCTCTTCAGCCAAGGCTGAGGTCTCTAAATTATTGCCCATTAGAGTATCTATAGGAATGGAAGAGGACACCACAACTCTTTTAGAACCAGTAATCGACCTCTTCCCTCCCCCCCCCCCCCCCCCAAAAAAAAAACCAAGGTTAACAACTGTTGTGAGGTGACACTTAGTGATGTTATCTGCATTGATGACTTGGTAATTGTGACCAAGTAAGATTTTCTCAGGGAGCACCAGTTTTTCAGTTACCATAGTGATAGTATCTTCTGCCTCAATACCATTAATGAGGGGATACTGCCTGTATTTCCTTATATTAGGACGCCAGGCAGCCAGAGTGGCAAGGTCAATGCTACCCCCTGATACTAAGGCAGCCTCAGTGCCTTTCTGACTAGGCCTGAGTCCACTGCATTCCCCAAGGTGAACGCAGCTGCAGTCTTGGTTGAGATACTACCACCAGTGCTTTTCCTTGCGGCACCAGGAGTAGTGGTAGTAGTACTCTTGGTGCTCTTCCTAGGGCAAGTACTGTAACCTGCCCTCTGGATGTGTTCCCTACACAGGAAGCACCAAGGTTTATTTTTGGAGGAGGAGGAGGAGGAAGAGGATTTGGACCCACCCCCAGAAGAATGTTGTGGGCCTGATAGACTCTTATTTTTTTCATCATTTTTCACCCCATCTTTGTCTTGGGTTTTAGTAGAATACTTCTTCTTTTGGTCACCCACACTGTGAGTTTTCTTACTCACCCCAGTGTGAACCCATTTATCTGCCTTCTTTCCCAATTCTCGGGGAGAGGTCAGATCTGAGTCCATCAGGCACTAATGCAGCTTTTCAGACACACAATTACTAAGGATGTGCTCTCTCATGAGAAGATTGTACAGCCCTTCATAGTCATGCACATTACTACCACGCAACCAGCATTCCAGAGCTTTAACTTCACAGTACACAAAATCTACCCAGTCTTGGGACGTTTCCTTCTGAGTTTCTCTGAACTTAATCCTCTACTCCTCAGTTGTGAGTCTAAACCCATCAGAGCCTCTTTCAGGGGCTGGTAGTTATCTGCATCTTCCTCCCTCACAGTCAGAAATGTGTCTATGCTTTTGTCTGCAAAAGAACACCACAGGTTAGCTTCCCACTGCCTATAAGGGACCATCGGTACCTTACAGGTCCTATCTAAAGCAGTGGTCTACTTATGGATGTCACCCCCACCCTTGTAAGGAGGGACAATCCTGCTGAAATTCCTGGAATCAAAGGTGTCTAGCCTGACCCTGGACTCACTTATGCTGCCACCACAGGGTTCTGACCCCCAAATGTTATTTTCTTATTCCACCTATAGGGCCTCTCTCCCTAGAGCCAACTGCTGCTTTTCCAACTTGAGTTTGGCCATCTCAAGTCTCAACAAGCTGAACCCCCTATATAGGGATCCCTCATCTGAGCTACAGTGGATTTGCCAGCAGCAGATGAGGAGGCGAGGGAAACTGAGGATGAGGAGGATACACTCCTCCTGGGCACCTTTTTTTTTTTTTTTTTTTTTTTACCAACCCTGGGGGAGAAAAAGTGAGCCTACTACTACGACTCTTTCTTGTGCTACCAACAGAGCTCTCTGCAGGCTCAAGGTTCTCCCCAGAATCCTCATGTTCCTTCCGAGGGAGGTCAGAGAAAGTACCTGATACCTCCTTTTACAAAACTAGGAGTTCACCCTCTTCATCTAATTCCCTCTCCCTTTCGGGATTCTGTTTGTCATCCTGAATAAGTACATTTAAGAAAAAAGATTTGTTAGCGTTACTACCTGTCTTAAGTTTCCTAGCTGTACAAGACCCCTATATTCCTTGAACGTAAGACCTCCATACCTAGACTTCTGAGTCTGGTCAGCTCCCTCAACTAAAGACATGGTGTTAGAGTAGTGTGTGTGTGATGCACCTACCTACTCTAAGTCTTTAAACTTTTAAAAGGCTTGGAGAAAGGGCTATGCTAGCCCCCTGACTACACAGCAAAAGTTTAGGATTTCCGGCAGTTATTAGTGTAGTATGTAACCAGTAGTTAGTAGTTATCTTTCTTATGGAACGTTGCGGCTGACCAAGTGGTAAAGCAATGTAAGTGTTTTACCCCTCCGCTGCACCACGAAGGTAGGAGGCTGGCTCAGTTTATGGCGTACACATATGGTGTGGCACCCTATGCTGAGTCCAGGCAACCTTAGTGATAGTGAATAGGTGTCTAGATAGCAAAAGCTCTCTGGGGGTAGCTGAGGCGAGCAGCTGAAGCTTATCCAGGAGGAACGTAAAACACTTGCAGTACCACACTAGTCAGATAGTAACTCACTCACAAGAAAGAATCCACACAAGTGTTGCAAAAATAAAGGGTGCTTTATTACAGCAGTATTACTAGACTACCCCTGGTATATCTCCCTTTGTAGATATCTACACACAATATGTACACAAGATAACCATCAGAAATATAATAAAATACACAGGGCCCTATGGGAGGGCCAAACCACATACTAAAAGTGGAATGTGAAATAGTGACCCCATCTAAGGTAAGTGTGGTAGTTATCTAGGGGCTCAGGGCAGATAGAAACACCAGAGGTAAGTAAAGTGTGTCCTCAGCAACCAAGAGCAAAGTAGTTACCCACCCAGTTGTCCCATAGACGAGCACAGAGAGTAGTGGTTGGAGTTTGTGGGATCCAGTTTGTGGAATCTAGTAGACCCTGAAGCAGCCAGCAACAAGAGGAAGGTTGGAGAGGACATCGACCCCCAGGGAAGCCAGAAGACTGAGTACCTACGCCAGGGTACCCGGATGCAGAGGGGAGAAGGGACCCTCTCTGAAGTCAGTGGATGCCTTGGATTATCTTGCTGCTGTTACGACCTGTGGCCCAGGCCGGTGGAACCCAGGTACGGATTCGGGACATGGAGGACCTACAAAAGAAGGGGACAGAGTCCAGGACCCTTGGAGCGGTCCAGGTAGTGCAGTTGGCATGGCCCACCTTCCTGAAGGTGAAGTTTCTGCAAGTCGGTGGAAGTAGAGGTCCATCTGCAGGGCTCAGCAGCTGCAGAAGATACCTGGAATCGCCTACGAGCTGTCACTCGATCGCCAGATTGCAGGAGGGTCTGACCAGCCAAGTCACCAACAACCACTGGCAAATGCAAGCATAAGTTGCAGGAGGTTTTGCTAAGTTTTGGGGACCAGCAAGGTCCAGAAGACTTTACTTTTGAGGGGGAGTCAGGGCTGGTCCTCAGCATGCAGGAAGGCCAGCAGAAGTCGATTGACCCCCCCCCCCCCCCCCCCCCCCGATTGACCCACAGGCAAAGGACACAGAGTCACAAGGAGGCCTTATCAGCATAACAAAACAGAAGTCCCTCGTCGCAGGAGTTGCAGGACAGCGGCTGATCTTTGAGTTACAGAATTATACCACCTACCAGCGAGCAGGGGTACTGCTCATGGAAACAATTCTGTATCCAATCTGAAGACTGGGAATAATTCTAAGATAAGATATCTGTTGCTGGATAGTCTCTAGCAGATAAGACGTTACCAAAAGTAAGTAACTTGTTCTTCTGGTTGGTTGCTTTCTAGATGGATAGTGTTATTTATCAAAGTGTGAGACAAAAAGGCTAACAAACCATCATTCTTCAAGTCTGTGATGTCCATGGATGTAAAGCCCCCTCTGGTGAAACGTAATTCAGTGCAGCTATCTGTAGATCAGTGTACATTTTTCCCATATTTTAATGATTATATTCTGGCAACAGTTTGGTAGCTAAGCTGTTTTGGTGCCACTTTTTTGCCTTTTTTGACCCCTGTTTGTATTCATCCTGAACTCCTAGCTTGGGTTCCCAATGCTCAATTCAAATGTTTGTGTATTAAAGAAAATATAATGGTAGTAATGGACAAGTGACTTGTTCCTTATTTCAAAGAAGATATTCTCAAAGCAGTTCTGTTATCGCAACCGCCCCACCTCCCCATTAAATCAAGCATATAGGCGATGACTGTAGGTCATTACTCAGAACTTCTCATCAAATTAAACTGCCTTAAGTGACAATGCCTGGCATTCTGAGACTTGAAGCACCTGGATACCTTAAAGATAGTAGAACAATTATCAGCAGAGAATCCCTTGCTTCATTTTTCCTTCTTTAACAAGAATTAATTGAAAGCAAATTAGGCAGTGGGGATTATTATTGAACTTTTATTTCCATTAGTTTATTTTTGGCAACTGCCCGAAAAATGCAGCCTTTCAAAAAGCTTATTTAATTTTAAAATGTAACTTTGTAAGTAGAAATCACTGATTATGCACATAGTCTTTTATTAGCTAATGTTTATTTTAGGAAGCTACTTGTTAGCGAGAACTAGAATGACCTTTTCCTTTTCAAGCAGTTTTTATGTATGTCATTAGTTACAACCTTTTGATTTTAAATAACTATATGTTCGATGGCATGTGTAGCTGCAGATACACATGCTATGCATATCCATTCCAACATCTAGTGTTGGGCTCGGAGTGTTACAAGTTGTTTTTGTTCGAAGAGTCTTTTCGGAGTCACGGGATCGAGTGGTGACTCCTCTCGGTTCCATTGCACATGGGCATCGACTCCATTGTTAGATTGTTTTCTTTCCGCCGTCGGGTAAGGACATGTCTAGAAACTTACTTTTGAACACCCTTCGGGGCACGTGCGCCCTATTCGGGCCTACCACGTGGAAAGCCTGATGGATCAGACTCCATTCTGATTCTGCCCTCGGTGCCACGCAAAGTATCCATATACAGACCAGCACTTGGTTTGTAACTTGTGCCTTTCTCCAGACCATCATTAGGAAAACTGTGAGGCCTGTTGATTGTTTAGTTAAAAAAAGACTGAGATCGCAGAGCCCGAAGACTTGAAATGGTGTCGAAAATCAATGAACATCTCGACGTCACAGAAGAAGAGCAGGCACAGACAACAGTCTCCATCTGAGACACAAACTCCGAACAGGAATCCAAAGACGACAGACCCATCACAGCCAGCCAGCCAGCATGTGAGTACGTCTGCCTCTACGCCCATACACAAAAAACATTCAAAGACCTTGGATACACCACTGCCAGAAGGCCATGGTTCGGCCCGCAAAAAGACTGTTGGCGACTGTCCTTCGGGGTCGGTGCCGAAAAAGTCCACTCCTCCGTCGACTTCGGAGTCGAGTAAAACTATCAAAGGCTCCATTTCGGACTCAAGCAGAAAACCCCAAATTTCCACATACCCATCCACCCAGCTCACAGAAAATACCTCAGGTTTGTCATAGCAGGAAAACACTACCAGTTCAAAGTGTTGCCATTTGGCATAACAACAGCCCCAAGGGTGTTCACAAAGTGTCTAGCAGTAGTAGCAGCATACTTGAGAAGACAACACATCCATGTCTTTCCATATCTAGACGATTGGCTAATAAAATCAAACAATCGTACACAATGCCAAAAACATACATGTTATGTGATGGAAACTCTGCACACACTAGGATTTTCTATAAACTACCAAAAGTCACACCTTCAACCAGCACAAGTACAACCATGTCAAGGTGCTATCCTAAATTCTCAACTAGCGTATCCAAATATACAAAGGATGCAAGCTTTCCAAACTCTAATACCACTCATACAGCCAAATCAACAATACACTGAACGATATATCATGACGATTTTAGGAGTGATGGCATCTTGCATAGCAATAGTCCCACATGCAAGGTTAAACATGAGGCCTTTACAACAGTGCCTTGCACAACAATGGTCACAGGCACATGGTCAACTTCAAGATCTAGTTTTGATCGACCGCCAAACACATATGTCCCTTCATTGGTGGAATCGCAGCACTTTAATGAAGGGGCTGTTGTTTCAAGACCCCGTGCCTTAGACCATAATTAGATGCATCAATGATTGGTTGGGGAGCTCACCTAAACAATCACATCATTCAAGGGCAGTGGGATGTCAAACAGAAACAGCTTCACATAAACCACTTAGAATTATTAGCGGTGTTCCTTGCCCTAAAAGCATTTCAACCTCTTCTCAATCAGAAGAATGTTCTCATAAAAACAGACAACATGACAACCATGTATTATCTCAGCAAACAAGGAGGGGCACATCTCAGCTGTCCCTTCTAGCCCAAACAATTTGGAAATGGGCAATTCACTAACAAATTCATCTACTAGCACAATACATTCCAGGAATATATAATCAATTGGCAGATCTCTTCAGCAGAAATCACCAACAGACACACAAATGCGAACTTCACCCCCAATTACTTCAAAAGTACTTTCAAAGGTGGGGAACACCACACATAGATCTATTCGCAACAAGCGAAAACACAAAATGGCAAAACTTCACATCCAGACACCCACATCCCCTATCCAAGGGCAATGCTCTATGGATCAACTGGTCAGGGATATTTGCTTACGCTTTTGCTCTTCTCCCACTCCTTTCATTTCTGGTCAACAAATTACATCAAATGATACTCATAGAACCAACATGGACACGCCAGCCTTGGTACACAACACTATTAGACCTATCTGTACTACCTCACTCCAAACAGACCAGATTTGTTAACACAAAACAAAGGTCAAATCAGGCATCCAAACCCCAGTGCTCTCAATTTAGCGATTTGGCACCTGAAGTCATAGAATTTGGGTTAAGTCTTCCATCTGAATGTATGGAAGTAATTAGACAAGCACAAAAACTCACTACTAGACAGTGCTAGGCAAACAAGTGGAAAAGATTTGTCTACTATTGTCAATCTAATACCATAGATCCACTTACAGCATCTATACAAGATATTTTATGTTATTCACTTCATTTACAGAAATCAAATTTGGCTTTTTCCTCCATAAAAATACACCTTACTGCAATATCTGCATACTTACAAACTATTCAACATACTTCTCTATTCAGAGTTCCTGTTATCAAAGCCTTCATGGAAGGATTAAAACGTATCATTCCACCCAGAACACCACCAGCTCCATCATGGAATTTAAATATTGTACTTACAAGACTCATGGGACCACCTTTTGAACCCATGCACTCTTGCCAAATTCAATTTTTAACATGGAAAGTTGCCTTCCTTGTGGCTATTACTTCTTTAAGAAGAATTAGTGAAATAGAAGCATTCATTCTTGAGGAACCTTTTTTCCAAGTACACAAACATAAGGTTGTACTAAGAACAAATCCAAAATTTCCACCAAAAGTAGTATCTCCTTTTCACATCAATCAAACAGTGGCATTGCCAGTCTTCTTTCCACAACCAGATTCTGTGGCAGAAAGAACTCTTCATACCCTAGATCTAAAAAGAGCTCTTATGTACTACATAGACAGAACTGAACAGTTTAGGAAAACAAAACAACTTTTTGTTGCTTTCCAACAACCAAATACAGGCAAACCTATATCAAAACAAGGTTTAGCAAGATGGATTATTAGATGTATACAAACATGTTAGATAAAAGCAAAAAGACAACTTTTGATGCCTCCTAAAACACATTCTAAGTGGTACGAAGGGTGCAACAATGGCCTTTTTAGGTAACATACCAATGGTTGACTTATGTAAAGCATCTAGATGGTCAACCCCTCATACATTTACAAAACACTACTGTGTTGATGTTTTCTCTCAGCAACAAGCCACTCTAGGCCAAGCTGTCTTAAGAACATTATTCCAAACAACTTCACCTGCTAAAGGCTAGCCACCGCTTTTTGGGAGGACTAACTGCTTTGTAGTCTATGCATAGCATGTGTATCTGCAGCTACACATGCCGTCGAACGGAAAATGTCACTTAACCAGTGTACATCTGTTCATGGCATGTAGTGCTGCAGATTCACATGCACCCTTCCTCCTCTCAAGCCTGTAGTCGTTTAAGTTACTAACATTTGTACATATGTATATACATTTACATTTGCATGGACATTTCTTTTCTTTTATATACTCTCACTCCTTTCTTTTCCCTCTGCGGGAAAACAATCTAACAATGGAGTTGATGCCCATGCGCAATGGAACCGAGCGGAGGAGTCACTTGATCCCGTGACTTCGAAAAGACTTCTTCGAACAAAAACAAATTGTAACACTCCGGACCCAACACTAAATGGCGGAATGGATATGCATAGCATGTGAATCTGCAGCACTACATGCCACGAACAGATGTACACTGGGTAAGTGACATTTTCCATACAGATCAGTAATCTTCATGTGTATTCCTTTCCTGCTTCTGATTGTCCTTCTAAAACACAAGCATTCTTCAGGAGCATCTGTCTGGTAGGAACAGGATGTTCGATGGCATGTGTAGCTGCAGATACACATGCTGTGCACATCCCGCCATCTAGTGTTGGGCTCGGAGTGTTACAAGTTGTTTTTCTTCGAAGAAGTCTTTTTGAGTCAGGAGATCGAGGGACTCCTCCCCTTTCGGCTCCATTGCGCATGGGCGTCGACTCCATCTTAGATTGTTTTCTTTCCGCCATCGGGTTCGGACGTGTTCCTCTTCGCTCCGTGGTTCGGAAAGTTAGTTAATCTTGGAAAATTCGACGGTATTGTTTGCGTTCGGTATCGGGTTAGATAACGCAGATCGACACCGAATTTTGAAGAGCTCCGGTGGCCCTTCGGGGTTTCGATTCCCCGGCGGGGCCTGGTCGGCCCGACCACGTGCGTCTTCAAGGCTAATGGAACTGACCCCATTCCGCTTCTGCCCCGAATGCCACAACAAGTATCCTTACACAGATCGGCATTTGGTCTGTAATTTGTGTTTGTCTCCCGAACACAAAGAGGATACCTGCGATGCCTGTCGAGCGTTTCGGTTGAGGAAAACGCTAAGGGACCGGAGGGCAAGAGGACTTCAAATGGTGTCGGCGCCGTCAGGACACCAAGACTTGGAGGAAGAAGAAACCTTCTCCATTGCTGACTCGGACGAGGCCGAAACCGAACAGACGCCGAAAACCGTGAGTAAAACACCCCTGGCCAAGACTCACGGAAAATACATCAAAGCCCAGGGGACGCCACCGCCGACAAGCCATGGCTTAGCTCGAAAATTAGGTGACCGTCCATCGGCACCGAAAAAGGGCACGCATGTGTCGAATTCATCCTACTCCGGTCGAGATACCGGCACAGAACAGACTCGGTCCCGAGACACCGGGTCAGAGCAATCTCGACATCGAGATACCGGCACCGAAATAAGTCGGCACCGAGATATCGGAACACCGAAAGCCAAAAAGTGTCTTCGGAGCCGAAAAAGACGGTTGAAAAGGTTTCGATACCGAAACATCCGACTTCGGTGCCGAAACCAAGTTCCTACACTGAGGAACAAGGCCTGTCCTCACAAATGCAAGGACACAAATTCGGACAGGAGCTAGAGGCAGGGGAGCTAGATTACACACAGAGAAGGCTCCACATTCAAAAGGAGACAGGAAAAATCAGAACTCTCCCTCCAATCCGAATGAAAAGGAAACTTGCTTTCCAAGAAAAAGACAAACAACCACAGGCAAAGGTGGCAAAACAAGTAACTCTGCCACCATCACCACATCGCTCACCACAACCATCACCAATGGCTACCCCACCGATGATGCAGTCTCCAACGCACACAGGGATGAGCCAAGATTATCCTGATGCATGGGATCTTTATGATGTGCCTGTATCTGACAACAGTCCCGACAGTTATCCAGCAAGACCATCACCACCTGAAGACAGTACTGCTTACACACAGGTGGTGTCCAGAGCAGCCGCATTTCACAATGTCACCCTGCACGCAGAACCAATTGAAGATGACTTTTTATTTAATACTCTGTCGTCCACACATAGTCAGTACCAGAGTCTTCCTATGTTACCAGGAATGTTGAAGCACGCAAAGCAAGTATTTCAAGAGCCTGTGAAAGGCAGGGCCATCACTCCTAGGGTGGAGAAAAAGTACAAACCTCCCCCAACAGACCCTATGTACATCACGCAGCAATTGACATCGGACTCCGTGGTAGTAGGTGCAGCTCGCAAAAGGGCGAACTCACACACCTCGGGAGATGCACCACCACCCAACAAGGAAAGTCGCAAGTTTGACGCAGCAGGGAAAAGAGTTGCGGCACAAGCAGCCAAACAATGGCACATTGCCAATTCACAGGCCTTGCTATCGAGATATGATAGAGCTCATTGAGACGAAATGCAACACTACATAGAACATCTACCCAAAGAGTTCCAAAAGCATGCACAACGGGTGGTGGAAGAGGGCCAAAGTATCTCTAATAACCAGATACGGTCAGCAATGGATGCAGCAGACACAGCTGCAAGAACTGTAAATACAGCGGTCACCATACGGAGACATGCATGACTACGCACCTCAGGATTCAAGCCCGAAATTCAACAGGCGGTGCTTAATATGCCTTTTAACGGACAGCAGTTGTTTGGGCCGGAGGTGGACACTGCTATCAAGAAACTTAAAAAGGACACAGATACAGCCAAGGCCATGGGCGCGCTCTACTCACCACAGGGCAGCGGCACATTTCGGAAAACACCATTTAGAGGGGGGTTTCGGGGACAAGGCACAGAACCCTCAAACTCACAAACCAAACCCACATACCAGAGCCAGTATCAGAGAGGAAGTTTTAGGGGACAATACAGAGGTGGACAGTTCCCTAAAACTAGGGGAAAGTTCCAAAGTCCCAAGACCAATCAAACTAAACAGTGACTTCAGTGTCGCAAATCCCCAACACATGACACCAGTGGGGGGGAGACTAACAGATTTTTACCAAAACTGGGAGGAAATAACAACAGACAAGTGGGCTCTAGCCATTATCCAACATGGTTATTGCATAGAATTCCTACAATTTCCACCAAATGTGCCACCCAAAACACACATGTCCAAACAACATATGGATCTATTACAGCTGGAGGTCCAAGCGTTGTTGCAAAAAGATGCAATAGAACTAGTACCCAATCATCAGAAAGGAACGGGTGTTTACTCCCTGTACTTTCTCATACCCAAAAAAGACAAAACTCTAAGACCCATCTTAGATCTCAGAACACTAAACCTTTACATCAAATCAGATCAATTTCACATGGTGACACTTCAAGACGTAATCCCCTTGCTCAAACAACAAGACTACATGACAACATTAGACCTCAAGGATGCATATTTCCATATACCCATACATCCTTCCCACAGAAAAAACTTAAGGTTTGTAATCCAAGGGGTACATTACCAATTCAAAGTGTTGCCCTTCGGGATAACAACAGCGCCAAGAGTCTTTACAAAATGCCTTGCTGTAGTGGCAGCCCATATCAGAAGACAGCAAATGCATGTGATCCTGTATCTGGACGATTGGTTAATCAAAACCAATTCGCAAGAACGGTGTTCTCAACACACAAAATACGTTATAGAAACCCTTCACAAGTTAGGGTTTTCACTCAACTACCAAAAATCACACCTACAGCCGTGTCAAATACTACAGTACTTAGGAGCAACAATCAACACAAAAAAAGGGATTGCCACTCCAAGTCCACAAAGGGTACACGCATTCCAAAACGTAATACAAGCCATGCACCCAAACCAAAGGTTCCAGGTAAAATTAGTGATGAAACTACTAGGCATGATGTCCTCATGCATAGCCATTGTCCCAAACGCAAGATTACACATGCGGCCCTTACAACAGTGCCTAGCATCACAATGGTCACAAGCACAGGGTCAACTTCAAGATCTAGTGTTGATAGACCGCCAAACATACACCTCGCTTCAATGGTGGAATACTATAAATTTAAACCAAGGGCGGCCTTTCCAAGACCCAGTGCCTCAATACGTAATCACAACAGATGCTTCCATGGTAGGGTGGGGAGCACACCTCAACCAACACAGCATCCAGGGACAATGGGACACTCAACAGAAACAACTTCATATAAATCATTTAGAACTACTAGCAGTATTTCTAGCATTGAAAGCATTTCAACCACTAATAACCCACAAACACATTCTTGTCAAAACAGACAACATGACAACAATGTATTATCTGAACAAACAGGGAGGGACACACTCGACACAATTGTGTCTCTTAGCTCAAAAGATATGGCATTGGGCGATTCACAACCACATTCTCCTAATAGCGCAATTCATACCAGGAATTCAAAACCAGTTAGCCGACAATCTCTCTTGGGATCACCAACAGATCCACGAATGGGAAATTCATCCCCAGATACTACAAACTTACTTCCAAAGATGGGGAACACCGCAAATAGACCTATTCGCAACAAAAGAAAACACAAAATGCCAAAACTTTGCATCCAGGTACCCACAGCCTCACTCTCAAGGCAATGCGTTATGGATGAGTTGGTCAGGGATATTTGCATACGCTTTTCCCCCTCTCCCACTCCTTCCGTATCTAGTAAACAAATTGAGTCAAAACAAACTCAAACTAATACTGATCGCACCAACTTGGGCACGACAAACATGGTACACAACACTACTAGACCTGTCAGTAGTGCCTCATATCAAACTGCCAAACAGACCAAATCTGTTATCTCAACACAAACAACAGATCAGACACCCGAATCCAGCATCACTAAATCTAGCGATTTGGCTCCTGAAATCTTAGAATTCGGACATCTAGACCTTACACAAGAATGCATGGAGGTCATAAAACAGGCTAGGAAACCAACCACAAGACATTGCTACGCAAACAAGTGGAAAAGGTTTGTTTATTACTGCCATAATAATCAAATCCAACCATTACACGTATCTGCAAAAAACATCGTAAGCTACCTACTACACTTACAAAAGTCCAAGTTAGCTTTTTCATCCATTAAAATACATCTCACAGCAATTTCGGCTTATCTGCAAATTACGCATTCCACTTCATTATTCAGAATCCCAATCATAAAAGCCTTTATGGAGGGTCTAAAAAGGATTATCCCACCAAGAATACCACCAGTTCCTTTGTGGAACCTCAACATCGTATTAACACGACTCATGGGTCCACCATTTGAACCCATGCACTCATGTGAGATACAGTACTTAACATGGAAAGTAGCCTTTCTAATAGCTATCACATCTCTCAGAAGAGTAAGTGAAATACAAGCCTTTACCATACAAGAACCCTTTATACAGATACACAAACATAAAGTAGTTCTACGCACAAATCCTACATTCTTACCTAAAGTCATATCACCGTTCCACTTAAATCAAACAGTGGAACTCCCAGTGTTCTTCCCAGAACTAGATTCTGTAGCTGAGAGGGCATTAAATACATTAGACATCAAAAGGGCACTAATGTACTAGAACCAAACAAATTGATAGAACCAAACAAATTCGCAAAACAAAACAATTGTTTGTTGCTTTCCAAAAACCTCATACAGGGAATCCAATATCCAAACAAGGCATTGCCAGATGGATAGTTAAATGTATTCAAACCTGTTATATAAAAGCAAAAAGAGAACTGCCTATTACACCAAAGGCACACTCCACTAGAAAGAAGGGTGCCACCATGGCCTTTCTAGGAAACATACCGATGACTGAAATCTGTAAGGCAGCCACATGGTCTACGCCTCATACATTTACCAAGCATTACTGCGTGGATGTTAACAACACAGCAAGCCACAGTAGGACAAGCAGTATTAAGGACATTATTTCAAACAACTTCAACTCCTACAGGCTAAACCACCGCTTTTGGGGAGATAACTGCTTACTAGTCTATGCACAGCATGTGTATCTGCAGCTACACATGCCAGCGAACGGAAAATGTCACTTACCCAGTGTACATCTGTTCGTGGCATGAGACGCTGCAGATTCACATGCGCCCTCCCACCTCCCCGGAAGCCTGTAGCCGATTTAAGTTGACAAAAATTAAACTTGTAAATATATCACTTTTAGTCACATTATGTACATACATACTTACTCCATTGCATGAGCACTATTACTATATACACAACTCCTACCTCACCCTCTGCGGGGAAAACAATCTAAGATGGAGTCGACGCCCATGCGCAATGGAGCCGAAAGGGGAGGAGTCCCTCGATCTTGTGACTCGCAAAGACTTCTTCGAAGAAAAACAACTTGTAACACTCCGAGCCCAACACTAGATGGCGGGATGTGCACAGCATGTGAATCTGCAGCGTCTCATGCCACGAACAGATATACACTGGGTAAGTGACATTTTCCATATAGTGCATGTAAGGAAATGCCTCCTTGGCATGGTTACCCCCTGACTTTTTTGCCTTTGCTGATGCTAAGTTTTGATTTGAAAGTGTGCTGAGGCCTGCTAACCAGGCCCCAGCACCAGTGTTCTTTCCCTAACCTGTACCTTTGTTTCCACAATTGGCACACCCTGGCATCCAGGTAAGTCCCTTGTAACTGGTACCCCTGGTACCAAGGGCCCTGATGCCAGGGAAGGTCTCTAAGGGCTGTAGCATGTCTTATGCCACCCTGGGGACCCCTCACTCAGCACAGAAACACTGCTTGCCAGCTTGTGTGTGCTAGTGGGGATAAAACGACTAAGTCGACATGGCACTCCCCTCAGGGTGCCATGCCAACCTCACACTGCCTATGAAGTATAGATAAGTCACCCCTCTAGCAGGCCTTACAGCCCTAAGGCAGGTTGCACTATACCATAGGTGAGGGCATAAGTGCATGAGAACTATGCCCCTACAGTGTCTAAGCAAAACCTTAGACATTGTAAGTGCAGGGTAGCCATAAGAGTATATGGTCTGGGAGTCTGTCATGCACTGTCTCCACAGCACCATAATGGCTACACTGAAAACTGTGAAGTTTGGTATCTAACTTCTCAGCACAATAAATGCACACTAATGCCAGTGTACATTTTATTGTAACATAGACCCCAGAGGGCACCTTAGAGGTGCCCCCTGAAACCTTAACTGACTATCTGTGTAGGCTGACTGGTTCTAGCAGCCTGCCACATACCAGACATGTTGCTGGCCACATGGGGAGAGAGCCTTTGTCACTCTGTGGCTAGTAACAAAGCCTGTACTTGGTGGAGATGCTTATCACCCCCCCCTGCAGGAACTGGAACACCTGGCGGTAAGCCTCAAAGGCACACCCCCTTTGTTACAGCACCCCAGGGCACTCCAGCTAGTGGAGTTGCCTGCCCCCTCCAGCCACTGCCCCACTTTTGGCGGCAAGGCCAGAGGAGATAATGAGAAAAACAAGGAGGAGTCACTGGCCAGTCAGGACAGCCCCTAAGGTGTCCTGAGCTGAGGTGACTCTAACTTTTAGAAATCCTCCATGTTGCAGATGGAGGATTCCCCCAATAGGATTAGGGATGTGCCCCCCTCCCCTCAGGGAGGAGGCACAAAGAGGGTGTAGCCACCCTCAGGGCTAGTGGCCATAGGCTACTAACCCCCCCAGACCTAATCACACCCCTAAATTCAGTATTTAGGGGCTCCCCAGAACCTAGGAACTCAAATTCCTGCAACCTAAGAAGAAGAGGACTGCTGAACTGAAAAACCTGCAGAGAAGACGGAGACACCAACTGCTTTGGCCCCAGCTCTACCGGCCTGTCTCCCCACTTCTAAAGACACTGCTCCAGCGACGCGTTCTCAGGGTCCAGCAACCTCTGAAGCCTCAGAGGACTACCCTGCATCTAGAAGGATCAAGAACTCCAGAGGACAGCCGCTCTGTTCCACAAAGACTGCAACTTTGCAACAAAGAAGCAACTTTGAAACAACACACGTTTCCCGCCGGAAGCGTGAGACTTTGCACTCTGCACCCGACGCTCCCGGCTCGACTTGTGGGGAACAAGCACCACAGGGAGGACTCCCCGGCGACTACGAGACCGTGAGTAGCCAGATTTGACCCCCCCCCCCCCCCCCCTGAGCCCACACAGCGACGCCTGCAGAGGGAATCCTGAGGCTCCCCCTGACCGCGACTGCGTGCTCCAAAGATCCGACACCTGGTAAAGACTCTGCACCCGCAGCCCCCAGGACCTGAAGGATCTGACCTCTAGTGCAGGAGCGACCCCCTGGTGGCCCTCTACCTTGCCCAGGTGGTGGCTACCCCGAGGAGCACCCCCCCTTGCCTGCATCGCTGAAGAGACCCCTTGGTCGCCCATTGATTTCTATTGCGAACCTGATACTTGTTTGCACACTGCACCCTGCCGCCCCCGTGCCGCTGAGGGTGTACTTTTTGTGTGGACTTGTCCCCCTGAGCTGCTGGTGTGGCAACTTTGGGGTTGCTCTGAACCCCCAAAGGTGGGCTACCTTGGACCTAAACTTGAACCCCGTAGGTGGTTTACTTACCTGCAAAAACTAACAAACACTTACCTCCCCCAGGAACTGTTGAAAATTGCAAGTGTCTAGTTTTAAAATAGCTATATGTCATTTATGTGAAAACTGTATATGCTATTTTGCTAATTCAAAGTTCCTAAAGTTCCTACCTGAAATACCTTTCATTTGAAGTATTACTTGTAAATCTTTAACCTGTGGTTCTTAAAATAAACAAAGAAAAGATATTTTTCTATACAAAAACCTATTGGCCTGGAATTGTCTCTGAGTGTGTGTTCCTCATTTATTGCCTGTGTGTGTACAACAAATGCTTAACACTACTTCTCTGATAAGCCTACTGCTCGACCACACTACCACAAAATAGAGCATTAGAATTATCTCTTTTTGCCACTATCTTACCTCTAAGGGGAACCCTTGGACTCTGTGCATACTATTCCTTACTTTGAAATAGTGCATACAGAGCCAATTTCCTACAGTGCATGAACATCCTTTAACAATTTCTTGCTGCCTTTGAAATAGTATCTTTGAATTAGAAAAGGCATGTTGAATGTTTTTTCTATTTGAAGTTCTTAGAAAATAAAGGTTCGATGGCATGTGTAGCTGCAGATACACATGTTGTGCATAGCCCGCCATCTGGTGTTGGGTCGGAGTGTTACAAGTTGTTTTTCTTCGAAGAAGTCTTTCGAGTCACGAGACCGAGGGACTCCTCCTCCTTTGCTTCCATTGCGCATGGGCGTCGACTCCATCTTCGATTGTTTTCTTTCCGCCATCGGGTTCGGACGTGTTCCTTTTCGGTCCGGGTTCAGAACGGAAAGATAGTTAGAAATTCGGAAAATTACGTCGGTATTGTTGCGTTCGGGATCGGATTAGATAGAATCGACACTGAATCGAATCGTGAAGAGCTCCGGTAGCCCTTCGGGGTAATTTCGATCCCCGTCGGGGCCTGGTCGGCCCGACCGCGTGTAACATCGAGGCTGATGGAACGGACCCCGTTCCGATTCTGCCCTAAATGCCACAACAAATACCCATATACAGACCAACATTTGGTCTGTAACCTGTGCCTGTCGCCCGAGCACAAGGAAGAAACTTGTGAGGCCTGTCGTGCGTTTCGATCCCGAAAAACGCTCCGTGACCGGCGAGCCAGAAGATTACAGATGGCGTCCACGCCGAAAGGACACCGAGAGTTCGAGGAACAAGGAGAAGAAGAGGAAGCCTTCTCTATCCATGAATCGGACTCGGAGGAATTCGACGTCCACGAAACAGTGAGTAAGACGTCGAAGCCAGCACACAAGAAAACAGACAAGGCCCAGGGGACACCACTGCCAACAGGCCATGGCTCAACCCATAAAGTCGGTGACCGCCCATCTGCACCGAAAAAGGCTGAACTAGTGCCGAGATCGTCCGACTCTGGTCGAGACACAGGCACGCAGCAATCTCGGGACCGAGAAAGTGCTGCCGACAAAGATCGACGCCGAGACATCGGAGCCGAAGCTGCTCGACGCAGAGACAGCGGCACCGAGGAGGATCGACGCCGAGAAGTTTCGACTCCAAAAAAGTGAAAAGTCGCCTCGGAGCCGAAAACGAGTAAGGACATAGTTTCGGTGCCGAAACAACCGGCAACCGAGCCAACAACCAGCTCATATTCAGAGGAGCCATCACTGTCCTCTCAATTGCGCAAACATAGATTCGAGGAAGAGTTACAGTCCACTGAAGTAGACCACACTCAAAAGCGGATCTTCATACAGAGTGGAACAGGGAAGATCAGCACCCTTCCCCCTATTAGGAGAAAAAGGAGACTTGAGTTCCAAATACAGGAACAAGCACCACAAACAAAAGTGGTGAAGAAGGTAACTCCGCCACCCTCTCCTCCACCTGTAACTTACATATCAGACTCCGTCACACTCACCGGCTCACACCACCATGAGCCAAGATGACCAGGACGCTTGGGACCTATACGACGCCCCAGTGTCAGACAACAGTCCGGAGGCGTATCCTACCAAGCCCTCACCACCAGAGGACAGCACAGCGTATTCACAGGTGGTAGCTAGGGCAGCAGAGTTCCATAACGTGTCGCTACACTCGGAACCTGTCGAGGATGATTTCCTTTTCAACACCCTCTCCTCCACCCGTAGCACCTACCAGAGCCTGCCTATGCTCCCAGGAATGCTAAGGCATGCAAAGCAAATCTTCAAAGAGCCTGTCAAGAGTAGAGCAATAACACCAAGGGTGGAAAAGAAATATAAAGCACCGCCCACAGACCCTGCTTTCATCACCTCACAACTCCCACCAGATTCGGTTGTAGTAGGGGCAGCTCGTAAGAGAGCCAACTCTCACACATCAGGCGATGCACCACCTCTGGATAAAGAAAGCCGCAAGTTCGACGCAGCCGGAAAAAGGGTCGCAGTACAAGCTGCAAACCAGTGGCGCATCGCTAACTCTCAAGCGCTCCTAGCGCGATTTGATAGAGCCCATTGGGACGAGATGCAGCACCTCATCGAGCATCTACCCAAGGATTTACAAAAAAGGGCGAAATAGGTGGTTGAGAAGGGACAAAACATCTCCAATAACCAAATACGCTCCTCTATGGATGCAGCTGACACAGCTGCAAGAACAATTAACACAGCAGTAACCATAAGAAGGCACGCGTGGTTACGAACATCTGGCTTTAAACCGGAGATACAGCAAGCGGTGCTCAATATGCCATTCAATGAGCAACAATTGTTCGGACCTGAAGTGGACAGGGCAATTGAGAAGCTAAAAAAGGACACTGACACTGCCAAGGCCATGGGTGCACTCTATTCCCCGCAGGGCAGAGGCACTTTCGGCACCTTCCGCAAAACAACCTTCAGAGGGGGGTTTCGGGGTCAGGCCACACAAGCCAGTACCTCACATTCAACACCGTCTACCTACCAGGGACAGTACCAAAGGGGAGGCTTTCGGGGCCAGTACAGAGGAGGACAATTCCCTAGAAACAGGGGAAAATTTAAAAGCCCAAAAACACCTGCAACCAAACAGTGACTCACAGGTCACTCATCCCCTCCACACAACACCAGTGGGGGGAAGAATAAGTCAGTATTACCAATCTTGGGAGGAAATAACAACAGACACTTGGGTCTTAGCAATTATCCAACATGGTTATTGCATAGAATTTCTCCAAATCCCTCCAAATATACCACCAAAAACACAGAATATATCAAAACAGCATTCAGACCTTCTGGAAATAGAAGTTCAAGCATTACTGCAAAAGAACGCAATAGAACTGGTACCAGGTACACAAATAAACACAGGAGTTTACTCACTGTACTTTCTAATACCAAAAAAGGACAAAACACTGAGACCAATCCTAGATCTCAGAACACTAAACACCTACATCAAATCAGAACACTTTCACATGGTCACGCTACAAGAAGTGTTACCATTGCTAAAGCAACAAGACTACATGACAACCTTAGATCTCAAAGACGCATATTTCCACATACCGGTACATCCCTCGCACAGGAAATACCTAAGGTTCGTATTCAAAGGAATACATTACCAATTCAAAGTATTGCCGTTCGGTATAACAACCGCACCAAGAGTCTTTACAAAATGCCTAGCAGTAGTAGCTGCACACATCCGAAGGCAGCAAATACACGTATTCCCGTATCTAGACGATTGGCTAATCAAGACCAACTCACTGACAAAGTGTTCACACCACACAGATCAGGTCATACAAACCCTCTACAAACTCGGTTTCTCCGTCAACTATGCAAAATCACACATTCTGCCGTGCAAAGTACAGCAATACTTAGGAGCAACAATAGACACAACAAGGGGAATAGCCACTCCAAGTCCACAAAGGGTTCAAAATTTCCAAAAAGTTATACAAATCATGTATCCAACACAAAAAATACAGGCAAAGATGGTATTACAACTCCTAGGCATGATGTCCTCATGCATAGCCATTGTCCCGAACGCAAGACTGCACATGAGGCCCTTACAACAGTGCCTAGCATCACAATGGTCACAAGCACAGGGTCACCTTCTAGATCTGGTGTTGATAGACCGCCAAACATACATCTCGCTTCTATGGTGGAACAGTATAAATTTAAACAAAGGGCGGCCTTTCCAAGACCCAGTGCCACAATACGTGATAACAGATGCTTCCATGACAGGGTGGGGAGCACACCTCAATCAATACAGCATCCAAGGACAATGGGACGTACATCAAACAAAGCTGCATATAAATCACCTCGAACTGCTAGCAGTTTTCCTAGCGTTAAAAGCATTCCAACCCATCATAACCCACAAGTACATTCTTGTCAAAACAGACAACATGACAACAATGTATTATCTAAACAAACAGGGGGGGACACACTCGACACAGCTGTGCCTCCTGGCACAAAAAATATGGCAATGGGCAATTCACAACCACATTCGCCTAATAGCACAGTTTATTCCAGGGATCCAGAATCAACTTGCAGACAATCTCTCCCGAGATCACCAACAGGTCCACGAATGGGAAATTCACCCCCAAATTCTAAACACTTACTTCAAAATTTGGGGAACACCTCAAATAGACTTATTTGCAACAAAGGAGAACGCAAAATGCCAAAACTTAGCATCCAGATACCCACACAGGCAGTCCCAAGGCAATGCCCTATGGATGAACTGGTCAGGGATATTTGCGTACGCTTTTCCCCCTCTCCCTCTCCTTCCATATCTAGTAAACAAATTGAGTCAAAACAAACTCAAACTCATACTGATAGCACCAACATGGGCGAGGCAACCATGGTACACAACACTGCTAGACCTATCAGTAGTACCCCACGTCAAGTTACCCAACAGGCCAGATCTGTTAACACAACACAAACAACAGATCAGGCATCCAAACCCAGCATCGCTGAATCTAGCAATCTGGCTCCTGAAATCCTAGAATTCGGACACTTAAACCTCACCCAAGAATGTATGGAAGTCATAAAGCAAGCTAGAAGACCATCCACTAGACACTGCTATGCAAGCAAATGGAAAAGGTTTGTTTGCTACTGCCATAATAATCAAATTCAACCATTACACGCATCTCCAAAGGATGTAGTGGGTTAGTTACTACACTTACAAAAATCGAACCTGGCCTTCTCTTCCATTAAAATACACCTCGCAGCAATATCTGCATACCTGCAGATTACCCATTCAACTTCACTATTTAGGATACCTGTCATTAAAGCGTTTATGGAAGGCCTCAAAAGAATTATACCACCAAGGACACCACCCGTTCCTTCATGGAACCTCAACATCGTCTTAACGAGACTCATGGGTCCACCTTTTGAACCCATGCATTCTTGCGAAATACAATTCCTAACCTGGAAAGTTGCATTTCTCATCGCCATTACATCTCTAAGAAGAGTAAGTGAAATTCAGGCGTTTACAATACAAGAACCTTATATCCAAATACACAAAAATAAGGTAGTCCTAAGAACCAATCCTAAATTTCTACCAAAGGTTATTTCACCGTTCCACTTAAATCAAACGGTAGAACTACCAGTGTTCTTCCCACAGCCAGACTCGGTAGCTGAAAGGGCACTACATACATTAGACATCAGAAGAGCACTAATGTACTACATTGACAGAACAAAACAAATCAGAAAAACAAAACAACTGTTTATTGCATTCCAAAAACCCCATACAGGAAACCCAATATCAAAACGGTATAGCCAGATGGATAGTTAAATGCATCCAAATCTGCTACCTTAAAGCCAAAAGGGAGCTGCCCATTACACCAAGGGCACACTCAACCCGAAAGAAAGGCGCTAGCATGGCCTTCCTAGGGAATATTCCAATGCACGAGATATGTAAGGCAGCCACATGGTCTACGCCTCACTCATTTACTAAGCACTACTGTGTAGACGTGCTATCCGCACAACAAGCCACAGTAGGTCAAGCCGTACTAAGAACTCTATTTCAGACTACTTCCACTCCTACAGGCTGAGCCACCGCTTTTGGGAGATAACTGCTTACTAGTCTATGCACAACATGTGTATCTGCAGCTACACATGCCATCAAACTGAAAATGTCACTTACCCAGTGTACATCTGTTTGTGGCATTAGTCGCTGCAGATTCACATGTGCCCACCCGCCTCCCCGGGAGCCTGTAGCCGTTTGGAAGTTCTCTTCAACTTTGTACATTTTGTAAATATATTACTTAAACCTTAATTGGTACATACTTATTCACTCCATTGCATGGGCACTATTACTAACACACACAACTCCTACCTCACCCTCTGCGGGGAAAACAATCGAAGATGGAGTCGACGCCCATGCGCAATGGAAGCAAAGGAGGAGGAGTCCCTCGGTCTCGTGACTCGAAAGACTTCTTCGAAGAAAAACAACTTGTAATACTCCGACCCAACACCAGATGGCGGGCTATGCACAACATGTGAATCTGCAGCGACTAATGCCACGAACAGATGTACACTGGGTAAGTGACATTTTCATTATAAACGTACCACTTTTCTCAATAAAAGGACATGCTAGTTTTAACCATAGCGGGTAGCAAAGTATTGAACAAGGTAGCACAGATAACCAACGGGTCAGGAAGCAGGTTGTGTCCCCATTTTGCAACCCTGCATTCTATGAAAGGGTGTTCTACTAGTTGGTCTCCTCATGGAGAGTGGGGAACAGTTTCTCCCTGAATTTCCAGAGCCATCAACCCCACAGCAAGTGAAATATTCAAAGAGGCCATGCTGCAGATCTTTGGTGCTTTACCAGCTCTCTTCCATGCAATTTTGGGACTTAAGGATCCACAGGGCCCTCCTGTTGGATTTCCTCTGGCAGGATCTCCCCTTGTGCCAACTGACCCCTCGACCTGTTTCTGGTTCATTTTTGGCTCTGGTACTGACGTTGACTCTGGCACTTACACCCATGCCTGGCTGCATATCCTCAACGCTGATGCTTCAGGTGCTGGTGGCATCCTGATTCCTATATATGGCCGCAAACAAATTTCAGCCTGATTCTGACTGATGTCACACTATGAAATTTCAAGGGTGCAGCCAGTTTTCATACAGCCTGATCCTTCAATACTGAATCTCTCATAGAATCACAAGCTTGAATTCTCCCAGTTGTAAAGGTAGGAATCCCACTGTAATTATAATAATAAGCAGGGTAAATCAAAGCACTAAGCAGTAAAGTAAAAAACCCTTGTGATCATAGACCAGCCCACATTATTGTAGGTAGAACCAAGCTTTATCCAATCGGAGAGCAGCTCCTGCCTCATTCCTCTCGCCAGAGTTATCTACACCTCAGATTTGTAACTGCACGTATGTAAGGTAGTCTATCAGCTCTTCTCAGTTTTGCTTGAAAACTGTTAACTTCATCTCAGGTGACCTTCAGTTGACCTCTGTTTCCATCTACATAAGATGCAACTATGTCTACTATACCTTATTCTGACAGAAATAAAACTTGGCAGAGAGATCCAACGAGGGATTGTCTAAGCCCTGTAAGTTTTATGGCAAGATGAGGCTTTTTTCTGAGGACCCTCAAAAAGAGTGACTGTATTGTTTATACCTTGATCATAAACCTAAAGACTGCAAATATTGCATGACTTTTTCTGTAAGACAATAAAAAAGAGAAGCAATGCCTCTTTAACTGCTTCAAAAGAGAAAAGTAACAAACTCCCATTTCTGGAGAGGGATGCTACTGACTCCAGATTAAAAAGAAAACAACAAAAAAAAACTTGAAAAGAGAGAGACACGTTAAGCAGTTAAATGAGAAGCCACCAAAGGTATTATCCAAAGGTAAAGAAAAAAGAAAGGCTGGCAAGTCAGTATCAGAAGAGATTGAGGCATACAGCACCTCCAGGATCTTCTAAATCAAAAAAATCAATGCCAGAACCTTCTTCTCCTTGTAAAGCCGCCTTAGCTTCTTCAGATATCAAGAAGCATACCTCAGATCCTTCTTGTTATTAATATCAAGATTGACGTCGACTAGACCATTTTGATGGCTCTGTTGTCATTGAGAATGAAGATGCTGCTTCTTCGTCAACAGGTGATCCATTAGCATATTCGTCAACAGTTGCTTCTGACCACTCCATCGATGGGTACATCAATGGCGAACATGGCCCCTCTGGGTGAGATGCATGGATTCTTCAAATACAAGATTTTAACCTCAAAGTAAGCTCTGTAAGTGGGCCAGTCGACTACAATTACTGAGCCCTATAAGACCAGATCAAACCTCACCAAGTTAAGTTTTCCTCAGCTACCAGTACACTTTCTAGAAATATTAGGAGGTACAGATGAGGATGACTGATCTTTTGAGGTAGCAATCACAACTTCTTCTTACTGAAGGTGGAAAATGGAGACAAGTATTAGATCTGTGACAATTCAACAAGTACCTCAAAAAGCAATCATTCTAAATGGTCAGTGCTGAAGGGTATCATTCAGCTGATTAACCCAGGGGATCATATGGCATCACTACATAGACAAGATGTTTATTTCTGTTTCCATCCATGTCAAACACATGAGGTATCTTAGATTCGAATTGACCCGATGTTAGTAGCAATTCAAAGTCCTCCCTTGATATGCCCCAAGATGTTCACCGAGTGCATGGCAGTAGTAGCAGCCTACCTGAGGAGATATGGACATTAGATATTCCCATACCCGGGCAGCTGGCTAAAAGAAGCATCTTAATTCCAGCCTTCACTATGTTCCAAAGGGAACAAATGGACATGCATTAGAAATGTGAGAGACAATTTTTTTATGATGTCATCAGAAAAACACCAGAAATAGTAGCAGTCATGAAATGGTGGATGAGAAAAAAATAACAATTTCCAAGGAATCAACTTTTGTCAACATACCACCAAATTACATCACAACACATGCATCCATGGAGGACTAGAGCACATCTCCAGGATTTGGGAGTTAGTGACAAATGGTCAACCAAAGAGAAACAGACGCACTTGTTTACTAGAATTAAGAGCTGTGGCCTTCGGGCTCCATGCTTTCTTGCCAAGAATAAAATGATCTACATTGAAGGTTTGAATGGACAACAAAACCACAATGTTTTATTTAAACAACCAAGGAGGAACAAGATCACATCTACTGTCCAAGGGAGTACAGGACACAAAATTTCCATGAAAGTGGAGCATGTGCAAGGCAAGGTGAATTAGTGGGCGGATGATTTAAGCAAATCTTTAAGGAAGAGCCTTGAGTGAAAGATGTCACAAACATAGCTCTGGGAAGTATTCAACAAATGAAGAAAACCAACCTTAGACCTGTTTCTACCCCACTCAGTTGGAAATGCCAGTGCTATGCAAGCAGGTTCCTGCACAAGGGGTCATGGGGGAATGCCTTTGATTGCATGGACAGGAATATCCACACATACACTTTTCCACTACTGCCTCTGATCCCTCGGATTGTTAACTTGAAGAGAAAACTGTGTTTAATTACTCTTATAGCTCTGACATGTGCAAGACAATTTTGGTACACAGAACTTAATGTAATGTCCAAACAGCAAAGTTTCGCTCAAACCAGTCCAGCATTGCTCTCTATGAGATGCCCAGCTGATACACCCGAATCCAGAATCACTCATTGTAGCTTGCTGGCTCCTGAACACAATGAGTTCCACCAGTTAAGTATGTCACAACAGTGCAGAGACATACATACGAAAGTAAGAGCCAAAACCATAAACAGATCAAATAGGGCAAAACAACTAAGCTTTTGTAATTGATGTCCTATACATAATTGTCACCTTTTTTCATTAACATCATCACAGTTACTTACCTACTCAGTTTTGTCCATTCTGGCTTACCACAAAGTTCAATCCAGGTTTATCTGGCAGCAGTATTGAAATTTAGGAAATCCTGTAATTAAGTCCTTATAGTTAGGCTCATCAAATAATTTTTAAAATGTCTATTTAGAACTTACCCTCCAATATAAAAAAAAAAAAAAAGTAAACGCTAATTGCATTGCAGCTAAATTCAGTCCTGGCACAATTGATGCAAGGGTCTTTTGAGCCTACACACAAGACAGATATTTCATTAGGGGGCGTTGTCGGGACTCCGAAGATGGCGGATGCAACACAGGCTGCTGTCTAACCCCAATGGGGGTGACAGCAGGAAGATATGACATGACAACCCCTCTCGCCCCACCCCTCCCTCCCCCACAAGCCAGTGATTGGTTGTCAAAAAACGGGGCACACACCGTCTGCTCTGTGGTGTGACCTGCGCGGCGATAGTGGGGGGGCACAAGTCAGCAGCAACTGAAGAGCATCTCAGGCAGAGACAGGTGCAGACCCTGACAGAGAGCGTAATCTGCTCAACCCATGGACCCGGGGACCGTGGAACAGTCAAGAGAAGCGAAGGAGGAGCTCAATTTACATGCCAACTCGGCCAGCACAGCAACCAGCTGCACTATTTTAGAGCGGATGTGAGCCCACCCCAGCGTGACAAGGAGACGTTGTGATTAGGGCAGACCCCAAGGGTGCCGGCAGCGTGGTCGGGAGGGCAAGCCTCCCGTGGCCATCTCCTGAGCTGTGAATTTCCAGCAGAGAGCCTGGGAGCAAGTGTTCTCGAGGGGCAGGGCAGTAGGAGCCAGCACACGTAGGAGGTGCTAGATTTGCGAAAAATGGCGAGGATCAGCAGAGGAGCGGAGGTCTGTTGGGAGCAGAGTGGGCTACTGGTCTGTTGCTGCGCTCCTCCGCCCCCCCCCTCCCCTCCCCTCCCCCACCCGCCCTCAAACAAACACACACATCAGAGGACATGTGGGAGTGGGGGGGTGCCAGTAACCGGTGCGGATGGCAGAAACAAAGGAACGCATGGAGAGAGCCGGTTCATGACTGTGGTTTGGATATTAGGCGCTGCTGCCCCCTCCAGTCTACTTATCAAAAGTCAAGCCCGCAAATGATACTGGCTGCATGGCACAAATAGATCCAAGGGTGAATTTGAGGTGTTAAGGGCCAGCAGAGTGGAGATGTTACAAACAGCATAACAGCCACGGAAAGGTAGCTGTTAGCACTCCAAGTACTCCCACACCTGCCAAGACAGCAAAATTACACCTGCAGAGGTGCCTGTATACTTCTGGGCATGAGAAAGACAAACAGATATTGCCTGCGGGTCAGGGATGCATGGACAAATTCACGAAACCCACACGAGCCGGGAGAACAACCCACTGGACCAGCAACTTGCGGAACCACCAGGTGTGGCTCCTCAGTTGCAGTGAAGGAGCGTCCAGCCAGGGCACACCCAGCCAATCTTGACGCTGCTTTGAGCAGCGTCAGGATTGGCCACAGGGCAGGCTGGGGGCCTGTGCCTGTGTGCAGCCAGCAGGGAAGAGGAGCCATTGACAGGGTTACTGGGGCAGAGGTCCGTACATCCCAAACAGAATACATGGTGCACTACATACATTTTTACGTAGCTAATGAAAACAGTACAGATACTTGTGCATCAAGTGGAGGATGCTGAAGGGCGTTCATGCCAAAATAACATCTGGCTGGTGTGGTTCCCAGGAGTGGATGGCCCTAATCCCACAGACTTTGTTACCCAGTGGCTTCATTCCTGGGTGCCATGAGATACTCTGTCATCATGTAAACCGCCCCCTCCCCAACCAATAATAGCCCCCCTCCTCAGTTACGCTGACATGGACGCGATCCTCAAGGCGACACGCAAGAAAGAGGTCCTTATTAGCAACTCCTCACAAGTCTTGTTGTTCCTAGACTATAAAATACAGGTGCACCAGCAAAGCTGCTCTTTCCTCAGCGTTAAACAGAAGTTGTGGGCCATGCAAGTGCAGTACTTGCTCCTCTCTCTGACCCACCTAAAGGTTATATTCGCTAGCAAGCTCATCTTCTTTGACAGCCCAGAAAATGCATGCCAATGGATTGAGGAGCGCCCTGCGTGAGGAGTTGAGATGCAGACAAAAGGGAGAGGCCCTGGCTAGGTGGATGACCCCTTGCCTAGGTGCAGCTGCCGCACAGAAGGTAGAAAATTAAACAATGCCACCAGTCAGTATAGGGGATGGTTGGCGACCAGATCGCTGTGGACGGTCTCCCAGTACTGCAGTCAGCATCCGCGGTGTTAGATAATCATTGAGACTTTGGCGCATCATGGCCTACCTGGCTGACCTAGCTGCAACTCCTTATCTGCAGGCTGCTGGCATTTATCTTCTTTTCAGCATGGAGAGGGTGGGTTTGACATTTCCTGATAGTTTTACTTTTTAGAGGTTAATGGGTTGTTTTCATGGGGGTTATCTAGGGCAGTTGAAGAATAGAGATAAGTTCAGAGTTCAAATGCCCAACAGGAAGTTGTCCCTGCAACAGATACTTCATGTTTTAAAAGTATTGGGTGTAGAGGGTTAAGCACACAGCATAATGTGTTTTTGTTGCATTGGAATTGTTCCACAGGTCACCAAATGAGGCAAGGTACTTTGTCAGTACTCAAGTAATAAAAGCCCACTACTCACGGCCTCCCCCTTCACCACTTTGGGATCTTTCCTCAGTGAAGCGGGGCCGACTCAAGCTCCTGACCTGAAAAATGATTGGGCTTCTGTACAAAATTAAGCAAGGGGCTATTCTTAAAGCAGCACAGTCCCTTAACCCTGATGTACTCCTGCTCCAAACAGACTCACCTGGATGGGAACGGATGTCCCTTTCTGGCCCATTCCAGATTCTCATAGATCTTCCATACTGGCTTCACTTGGGGCTCCTGTGGGGAGGTCTGTTCTGCTGTCCCCTTTCAACAAATACGTCGGGAGAGAAAAGGGGGGTAGATATATAGCAATCTCAGGCTGCATTCAAGGCCAACAGATCTCTTTATCTCTTTCCTTAGGGTATATGCTCCGCCCCCATTATCAGCAGAATTCCTCCACCATGGTGGGGGTAGGGGGGGGATTTTTTAATGGAGATAACGACCCAGCTTTGGACAGATCCACGTTTTGGCCATGCCACCAACCCATGCCACCTTTTCTAGACAATATGGCACTGATTGAAACGTGGCTTCTCCATTACATATTATTTAGGAGCTCATAAAGTGTTCTCCTGCTTACATTACCTTCTGCTTCTTGACTCCAAGGCCCTGCAACTGATGGACATAGGAATACTGGACAGGGGCCTGTCTGACCACTCTACAATTGGGAGCACGGTTCAGCTGGGCCCGCGGCAGACCGTGGTAGGCAGAGACCCCAGGCATGGCCATTCAGACGCCCAAGCAAGGGACCTCCTCCAGGGAGAAATAAAACACTACACAGCACATAATAAAGGTACTCCCCCCCCCCCCCCCCCCCCCCCACCTCCACACAGACAGATTAAATAATGGGAGGCACTTATGAGGAGTTATCATTAGTTACCAAACTGAGGCGAAACGTCGCAATTGACAGAGCAATTGCGGAGTGAGAAGCGGCACTACTGGGAATGAAAAGTCGTTATGCGGGGACACTGGAGGTGGCCCTCCTTAGAAACTTCACGCATACCCAATCCCTAATTAGACAGACACTCCTAGACGGGCTGTGGCAGGCGATGCAGAGCCATATCACTGGAAGATAAATGTTGTAAAAATTCCCTAGTGCCTAAGCTCATCCGCGAGGGCACATCCATTATTGTGCAGGCTGGTGGACGAGGCGGGGGGGGGTGGGAATATCACGGACACACCACTGATAGTGGCTGAATTTGAGGCCTAGTCATCCAGGCTCTACTCTACCACAGAAGGGCCCTCCCCCATGGCGTCCTTTATTTAGGATCTGAAAACCAGAAGTCTAGCATCCGAAGAGACTACCTCCTTCGAAGGGGTACTAACCCCTGAGGGACTTGAGGAATCCCTGGTACAACTCCAGTCAGGGAAAAACCACAAAAACAAACTGGTTTCCAGTAGAATTCCTAAAGGTGTATTGGACCCATTTGAGCCCACTATTTGTAGAAATGTTCCATGAGTCACTTATGGAGGGCTGTCTGTTCCACCTCCTCCCCCACAACCCCGACAGACATAGTGGTGATCACCAAGCTAGGGCAGCCTTAAACAAACTTCTCTTCCTACTGCCCCATTTTTTTTTTCATTGAATACTGAAGTAAACATTTGGGCGAAGGCCCTCACCAATAGGTTACTGAAGGTGTTGTGCTCCCTGGTCCATTCGGATCAATCCAGCTTTATGCCAGGTCAAACCAGTCATCATAACATTTGACGGGTACAAAACTCCCTGGCCATAGCAGACCCGATACTGGTGGATAAGGCTTTCGTACTAGTTGACTCCAGAAAAGCTTTCGACTTGTTGGAAGGGCCGTCCCTGTTTGGCCTTCTCGTCAAAATTAACTTTGGCCCAAAATTTGTTTTGGTAAACCTCTCTACACTGTCCTCATGGCCCATGTCACAAGGGTGACCCCTCTCCCCACTACTCCTCTCTGGCAGGGCAGCCTCTCGTGGAATGGGTTGTGTTGATGCAGAGCTGCGGTGCTTTGAGTAGTGTTCGGGTAGATTTGGCGAGATTGCCTTATACACTGATGATGTCCTGCTCTCCCCATGGCGGGCCCTCAGATTCCTGCAGATCTTTGGCAAAAATGCTGGTTTAAACATCAGTATTTCCAAATCCACTCTATGCCTAGTTGGGAATAGGATGCTGTCATTGTCTTGCATTGTCTGGAGACACAAAACTTACGATTTCCGATATCTGGGGTTGTATATCACAGATGACAGCTGTTGGACATGGTAGGAGACTCTACAACCACACATGGCTAGAATACATACTGACTTTGACTTCTGGTTCACTCTCCCACTTTCGCTCATGGGCAGGTCGGTCATTTACGAGATGGTTGGGCTTACCCGACTACTATACCAGCTGCAGAACTACCCGTATTCCATATCCTCAACTTTTTTTTTTTTTAACAGGAAGCTCTAAGACTTTTCCTCTGGAACAGTTGGCCACCCAGAATTGGCTGTACAAATGCCTTAACTTAAATTCTGAGGGTTGTTTGGCCACCCTGGACCTCCTTTCCTATTACAGGGCTGCACACCTGGTGGTACCTAATGAGTGGTGGCATGGGAGTGGGGTGGCCCAGTCTACACCTCCTAAGTGCAGCCCTTGCAAGGGACCCCGATCTCACATTAACTATATGTAGGCTCTGTTCCTCCTGTGCTTCCCCCTGCAGTGCGAGGGTCTGCCACATCTTGGCCAATATTGTGTGCAACTCAGTCTGGAGAAAGTTCCTTTCTGGGGAGACCCCACTGTGGACTGGACGCTGGCTCCTGCAGGTGTCATCTCTGGAGGGTTTATGTGGTGGGACCTCATTGGGATCTCAGCACTGGAACATATCATGGCAGAAACAACTATTAAATCCTTCTTGAGCTTGCAAGTAGAATGCAGTTGCACACATTTCAATGTTATTGCTATTTGCAAATCAGACATGCCTTACTTCTGCCATGACTGGCAGGAAGCCCTAAGCTCTCCTAGGGATGCAGTCATAGCAGCCCAGTTCTGCTGCATACAACTCAAATATTTACACAGAGCTTACCTGAATTGCCATTAAATTAAGGTGAGTGGTCATGATTGCCTCACCTTTCTGTCTTCAATGCTCATCCCATCATCCTTATGGTCTGGAGCTGCCTGAACCTCGCCATGTTTTGGACAGGAGTCCTGGCCTATCTGATCGATGTTCTTGGGGTAACCTCTGCCCTGTAATCCTAAACTCACATTGTTACATATCACAGAAGATATTGAGGGTGACATTTACAAAAGACATTTCTTATGGATGGGTCTAATGGTGGCAAAGAGGGATATCTGCAGACATTGGACAGCATTGGTCACCCCAATGCTATAAAAATGGAAGAGGGACCTGGACAGGTGCATGACATTGGAAATGCCCATTTATACAGCTAGGGGTTGCCCATGGAAACACAGGAAAGTCTATGGGAGCTGGGCTTATTATCCTCGGTTAAACGAGTCACATGAAGGCCAACCCCATTGTCTAGACTCAGAGGTGCAGGCCTACAGAGCAAAATGATTTGCCCTGGTAAACACTCGGGGAGGGGGATTTACAGGGAGGGCTATTCCCCTGGGAGGGTAATTTATGACCTGCAACCCCTATATTATATTACCTACCTCTAGAAGTGACATATATATTGGATCAAGTTTGTTACTGCTTACTATTAGGATTCAAGCATGTCAATCTATGAAAGATTCAATACTGGAGAAAAATCAAGTTACTAACCTATACACTGTGGTTCTGTAGTGTTGATATCTTTCATAGATTCACATGCGACCCACCCGCTTCCCCTTTGAGACACACACCATATTGATTAATTGAGATATTATTATTTCGTATTTAGTATGCTTTTGGTTTGAAATCTGAGGTGCTGTGACTCCAGTGGAGAGGAATGAGGAAGGGGCTGCTCTCTGATTGGCTGAAGTTTGGTTCTACCTAAAACGATGTGGATTGGCATGCAGTCTCACAGGTTTTGTCTTTCCTGTTTACTGCTTTTATTTACACTGCTAATTATAATTACCATTGGCCTCCCATCTCGACGACAGGGCAGATTCAAGCATGTGAATCTGACAGATTTCAGTATTGGTGAACCATAGTGTACAGGTAACTTGTTTTTTTCTGCACTTGCACCTCTACCAAGACGTTTGTGCTAAGAGGCACTTGAATCTTTTTAGCGCTGATTCTGACCAGGACCCACTATAAGGAGATGGTGATCTCCCTCATTGCATTAATGAACATTTCTACAAACACTTGAAAGAGGCCAGTAGGCTTGATACCTCCCTGGTTACAGTAATGATTTTGCCACTTTGGCCATGTACTAAGAAAGTATGTCATTGCAGTTAAAGCTTGAAGGGCAACTCAAGTGCTGGATTTACTGTTGCCCTCCGTAGAAACCAAATCTAAGGTCTGTATAGAAACCTTACACCCAGGGCCACATACGTCTGAGCCCTTTCTTTCAGCGTGTCTCATACTGAGACTTGATAGGGGACCAGGTGTCATAGACTAGGATCTGGAGACCCGGACGTTCTCACCAAGCACCTTACTCCAGAGTTTAGTGGTTCAGCCATCACCTAGTAAAGTTAATCCTAATTATTTCCCCTTCAGATAGATTGTAACCTTTGTTTCAAGTTCTATTTACTAACTATATCGTCTCTGTAACCTTTGATTTTTTTTCGGTGAACTTCCATGTCTTTTGTTAACGTAAAGTAATTTTCATTACTAAACTCTAATCTAACTACAGCCGCGTATGGCCTTTGGCCATGCGCCGCATGAGTTGGCTGCAGGGCCTGGGCTGCTGCCAGGCCTGAGCATGCCAACCCCATAGCCACCGAAGCCCATGCTGTACACGGCCTTCGGCCATTCGCTGTGGTAGTAGGCCACAGAGCCTGGATTATGGCCAGGCCCTGCAGCCAACCCCCATAACCACCCAACCCTACACCATGCACAGCCGAACATTCTGTTTCTCTTCGTGTCCAAATAGGTGTGAGGAGGTCCCTGGGTGGGTCTGTGATTTGGGTGCGTGAAGGTCTGAGTGAGTCTGTGAAGTGCGTACATCAGTGTCTGAGTGGGTCTTTGAGTGGGTGCGTGAGGGTCATCTGAGTGGGTTTGTGAGTGGGTGCATGAGAGTGAGTGAACCTGTGAGAGGGTGCATGAGGGTCTGAGTGGGTCTGTGACTGGGTACGTCAGTGTCTGAGTGGGCCTGTGAGTGAGTGCGTCAGTGTCCGAGTGGTTCTGAGAAGTGGGTACATCAGTGTCTTGAGTGGGTCTGTGTTGGTGCATAAGGGTCTGAGTGGGTTTTGTTAGTGGGTCTGTGAGTAGGTGTGTGAGGGTCATCTGAATGTTTGAGTGGGTGCATGAGGGTTTGAGTGGGTTTGTGAGTCGGTGCATGAGAGTGAGTGAGCATGAGGGTCTGAGTGGGTCTGTGAGTGGGTGCGTCAGTGACTGGGTGCGTGAGGGTCTGAGTGGGTCTGTTAGTGGATGCGTGATTCTTAGTCGGTCTGTGAGTGGGTGTGTGAGGGTAATCTGAATGTGTGAGTGGGTGCATGAGGGCCTGAGTGGGTGCGTGAGAGTGAGTGAGCCCGAGAGGGTGCATGAGGGTCTGAGTGGGTGCGTCAGTGTCCGAGTGGGTCTGAGAGTTGGTGCATGAGGATCTGAGTGGGTCTCTTAGTGGATGTGTGTGTCGGTCTTTGACTGGGTGTGTGAGCGCCTGAGTGGGTCTGTGAATGGGTGCATGAGGGTCTGAGTAGGTTTTGTGAGTGGGTGCGTGAGGGTGCGAGTGGGTCTGTTAGTGAATGTGTTAGTGTCTGTCGGTCTGTGAGTGGGTGTGTGAGGGCCGTCCAAATGTGTCTGTGAGTGGGTGCGTGAGGGTCTGACTGGGTTTGTGAGTGGGTGCATGAGTGAGTGAGCCTGTGAGAGGGTGCATGAGGGTCTGAGTGGATCTGTGAGTGGGTACATCAGTGTTTGAGTGGGTCTGTGAGTTGGTGCAAGAGGTTCTGAGTGGGTCTGTTACTGGATGCTTGAGTGTCTTAGTCGGTCTGTGAGTGGGTGCGTGAGGATCGTCTGAATAGGTCTTTGAGTGGGTGCATCCGTGTCTGAGCGAGTCTGTCAGTAGGTGAGTCCGTGTCTGAGTGGGTCTGTGACTGGGTGCGTGCGGGTTTGTGTGGGTCTGTGACTGGGTGCATCAGTGTCTGAGTAGGTTTGTGAATGGGTGCATGAGGGTCTAAGTAGGTTTGTGAATGGGTGTGTAGGAAGTTGGCTCTGTGTATACTATTTCAAAGTAAGAAGTAGTGTGCACAGAGTCCATGGGTTCCCCTTAGAGGTAAGATAGTGTTAAAATTAGATAATTCTAATGCTCTATTTTGTGGTAGTGTAGTCGAGCAGTAGGCTTATCAGAGGGTAGTGTTAAGCATTTGTTGTACACACACAGGCAATAAATGAGGAACACACACTCAAAGACTTACTCCAGGCCAATAGGTTTTTATATAGAAAAATATATTTTCTTAGTTTATTTTAAGAACCACAGGTTCAAGATTTGAAGTAAACACATAAAATGCAAGGTAACTTAGGAACTTTAAATAAAAGCAATATCATCCAGTCTTTAACATGGCAATAAGCTATTTTCAAAGTGGACACTGCAAAAATCAACAGTTCCTGGGGGTGGGGGGTGGTGGTAAGTAAAGATTAGTTTGTGAGGTAAGTAAGACACTTACAAGTCTCAGTTCCTGGGCATAGGCAGCCCACCGTTGGGGTTTCAGGCAGCCCCAAAGTACCACACCAGCAGCTCAGGGCCTGTCAGGTGCGGAGGTCAAAGAGGTGCCCAAAACACATAGGCGCCTATGGAGAACAGGGGTGCTCCGGTTCCAGTCTGCCAGCAGGTAAGTACCCGCATCCTTGGGGGCAGACCAGGGGGGGTTTGTAGAGCATGGGGGGGGGGGACAAGTAGGCACACAAAACACACCCTCAGCGGCACAGGGGCAGCCGGGTGCGGTGTGCAAAGCAGGCGTCGGGTTTCAGATAGGAATCAATGGAGGGACCCGGGGGTCACTCTAGCGGTGCGGCAGTAACAGGGGGGGCTTCTAGGGACGCCCACCACCTGGGCTCGACAGAGAATCGCCTGTGGGTCACTCCTGCACTGAGGTTCGGTTCCTTCAGGTCCTGGGGGTTGCGGGTGCAGTGCTGGTTCTAGGCGTCAGGTCCCTTGTTACAGGCAGTTGCGGTCAGAAGAAGCCTCTGGATTATCTCTGCAGGCATCGCTGTGGGGGCTCAGGGGGGTTGTCTCAGGCTACTCACGGGCTCGCAGTCGCCGGGGAGTCCACCCTGTGGTGTTTGTTCTCTGAATCTCGAGCCGGGGGCGTCAGGTGCAGATTGGGAAGTCTCGCACTTCCGGCGGGAAACGTGAAGTCTTTGAAAGTTGCTGGTGTTGAGCAAGGCCGCTGCTCACAGGAGTTTCTTGGTCCTTTATTCCAGAGCAGTCCTCTGAGGCTGTAGAGGTCGCTGGTTACTGTCGGATGTGTCGCTGGTTGCAGGTTTTTGAAGTTGGAGACAGGCCGGTAGGGCTGGAGCCAAAGCAGTTGTCGTTGTCCGTCTTCTCTGCAGGCTTGTAGGTCAGCAGTCCTTGTTTCTTCAGGTTGCAGGAATCTGATTTCCTGGGTTCTGTGGTGCCCCTAAATAGTAGATTTATGGGTGTGTGTGTAGGTCTAGGAGGGCAGGGTGGCTACACCCTCTTTGTGCCTCCTCCCTGTGGGGAGAGGAGGGGGGACACATCCCTAATTCCGATTGGGGGAATCCTCCAAAACTAAGATGGAGGATTTCTAAAGGCAGGGATCACCTCAGCTCAGGACACCTTAGGGGCTGTCCTGACTGGTGGGTGACTCCTCCTTGTTTTCTCATTATCTCCTCCAGCCTTGCCACCCAAAGTGGGGGCAGTGGCCGGAGGGGCGGGCATCTCCACTAGCTGGGATGCCCTGGGGCACTGTAACAAAAGGGATGAGCCTTTGAGGCTCACCGCCAGGTGTTACAGTTCCTGCAGGAGGAGGTGAGAAGCACCTCCACCTAGTACAGGCTTAGTTCCTGGCCACAGAGTGACAAAGGCACTCTCTCCTTGTGGCCAGCAACATGTCTTGTGTGTGGCAGGCTGGCAGAAACTGGTCAGCCTACACTAGAAGTCGGGTTGCTATTCAGGGGGCATCTATAAGATGCCCTCTGGGTGTATGTTACAATAAATTGTACACTGGCATCAGTGTGCATTTATTGTGCTGAGAAGTTTGATACTAAACTTCCCAGATTTCAGTGTAGCCATTATGGAACTGTGGAGTTTGTGTTTGACAAACTCCCAGACCATATACTCTTATGGCGCTACCCTGCACTTACAATGTCTAAGGTTTTGCTTAGACACTGTAGGGGCATAGTGCTCATGCACATATTCCTTCACCTGTGGTATAGTGCACGCTGCCTTAGGGCTGTAAGGCTGGCTAGAGGGGTGACTTACCTATGCCACAGGCAGTGTGAGGTTAGCATGGCACTCTGAAGGGAGTGCCATGTCGACTTAGTCTTTTTCTCCTCACCAGTACACACAAGCTGTGAGGCAGTGTGCTAGTGCTGAGTGAGGGGTCCCCAGGGTGGCATAAGACATGCTGCAGCCCTTAGAGACCTTCCCTGGCATCAGGGCCCTTGGTACCAGGGGTACCAGTTACAAGGGACTTATCTGAGTACCAGGGCTGTGCCAATTGTGGAAGCAAAGGCACAGTTTAGGGAAAGAACACTAGTGCTGGGGCCTGGTTAGCAGGGTCCCAGCACACTTTCAATCAAAACTTAGCATCAGCAAATACAAAAATGTAGGGGGTAAGCATGCCAAGGAAGCATTTCCTTACAGGGTGCATTAGTGTCTGGGACTGAAAGTGGGTGTGGGAGTGGCGCATGTGAGTGCATGTATGAGTGAATGAACCAGTTTATGAATGACTGAATTTTTTCATTTATTTTTGCTTATTCTTGATTAATTTTGATTAATCTCAATCTTGATTAATCGTGAATATGGCGCAAAGTGAGGAACAATAATTTTAAACCCATATTTTGATCCTCAAACACCCCTATATCACACTTCTGGGCTCAGGGTACCTCCACCCTGACCCCTTATGCTACTTGTCATTTTGTTTTTCAGCCCCAGGGACCGTGTCCCATTACCTAAAATAGCGGCTGCAACTTTTTGTTAAAGTTGTGGCCAGCCAATTACAGTGCTTCTATTCGCGCATGCATTCACAAAAATTCTTGATTATTCGCGATCACAGATATACAAGTTCGGATTTCCTTTAACGTCTCAAAAACGACTGAACAGATTGATGCCAAATAAATGAAAGTGTAATCTGCATACTGAAAGCTAGCTTTCTGCCAAATTTGGTGTAATTCTGTCCAGCGGTTCGGGCTGTAGTCTTGTCTAAAGATCCTTTTCAAATTAACATGGTAAACAAAACTTTTTTTGACCCCCACTTTTTCCCGGGCCCCGCTTGATGGATCACCCGAAAACTTTGCATGCACAACAAGATTCAACGGTGCACTTTTGTTTTGGAACATTTTGCGAAAATTCGTCAAACGTTGTCAAAGATATATGCAAGTCAAAAAACACTTTTTATGGAAATTATAATACCTAGTGGTGAATGGCAATATATATATATGTATGTATATATTTATATATGTTCAATGGCGTGGGTAGCTGTAGATACACATGCTTTGAATAAGTCTGCCATTTAGTGTTGGGCTCGGAGTGTTATAAGTTGTGTTTTTTCGAAGAAGGTTTTTGAGTCACAAGATCGAGTTACTCCTCTTCTCAGTGATAGTACGCATGGGCATTGAGTCCTTTGTTAGATTGTTTTCCTTCCAGCGTCTGGTTCAAACGTGTTCCGTCTCGCTCCAGTACATCTTGGTTCGGTATCTTCTGAACTTTCCTCTAACTTTCAATCAACATCAGTATAGTTTTGATCACGTTTTTTCACTCTTATAGTCGATCTGATTGCAGTCATCGGGGTTGATTACAAGCCCTTAGGGGCAACTTCATCTTTCGGGGGCTACTTAGACGTGTCGTAGTCAAACAGTGGTAGGCTGATGGAACAGACTTTGTTTCGGTTCCGTTTTCGGTGTCACACCAAATTTTCCTACACCGATCAGCATTTGGTGTATAATCTCTGCCTGTCTCTGGAACACAGAGAAGAAAACTGCGATGCTTGTCGATCATTTAGATCCAAAAAGACTCTTCGGGACCGAAAGCGCGCGTCGAATGGAGCTGGCATCCAAGTCGTCAGAATACACACCAGACATCTTCAGAGATTAACATGCACAAGAAGAAGTAGGACAGCGTGTAGCTGTTTCCATTGCAGATTCGGATCAAGACTCCGATGTCGACAGCCAATCCATACCACCAGTGCAGTACGTGAATACACCAGCCCCGTCACACCAAACCAAGAGTATTAAAAAGACTCCTGCATCGGTCTTTGGTCCTCCACTGGCTCCAGGCCATGGTCGGACCTGAAAATTACCTTTGGATGACCAACCGTCTGGTTCGGCACCAAAACAAAAGATCAAAGTGCTTTCAGCATATACCAAACAGCATGCCACATTTTTTCAATATAGGAAGGGTGTTGAGGTTATAATTGCCGCACCTTCATCTCTAGTTATATATACAGTTAGTGACACTAATGGTGCTCGGGTCTTGAGGACCAACCCCCTAGGCCTCGGGTAACCAGAAACCTGGTTTAAAACATTAAAAAGAAGACCTGGCACATCACAGTATCTATTAGTATCCAGAAGGTTGCTGTCCCATATTTTTAAGTTGAGTCACAAATCACATAATTCAACAATCAAGTCTTGTAAAATCACTGTTCTTTATTAATCCAGATTTAAAGTAAATAATCCATAGCCCACGCGTTTCGTCCTAACGGACTTCTTCACGGCTAAAAGAATATAACCATTTAAAACCATATATCAATATAACATTATATCTAAGTGCTATACATTAAGTGTGCCGTGAAAAATGTTAGTCACATACTGCCGTCGCCATGATTTTATCCTATTATTCCATTCAATAATGTTTTATTATCTTATATGTCTATATTTTTTGTGCAAAACTAATGATCACTAATAATAGATCATATAACATAATCAGTATGTATATACATGAAAATTAAAATTTTACGTTCAACACCATCTAAATTTCATTTCAATAATGTATATGTGAGCAAGAGACGAAATAGGAAAAAAGGCGGTCAGTAAATTAGGAAAACACTTGTATTATGGTAAGTTATAACTATTTTGTTACGAATGAAAACATACATAGCATATCACATAGCCTGCCACATTTGTTTTGGTACCGAGCCGAAAATCAGACTTTTCCACCTCAGAGCTGAGAAAATTAACAGCACTTTCTGAGCCGACATTTTCGGTTCGAGCCAAGCATTCTGTATCCAAACCTTCAGAATCGAAAGCTGCCAGTAGTAAACACTCTCCAGCTACTGTGGAGTCATCGGGAATACAACCTATTTTAGATGTAATGGACGCTAAACAGTGAAAAATTCATATTTACAAAGAAACAGAAAGGATCATAGCCTCTCCTCCTCCAACAATTAAAAGAAAACTGACTTTTCAAGGGACTTTGGATGCTGGGCCTTCGCCTTCCAAAGTCCTTAAACGGAAGGAGAAACAAAAGGCAACGCAACCACCTCTGCCTTCACCGCCACATTCTCCTTCCCTTCCTTCTACCCCACCACCACCTACACATTCCACATATTTCTCTCCACAGTCCTCATCTACGTCACCACGTAGGGACGATTTAACTGATCCCCAAGAAGTAGACCCATGGGGATATATATGACTTTGATCCCATTTTCCCTAGTGACCCAGATTTATACCCAGCAAGGCCCTCTACTCATAAAGATAACACTGCTTATAATCAGGTTATAGCCAGGGCAGCTATGTATCATAACGTACAATTACATACAGATCCTATTGAGGATGATTTTTTTGTTTAACACTTTAACATCCACTCACAAAGAGTACCAGTGTCTCCCTATGTTTCCAGGCATGCGTAGACATGCTAAAGACATTTTTAAAGAACCTGTAAAAGCAAAAATCATTACACCTAGCGTTGATTTAAAAAAGAAAAAAAATACAAACCTGCATCCTCCGATCAAGTTTTTATTAGGACACAATTACCATGATCCATAGTGGTAAGTGCAGCAAGAAAACGAGCCAATAGCAAGTCTACAGGAGATGCTCCTACTCCAGACAAAGAAAATCGAAAATTTGATGCAGCAGGCAAGAGTGGCTACTCAAGCTGCCAATCCCTGGAGGATTTAAAATTCACAAGCACTCCTAACAAGATATGATAGGGCTCTTTGGGACCATTGGGACCAGATGGAAGACTTGTTACAATATCTTCCTCTGGAACATCAAAAAAGGGGGCAACATAGTCGCAGAAGGGCAGGCTTTTTATAATAACGCAATTAATTTGATGTGCTACTGCTGCAGCTGATAGAGCTGCAAGGGGAGTCAACACCACCAAAATTATTCGGAGACATGCATGGTAAGAGCTTCAGAATTTAAGCCAGAAATACAGCAAGCCGTATTAAACATGCCTTTCGATAAACATTTATTTGGGCCAGAGATTGATACCACAGTAGATAAACATAAAAAAGGACTCCGAAACAGCTAAAGCTATGGGTGCATTATCCACCACACCCACTAGAGGTACTTTTCGTAAGCCACAATTTAGAGATCGTTTCAAACCATCCACCTCACAACAAAAACAAGGGCCACAATTCTATAGCAGAGGTTCATTCAGAGGCTCTTTTAAAGGATCTAGTTATAGAGGAAGAGGTAAACAGCTGCTCCCAGAGGTTACTCTACCTCAACAAAGCAGTGACTTCTTACAAATCCCTACACAGCATACATCTCCTGTGGGAGAAAGACTGGCATCTTTGTACCTACAATGGTACAACATCACCACAGATCAATGGATTCTATCAATTATTCAACATGGCTCTTGCCTAGAACTCACCTCTATTCCACCAAACAGTCCCCCTCGTTCACACAGACTTACTCAGGAACAGCTCACTTTATTAAAGTAGGAGGTACAATCACTACTACTCAAAGGAGCCATAAAGATAGTGCCTATATCCCAACAAGGATCCGGAGTATATTCACAATACTTCCTCATACCAAAGAAGGATGGTACTCTGAGACCAATTGTAGATCTCAGGCCCCTCAATCTAGACATCATTTCAGAACACTTTCATATGGTAACTCTACAAGGCATCATTCCCCTCCTACTAAAACAGGATTACATGACCGCATTAGACCCCAAGGATGCTTATTTCCACATACCCATCCATCCAGCACATCGAAAGTATCTAAGATGTGCTATAGCAGGAAAGCACTACCAATTCAAGGTGCTACCATTTGGGGTAACAACAGCACCAAGGGTATTCACCAAATGCTTAGCAGTGGTTGCAGCATTCCTCAGAAGACAACATTTATGTCTTCCCATACCTGGATGACTGGCTTATAAAGGCCAGCTCAATGTAAATTTGTTAACAACATAATAAAATATACCATAAACATCTTACACAATCTAGGATTCACAATCAATTACCACAAATGTCACCTGCAGCCATCACAGATACAATTGTATCTTGGAGCAATTTTAAACACTCAATCAGGGTTAGCATTCCCAAACCCAGTCAGGATTCAAGCATTTCACAATCTCATATCTCAACTACAATACAACCACACTTATACAGTAAAGTTGGTGATGAAGCTATTCAGAAAGATCGGCTTCATGCATAGCAATAGTACCCAATGCAAGACAACACATGCGACCACTACAGCAGTGTCTTCATCAGCAATGGTCTGAGGTACAGGGTCAAATTCAGGCTCTAGTGTTGTTGGACCGCCAGACTCACCACTCAGCACTGGTGAAATTCTACCAACCTATTAAAAGGGCAGCCCTTTCAGGACCCTGTGCCTCAGGCCGTAATTACATCAGATGCATCAGTGATAGGTTGAGGAGCTCATCTCAATAACCTCACTATACAGGAGAAATGGGACTCAGTCCAACAAACTTAGCACATAAACCATTTAGAGTTACTAGCAGTATTCCTAACACTCAAGGCTTTTCAGACACAAATCCCACCCAATATAGTATTAATGAGGACAGGCAATATGACCACAATGTATTATCTGCAAAAACAGAAGGGGGGGCTACATTCATCACAATTGTTACTTCTAGCACAAACAAATGGGCAATTCACAATTGCATTCAATTAATGGTAGAATATATTCCGGGGGTACACAATCAACTATTGGCCCTCTTAAGCAGGGAGCAACAACAAGTACACGAATGGGAGATTCACCCACAGGTGTGAGTCAGTAATACTTCCAAATGTGGGGCACAGTAGAAATAAACCTTTTCACCACAAAAGAAAATGCAAAATGACAAAGCTTCGCATCCCGGTACCCACACCCTCAATCCAAGGGCAATGCTCTATGGATGAATTGGTCAGGGATATTTCCTTACCCTTTCCACCTCTCTCACTAATTCAATTTCTTATCAAAAAGATGAAAAAAACCTCACTCACCATGATATCCGTACCTCCCAGGTCGGCACATCAACATTCGTATACAACACTACTGGACCTATCTGTAGTACCACATAACAAACTACCGACCAGACCAGACCTGTTGACTCAAAGGAAAGGTCAAATCAGACATCCAAATCCCAGCATACTCAACCAGGCAATTTGTCTCCTGAAGTCATGGAGTTTGGCTACTTACAGCTTCCATCAGAATGTATGAATATTCTAAAGGAAGCACGCAAACCCACAACCAGACAATATTATCCAGCTAAATGGAAACGGTTTGTCTGCCATTGCCTGCCTAAAAACATTAACCCACTTAAGGCATCAGTACAAGCTATCCTTTGCTATTTGCTATACTTACAAAAAGCAAACCTTGTATATTTCTCTATTAGAATCCATTTAAAAGCAATAGCGGCTTATCTCCGAAACAGACAACATACTTCCTTGTTTAGGATTCTGTTATTAAAGCCTTTATGGGAGGTCTTAAAAGGATTATTTCACCTAGAGCTCCACCAGCCCCTGTGTGGAATCTTAATATTGTACTCACAAGAATTATGGCGCCACCTTTTCAACTCATGCATTCTTGACTTCTTCGGTTTATATCATGGAAGGTTGTTTTTTTGGTAGCAATTACTTCTTTAGGAAGAGTACGTGAAATTCAAGCGTTCACTTTAGAAGAACTTTTCTTTCAAATTCACAAAAACAAAATAGTTCTTAGGACAAACCAAAAATTCGTATCAAAGGTGGTTTCACCTTTTCATATCAGTCAGTTAGTAGAATTGCCAGTCTTCTTTTCACAGCCAGATTCAGCTGCTGAAAGAGCTCACACCATTGATGTTAAAAGAGCTCTCATGTACTATAAAGACAGAACAAAAGACTTCAGAAAATCCAAGCAACTTTTTGTGGCATTTCAGCAACCTCACAAAGGTAATCCCATTTCAAAAAATCGATTAGCACGATGGATAGTCAAGTGTATACAGACTTGTTATCTAAAAGCCAAAAGGCAATTACCAGTAACTCCTAAAGCTCATCCCACTATCCTAGTGGAGCTTCAGTGGCATTCTTGGGAAACATACCAAAAGCAGACATATTTAAACTAGCCACATAGTCTACACCACACACATTTACTAAGCACTACTGTGTGGATGTATTATCTCGCCAACAAGCAAATGTTGGACAGACAGTTCTTAGAACACTATTTGTATATGCGGGCTCTGCAGTGGGACCCGACGTTCCAGTGCAGAAGCGGACCATCTCCAGATGGCTCGTACACTGCATCAAGATCTGCCACACACTCGCCAAAAATGCAACCACCTGAAGGTTTGCATGCTAATTCTACCAGAGCAACAGCTGCGACCACAGCATTAGCACGTGGTGTTGCTGTCCTTGACTTCTGTCAGACAGCAATGTGGGCTTCTGTGCACACATTTACCAAACACTACTACCTGACAGTCAAATCCGCAGGAACAGCAACTTTGCCCATTCTGTCCTGCAGGCCTTTCTCGTATGATCTTGGTTTGCAGACCCTCCTTCGCAGATGGTGTTGCTTGGGTATCTATTCAAAGGTAAAGAATCTGCAACCAGAAGTTGCTTACCTTCAGGGTAACGTTCAATCTGGTAGAGACATACTCTAGTTGAAGGTTCCCTAACAACCCATCCATCCTCCCCTTTCTGCGAACTGATTTCTAGGGACAGGGACTCCCCTGTCAGGGCCTTGGTTTTGAGGCACCAGTATTTTTTTTTTTTTTATTATTTTTTTATTAATTTTATCATATTAAACATACAAGAACACAAACAGCCCCCCAGCAGCATCAGAGCAAAAAAGTATTAAATAGCCATCATCCACAATATCAGTATACATATCGTAAGGGGAATAAACAGATAGGCACACATTAATCGACAATCAAAAGTTCACTTTTTAAATTTCCCCATCCATTGTCGAGTGGCAAAGTTCGTGCCAAAAAACCACAAGGCAGATCTCTGGCAGCAGTGTATAGACAGTAACGTATAGCATAAGAAGGGGGCATCAACGAGAACAAACAAAAAAAGGCAGATGAAGGCACACAACTAGACATCAGCAGCCAGTCACATTTCCTGACGTAGACACCAACGGGCAGAGGAGGTAAAACCACAGTCCGGGCTTCTTCGATTATATCACTTACTCGTTTTGGGCCGCTAAAAATGTATTCAACGGGGCCCAAATATCTTTGGGTCCAGACCCTTCAGGCATCAAGCTCCAGAAAACCATTAGCTGATCATGGCAAAAAGCAGCGTCATTCAACCATTCAGAGCAGCGCGGCACTCTCGTCCCACCCCAGCACATGGCAACTCTACGCTTAGCCAGCAGCAAAAGCAGACCCACTAAGCGCCTATGCGGCGCCCGGATATCCTCCACGCACCCAAGCAGCGCAGTTCTAGGAGAGCCGGGTATCTCCAATTCGACCATTTCAGAAATTGCATTAAAAACTGCCACCCAGAAAACGTAAACATCCGCACACTCCCATGCCAAATGCAAAAAACCTGCCTCCGGCGCCCGACAACGAACACAGCACGCATCTTTACGTAGCCCCAAAGAGTGCAACCACGCTGGGGTATAGTATAGTCTGTGCAAAAATTTAAAGTGCAACAGTCTGAACCTATAATTCGGTGACAACGCCCTCATATGCGCACAGCAGTCATGCCACAAGGCCTCCGAAATGGGCACTCCTAGGTCCGCCTCCCATGCGAGCCTAGACTATTCGCGGGAGCCACTCCTCTGCTCTTGCATACAGTTATATAATTTGGTGACCAGCCTATTAGGCGACTGCGCACTACAGAGAACCTCCAGTGCACGGAACTCCAAAGGAGCCTCAGTCAAGCCACGCAAGTGGGTCCGCAAGAAAGAACGGACTCGAATAACATACATGCGCTGCAACGCCTTGCCCTCACAACCAGCCAGCACCTCAGAAACATCAAGCAAGCGGCCATCCACCATCCAATCTCTCAGCTCAGTCAGGCCTGCCTCTCGGAGGAACCCACGTACCCCACCATCGCGATACAACTGTCCATCGGCTATCGCCATGACAGGAAAAGAAGGAGCATAAGGGACAGTGACCCCAGATCGCTTCATCAACACACCCCACGCCCGCATCGTGCATGCCACCGTATCGATCCCCTTCACTCGGGACGGAACACGTCCACCAAATGCCCGCAACAGGTCATCTGGCCACACAGAGTCACTCTCAGGCTCCAAGTGCGGCAGATATCGGATAGGATTTAGCCAGTAATACGCAAAATGCACCTGAGCACAAAGATAGTATAACTCCATGTCCGGCGCAGCGAGCCCACCAAATTCAAACGGTAGCGTCCACCTCTCCCAAGAAATACGCGCACGTCGCCCTGCCCATACCAGACGAATCAGCGCGGAGCGCAGACGTTTTAAGTAGCCTCTCGAGAGCGGAAGAGGAAGATTCACAAACAGGTACAGAAACTTCGGAAGGACCACCATCTTTGCAATAGCGATACGCCCTATCAATGATAATGGGAGGGCTCGCCAGGTCTCGACTTTCCTCTCCAGCCACGCCAGAGCAGCACCATAGTTAGAGGCACCAGTAGTTGGTGTTCATGGCTCTGCCCTTCTGACATGGAAAGTTGTGAAAAGAAACTGATGTCAATGCGCGGGGTGGCACCTGTATAGGACCGGCAACGTCCTATCCGGCGCTGTGACAAGAGGTTCAGCGCAGAAAACTTTCCTTATCAGGCTGACGCCTGGGGAAAATTCAAGGGTAAACAATCTGCAAATAGAGTATGTCTCTACCAGATAAGATGTTACAAAAGGTATGTCATTTGTTAAAATTGCCTACAGCAGGAGATATTTTAAGTTCGATGGCATCTGTCGCTGTAGATACGCATGTTTTGCAATAGCTCGCCATCTGGTGTTGGGCCGGAGTGTTACAAGTTGTTTTTCTTCGAAGAAGTCTTTCGAGTCACGGGACCGAGTGACTCCTCCTTTTGTCTCCATTGCGCATGGGCGTCGACTCCATCTTCGATTGTTTTTTTTCCGCCATCGGGTTCGGACGTGTTCCTGTCGCTCCGAGTTTCGGAACGGAAAATTAGCTAATTTCGGAAGATTTTCGTCGGTATTGTTGCGTTCGGGATCGGCGTACTTAGATTCAACACCGCATCGAAGATCGAAGAGCTCCGGTGCCCTTCGGGGTAGTTTTTCGATCCCCCGTCGGGGCCTGGTCGGCCCGACCGCGTGCTGAAGAACGCCGATGGAACGGACCCCGTTCCGTTTCTGCCCCAAATGCCACAATAAATACCCCTATACAGACCAACACTTGGTCTGTAACCTGTGCCTGTCACCTGAGCACAGTGAAGACACCTGTGAGGCCTGTCGTGCGTTCCGGTCCCGAAAGACACTCCGAGACCGTCGAGCCAGAAGACTTCAGATGGCGTCCGCGCCGACAGCCCACCGAGAGTTCGAGGAGCAGGAAGAGGAAGGTACCTTCTCGATCCAAGAATCGGACTCCGAAGGATTCGACGATACACAAACCGTGAGTAAGACGTCGAAAACCACACAGAGGAAGATTTACAAGGCCCAGGGGACGCCACTGCCATCAGGCCATGGCTCCACCCATAAATTCGGTGACCGACCGTCGGCACCGAAAAAGGCCCAAACAGTGCGGAGATCGTCCGACTCCGGTCGAGACACCGGCACGCAGCCTTCTCGGGACCGAGAAAGTGCTGGAGACAAGCCTCGACACCGAGATGCCGGTGTCGACACGCCTCGACGCCGAGACAGCGGCACCGAAGAAGATCGACGCCGAGAGGTTTCGGCCCCGAAAAAGAAAAAAGTCACCTCAGAGCCGAAAAAACACGCATACAGGGTTTCGGTGCCGAAACAAACTGCAAGCGACCCAGCTTCAGGCTCTTATACAGAAGAGCACTCGCTAACCTCCCAAATGCAAAAGCATAGGTTTGAGGAAGAGCTACAATCAACTGATGTGGACCATACGCAAAAGCGTATCTTCATACAGCAGGGGACAGGAAAAATAAGCACCCTTCCCCCCCATTAGAAGAAAGAGAAGGTTGGAGTTCCAAACTGAACAGACACCACAACCAAAAGTGGTGAAAAGTTACCCCACCACCCTCTCCTCCGCCCGTGATTAACGTCTCACCAGCACGAACTCCATCACACTCCCCAGCTCACACCACCATAAGCCAGGGTGACCAAGATCAAGACGCATGGGACCTATACGACGCCCCAGTGTCAGATAACAGTCCGGAGGCATACCCTACGAAGCCATCTCCACCAGAAGACAGCACCGCGTATTCTCAAGTGGTGGCTAGAGCAGCACAATTTCACAACGTAAGCCTCCACTCAGAACAGGTCGAGGATGATTTTTTATTCAACACACTCTCCTCCACCCACAGCTCATACCAAAGCCTGCCTATGCTCCCTGGTATGCTCCGGCACGCGAAAGAAATCTTTAAGGAGCCGGTCAAAAGTAGGGCAATCACACCAAGGGTGGAAAAAAAGTATAAGGCGCCTCCTACAGACCCGGTTTTCATCACTACACAGCTGCCACCAGACTCTGTCGTTGTAGGAGCAGCTAGGAAAAGGGCCAACTCTCACACATCTGGAGATGCACCACCCCCAGATAAAGAAAGCCGCAAGTTCGATGCAGCTGGTAAAAGAGTCGCAGCACAAGCTGCAAACCAGTGGCGCATCGCGAACTCCCAGGCACTACTTGCGCGCTATGACAGAGCCCACTGGGACGAGATGCAACATCTCATTGAACATCTGCCCAAGGACTTACAAAATAGGGCAAAACAAGTGGTTGAGGAGGGACAGACCATTTCCAACAACCAGATCCGCTCCTCCATGGACGCTGCAGATACAGCTGCACGGACAATTAATACATCTGTAACTATCAGAAGGCATGTATGGCTCCGAACGTCTGGATTTAAACCAGAGATTCAACAAGCAGTTCTCAATATGCCTTTTAATGAAAAAGAACTGTTCGGTCCAGAAGTGGACACAGCGATTGAGAAACTCAAAAAAGATACGGACACTGCCAAAGCCATGGGCGCACTCTACTCCCCGCAGAGCAGAGGGAATTACAGCACATTCCGTAAAACACCCTTTCGAGGGGGGTTTCGGGGTCAGAGCACACAAGCCAGCACCTCACAAGCAACACCGTCCAGTTACCAGGGACAGTATAGAGGAGGTTTTCGGGGACAATATAGAGGAGGGCAATTCCCTAGAAATAGAGGAAGATTTCAGAGCCCCAAAACCCCTACTACTAAACAGTGACTCACATGTCACTCACCCCCTCCACACAACACCAGTGGGGGGAAGAATAAGTCATTATTACAAAGCATGGGAGGAAATCACTACAGACACTTGGGTTCTAGCAATTATCCAACATGGTTATTGCATAGAATTTCTACAATTCCCTCCAAACATACCACCAAAAGCACAATATTTGACAACACACCATTCCAATCTCCTGGAGATAGAAGTGCAGGCACTATTGCAAAAGAATGCAATCGAATTAGTGCCAAACACACAAATAAACACAGGAGTTTACTCACTGTACTTTTTGATACCAAAGAAGGACAAAACGCTGAGACCAATCCTAGACCTCAGAGTAGTGAACACTTTCATCAAATCAGACCACTTTCACATGGTCACACTACAAGAAGTATTGCCATTGCTAAAACTACACGACTACATGGCAACTTTAGACCTCAAGGATGCTTATTTCCATATACCAATACACCCATCGCACAGGAAATACCTAAGGTTTGTATTCAAGGGAATACATTACCAATTCAAGGTACTGCCTTTCGGATTAACAACCGCACCAAGAGTCTTTACCAAATGTCTAGCGGTAGTCGCTGCACACATAAGAAGGCAGCAAATACATGTGTTCCCATATCTAGACGACTGGCTAATCAAGGCCCATTCGTTAATACAGTGCTCAAATCACACAAATCATATCATACAAACCCTCTTCAAACTAGGGTTCACCGTCAATTTCACAAAATCCAAAATTCTGCCGCGCAAGGTACAACAATACCTGGGAGCCATAATAGACACATCAAAAGGAGTAGCCACTCCAAGTCCACAAAGAATTCGAAATTTCAACACCATCATACAACGCATGTATCCAACACAAAGGATACACGCAAAGATGGTACTACAACTCCTAGGCATGATGTCTTCATGCATAGCCATTGTCCCAAACGCAAGACTGCACATGAGGCCCTTACAACAGTGCCTAGCATCACAATGGTCACAAGCACAGGGTCACCTTCTAGATCTGGTGTTAATAGACCGCCAAACTTACCTCTCGCTTCTGTGGTGGAACAACATAAATTTAAACAAGGGGCGGCCTTTCCAAGACCCGGTGCCACAATACGTAATAACAACAGATGCTTCCATGACAGGGTGGGGAGCACACCTCGATCAACACAGCATACAAGGACAATGGAACATACATCAAACAAAACTGCATATAAATCACCTAGAACTTCTAGCAGTTTTTCAAGCACTAAAAGCTTTCCAACCAATAATAGTTCACAAATACATTCTCGTCAAAACAGACAACATGACAACAATGTATTATCTAAACAAGCAAGGGGGGACGCACTCCACGCAGTTAAGCCTGCTAGCACAAAAGATTTGGCGTTGGGCAATTCACAACCAAATTCGCCTAATAGCACAATTTATACCAGGGATCCAAAATCAACTCGCAGACAATCTCTCTCGAGATCACCAACAGGTCCACGAATGGGAAATTCACCCCCAAATTCTGAACACTTATTTCAAACTCTGGGGAACACCTCAGATAGACTTGTTAGCGACAAGGGAGAATGCAAAATGCCAAAACTTCGCATCCAGATACCCACACAAACAGTCCCAAGGCAATGCCCTATGGATGAACTGGTCAGGGATATTTGCTTACGCTTTTCCTCCTCTCCCCCTCCTTCCTTACCTGGTAAACAAACTCAGTCAAAACAAACTCAAACTCATATTGATAGCACCAACTTGGGCAAGGCAACCCTGGTACACAACGCTGCTAGACCTATCAGTAGTACCCTGCATCAAATTGCCCAACAGGCCAGATCTGTTGACACAGCACAACCAAAAGATCAGACACCCAGATCCAGCATCGCTGAATCTAGCAATCTGGCTCCTGAAATCCTAGAATTCGGGCACTTACAACTTACCCAAGAATGTATGGAAGTCATAAAACAAGCCAGAAGGCCATCCACCAGGCACTGCTATGCAAGTAAATGGAAGAGGTTTGTTTGCTACTGCCATATTAATCAAATACAACCATTACACACAACTCCAGAACATGTAGTGGGTTACTTGCTTCACTTACAAAAATCTAACCTGGCTTTCTCTTCCATTAAAATACACCTTGCAGCAATATCTGCATACCTGCAGACTACCTATTCAACTTCCCTATATAAGATACCAGTCATTAAAGCATTCATGGAGGGCCTTAGGAGAATTATACCACCAAGAACACCACCTGTTCCTTCATGGAACCTAAATGTTGTCCTAACTAGACTTATGGGTCCACCTTTTGAACCCATGCACTCCTGCGACATACAGTTCCTAACCTGGAAGGTGGCATTTCTCATCGCCATTACTTCCCTAAGAAGAGTAAGCGAGATTCAGGCGTTTACAATACAGGAACCTTTTATACAACTACACAAGAATAAGGTCGTCCTAAGGACCAATCCTAAATTTTTGCCAAAGGTTATTTCACCGTTCCATCTAAATCAAACAGTGGAACTTCCAGTGTTCTTTCCACAGCCAGATACCGTAGCTGAAAGGGCACTACATACATTAGATGTCAAAAGAGCATTGATGTAGTACATTGACAGAACAAAAAACATCAGAAAGACTAAACAACTATTTATTGCATTTCAAAAACCTCATGCAGGAAACCCAATATCAAAACAAGGTATAGCCAGATGGATAGTTAAATGCATCCAAATCTGCTACCTTAAAGCTAAACGACAGCTGCCCATTACACCAAGGGCACACTCAACCAGAAAGAAAGGTGCTACCATGGCCTTTCTAGGAAACATCCCAATGCAAGAAATATGTAAGGCAGCCACATGGTCTACGCCTCACACATTCACCAAGCACTACTGTGTAGACGTGTTATCCGCACAACAAGCCACAGTAGGTCAAGCCGTATTAAGAACATTATTTCAGACGACTTCCACTCCTACAGGCTGATCCACCGCTTTTGGGGAGATAACTGCTTACTAGTCTATGCAAAACATGCGTATCTACAGCGACAGATGCCATCGAACTGAAAATGTCACTTACCCAGTGTACATCTGTTCGTGGCATCAGTCGCAGTAGATTCGCATGTGCCCACCCGCCTCCCCGGGAGCCTGTAGCAGTTTGGAAGTTACCTTCAATTATTTATATATGTATCATCTCAACCTTAAATAGGTGCATACTTAGTCACTCCATTGCATGGGCACTATTACTACAATTCAACTCCTACCTCACCCTCTGCGGGGAAAAACAATCGAAGATGGAGTCGACGCCCATGCGCAATGGAGACAAAAGGAGGAGTCACTCGGTCCCGTGACTCGAAAGACTTCTTCGAAGAAAAACAACTTGTAACACTCCGGCCCAACACCAGATGGCGAGCTATTGCAAAACATGCGAATCTACTGCGACTGATGCCACGAACAGATGTACACTGGGTAAGTGACATTTTCATTATGAGTGTATCCTTTCCAAGTATTGCTGTGTCAGCTATAGTGGAATATCCAAAGTTTTCATAGTCTGTAAATTTCACTGAGATCTTTCATCTCTTGTTGTAATTTGAGTTAATGTGGAAACCGGCAAATGTGATAAAATACATTTTGCTAATTCTTAAACGTAGTATAGTCTTGTTTAGGGGTTCGCCATTTATATTCAGCAGCACTGAACAGTCTTGCCCGTGTGCAGGATTCCAGACCATTTCTTCCAAAATGTAAATTTCTAAGTTAAATCTTAGGCTTACTTTGGAAGGCCAGCAACTTCTATGTGACTGCCAAAAATAACTTAGCCACCAGTAATGCAAGCTATATTGGCCAATTCCAATAAGTTTGTTTCAAAAATCCATTAAAACATTTTAAAACTTAATACATTAATCTTTAGTCATAATATTTTGCACATTCCTGATCAAAGGAAATATATTGGATAGTAAACATTAACATTTGTTTGGAATTATGTTTTTCAATTTCAGATTCAGAAAGTAGTAAACAAGAAGCTGAGGGAACGATTTTGTCACAGACAAAAGGAGGTTTCGGAGGAAAACCATAATCACCATAACGAGCGCATGCTGTTTCATGGTGAGTTTTTAAGACCACTGACAATGGGAGCCCTCCTTTCTCATTATTACATTCTAAGACTGTGTTAGTATCCGTTACTGTGGGTTTAGAAATTAAGGCTAAAGAATTTGTTGTTCATTTTTAGGTCTTGCATAAGATAGAGCATGCACTGTCTCTTGTGAGATTTTTTTATTGCTTATCAGCCACCCTTTGCATACTATTGGTTTGCATTATTGTCCCTCTGAATAGATTGTTCATCAGCTTCAGTTTGCTTCCTTTCTCTTAGTGTGTTTGTCCCTCCCCTGGAGCATGGACATATTACTGTGTGCTCACACTACTCGCTTTTTCAGGCACTACTTTTCAGCTGTCTCCTTCATGTACTTCTCTATCTACCTCCCCAGTTCCTCCTGCACACCTTCTGTTGTGTACTTGCCCAAGTCCCACAACTCTTTGCTGTTTTTGTGGTTCTGTCACCCACATACCTTTTTCCGGGTGCTTCCATTGTCATTCTACTTGCCCTGAGTACCACCCTCCCACACTGAATGCTCTGACATCCCCTCTCACCTGTCCTTTTGGGCCACCCATGCTTTTCTGCTTGCCTGCACACCCTCCATGTTGCTTTAAGAGCACACTGCTAAAAACAAAAAGTGGTGGAACGCGGCCAATTTCAAATGTGCTTTTTGAAAAAAGACACACACATTCCTCAGATGTGAGCTCAAAACAGCAAGTGCTAAATACAGTTTTTTGCAAATGGGGCACCCAAGAGAGAGACTTGTTTTGTCACCCCAGAAATAGCGCAAGGCATCACATCCTGGTGCCCACACCACCTATCGAAGGGAATGCCCTATTGATGGACTTCTTAAGGACATTTGCGTATACGTTTCCCCCATACCATTGATTACAATGTTAATAGACAAATGGGACACTGAACCGTGCTGCTACTCCTACTCCTTTGGGGGTGAGACTGATATGGTTCTTGGATGTGGAGGAGGTCTCTCGAGAAGCAATAATAAGTCTGTCAGCAGTTCAGGGCCTATTCGGTGTACACGATGGACAGGTTTGTCACCTGGAACCTACTAGCTGTCAACCTGCTTGCCTGGCACCTGTGTACTTAGAAATCTGACTTCTAGTTGCAGATTCCTTAGCTTTGAAATTCCCCCAGGTGTCAGACTGGTACCGGAGAATCTTCTGAGCTGTACCCCTGCGCTCCATTAGGTGATGTAGATCGTCTCTGCGTTCTTCATCGGTGTCAAGTGTGCCAGATATGACGTTGCAGATCCTATGTAAGCACCACCCTGGTGCGCTGACATCAATTCTTTTCTTTCCATGCCAGGTAGCGCTCATGTGAAGAGAGCTTCCCCTCAGTCATTTTTTGACTGTATTTTTTTTTTTTTTTTGAGTTTTCTACTCCTGGTGCGTCGAGAATGTAATTGAGGAAGACCACGTTTAAGCCCTGCAGTTCCTTTTATCGAGCAATGTCTGTGACAGATCCACACTTTGTGTCTCTTTGGTGCCTGAAGCGCAACTATGACCTGAAGTCGTGCTCTGAGTGTGGTGCCATGCATCCAAAGGATTTGAGGAAGTGGTCCCTGGAGCTTATGGCCCCGTTGCTCAAATCCGCACAAGTTGAGATCCTGGTCAAGAGGAAGTTCCCGGGATCGGGCGCGGAGTCATCTATTGCCGTTATCCTACTCCAAGTCTTCAGGCTATTGGGGTCAGTCGAGGCTCAAGAAGAAAACCAAGAAGTCGGAGCTTTCTTCGACTTCTCCTCGTCTGTCGGCCGATTAGATGAGGGAGTGTTGATGTTTTAAGCCTCACTCTGCGGAGCCTGTGCCTTGACCAACTCTGCACGTACCGGAGTTTCGCCGAGTTAAAGTGAACCGTGCCCAGGTCAAGGAGTTTTATGAGACGATTTGCCTCATTTTTGTGCTGTCTGACACTGCTGGCGCGCCTTCGGGCCCCATGGAGTCAGAAGAGGTCCCTTAGGATTCTGCGCCGGTGACTTCGGCCTGAGAACCAAAGTGCACCCATGAAACCAGTCCTGGATCCAGACTGACGTTGGTCGTGTAGGAGGCTGGCTCAGTTGATGGTGTACACCTATGGTGTGGCACCCTACACTGAGTCTAGGCAGCCCTTAGTGATACCGTTTAGGTCCAGATAGCAAAAGATTTCTAGGGTTAACTGGTGAGCAGCTGAAGTTTATCTAGGAGGAGTGATAAACACTTGCAATACCACAATAGTCAGTAACAGTTCACAAGAAAGAACCACACCAGGTGCTGCTAAACTAAAGTATTCTCTATTACAACACTAAGGCTATACTAACATGGAGATACCTACACACAAAAAATACACTTAGCAACATGCAGGAAAAGCATGGAAATACATGGAGCTTCATGGGTGGGGGGGGGGGGCAAACCATATACTAAGAAAGTGGTATAAGAATGGAGGTGCCCAACCACGGTGAGTGTGTTAGAATCCCAGGGGCTGTGGGAGTAGGAAATTACCAGAGGCAAATACTAGAAAATCTACAGGCGCATGGGTGCAGAGTTATTGAGCCGGGTGTCCCATAGGATAACACTGGACCGTTGTGGTTGGATTTTTATGGATTCAGGACCCTCCTGAGTGGATCCTGAAGAAACCAGTTGGCACAAATAAGGTTGGAGAGTGCCCCCGTCCATAAATGCCCAGAAGAAGGGAGTACATACACCAGGGAACCCAGGTGCGTAGGGGTGAAGTGACGTTGGATGCCCTCTTTAAAGTAAGTGGGAGCCTCCGTTAACATGCTGCTGTCGCAACCCACGGACCAGGCCAGTGGAACCCAAAGATGGATTCCAAACAAGAAGAACCTGAACAAGAAGGGGACAGTGTCCAGACCGCTCGCAATCGTCCTGGCGGTGCAGGTAGGCAATGCCCACCCTCTTGGAGGTGAAGTTCCTGCAGGATGGTAAAGGAAGAAGTCCAGCTGCGGAGTCTAGGGGGATGCAGAAGATCCTTGTGGTCGCCCACCAGCTGTCCTATGGAGTCAGAGGAGCCCAAATGCGTGACCCACTGGCAGCAGTCACAGGAAGACACAGAGATGCCTCAGCAGCACAACAAAACAGAAGTCCCACGTCGCAGGAGCTGCAGAGTGGAAGCTGGTCTTGGAGTTGTAGAGTGCTGGAGGCCGCAGCTTCTTGAGCTACAGGATTTTTTGGAAAGTGCCTATAATTTCTTGGCAAGAGCAAAAGTCGCGGTACACAGGGGCCATTCCACTGGCTGCAGCCAGAGTCCACCGTATCCCAAGTTGGTCAGAACACAAATTGGATTTGGAGAGGACCACAGAATCACCACCTATGAACAGAACCTTTTCGTTGTCCATGGGAGGTCATTGTCGTCTTAAGGTTCCTGCAGATGCAGGGGAGATTCCTTCGTGGATGCAAGCAGAGTCCTTGTGACCCTGGAAGATGCACAGCCATCGATATTGCAGAATTCTTGCAGGAGCTAGAGTAACAATGTTGCAGTGGAAGCCCTTCCAACTGGATACAGTCTTGTTTCAGTTCCAAAAGCAGGCCAGCAGCGGTTCCGGGGGCCAGGAGCAGAAAATGTCTTGCGGAGAGTTCCTTGAAAAAGTCTTGCTCAACCAATCTGAGAACCCCCTTGGGGGAGTCTTTAAGTAACCCTAAAAGGGGGTTGGTCACTCTGTAGTGACACACCTATCAGAGGGGGTTCAGGGATGTCATTTACCTGGCCTAACCAGTCAGATGCTCCCAGGGGCCTCTAATCTACCTTGTTTCCAAGATGGCATAATCAACCGGCCACCTGGCAGAGCTCTGTGCACCTTTCTAGGGGAGGAGCTGGACGGAGGGTGGAGTGTTGGGTGGGCGGGGGGGGTTTGAGTGGTCACTCCACTGTCCTTTGTGTAGTTTCACGTCAGATCGGTAACTGGAGGTTTCTGAACTGGTGCAAACCAGATTATACAAGGAGGGCACCAAGGGTTCCCTTCGAAGCAGACTAGTGGCTCTGAGGCCAGCCCACCCCACCCTAGCCCATAGACACCTATTTCAAAGGGAGAAGTGGTCACACCTCTCTCTTGCAGAAAATCCTTTGTTCTGCCTTCCTCTGCTTGAGTTAGGCTCATCAGGAGGGCAGCACGGTGTCTGGGGTCAGCAGAAGTGTGGGCTGGCAGCCAGACCCCGTAAAGCGGTACAGGCAGAACTGGAGGATCCTCTAAGGAACCCCCAGAGTACATGGGATCATGCATCTAACACTGGAACCGGTTTAGTTGCATGATTCCAACATATTTGATGCCAAACATGCCTGGGTTCGGAGAAGCCATTATGTAGTTGGACCGCTTGTGCTGACCATTGTACACAAATCACCTTAAGATGGCTTCCTCGCACTTAAAAAAGCCCAGGGAATGGAGTCTGGGATTTGTACGGGCACCCTGCCCCTGGACTGAAGGGCCTATAAGAAGAGTGATTTACAGTGTCCCATGTGCATTGACCACGATATAAGGCAAGCTTAATATATGAAGTGAAACATGAATGTACCACTTCACGCAGGCTGCAATGGTAGGTGTAAGGAAATGCCTCCTTGGCATGGTTACCCCCTAACTTTTTGCTTTTGCTAAGTTTTGATTGAAAGTGTGCTGGGACCCTGCTAACCAGGCCCCAGCACCAGTGTTCTTTCCCTAAACTGTACCTTTTGCTTCCACAATTGGCACATCCCTGGCACTCAGATAAGTCCCTTGTAACTGGTGCCCCTGGTACCAAGGGCCCTGATGCCAGGGAACGTCCCTGGCATGCAGCATGTCTTATGCCACCTTAGGGACCCCTCACTCAGCACATGCACACGGCCTCACAGCTTGTGTGTGCTGATGAGGAGAAAAAGACTAAGTCGGCATGGCACTCCCTCAGAGTGCCATGCCAACCTCACACTGCTGTGGCATAGGTAAGTCACCCCTCTAGCAGGTCTTACAGCCCTAAGGCAGGGTGCACTATACCACAGGTGAGGGCATATGTGCATGATCACTATGCAACTACAGTGCCTAAGCAAAACCTTGGACACTGTAAGTTCTGGCTAGCCATAAGAGTATATGGTCTGGGAGTTTGTCAAACACGAACTCCACAGTTCCATAATGGCTATACTGAAAATCTGGGAAGTTTGGTATCAAACTTCTCGGCACAATAAATGCACACTGATGCCAGTGTGCAATTTATTGTAACATACACCCAGAGGGCATTTTAGAGATGCCTCCAGAATAGCAACCCGACTTCTAGTGTAGGCTGACCAGTTTCTGCCAGCCTGCCACACACCAGACATGTTGCTGGCCACATGGGGAGAGTGCCTTTGTCACACTGTGGCCAGGAACAAAGCCTGTACTGGGTGGATGTGCTTCTCACCTCCCCCTGCTGGAACTGTAACACCTGTCGGTGAGCCTAAAAGGCTCGCCCCTTTTGTTACAGCACCCCAGGGCATCCCAGCTAGTGGAGATGCCCGCCCCTCCAGCCACTGCCCACACTTTTGGCGGAAAGGCTGGAGGAGATGATGAGAAAAACAAGGTGGAGTCACCCACCAGTCAAGACAGCCCCTAATGTGTCCTGAGCTGAGGTGACCCCTGCCTTTAGAAAACCTCCATCTTGTTTTGGAGGATTCTCCCAATAGGAATAGGGATGTGCCCCCCTCACGACGACAACTGCTTTGGCCTCAGAGGACTGCCCTGGACTAAAGGACCAAGAAACTCCCATGAGCAGCGGAACTGCTCAACACCAGCAACTTCTTTGCAACAAAGAAGCAGCTTTCAAAGACTTCACATTTCCAGCCGGAAGCTTGAGACTTCCCACTCTGCACCCGACGCCCCCGGCTCGAGATCCAGAGAACAAACACCACAGAGAGGACTCCCCGGTGACTGCGAGCCTGTGAGTAGCCTGAGACAACCCCCCTGAGCCCCCACAGCGACGCCTGCCGAGAGAATCCTGAGGCTCCCCCTGACCACGACTGCCCGTAACAAGGGACCCAACGCCTAGAACCAGCACTGCACCTGCAACCCCCAGGACCTGAAGGAGCCGAACCTTAGTGCAGGAGTGAACCTCCCTCCCCCTGTGACCCTCTGCCTAGCTCAGGTGGTGGCTGTCCCGAGAAGCCCCCCCTGTGCCTGCCTGCACTGCTAGTGACCCCCAGGTCCCTCCATTGATTCCTATCTGAAACCCGACGCCTGCTTTGCACACTGCACCCGGCCGCCTATGTGCCGCTGAGGGTGTGTTTTGTGTACCTACTTGTGTCCACCTCCCCCCCCCCCTCCCCCCTCCCAGACGTTCCTATCACCGCCCACGGGCAGAGCCATCCCCATTCTCATTGCCCACTCTGAAAAGGAACCGGATGGGCCGTCATACGATTCTGACGGCAGCAGGAGCCTTGCCTCCTATGTCAGATCCTGAACCCCTTTCTTATGTGCTAGGACACAGTGAGGGATGGGAGCGGTAGCTGGACCCTTTAGAATGCCAGCTCCAAGACCCTAAGGACTGGCATACTGCCTTGGGTGAGGCCAGAGGACTGATTACTTCTCCAGATACTGGCATGCTTTCTCCCCCTACCATGACTACGGAGGAGGGAGCTTCCTATTAAATGGTAGTGAGAATAGCAGGTGAGGTTTTACATCTTGAGTTGCTTTCTGTGGTTGTCAGGACTAACCTCCTCACAGAGATGCTTCAATCTGGAACGTCCTCCTCAGAACCCCTGCTCCCCTTTAATGAAGCCCTTACAGATGTCCTACTGGGCACCTGGTCCAAACCCAGCACAGAGGCTCCTTTGAACAGGATAATTGCCTATCACCATCACTCTGCCCCAGGGGTCCCAATCTTTCTGACACAAAACCCCCTCCCCTGAGAACTTGGTCATACAAGCCTCTACTTCCCAGGGCATGTTCCAATTCGCACCCACTTATGGAGTTCTTCCACCAGCCTAGCATTGCGGTCTTTGAACACTGCATGCCTTTTGGGCCGTCACTCCCACATTCGGTGTGATACAGTTGTGCAAGTGCTGCTGCAGGTCCTGGAGGAGTCCCATTCTGTAATCTATCAGGCAGTTGCAGATGGGAAAGATGCAGCAAAGTTCACTATCCTTTGCAGACTTTACACAACCGATTCGCTAGACAGAGCCGTTTCGTCGACAGTGGCCCTGAGGCACCACGTCTGGCTTAGGATATCTGGCTTTTCAGAGGATGTCCAGGCTAATTTGATGGACATGCCCTTTGATGGCACCCATCTCTTCAGAGACAAGGCAGACTATGTGTTTGAGCGCTTCAAGGATTCTCGTGCTATGGCCAGGTCCATGGGCCGTGTGGCAGCCTCTCGTCCCCCTCAGTCTGCCTTTCACGCCTTAAGTGGATATGGAGGGGCCTCCAACCGCATCCATTTCTGTCCAGCCACCATGTTGTGCATGCTGCCCAGCATGTGTGTGTCGGAGGGCGTGTGATCCACTGACCTCGTGGATCAGGGAGCCAGCCGTCTGGGCTGTCTTCCCCCCTGCAGCAGGCTCTAAACCTTCTTAGTCTGGCTCCCTATCAATTGAAGGTAGAATCTGCCATCACCTGTTCCCCTGGCAATCCGTCGCGTAGGACAGACTCATTATTGCCACCAAACCCCTCCCCTGAACCCCCCCCCCCCCCCCCCCCCCCCCCCCCCTCCCTTAGGTGAGAGCCAGTGCTCTCAAGTGCCTGAAACAAAAGCCTGCACTGGGCAGATATGTGACCTCCTCTCACAGACAGGATGGACATTCCAGGGCATGCAGTTTCATAGGCCTTTCTGCCTTGATTATGAGACCCAGGTCTCTCTAGATGGTGGAGATGACCAACCCCCTGAACTGATCCTACTTTTGGCAGCAGCATAGGCGGGGGAAATTAGTTAAATTAGGAGGTGTGCCCACTTCATGCCAGTACCACTCCTAAGGTGGGCTAGCCGAAGTGGACACTACTTTTTAAATTCCTCCATCTTGTTTAGAAGGAATTAGGCCACTAGGGTTAGGTTAATGCCCACTTCCCAACAAAAGTGGTAATAAGAAGGGTGTAGTCACACTAAAGGTGGTCAGCCCACTGACTACCACCTGGCGCTCCCTATAATGCTCCTAAATTGAGTATTTAGGTGGCACCCCGAACCCTAAAACTCAGATTTCGACAACCTAAGAAGACCGGAACAAAGAAGTGTTGCACCTGCAGAAGAGGGGGGGGGGGGAAAAAGCCGTTGGCCTGGAACCAGCCCCTCCAGCCTGCCTGCTGACCGCCAAAGATTCTGCATAAGAATCCAACTCATCCAGTCTTCAATAAAGACTCAAGTCTCCCGTGGGCACCAGACTTGCCCTGCAACAAGAAACTCCCAAGAAAAGACTCTACAGCTGCTGGACCGTAGAGGTGGGCTGTAATCTCCCATCGCCAGATTACGGCGGACCTGCTATATTTGCTGGGTTTCACTATAAATGTGCTGAAGTCACACCTGACTCCCTCTCAGACACTCCCTTTCATCTCAGCTGTTCTGGACACAGTGCAGTTTCATGCTTATCCTCCCAAGCGGCGGGTCTAGGATCTTCAGTATAGGAAGCTGGCCTGGTGTGTGGTGAGCACCTGTGGTGTTACCACTTATACCAAGTTCATGTATCCCCTATTAGCAAGGTGTAGACAGTGTCTAGGATGCCAGGGCTCTCTAGAGGTAGCTGTGGATGTGAAGCCATGACTTATCTAGGAGACATGTAAAGCTCATGCAATACCACTATAGTCACACAGCACTAACACACATGAAAGAACCAAACAGTGTTAAAAATAAAGGTACTTTATTATGGTAACACAAATACTAAAATACTGTATAGGCACAACTCCACTAGAAAAAGGTGAGTAAACACACTAATATATATATATTATGTTCGATGGCATGTGTATCTGCAGATACACATGCTATGCACACGTCTGCCATCTAGTGTTGGCCTTGGAGAGTTACAAGTTGTTTTTCTTCGAAGAAGTGTTTTCGAGTCACGGGATCGAGTGACTCCTCCTCTTTGGCTCCATTGCGCATGGGCATCAACTCTATGTTAGATTGTGTTCTTTCCACCATCGGGTTCGGACATGTTTCCTTTCACTCCGATAGTTTGATTCGGGAAAGCTTAAAACTCTTCATTTCTCGTCTGTATTTTTTTCGATCGTGTTACACCTTCGATCAACACTTCCGTACCGTCGAAACAAACATCTTTACTCGCCCTTCAGGGCACGTGCGAGCCCAACTTGGGCCTCGTCGGGCTGACCGCGTGGAAGCCTCATGGATCTGACTCCATTCCGATTCTGTCCTCGGTGCCACGCTAAATTCCCTTATACGGACCAACACCTCGTCTGTAATATCTGCCTTTTCCCCCGGCCATCTGGATGAAAATTGCGAGGCCTGCAGATCCTTCCGGTCTAAAAAGACTCCAAGACAGAAGAGCACGGAGACTCAAGATGATATCGAAGAGCACCGAACATCTTGACATCGAAGCGGAAGAAATCATGCAGACCGCAGTCTCCGTTCGAGGATCCAACTCCGACAGGGATTCCGAGGAGGACAGACCGGTTACAGCAGGACAGCACATGAGTACGCCTGCCCCTGTGTCATCTAAGCCCAAGCATAATGCCTTGGGAACGCCACTGCCGGAAGGCCATGGCTCGTCCCGAAGGAAAACGCTTGGTTGCCAGCCCACCAGCTCGGCACCGAAAAAGGCCACCCCTCCGAAACCATCTGACTCGAGCCAAAGCGCCGTCTCCGAACCGAGCAAACACCGCTCTTCCGAGTCGAAATCTCGAAAATCATTTTTGGAGCCGAGACCATCTTCAACCCCATCTTTTTCGATACCGCTTTGGAGCCGAAAAAAACCTATTTATACTGAGGAGCATGGACTTTCACAAGCACTTAAAGAAAGCCACAAAACTACTTAGGAGGACTCACAAATAGAAGCAATGGATGAAAGGCAAGCCGGGGTTCATATCCATAAAGAAACTGGCATAATTTTAACCGCACCTCCTCCAAAACCAAAGAGGAAATTAGCCTTTTAGGAGGAATTGGACACTACACAGCCTTCAGCTAAAGTGCCAAAAACTAAGGAGAGACCTCCACCTCCTCAATTTTCTCCTCCTCAGTCTCCTCCTCACTCTCCACATTTACATATCTCTCCTCCTTCCAGTCCTACACCTATGCAGTCACCATCGCACTCATTTGATTCGCAGCAGGACAAGGTGGATCCATGGGATCTTTATGATCCAGACCCTATTCCAGACAATAACCCAGATTGCTACCCCTCTAAGCCTTCACCACCAGTGGATAGTACAGGCTACACTCAAGTGATAGCTAGGGCGGCAACTTATCACATTGTCACCATGCATACTGAGCCATTAGAGGATGATTTCTTATTTAATACACTCTCCTTCACACATGCAACATATCAGTCGCTTCCTATGCTCCTCGGCATGCTAAAACAGGCTGACCAGATATTTAAAGATCCAGTAAAGGCAAGGATAATTACTCCTAGAGTGGAGAAAAAATATAAGTCCGATCCTGTCTATATTACCCAACAACTACCTCCAGACTCAGTAGTTGTAAGCGCTGCCAGGAGGAGAGCAAGTTCACGGTCGTCAGGTGATGCACCCCCCACCAGACAAAGAGAGTAGGAAGTTTGATGCAGGCAAAAAGGTGGCAGCGCAGGCAGCCAACCAGTGGAGAATAGCCAACTCTCAGGCATTGTTGGCTAAATATGACAGGGTCCACTGGGACAAGATGAAATATATAATCCAGCATCTCCTCAAAGAACAGCAAAAAAAGGGCACAACAGATAGTAGAGGAAGGGCAAGCCATCACTAACAGATTAGGTCGGCCCTAGGCTCTGCAGATACAGGGAGTGCAGAATTATTAGGCAAATGAGTATTTTGACCACATCATCCTCTTTATGCATGTTGTCTTACTCCAAGCTGTATAGGCTCGAAAGCCTACTACCAATTAAGCATATTAGGTGATGTGCATCTCTGTAATGAGAAGGGGTGTGGTCTAATGACATCAACACCCTATATCAGGTGTGCATAATTATTAGGCAACTTCCTTTCCTTTGGCAAAATGGGTCAAAAGAAGGACTTGACAGGCTCAGAAAAGTCAAAAATAGTGAGATATCTTGCAGAGGGATGCAGCACTCTTAAAATTGCAAAGCTTCTGAAGCGTGATCATCGAACAATCAGGTGTTTCATTCAAAATAGTCAACAGGGTCGCAAGAAGCGTGTGGAAAAACCAAGGCGCAAAATAACTGCCCATGAACTGAGAAAAGTCAAGCGTGCAGCTGCCACGATGCCACTTGCCACCAGTTTGGCCATATTTCAGAGCTGCAACATCACTGGAGTGCCCAAAAGCACAAGGTGTGCAATACTCAGAGACATGGCCAAGGTAAGAAAGGCTGAAAGACGACCACCACTGAACAAGACACACAAGCTGAAACGTCAAGACTGGGCCAAGAAATATCTCAAGACTGATTTTTCTAAGGTTTTATTGACTGATGAAATGAGAGTGAGTCTTGATGGGCCAGATGGATGGGCCCGTGGCTGGATTGGTAAAGGGCAGAGAACTCCAGTCCGACTCAGACGCCAGCAAGGTGGAGGTGGAGTACTGGTTTGGGCTGGTATCATCAAAGATGAGCTTGTGGGGCCTTTTCGGGTTGAGGATGGAGTCAAGCTCAACTCCCAGTCCTACTGCCAGTTCCTGGAAGACACCTTCTTCAAGCAGTGGTACAGGAAGAAGTCTGCATCCTTCAAGAAAAACATGATTTTCATGCAGGACAATGCTCCATCACACGCGTCCAAGTACTCCACAGCGTGGCTGGCAAGAAAGGGTATAAAAGAAGGAAATCTAATGACATGGCCTCCTTGTTCACCTGATCTGAACCCCATTGAGAACCTGTGGTCCATCATCAAATGTGAGATTTACAAGGAGGGAAAACAGTACACCTCTCTGAACAGTGTCTGGGAGGCTATGGTTGCTGCTGCACGCAATGTTGATGGTGAACAGATCAAAACACTGACAGAATCCATGGATGGCAGGCTTTTGAGTGTCCTTGCAAAGAAAGGTGGCTATATTGGTCACTGATTTGTTTTTGTTTTGTTTTTGAATGTCAGAAATGTATATTTGTGAATGTTGAGATGTTATATTGGTTTCACTGGTAATAATAAATAATTGAAATGGGTATATATTTGTTTTTTGTTAAGTTGCCTAATAATTATGCACAGTAATAGTCACCTGCACACACAGATATCCCCCTAACATAGCTAAAACTCAAAACAAACTAAATACTACTTCCAAAAATATTCAGCTTTGATATTAATGAGTTTTTTGGGTTCATTGAGAACATGGTTGTTGTTCAATAATAAAATTAATCCTCAAAAATACAACTTGCCTAATAATTCTGCACTCCCTGTATAGCAGCCAGAACCATCAACACTGCTGTAACTATAAGGAGACATGCATGGCTTAGGTCTTGAGGATTCAAACCTGAAATCCAACAGGCAGTGTTGAATATGCCATTCAACCAAAAACAGCTTTTCGGCCCAGAAATTGACACTGCTATTGAAAAGATGAGAAAGGATTCAGACACTGCAAAAGCCATGGGTGCACTGTATACCACACAATACAGGGGATCCTTTCGTAAACCCCAATATAGAGGTGGATTTAGACCCTAAACTGCTGAGGCATCCACGTCACAGCCAAAGCCGGCCTACCAACCTCAATACCAACGAGGTGGTTTCAAAAGCACGTCTAGATGTCAGAACCCCAGAGGCAGGGGAAAATATCAAACAACAAAACAAGCCTCACAACAAGGTAAACAGTGACTTGTGCCATTCCTTTCCAATTCACACCTCTCCTGTGGGGGGAAAGACTGCAAAAATTCCACAACAATTGGCTAAACATTACCACAGACAGTTGGGTATTGTCAATTATCTGCCATGGCTATTGCCTAGAATTGATACAAACTCAACTAAACATTCCACCAAAACCACACAGGCTATCCACAGACCATATCACTCTGTTGAAGGAAGAAGTCAAATCTCTATTAATCACACAAGCAATAGAAGCTGTGCCACAAAACCAAATAGGGACGGGAGTATACTCACTGTATTTCCTCATTCCCAAAAAGGATGAAACCTTAAGACCAATATTAGATCTCAGAACCCTCAATCTTTACATCCTGTCTGAACACTTTCATATGGTAACACTACAGGATGTTATCCCACTACTTCAGCAACATGATTTCATGGCAACATTAGACTTCAAAGATGTGTATTTTCACATACTCATCCATCCTGCGCACAGAAAATATCTCAGGTTTGTCATTCAAGGAAAGCATTATCAGTTCAAAGTGTTACCCTTTGGAATAACAACAGCTCCAAGGGTATTCACAAAATGCGTGGCGGTAGTCGCTGCCTACCTAAGAAGACAACACATTCATTAGACGATTGGCTAATAAAATCAAACAGTCATACACAGTGTCAAAACCATGCGCATTATGTAATACAAACTCTGAACACGCTAGGGTTCTCCATAAACTACCAAAAGTCACAACTACAACCTGCACAAATTCAACAGTATTTAGGGGCAATACTAAGTATTCAAAAAGCGCTTGCAAGTCCAAATATGCAAAGAATACAAGCTTTTCACAATATATTGGCACAAATACAGACAGGTCAACAGTACACTGTCAAATTGGTCATGAAAGTATTAGGCATGATGGCATCGTGTACTGCAATTGTTCCACATGCAAGACTAAACATGAGGCCCTTGCAACAGTGCCTTGCACAACATTGGTCACAGGCACAGGGTCAACTTCAAGATCTAGTGTTGATAGACCGCCAAACATACATGTCCCTTCAGTGGTGGAATTCCACAAATCTAAACAAAGGGCGGCCATTTCAAGACCCTGTGCCTCGGACCATACTTACAACAGATGCATCAATGATTGGCTGGGGAGCTCACCTCAACAATCACAACATTCAAGGACAATGGGATACCCAACACAAACAGCTTCATATAAATTACTTAGAGCTGTTAGCTGTCTTCCTAGCACTCAAAGCTTTACAGCCTCTCCTTATTCACAAAAATGTCTTGATCAAAACAGACAAGATGACCACCATGTATTATCTAAAGAAACAAGGAGGGACACATTCGTCACAACTCTCCCGCCTAACTCAAAAAATTTGGAAATGGGCAATACACTACCAAATTCACCTGGTAGCACAGTACATTCCAGGGACACACAACCAATTAGCAGATGTTCTCAGCAGAAATCATCAACGGACACACGAGTGGGAGATTCACCCTCAAGTACTTCAAAAATACTTTCATCAATGGGGAACACCAGACATAGATCTGTTCGCCACCAGCGAAAACGCAAAATGCCATAACTTTGCTTCCAGATACCCACATCCCCTATCCAAGGGCAATGCTCTATGGATCAATTGGTCGGGGATATTTGCTTACGCTTCCCCCCCACCCCCCTCTCCCACTCATTCCATTTGTAGTCAACAAACTGCGTCAAAACACGCTCAGTCTGATACTCTAAGCACCAACGTGGGCATGTCAGCGGTGGTACACAACACTACTAGACCTGTCAGTATTACCACACTCCAAACAGACCAGATCTGTGGACACAAAACAAAGGGCAGATCAGGCACCCAAATCCCAACACACTCAATCTAGGGATTTGGCTCCTGAGGTCATAGACTTTGGGTATTTACAACTACCAACTGAATGTATGGAAGTAATTAAGCAAGCAAGAAAACCCACTACCAGACAGTGCTATGCCAACAAATGGAAAATATTTGTATATTACTGTCAATCTAAACAAATTGCCCCTCTTTCAGCATCAGTACAAGATATTGTATGCCATTCACTTCATTTACAAAAATCTAATTTAGCACTCTCTTCCATAAAAATACATCTCACTGCAATTGCCGCATATTTGCAAAATATACAGCATAGCTCTTTATTTAGAGTTCCTGTTAGCAAAGCCTTCGTGGAAGGTTTAAAACGCATCATCCCACCCAGAACACCTCCAGAAGGTTGCCTTCCTAGTCGCAATTACATCATTGCGAAGAGTTAGTGAAATTCAAGCTTTTAGTATTGAAAAGCCATTCATACAAGTACATAAACATAAAGTCGTACTACGAACTAACCCTAAATTTCTTCTTAAAGTAGTATCACCTTTTCATATCAATCAAACAGTGGAACTGCCAGTCTTCTTCCCACAGCCAGATTCTGTGGCAGAAAGAGCTCTACTTACATTAGACATTAAGAGAGCTCTAATGTACTACATAGAGCAAAACCATTCTGAAAAACTAAACAGCTATTAGGTAGCTTTTCAAAACCTCATACCCCATTTCAAAACAAGGTTTAGCAAGATGGATCGTAAAATGCATCCAAACGTGTTACCTTAAAGCTAAAAGACAACTCTTAGTTGCACCTAAAGCACATTCCACAAGAAAAAAAGATGCTACAGTGGATTTCTTAGGAAATATACTATTGGCTGAAATATGTAAAGCAGCTACTTGGTCATCACCATATACATTTATTAAACATTATTGTGTAGATGTTTTAGCTGCGCAGCAAGCCACAGTAGGTCAAGCTGTACTAAGAACATTATTTCAAACAACCTCAACTCCTACAGGCTAACCACCGCTTTTATGGGAGGATTAACTGCTTTCTAGTCTATGCATAACATAGCAAGAGCCACTACCCATCCTTCTGGAGATGCATGACCAGGTAGACGGTGAAGACAATGAGTCAGCTATGCAGCACAAGAGCAGAGTTCCAGAAGTCATGCAGTTAATGCAGTGTGGGGAAAAAAAAACAGCAACAAGCTTTGGCAAAGGCAAGAGTCGCAGATGATGAGTTGCAGAGCTGCTGGGGACCAAGAAGGCCCAAAGGGGGCTCAACCAAAGAAGGGGAGTCCCAGGTGACCCTCAGCAGTGAGGAGAGTCGGAAGATGAGGAGGCATCCCCCACAGGCAACTCGTACAAGAGTCGCAGTAAGTCCCATTCAGCACACCAGGAGAGGAGTCTGATGTCGCAGGAACAGCAGGCAGGAGACTGTGCTTTGCAGGGAAGAGGGCTGGAGGCCAGGGCTACACAGAGCCTGAAGATTCCTTGGTTACAAATTAATTTCTACCGAAAAACCCTAAGGAGACAGACACCACTACAAAATGAATACATAGCATGCGAGTCTCAAAAAGATTCATGCTGAAAAACGTAATATTTACCTGCAGGAGTAGTCTTGTTACTTGAAGACTGAATTTGCATACAACCCTATCGCCTTTCCAGAAGTGAAGGGACACAACAGGCGGCACCGGAAGAGACAACACAGAGAGAAAGAAGTAAAAGCACCCCAAGGGGAATATAAGAATCTGAAGATAGCAACCACACACAGGAACTTTTGAGGCACACGCCAGATGTCATGGGGGGGTGGGGTGAACATACCACCAAATGGGGATTGACAACAAAGTCCAGGATAAAAAGAGAAAAAAAAAGACAACTGTGGTTCCAGCCACTAGATGGCAGAATAATGCACAGTATTCAAAACCAGGAATTTCTTAAAGTAGCAAAACTTCTACTGGTTAGTAGCCATATCTTTTTGTGCTCTTCACTTCCCCTCGAATGGTTTGCAAATTGATGCCTTCAAGTTCATTTGATCACAGGGCCCGGAGAACGCATTTCCACAAATTTTTAATCTGTCAACGGTACTCACCTGATTGTGATCCCGTCAGACTGAGCGAGGAGGATTTGATACACCAGTCAGTTGGAATTCTGCATTTGGGTGCCTCTTCTGCACAGGGTGGACCTGCTGTCACTGCAAAATTGTCAAGTTCCCCACCCCAATCCCCAAGCATATTGGCTCCACTAATGGAGAGTGCACAGTGCTAGCTAGAGTCCTTTTGGTTACCATCTGAGCTGGATGCTATTTGGGCTGCTATGAAATATGCAACAAAATAAACTTATGCAGGTTTCTGTAGCATGTTTCTTTATTGGTGTGCGTTGGAAGGCTTGAATTCATTTTACACTCTCCTTTCTAATTTTCTACACTTGACCCCTTGGACTATCAACAAGTGTCTATCATTGTCAGATGTACGTTTGTCTACCTTATCTCTTTTTGTGTGTCTCCCTGACCAGCTTTCGTTGTTTAAGTCGCCATTGGTGGTGCACTTTCTGAAAGGTTTACTCTGCACGTTTACTCTCATTCGGTTTATTGTTCCTCAGTTGGATTTGATTTTCCTTATGCCATCCCCGTTCGAGCTGGTGCACAGTTGTCTGGTTCTAATTCTCATTCAGAAGATTGCCTTCTTGGTAGCAGTAACTTCAGTCCATAGGGTCATCGACCTTCAAGATATTGTGGTCAACCGCCATTTACAGTATTATAACTGGATAAATAATTTTTTCACACCTGTCCATCTTTCCTACCAAAAGTGGTGTTGAATTTTCAAATGGGTCAGTCTATCACTTTTCCACCTTTTTTCCCATCTCTTGCTTTTACACACTGAGGAGGAACAGCTGCACAGATGTGGACTCCAGGCTTTTCGTATCCTTCAATAATGATCGCACTTGACATGGCAGAGTGGATGATCACTTCTTTATGGGCTTCAACAAAGCAAGCAAAGAAGGCTTTAACCATACACCATTTCAAGTTGGGTAATCCTCTGTATCAAGATTTAGTACACCTTGACCACAAAAGTCCCTCTGGAGGGGTATCCCAGCCCATTCCAGCAGGGCCATGGCTGCTTTCATGGTTCTCAGCGAAGGTGTTCTGATAGCAGACTTCTGCAGGAGAGCTACATGGTCATATCTGCATATTGTTGGTAAACATTACTGCCACACAGACGAAGCACATAGTGAGGACTACTTTGCATTTGCTATGCTACATGATTCCCTTGGATAGCCAGAGGTTATTTTTTTGGGGCTTATTCATAAGGTGAGGAATGTAAAATTTCCTAGCTATTGTAATGAAAAGTTTCAGTTCTGTTAAGGACGCGGAGGCAAGGGTTATGCTCATCTTTCTTTCCTTTTTATTATCCAGCAGTGTTCAAAGGAAAACCACCTTTCCCATACCTCATTGGGAAAAAAGGCTACAAAAGCTCCACAATCAATGAACTTCCCCCCCCCCCCCCCCCCCCCCCCTCCTAAATCCCACCCACTCCCCAATCGTCCATAAAAATCCACATCCCTCTCAGGTACTTACTCTTTCTTGAGTCGATAGAAAAGCACCCTCTTCATTAATCACCTTTAGTGGAATTGTTACCTGAGGACAAAAAACAAAAGTGTTAATTCAATAACTGTCCGACACAGAAGGTTCACCATGAAGTCTTCCAAAACAATCATAACAGGAGGATAATCTTGGGCAGAGCTATAGTCAAATAAGGCTATAACAGGGAAATGCATTAAAGCATGAATAGAAACAAAAATACTTACTCTTACTCGTGACAAAAGGAGACTCCCAGAGAGCATGCAATGCATGGGTGGGTATAATCCCTGTCTCCATGTCCTTAATAGACTTTAAACTTTCCGTTACAATAGCTTGGAAATTTACATTCTATGTCAGGACTGGAGGCGAGGATTATGCTCTTTTAAGGCTTTTCCAACACCAAAGACACCATATCCATCGCTAATTTAAAATAAAATCTTTTAAACATAGTCTGACGACCAATCAGCCATATTAATGATGTCCTCTAGTCTAACCCATACAGAGAAGGTTTTCAATGCCATAGCCTCTCTGACTGATTGGGCTCCGAAGAGTGCTACATTCATGTCTGCCTCTTGCATGACCCAGCGGACCCAGCAAGCAATGGTGGGGGGTGAGACTGCTTTGAAAGATTTTCTCTCTGAGATCAAGAGTTAACGTTCACCTTGGGGATGTAAGTCCTCGGTCACATTCTCCTACGCCTTAAGACCGCAGCCTCCTGCAGTTTGGGAGCCTTATCAAAGGCCTGGTAAGATGTCACTCTGGAATCCATTTTGGTTTTCCTGGAAACATAAAAGGTTACTTCTTGAGGGGTAAAGACATGACTCAAAATGTCCAGGCCTCTCACGCCCGAGACCCGAAAACAAGAAATTAGACATGAGCATTGCTAACTTTACTGACAACTCCTTACGTGAAAAGTACTCATTTCTTTGCCATGATTGAAAGAGGTTCAAAAGGACGTTCACATCCCACAAATTGGAATAGTTAGGTTCTGGTGGCAGAGCGAGACGGATACCCCTCAGAAGCTTGCATACCAGCAGATGTTCCCCCACAGAAAAACCTTGAATTGGGAGATGTCCTGCTGAGACGGCTGACTGGTAAGAGTTAGACGTGCAATAAGCCATACCCTGCAATGCCAGAGATGCCAAATAAATCAGGGTGCGTGAACGTCGCACCCCATTGGATCTTTTTTGTGTTGAATACAGCAACCCACCCACTTGGACCATGCAGATTTGTACGCTTAGAGGTCCCGCCCGCCCAGGCCGCAGCCAATAGTCTTTCAGCATCCTGTAAAAGTCCCGGGACTCCATTTCTCCCGGTAAGCTTCCAAGCCATGAGAGGAAGATGGCCTTGGAGGACTAGTGGGTGAATCTTGTAGGAAGCTGGCCCAATGTGTGGTGGACACGTATGGTGTTTACAGCATATTCTGGTACTAGGCAACCCTAATTAGTTAGTGTTAGTGTCAAGACCACCAGGGCTCTATAGGGTAGCTGCGGTGAGCAGCCAAGACTTATCTAGAAGACATGTGAAGCACTTGCAATACCACAGTAGTCACACAGTAACTTATCACACATGAAAGGGACCCCACACAGTGTTGCAAAAAATAAAGGTACTTTATTATAGGCACACCAAACTAGACTACCATTGGTATACCTCCCTCTGGAGGTATGAACACACAAAACATACTCTTGTAAGTACTCAGGAAAAGCATAAATTAGCAAGGTCTCTATAGGGGGCCAAACCATTTGCTTAAAAAAATGGAATACGAAAGTGTCCCTACCAGAGTGTATAGAGCAGTTAGACAAGGGCTCAGGAAGAGTGGAACCCCACAAGGTAAAAACCTAGAAGATCCCCAGCGGCTGGGCGCAGAGAAGTAAGTTAGCCAGTCTTCCCATAGGATAACATGGGGACATTGTGGTTGAAGAAAAGCAGAAGCAGGACCAGGCCAGTGGAACCCAAGGGCGGATTCTGGTTGTAGAGAACCTGCAAAATAAGGGGACAGAGTACAGTCCACACAGGATTGCCCAGCTGGGGAAGAAGGCAATGCCCACCCTTCAATAGCTGAAGAACTGGGTTGACGGTGATGTATAAAGTGCAGCTGCGAGGTCCAGGAGCTGGTGAGGAGTCCCTTAAGTCATCTACGAGCTGTCCCTCGACAGTCGCCGGATTGCACATAGGTCAGTGGTCAGAAGGACCACCAACAAGCACAGGCAAATGCAAAGGAGCTGTTGGAGGTTTTGCAGAGCTGTGGAGGACCAGCAAGATCCTGGGGACTAGATGCTTGGATGGGAGTCCATGCTGACCCTTAGAATGCAGGAAAGCCAGAAGAAGCTGTCAGAGCCGCCACAAGCAACCCACTGGCAGGAGGCATAGTAAGTCGCAGTGTGGCCCAGTCAGCACACCTGAAGAGTCACTGGAGCTGCAGAAATTACTGTCCTTACAGCGGTATAGTGGTGGGGACCGGAGCATCTTGGAGCCTGAAGACCCCTCGGAACAGGAGTCAACAAGCCTTGGTTGGTGCAACAGTTGCGGTGCACAAGGGTTCTGTCCCAGTGGTAGAGACAATGGCTCACCGTCTCCCACATTGGACAGAAGGCAGAGAGGTCCCAGGGGATCCCTCAGAACCACAATCTTTGCAGATCTGACAGACAGGAGACCCCACCAGCTGGACGTTGTTGCCTTAGGTGCCTGCAGATGCAGGTGAGTGACTTCTTCACTCCAAGGGAGATTCCGTCTTGCTTCTTGGTGCAGCTGAAGTCTTGCCGACCCCAGAGGGTGCACAGCCATGGAGAGATTGCAGAATGTTGACAGGAGCCGCAGAAACAATGTTGCAAAGAGAAGTCTTCTCAGGCAGGTGCAGTCTTATTCGGTTCCTGTGTAGCCCAGCAGTGGTTCCAAACGCCAGGAGCAGAAGAGGTTTTGCAGAGAGTCCTTTGCAGTATCTTGCCTGACGAATCTGGGGACCCTCAAGGGAGTCCCTAAATAGTCCAAAAAAGGGTTTGGTCACTCTCTGGGGTGACCACCTATCTGGAGCGGTCTCTGACGTCATCTACCTGGCCGACCCAGTCAGATGCTTCCATTGGCCTCTGCACATCTTGGTTTCAATGGCAGACCCACTTGGCCACCTGGAAGAGCACTTGGCACCACCCTAGGGGTGGGGATGGACAGGGAAATGGTCACTCCCATTTCCTTTGTGTGTTTCACACCTGAACATGGGCAGTGGTCCCTGGACTGGTGCAAACCGGATTATGCAAGAAGGGCACCAGGTGGGCTCCTCAAAGTAGTTCAGTGGCTTGGGGGGAGGGTACCCTAACCCAGCCCAGTAACACTTATTTCCAACGGAGAAGAGGTTGCACCTCTCTCCTACAGGACATCCTTTGTTCTGCTCTCCTCTGCTTGAGCTGTTTAAGCAACAGGAGGGCAGAATCAGTGCAGGCTACCTGCAAACCCTGAAAGACTGGTAGGAGCAGTGTAATCTAAGGAATCCTCAGAATGGATTGAATCATGCCACCAATACTGGAATCAGTATTGGGGTATAATCCGACATGTTTGATACCAAAAATGCCCAGGTTAGGAGTGGCCATTATGTATCTGGACCATAGGTAGGTGACCTGTGGTCAGTACATAGATAAAATGTCTTCCCCTCACTTATCGAACTCCAGGGATTTAAAACTGGAGTTGGTTGGGCACCTCTGCTCATGCAGGGGTGCCCACACACACAGGGACCTGCACCCTGCCCTTTGGGCTGAAAGGGCCTACCATAGGGGTGATTTACAGTGACCTATCGGTCAAATCACGTAATTTATAAAGCGCGCTACTCACCCGAAAGTCAGGAGGTCCTGGGTCTGGCGTAGGTGGAGCGGTAGGGAGTTCCAGGTCTTGGCGACGAGGTGAGAGAAGGATTTTCCTCCGGCGGGGGACGGAGGCGAGGGCGAGGCTGGCGGAGCGGAGCTGGCGGATGGGAGTGTGGAAGGTGAGTCTGTCGTTTAGGTAGGCCGGGCCTGTGTTGTGGAGGGCTTGGTGTGCGTGGGTGAGTAGTTTGAAGGTAATCCTCTTCGATACGGGTAGCCCGTGTAGGTCTCTGAGGTGGGCAGAGATGTGGTCACGGCGTGGGACGTCGAGGATGAGTCGGGCTGAGCCGTTTTGGATACATTGCATTTTCGTTTGTAGTTTGGCCGTGGTTCCTGCATAGAGTGCGTTGCCGTAGTCCAGTCGGCTGCTGACCAGGGCGTGGGTGACAGTCTTTCTGGTTTCGATGGGAATCCACTTGAAAATCTTGCAGAGCATGCAAAGGGTGTTGTAGCAGGAAGAGGAGGAGTCATGCTGAGTCCAAGATGATTCCCAGGTTTCGTACTTGGGTGTGGGTGCGGCTCCTAGGGTGGTAGGCCACCAGGAATCGTTCTAAACAGGCGGTTTGCTGCCGAAGATGAGGATCTCTGTTTTGTCTGTGTTTAACTTGAGGCGGCTTGATTCCATCCAGTTGGCGATGGCGTGAAGTCCATTGTGGAGGTTGTTTCTTGCTGTTGTAGGGTCTTTCATGAGGGAGATGATCAGCTGGGTGTCGTCTGCGTAGGATACTATGTTGATGTGGTGGGATCTTGCGATGTTGGCGAGTGGAGCCATGTAAACGTTGGAAAGTGTTGGCCTGAGGTAGGATCCCTGGGGGACACCACAGATGGTTTTGGAGGATTCGGACAGGTAAGGTGGAAGGCGGACTCTCTGGGTTCTGCCGGAGAGGAATGATGAGATCCGTTCGAGGGCCTTGCCGTGAATCCTGGCGTTGTGGAGGCGTGTTCGCAGGGTGTGGTGACAAACGGTGTTGAAGGCTGCAGAGAGGTCCAGGAGGATAAGCGCTGCTTTTTCGCCTTTGTCGAGCATGGTACTGATGTCATCTGTAGCAGCAATGAGTGCGGTCTCAGTGCTGTGGTTCTTGCGAAATCCAGATTGGGAGGTATCAAGCGATTTGCTGTCTTCCAGGAAGTGGGATAGTTGACTGTTCATGATTTCTCAATGATCTTCGCAGGGAAGGGGAAGAGGGAGATAGGCTGGTAATTTTTGGGGTCCTCTGGGTCTGCCTTGGGTTTCTTCAACAGGGCTTTGACTTCGGCGTGTTTCCAGCTCTCTGGGAAGGTGGCTGTCTCGAAGGAGCTGTTAATGTTGGAGCGGAGATGGGGGGGGCGATGATGTCGCTGGCTTTGTTGAAGATCTGGTGTGGGCAGGGATCCGAGGGGGAGCCGGAGTGGATGGAGGCCATGGTGGTGATGGTGTCTTCATTGTTGACGTGGGTTCAGGTGCATAGAGGGTTAACGTTGCTTGGTGCGTTTGGTTCGTGGCTGTCTGTGGTTGGCTGGTGGGTCTGGGGTTTGAAGCTGTTGTGGATGTCTTTGATCTTTCGACGGAAGTAAGTGGCGAGGGAGTTGCAGAGCTCCTGTGATGGCAGGGGTTCGTAGGAGCAGGGCCTGGGGTTGGAGAGTTCTTTGATGATGCTGAAGAGCTCTCCGTTGTTGTGAGCGTTGGTGTCTATGCGGCTTTTGTAGTAGGTTCTTTTGGTGGTGCGGATCAGCTGGTGATGTGTTCGGATGGCAGTCTTGAGGGTGATGTGGTTGGATTCGGTAGGTACAAGGCGCCAGGGCTTCTCCATTCTTCGGCATTCCCGTTTGGAGGCCTGTAGGTTGTGGGTGAACCAGCTGGCCTTGTGTAGGAGGCTGGCCTGGCTTGTAGTGGGTACCAATGGTACTTACACCTTGTGCCAGGTCCAGTTATCCCTTATTAGTAGAATAGAGGTGTTTCTAGCAGCTTAGGCTGATAGAAGGTAGCTATGGCAAAGCAGCTTAGGCTGAACTAGGAGACATGCAAAGCTCCTACTATACCACTTATATCATATGCACAATATCATAAGAAAACACAATACACAGAGTTACTAAAAATAAAGGTAGTTTATTTTTTTAAGACAATATGCCACAAGTATCTCAGTGAGTACCCTCAGTAAGAAGGTAAGTAATATACACAAGTTATATGTACGCAAACCAAAATCGGGTAAGTAAGAGCAAGAAAAGTAATGCAAACAGTGTAGAATTACAATAGGTTGCAATAGGAGAACATAGGTCTAGGGGCAACACAAACCATATACTTCAAAAGTGGAATGCAAATCATGAATGGACCCCAGACCTATGGGAGCTTGTAGAGGGTCGCTGGGACTGTAAGAAAACAGTCAGGGTGTCCAAGATACCCCACCCCAAGACCCTGAAAAGTAGGAGTAAAGTACACCTACTACCCCAAAAGAGCACAATAGTCGTGATAGGGGGATTCTGCAAGAACAACAAACACCAGCAGTGCACTGACATCAGATTTCCGGACCTACAAGGCAAGGGGAGCAAGTCCAATAGTCGCGACAGTGTCCAGGGGGGACAGGAGCCCAGGAAACCCAGGATGAAGGTGCAAGGAAGCTGCCCCTGGATGGAAGAAGCTTGGAGTTCTGCAAGAAAGAAGAGGACTAGGAAATTCTCCATTGGATGGAAGATGTCCCACGTCGCGATGAAGCTTGCAGAGGTGTTCCCACGCAGAAATACCACAAACAAGCCTTGCTAGCTGCAAGGGTCGCGGTAGAGGTTTTTGGGTGCTGCTGAGGACCAGGAAGGATCAGGATGTCGCCTTTTGGAGGAGGAGACAGAGGGGGCGCTCAGCAACTCAGAGAGCCCTCACAGAAGCAGGCAGCACCCGCAGAAGTACCCCAACAGGCACTTAGAAGATTAGTGAACCGGAGTCCACGCGAAGTTGCAAAGGAGGGTCCCACGACGTCGGAGGACAACTCAGAGGGTTGTGCACTGCAGAACGGAGTGCTGGGGACCCAGGCTAGGCTGTGCACGAAGGAAATCCTGGAAGAGTGCACAGGAGCCGGAGCAGCTGCAAATCACGTAGTACACAGCTTTGCAGTCTGGCGTGGGGAGGCAAGGACTTAACTCCACCAAACTTGGACTGAAGAGTCACTGGACTGTGGGAGTCACTTGGACAGAGTTGCTGTGTTCCAGGGACCATGCTCGTCAGGATGAGAGGGGACCCAGTGGACCGGTGATGCAGTCTTTTGGTGCCTGCGTTAGACCGTCGACCCACGGGAGATTTCTTCGGAGCTTCTGGTGCAGGGTGAAGGCAGGCTACCCCCAGAGCATGCACCACCTGGAAACAGTTGAGAAAGCAGTCAGGATGAGGCGCCACAATGTTGCTGGTAGTCGTCTTGCTACTTTGTTGCGGTTTTGCAGGTGTCCTGGAGCAGTCAGCGGTCGATCCTTGGTAGAAGTCGAAGAGGGAGATGCAGAGGAACTCTGGTGAGCTCTTGCATTCGTTATCTGAAGAATTCCCCAAAGCAGAGACCCTAAATAGCCAGAAAAGGAGGTTTGGCTACCAAGGAAGGAGGATTGGCTACCAAGAGAGGTAAGAGCCTATCAGAAGGAGCCTCTGACGTCACCTGCTGGCACTGGCCACTCAGAGCAGTCCAGTGTGCCCCCAACACCTCTATTTCCAAGATGGCAGAGGTCTGGGACACACTGGAGGAGCTCTGGGCACCTCCTCTGGGAGGTGCAGGTCAGGGAAGTGATCACTCCCCTTTCCTTTGTCCAGTTTCGCGCCAGAGCAGGGCTGGGGATCCCTGAACCGGTGTAGACTGGCTGATGCAGCGATGGGCACCATCTGTGCCCATCAAAGCATTTCCAGAGGCTCGGAGAGGCTACTCCTCCCCAGCCCTTCACACCTATTTCCGAAGGGAGAGGATGTAACACCCTCTCTCAGAGGAAATCCTTTGTTCTGCCTTCTTGGGCCAGGGCTGCCTGGACCCCAGGAGGGCAGAAACCTGTCTGAGGGGTTGGCAGCAGCTGCAGTGGAAACCCCAGAAAGGCAGTTTGGCAGTACCCGGGTTCTGTGCTAGAGACCCGGGGGATCATGGAATTGTCCCCCAATACCAGAATGGTATTGGGGTGTCAATTACATGATCTTAGACATGTTACATGGCCATGTTCGGAGTTACCATTGTGACGCTATACATAGGTAGTGACCTATGTATAGTGCACGCGTGTAATGGTGTCCCCGCACTCACAAAGTCCGGGGAATTTGCCCTGAATGATGTGGGGGCACATTGGCTAGTGCCAGGGTGCCCACACGCTAAGTAACTTGGCACCCAACCTTCACCAGGTGAAGGTCAGACATATAGGTGACTTATAAGTTACTTATGTGCAGTGGTAAATGGCTGTGAAATAACGTGGACGTTATTTCACGCAGGCTGCAGTGGCAGGCCTGTGTAAGAATTGTCAGAGCTCCCTATGGGTGGTAAAAGAAATGCTGCAGCCCATAGGGATCTCCTGGAACCCCAATACCCTGGGTACCTCAGTACAATATACAAGGGAATTATATGGGTGTACCAGTATGCCAATGTGAATTGATAAATTTAGTCACTAGCCTGCAGTGACCAATTTGGAAAGCAGAGAGAGCATAAACACTGAGGTTCTGGTTAGCAGAGCCTCAGTGATGCAGTTAGGCACCACACAGGGAACACATACAGGGCACATACCATGAGCACTGGGGCCCTGCCTGGCAGGGTCCCAGTGACAAGGACTAAAACAACATGCATACAGTGAAATATGGGGGTAACAGGCCAGGCAAGATGGTACTTTCCTGCATCTTGGATCTGTGGTGGATGTCCGAGGGCTGTTTGAGTGGCACGAGGGTGTTGGCGCAGTCGTATATCCATTGATGCAGGTTGGTGGCGGCTGAGTTGGGGTCCCGGGTCCTAGGAGGATGTGCCTGGGCAAAGGTGGAGATCAGCTGTTCTGTCGAGATTCTGTTCCAATAGCGGCGGGGGGGTTGAGTGGTGAGGTGGTGAGTGACCGGCTTCTGGAAGGAGAAATGTATACAGCGATGGTCGGTCCAGTGGAGTTCGGTGGTGTGGCTGAAGGAGACGTGGTTCCTGGCTGAGAAGATGGGGTTGAGTGTGTGTCCTGCGGTGTGGGTGGGTGACGTGACGAGTTGCTTGAGGTCGAGGTTGTCTAGTAGGTTGGTGGTGTTGATATCGTTGTTTTCTAGGTGGAAGTTCAGGTGTGGTGACCAGTAGAGAAAGGTGCATGCACCATTTCACACAGTCTGTAAATGGCAGGCCTGCAGACACAGTTTGCATGGGCCCCCCTGCGTAGCAAATACATGCACCAGCCCATGGGGAGACCCCTGGTGTACCACTGCCCTGGTTACTTAAGTACCATATACCAGGGACTTACAGGGGCATACCAGTATGCCAATTGTGGGGCGTATGAAGTACCGAAGCAGCCAAATTTGGAGGAGAGAGCACACCTGCTAATCAGGACTCAAGTGACAACAGTCTTAAGCACACTGACATCAGGCAAAAAGTGGAGGTAACCATGCCAGAAAGAGGGGACTTTCCTACAATTCTGACCCAGAGATCCCGGCAAATATCTGGATTGTGGGGAAGAGGGATTGGAAAATCCCAAGAAAATACCAGAAGAACCAGAAACCACACTTGAGACCTCCAAACCAGTGTGATCACAGCCACCTGCGTCCATTGTCGCCATACTTGAACCATCAACCTTATCATGGCGGATTGAGGGAAGGCATATCCTTTCTCCTTCCACCAATCTTGAAGAAACGCATCTGTCCCTGAAGCCTGAGGATCTGGCTTCCAGGTGAAGTACTGGGGAATCTGGTGATCCAGTGGAGAAGCGAACAGAACCACCATGTACAGACCCCAGCGAGAATTGAGTCTGGTGAGCACACAGATGTAACTGCCACAACTCGTGTCGGGTCACTCTCTCAAGCACCAATTCTCTATTTGATTGGAGGCCCCTGGAAGATACGCCTCTGTGACTGATATATTGTTGGTCAGACACTATGTCCATAACTCAATTGCCAGATCTGCCAGACCTTTAGATCTGGAACCACCCAGAGGATGTATGTAGCGAACCGCTGACAAGTTGTCCATTTCAACAAGATGCAGCAGTTTATTATGCCTGTGGTCCAGCACTGAACTGCGAATGACCCCGCCATAAGCTCTAAGCAATTGATGTGGAGGGATTGTTCGTCCATGGACCCCTTCCCGCCAGCGAAAGGAGTCGCCGCAATGTGCACCGCAGCCGGGTCCACTGGTGACGGCGTCTATGATAAGGTCCAGGTCAGAGCCAAATATGGCGCAACCATTCCACGGCTCTATGTGGGACAGCCACCAAAGCATTTTGGTTTTCACCTCCTCCGTCAGGGGAACCTGTTCCATGTATTGCAGGGCCCTGTAGTGCAGCGGACCTGAAAATAGTGCCTGAATGGAGGAAGATAAATGCCCCACTATCCAAGCTATCTGGCGTAAGGAAGTAGTTTGTTTGGAAATCATCGTTCTCAATTCCCTGCGAATCGTTGCGATTTTCCGGGAAGGTAAGCCGAGTGTTCTGTCTACTGAGTTCATAACAAAACCCAGGAAGGTGATTTGCTTGGATAGCTCCAGCAGCGACTCTTGGCGTTAAGGGAACCTAGGGTTTCCAGGAGGGAAATTGCATACTGCTGTAGATTTCACTTCAAATTATTAAGCAGCATCCCTTAGGTGTTCCACCACTGGTTTTGAAACCTTGATGAAGCACCGAGGGGCTGAGGAGAGACCGAAAGGGAAGGATGTGATTTCATATATCTAACCCCTCCTTAGGAACTATTAAAAACACAGGTGAGGTGGAAAAATTGGGATTGTCATGTAGGCGTCCTGAAGGTTGAGACACCGTTCAATCATTGGGACGCAACAGGTCGCAAAGTAGATGGATACCCTGGATCTTGAAATAGCAGTAAATCAACCAGCCGTTTAACTCCCTCAGATTGATGACAGGACGTTGTCCATTGTCCCTTTTGTGCACTACGAACAGGTAGCCCAGGAAACCTCGACTGCGCAGAGTGGCTGGGGTGATGGCTTCCTTGTTGAATAAATCTTGGACCTCTTGATCAACCAAGGCAACTTGGGCCTGTGAAAAAAATCAGGGGACGTGGATGCAAAAGTTGGACCGGGGAGCCATAAAAGTCTAATTGGAAACTGCTGACTGTTTGGAGAACTCAGGCGTCTGAAGTAAGGGACTTCCAATTGTGGAGAAATCGTGCTGCCCCCCATGGGCAAAAAACAACCTGAAAGGACACTCACTGAATCTGGAACCGTGGAGATGGCCTCTGAGGGCCCCTCTGGCGCGTCTTCCTCCTTGACCTCTTTCTGGTGGGGAAGAGTTAATCAGAGCGCAGCTGGACTGGACTCTTGCAGAAGCCCTGTCCACTTTGATTAGTGACCTCAGCCTCTCTGCAGAGAGGGCGCACTTGACTTTCCCAGAAATTATCGCCCTTTGGACCCACCCAGAAACCGTCTCCGGTGACAACGGAGTACCCAGGGACTTTGCCTCCTCAGCCAGTTCTGGGATTTTTGCAAGGGGCCCAGTGACATCCAATAATTTGTCCTGCCACGATTTCCAGGACCGGTTGATCCCCTTCTTGGGATCACGGACAAATTACTGCAGGAAGGTGGCCATTCTCGGGTCAACTTCTGGGGTAGAGGAAACTTTGCCCGGCAATGAAGAGTGGGAGCATTCAGCCCATAGTTTCGCGCAGACATCTTTCCCAGGGGGGGGTTTGAGACGTTACCTACATAACAGCTGTGTTTGTCAGAGGTGAAACAATCAGAGGACCGGGAATGGACTAGCTCATCTGGGTGCAACATATAGAAAGGTTCCTGCACCCCTTGAGAGAATTCCGTTGACCCCGGGGAGGGTCTCCAAGGCTGCGACGGGCCCCCTTTATCGTTTGAATCCCCATGGGTATCATTGTCTGCGTCCGCTGAGGACAAAACTTTAAGGGATTCTAACTCTGGGACATCTAATGCGTCCAAGAAGGTTGACAATAGAGGGGTTAGGGCGTTCTAAAAACGTCTGCTTAACTTTATCAAAAGCAGTCATGCCCACCCCTGACTCAGTTCTGCATTTTGGAGTCGGTGCGCAGATTGGCCCCTGCCCTTTTAAGATCCTTGTACTAGCGTAGTGGAAAATTGAGGGGGCCGGGGCATGCATGCACCAGTTGGATAAGGCGTGCCTCAAGTGGTTCGGTGGCCAAGGCCACCGCATAGGGTGACGACCTGGCATTGAGGCAAATTCTGGACAGGACTGTACAAAATTCAGGACAAAGGGTCAAAATTCAGGACAAAAATTCTGGACAAAGGGTCAAAATCCAGGACAAAAATTCAAGAACAAACGTCAGTTTTACAGACACACGCAAGAGAGGCCATGCCTCACTATGTTGTCAGTGCATTTATGTACTCTTTTTTAACATAGCACTATTTATTTACTGTGGACCTTTTGTGATTGCCTCCTGGTGTGCTACATTCAGGTGTCACATTACGTCCTTGTTCAGTAGTAAATTAATGCCCTTCACGGCAAGGCCATCACCCCTACCCAAATCTACCTGATCTTTCCTGAAGAGAAAGTAACAGCAACATTTTGATTAAGTTTCTGAACATTTCAAAACCCCTGGCAAACAGTTTGGGAAACATTAAGGTAATTAACCTTATGCTAGTTTAAACAAATTGAACAAAAACATCTGGCTTACCCCAACCGCCCATGGACTTTCAACCTATTTTTTTTTAAAGAGGTAGGGCAGATGGTGTGGGTGACAGTCTCACATCTAATGACAGGATGTGATGTACCCATAACTTGTCTGTAGTCTCACTGCACTAGAGTGTATGTTTGGGACTTTACATTTATCTCAGAAATTGGAGCCCGGACTACCAATCAAAGATAACAAAAGAGTAGGATGAAATCGAGATCAAATGGGAGATCCGCGGCAAGTAATTTAAAGGGTTGTTGCTATCAACTGGATAAATAAAGAAGAGAAGAACAAGGTGGGACAATTTCTAAAATCAGACAAGATGGGTCCACCAAGACTATTTGAAGGTATTGGGTACCTGGGGAGTTGTCTGCACACAGGAGAGAAACAGAAGGGGCACTGTCAAGTGGTTGAACAATCAACACCCATCCACCTTGGCAAACTCTTCTGGTGCAATGGTTCGCTGTTAGTGCTTGTGAAGGGTGAGCAGGGGCCAGACCCCTTGCAAGGTTGTGCAAGGCAATTGCCCGCTTAGTCCATGTCTTTATATGGTTTTGAAATTGAGCAAAAGCCAAACTAGAGATCTGGGTTATCCCTAAGTGTCAAGTACACATAGAATCTTCCAAATATTTGGGATGTAAATTGCACAAACAAAATTTACAAATTTTAAAATTGAATTAGTGTTTCTTTAACATATGGCACTGTTTTCACCTTCATACACAATTAGATCTCAGATTAAACTGGGAACCAGTTACCTTTTGATACCTAGTGATTAATATCTACCATTCTTACACTGATTTCCAGGATGAAAATCTCGGCAGAGCGAACGGTGCCTCCAAGCTCAGTTTGCTTTTTGGTCTTCTCTTCTGCTTTCGGTAGAGGCCATGTGGCACTACCGAAGATGGTGTGCTACCCCAATGATAGTATTATTTTGCAAACCTTCCCCTGCTCGTCCTTCATTCCTTCTTCAGACAGGCCACACATCTGATTTGGTCGCTGTGGCGCCATCGGGAGCTCTTTCCACTCTAAAGCTAACTGTGACTGCGGGTGGATTAGATCTTCTAGACTTAGAATGATTTTATTCAGCTGCAGATGTCCAATGGGTGGCTCACTGGCTTTCTGCCCACCTCCCTGCATGAGATGGGGTTTACCAGTAAAGACTTTTAAGGAAGGCTTAATGCACTGCTCATCATTTCCTACTGACCATTCTATGGATCACCATCTGGGGTTATCATGCATAGCTTTCTCTTGCCTTGCCAGAACCTGTAAACTCACTTTCACGAAGAAACCCTGTGCTCCTGCACTACCTTTGCTAAGCCTTCCCACTCGCACAGGATGGCTGTGCTCAGAGCAACTCCATCAGTGGCATGTTGCAGGTGTCTTAAAATTGGGGACTGTTTCTGAACAGTGAGCTACTAAATTTCCAAACCCTTGTGGCAGACTACCATCTTCACCACAGTCAACTCCTTACTTACAACCACCTTAAATAATCATTAAATGCCCTATTTCATGTCTGCTACCTAGCACTAACCCTACAAGAGGTGTGCCAGAAGCTCTGTACCATAGGAAATGGTGGCAAACTGATAGAATGGGTGTACAGACCTATCCTGCAACATGGAAACCACTCCAGGTCTTCTTGTCATACTACCTGGGTGATTGATGTAGCCAAACCTCTGCAAGATATGGACTAAAATACTGGACTTTCCCCACAAAGTACCCACAGCTGTCACTTTAAGTAAATTCATAGTGCTTCCTTGTGAATGCATTCTGCCCGTTGCTTGCCATTGGCCTTGTGGTTTGTAACTCACAATTTGTTGCTTTCAATTTGCTGGCTTTATTTGTTTTAGGCTATGCAGCTTGAATCCGTCCCTTCCCTTGCCAAAACCTTATTTACAGTATCCTGCCGAGTTCTCCCTTTCTGTAAACAGGCCTGTAAATCTTGTTCTTTTCTTATCATATTTGCTGTGCATTCAAAGAACAAAGTCAAATGTCAGGCTCTGTCTTCGGTGGGACCTTAGTGTTTACTTTCCTTTCTCTGACTTCAAAGTGAGAGGATTCATGCAACAATCTTGCTGGATACTGGGGTTAGGAAAGAGTTTTTTCTATCACATGACACCATTTAAATAGACTTCAGAATATATCAGAATTTCACCCTACTCTGTATCACTCCACTTTACGCCACTCCATGCCACTGTTCTCTTCTCCATTCGGAACCACTTCACATTATGCCACTGCTCTCTATGCTACTTCACACTATGCCTCTCTACTCTACTCTGTTCTACTCTACTCTAAGCCACCGCACTTTGCGCCTCTCTACACCACTGCGCTCTGCTCGTCTGCACACCATACCACTCCAGTCTAGGCAACACCAATCTAATCCGCACAACTCCACTCTCTGCCACTCTGCAACACTGCACTGTACGCCACTGCACTCTAAGCTAATACACTCTATGCTAATGCACTTTACTCTGTAACACTCAACTCTATGCCCCTGCACTCTACAGCAATACACTGTACATCATTCTAATCTACTCTGCACTCTACACTACTTTACTCTATGCCATCACACTCTATGCCACTTTATGCAACTCCACTCTAACCTGCACTGCTCCACTCTAAGCCACCTCACTCTACTGTGAAATAATCTACTTTATGCCACTGCACTCTGTGCCACTGCATTCTATGCCACTGCACTCTACCCTGCACCTCTCCACTCTATGCAACTGCACTCTACTCTGAAACAATCTATTCTACGCCACTGTACTCTATACCACTCTGACCACTGCACTCTAGTTCCGTGCACTCTACACCACTGCAAGCTGACACTCTGCAACACTGCTCTGGCCGCCACTATACTCTACACCACTCTGCCCTGTACTACTGCATTTTGCACCAATATACTCTGTTCCACTGCATTCTATGCCACTCTACTCTGCCCAATGCCACTCTATGCAACTGCACTCTACACCAGTGCACTCTAAACAACTGCACTGACCTTTACTCTGCACCACTGTACTCTATGCCACTGTTCTCTGTACCACTCTACACCACTGCACTGACACTCTACTCTGCAACTCTGCACTCTACACCACTCTACTCTGCCACTGCACTCTAGGCACTATACTCAACTCTACAATACTCCACTCTGCACCACTACACTCTATGCCACATGAGTCTACTCTGCACTCTATGACACTGCACCACTCTGCATTACTGCACTCTCTGCTACTCTATTGTATGCCACTGTACTCCACTGCACTCTATGTAACTCTACCCCATGCCACTCTATGCCACTGCACTCTGCGCCAATGCACTCTAAACAACTGCACTGTACGCCACTGCCCTCTACTCTGTACCACTGTACTCTACGCCACTGCTCTGTGCCACTCTACTCCACTCTACATCACTGCACTGACACTCTACTCTGCAGTGTTGCACTCTCCACCACCATACTATACACCAATGTAATATGTACTACTGCATTCTATGCCACTGCACTCTATGCCACTCTACTCTGCATCACTCCACAGCACTTTGCCCTACTCTGCACCACTCTACACTACACCACTGCACTCCCTGCAATGTGAGTCTACTCTGCAATCTATGCCACTGCACCACTCTACACTTCGGCTCTCTCTGCTACTCTATTGTATGCCACTCTACTCCACTGCACTCTATGCCACTCTACTCTGTCCCATGCCACTCCATGCCACTGCACTCTAAACCACTGCACTCTACGCTAACTCACTCTAAAAAACTGCACTGTACCCCACTGCACTGTACTTTGCACCACTGGGCTCTACGCCACTGCTCCTATGCTACTCTACTCCACTCCACACCACTATGCCACTAGCTTTAAGCCATGCTGAACAGCAGCTACTCTGGTGTATAACATGGCTAATGGCTAAAACACATTAGCAAAGCCAATAACTCTTTCGTAGATGAGACCTATTGGCTTTGCCAATGTTTGTTAGTACTATGAGGTACCGAGGTACCTGAAAGAACTGTGAAAAATACAATTACATCATAATAAAGGCTGCTACAAAATGCGCAAATACATTTCGGTTAAATTTAAAAAAAGTGCTTCTCAAATACAGATTTGAATAATATACAGTTTATACCTAGTGATAAACAAATTATAACACTCCATTAAAACCACACACTCCACAGCTCACCTTGGAACACCATTAAAATACCTCTCTGAAAGAAATATCTTTGCCACCAGAAAACTTCAAGTGACTCCTTTTAGTAAAGGCAATGCAGGTTTTCAAGCCCCTTTGTATTTGCAGATTTACCAGTTGCCCACATTTGCATGTCTTTAGGGAAGGAGACCCCCTGGCAAGAAGGCCTTTTCTTATCTGTCTGCCCCTCCCTCCCTTAGAGCACAGGAGACCCCCTGCCTTCCAGCCCAGCTGGGGAAACTCCTCTGCCCCTAATTTCGCCCTGCTTCCGTTGCCCTTTATGTGAAAGGCTAAAATTACGGACAAATGCCGTCCGTTAAAGCTTTCATCACGGACAACGGACAGCAGGGCGAAATTACGGACAGTCCGTGAAATTTACGGACGGGTGGTCACCCTATACATGGTGAATCGAGGCGTCCATTACAGAGCTCATTATCTGTGGGGAGGACTGCAATGGTTTCCTCCTCCACGTAATCGACCCCCTGCATGCTTGTTTTGGCCATGTTAAAGCTTGCGTTGTGAGGATCAGTCAGTCACAGTAGACAGACAATTGTCAATATAGGGCCAGAGGGCCGATGATAAACTGAAGGACAGCTCGGGTATTATGCTGTGCTGATGCACTGAGATAAGGCTGACAGAGCCAGGGAAAATGTAATGCGACAAGGCACAGAGATGATATGGGCTAAACTCCTTAAGCCAGCGCCTCTGATCGGTTGGGACACTGCACGCCTGGGCCTGGTCCCCCGCATCAACACGCGCCAAGCGCACCTGTTAAAGAAAAATTAAAGGCCTCTGTGATGTTTGCACAATACAGACCCGTACTGGCGTCTTGCCGCTGTAATTTACAAGATACGAACCCCATGCGGTGGCGTCGGGCTTCCGAGGAACTGGGCTTAAGGAGGCACAAACCGCGGGGAGAGCGTCGTTGGAATGAGGCATCCTTCAGCCCCCTCACCCTCGACTCAGACGCGCTATGCGTATCAGTTACAAAGCTATACCCTTTGTGGGCAAAAAAGAACTCACCCCACTCTGGCAGCCCCAACATTGACACACAAAAAACGCAATTAGAGCGGTGAATGCGCTCCCGCAGCATGGTATGTAGTCAGTGACGTACACACGCACAACCTAGAATGCAAATAACTATCATATACAGGAAAGAGGGAATAGCCAAAAGACGTAACGATTAATTAAGGCGCATATCTTTTCTCCGAGCATACATACAATCAACCCTTCCTGTATGAATGCGGAGATTGTTCATTGGTTGTTGTGTTGTTGTGTTTTTGTAGTCCTTTCCCCGTGGAATTATGGGAAAGGTGTTTTTTCTTTCCCCACTGCTGGATAATAAAAAAGACGAGCATAATCCTCACCTCCGGTCCTGACATAGATTCTTCAGCAATGTTTATCCATCAGCAGAAAAATGATTTGCTTTCTGCAACGCCGTAATATTCTTTCATATTTCCCAGTGGCCTCCCTGGTAAGTTTATAAGTTAATAAGAACGAACCTAAAAACTGAATTACATAAAGATACCTATCTGATTTCACCTTCCCCTAGCCTGAGTAATGGAGTCAGGTTGGACCCTTAATTTAGGTTAGTTGTTTTCCAGAGCTCCGTATTTGAAATAGTAGATAAAATCTAAAGGTTATTGATGACTGACAGAGGTCGTGCCTCCCAGAGGTGTTTAGTGCCACCACTTTTTCCATCAGTCTGTCATGTCTGTGAGCATACCAGTTCCGTTTATACTAGGATATTTGACATTAGGGATAAGATCACGTATTTTTCATAGATATCACTTGGTGGTTGCGACATAACCCTTGTATTCAGTATTACGTAGCCATGGCGAGTTAATAGTTATATTCTGGATGTAAAGTTCACACCCCGTTCAAATTAAATGTTATAGCTGAGTACCCAGTACTTTTTTTCAATTACCTACAGGGTCTCCCTTCATCAATGCCATCATTCACAAAGGGTTTGATGAGAGGCATGCATACATTGGAGGGATGTTTGGAGCTGGGATTTATTTTGCCGAAAATTCTTCTAAGAGCAATCAATATGTGTATGGCATCGGAGGAGGAACTGGCTGTCCGACACATAAAGATCGATCATGTTACATCTGTCACAGGTATGTGTTTAAGTGAAATGAGCTTCTAATGGCCTTTCTTTGCCGCTTGTTTTTGTTCTTCAATTAATCATTAGACATGTCAGGGATGTGATTGATAGTCTTAGACCCTACCCAACAAACCTTACAGTTGGATCACCCACAATAGGTAAATAGGTAAGCAACCCATTATCATACAGGTCCACGTACATGCATCTACCTGTATTCTACAAAAAATACATAGAAAAGTCAGGTGGGGGGTAGGGGGTTGAAGTTTTTTTTTTCTTTTTTTTCTCCATAGTGATATGAACTACTCTGTGGTGGCCAAAGAGAGGCTTTGGGAGTGGTACACATAAAGAGAGTATAGAGGTGCAAAATAGTACACTGATGAAACCTGTTGGTGCCGCCTTTGTTGATCATAACAGCAAGGACAGTGGGACAGTGTCTGGAGATAGCCCGCTGAAGGTTTGTTCCTAACATGTTCACAAAGCCTTGCAAGTGTGTACATTTTGAAAGACGAGGAGAAGTGACAAAGACCACTTTAGTCTTCTGACCCCAATATCCCTAAAGGTTGGTATTTGAAATTTCCAGGAGATTTTATACGATGGAAAAATTACAAATGGCTAAATGAAGGCTATCTTATGCCCAAATTCTAATTGAAATTTTGTCTGGACTCATCCATCATGCACCTACTGTATAACATAATCTTCACTGTGAGAGAAGCTCAGCGCATCTACTCTTAAGTACCACATAAATGAGCAGCCGGGACTGAAAATAATTAGCCTGTAATGGAAAAAAACAACATTTTAAACCTGATTATAGAAAGGTTAATTAAAGGCCTTCTTGTATTTCAAGCAAATAAATATGCATGGCATTTTTATTTCTGTTCCATGGTGGGTTACCGGAAATCCCAAATTCTCAAATGAACCTCCATCATTAACAAAGAAAAAACTGGATAGTTTGGATACACATATTGAAACTGTCGCTGTATGGAGGACAATAGTGGCTAAAAGATGGGCAGAGTGAAGGACCAAGTAAAATGTTTTTTGTAAGATCTTTAAAAGAGTTGAGATATGTTAATCTGTCCCGTTAAATCAAGAAAACGAAGAAATACAAGAATGACCACAAGAAGCATCACAAGTGTCCTAAGGGGCGATCAAGATTGCAAGGTAGTTGTAACTCTACATCTATTTCCCATAAACTGGAAGTTGGTGGAAATGAACCCTCTTCAAGAGACTCTTTCCATTGGCATGAGCCTCAGTGCCTCTACCTGTACCCATCACAGCTCAGGTGCCGGACAACCTGGTGTTTGATGCATCAAGAGCTGACGAGTCCTGTTACTCTCGGCAATGTTGGAGATTTTCGAATGTGCAGTTGTCCCCTCTGGAGTGGCACCAGGCCCTTTAGGACAACCTGGTGTTTCCCGCAGGGGCTCTCCAGTGGGTTTGTCCTTGGTGCCGAGCATTCCCCTGGCGCCATTTAACCTTCCTCCAGTACCATATGATTTGTTCTGATACAGGCATTCTTCTGGGGCCACTCCTTCACTGCCATCTCCTCCACCTGATCCAGAGCTCCCATTAGCCCCTTTTTAGCACCAGCCGTCCAGAAGAGAGGCTAAGCGTCTGCTTGAAAAGAAACTGTAGAGAGTCATGCTGCTGGTCTCCAGAAGTGCTAAGAGATCATTCATGATATGCTTGGGACAGACTCGGACATTGACCTCTAAATCCTCCTAGAGGTAGAGGATTAGAACCATTTGGCAAATCTCCCTACATCTGATTCAGAAGATTTGCTGGCTCTACAGCTCATAATCAGGTCGTCTCCAGACATAGAACCTTCTCCAGGTCCTGCCCCATTAGAGGTTTGGAGTTGCCCTTTCCCTGGATTGAGTTTAGGCCGAACATTTTGTCCAAAGTCCTTTTCAGCCACAACTTCTATAGAACCATTGTTACCATTAATGTATACCCTTACCCAGAGAGTTTGGCCATACAGGCTTTCTCTTCCACCAAGTTGAATCCAGACTCTTTCCCTTTCCATTCTACAGAGAATGAGTCCAAACATTGTAGGGGTGGGGAAAAAGGTGTTTTCATAGTGTTACACTCCCTCAACACCACATGAAAGCCCTTACCCTTGTTCTATGGGTCATGGCTGTCGTGGTCATACCCACCTGCAGATGGGTGGGACATGTCAAGCACATCATCACTGGTGGTCTAAATACTGCAGACTTTGCATAGTCATGCCTGCATATGCTCCATTGGGTTTTTGAAGATGCCCAACACACTCTTATGTACATGCCCTTTGATGGGGTACATCTCTTTGCAGAAGCCCCGTTCGAACAGTTTAAGGCCGCAACAGCAAAAGCCACACCCCTGGGTTTGTAATCTTCTTCTAAGGGCTCTCTTTTGTTTTGAAAATTCAAAGGCTTCTAAAGTAGACGCTACCAGCCTGCAGGACATCCCAGCATCAACCAATCCCTTTTGTGCAGCAGTACAAGGATAGAGACAGTGGTAGAGGCTGCCAGACTTCCTTCTCTTCCTCTCCAGCACCAGCAGGGAAGGTGAAGTAGTTAATTCTGCAAGAAGCATGTGCTATCAGTGTGAGGCCATTACTTCAGCTCAGTGGTTTCTTCAGATTGATTATAGATGAGGGCTACACCCTACTCTCCCAGATGCAACTCGAGTGCCTCCCTCCTTTTCCCCCCCCCCCCCAACCCTTCATCAAGCCCCCCCCCCCCTCCCCTCAGAGGGTCTAATACAAAAGTAGTTTCTGTAAAAGGACCACCTGTCGGTTCTGCTGAGGTATGTGGCAGCCCTGCTGCAGAAAGGAGCAGTAGAGTTGGTGCCAGATCTGGTATTGCAGCTACTCTGTACCTCCTGGTTCCCAAGAAAAACGACAGCCTTTATCCAATCCTAAACCTCAGGCACTTGAACTTTTACCTGTGCAGGGAGAAGTACATGTTGCTGTCCCTGACTCTGGTCGTTTCAGCACTGGATGGTGTTCCTCAGCTTACATGAGGTTTGTTTCACATACTGATCCTGCAGTCGCACTGGACATACCTATGTTTCTTGGTAGGGTCCACTCACTACCATTTTGCTGTCTTGTTCTGGCATATCACAAAGGTGACAGGAGGCTTTGCAGCCCGCCTCAGGAGGTATGGGAGTTTTCATAGTCCTCCACCTGAGCGACTGGCGGCTCAAAGCTGGGTCACCACAGATGGTGTTGTATCAGCTGTGGGTGACTTTGTCTTTGCTGTTCGACTTGGGTTTTTTGCTCGACATACTCAAATCTTACCTGGAACCCTGTTATCTCTACCTGGTGATAGTGGCAATACTGGATACAGATTTGCTGCAAGAGTTCTCTTCTTCATAAAGGATACTTTCGTGTTATGGTTCTGATATTTATGGGGTGTTTGGATTTCAGCCCTGGTGTTTCTGCACCTCCTAAATCTGTTGATGTTCTTCATCCTCCTAGTCATGCATGCATGTTGGCACATGAGGTCCCTCCACTGGTTTCGTCGTCGGCAATGGTTCCAGCACCTGGGAGACCTGGAAGAATCTCTTGTGGGCTCGAGGGTCACTGCAGTGGGCTTGAGCTGGTTATTTACAGAGGTGAAGTTGTCTCAAGGGTGAGGTCCTTCTGTGATATCTGTCTGTGGCCACGGTGTTAGTGGATGCCTACCCTCTAGGGTGGGGTGCGCACTTGTAGGAACAGGAGATCAGAGGCCTGTCGCAGAGCAGGTTTTTCACATCAGCCAGTTCGAACTATGAACAGTTCCAGTAATGCTCAGTGCCTTTCTCATTGCACCTCATAGTCAGCCCATCCAGTTATTGATGGTTAAAACGACAGTGATGTGGTAGGTCAGAAAGCTAGTAGGAATCTCACCTTCTCTGTCAATAGGCATTGAGGACCTGGGCCTGTTTGCACCAGGCTTGGAATGTGTATAGTCATCAGTCAGGACCGGCTCATTAACCACCAAGGCCCACAGCCTAAGCTGGCGGCATCTTGCCTATCACAAGTATCGTCTCCATCCAGTGGTGTATCAGGACATCTTTGCCAATTGGCATGCCTCTGATGGGTCTGTTTGCTGCTTACAACAACTGTCTCGTGCCCTCCAGTATCTGTTGCAGGAGGGACTTGAGGCATGCACTTCAGCTAAGTTTCCAGTTTTCTTTGCGTTTACTCCCATGCCCGATTCCTTGCATTCTGAGGAAGATTCACCAAGACCGATCCTAAGTAATCCTCATTGCCTCAGATTGTCGGAGAAGGTGTGATATACAGACATATTGGATCTTAACCTCTGTCCTCCAGTCACTCTCTGGACAGACCTTCTCTCCCAGTTGGAGGGGCAGGTCCTGCACCACAGACTCCATAGCTTAAACATTCATGCTGGAGATTAAGCACTAACGCTGGTGCTTCTTCCAAATGCTTCATGAGGTTTTTGTGATCCTGCCTACGTATTATCCCTCCACAAAGCCCGGTCTTTTCTGGGATGGTGAACACATTTGTTGGATGTTACACCATATTGGGTTATCCGTGAGCTGCAAGCCCTGAGTGTAATCCCACTGTTTACTTGCTCCTTCCTGGACAAGCTTGTCCTTAGAACAAAGGTGGGATTCCTCCCAAAGGTGGTGACCCCCATTCCCTTTTTCCATCTGGACCAATCCATCACCTCACTTGTCTTTTATCCCCTGCACCAGCTTACAAAAGAAATTAAGTGTTTTCAGAGGCTTGGACCCAAGGTGAGTGGTCAGTTTCTATATTGGTAGTATGACAGATATCAGATCTAATTACCAGTTTTTCATTGGGGACATGCTAAGCAAAGAGGTTCAGAAAAGGACTTTGTCCTGTTGGATTCAGCTGTGCTTAAATATGTGCTTTCCACTTGCAAAGGATGGATTGCTTGAGAGAATCCATGCCCATTCCACCAGGGCAAAATCTTTCACTGCGGCCTAAGCCCGAGGTGTTCCTGTGGCAGAGATGTGCAGAGCAGCAGCATGGGCTTCTTTTCTCACCTGAACCAACACTATTTGGACTCTGAGGTGAGAAGAGACAGCCATTTTGCCAACTTGGTCTGCCAAGATGTCATCGCCTAACCATTCCTTCAGACCCTCCTCCGGGTGTGGGTAATGCTTGGTAATCAATTTAGAGCAAGGCGAGTAATCTCCAGGTAGAATTATCCATTAGAAGAAAAAATTACTTATCTTAGGTAATGATCTTGTTAGTGGATACTCTACCTAAACATTTCTTACCAGGCTGCTCACTTGCCCGTTCCAAAGAAGCCTGCTACCAAAATACCAATTTAGATTCCTGCACTGCACTAGAACAGTTGATGAAGTCTTAACTTGTCACTGCCTCAAAAGGCACAACTTATAACAGATGAGAACTGACAAGGCGCCGGGGTGGGTTGCTCCAGTGATGTCACTGCAACTCTATTTTCGGTTTTGAGACAGAACCAGCAGCCCCTACTGGCAATAGAGAGGTGTATCAGAGGTTGATGGATCCAGTCTAGTGTCTAGGATGATCAGAGGTAAAGAATCGAGTAGTCACCATAAGAAAAAGTTACTTACCTTTTGTTAATGCTTTTTCTAGTAGGGGCTCTTCCTAACCACAGATTCCTCACTTTAGAATATTCCCCAGGCGTCAGACTAGAGAATCCTGAGCCTTTCCTCTGATCACTGGTATGTGGCGTCAATCTGCTCTACATGTGTGTTGTCCGTACCAGAAGTGACGTGCACCGTGCCTATATGGGTGCCACCCTGGTGTGCTGATATCACTTTCTTTCATAACTATTTCCCGCCAAAAACTCGGAGCCACGTTAGAGAGAGTTAAACCAGTGTGCAGAATCTAACAAGATGTTACAGTGAAGAGCCAGTTTCGCAGAACGAGGAGGGTGGGAGGGTCGTAGATGAATCTGCGGTTAGAGTTTCTACCAGGAAAAAGTGTTACTGAAGGTAAGTAACTTGTTTTTCTGATAGAGCAGGCATCTCCAACAAGTAACTCATGAACTACTATTAGCTCTCCAGGTACCTGTGAGTAGCTCTCTTGTGTGCAGCCCAGCTGTAGGAAAGTGCCTCCTATGACTTGGTTACCCTCCACTTTTAGCCTGGATTCTGGTGCAGTTTCGACTGAAAGTGCACTGGGTATTTGTTAAACAGGTCCCCAGTGCCAGATCTTTCATCCAAAACTGCACAGTCGTTTTTCCAATTGTCAAACTCTATTGTTGCCACTGTAAGTCCCTAGTAAATGGTACCCTTGGTACATAGGGCATGGGACACTAAAGAAGGCCCTTGAGGGGTGACTGTGCCACCCTGAAGGACCCTTTCACAACCTGCTCACAGTGTTGCCATTGCAGACTGCATGTCTTGGCGCAGAGATAAAATGAAAACATGACATGCCCCACAGCCTGTATGCCAGGTCTCCCAACACTGCATGCAAAATGTCACCCTTCTGGAAGGCTTTACAGCTCTAAGGCAGATTGCATTATATTACACATGTGGGCAAAGCTGCCTAAGCAGCTATGCCCTTGTTATGTCTTTGTCGATTCTCAGACATAGCAAGTGACCAGTAAAGCCATTTTAAGTACATGTGCTGGACACTGCTTATTGCGAGTTCCCCAGCGACATGATGGCTTCACTAAAGATAGGGATATTTTGTATCAAACATCTCGTATTAATAAACCATCACTGAATCCAGTGATGGATTTATTAATACATGCACACGGAGGGCACCTTAGAGGTGCCCTCTGAAAACCTACCAACCCCTAGCATGGTCACTGACTGGTGCAAACCAGTGTATCCACCTTCGACTTTGTTCTGGCCACCTGAGGTGAGAGCCAGTGCTCTCAAGGGCTCAGAACAAAGCCCTTGTGCTCTGGACGGAGGTGAATACACCTCATCCAGGGTGGATGGATTTTCAAGGGCGGGGAGCTACAAAGGTCTTTTTGCCTTTGAAATGCAACCCAATCCTCTCCAAATGGTAGAGAAGGCCGAGCCCCAGTTACTGACCCCACTTTTGTTGCACAGGAAAATTAGCTAAATTTGGAGGAGGGCCCACTTCATGCCAGTCTCACCCCTAAGGTGGACGAAACAAAGTGAACACTACATCTTGTTTAAAAGGAAAAAGCCAATAGAGTTAGGGCTATGCCGTCTTCTCAAAGAAAGTGGTCATAAGAAGGGTGTAGTCACCCTGAAGGTGAGTAGCCCATTAGCTACCACCTGGCACTCCTGTAACACCCCTAAATTCAGTATTTAGGTGGCACCCCTGAACCCTAAAACTCAGATTCCTGATAACCTCAGAAGAGCCAGACACTTCAGCGTAACCAGGAGAGGAGACTGCAGAGACCAACTGACTTTGCCGCAGCCCTCAACGATTCTGCATCAAAAGACGACCCGTCCTGCAGCCCAGCAACATCCACAGCCCTGGGAGGACTGCCTGCTGTCAACAAAGACCAAGATCTCCAGTGGCAGTGGACTTGCCCAGAAGAAACCAACTTTAAAGAAAAAGAACTCTGCCCTAGGGGACCACGAAACCGCAACCGGACCTACCTCTGCACCTGACGCCCACAGCCCGAGTCTGAGTGCCTCACCAATCCTGTGACGGTTCCCCTGTGATTCTGAGCCTGAGTCCACTGTGGGTTGACCCCTGCCGGACTCTGCCTTGAAGCCTGCAGCCTTATTCCGAAGAATCCCCCTGTCCGCGACTGCCCAGTGAGCTGTTTTCCGTCAAAGGACACCCCTGCATCCGGAGCACCTGGACCAGTGGTGTCCCTGAGTCCCTCAACATCTGAACTTAACTGTTCAGCTGTGGGTTTTCGTAGTTCAGCCTCCTGGCCAGAGCCTGCAGCCTTTTCCTAAAACCAACCTCCTCCATTGACTTGCATTGGGCGCCCAACGCTGTGTTGGCACTCTGCACCCGGCCTCTCCTGTGCTGTTGAGGGTGCAAGTTTGGTGCTGCACCCTGACACCGCTTTACTCACCTGTGAGCAGCGCATCTTTGGGCACTCTCTCCCCCCCCCCCCCCCTGGATAACATTGGGCACCTGACGCTGTGTTGGCACTCTGCACCCGGCCACCCTTGTACCCTTGTGCTGCTGAGGGTGTAAGTTTGGTGCTTCCTTGTGGCCCACTAGTACTCAACCCCAGGAGATAAACCCCTGACATTGCTTTACTCACCCGTGAGCAGCGCATTGTGGTTCTCCCCCCGTCATCATTGGTTAATATTGGGCACTTGATCCCAAATTTGACCTCCGCACCAGGCTACCCTTTTGCCGCTACGTGTGCACTCTTGGTGCTGATTTGAGCCTTGCCTGGCATTGACCTAAAACACCGAAGGCGGAATTTGTAAGTTGTGTACTTAACTACAAAACTGCATTCATGTTTTCTTCCCGTAGGGTTAACCTTGAAGACTCTGAAAATTGCACTGTCTATTTTTTAAACTGAAAAGTATTTTTAATTTAAAAACTGCTTACCTTATAATGAAGTTCTTTGGTTCAAAGCACATATAAAAGCAAATGTTATTTTTCTAATTTAGTCTAAGATTTATTCTTTGAGTGGGTCTCCTTTATTGCCTCTGTGAGTACAACAAATGCTTAACACAACTCCTCGAAAAACATAACTGCTCGCCCACTCTACCACAAATGGAGCATTAGACCTATCTATTTCTTTCTTTGCTAGCCTTTGGGGTTCCACTAGACTCTAAAAAGTGTACTCTATTTAAGTGCTCAATATAGAGAGCCAGCTTCCTATACCAGCCTACTAAGATAGTAGCTTTTGCTTGGTTACAATATTATTTGTTTACCAAACTTAATAAGCATGTATCAAGTTGTAATTGTTTTCAGAACTCATACACTGATGTTTGTAGACAAATGGTTACATTTTCAAAATGAATTGATAGCTTTTGAGTTGGAGAGATGTAATATTGATATTACCTTGGTGCCAAGAGAATTGCAGCTATGACTGTTATGTATTACCCATGCATATACACTCCAAATTATTAGTGCTTTTTTAGTTTACTGCTAACAACCCTGCATAACAGACTGATGTGATCATTGCTGACAGTCCTGGATGGGGTGGTCACTAGTATATCACTTATATTAGTAGCTCAGGATGATTTTCATTGCTCATAAGAAGCTCTTATTACATAAAAGGCTGGAGACCTATGAGGCTTCTAACTGCAAATTCCTCACCTTAGAATAGATACCTAGAAATACTTTCCCGGAGGTAGGTCTGTAAACTGCTCAAACCTGGAAGTCCTGGAGAATCAAACTAGCAAAATGCCCGTCCTGACAGAGCTATCCATCCAAGCAGTAGTGCTTTGTGAACGTGTGGCAGGCTGCCTGCGTAGCAGCTTGGCAGATGTCCAGGACAGGTATCCCCGTGTTAACGCAGTAATAGCAGCCTTTGCCGTGGTGCAATGGGCACCCAATACCTCAGGAGGCTGCTGTTTTAGCCTTTGTGTAGCAGATCTTGATGCACAGTAAAATCCATTGAGAGATGATCCACTCTGCTCCACTTTCCCCTTTTTTGCTGCATTGAACCCAATGAAGAGCTCATCATCCACCTGATATGGTGTAGTGCGATCGATAAAGAAAGTTCTTTGGGCCAAAGTGGTAGAGTCTGTCCTCCTCCTTAGAAAGGTGATATAGGGCAAGCAAAATGTGGGCAGCATGATGTTCTGGCCAACATGAAAAGGGTGACCACCTTCGGCAGAAAAGAGACTTGTCTGAATTACCAGTTTTTTTTAAATAAAAGCTGTTGTACAGAGAGGTAATTGAAAGAGCTTGAAGTTTTGCTGATCCTAACTGATGGAATGCCACCAGGAAAGCCTTTTTGAGAGTTAGGAGTCTGAGCAGACATCCATGCAGGGGCTAAAATAAGTACCCCTTGAGGAACGTTGGGACCAAATAAAGTCCCACTGGAGCATAATGAAAAGGGTAGGAGATAACAAATGCTGCAAGCCCTTAAGAAAATGTACCAGAATAGGTGACTTGAACAATGAGTGCTGATCCATCAACGTTAAACAAAGCTGAGATGATTGAAATGTAACTTTTAACGGTGCCCTGGGCAAGGCCTTGTCGGGCTAAAGACAGCCCAAACAGTAGGAGGGGGCTGAAAGTGGGTCAAGATGTTGGGCGAAGCACCATGCTACAAATTCTCTCAATGGCAGGCCTGGACAGTCTTTTTTTGAGGGACTCCTGGTTGCCAAGATTACATCACAGATCTCGGACGGGACATCAAAGGCATTCATCTGTGACTGCTCAATCTCCATGCACAACGGTGGAGCATGCATAGATTCAGGTCTAGGGCCCTTCCCTGCTGCTGAAACTGAAGGTCTTCCTTAAGAGGCATTGTGATCAGAGGACAGATAGATGGTCATGGTCAGGTTATCAGAGTCTTCGTGCTCAGTCCAAAGCCACTAGAATGACTTGGACCCAGTCTGTCCTGGTGCCCCCCAGCGACCAGGAGAGAAGAGGTAAGTACCTGGTTTTTCCCCAAACCTACAGGTAAACTGTGCAAGACTGAAAGAAACAGAAGATGGACCTGCAAATGAAGGGGACCAAGTCCAGTTGGGGTAGGACCTACTACCCACCCTTCTGGTCATGCAGGACCAAGTCGATGGTGAAAACCAGGGGTCAGCTATGCAGCAGAGAAGGAGAAGAGTTCCAGAAGTGATGCAGTTGATGTCCCACATCAGAAGAAGAGTTGTAGTTGGTCAGTGGTGTGGAAAAACCACCAACAAGCCTTGGCAAAGGCAAGAGTTGCAGAGCTTCTGGGGACCAGGAAGGTCTTGGGGGTGGGTGGGCTTCAACCCAAGAAGGGGAGTCCTAGGCGACCCTCAGCAGTGAGGAGAGCCAGAAGTCGAGGAGGCAGCAGGCCCAGGAGTCACAGTGAGGCCCACTCAGCACACCTAGAAAGGAGTCCCACATCACTAGTGCAGCAGGCAGGAGACTATGCTTTGCAGGGAAGATACACGAAGCCTGAAGATCCCTTGGAGGAGGAACAAACAAGTCTTGGTAGCTGCAAGAGTCACGGGTCACAGGGATACTGTCCTACAAGGAAAGGGAAGGACTTGCCATCTCCCAAGTTGGACAGCTGGTAGAGAGGATTGAGGGACCACTCAAGACCACTACCTGTGTTGCAGGATCCACGCAACTTTGCAGGAGAGAAGATCCACACAGCCGGTCGTTGTTGCAGTTGGTGCCTGCGCATGCAGGGGAGAACTCTTTCACTTCAAGAGAGATTCCTTCTTGCTTCTTGTGCAGGCTGAAGACTCATCCCCCTCGTAGGATGCACAGCCCAGAGATGTGTTGCAGTTGCTGGAAGGAGACCAAGAAACAATGTTAGAGCGGAGACGTCGCTGGAGTTGCAGATTGTAGGTTACTGGAGGGTCCAGTTGCAGTCCCGGTGGCCAGAAGATGAAGTAAACAATGCAGAGGAGTCCTTCTGGAATCTTCCCCAAGAGGGGGAGACCCTAATTAGCCCAGGAAAGGGGATTGATCACCTAGCATGGTGACCACCTATCAGGAGGGGGCTGTGACGTTACCTACCTGACCAGGCCACTCAGATGCTCTCAGGGGCCTCTGCTCACCTTGGATTCAAGATGGCAGAATCAAGATGCCACCTAGAGGAGCTCTGGGCACCACCCCTGAGGTGGTGATGGACAGGGGAGTGGTCACTCTCCTTTCCATTGTCCAGTTTCGCGCCAGAACAGAAACCGAGGGTTCCTGGACTGGTGCAAACTGGTTTATGCAAGGAGGTGACCAAATGTGCCCTTCAAAGCATACCGGTGGCTTGAGGAGGCTACCCCTTCCAAGCCCTGTAGCACCTATTTACAAAGTGAAAGGGTGTTGCCTCCCACTCCCAAAGGGAATCCTTTGTTCTGCCTTCCTGGGTTTGAGCTGGTCAAGCGGGAGGAGGGCAGAAACCTGTCTGTAGGATGGCAGCAGCGTGGGCTGCCGAGGAAAACCCTGCAAATTGGTAGGAGCAAAGCTGAGAGTCCTCCAAGGAGCCCCCAGAGTGCATGGAATAATACAACCAATACTGGCAACAGTATTTGGGTATGATTCCAACATTTCTGATACCAAACATCCCCAGGTTCCGAGTTACCATTATGTAGCTGGACACAGGTAGTGACCTTTGTCCAGTACACAGGTAAAATTACTTCCCCATACTTACGAAGTCCAGGAAAATGGAGCTGGAGTTTGTAGGGGCATCTCTGCTTATGCAGGGGTGCCCTCAAACACAGGTACTTGCACCTTGCCCTCTGGGCTAGGAGGGCCTTTCATAGGGGTGACTTACAGTGACTTGTATTGAAAGGGTGCATGCACCTTTTCACGCAGCCTGCAGACACATTTTGCATCGACTCCCATGGGTGGCATCATACATGCTGCAGCCCATGGGAAACCCCTGGTGCCCCATTGCCCTGGGTGCCTATATTCCATATACTAGGGACTTACATGGGGGCACCAGTATACCAACTGTCGGGTGTACAAAGTCAGGAACAACCAAATTTAGAGGGAGAGAGCACAGTTACTGGGATCCTGGTTAGCAGGATCCCAGGGAACACAGGCAAAACGTGGGGGTAACCATGCCAAAAAAAGGGTATTTTCCTACATTAACCCCCATCCTGCCCCCTCCCCCAGGCCCCCCGAAGGACAATAATAATAAGACTAACCTTGGGCAGATGAGTCCTCATCGTCTAAGTGGAAATATCAGGAAAGTACCACTTCATTGGAGTGGTTACACCCAGTATTATTTTCCACTATATGGCCCCTTCTCTGTGGGGGAAGTGGACCATCTTATCAGTCTGGATTTCTGACCTGTGAAATGCCTAAACTGTGGGCCCTCTAGTTCCCTAGATGAATGATGTTGTAGACTTAAGGGTGATGGAGCAGGGCAGGATGGCTGTCCCTGGGGCTGTGTAGTAGGGCAAGGTTGCTGTCCTAAAGGATGTATAGCAGGAAAGGGATGCTGTCCTCAAGGTTCTAGAGATGGACAGGATTACTGCCCTAAGGGGGGTAGAGCAGGGCAGGATGGTTGTCTTAAAGGCACTAAAGGACAAGATTTCTGTCCTAAGTTGTCAGGGGGAGCAGAGTTGCTGCCCCAAAGTTTCCATGGAAGGACAGGAGGGCTGTTTAAAGTTTTCTAAGATAGGGCAGGGTTGATGTTCTATACTAGGTTTCTTCCAGAGGCATTCTTTTACCCCTAGGAGCTCAGATGTTCTAGCTTTTGGATCCTGTGCTACATGTTTCACCCAGGGCGTGGTTTCCTCCCTCAGAGGAGTGGGATCCTCTGTGGGAGTTTGGACAGTAGGTAATTCTGTATCCTGCTTGTCTGGGTTTTTAGGAGTGTCCTGGGTCATTATTCACAGCTACTTTCCTTCCTTGCTCTTTAGCCTTTGTAGAGATTAAAGTGAGGAGGTGTTCAGGGAAACGCGTGTTCATTACATTTCTTTGACTGAATTTGCAGGGAGCCACAGGCTTCCTACAACCATGAGTTCTCACACATCTCAAAATCAGAACGGTAAAAGAAAAATGACACAAATCACCCTAAATCATGATGTTGATAAGCAATAGGGCCTGTGCTGTTGTGCCACCCATGCATACCTACATGACCCAGAACGCACAATGTCATCTGTTTTACGTGTTGGAGTTTTCAAGGCAGCAATCGCTCAGAGACACTTTTTGTCTCAAGTAGAACCCAGGCCTCCTGTATGGCTTTCCGCCCATACCACTTCTAGCAAGAGTTCTCAAGAAGATCATGAATGAAGGGGCCCAAGTAATCCTTGTGGCTCAGGACTGGACATGGGGAGTCTGGTATCCTGAGCTGATGCACATGTACATCGATCTTCAGATAAGAGTGCAGCAGTAAGGTAGAGTTCTGCAGCAGAAACTGTCCACTTGCTACCTTCTTGCCTGGAGATTGAGCAGTGACATTTGACAGCTTTTGACCTTCCTCCTGAAGTCTACAACGTACTTTTGGCAGTCAGATGTCCCTCCACAAAAACGGTATATGGCTGTCGTTTGAAGAACTTTGTGGCTTGGTGCACAGACAAGTCTTTTTATCCGCTTTCTGCCCCTCTCTCTGAGGTCTTGTTTATCCTTTCCCTGGCCCAGAAAACGGTTATTTGTCTGCTATTTCTGCTTTTTTTAGGTTGCCTGATCAACTTGTTTATGTCCCTCATTGTATATAGGTACCTCAAAGGTTTTACACATCTTTTTATTTTATCCCCATTCATTATGCCCCAATGAGATCTGAATTTGTTTTTGACATTTCTGATGTGCGCTCCTTTCGAGCCTCTCCACAATTGTCCTCGCAAGTTTCTCACTTCAAAAACCGCCTTCCTTGTGGCCATTACATCTTCCTGCAGGGTGAGTGAGTTGCAGGCTTTGTCATCTAAGCTGCCCTACCTTTACATCTATCCTGACAAAGTGGTGCTTCGCACTAGGGCCTCCTTTCTGCCAAAAGTAGTTATACCCTTTTGTGTAGGCCAATCCATCTCCTTGTCTAATTTTTATGCACCCCCACATCCTTCTAAGAAGGAGACCCCCCTGCCCACCTATACCGAAAAAGAGCATTGGCATCTGCCTTGATCGTACAAAAGAGCTCCCTGTGGATAATCAACTCTTTGTCTGTTATTGGGGTGCGAAGAAAGGTCGGGAACTGCAGAAGTGGTTCATCTCCAGATGAGCTGTTCTCTGTACTAAGATCTGCTGAGCTCTGGCCAGGAAGCTATCCCCTGAGGGTTTGCTGGCTCATTCTACCCAAGCTAAAAGTTATGACCACTGTATTATAAATCAGAGTTCCAGTTCTTGACATCTGTCAGACAGCAACCCTGGCATCTCTGCACAAGTTTACTAAACACTACTGCCTAGACAGTCAGGTCTATAAGGACTGCACTTTGCCTGTTCTGTCCTTCAGGACTTTCTAGTATGAACTTGGTTTGCAGACCTACTGCTGGGGATGGTATTGCTTGGGTATCTATTCAAAGGTAGGAAATCTTGATATAGAAGTCTCTATCAGATGAACAAGTTACTTACCTTTGGTAACGCCTTAACTGGTAGAGGCAATATATGGTTGCAGATTCCTTAACAACCCACCCATCCTCCCATCTCTGCAAACTGACTTCTAGGGGCAGAAACTCCCCTTTTCAGGGCCTTAGTTTTGACACATTAGTCAGTTTCTTTATGGCTTTGCTCTTCTGGCATAGAAAGTTGTGAAAAGAAACTGACATCAGCGTGCCGGGGTGGCACCTATATGGGAACCGCAGCAATATATCCGGCGCGGATGACGACTGATGCGGAGCCGATGGATGCCACCTAATGGCACACAGTGGTACAGCTCCCAAAAATCTCCGGATCCGGTCTGACACCTGGGGCAACTTCAAAGGTAAGGAATCTTCAACTAGACATTGTCTCTACCCGATCAGGTGTTACGGAAGGTAAGTAACTTGTTCATTAATTTTGACTTTAGAATCACGTCAGGCTTAATGTAACAAGTTGTTTGATTCATTGAATGACCCACTTAGGTCACACCATTCCAGAGTTAACACAGCTGTGTAACTCTGTACTTGCTGGTGGGGCGACCAAGCCTTTCAACAGTAAAAATGCCAGTTAGTTTTTACTATCAGAACATGTAAACTGCATGCTCTGCCAGTGAGATAATTTGCTTCCTGCATTTTAGAACTCAGTAGGCCTGCCTTAGGTGTGACTTACATATATACCACGTAGAAGTCCGGCTTTGCCATTGCTTTAAATGGCAAAGTCAAGCAGTTTAATCTGCCCTCCCAGCCTGCAAATGGCAGGCTGGAATTCTCGATTTACTTGTGTCACACCCAGGGTGCCACAACCAGTGCGCCACAACCAGTGCTGCAATCCCTAGGTACAATTTACTTGTTTTACTCGTAGTTAGCTTAGCCAGTTGGGTTGGAGCCAATTCGACTTATCTGTTTAAGTGTAAAGGAACAGGCACTGAGGCCTGGTTAATAGGCCTTAGTGCACTCCCACTGTCAAAGAACCAGCAGCATCTTTCCAAAATCTTGGTTATGACCTTACAAATCTCTTTGTCGAACATTGCCTCAGAAGTGCCATTCTTCATGAGTAATTGTTTTCTCTTGACTTTTGTACCAAAAATAATGTGTTTTTCATTGTGTTTTCCTTTTAGGCAAATGCTTTTCTGTCGAGTGACACTGGGAAAATCTTTCCTACAGTTTAGTACTATGAAGATGGCCCATGCCCCTCCGGGACATCACTCAGTAATCGGCAGACCAAGTGTAAATGGACTTGCTTATGCAGAATATGTGATCTACAGAGGCGAACAGGTGCTGTAAATTGTTTGCATGCCATTTTGAAAGTTGATGTTTATGGCTGCGAGAATGTTTAAAACAAAAATGGTTTCGGAAATGTTATTCCAAAATCACTGTGTAGGGGGCTGTTAACCGGAGTCTCTAAATAACAGCTTAGTCACCTCACCTTTTATTTTTTTCCTTGAAATATGTTGTAGCACACTTCTGGATTTTGTACTAGTAACATGATTAGTCTTCTGATATATAATCCTTGTAGTTGTGTGCAGAAGTCACGAGGATTGAATCGGATCCTTTCAGTTCATGCAGTAATTTTGATTGCATTCCGTACCTGCCACTCTTCCCCATCTAATGTAGCAGATTGATGACCTGGGTTGCAAGGAGAATTTACTGAGGTTAACTCAGTTTGCCACTGATGTTGCTCCATCTTTTAACACTGTTTGAGGTTCACATAGGTTCATTCACATTCCCATGGTCACGTGAGTCTTCTCATCAGTACAAGTTGGGAGGAAATGTTGGCCTTCAGTATTTGGTTTTACTAAGACTACTCTACATCAAGCAGTCAAAAAGTGTCTAGAAAAGTTCCAAACTCCTTTTTATAAACAGCAGTGTGCTCTGTTGCTCTCGCACTGCTGGTAACCTTAGTCTCTATACCCTATGATCCCCAAACACAAACTGAAGTGGGACATAAACCTGCAGGGCCACTATGAAAAAGTTTTCATGGCCATTTGCAAATGTATTCTTTAAATGATTTTTGAATTACAGAACTGATTAGCATCTGTTCTTCTAGTCTAAAGAGTTTTTTGATGTTCAACTTCCCCTTTTGTGTAGAAAGTGACACCAAATATTCTTATGAGTGTTTGCACTCGCAATTCCTTGGCTCTTAAGTCTCCTTTAGGCTTTTTATTTGGTCAGGCGAGATGGAATACCTCGCCTGTGCTGGTAAGTGGCGCCTTGGCTCCAGTTGAAGTCCAAGTAGTATTCCAGATCAACCTAGCCAATCCGTTTTATTGTAACAAGATAGATGAAGATGTATGCAAAGGTCATCAAAAGTATGCACGTCTCCAGATTTTGAAGGTCTTGTAGGCTTGGTCCTGGCAACGAGGTGTTATGTTGTGTATTTGTATAGAGCACAACTTCCCTAGAAGTGCGGCACTGTTCATTTAGTACCAAGACGCTGTTTATGTATTTGAAGTGCTAGCTACTGATGTGTATTTTTCCTTTTGTGAATGTTATTGTTTATTCGTTTGCTAAGAGGCTTCAGAGATGTTTTTCTCAAATATTTGACAATGTTTACCGTTTTCTGTTTTAGGCGTACCCAGAATATCTCATTACATACCAGATCATGAAGCCAGAAGTTCTTCCGCAGGCCCCCACAACAGGGGAACAGAAAACCTAGTAAACATCAACTCAGATTTCCAAAGCTGGACTGAATGAAATCTGATTGTTTTCGAAAACATGCTACCGATTAAATTCCTGAAAGCCCAGCCGAGGCTTGTCCATCTTTTATAAAGTGTAGCTTTGTTGTTAGATGTAATCTGAGTAATTGACATCATACTCAATTGCTACTGTTCCTTTAAAGGAAATGTTTACAAGGGACTGCCTTTAACAACCTATCTCAGGCTCATTTTCGGTTTCTAGTTCTCTTTGTAATTAAAAGAAACATTGTTTTGATGTACTTTGGGAACATTATGGGAAATGTGGGAAAACATGACCACATATAAGCATTTCACGCTATTAATCTGCGTTTATTTGAAAAACATTACATCAAAACTCACAGCATCTTCTTTAAACGCCAGCATTCTTTTGTAAGAGAATGTCATCTGTTCACTTTTTTTTATATACGTATATATTCTATAAAGTATTCTGTATCAATAGATATAATAGCTATACGATACTCTGAAAATGAGCCAGAACTCTCCTGGATATTTTTTGCACAAAGACACAGAGAAAAACCTAAAGCGATGCAATATAAATTTCTCATCCTGGGAGGATTTAGGCCCAGTTCTTATGTAAATGGTTGTTTGCACTTTTATGAGAAAATGTTGCATTTATAAAACATCTTATGAAAGTTGAACATGCTGGTGGTGGAATGTGGTAGAGTGTGGACCGTACTGGCCTGGACCCCGAATGAAGACCCTAAAAGTAACATTTGGCTTAATCAACTTATTTGAGCTTTCTTTGTCAAATGAGAAACTCCTTTATCAAGCGAATCAGCCATCTTTCCTGCCTTGATCATAGTCTTCCCTTCAAAGTTATGCTTCAAGACTCAAATCAGAATGATATTAGCAACTTGTCATTGGCATCATTCTTTAGCAATGGCGATGATTTGAAAAACTGGGAAAAGAATTAAATATCCATGTACTTGTATCTCTTCCCATCTTTTGGTGTAAAAGGAGGTAAAGGATGTGCTGGTATTAGTACTATAATTGTGCCTTGTCTGTTAGCCATGTGATGGAAACAACGAAAAATTGAATTGAAATGGCTTTGAAACAGATTGAGGCCATAACACACCAAAAGCTTAATCCAAGTGTTTAATATCCGGTGAGTCAGATCCCTTGATATAGTTTCTGCTTCCTGTGCTACCCCCTAGTAATGTCCAAGTGACCTTCTGTGATTACTCCTCCCCTCTTGCTCAGAATGACCAGGTAGCAGAATCCATTTGCTAACTTTTTCCTGCCAAAAGTGATATCCATTTTCAAATGTAATCACGTGACTTATTTAGTGGTCTTTTTTTTATTTTTTTTTATTGACTCCAGCTTTGACCCTGTCAATGTATTTTATGCCCTGTTTCTCTGGTTTTGGGCTATTTTTTTTTTTTTTATTAATGTTTCTCGGGCATGCCCGTCTTAATCTACCAGCAATATGGGAGCTAAGCAATGGAAATGTGAACTCGGGGGGGAAAAAAACACGTTTTTTTCTTTTTTTCTAATTAGGTGTTCACTTTTATATTGAAGTTTAATAATATCGAAGCCTGTTCCACTTGTCTGCTCAGCTGAGTTGGGAATTGTGGGATAGAATATGTCGAACAATGCCAGTACGCAGTAGTAGACTCCAAGTTGTTTCGGGGATTTCAGACTTCATGTGCAGGCCTGTAGTAAGCGATAATGTCGGAGGCAGGCAAATCAAATCTCTTTCTGTGCTGTTCGTGGTGATGGGCATGTCGGACAGGTCTCACCACTTTCCTTTGCAGAGTCGAAATCATTGACCCAACGAAGCATTTATGTTTGTCTTCCCTACTTTTTGCACTTTCCCCTACCTCAGCTTTCACAGAGTTCCACCATCTGGCTGTCAATAGCTATTTGCGTTTATTCTTGGAATGGGCAGCCGAACGTGGCAAAGAGGTTGTGAGTTTTAGAAGCAAAGGAGAAGATTGCGCAAGGGAATAAATCCTTGTGTATATTGCCCAGTTCTTTTGTTTTTCACTACTAGGTAACAAAGGAGCCTGAGCGCAAAGGCATTCAGGGTGTGAGACAAAAGCAGCACCGATCCATCCTTGGAGGTTGATTGCTAAGAGGCATTTGTTTTTCTGCTGTGTCCAGTATATGATAATTCTCTTGTGTTCGTTTGATGGAAATGTTTGTTGCATTGCTTTTAAAACCAATACTGATATTCGTTTTGCACTGGAAAGTATCTATGAGTCTTCAGCTGCACTGTCCCTCGATTTTTGGAAAAAACTATTATACTTTTGGGACTAAAGCAAGGTGGCAAATTAATTGGGTCACCCACTGCACAGATAAATACCTCCCTTGCTATTTGCCTTTGTTGTGTGTAAAGTAGCTTCTGTCTTAAGCACTACAGAAAAGCAAAAGCTGGAAGCAACAGTTACCCTCTTGATATTCTGAATTCGGCGTGAAGAGAGCACAGATGGTTGTGATAATGGTAAATAAGAAAGGCCATTAAATAGTACAGGGTGCATTTTACGCAGCCTACTGAACGTAGCTGAAGTTTCCTATGGTTAAGTGTAACTTCTCTTTGTTTTTAAATACAGGATCATCATGCAATTGTGTTACCCATACGTCGCGTATAAGAGCATTGATGGGATGCAAATATTATCAAATGTTTCCTCATTTGTGTGTATATATATATTTTACTTAATGGGGCAAAATAGAGGGCGTCTAAAAACTACGAAATACACTTGTTTTTGCTGCTGTCATGTATAGCTTGAATAAAAAACCAAGGGAAAAAGACATTGACATAAAATGTGCATTGTAGATTTTTTTTTTCCCGTGTATGTTTGACCCTTTGCCCTCGGAATAGACTGGTAATGAATCAGACGATGTTACAACTTTGAAATTATAGTTTCTCGTTTTTGGTTAATAAGAAATGCAAAATATGTTTTTATTTCAAGTGAGTCCCTGGTTATCATTGATATTTCATGCACATATTGCAAACATTCTTTTCTCTTCCCTCATGCTGTCGCCTCCCAAAACAAACTTAGCTCCCAAGCAAAAGTATTGATTTTACAGACATGCGTGACCTAACTTACTTGAAGACTTTTTCCTATAGAGTAATGGTTATTACTTCATATTTTGTATGCTTTAAATTCTCTTTTTCATTTTACGAAAAAGTGTATCCTGATATTGCAGTTGATAGTTAACAGTGGATGTGAAAGTGTAACTTTCCCACCCGTCAGGGTCTATGGCTCTCCCGAGGCAAAGTTGAGTTTCTCTCCAGAGAGAAAGAGATTAATTTAGGATGACAGTTTAACAACCAATAAAGAACACCAATTGTTGATGTACGACTGAACAAGCACCGGTTATTATTATTATTATAATTTTTTTTACTCGCACCATTATTTCAGGAAGCCAATGTCGTCCAATGTTTTTAAGCTGCCAGTGTTCTGTATCTGATGTCTGTCATGAGTAAAGGTGCTGTGTAAGGAAAATATTTGTTTTGTTGTTTTTTTTGGTATAAATGGAAAAGGCGTGGGATCCACACAACATTCTCAGTGGAGTCCTTTTCTTAAAAATATTCATATGTGAAGCCAAAAATGTTGTTTCCACTTGTTTTTCATGCAGATGCATTTTCTTTCAACTACCCCTAAATTACTTACATACTTGACCTTGCAAAATTTAAAAGTAATAAATATGGCTACTTTGTGGCGCATAATTACCATTGCAACTTTGTGCCAGCGAAAATGACATCACTTCACCCTTCTTATGCACCTCATGTGCTGACAAGCTCCTTTTTTATGCTAACCACGGTTTATAAAATCCCAGCTACTAGCTTTGTTTCACAAATATTTTTTCACTTATTTTCTTTGTTACCTTTTAAAGCCTGTAACGTGCGACCAAAGCATTTTATTGGCTGATCCACATCATTAACAAATGATCCTCAATTGAGTCAGTAAAAAAAAACTTAATTTGGTTATGAATCAAAACCAGATAAGTACAAACATAAAAACGTTCACGATCACATTTAAAAAGCGTGAACAAACTTCCAGAATATTATAAAAAATTGCATGGGTGAGACAGAATCATTGGCAGACCATTCCATATTTGAAACACACATGGATCCTCAGAGGAAATCAAATTGAATAAATAACTGTAATGTATAAAACCAGGTTTAAAGAGGAAATAAATCATAAAACAGTTCTTATTCTAATTCCACCCTGAATAAACTTCTCCACTCCCCAGCAAACATAAGGTGATGTCAAAGATTGAATAAAAAACATAGACCGCATGCATTGTCTGATGTTGGTGTGCCTCAAGATTATGACCAAAAAAATCCTGCCTAGGAAGCACATAGAATTTTCAGAAAAGCAAAAAAAGGTGTTGTTAACTGATGAGAGCAAGAGTCACAAGGACAAACTGGTAAATTCAAATTAAAAGGAACCAGGCTTAGAGAAAACAACCAGGCAAAGTAGTGTTCAACCTCGGCCTTGTCAATAAATACCGGTGTTGACTATCCTGACCCACTTGAGGTAAGGCTGCATATCAGAAGTTTCTGTGATTTTTCGCATGATATAACACAGTGACTTCTCAGCTTGGTCCCAATGTGTGCAGGACATGGTGAAAAAATATGATTATGGTAGTTTTATAAGAGGAAGATAAAACCTGAATTGCAAAACAATTGCAGCAAATTCATACTGCTTTTGGGATTCCTAATATAGACAATCCAAGGGATATTCAAGCTTGCTCAGTCCTACGACAATCTATCTGCTAGAGAATTCTAGCCGCAGATTCCATACATTTGAATAATCCCCAGTCATCAGACTCGATCCAAAAATGTTTCTTGAGCAGTACCCCTGCACGCTAGTAGGTGGCATAATTCAGCTCTCAATGGCATCGCCTGTGCTGAAAGTGGTGTCTGAAGTGCCTACATAGGTGCCACCCCAGTGCACTGACGTCAGTCCTTTTCTCTCCAAACCAGTCAACGCAGATCCAGAGAAGAGTTACCCCCAGTCTTTTTTGACTGACCTTTTTTTGAGTTTTCTTTAAGACTTTGTCTCCTGGTTCATAGGATGTCAGCTAAGAAAGCGGGTTTCAAGCCATATGGCTTGGACAGATGTTGGTGACAAACCCACATTTGTGTGCCTGTGGTGCTTGGAGCGTAACCACAACACCAAGACCTGCATTGACTGCTGCAACATTTACCCCAAGACTTTGAAGGAGCGGTTCCCCAGTCTCCGTGGCGCTTTAGCAATCAAGATATTGGTTGGGAAGAAGGTCCTGAGATCAGTTGCAGAGCCACTCCAGGCGCTCATTGTCACAGCGAGGTCGTCGGCGAAATCAAGTAAGTCCCTTGGGCACAAGAAGAGCAAGAAGTCAAAGAGATCTTCGACTTCACATCTGGCAATGTCATCTAGTGAGACAAGGGAGTGCCTATATTTGAGGCCCAACTCTGTGGTGGAGCCTGCACCTGGGCGGTCTACACACCTTCCAGAGTTTACAGGAGCCGGAGCAGCCCTACACAGCTCTGCAAATTTTTCTGAGACCATGCACCTCATATTTGGGCAGCTTGTTCCTGCTGGAGCGCCTTCAGGCCCCGCAGGCTCTGGAGAGGCCTCAATCGGTCTTCGACTGGCGGGTTCACCAGGGCATTTATCAGCCCCATTGGATGCTTTAATGGCCTTAACAGCACCTGAAATCCCATTGAGACCCTCTCAGACACTTCATTTCCCCCATTGGAGCTGTTCTGGGCACAGTGCAGTTTCAGGCCTATCTTCCCGAGCAGCGAGTCCAGGATATTCATGCTATGATAATGACATTTGGGCCTCTATTCTGGAATTCTGTGAGGCTGACTCTGAGGTTGTTGAGACTCATGGCCTCCTTCATCCTTTTTTGTGATACATGCCCATTGGCAAATGAGGGCTGTGCAGTGGGACCTGACGTTCCAATGGGCAAAGCATCAAGGGAACCTCTCCCACATGGTCTGGGTCTTGGAGGGAACTTCAATAGATCTGCAGTAGTGGCTAACAAACCGCGATTGGCTTAGTGGGAGACACCTCTCCCTTGGCCGACCAGTGCTGACTGTAGTGACAGATGTCACTTCTGGGCTGGGGCGGCCATTTGGGAAAAATGGTGATCAGAGGATTCAGGTTTCCGGCTGAATCCAGACTCCACAGCAGTCTGTTGGAGCTCTGAGCGAACCAGCTGACATTGAAGTCCTTTCTTCCTTCAGTCAGGGGAAGGCTGGTGCAGGTGTTAATGTACACCACCACCACTATATGGTGTTGCAACTGCACAATGTCAGCAGTTTTGTATGCTAGAGTTTCCAAGGCAGCTCTTGCTTGGAGATGCTTTTCGTCTCCAGTGATGCTCCGGCCTCCTGTATGCCTTTCCTCCAGTACCACTGCTGCCAAGAGTGCTCAAGAAGGTCAGGAACAACCGGGTCCAATTAATTCTTGTGGCTCTGGATAGGGTACAGAAAATCTGGTATTCCTGAGCTGTTGAGCATGAGCACGGGTCCTCCGATTGGCTATCTCTACGGGAGGATCTTCTGCCACAGCAACAGGCCAGGGCACTCCACCAGAACCTGAAAACGCTTCAACTTCATGTCATGCTTGGAGATTGAGCATCAACATTTGACAGCCTTCGACCTTCCTACCGAAGTCTGTAATGTTACCTTGGAAGCCATCTTTCCTCCACCAAGACAGTGTACACCTGCCATTGGAGCAAGTTTGTGGCATGATGTACCGATAAACAATTTGATCCTCTATCTGCAACCTTTTCCCAGTTACTTTTGTTTATTTTTACCCTAGCCCTTCAGGGCTCTGCCTTGGGCACATCTGTCTGCATATTAGCATTTCTGCAGTTGACAGATCAACCATGCCTTTTCAAGTCCCCTATTGTAAATACATTTCTCGAAAGTGTTCACGATATGTTTCTACCAGCTCCTTTAGTTATGCTACAGTGGGACCTAAACTTAGTCCTTACGTTTTTTTTATGTGTGCTCACATCAATATGTAGACCAGTCCATCACCCTGCCTACCCCTTACGCTCTGCCACACCCCTCTAAAGAAGAGGACAGACTTCCTCAGCTGGACCATTCTTCCTTGACCGCACAGGAGAGTTCTGGGTGGATGATCAACTCTTCGTGGGGTACATCAATGCTAAAACAGGAAGGGTGGTGCATAAATAGACCATCTCAAGATGGATAGTACTCTGCATCAAAATCTGTTACTCATTGGCCAAAAAAAACAACCGGCTGAATGTTTGAATACTCATTCCAACACAACCAAGGAGGGGGACCACTGTGTTGGCTCACAGAGTACCTGTCCTGCATATCTGTCAGGCAGCCATGTGTGCTTCCTAGTACAAATTTATGAAGCACTTCTGCCTGGCTAGTCAGGTCTGATAAGACATGCACTTTGCCCATTTGGTCCTATTGGACTTTTAGTCTAATCTGTGTTGCAGCCTCACCTCCAGGCACGTATTGCTTGAGTATCTATTCTAAGGTAAGGAATCTGCTGCTAGAAGTCTCTATCAGATGATCAGGTTACTTGCCTTCTGTAACACCGTATCTGGTAGAGACTCTTAAGTAGCCACAGACTCCTTTCTGACCCACCCATCCTCCCCGCTCTGCAATCGGATTTTAGAGTGAAGGGTTATTTCCCTTTTAAGGGCACTAGCTTAGCACACCAGTGTTCATAGTGGCTCTGTTCTTCTGGTGTAGAGAGACATAAAAAGGAACTGACTTCAACACGCTGGGGTGGCGCCTATATAGGCAGCGCGCACGTCCCTTCCGGCACGGACGACACTGTTGATGCCATGCACACCCAAACACCACCACCTACTGGCGTGCAGGAGTGCTGCTCATATAAAAAATTCTAGATCCAGTCTGACGGCTGGAGATTACTCTAAGGTAAGAAATCTGCGGCTAAATAGTCTCTACCCGATAAGGTGTTACCACAGTGTAGGAAAGTAACTCCTTTCTACTGTGGTTACCTCTACCTTTTGGTCTGTTTGTCAGTGTGTTTGTGTTCATTGGCATCCTGCTAACCAGGCCCTAGTGATTATGCTCTCTCCTTTAAACTTGGCTACTGGAACCTTTTTCACCCCACATTTGGCATACTGGTGCCCTCATGTAAGTCCCTAGTATATGGTACATAGGTACCCAGGTCGTTGGGGTACCAGGAGATCCCTGTGGGATGGAGCATGTATTATGCCACCTATAGGGAGGGCATGCAAAGTGTCCTGCAGGCCTGCCATTGTAGCCTACGTGAAAGGGTGCATGCACCCTTTCACCACCATGTCACTGTAAGTTACCCCTGTGGCAGGCTGTCCTAACCCAGAGGGCACGGTGCAAGTACCCGTGTGTGAGGGCACCCCTGCACTTGCAGAGGTGCCCCCACAAACTCCAGACCCATTTTCCTAGACTTTGTGAGTGTGGGGATGCCATTTTACGCTTGTACTGGACATAGGTCACCATCTATGTCCAGCCTACATAATGGTAACTCTGAACCTGGGCATGTTTGGTATCACACATGTCTGAATCATACCCCAATATTGTTGTAAGTATTGAAGGTGTGATTCCATGCACTCTGTGGGCTCCTTAGATGACCCCCAGCATTGCTATCACCAGTCTCACAGGCTTTTCCAGGCAGCCCAACCTGCTGCCAACCCTCAGACAGGTTTCTGCTCTCCTCCTGCTGCTTGATCTGATCAAGCTAAGGAAGGCAAAACAAAGGATTTTCTTTGGGAGAGGGAGGTGACACCCTCTCCCTTTGGAAATAGGTGTGACTAGCTTCCCCAAGCCGCTGGTATGCTTTGAAGGGCATATTTGGTGCCCTCTGTGCATAAACTAGTCTGCACCAGTTCAGGGACCCCCAGTCCCTGCTCAGGCGCAAAACTGGGCAATGGAAAGGGGAGTGACTACTCCCCTGTCCATCACTACTCCAGGGGTGGTGCTCAGAGCTCCTGCAGAGGGTCCATGGGTTCAGCCATCGTGTTTCCAAGGTTAGCAGGGAACTCTAGGAGCATCTGAGTGGTCAGGCAGGTGATGTCAGAACCCCCTCCTAATAGGTACTCACCTGCCTAGGTGACCAATCCCCCTTTCAAGGCTATTTAGGGACTCTCTCTTGTGTGGGTCCTTAGATTCAGCTTGCAACACTAGCAGGATTCCTCTGCAACCTCCACTTTGACTTCTGGAACTGAGACTGGACCCCCCAGGAACCGACAACTCTGCAAACCACAAAGAAGACTCTTCTGCAACTTTGTTTCCACAACTCCTGCCAGCTTTGCAACATTTCCCTGGCCGTGCATCCTCAGAAGACAGCAACTTTTCAGCCTGCACAAGAAGAAGAAGGAATCTCCCTTGGAGTGAAGGAGTCACTCCCCTGCAACCGCAACCATCGATAGCAATTGACAACTGGCTTCGTGGATCTCCCCTCATTTTGAGCTGTGTGGATCCTGCATCACTGGTGTGGTCCGGAGTAGTCCCCTTGGTCCACTCTGCCAGCTGTCCAATTTTGGTGTAGGTAAGCCTTCCCACGCAGTACAGTACCCTCGTGCACCGTGTCTTTTGCAACGCACAAGCCTTGTTGACATCTCCTCCAAGGGATATTCAGGCAGCGTGCAGCTCCAGCCCCCAGCACTCCTTCCTGAAAAGCACAGCCTCATGCGTTCTCTGGCGGTGTGGGATCTCCTTTTGTAGGGCTGAGTGGGCTGCTTCTGAGACTCCTGTGTGTGCTGCCTCTGCTCCTGTGGACTCTCTGCGACGCTGAGAGTCCCCTGTGACTCCCCCTCCAGGGTTGCGTCCTCCTGGGCCTTGGCTGGTCCCCGACAGCACCACTTCTGCACCAACCACGAGTTTGCCTTTGCCAAGGCTTGTTGGTGGAATTCCTGCACCGGCACCCATCTGCAATCTTCACTTCAGAGTGGGACATCTTCTGCATCCATCAGGATCTCTTCTCCGGCTCCATGGCTGCTCTACTGACCTGTTCTCCTGGACTCCACTGTGACTCTTAGACTTGGTCCCCTCTTGCCTCAGGTCATCTTTCTTCAGGAATCCACCACTGGTTTCCTTGCAGTCTTCTCTGGGTGTCTTCTTTTTCCTCTTTTCCTCCTTTTGGGTGGTTTGGGGGAAATCCAGTGATTTACACTTGCTATCCTTGTCACTGGGGGGGGTGTTGTGTTACTTACCTCTGTGGTTTTTCTAGTAGCCCCAGCTCCCCTCTACACATTCCACTTACCTAGGTGGGAGTCCTGTGTTCGCATTCCATTTGATTATTAAATGGCTTGGGCTCCCCCTAGGGTCACTGTTGGTTATTGCTATTTGCTCTGTTTTCTAATCTTTTCTATGCCTATTTCTAATTGCAAGGGGTTCGGTTGAGGGGCCTTCGCATTCCGTTTCGGCGGCTTCTACTCCGGCCACCAAGGTCCCCTCCGGATCCACACCAGTGCTGGTCGCACCATTGAGACCTTACCTGGCGCCGGGTCGATTGTCGACGCTCCTGACGTCATCCATATCCCCAATGACTCGGAGTCGGAGCGGCGTGGGCCAACGCCACCTTTGTCTTCAATGGGGCCTATTCACCCCAGGTTGGATTCGGACCTTGTCATCCAGGCTTCCTCTTCTTCAGGCGCATTCCCTTTCCCACCCCAGGACAGGGAATCAAAAAGGCTAGAACAATTTGGGAAGACGTTGTTTTCCTCCAGTCTAGCGGTCTGTGAACACCACATGCCTTCTGGGCCGCTATACCACTCTTAGTGGAATACGGTTGTCCAAGTCCTGCCGCAGATACCAGAGGAGGCCCATGCTATCGTCTCCCAAGCTTTCAACAATGGGAGAGATACGGCGAAGTTCATAATCCGATGTGGGCTGGACATGACCGACTCTCTGGGCAGATCGGTTGCTACAACAGTGGCCGTGCGATGCCACACCTGGTTGCGTACTTCTGTTTTTTCTGGGGATGTCCAACAGTCCCTCATGGACATGCCCTTTGATGGCTGTTGTCTCTTTGGAGACAAAGCGGACTCGGCCTTGGAGAGATTCGAGGATTACCGGGCTACGGGTCGGTCCCTTGGTCTTTCCTCTGCCCCTCGCCCCGCAGTCTGCTTTTTGGCCCTTTCGTGGCCGCGGAAGGGGCTCCCTGTCGCATCCCCCGCCCAGCCACCATGCCACCCATGCTGTTTAATCTGCCCATTCCACCTCTGCCCCCGCTGCAGCCTCCAAACCTTCCTAGTCCATCCCCTCGCTCCCTTCCAGTTGGCGGCAGGATTTACCATTACCTGCCCCAATGGGAATCCATCACTACGGACAGGTTGGTTTTGCAGATCGTTCGAAAGGGCTACTTCTCCGCCAGGAAGTCGCGGCTCTCTTGGCCAAGGGAGCTACAGAGAAGGTCCCTGTGCCTGAAGTAGGTTGTGGTTGTTATTCCTGCTACTTTCTGCTGCCGAAAAGGACAAGGGCTTACGTCCTATCCTAGACCTCCGGGACCTAAACTACTTCCTCAAGAAGGAGAAATTCAAAATGCTCACCCTGGCTCAGGTTCTGTCTGCCTTAGACCCAGGAGACTGGATGGTAGCGTTGCTCTTGCAGGACGCTTATTTCCCCAACCCCATCCTGCCTGCCCACAGATCCTACCTACGATTCGTGGTAGGCCACAAGCACTATCAGTTTACCGTGCTCCCCTACGGCCTTACCAGCGCCCCTTGGGTGTTCACGAAAGTGATTGCGGTGGTTGCAGCTCATTTGCACAGGTTAGTGGTATCAGTCTTCCCCTACCTTGACGACTGGCTGTTGAAGGCAGACTTGCCCCAGAAAGTAGTCTCCCACCTTCAGACTACAGCGAACCTGCTGCACAAGCTGGGGTTCACTATAAACGTGCCAAAGTGACACCTGACCCCCTCTCAGACACTTCCTTTCATCGGAGCTGTTCTGGACTCAGTGCAGTTTCAGGCTTATCCCCCCGAAAAGCGAGTCCAAGATATTCAGGCTAGGATTCTGATTTTTCAGCCTCTGTCTTGGGTTTCGGTGAGACTGACTCTGAGGCTGCTAGGCCTCCTGCATCCTCCTAGTGACACATGCCAGATGGCATATGCAGGTTCTGCAGTGGGACCTGAAGTTCCTGTGGGCGCAGCATCAGGGGAATCTCTTGGACATGGTCCAGATCTCGGAGTGGACTGCGAAAGACCTGCAGTGGTGGCTTTCAAATCAGCATTGGGTCCACGTCAGATCCCTCTCCCTTCCCCAACCAGATCTATCTATAGTGACAGATGCGTCATTTCTGGGTTGGGGTGGCCACATGGGAGAGGTGGAGATCAGAGGCCTCTGGCGGAGTCTGGGCTCCATATAAGTCTTCTGGAGCTCTGGGTGATCAGGCTTGCGTTGAAAGCATTTCTTCCCTCTCCCACAGGGAAAGTAGTGCAGGTGTTCACAGACAATACTACCGCCATGTGGTACTGCAACAAACAAGGTGGAGTAGGGTCCTGGACCCTTTGTCAAGAGGCCCTGCATCTCTAGACATGGCTGGAACATCAGGGCATTACCCTGGGGGTTCAACATCTGGCGGGTTCTCTCAATGCCAATGCGGACTAACTTAGCCGTCAATGCACAGCCAATCATGAATAGCGTCTCCATCCGGAGGTGGCACAAGGTCTCTTTCAGCAGTGGGGAGAGCTTTGGTTAGATCTGTTCACCTCCGCAGAGAACGCACAATGTCAGCTGTTTTGCGCGTTTGAGTTTCCAAGGCTACACTCGCTCTGAGAGGATTTTCGTCTTGAGTAAAACTCTGGCCTCCTTTACCCCTATACCACTTCTTTCCAGAGTTCTCAAGAAGATCAGGAACGACCGGGCCCAAGTAATCTTGGTGACTCCGGACTGGGCACGGAGAGTCTGGTATCCTATTGAGCATGGCCATCGATCCTCCACTCAGACTGCCTTCATTGGCATGGTTACCCCCTAACGTTTTGCCTTTTGTTGATGCCGGTTATGATTGAAAATGTGCTGGGACCCTGCTAACCAGGCCCCAGAACCAGTGTTCTTTCCCTAAACTGTACCTTTGTTCCCACAATTGGCACAGCCTTGGCACACAGATAAGACCCTTGTACATGGTACCCCTGGTACCAAGGGCCCTGTGGCCAGGGAAGGTCTCTAAGGGCTGCAGGGTATATTATGCCACTCTGGCGACCCCTCACCCAGCACATCCACACAGCCTCACCGCTTGTGTGTGCTGGTGGGGGGAAAATGACTAAGTCGACATGGTACTCCCCTCAAGGTGCCATGCCCACCTATCACTGCCTGTGGCATAGGTAAGTCACGCCTCTAGCAGTCCTTACAGCCCTAAGGCAGGGTTCACTATACCACAGGTGAGGGCATAGTTGCATGAGCACTATGCCCCTACAGTGTCTAAGCAAAACCTTTGACATTGTAATTGCAGGATAGCCATAAAGAGTATATGGTCTGGGAGTCTGTCAGTTACGAACTCCACAGTTCCATAATGGCTACACTGAAATCTGGGAATTTGGGATCAAACGTCTCATCCCAATAAATGCACACTAATGCTAGTGTGGGAAATACACCCAGAGGGCATCTTAGAGATGCCCCTTGAATACCAGTCCGACTCCTAGTGCGAGGCTGACCAGTTTCTGCCAGCCTGCCACAACCAGACTAGTTTCTGGCCACATGGGGTGAGTGCCTTTGTCACTCTGTGGCCAGGAACAAAGCCTGTACTGGGTGGAGGGGCTTCTCACCTCCCCCTGCAGGTACTGTAACTCTTGGCGGTGAGCCTCAAAGGCTCATGCCTTTTGTTATAGCACCACAGGGCATTCCAGCTAGTGGAGATGCCCGTCCCTCCGGTCACGGATCCCACTTTTGGCGGCGAGGCTGGAGGAGATAATGAGAAAAACATGGAGTCACCCACCAGTCAGGACAGCCCCTAAGGAGCCCTGAGCTGAGGTGACCCCTGCCTTTAGAAATCCTCCATCTTGGTTTTGGGGGATTCCCCCAATAGGAATAGGGATGTGCCCCCCTCCCCTCAGGGAGGAGGCACAAAGATGGTGTAGCCACCCTCAAGGACAGTAGCCATTGGCTACTGCCCCCTGACATAAACACCCCTAAATTTAGTATTTAGGGGTGACCCTGAACCCAGTAAAGTCAGATTCCTGCAACCTGAAGGAAGAAGGACTGCTGACCTGAAAGCCCTGCAGAGACGACGGAGACACCAACTGACTTGCCCCCATCTCTACCGGCCTGTCTCTGGACTCAAAGAACCTGCACTGCGACGCATCTGACGGGACCAGCGACATCTGAGGACTCAGAGGACTGCCGTGAACCTAAAGGGCCAAGAAACTCCAGAGAAGAGCGGCATTGTTCAGGACCTGCAACAACTTTGCAACAAAGATGCAACTTTTAAAGAGACTCTCCCTTCCCGCCGGAAACGTGAGACTTCACACTCTGCACCAGACGCCCTCTGCTCAAGTTCAGGAGAACCGGACATTGCAGAGAGGACTCACAGTGACTCCAACGACATGGACACCCTGAGACAACCCCCCCTGCACCCTCACAGCGACGCCTGCAGAGAGGGTCCAGAGGCTTCCCCTGACCGCGACTGCCTGGTAACAAAGGAACCTGGCGCCTGGACCAAGCACTGCACCTGCAGCCACCAGGACTGAGAGGTACCACCTACCAGTGCAGGAGTGTCCAGCAGGCGGCCCTCATCCTAGCGAAGTCTGGCTGGCCTGAGAAGCCCCCTTGTGCCCTGCCTGCATTGCCTAAGAGACCTCCGGGTCCCTCCATTGCTTTCTATAGCAAACCCGGCGCCTACTTTGTCTACTGCACCCGACTGCCCCTGTGCCGCTGAGGGTGTGTTTTGTGGGCTTGTATGTGTCCCCCCTAGTGCTCTACAAAAACCCCTGGGTCTGCTCCCGATGATGCAGGTACTTACCTGTAAGCAGACTAGGACCGGAGCACCCCTGTCCTTCATAGGCACCTATGTGTTTTGGGCCCTCCTTTGAACTCTGCACCTGACCAGCCCTGTGTTGCTGGTGCTGTGGCTTTGGGTTTTCCTTGAACCCCCAACGGTGGGCTGCCTATGCCCAGGAGACTGACTGTGTAAGAGCTGTCCACTTTTAAAATAGCTGATTGCCATTTTGACCAAAACTGTGTGTACTACTGTTTTAAATCAAAGTTCTATACTTACCTGTGTGAAGTACCTTGCATTTTATGTACTTACCTCAAATCTTGAATCGTGTGGTTCTAAAATAAAGAAAATATATTTTTCAATATAAAAACCTTTTGGCCTGGAGTAAGTCTTTGAGTGTGTGTTCCTCATTTATTGCCTGTGTGTGTACAACAAATGCTTAATACTACCCTCTGAAAAGCTTACTGCTCGAACACACTACCGCAAAATAGAGCATTAGTATTATCTAATTTTGCCACTGTCAACCTCTAAGGAGAACCCTTGGACCCTGTGCACAAAATCTCTCACTTTGAGATAGTATATACAGAGCCAACTTCCTACACTGCCTCTTCGGGCGGATCTTCTGTCGCAGCAACGGGGGGACGGTTCTCCACCCGAACCTGTCCAATCTCCGCCTTCATGCGTGGAGATTGAGCTGCGACAGTTGACGACTTTTGATCTTCCACCCCAAGTCGCTGGCGGCCGGGCGGCCCTCCACCAAAACTGTATACGCCTGTCGTTGGCATCAATTTGTGGCATGGTATGCCAACAAATCTGTTGATCCGCTCTCTGCCCCTCTATCCAAGGTTCTTTTGTTCATTCTTTCTTTAGCCCAGCAGGGCTCTGATTTGGGCACCCTTACAGGGTATTTATCCGGCCTTTCTTAGGTTACTTAATCAGCCCTCACTCTTTAAATCCCTTATTGTGAGTAGATTCCTAAAAGGTCTCACCCATTTATTTCCTCCCACTCCATTTATCATGCCTCAGTGGGACCTCATTCTTTTACTTACTTATTTAATGTGTACTCCCTTTGAGCTTATGCACAAATCTCCATTATGGCTCCTCACCGTAAACAAACTGTCTTTCTTGTTGCCATCACCTCTGCTTGCAGGGTGAGTGAGCTTCAGGCCCTTTCGTCCAAGCCTCCATACTTGTCTGTGCACCCTGACAAAGTGGTGTTGCGCACTAAGGTTTCCTTCCTTCCAAAGGTGGTTACGTCTTTTCATGTAGGCCAGGCCATCACCCTGGCTACTTTCTACGCACCCCCTATCCTTCCCATGAGGAGGAGAGACTTCACTGTCTGGACCCAAAAAGAGCATTAGCGTTCTATCTTAATCGTACTTAAGATTTCTGGGTGGACAATCAACTCTTTGTCTGGTATGTGGGTGCGAAAAAAGGGAAGGTGGTGCAAAAGCGTACTATCTCTTGATGGGTACTTCTTTGAATCAAGATGTGCTATGCTTTGGCCAAGAAGCAACCCCCTTAGGGCTTGCATGCTCATTCCACCAGAGCAACTGCTGCCTCCACTGCGTTGGCATGCGGAGTTTCTGTCCTTGATATCTGCCAGGCAGCTACGTGGGCGTCCCTGCACACGTTTGCTAAACACTACTGCCTGGACAGTCGGGTCCCTCGGGACGGATACTTTGGTTGTTCGGTCCTGCAGGACTTCCTAGTATGATCTTGGTTCGCAGTCCACCACCGAGGATGGCATTGCTTGGGTATCTATTCTAAGGTAAGGAATCTGCAACTAGAAGTCTCTATCAGATGTACAAGTTACTTACCTTTGGTAACGAAATATCTGGTAGAGACATATTCTAGTTGCAGATTCCTTACCGACCCACCCATCCTCCCCGCTTGCAAACTAATTTCTTGGGACAGGGATTCCCCCTTCAAGTCCTTAGCTCTGGCGCACCAATCTCAGTGTTCTTAGCGACTCTGCACTTTGGTGTGGAAAGTCACTAAAAGAAACTGACATCACTGCACTGAGGCGGCGTCTATGTACTACTCTGATGTCATCACTGCGACTACGCCGCCCGCGGAGTCGACCGACACGCAAAGGTATTGCTCGAAGAAAAATCTCCAGATCCTGTCTGACACCTGGGGGAAATTCTAAGATAAGGAATCTGCAACTAGAATATGTCTCTACCAGATATTTCGTTACCGAAGGTAAGTAACTTGTACATTTAGTGCATTACTTGCTTCTTATTGGAGGGTTACCCTTCTAGTAATTTCTGGTGTTGTGTTCTGTAGGAAGTTGGCTCTGTATATACTATCTCAAAGTAAGAGTTAGGGTGCACAGAGTCCAAGTGTTCCCCTTAGAGGTAAATTAGTGGTAAAATTAGATAAATCTAATGCTCTATTTTGTGGTAGTGTGGTCGAGCAGTAGGCTCATCAGAGGGTAGTGTTAAGCATTTGTTGTACACACACAGGCAATAAATGAGCAACACACACTCAAAGACAATTCCAGGCCAATAGGTTTTTATATAGAAAATATATTTTCTTTGTTTATTTTAAGAACCACGGGTTCAAGATTTGAAGTAAACACGTAAAATGCGAGGTACTTCACTCAGGTAAGTTAGGAACTTTGAATAAAAGCAATATCATATACAGTCTTTTTTAAAATGGCAATAAGCTATTTTAAAAGTGGGCACAGTGCAAAAATCTACAGTTCCTGGGGGAGGTAAGTAATGGTTAGTTTGGCAGGTAAGTAAAACACTTACAAGTCTCAGTTCCTGGGCATAGGCAGCCCACTGTTGGTGGTTCAAGGCAACCCCAAAGTTACCACACCAGCAGCTCAGGGCCGGTCAGGTGCAGAGGTCTAAGAGGTGCCCAAAACACCCTTATTGCCCATGGAGAACAGGGGTGCTCCGGTTCCAGTCTGCCAGCAGGTAAGTACCCGCGTCCTCGGGGGGCAGACCAGGGTTTTTTTGTAGAGCACAGGAGATGGGACACAAGTAGGCACACAAAACACACCCTCAGCGGCACAGGGGTGGCCGGGTGCAGTGTGCAAAGCAGGCATTGGGTTTTAGATAGGAATTAATGGAGGGACCCGGGGGTTACTCTAGCGGTGCAGGCAGGCACGGGGGAGGCTTCTCGGGACAGCCACCACCTGGGCTAGGCAGAGGGTCACCTGGGGTCACTCCTGCACTGAGGTTCGGTTCCTTCAGGTCCTGGGGGCTGGGGATGCAGTGCTGGTTCCAGGCTTCTGTCCCTTGTTACAGACAGTCACGGTCAGGGGGAGCCTCTGGATTCTCTCTGCAGCCGTTGCATTGGGGGCTTAGGGGGTTCCTCTCGGGCTACTCACGGGGTCTCAGTCGCCGGGTAGTCCTCCCTGTGGTGTTCTCAGGATCTCGAGGCAGGGGCATCGGGTGCAAAGTGTGAAGTCTCGCACTTCCGGCAGGAAGAGTGAGGTCTTTAAAGTTGTTGAAAAGTTGCAAGTTTGTTGCAGGTTGTTAAGCAGAGCCGCTGCTCACGGGAGTTTCTTGGTCCTGTGGGTCAGGGCAGTCCTCTGGGACACTGTAACACGAAGCCTGAGCCTCTGAGGCTCACTGATAGGTGTTAAAGTTCTGCAGGGGGGAGGTGTGAAGCACCTCCACCCAGAGCAGGCTTTGTTTCTTGCCTCAGAGGGCACAAAGGCCCTCACCCCATGGGGTCAGAAACTTGTCTCTCAGCAGCAGGCTCGCACAGACCAGTCAGTCCTGCACTGAAGGATTGGGTAAAATACAGGGGGCATCTGTGTGTGCATTTTTTAATAAATCCAACACTGCCATCAGTGTGAGTTTATTATTATGAGAAGTTTGATACACAGTATTCAGTGTAGCCATTATGGAGCTGTGGAGGTTGTTTTTTTACAAACTCCCAGACCATATACTTAATATGGCCATACTGTACTTACAATGTCTAGGAATAGACTTAGACACTGTAAGGGCACATTGCTCATGCAGCTATGCCCTCACCTGTGGTATAGTGCACCCTGCCTTAGGGCTCTAAGGCCTGCTAGAGGGTTGACTTATCTATGCCACAGGCAGCATTTTGGGTGCATGGCATCCTGAGGGGATGCCATGTTGACTTTGCCTTTTTCTCCCCACCAACACACACAATCTGCAATGGCAGTGTGCATGTGTTAGGTGAGGGGTCCCTTAGGGTGGCACAACACATGCTGCAGCCCATAGGGTCCTTCCCTGGTCACAGGGCCCTTGGTGCCACTGGTACCTTTTACAAGGGACTTATCTGTGTGCCAGGGGTGTGCCAATTGTGGAAACAATGGTACATTTTTAGTGAAAGAACACTGGTGCTGGGGCCTGGTTAGCAGGGTCCCAGCACACTTCTCAGTCAAGTCAGCATCAATATCAGGCAGAAAGTGGGGGGGTGTCTGCAACAGGGAGCCATTTTCCTACATGTTCCCAAAAATATAGCACCTTTATTTTTGTACCACTGAGTGTTTTGTTTCATGTGTGTAAGTGGTGTGTGACTACAGTGGTATATTGCATGAGCTTTGCATGTCTCCTAGATAAGCCTTGGCAGCTCATCCATAGCTACCTCTAGAGAGCCTGGCTTCCAAACACTGCCTACACTGCACTAAGAGGGGATACCTGGATCTGGTATAAGGTGTAAGTACTTTGGGTACCCACCACACACCAGGCCAGCTTCCTTACACACGGGTAAATAACTTGTTTGTTGCAACAAGGTGATTAAAAGTAGTTTGCTCTTTATTACCAATGGTTAACCACAGTAAAAGTGGCTGGAACAATGTGGTTTGATATATATATATATATATGTTCGATGGCATGTGTAGCTGCAGATACACATGCTTTGCACATCCCGCCATCTAGTGTTGTGCTCGGAGTGTTACAAGTTGTTTTTCTTCGAAGAAGTCTTTTCGAGTCACGAGATCGAGGGACTCCTCCCCTTTCGGCTCCATTGCGCATGAGCGTCGACTCCATCTTAGATTGTTTTCTTTCCGCCATCGGGTTCAGACCTGTTCCTTTTCGCTCCGCGTTTCGGTTCGGAAAGTTATTGAAAATCTCGGAAAATTCGACGGTATTGTTTGCGTTCGGTATCTGGTTCGTTACAACAGATCGATACCGAATTTTGAAGAGCTCCGGCGGCCCTTCGGGGTTTTCGATTCCCCGGCGGGGCCTGGTCGGCCTGACCACGTGCGTCTTCAAGGCTAATGGAATGGACCCCATTCCGCTTCTGCCCCAAATGTCACAACAAGTATCCTTATACAGATCAGCATCTGGTCTGTAATTTGTGTTTGTCTCCAGAACACAAGGAGGATACCTGTGAGGCCTGTCAAGCGTTTCGGTCCAGGAAGACCTTAAGGGACCGAAGAGCAAGAAGACTACAGATGGCGTCGGTGCCGACAGAACAAAAACACATGGAGGAAGAAGAGGAAACCTTCTCCATCGAGGATTCGGACTCTGAAGAGGTCGATCCTGAACAGATGCCGAAAACCGTGAGTAAGACGTTGATACACAAAACTCACGCAAAGACCACTAAAGCCCAGGGGACGCCACCGCCGGCAGGCCATGGCTTAACCCGAAAAATAGGTGACCGAGCATTGGCACCGAAAAAGGGCATGCATGTGTCGAAGTCATCCGACTCCGGTCGAGATACTGGCACAGAGCAGACTCTTCCCCGAGACACCGGGTCAGAGCAATCTCTGCACGAGAGAGCGGCACCGAATCAAGTCGGCACCGAGAGATCATTACGCCGAAGAGCAAAAAAGTGTAGTCGGAACCGAAAAAAGCAGCCGAAAAGGTTTCGGTACCGAAACATCCGGCCTCGGAACCGAAAACAAGTTCCTACACAGAGGAACAAGGCCTGTCCTCACAAATGCAAACACATAGATTTGGACAGGAACTAGAGACAATGGAGCCAGATTACACCCAAAGAAGGCTCCACATTCAAAAGGAGACAGGGAAGATCAGTACTCTCCCTCCGATTCGAATGAAACAAAAACTTGCCTTCCAAGAGAAAGACAAGCAGCCACAGGCAAAGGTGGCAAGACAAGTAACCCTGCCACCATCTCCACAACTCTCTCCACAACCATCACTGGTAGCCACTCCACCAATGATGCAGTCCCCAACTCATACAGGGATGAGTCAGGATGATCCAGACGCGTGTGATCTTTATGATGCGCCAGTGTCAGATAACAGTCCCGACTGTTATCCAGCTAGACCATCACCACCTGAGTACAGTACCGCCTACACACAGGTGGTGTCAAGAGCAGCGGCGTTTCATAATGTCAGCCTGCATGCAGAGCCAATTGAAGACGACTTTCTATTTAATGCACTGTCGTCCACACATAGCCAGTACCAGAGCCTCCCCATGCTACCTGGAATGCTAAAACACTCCAAACAAGTGTTTGAGGAGCCTGTGAAAGGAAGGGCCATTACTCCAAGGGTGTAGAAAAAATATAAACCGCCACCAACAGACCCTGTGTACATCACACAACAGTTAACACCAGACTCAGTGGTAGTAGGGGCAGCGCGCAAGAGGGCGAACTCACACACCTCAGGAGATGCACCACCTCCAGATAAAGAGAGTCGTAAGTTTGACGCGGCGGTGAGAAGAGTGGCGGCACAAGCAGCCAACCAATGGCGCATTGCCAACTCACAGGCCCTGTTGGCGAGATATGATAGGGCTCATTGGGACGAAATGCAACATTTTATAGAACATTTGCCCAAGGAGTTCCAAAAGAGAGCACAACAAGTGGTGGAGGAAGGACAGAGTATCTCAAACAATCAGATACGGTCAGCAATAGATGCAGCAGACACAGCTGCTAGTACTATAAACACAGCAGTGACAATACAGAGACATGCATGGCTGCGTACATCTGGATTCAAGCCGGAAATACAACAAGCCGTGCTGAATATGCCATTTAACGGACAGCAGTTGTTTGGGCCGGGGGTGGACACTGCTATTGAAAAACTTAAAAAGGACACTGATATGGCAAAAGCCATGGGCGCACTCTACTCCCCACAGAGCAGAGGCACATTTCGGAAATCACAGTTTTGAGGGGGGTTTCGAGGACAAAGCACAGAACCCACAACCTCACAAACAAGGCCCACTTATCAGAGCCAATACCAGCGGGGAAGTTTTCGGGGACAATATAGAGGGGGACAGTTCCCAAAAAGTAGAGGGAAGTTCCAAAGTCCCAAAACTCCACAAAATAAACAGTGACCTCGGTGTCACAAATCCCCAATACATAACACCAGTGGGGAAGAGACTAAACAAGTTCTACAAAAACTGGGAGGAAATAACAACAGACACGTGGGTCCTAGCCATTATCCAGCATGGTTATTGCATAGAATTTCTAGAATTCCCTCCAAATGTCCCACCGAAAACACACAATATGTCAAAACAACACATGGATCTTCTACAACTGGAGGTCCAGGCGTTGTTGCAAAAAGATGCAATAGAGTTGGTATGAATTCATCAGAGAGGAAGAGGAGTTTACTCACTGTACTTTCTCATACCCAAAAAAGACAAAACTCTAAGATCTATATTAGATCTCAGAACATTAAATATCTACATCAAATCAGATCACTTTCACATGGTGACACTGCAGGACGTAATCCCATTGCTCAATCAACAAGACTACATGACAACACTAGACCTAAAGGATGCATACTTCCATATACCGATACATCCTTCACACAGAAAGTACTTAAGGTTTGTATTCCAAGGGGTACATTACCAATTCAAAGTGTTGCCATTCGGGATAACAACTGCACCAAGAGTTTTTACAAAATGCCTGGCAGTAGTGGCTGCTCATATCAGAAGACAGCAAATACATGTGTTCCCGTACCTAGACGATTGGTTAATCAAAACCAACACGCAGGAACGGTGTTCACAACACACAATGTATGTCATAGAAACCCTTCACAAACTAGGTTTCTCACTCAACTACAACAAGTCACACCTTCAGCCATGTCAAATACAACAATACTTAGGAGCGACAATCAACACAACAAAAGGGATTGCCACTAAAGTCCACAAAGGGTACAGGCATTTCACAATGTAATACAGGCCATGCACCCAAAACAAATTATACAAGTCAAGATAGTGATGAAACTACTAGGCATGATGTCCTCATGTATAGCCACTTCAAGATCTAGTGTTGATAGACCGCCAAACATACACCTCGCTTCAATGGTGGAACACTATAAATTTAAACAAAGGGCGGCCTTTTCAAGACCCAGTGCCTCAATACGTAATAACAACGGATGCCTCCATGATAGGGTGGGGAGCACAGCTCAACCAACACAGCATCCAAGGACAATGGGACACTCAGCAGAGACAGTTTCACATAAATCACTTAGAACTACTAGCAGTATTTCTAGCACTGAAAGCATTTCAACCTATAATAATCCACAAACACATTCTGGTCAAAACAGACAACATGACAACAATGTATTATCTGAACAAACAGGGAGGGACACACTCAACACAGTTGTGTCTCCTGGCACAGAAAATATGGCATTGGGCGATTCACAACCACATTCGCCTAATAGCGCAGTTCATTCCAGGAATTCAGAACCAGTTAGCAGACAATCTCTCTTGGGATCACCAACAGATCCACGAATGGGAGATTCAACCCCAAATACTAAACACTTACTTCCAAAGATGGGTAACACCACAAATAGACCTATTTGCAACAAAAGAAAACGCAAAATGCCAAAACTTCGCATCCAGGTACCCACAGGATCAGTCTCAGGTCAATGCGTTATGGATGAGTTGGTCAGGGATATTTGCATACGCTTTTCCCCCTCTCCCACTCCTTCCATATCTAGTAAACAAATTGATTCAAAACAAACTCAAACTCATACTAATAGCACCAACTTGGGCAAGGCAACCTTGGTACACAACACTACTAGACCTCTCAGTAGTGCCTCATGTCAAAATACCAAACAGACCAGATCTGTTAACTCAACACAAACAACAGATCAGGCACCCAAATCCAGCATCGCTGAATCTAGCAATTTGGCTTCTGAAGTCTTAGAATTCGGACATCTAGACCTTACACAGTAATGTATGGAGGTCTTAAAACAAGCTAGAAAACCAACCACAAGACATTGCTATGCAAATAAGTGGAAAAGATTTGTTTATTACTGCTATAATAAACAAATTCAACCCTTGCACGCATCTGCTAAAGACATCGTCAGCTACCTACTGCACTTACAAAAGTCTAAACTAGCTTTTTCATCCATTAAAATACATCTCACTGCAATTTCAGCTTATCTGCAAATTACGCACTCAACTTCGCTATTTAGGATCCCAGTCATAAAGGCTTTTATGGAGGGCCTGAAAAGAATTATCCCACCAAGAACACCACCAGTTCCTTCGTGGAACCTCAATATTGTCTTAACACGGCTCATGGGTCCACCGTTTGAACCCATGCACTCATATGAGATACAATACTTAACATGGAAAGTAGCATTTCTAATTGCCATCACATCTCTAAGAAGAGTAAGTGAAATACAGGCATTTACCATACAGGAACCCTTTATTCAGATACACAAGCATAAAGTAGTTTTACGAACAAATCCTAAGTTCTTACCAAAAGTCATATCATCGTTCCACTTAAATCAAACTGTAGAACTACCAGTGTTCTTTCCTGAACCAGATTCTGTAGCGGAAAGAGCACTACATACATTAGACATCAAAAGAGCATTAATGTACTACATTGACAGAACAAAACTAATTCGAAAAACAAAACAATTGTTCATTGCTTTCCAAAAACCGCATACAGGGAATCCAATATCCAAACAAGGCATTGCCAGATGGATAGTTAAATGCATTCAAACCTGTTATCTCAAAGCAAAAAGAGAACTGCCTATAACACCAAAGGCACACTCAACTAGAAAGAAAGGTGTTACCATGGCCTTTCTAGGAAACATTCCAATGACTGAAATATGTAAGGCAGCCACATGGTCTACGCCTCATACGTTTACCAAACATTACTGCATGGATGTGTTAACAACCCAGCAAGCCACAGTAGGACAAGCCGTACTACAAACTTTATTTCAAACAACTTCAACTCCTACAGGCTGATCCACCGCTTTTGGGGAGATACCTGCTTACTAGTCTATGCAAAGCATGTGTATCTGCAGCTACACATGCCATCGAACGGAAAATGTCACTTACCCAGTGTACGTCTGTTCGTGGCATGAAACGCTGCAGATTCACATGTGCCCGCCTCCCGGGAGCCTGTAGCCGTTTGAAGTTTATCTTGAACATTTGTAAATTTGTCAATATATCGCTTTAAACCACATTATGTACATACATATTTACTCCATTGCATGGGCACTATTACTATAATACACAACTCCTACCTCACCCTCTGCGGGGAAAACAATCTAAGATGGAGTCGACGCTCATGTGCAATGGAGCCGAAAGGGGAGGAGTACCTCGATCGAGGAAGAGCAGGCGCAGACAGTAGTCTCCATCCGAGACACAGACTCCGAACAGGAATCGTAAGACAGACCCATCACAGCTGACCAGCATGTGAGTACATCTGCCCCTACACCCCTGCACAAAAAACATGCAAATGTCTTGGGTACACCATTGATGGAATGCCATGGTTCGGCCCAAAAAAAATAAACTGCTGGCGACCGTCCTTCGAGGTCGGTGCCGAAAAAGGCTACTCCTCCGTCAACTTCGGAGTCAAGCAAATCCATTAAAAGCACCACTTCAGACTCCAGTAAAAGACCTCCTTTAAAAACCAAAAGAAAGCTGGCTTTCCAAGAGGAACTGGACTCTGTGCAACCACCAGCGAAGGTGCAAAATCAAAAGGAGAAGCCACTACCTCTCCATACTTCTCAATCGCCACAGCTCTTTCCCACTTCAGAATAGCCCACCAGCACTGCCTTCTCCAACACATTCTTTATGCTCACATGGAGATACAGCAGACCCATGGGACCTCTATGACCCCGATCCGATCCTGGACAATGATCGAGAAATGTATTCATCAAAACCTTCTCCTCCAGAAGACACCACTGCATACACCCAAGTAATATCTAGGGCAGCAGCTTATCACGGAATAACCATGCATTCTGAGCTATTAGAAGAAGACTTTTTATTTAATACACTTCTTCTACTCATTCCAGGTACAAATGTCTCCCAGTGTTGCCATGAATGGTTAAACATGCAGACCAAATTTTTTATGAACCTGTCAAAACTAGGATCATCACCTCTAGAATTGATAAAAAGTATAAATCTGCCCCAGATTACATCACTCATCAGGTCTCTCCAGACTCAGTAGTAGTCGGCGGCAAGGAATAGGGCAAACAGCCAGTCATCGGGAGACGCACTGCCTCCTGATAAGGAGAGTAGAAAATTTGATGCAGCTGGGAAAAGAGTTGCCACACAAGCAGCAAATAAGTGGATAATTGCAAATTCTCAGGCACTTCTAGCCAGGTATGACAGGGACCGTTGGGATGAAACGCAAGATGATATACAGCATCTCCCAAAGGCGCATCAAAAAAAGAGCAGAACAAGTGGTGGAAGAGGGACAAGCTATCAACAATAATCAAATAAGATCTGCCTAGTTTGGAGTGCGGCCTGGTGGGAATACGTGACCCGCGGCTGGCCTGACGACCAGGGTGCTGAGACGGTGAAGGTGCAGGCCGCGCGGCCGGCGGTGCAGATTGGAGGCCAATTGGTAACGGCAGGCTCTTGGAAGACGACCCTGAGTCCACGACGGTGCTGCAGGGAGAGAGTGCGCTGGAAGAGGTAACCTGAAGAACGGGGTGCTGAGACGGTGAAGCTGTGGGCTGCGCGGCTGGCGTCCTGCGGGGCATTTCGGAGGCTGACTGGCAACGACACAGTCCTGGGAGACGGCCCAAGGCTGTGGCAGTGCTGCAGGGAGAGAGTGTGCTGAAAGAGGTGGCCTGCGGAACGAGGTGCTGAGTCGGTGGAAGCATGTGCCACGCGGCCGGCGGTGCAGATCGGAGGCCGATTGGTAACGGCAAGCTTTTGTGAGACGGCCCTGAGGCTGCAGCGGTGCCGCATGGAGAGAGTGCGCTGGAAGAGGTGGCCAGAAGAACTGGATGCTGAGACGGTAAAAACACAGGCCGCGCATCTGACTACCGGCGGTGCAGATCGGAGGCCGACTTGTAACGGCAAGCTCTTGTGTGACTGCCCTAAGGCTGCGACGGTGCTGCAGGGAGAGAGTGCACGGGAAGAGATGGCCTGAAGAGTGGGGTGTTGAGACGGTGAAAGCACGGGCCACGCGGCCGGCGGTGCAGATCGGAGGCCGACTGGTAACAGCAAGCTCTTGTGAGATGGCCCTGAGGCTGCGGCGGTGCTGCAGAGAGAGAGTATGCTGGGAGAGGTGGCCTGAAGAACGGGGTGCTGAGATGGCGAAGTTGCAAATCGCGCAGCTGGCGGTGCAGTTTGGAGGCCGATTATTAATGGCAAGCTCTTATGAGACGGCCCTGAGACTGTGGTGGTGCTGCAGGGAGAGAAAAAAGGCATGAATCACGTGGCTGGCGGTTGCAGATCGGAGGCTGATTGGTAACGGCAAGCTCTTGGGAGACGACCCTGAGGCTGCGGCGGTACACGCTGGAAGAGGTGGCCTGAAGAACGGAGTGCTGAGGCCGAGGTGAGCGCTGGGGTTCTAGGAGGTGGTGTGGTAGGGACTCTGCTGAAAGGAAGAGGCGGCGCACCTGGAGGGTGGATGTAGCGGCCCGGCTGGACCTGTCGAAGTCGCCTTATTGGTGGCCTGATGGAACACAGACTTTAGCGGCAGAACAGGGCCCATTTAGAAGGGCGATGAGTTGACCACAACTGTTACACAGCAGAGCAGGCGCGCTGATGTGACCCAGCCCTTTTTGGCAGGCTGATAGTACTACCCACCCAACGGTGATGTGCTGCTGGGAGTGAACAACCACCGGGTGAGGAGACGCCCATAGAGCGCATTCACCCCGAGCTGTCGGAGAAGCGAACAGGTGGGTGAACGCTGTGACTGTTGTTGGCTTGGATGGGGGTGGGCACCTTGGCCCCTGTGGCTGCATGTCTGCCAAGATTTGCACAATGGGACGGATACAAGGGAAAGACCGCACTGGCGACCAGAGTGCCTCAGGAATGGCCGAATCGGTGCCACAGTCCCTACAAGTAACTTTGGACAACATTTTAGGGGCTATAGAAGAGTCCAAAACCACTCTCCAATGAGAAATTGGCCAGGTGTCAGTGGAACTGGGACTACTGCGGGCAGACCACCAGAAATTGGTGGATAGCGTCCAAAGTACGGAGACAACACTCACGGAATTGGCTCCAGCACAGCAAGAGTTACAGGCCACAATTACGCAACTAACAGACCGGGTACAAAGAATGGAGCGCCAGGCCGAAGACGCTGAAGGCTGAAATCGGAGAAACAACGTGCATATCATTGGACTGCCGGAGGGGGCTGAAGGGACGGACGCTGTAGCCTTCCTCGAAAGGTGGATGCAGCAGGAAGTCGCCCCAGGCCTCCTCACCCCAATCTTTGCTTCGTAGAGAGCCCACCGAGTACCGGCCAAGCCGGCTGCACCTGGACGACCCCCGCGGACTGTGGTAGCTAAACTACTGCACTATAGGGGCAGAGATATTCTGTTGCAACGGGCCAGGGAGGCTGGGCCCTTCAGGGTGGACAATGGATCAGTCACTCTTTTTCCAGACTTTATGCTGAGATGCAGGCCAAGGGAGCGTCCTACATGGTGGTGAAAAGGGCCGTGAGAGATGCAGGTGTACAATACTCGCTCTTATTCCCTGCCCGGATCAGAGTGATGCAAGAGGGGCACAGCACGTTCTTTCAGACTCCGGAGGAGGCCTGGGAGTGGCTGGAAGCGCACAATACGGACGGAGGTTCCCGTGCCCCATTGGGTGCACATCGCAGTCAAAGGCACAAGGAAGAGAAAAGCACCGGAACAGATCTCACCGAGAACCAAACTTACACCAGAACAGAGGGATCTTGATAGACGATCGGTCCTAGAGGCTGTGGCATCGCTGCGGCATCGCTGCGGCAGGGGAATATGGCTGAGGAGGCCAGCGGTGGGGACTTGGACCGCTGAACCCACTCCACGGACTCGAACTCCCACCAGTCGGACGAGGCTCCGAGAGTGACGCCCGGATGGCTGACGACTTGTAGGGAACATGGGGGGAAGGGAGATGAGTTTACCTCCGGGGCTACGATTCGGACAGGGGCCTGCAGGCGGCCATGGCTCCTACGTCCAGATTCTCAACCACAAACCATCAAATGGCGAGAACACTGACTCAGCGCTATTGTTTTGTTTGTTGAGTGTATGCTGGGCAACTGCTTATTGCGGGATTGCCCTGGGAAGAGGGAGTTGGGGGTTGATGTTTTTGTTACACCATATGCGCAGGGGGCTAGTTATAATGGAATCCGCACTAAAGGCACAGGTGAGATGGGGGAGCGAGACAAGAACTGATGATCACCGGGAGAGGGTCATAACCTTGACTGCTCTAACTTATACATGCAGACGGACTGTAAGCTGATAACCTGGAACATCTAGGGGATGGGGTCACCTGCTAAACGTCATAAGATCTTGTCCTACCTAAAGAGAAGGGGGGGTACATATAGCAATGCTCCAGGAAACGCACCTTGCCACCGCGGAGGTGGATAAACTGAGACGCAGGTGGATGGGGCAACGCTTCGCCACTGCGCACTCGGCGTTTGCGAGGGGGGGCCACTGATTTGGGTTAGAGCTGGGGTCCCGTTCGAACCCCTTTCCACAGACTTGGACCCAGACGGTAGATATACGTTATTGTGGAGGGCAGGTTGCAAGGAAGGCCTATAGTACTGAGTTGTGTGTATGCACCTAACCAGGAGCAAACGGCCTTTTGGCGGATGCTTTCCGGACGCCTGACCAGGCACTTAGGGGGTCGCTTCATAATAGGGGGCGACTTTAATTGCGTGCTGGATACTAGGTTGAATCGCTCCCTTCCTCGCCTGGGGCACCGGCGCATAACATGGCAGAGAACCTCAGGGACTGGTCGAGACACTGGGGGTCGGAAGATGTATGGCAGTTACAGCACCCACAAATTAGAGACTACTCCTTTTATTTGGGACTCCACCACTTACACACCAGAATAGACCGCGTAATGAGTTCTGGATCCGTCACCCATGAGATGGTTCACTCTGAGAACTTGGGCCGTACGTTGTCAGATCATAACCCATTGCTCCTCACCTGGCGGGGGTGTGGGGAGAGGTCGCCCATCCCGACATGGAGGCTCCAGACGAGGGCTCTGGAAGACCCAGTGTACAGAGAGCAGCCCCAATCACACCTTGTGGAACACATCAGGATTAATAAGGCACTGCGGGGTCACGCAGTTCAGAGTGGAAGGCTCTTAAGGTGGGGACGAGGGGTCACTGTTTGGGACGATTGGTGGGGATTAGGCAGACACTTACTAATGAGCTGACTCAGATAGAGAGGGAACTCCTTGATAGGGAGGTTGAGCAGGGAGCAGAGCCAGAGGTGCAGCGTAGGCATCTCAGGGTCAGAGAATCGTTTAACCAGACGCTAGAGAGGCTGCTATGTCATGATTACCGGAAGCACTTGACTTCTGTGCAGGAGGAGGAGGGTATAGCGGGCAGACTACTGGCTTGGTTGGTACGACCTGAGGGAGGCAGCGCTCCAATTACAAGCGTGCGGGGGACGACCAGGGAGCATGTTTACACACCATCGGAGATAAATAATGCTTTTAAATCCTACTACACGTCCCTGTATAAGCACCCTGGAGATGATTTATCACGGTCTCTTGGAAGCTAGTTGGAATCTCTCCCATTGGTTACCCTCGGTGCAGAAATCAGGGGGCCTTTGGGAGAACCGATTTCCCTATAGGAGGTGAAAACTGCTATTTCACAATTGGCTGCGGGCAAAACACTGGGCTCAGACGGACTTCCTAGGGAGTTCTGTAAAACATATGTGGGCATCCTGGCACCGGTGTTGGTTGATTTATATGCTGAGGCCTTCAAGACGGGTGCCCTCTACCTAAGACGAAGTCAATTGAGTCATCTGTGACTGACTTTCGCCCCCTATCTATGCTGAATAGCGATCTTAAAATCCTAAGTAAAGCACTGTATAATAGGTTGTTACAACATATCCCTCACCTCATTCATGAGGACCAGAATGGTTTTGTACCCGAACGCAGCACCTCCTTGAACCTAAGGCGGCTGTTCACGTTATTGCATCGACCACTCGGGGAGCAGAGCCCGGAGGCTTTGCTCCTATCTATAGACCTAGAAAAAGCATTTGACTCAGTGCGGCGGGACTATCTCAGTGTAGTGATGACCAGAATGGGATTGGGAGAGAATTGGGTACATTGGGTTGAGCTGCTGTACCATCGCTCAGTGGCTCTGGTGCGTGCGGGGGGAGTGGTGTCGGACTCCTACCGCATATGTCGTGGCACTAGGCAGGGCTGCCCGCTTTTGCCCTTATTGTTTGCGATTGCTATTGAACCCCTGGCAGCACAGTTCCGGATGGAAGGGCAGGGAAGGGGGGTGTTATTGGGTCGGGAGGAACACATTATTTCGCTCTATGCAGATGACCTGCTGATCTATTTGCGAAGTGGCATGACCTGGATTCCCTGGGCGCTGGCGCTACTTGAGGGGTTCGGTGTCCGGTCAGTCTTAGGGTTAACAGGAGGAAAACGTACGCCTTCCCGCTGGTCGAGGGCACTGGATGACCACCCACGTGCCCAGATGATCTCCTATGGGCACCTCACTCCTTTAAGTATCTGGGCATTCAGATTTACCACAAGTTAAGTGACTTACGCGACCAGAATCTCGGAGCAGCTCTCCGCTCTCTACGATCCTCAGTGATGTTTTGGCGCTCGCTGAAACTCCCAATGTTGGCCCGGGTGGCCCTGTCTAAAATGGTCTTTTTTAACACAGCTCCTATACTACTTCACCAATCTGCCTGCGACTATCTCGAAGAGCTGGTGCAGGGAGCTGAACGTGCTTCTTAGGGGCCTGCTCTGGGATGGGGGATGTCAGCAGACGTCTCTCTCCCCCCATGCTGATTTACTCTGGAGGGGGTGCTGGTGTCCCAGATTTTGAATCGTACTACCTGTCATGCCAACTCCAGTGGGTGGCTCGCTGGTTATCGGGGAGGCACCGAACGGGATCGAGTGTAGATGGTGACGAAATAACACCGGATCGCCTCATAGCGGGATTAGTTGGGTCCGGGAACCTTCTGTCTGGAAGGTCTGGATTACTGAGGGTGGCCCTCTCTTGCTGGAGAAACTGTGTGAGGTGCACCGGGGTGGCAGTACCCTACTCCCCTATGCTGCCATTGACTGTTATTCCGCTAGGAGTACCGGGCCACATTTTGGCTGGAAGCCAGATGGGGGCTTGGACACAGGCTGGTGTGTTGACTTTGGGAGACTTCTTTCGCGAGGGGGTTCTGCATACCTTTGCAGGATTGGTAGATGAGGATGGAATCCCAAGGGGATGGTTTCTGACATAGCAGACTCTGGTCCTTACAGTACGACGGCTATGGCCCACAGTGAATGCAGAGCCAGAGACACATGCTGTACTACATTCCCTATTAACGGTGGGAGAGGACAGCCACTTGGTCAACAAAGTCTAAAAGGCCTTTACCAATACTACATTAAAGTCCTTACAGATCCTGAGGTCGAAATGGGAGGAAACAGGGGGCAGAGAATTGACAGATGCAGAGTGGCAGAAAGTGCTGGCATATCCTCGATACGTGTCCAGGAACACACGGTTCAGATATATACAATACAACTATGTTCACAGAACATATCTCATCCACATGGTCTTAGGGTGCTATACGGGGGAGAGCCGAGGAATTGCCCCAGGTGTCAGATGGCAGACCCAGATTTTGGTCTATGGTCTGGGAATGCCCCAACATACAGAGAGGCTGGATGGGTGTGTTGCAGGACTTGGGGGGACTTTGGTGGCGCGTTTAGACCCAGACCCTCTACTATGCCTGGTGGGCCTACATGGGAGGCCGGCATCCAAGAGGGTGGGAAGCAGGTTCCTGGATCTTGCACTGGTCCTGTACAGGTGCCGCATTGCAGTGGCCTGGAAGTCTCAGACGGGCCCGCGGCTGGAAGACTGGAGGAATGATGTCTTGAGGTGGGCACAGGCCGAACAGCAGGCGCTAAAGGGAGAAGAGGCAAAGGGGATACGGGCGAGACCTATAGCCCCACTATGGACCAAAATAATGGAGGCTTGGGAAGACCGGAAGGGGAGGGCGTAGGGGGCATTGGAAAGTGGAGAAGCAGTGACGCTGGTGGAGGGGGGCCAAGGGGATAGATGAGGGGGCAGGCGGAGAGCGAGGAGACATGGGGATCTTGGGGCATGCTACAAAGGGACTTCATCACTCCATAGTTGTGGACATTCCCTGGAGCAGAGTGAGAGATGTTAATATTCATGGATAAGAATTGTGATCATGCCTGAGGGGCAGAGGGACCCTAGTGGAATGGGATAGACCCTACAAACGAAAAAGAGCTGGGAAGATGTCTGGGATTACCCTACCAGCAAAACGACTTAGATATACTGGCAGGACCTATTCTCAATGTGCCATAATATATATAACTGCGCATGGCTTGTTTTCTTTTTTTTCTTTCTTTTTTTCCTTTTCTATGGGCAAGCACAAAGTGCTCTGTCCATTCTGTTATCTCTCTTTGGGCTTGAAACCATGCCCATGCCACGTCAGTCACTTACATTGGTTTGTGGCCTTGCCTTTTAAAATCCCCTTGCTTTCATTTGTGAAAGGTATGCATTTGTCATTCCTTTTCCGGTGTTTAGCCCACCTACACAGCCCCGGTAAAGAACCAAAAACATACAAGGCTCGATGTTTTCAGCCTGGAGTCCGGACTACTTTATCTTTTTATTTTCTACGCAGCGCGATCTTGCTGCATTTTACATAGCGCAATGGCTATTTTTTGCTTTACAACGCTAATAGCTCTAACTCGAACAAATGCGAGACCCATTGCATTGAAAATGCTTGTTCTTTTTTGTTTCTCAGTAATCGCTTTATTCTCCTTTTATGGTTGAATTAGTTCAGAATGTATTTGGGGACACAGAATGTGCGGATGGAAACTGAAAACTAGAGTAAGTGAGAAGTGTCAATGTTCTCCACATGTGGATGGTCTCAACAGAGACCAACGAAATATTGTAATGAATCACTCATTATCTGCAGTATGCATAAAATAAGTTTGAATACACAGCATGTAGAGAAGAACATACTCATGTATTTATGATTACTAAATTCATAAAAAACCAAAAACAAAGTTAAAAAAAAAAAAAAGGAACAGGAGTATACTCACTATACTTCCTGATTCCCAAAAAAGACGGCACCCTCAGGCCCATCTTGGACCTCTGGCCCCTCAATCTATACATCCTGTCAGAGCATTTTCACATGGTAACTCTGCAAGATGTTATTCCACTACTACAAAAACAAGATTACTTGACTGTTCTAGACCTCAAAGAAGCGTATTTCCACATACCCATCCATCCAGCTCACAAAAAGTACCTCAGGTTTGTCATAGCAGGAAATCACTACCAGTTCAAGGTGTTACCATTATGCATAACAACAGCTCTAAGTGTGTTCACAAAGTGTCTAGCAGTAGTAGCAGCCTACTTAAGAAGACAACACATCCATGTCTTTCCATATCTAGACGATTCGCTAATCAAATCAAGCAATTTTACACAATGCCAACGACACACTTGTTACGTGATAGAAACCTTGCACACCCTAGGGTTCACTCTAAACTACCAAAAGTCACACCTTCAACCAGCACAGGTACAACCTTACCTAGGTGCTATCCTAAATACTCAACTAGCCCTAGCTTATCCAAATATACAAAGGATACAAGCTTTCCAAAATCTCATACCACTTATACAGCCAAATCAACAATATACAGTGAGATTTGTCATGAAGATTGTAGGAATGATGCCATCTTGCATAGTGTAGGAAGTTGGCTCTGTATATACTATTTCAAAGTAAGAGATAGTGTGCACAGAGTCCAAGGGTTCCCCTTAGAGCTAAGATAGTGTCAAAATTAGATAACTCTAATGCTCTATTTTGTGGTAGTGTGGTCGAGCAGTAGGCTTATCAGAGGGTAGTGTTAAGCATTTGTTGTACACACACAGGCATAAGGAACACACACTCAAAGACTTACTCCAGGCCAATAGGTTTTTATATTGAAAAATATATTTTCTTAGTTTATCTTAAGAACCACAGGTTCAAGATTTACAGTAAACACTTTAAATGTAAGGTACTTCACTTAAATACTTGAGGAACTTTGAATAAAAGCAATATCATATACAGTTTTTGTAAAAATGGCAATAAGCTATTTTCAAAGTGACACAGTACAAAAATCAACGGTTCCTGGGGGAGGTAAGTAAAGGTTAGATTAGGAGGTAAGTAAAAAACATACAAGTCTTCTCAGTTCTGGGGTATAGGCATCCCACCGTTGGGGGTTCAAGGCAACCCCAAAGTTACTACACCAGCAGCTCAGGGCTAGTCAGGTGCAGAGGTCAAAGAGGGGCCCAAAACACATAGATGCCTATGGAGAACAGGGGTGCTCCGGTTCCAGTCTGCCAGCAGGTAAGTATCTGACTAGGGGGGTTTTGTAGAGAACTGGGGGGGACACAAGTAGGCACACAAAACACACCTTCAGCGACACAGGGGCGGCTGGGTGCAGTGTGTAAAGCAGGCGTCGGGTTTCAGGTAGAAAACAATGGAGGGACCCGGGGGTCACTCTAACGGTGCAGGCAGGCCCGGGGGGGGGGGGCGTCTCGGGACAGCCACCACCTGGGCAAGGCAGAGGGTCACGTGGGGGGTCACTCCTGCACTGAGGTTCGGTTCCTTCAGGTCCTGGGGGCTGCCGGTGCAGTGTTGGTTCCAGACGTCAGGTCCCTTGTTACAGGCAGTCACGGTCAGGGGGAGCCTCTGGATACTCTCTGCAGGCGTCGCGGGCACAGGGGGGTTGTCTCTGGTTACTCACGGGCTCGCAGTTGCTGGGGAGTCGTCCCTGAGGTGTTGGTTCTCTGAATCTCGAGCAGGGTGCGTCGGGTGCAGAGAAGTCTCTAACTTCCGGCGGGAAACGTGCAGTCTTTGAAAGTTGCTTCTTTGTTGCAAAGAAGTGGCTGGTTTTAAGCAGGGCCGCTGCTCACTGGAGTTTCTTGGTCCTTTAGTCCTGGGCAGTCCTCTGAGGCTTCAGAGGTGGCTTGTCCCTGTTGGATGTGTCGCTGGTTGCAGGTTTTCGAAGTTGGAGACAGGCCAGTAGGGCTGGGGCCATAGCAGTTGTCGTCTTCCTCCTTCTCTGCAGGCTTGTAGGTCAGCAGTCCTTCTTGTTTCTTCAGGTTGCCGGAATCTGATTTCCTGGGATCTGGGGTGCCCCTAAATACTGAATTTAGGGGGGTGTTTAGGTCTGGGAGCAGTAGCCGGTGGAGAGGTAGGCACATCCCTAATCCTATTGGGGGAATCCTCCAAAACAAAGATGGAGGATTTCTAAAGGTAGGGGTCACCTCAGCTCAGGACACCTTAGGGGCTGTCCTGACTGGTGGGTGACTCCTCCTTGTATTTCTCATTATCTCCTCCAGTCTTGCTGCCAAAAGTGGGGACAGTGGCTGGAGGGGCGGGCATCTCCACTAACTGGTATGCCTTGGGGTGCTATAACCAAAGGGGTGAGCCTTTGAGGCTCTCACCGCCAGGTGTTAAAGTTCCTGCAGGGGGAGGTGTGAAGCACCCCCACCCAGTACAGGCTTTGTTCCTGGCCACAGAGTGACAAAGGCACTCTCCCCATGTAGCCAGCAACATGTCTTGTGTGTGGCAGGCTGGCAATAACTGGTCAGCTTACAATAGAAGTCGGATTGGTGTTCAGGGGGCATCTCTAAGATGCCCTCTGGGTGTATGTTGCAATAAATTGCACACTGGCATCAGTGTGCATTTATTGTGCTGAGAAGTTTGATACCAAACTTCCCAGATTTCAGTGTAGCCGTTATGGAACTGTGGAGTTTGTGTCTGACAAACTCCCAGACCATATACTCTTATGGCTACCCTGCACTTACAATGTCTAAGGTTTTGCTTAGACACTGTAGGGGCATAGTGCTAATGCACATATGCCCTCACCTGTGGTATAGTGCACCCTACCTTAGGACTGTAAGGCCTGCTAGAGGGGTGACTTACCTATGCCACAGACAGTGTGAGGTTGGCATGGCACTCTGAAAGAAGTGCCATGTCGACTTTGCCTTTTTCTCCCCACCAGCACACACAAGCTGTGAGGCAGTGTGCATGTGCTGAGTGAGGGGTTCCCATGGTGGCATAAGATATGCTGCATCCCTTAGAGACCTTCCCTGGCATCAGGGCCCTTGGTACCAGGGGTGCCAGTTACAATGGACTTATCCGAGTGCCAGGGCTGTGCCAATTGTGGAAGCAAAGGTACAGTTTAGGGAAAGAACACTGGTGCTGAAGCCTGGTTACCAGGATCCCAGCTCACTTTTAATCAACGCTTATCAGCAAAGGCAAAAAGTTAGGGGGTAACCATGCCAAGGAGGCTTTTCCTTACACATAGCTATAGTCCCACATGCAAGACTAAACATGAGGCCCTTACAACAGTGCATCTAACAACAATGGTCACAGGCACACGGCCAACTTCAAGATCTAGTGTTGATGGACCTCCAAACACATGTCCCTTCAGTGGTGGTATTGCAGCAATCTAATAAAAGGGTGGTCATTTCAAGACCCTGTGTCTCAGACCATAATAACAACAGACGCATCAATGATCTGTTGGGGTGCGTACCTAAACAATCAGACCACTCAAGGGCAATGGGATGTCAAACAGAAACAGCTATACATAAACCACTTAAAATTATTAGCTGATTTTCTTGCCCTAAAAGCGTTTAAACCTCTTCTCAAACAGAAGAATGTTCTCATAAAAACAGACAACATGACAGCCATGTAATACCTCAACAAACGGGGCGGAGCACATTCATCTGATCTGTCCTTTCTAGTCCAAACAATTTGGAAATGGGCAATTCACAATGAAATTCATGTAATATCACAATATATTCCAGGGATAGACAATCAGCTGGCAGATCTCCTAAGCAGAAATCACCACCAACAAACACACGAATGGGAGATTCACTCCCAAGTACTTCAAAAGTACGAAACAGCAGACATAGATCTATTCGCAACAAGCGAAAATGCAAAATGCCAAAACTCTTCGCATCCAGACACCCACATCCCCTATCCAAGGACAATGCTCTATGGATCAATTGGTAAGGGATATTTGCTTACACTTTTCTCCCTCTCCAACACCTTCCCTTTCTAGTCAGCAAATTACGTCAAACGTCCCTCACCATGATACTCATAGCACCAACATGGGCACGCCAGCATTGGTACACAACACTTCAAATCTGTCTGTAGTACTACATTCCAAACTCCAAAACAGACCAGATCTGTTAACACAGAACAAATGTCAGATCAGACATCCAAACCCCAATGCACTCAATCCAGCGATTTGGCTCCTGAAGTCATAGAATTTGGTTATCTAAAGCTTCAACCAGAATGTATGGAAGTAATTAAACAAGCATGTAAACCTACTACTAGACAATGCTATGCAAACAAGTGGTAAAGATTTGTTTTCTATTGCCAATCTAAAAACATCGATCTACTTACAGCATCTATACAACATGTATGCTATTTTCTTTGTTTGCAGAAATACATTTTGGCTTTTTCATCCATCAAAATTACCACTATCTGCAATATCTGCATACTTAAAGAATATTTAGCACACATCTCTATTTAGAGCTCCTGTGATTAAAGCTTTCATGGAAGGATTAAAACATATTATTCCACCTACAACACCACCTGTTCCATTGTGGAATTTAAATATAGTACTTACCAGACTCATGGTGACCATCTTTCGAACCCATGCACTCTTGTCAAATACAATTTCTAACATGGAAAGTTGCCTTCCTTGTAGCTATTACTTCTTTAAGAAGAGTTAGTGAAATACAAGCTTTCACTCTTGATGAACCTTTTATTCCAAGTACACAAACATAAAGTTGTACTTAGAACAAATCCCTAATTTCTACCAAAAATAGAATCTCCTTTTCACATGAACCAAACAGTGGAATTGCCAGTCTTCTTTCCAGAGTCAGACTCTTTGGCAAAATGAGCTCTTCATACCCTAGATCTCAAAAGAGCTCTTATGTACTATATAGGTAGAACTAAAGATTTTAGAAAAACAAAACAACTTTTCGTTGCTTTCCAATAACCACATAAAGGCAATACAATATCAAAATAAGGTTTGGCAAGATGGATTGTTAGATGCATACAAACATGCTACATAAAAGCAAAAAGACACCTTCTGATCACTCCTAAAGCACGTTCTACAAGAAAGAGCGGTGCATCAATGGCATTTTTAGGGAACATACCAATGGCTGAGATATGTAAAGGAGCCACATGGTCAAATCCCCATACATTTACAAAACACTACTGTGTTGATGTGTTCTCACAGCAACAAGCCACTGTAGGCCAGGCTGTCTTAAGGACATTATTTCAAACAACTTCAACTCCTACAGGCTAGTCACTGCTTTTTGGGAGGACTAACTGCTTTCTAATCAATGCATAGCATGTGTATCTGCAGCTACACATGCCATTGAACGGAAAATGTCACTTACCCAGTGTACATCTGTTCATGGCATGTAGTGCTGCAGATTCACATGCACCCTCCCTCCTCCCCGGAAGCCTGTAGTTGTTTACGTTTTTACATTTGTACATATGTATACGTTTACATGGACATCTCTTTGTGTTCCTATACTCTATCACTCCTTCCTTCACCCTTTGCGTTAAAACAATCTAACAATGGAGTTGATGCCCATGCGCACTGAAACTGAGAGGAGGAGTCACTCAATCCCGTTACTCCGAAAAGACTTCTTAGAAAAAAACAACTTGTAATACTCCGAGCCCAACACTAGATGTTGGAAGAGCTATGCATAGCATGTGAATCTGCAGCACTATATGCTATGAACAGATGTACACTGCGTAAGTGACATTTTCTATCTCTCTACATAGATAGATAGATAGATAGATAGATAGATAGATAGATAGATAGATAGATAGATTACCCCACCTCTAAGTGATACAGATGTGTAAAAGTACTTTTGAGAACTGCCAACAGGCTTTAAAAACTTTCTCTGTCTTCTGGATCTCCGCATAGTCCTGAGTCCCAAAGCACCACACAATAAGTGTTAATCGAAAAACATTTTGCTTAATATATCACCAGCATGTTTTTTTCATGGATTGTGCCCTGGTTTTGCAGCAGTTGAACAGTGCCCCTAAACTCCTAATAAAAGCTTCTGCCCTAGTGCATCCCAAGGAGCCACAACTTCTAAAGACATCGAAAATAACCCCCAAGTAGGGAAAGGTGGAGATTGAACTGATCTTGGAATTATTCACAAAGTAAGCCCTAGTTTTGTGCTTTTTGTGGGAAAAGGCCATAATGTGTGTCTTCGATTGTTTGACTGTTGAGTTTGTCTGACATAAAAAGGGAACATTTGGCCAGTTTTTGGAGCTTAAGTGGAGTCTTGGAGGAAAGCACTGCATCGTCCGCCTACAAAAGAACTTGGACAGGGCAAGTGCCAACTTGTGATAAACCAGTGCCAGAATTCAGTATACATTTTTCAATCCCCACGGAGTAGAGTGTTAATAAAAAGGGAACGAGCACACAGCTATGTTGGTACCCTTCTTGGGTTTGTCACCTCGTTGTTTGGGGCCATAACAAACACTAGCCATATCCTCATTATGCAACTGCCGGAGGAAATCAAACAATGTTGGCCTCCATCCCTAAGTTAGTATTATTGTGCCAGAGTTTAGAGCTATTAACATGGTCAAATACTGATCTCCGGTCCATAAAACCCAAATATACACCCCCAGTCCCTCTTTGGCTGAATATGTGCTGACTAAGAGGTATACATCCAGGCATTGCTCTGTTGTCCCTAGATTGGATTTGAACCCACATTGTAGGTCAAAATGGATATTGTTATCGTGGGTCCAAACTTCAAGACTGTGTAAAAAGTTCCTGACCATTATCTTAGCTGGTAAATCAATGAATAATATTAGCCAATAGCACTTTGGGTCACTTTTATTGCCCTTTTTGAAAATGGGCACAATGGTAGTGTGGGACCATGAGGGTGCAGGGCCATAGCTGGTGACAAATTAGTCAAAATAGGGGGCCCATAGAAACGTATTTTCCTAAATAAGTCCACTGCAATCTAATTGGGTCCAGGTGCGTTACCTCTGGGGCCCATATTGTTACAGACATTACATCTTTGAAATCTAAGGTGAGACCACCAAGATGTTCCTCTCTGATCTCTGTATGGGTTTAAAACATCAGTATTGATTTTATCAGCAGATTTGCTTGCAGGTAATTTCTCCCAAGAATGCAAGACTATCAATCTGGTTCGGACCCTTGAAGAGACTGCAGAGTCCAGACTTCACTGTCTTAAGACAGTGAATCTGGAGCTGCAGTTCCCCCTCTATGGATTCTGGCTAGGTCACATTCACCTCTGCCTTTATGAAGAAAAGGGAAAGGAGGATCAAGCACCACTCCAGAATGAATAGTGGCTCCTTGTGCTTCACGAGATGATACTCTTCTTGCAAGATTTCCAGACACCCCTGGTGCCACTTCCCGCTTCAGTTAAGCAGAATTCTCCTCTCACTCTGTATCACAGCTGTTATTTATACCAATTTCAATTACATCAACCACTCGGGTGCAATTGAAGAATAAAGATAAGAGTTTGAACTCTTTCAGAGTATCCTGCCATTGGAACTACCTGCTCATTTCTAACAACTGACTGCCAGATCCTTCTTGACTTCACCAAAGTACTATTCCTCTTTCTCCGTCCTTCACATACATTTGCAGGTTCCAATTAGATAGTAAGCCATCCTGCATAATTTTTATGCTTTCCCAGCGCCATCTGGTGCCTCAAACCTGTCGCAGGTTCTGCACCAACTCTGGTGCCAACGTGGGTTCCAGCTCCGCGATCTGTGCTGAACCAATGGCTGCCCCAGTGATAGAGCCCCTGTTGGCTACTGTCTCTGAACTCGAGCTGAATTTGCTTCAACACTGGACGAGGAAACGACTTGATTGTACTCCATTGCACTGGTTCCATGATATGCTCATGATGGTCACATTGATATGATCTGATTCTGAGAAAAATCTTTCTCTCCCCCAAGGTCTTCCTCAGAGACTTAATCACCATTTTGGTTCGGACTGTGATCATTCCGATGATGCTATGGAGATGATGGGAATGACTTCCCCTCACACTGTAATGATGTTTATGATACTTATGTAGACTTGCAGGAGGTCCGTAGGCTGGATACCTGCCCAGACATGGTTTTGGTGTCTTCCCTTGGACCCCCTACAGGAAAAAGCACATCCTTTACTATGATAATTATGCATATATCCGAGGTACTAGTCCTACAGGTACCCTCAGTGGAAATTAAGGCAAATGTGCATATGAAGGTTTTGCACCAAAATTAAGCTTCACCCGGATCCCTTATTGTCATTTAATGAAGCAGTGAATGACACCCTTATGGGTACTTTAGACGAAGTCCTGCTCTAGCCCTTCATTAAAGAAGCAGGTGCCCAGGCATCATACACTGTCACAGGTTGACTTTATTCTACAGCAGTCAAATCCCAAGGATTTGGTGGTCCAAGCTTCCACACGCAAAGTTAACCCTAATGCATTCCCTTTGACCCCTCTGGGTAAAGTCGAAAAGGATGGAGGCATTCAGGATATTTTCCTCCGCCAGCTTAGCGTTGAGATCTATCAGTGCAGTCTGCCTATTAAGCCGCTATACATATGCCATAAAGTGATTTAAACAAAGCAGATCCACAACACTTTCCTTGAGCGTTTCTTCCTCTGACTGAAAGTTTCCTCAGCTGTTTCAACTCTTTCAAGTGCACTCCATGAGGCTGGCATGCAGGTATCGGGGATTGGGATTGAGCAGGTCACACTCCCATAGGGCACTGTTCCACTCCATCATCTGCTCCTACCTCATCAGGATGCAAGCAGCTTTATTTTGCCCTTAGTGGCACAGTCACCCGGTTGGAGGCAGGATTGAACCTTTTCTTTCAGGATGGCAGACCATTACACCTTACAGATGGGTCCTCTAGATCGTCAGAGCTGGGTTATGCCCTACCATTATTTTCTGATTTACCTCAACACTCTTCTACATCAGAGCTGCTTTCAGAGAAGCGGCTGTCCATCTTGGTGTAAGACATGCAGGCTCTCTTGGCAAAATGGTCCTGCGACTGGGGACTTGCCTCAGAAGTAGAGACTAGTTGCTACTCCAGCTATTTCTTTGCACTTAGGGCCGACAGAAGACTTTGTCATATTTTGGATCTTCACCCTCTGAATTCCTTCCTCTCGAAGGACAAATTTAAAATGCTCACTTCTGTCCAAGTTCTGCCTGGGATCTGGACAACTGGCTGTTTGCCTTTGACCTGCAAGATGAGTACTTTCATGTGCCCGTCCTGCAGTTCCACAAATGTTACCAGTTGTTCAAGGTCGGCAGCAACATTTTCAGCTTGCCACGCTCCCCTTCAACCTTACCAGTGTGCATATGGAGTTCACAAAAGTGGTGACGGTTGTCGCTGCCCATCTTCAACGGTCAGAGAGGTCAGTTTTCCCCTCCCTTGATGACTGGCTGCTGAAGGCAGTCTCCAACAGTCAGAAGTGACCACTTCCAAATGACAGCGAACCGCCTGACACCAATGGGGTTCTTGCTCAATGTGTTGAAGTCGTATGTCAATCTTTAGCAGAGGCTTCCTTTATAGGTCATGTTGCAGTCCAGGGCCTTTCCTCCATCACGATGGAGTCCTGGACATTCTTGCTATGATCTCGACGTTTCAGACTCAGTCTGGGATCACAGTGAAAGCTGGTCTGAAGCTTCTGGGTCTGTTGGCCTCCTGTATCCTGCTTGTCCATTTTCACCAGGTGACATATGTAGGCTGTAAGGTGGGATCCAAAGTCACAGTGGGCACAACCCCAAAGAAACCTGTTGGATGTCATCTGGGTTTCAGAGGAGTCTGTATGAGATCTGCAGTGGTGGCTGCTAGACCACAACTAGGCAAGCGGTAGGCACCACTCCCTTCCCCACGCAGACCCAGAGTTGACAGTGGTGACTGATTTGTCCCTGCTGGGGTGATCATCTCGAAGAGGAGGTGATCATAGCACTCTGGCCTGTGGTGGGAACTTCACTCTACATACAACTGTTGGAGCTCAGGGCCATCGAGGGAAGGCTGGTATAGATTCTCACAGACAAACCCACTGCCATGTGATACTGCAACAAGCAGGATGGAGTGAAGTCCTAGGCCCGGTGCCAATTGACACTGCACCTCTGAAGTTGGCTGGAGCATTATGATGACTTCCTGATCGTAAGCCACCTGATGGGATCCTTAAACACCAATAAATACAAGCTCAGCCAATGTCACTTGGTGGATCACAAATGGCAGTTGCATCCTAAGGTGGCATAGGACATCTGACAGTAGGGAGAGACCTGGTTGGATCTTTTTTACCACAATTGAGATTGTGTATTGTCAATATTTCTGCTCATTGGAGTTCCCAAACACATGCTCTCTAAGAGATGCATTCAGGCTAGAGCACAGGACTCCTGTATACCTTTCTGCCACTGCCTTTCCTGCCTCGAGGTCTGAAAAAGATCAAGAATGACTGGGCCTGTGCCTTCCTAGTGACCCTGGACTTGGCCAGGAGTGTGTGGTACCTGGAACTTTTGAGCATGAACATTTGTCATCTGATCATACAGCTGCAGGATGATCTTGTGTTGCAGCAACAAGGCAAAGTTGTTTACCTAAACCTGTGCAATCCACACCTCCATACATGGAGATTGAATGGCCACAGTTCAGTGTGTTAAATCTGCCACCTGAGGTCATGGATGTCATCTGCGCATCCAGGCATCCTTCTTCAAAGTCCATCTACGCACAGACTTGTGGCCTGGTATGGAGTCTGCAACACAGACCCCTTACAAGCCAAACTGTTAGGTGTATTTCCCTTTGCTTTTTCCTTGGCTCAGCAACGTCTTTCAGTGAGCACTCTAAAGGGTTATTTGATGTCCCTCTGGGCATTTTGTCATGTTCTGGACCAAAAGCCCTTATTTAAATTGCCTGTTGTGAAAGGTATGAAACACATATTGTATCACAATCTGTTTGTGATGCCACAGTGGGGTCTTAAGTTGGCCCTTACTTTCCTTATGTGTACCTCGTTTGAACCTAGCCATATCTGCTTGCTGTACCGTCTCAAACTCTAAACAGTCTTTGTCATTTGCGATCACTTTAGCTTGTCGGGTGATGGGGCTTTATGCTCTCTCTGTGCAGTCCATCATTTGCCCAGATAAGCTGTGTTGAGGACCTGAGTAACCACCTTGCCAAAGGTGGTGACTCAGTTTCACATTGGGTAGTCCATCACCTCACCAACTTTGTTTGCTTCACCTCACGCCTCGAAAGAGGAGAGGCTCCATTGACTAAATCCCAAGAGAGCTCTGAGCTTCTATATTGATCACATCTAAATCCATTGGGTGGATGATCAGCACTGTGCGATTCTCAAGAAAAGCAAGGCAAGGTGGTGCTTAAACTGTGGATAGCACTCTCTTTACTCCGATATGCATTGGTAGAGAAGCAGCATTCAGAACAGTTGAGGGCTCATTCCACCAGGACCAAGACTGCTATCACTGCATTGTCACATGGAGTGACTGTTCTTGACATACGTCATGCTGCAAAGTTGTCAGTGCACTCATTAACAAACCACTACTTCCTTAACAGCTAGGTCCCAAGTGAAGACCATTTTGCCCACTCATTACTGCAGAACCTTTTGGCCTGAGCCATTCCACCTACCATCAGCCATGCAAGGTACTACATTGGTATCTATTCTAAAGGAGAGAAACTTGCTTTTAGAAGTACCCATCCGAAGAGCAAGTAATGTACCTTGGATAAAGCTCTTTCTGACGGATTCTCTGTCTAACAGATGCCTCATGGCCCTCCCACCTCCTCGTTCTGTGGGGGTGCTCTCTTTTACCATTTAAAATGGTCCCACACTAACAATCTGCTAACTGGAACTCTTATTGTTGTTGGGCTCCATGTCTGAGGGATTGGACAGTCAAGAAAGAAAGTGACTTTAGCTGTCAAGGGGTAGCACTTATATCAGCGCTACATGTTACCACATACTGCCACATGGGAGCAATGCTATTTAAAACTTCTGGATCAAGACTGGCACCTGGGGATATGCTAAAGGTGAAGAATCTGTGGTATCAACCCGAAAGAACATTACTGAAGGTAACTTCTCTTTAAAGGTATACCAAAGAGCAGGCCATCTATCCCAAACAATGCCAGCAAGGAGTGGAGCCAGATCTCGCATTTCAGTACAGTTTCTATTTCATTCTGTATTACCTTCCAAAACCTCTGAACAACAGGGTAGGGACTGGACCTCAACATAATGAGACTTTGAACCTACCATCTTGCATGTGCACCTAGGAAAGTTTCTACAAGCACCAATCTATAAATCTGAGTGGGTGTAAAGCATTGTCTCTGAAATCATAAATTGAATATCCCTGTCCCTTAATTATAGAAAATGCGTACCATGTCTAAAGAGGAAATTGTCTGGAATGCCAGTATCTACCCACAGATCAAGTAACCGAACTTCCACACGATCCTGGTTCCAACTCAAATTGTCAGGAATATATATGACTCCCACTTGGTCTATTCTCATAGCAGTACAACTTAATGAAGGTAGTTTTTCAAAACGCGGTTATCCATATAGAAGTCTGGCTGATGTCCAGGACAGGAACACCCCTCTCCAATGCCCACTAAGAGCTGGTGGTCTATCTGTAGTTTATTCATGCACTCGATCTAAAAGCTGGGTGCTCTCCATGGATCGAACTGATGGAACCGCTCCTCCTTTATTCACTGTTGTAGCAGAGAGAAAAAGGTGTACAGTGGTTGCATTGGTAGCATCTGCAGTCCATTGAAATGCGTGCAGAGGTAATTGCCATCAGGAAAGCCCTACAGAATATCTGTGCATGGGCTCAGATCTCTTTCACATAAACCACATGAAGATCAAGGTGAGATCTCATTGAGGCATGATGTAGGGCTTTGGCGGAAATGTGTTCACAGGTTATTTTGGAAGGTCTGTCAGGCAAATATAAAAAGGCTAATAGAGCAAATGTATAACTTTTAACTGCGCCCATTGCAAAGCCTTGCTGGGCCAAAGACAAAGCAAACAATAGAAACTCTGATAACTTTCTCCAGTCCTTGTGCTGTGTGACACGCTTCATGGAGAAGGGGATGATCCTGTGTTTAAGCATAAAATAGGGCTGCTGGACAGAGGAAACATACTTGTTTTCATGTGTGGGCACCCTGTTCGCTAGCCCCTCAATAGATATGCTAAAGTAGCTTTGCGGTCATGGTGCACGGAGCTTCAATGAATCAGCTAGTACAGTAAGCCACCCCTGCAAACACGTTTGATGTGGGACATTAGGCAATATTGCTCAGTTGCCTTGGTATGGACATCATGACTTAATAAGGATCTTCATGCTGTCATGTGTTGCAGGGAGAGGAAATAAAACCTTTTTAGTTCTACACACCAATTTTGACCTGCATAAAACAAGTTTTCAATTTCCAGCAACTATGTCATGCCTTCTATGCCTGTCAGGCAGAGTTAGTAGGCCCCTCTCCACCCCCCAGGGTTAGTAGAGACCCTGCCCATATTGTTTCATTAGCCAGAAGCCCTGGTGGTCTTTCTTCCATGTTGTTTGGGATTTCCCCATGATTGTTGTTCACTGAGAGTCAATACTGTCTACTGTGGAGCGAGCCCCACAGAAGACCCTTCTGGAGATACTGAAAGACATTGGAGGTAGGTGCGCTGAGTGTGCCTTCGTATTGGCACTGTAATTGCCAAAAGTGTCATAGCCAGATACTTTAAATCTACGACCACACCTCCCTCGTTGAAATGTCTGCAAGCAATGGATAGCTGTGCAAAATGCTAGAGTCTAAATAAATACAAGGCTTGAGGATGCCCCTGGAAAGACGACAATTTCACTGTGTTGATGGGAGTACTTTGGTATTCTACAAGATATGCATGTACTCTAAACTATTTTCATATCTATTTCCAACTCTACTAGTGGAAAGGTGTTTACTACTGTGGTGTGTTCTGTGTCCGTGCTTGTTATCTCTAAAATCAATAAAATATTTGTTGTAAAAAAAAAAAAAAAGATAACTTTGCCTGTAAGGGATGAATGCAATGGTCCTCACACCGGGCCAGAAAGTTCTGCCTGCCCCCTAAATACATGGACATAGTCAAGGGCACCGGGTTGTAAGAATCACATCCGCTGTCTCAGCCTGCAAATCAAAACTGCTCAGTTGTTGCCTCTTACTCTTGAAGCATCAAGCTGTAGATTGTGGAGATTTATATGCAGGACAGGATGTCTTCTCAAAGAAGTAGATGAATTGGAGGGCACACATTCTACTGGGAGTATCAAAATGACTATGACTTGGGCTCAGACTGTCGTCACCTTTCTCAAAACAGAATAAGAGTGGAACTGTTGCAAATATACAGAAGGATTGTGCTCCACTGCTTGCTGAATGCTTCTCCTTGGGACCCTCTTGGAGGAAACGCCAGTGTACAGTAATCTCAGTATTTTCAGCTGTGGCAAAAAGATTGAGCGGGGGCACCACCCAATGGTCGAAGATGTCCTGAGCCGCCCCTAATTGAAAATGATATTCGTGATCTGACATTAAGAGATCCCACCAAGTGACTAGTTACTATGGAAATCTCCTGTTGATTCTGCCACCTCCAAAGGTGCACTGCCTCCTGTCACAAGTTTCAAAGGCCTGCCTTTGGAGACAGAACAGCAGTGTTCTATGTCATTGATGTATTTAGAGCCAGAAGACATGCCTTCTTTGCATCTCATAAAATAGAAATACATTATTGATAAACATTGGAGTGCATTGTTGGAGGGTTACCGGAATTGTTCAAAATGTCCCACGCCACCCTGTGAGTTGCAGTACCATGTGACAGCCATGTTGTGCTGCACTGGCCTCCCATTTATGGAAAAATCCCAGTGTTGACAGAAGGGTTATCATTATTCTCAAGTGGGCCACAACTAGAGTGAATCTGCCTTGAGCAGCCAATCTGCAAAGTACGGTAATACTTTTAACTTTGATTGATGAAGAAGGGTCATGACCATGAGCTTTATAATTATTTGAGGGATGTTGGTGAGGCCAGAGGGTAGGACAGCAAATAAAAAATTATCTGATCCTACCACAAACCATAGGTAGTTCATGTGGGGCTACAGGATGGGTACATGACAGTAACTGACCTACAAGTATAAGGACAGCAATAGATCTCCAGAGTCCTGATTGGAAAGAATCTGGGTCAGGGTGAGCGTTTTGAATTTGTCCTTCCACAAGTAGGCATTTAGGGTTGGAGATCCAAAATTGGCCTGGGCCCAGTTGGGCACCTGGAAGTTGTATGATAAGCATCCCTCGCCCATCTCAGAGTCCAATCCCTATTGGTGGCCCCTTCAGCCAGAAGCATCTTGACTTCCAGCAGAAGAGTGGCAGCATAGACTGCTGAAATTTGAGTAGGCACAGGTGAAAAACAATAGGAGGTTGGAATAAAGTGAATTGACAGGCATAACCTTTTTGAACAATTTGCAGCACCAACTGATCTGAAGAGTTGGATTCACAGCCAGGAAAAAAAAGGTGACTACTTCCCCTCTACCAGCTGTGTGTTGTCCTGCAAGGGCGAATTGTAGTGAACTTGGGAATGGTGAGTGAGAAGAAAGTGAACAAATGGTGCCCTTGGTGGTGTTTGCCACCTTTGCCAACAGCATGTCCTCTAGAGCTGGCTGACCTTGGAGTTAGTGACCATCTTGTCTTGGAGATAATCCTTTTTTTTTTAAACAAACTTTATTCATTTTCTGTTATGTGCGATCGGCAAATACTGACATTCCACACTGTTGAGCAGTGAATGATACGAATCGAGTCTCCATCATTATACAGGATTATACCTCTTTTGGCTATACAATTTAGGTAAGTGAAATATCAACAGTGAGATTAGACATGACAGCACTGTGGAACTATAAGTAGTTCACCATTAGTCATCAAATGCAAACCCCTTTCTTCCTTCCCCCAAACTAGACATCACCCTAACACTGTTACATTTTGATATATTACATAATCAGTATACCTGATGTCATGTAAGGTTGTCTCTTATAATCCATCACAGTGCATTGTGTGTAGTATATCAGTATTTGATAGAGACTTCTAGCTGCAGATCCCTTACCTTTGAATTCCCTGGCATCAGCTTCGAATCTGGAATATTTTGCTGAGCTGTACTCTGCGCACGCTGTCGGCTGGTGTTGTTTGGATCAGGGTGTGTTGTTTGGCTCCGCATGGCGTCGTCAGCATCGTTGGAGCAGTCTGTGACACCACAATCGCCTATAAAGGTACCACCCCAGCTTGCGTATGTCAGTTCTTTTCCTCCTGCACTGGTTAAGCACAGGTCCAGGATCAAGCTACCCTGTCTGTGTAGGATGACCTGTATGGAGGACTGGGTTCAAGCCATGTGGCACCTGCCATCGCGCTATGTCAGTGACGGACCCTCATCAGGTATGTCTCTGGTGCCTCGACAGAGATCACAACTCGAAGTCGTGTTCTGACTGCAGTTGGCGCTACTCCTAGGAGGTCATTCAAGAGCCCTAAGTCCTCTTATTCTCACTCGAGCTCCTCCGGGCATTCGGGGAAGAGGCACAAGAAGAAGAAGAAGTCCAAGCAGACTTCGACTTCGCCACGCCGGTCGGCTGACAAGGCATCTCAGAAATGTCAATGTTCCAGGCATGGTTCCGCAGAACGGATGCCAGGGCCGACTTCTAGCCTTTCCCCTTTCTGGGAGCCGGAACGACCCCGGCTCAATTCAACGCCATGCGACTCGTATTTGAGCGGGCTGCCCCCGCTGGCATGCCTTCAGGCCCCGTGGATTCAGCAGGGGTTATCGGGCTTGACACTGGCAGCTTCGGCCTCAGTGCCTTTGGGGACTTCAGGGTCCAATATCAGATCAGGTGGCCTCTTCTGGCTTCGCTCCTGACGTTGACGCTCCACTGGTGGAGTGAGCTCCATCCTTATCTGGAGCCAATTTCGATTTCAATGGCGCAGATGCTCTTTTGGAACAGCCAAGTACAGGGGAAAAATGGGAGGGGTCCTATGACCCTTTAGAGTATGGATTGGAGCATATGGACTGGTATGAGGAACTAGGGGAAGACAGTGGACTGGATACTTCTCCAGATACTGGAATGCTCTCACCTAACGTGGATACAGGAGCTTCATATTCTATGGTGGTTCATAGGGCAGCTGAGGTCTTGGAACTAGATTTGCCTATGGTGCCATTCGGGGCTAACCTCCTGACTGAGGTGCTTCAGCAGGGGGTTTTCACATCAGAGCCGATGTTAACTTTCAATGGCTCCTGTAAATAGGACTATCTGCCGCTGCCATAGACCAGTTCCAAACGATCCTAGTTTCCTCACCCAAAACCCCACCCCAGAGAGCTTGGTAGCCCAGGCCTCCACTTCCCATGGTGCCTTCCCTTCCACTCCCCTTGATAGGGAATCCAAGAGGCTGGACCAGCTTGGAAAGAAAATTTTTTCTTCCTCCAGCCTGGCATTGAGGTCCATAAACACCTCATGCCTATTGGGCCGTTTTCCCCCTATTTCTGGGATACGGTGGCACACGTGCTGCCCCTGGTCCTGGAGGGTGTGCAGGACACTCTCACTCAAGCTGTAAAAGATGGGAAGGATGCAGCTAAGTTTACGATACGGTGTGCTTTGGACACCACCAACTCGCTGAGTAGGGGGATTTCATCAACAGTGGCCCTTCAACGCCACTTCTGTCTCCGTGCATCTGGCTTTTCAAGGAATGTCCAGGCAAACCTTATGGACGTGCCCTTCGATGGCTGGCGCCTGTTTGGAAAAAAGGCAGGCTCGGTGCTTGAGCGGTTCAAGCACTTTCGAGCCAGGGGCAGATCTTTGGGCCTCTCAGTGCCTGCTCACGAGCAGTCTGCCTTTTGCCCCTTTCGAGGATTTGGAAGGGGCGTGGTACCATGCACCCACAAGTCAGCCACCGTCCTCCATCATCTCAGCATCCAGTGTGAGGATGCAGGCATGGTAATTTCAGACCCAGAGGGTCTAGCCAGAGGTCAGCCATCACCCAGTCCCCCTCTTCCACAACGCCTAAGTCCTCCTAGTATGACTCTGCAAGACCATGCTCATCCTGTTGGAGGGAGGATTCAATTTCATTTCCCTCACTGGCGGTCCATAACATCGGACATTTGGGTCTTCCAGATCCTACAGAAGGGCTATTCCCTCCCCCTCCAGTCTTTCCCTTCCTCCATGCCTCCATTAAAAGAACAGCTGGTAGAAGATCATTTAATCTTGTCCCGCAAGGAAGTTACGGCTCTCTTGGCCAAGGGAGTCATAGAAAGGGTCCCCTATGTCAGAAGTAGGCAGTGGTTGTTAATCTCGCTACTTTCCAATTCCAAAGAAGAACAAGGGTCTTCACCCTATCTAAGATTTAAGGGACGTCAATCTCATCCTCAAAAAGGAGAAATTCAAGATGCTCACTCTTGCTCAGGTCTTGTCTGCCCTAGACCAAGAAGACTGGATGGTAGCGTTGGATTTGCAAGATGCAAATTTTCACATCCCCATCCTGCCTGCCCACAGGTGCTACTTGTGGTTCAAGATGGGCCACAAGCACTTTCAGTTTACCATGCTTCCTTTTGGTCTCACCAGTGCCCCTCGGGTGTTCACCAAAGTGATGGCGGTGGTAGCAGCTCATCTGCGCAGGTTAGGGGTTTCAGTCTTCCCCTACCTCGACGACTGGCTGTTGAAGTCTTCTATGCTCCAGACTCTCGTCAACCACCTTCAGATGACGGCGAACTTCCTGCATTCTCTGGGGTCCACTATAAACGTGCCAAAGTCACACCGACCCTCAGAGAAGCTCCCTTTCATTGGAGTCGTTATGGATACAGTGCAGTTTCAGGCTTATCCTCCCGAGCAGCCAGTCCAGGATATTCAGGTTATGATACCGATGTTTCAGCCTCTATCCAGGATTTCGGTGAGACAGACTCTGAGGCTGTTGGGACTCATGGCCTCTTGCATCCTATTAGTCAAACATGCAAGATGGCATATGAAGGCTCTGCAGTGGGGCCTGAAGTTCAGTTGACGCAGCATCAGGGGAATCTAACTGACACGTTTCAGATCTGGGAAGGAACTGAAAAAGGCCTGCAGTGGTGGTTAGGGAACTGGGATTGGGTCAGAGGGAGACTCCTCTCCCTCCCCTGCCACATATCACAGTCGTGACAGAAGTGTCACTTCTGGGACGGGGAGGCAATCTGGGAGAGGCGTAGGGAGGCCATCTCCTCTGTGCAGAGGTCTCATAAGATCAATAATGACTGGGTCCAAGTAATCTTAGTGGCTCCGGACTGGACAAGACGAGTTTGGTGTCCTGAGCTTCTGAAAATGAGCATCAATCATTCAATCAGGTTGCCCCTTCGGAGGGATCTTCTGTCGCAGCAGCAGGGTAAGATTCTCCACCTGAATCTGTCAACTCTGCGTCTACATATGTGGAGATTGAGCGGCGACAGTTGATGGCTTTTGACGTTCACCCCGAAAGTCTGTAAAGCTATTTAGGCAGCCAGGCGTCCCTCCAATAAAACGGTATACGGCTGCCATTGGAAACACTTTGTATATTATTGTACAGAAAGGTCTATTGATCCCCTTCCTGCTTCTCTTTCTGAAATCGTTCTCTTTATTCTATCCCTTGCCCAACAAGGTTCTGCCTTGGGTACTCTCAAGGGCTATCTTTCTGCCTTATCGGCATTTCTTCGGCTACCTGATCAGCCTTCTCTTTTCAAATCTCCCATTGTACATAGGTTCCTCAAAGGGCTTGTACATATGTTTCCTCCTATGCCCTTTGTTATGTCCCAATGGGATTTAAATCTGGTCCTCACATTTCTAATGTGTGCTCCTTTTGAGCCCTAACATAACTGTTCCCTCTGGCTGCTCACAATCAAAACAGCTTCCTTAGTGGCGATAACATCTGCCAGGAGGGTGAGTGAGATGCCAGCTCTTTCATCCAAGCCACCGTACCTCACCATGTTCCCGGACAAGGTGGTTCTTAGAACACGTGCCTCTTTCCTCCCTAAGATCATGACCCCATTCCATCTGGGTCAGAATATCACCCTGCCCATCTTTTTTGCTCCACCGCATCCCTCTAAAGAAGAGGAGAGACTCCACCGGCTGGACCCAAAAAGTACGTTGTCGTTCTATCTTGACCACACAAAAGATTTCCAGGTGGATGACCAACTCTTTGTGGGGTACGTGGGAGCGAAGAAGGGTCGGGCAGTGCAGAAGCAAACCATTTTGCATTGGGTCGTTCTCTGCATCAAGATCTGCTACTCATTGGCCAAGATGCAGCCTCCTGAGGGCTCATTCTACCGGGGGAAAAGCTGCTTCCACTGCACTAGCTCGGGCATTCCAGTCCTCTATACTTGTCAGGCAGCAAAGGGGGCATCCTTGCACACGTTTGCAAAACATTACTGCCTGGACAGTCTGGTACGGAGAGGTGGACACTTTGCCCATTCGGTCCTGTAGGACTTTTTATTATACAGTAAGTAGAGGTATCCACAGCCCACCTCCAGGAGGTTATGGCTTGGGTATCTATTCAAAGAAAAGGAATCTGCAGCTAGAAGTCTCTATCAGATGAACAAGTTACTTACCATCGGTAACGCATTATCTGGTAGAGACTCTACCTCGCTACAGATTCCTTACCCATGCCTCCCCGCTCTGCGAATATGTATAGTAGGGTTAAGGTTTATCCCTTTTAGAGCCCTAGTTTTGCACAGATGAACTGTTGATTCTATCCATGACTGCGCTTCTGGCGTGGAAGTTCATGGGTAAAACAAATGACGTACACTCGCTGGGGTGGTGCCTTTATAGGCAACCGTGACATCACAGACTGCTCCAACGATGCTTACGATGCCACGCGGAGCTGAACAACGCACGCGGATCCGAACTATGCCACCCGATGGCACGTGCAGGGTACTGCTCAGCAAAAAATTCCAGATTCTAAGATGACGGCAGGGAATTCAAAGGTAAGGAATCTGCAGCTAAAGTCTCTACCAGATAATGTATTACCGAAGGTAAGTAACTTGTTCATCACTCAGTAAGGAAAATCATGCTTTCCGGTAAGTACTCTCCCACTTATTCCACATAGTATGACGTAGTTGGCAATTTGTGAATATTGGAATGATACACAGTCCGAGAGTTCCTGCCCAACCTGGTTCTATTCACTGTCCTCTTCTTGAACTTTAAATGATGCTAGTAATGCATACCACTCCATCGCTATAAGTTGTTTCCACAGTCCGTTATATTTCTCTCTACATAGTGCAGTGCTTTCTGCTAATCCCCATCTGCCCACCTCTTCCTTCTATTGTGGTATTGTAGGCAAAACTGTGGGTTTCTATTTACTGGTTAAAAGATGTCTAGCCAATAGCAACAGCAAATCCACAAATCTTGCTGTCATCTTAGTTCCTCTGGGTGGTGGAAATAGCCCTAGGACACAAGCGTCAAAAGTGGGCCAAATATCCCTTCCTGTAAGGTCTGTCAGTATCACTTGGATCTGTGCACAGTAGGGGGGCAAAGCAGGGCAGACTCATAACATATGTATAAGATCAGGGTCATCAGCACGACAAACCTTGGAGCTAACTTTAAGGGGATACACTTAGAAAAACAGAGCCAGTTTTACTGTTAAACCTAGTTTATATCCAAAGACCTAGTCACAATTTCCAAAGGTTCTCAGCAGGAATTATTTAAGATCAAAATTAAAAAGCCATTGGAAGATCCTATTGGTTCATCTGATGTATAATGGTATAATTGGCTTGTAACAAGAGTTCTGCCCTGTCCAAAAGCCCATTTTAATCCTATGAATACCTCTGCGACGAAAAGTTTGGGGTTCATTTTGGTTGGTTTGGTCAGGAGTGTTTCATTCTCAGAAAAGAACTTAATGGGATATGAAGCAAATTAAACAAAAGCAAGAGTGACATAAAATGGTAACTGTAGGAAACTACCCTCTTTCTGACAAGGTTGCCCCACGTTTTGCCCTCTTTCAGTGTGTTTTGACTGTGTTCACTGGGATCCTGCTATCTATGACCCCAGTGACTGTGCTGTCTACCTCTAAATTTGGTTGCTTAGGACTTAGCACACCCCAAAATTAGCATACTGGTGCCCCCATATCAGTCCCTAGTATATGGTACTTAAGTACCCATGGCATTGGGGCACCAGAGACGATTTATTTGGAGAGGACTGTAAAGGTCAGAAGGTTCCCCAAAGGCAGTGGGCAGCAATCTTGTGGCTCTCCTTCTCTGATAAAGGCAGAGACAAACTCCTCACTGTCAGAAAGAAAGATGCAGACAATTAAACAGCTTAAAAAAGTGTGCACAGTTAGATGATTTTGGTTTGACCACTGACCAATACACTGAACAATACACTATTAAGTTCAGGGAAACCAAAAAGAAGTCCTCCCAAGATTGGGTAGATTTTGTTCACTGTTCTGTGAAAGCTCTGGAAGGCTGGATGCATGGGAGCAAAGTAAGTGACTACCAGGGCTTATACAACCTAATTCTGAGAGAGCACATTTTGAACAACTATATATCTGATCAGCTGCGTCAGTACCTGGTGGGCTCTGACCTGGCCTCTCCAAGAATTGGGAAAGAAGGCAGACAAGAGGGTCTGCACCACGGTGTAGGAAACCTCACACAGGGGGTGACCACAAAAAGAAGGAAGCTGGTAAGCGTCAGGATAAGGGTGGGGACAAAGACAAACAAAAAGAGTTTTCATCAGGCCCACAAAACACCTCTGGGGATAGAAATAAATCCTCTTCCTCCAACTTAAAAAATGATTGGTGTTGCATGTGTAAAAACAAAGGCCATAGGGCAGGAGATGGCTCCTGTCACAAAATAGGCACCAAGCACCCCACCACTACTAACACCACTTCTACCTGTAGTGCCCCCAGCAATAGCCGTAGCGGTAGGAACAACACTAGTAGTAATCAGTCCAAAAGTGTAGCTGGGCTCACCTGGGGTACTGAAGTGTGATCTCGGCTAGTCAGAGACCAATGAGTCTGTGTTGGTCTTTGATGAGGGCACTGACTTTGCCACCCTAGCTACCTGTCCCCTTAATATGGGTAAGTACAGGCAGCATCCCTTAATCGATGGTGCTGAGGCCTACAGCGACACAGTTACAAGTGTCACTATGGTGAATGAAAAACTGGTGTCCCCTGAGCAACACTTACTTGGTCACATGTACCAAGTGACTGACTGATGCTCATAATAACACCTTGTGCCACCCCATGGCAGTTATTGATTTCAGCTGGGGGGCGGTTACTGGCCCTAAAAAGGTTGAAATGTCCTCTGATCTACCTGTTGAATGTCTAATAGGTAACAACTTGGAGACTTCAGCTTGGGCTGAAGTGGAATTGGAAGCCCATGCAACAATGCTGGGCATCCCTGCTGAGCGTATATTTGCCCTCACCAGAGCACAGGCAAAGAAACAAAAAGGACAAGGAACCTTGGAACCTGGAACAATGGCCCAGGACGCTCCTAAACCAAAGAGCAGAAAGGGTAAAAAAGTACCCCCTGCTCCAGCCTCCAGTTAGGATTCAATTTCTGAGGAAGAAAAAGTCCACTCCTTGGGTGGAAATTACACCAGAGGAGCTTCAAGCTGACACAGCTGAGCCCTTGGGTGCAGGGGGGGGCTACCACGGAGGAACTCAGTAAGGAACAGCAAATCAGTTCCACACTGCAGAGCTTAAGGCAGCAAGCTGCAGCACAAGAGGTTGGGGATGTGAGTGGCACCCATAAGGTGTACTGAGATAACAGCCTCCTATACTCAGAAGCAAGTGGCCCTAAAACTGGTGCCACCAGTTGACTGGCTACCCCTCTGAAAATTAAGGAGTTCCTGTTAACTCTGGCATGTGATATTCTCCTTGCAGGCCACCTGGAGGCAAAGCAAGACTTTGGACAGGCTTGTCCCTCACTTTCACTGGACCCATATGTCAGAAGACATCAAGGTGTTTTGTCACTCCTGTGTCACTTGTCAAGCCAGTGGCAAGACAGGTAGCACCCCGAAGGCCCCTTTAATGCCGCAACCAGTGGTTGGGTTGGTGCCCTTTGAGAGGATTGGGGTGGATATTGTTGGCTCCATGGACAATCCAACAGCCTCTGGTAATAGAGTCATACTGGTGGTAGTGGACCATTCCACAAGATATCCAGAGGCCATTCCTCTTAGGACCACTACAGTCCTGCAGTGGCCAAAGCCCTCCTGGGGATTATCTACAGGGTGGGTTTTCCTAAAGCGGTGGTATCAGACAGAGGTGCAAACTTCATGTCTGCCTACCTTAAAGCCATGTGGAAGGAGTGTGGTGTAACTTATAAATTCATCACCCCTTACCATCCACAAACAAATGGACTAGTTGAGAGGATTAATAAAACTCTCAAGGGCATGATAATGGGGCTCTGAAAAACTCAGGAGGAGATGGGATGTCCTATTACCTAGCCTCCTCTTTGCCTATAGGGAGGTTCCTCAGAAGGGAGTGGGCTACAACTTCTTTGAACTTCTGTTTGGACATCCTGTTAGGGGCCCCCTTGCTCGTGTCAAAGAAGGCTGAGAGCAACCTCTCAAGCCTCCAAAAAAGGACATTGTGGACTATGTACTAGATCTCAGATCTAGGATGGCTGAGCACATGAAGAGGGCTTCCAAAATCCTTCAGGCCAGCCCAGAGTTACAGAAACAGTGGCATGACCAGAAGGCTGTGCTGACTGTGTACCAGCCAGGACAGAAGGTGTGGGTCCTGGAGCCTGTGGCTCCCAGGGCTCTCCAAGACAAATGGAGCGGACTACACTATTGTGGAGAAAAAGGTTGAGGTCACCTGCTTGGTTGACCTAGGCACTCCTAGAAGCCCCCGCAGGGTGCTTCATAGGAACCACCTGAAGTCCTACTACAAGAGGTCTGACATGACCTTGCTCATGGCAACTGATGAGGGACAGGAAGAAGAGAGACTCTCTGACTTCTTCTCTCACAATACAACAGACTGCTCGGTAGATGGGGTTGTACTTGCAGACTGCCTCTCTGTGTCACAAAAAAATGACTCCAGGAACCTCCTGGGACAGTTCTCTGAACTGTTCTTCCTGACCTGTGGTCAGACTACATGGTGTGAACACACCATAGACACAGGTGACAGCTTGACTGTTAAGAGTACAATTTACAGACAGCCTGATCATGTCAGGGAGTGCATCAAGTCTGAGATGCAAAATATGTTAGACCTGGGAGTTATTGAACCCTCTGGCAGCCCATGGGCTAGCCATGTAGTCCTTGTCCCAAAACCACACTTGCAAAATGATAAAAAGAAGATGAGGTTTTGTGTGGACCACAGGAGTCTCAATACTGTAAATAAAAACAGATGCTCGTCCTATCCCAACGGCGGATGAGCTCATAGATACACTGGCTTCTGCCAAGTATCTGATCACTTTTGACCTGACTGCTGGCTATTGGCATATCAAGTTTGTAGAAGATGCTAAGCCAAAAAAAACTGCATTCTCTACTCCTAGTGGGCACTATCACTTCACAGTGATGCCCTTTGGATTAACAAATGCACCTGCCACAGTCCAGAGGTTGGTGAACAAAGCTCTCCAAGGGCTGGAAAGCTTCAATGCAGCTTATCTTGATAATATAACTGCATTCAGCTCCACCTGGTCCACCTTGGAAATGCATTGGAGTCCCTGCTGAAAGCAGGTCTCACTATCAAGGCCTCAAAGTGCCAGATAGGGCAGGGGAAAGTGATTTATCTGGGCCAACTAGTTGGTGGAGGCCATATCCAACCACTACAGGGCAAAATCCAGACCATTCTGGATTGGACTGCTCCTACCTCACAAACCCAAGTCAGAGACTTCCTAGACCTGACATGGTACTACAGGAGGTCCATTAAAAACTATTGCTCCATTGTAGCCCCTCTAAATGACCATACCACTAAAAGGATGCCCAAGAAATTTTTGTGGAGAGCTAGCTGCCAAAAAGCTTTCGATGACCTTAAACAGGGCATGTGCTCTGCTCCTATATTAAGAGGCCCTGACTACTGCACAGAATTTATTGTGCAGACAGATGCTTCTGAAGTAGGGAAATGGGCAGTACTATCTCAACTGAATGAAGAGGGCCAGGATCAAACTGTAGCTTTCATTAGCAGGAGGTTGACCCCCCCAGTGAAAAGCCTTGGTCAGCCATAGAGAGGGAGGCCTTTGATGTGGTCTGGGCTTTGAAGCTGAGGCCATACTTATTTGGCACTCACTATCTTGTTCAAACAAACCACAACCCTCTCCTATGGTTAAAAAAGATGAAACGTGAAAATCCCAAACTTTTGAGGTGGTCCATATCCCTACAGGGAATGGACTATACAGTGGAACATAGACCTGGGAGTAACCACTCCAATGCAGATGGACTCTCCAGATATTTTCACTTAGACAATGAAGACTCAACTGGGCAAGATTAGCCTTATTGTCCTTTGTTTAGTTTGGGGGGCAGGTTATGTAGGAAAGCACCCTCTTTTTGGTATGGTTACCCACACTTTTTGCCTGCTCACTCCTATGACAGGCCCTCTTAGCCCAGAGGGCAGGGTGCAGGTACTTGTGTGTGAGTTCACCCCTGCATGAGCAGAGGTGCCCCTACAAACTCCAGCTGCATTACACTGGACTTTGTAAGTGCAGGGAAGCCCTTTTTACCCATGTACTGGACCTGTGTCCAGCTACATAATGGTAACTCCGAACCTGGGCATGTTTGTTATCAAACATGTCGGAATCATACCCCCATACTGTTGCCAGTATTGGTTGTATGATTCTTTGCACTCTGGGGGTACATTGCTACCACCAGTCTTACAGGGTTTTCCAGGCAGCCCAAGCTGCTTCCACCTTTCAGACAGGTTTCTGCCCTCCTGCTTCTTGATCTGATCAAGCCCAAGAAGGCAGAAAAAGGATTTCCTTTGTGAGAGAGAGGTAACACCATCTCCCTTTGGAAATAGGTGTGACTGGCTTGGGAGGGGTAGCCTCCCTAAACTACTTGATTTGCTTTGAAGGGCACATTTGGTGCCCACCGTGCATAAACCAGTCCACACCGGTTCAGGGACCCTCCCGCCCCCCAAGTCCCTGCGCTGGTGTGAAACTGGACAATGGAGAGTTTGGCCAGTTGAGACTCTATTGTGTAAGTGGTGATAAGTGGAGAGTAGCTTTTCAGTAGAGTGGTTACTCCCATTATCATCCACTATGTGGCCCCTTCCCTGTGGGGAGGTGGACCACCCTGTTTGGTAACTTTTCCCTTAAGTATATTTAAACTGTGGGCCCTGTGATTCCCTGTTTACAGTGCGGAAAAAGTGATAGAGCAGGGCAGGATGACTGTCCCTGGGGCTCTATTTTAGGACTGTCCTAAAGGTTGTAAAGCTAGACAGGAGTGCTGTCTTAGCAGAGCTCTAAAGGAGGACAGGGTTGCTGTCCTACCTGGGGTAGTGCAGGACAGGCTTGCTGTCCTAAAAGCTCTACAGAAGGACAAGTTTGCTGTCCTAAGGTGTCAGGGGTGGTGTAGGGTTGCTGCACCCAAGTTTCTCTTGGAGGGCAGGAGGGCTGCTCCAAGTTTTCCCAGACAGGGCAGGGTTGCTGTTCTGTTTTAGGTTCCTTCCAGAGGGGGTATTTTTACCCCTGGGAGCTCAGCTGTGGTAGATTGTGGCTCCTGTGGTACAGGCTCCACTGTGGTGGTGGTATCCTCCCTCAGAGGAGTGGGATCCTTAGTGGGTGGGTGTTTAGGGGATAATTTGGTATCTTGCATGCCTGTGTTTTTTGGAGTGTCCTGTGCCATTATTCCAGGCACCAGGGCCCCTTCCGACTTTGCTCTTTAGTCTGCTTAGAGAGTAAAGGTAGCACATGTTTGGGGCTGCCCAGTGTGGCTGTGTGGGCAAGGAACTAACTCTACCTCAGCCCAATCTGAGGTCTCCAGGTCATTCCCTAGGAGGCACTCAACAGGTAGGTTAGGAGAGGCTACCACCTGTTTAGGGCCAGTAACTCCACCCCAGCTAAAGTGTACTACAGCTAAGGGGAGGGACTGAGTGGAGCTAATCAGTTCAGTGACTTGGTACTTGTGACCAAGTAGGTGTTGTGCAGGTGACACTAACTTTTCAGTAACTATGGTTACACTGTCACCTGTGTCCCTGTAGGTCTCAGCCTCCACACCATTTACCAGAATGTACTGCTTGTACGTACCCATATTAAGGGGACAAGCAGCTAGACAGGCAAGGCCAGTACCACCCTGGAAGACAGAAACTGTCTCAGGGGTCTCTACACCTACCCCAGATTCCACTATTCCAAATGTGAACCCAACTAAACTTTTGTACGGACTACTGCCAGAAGTACTACCACTACTACTAGGGGCACTAGGAGTGGAAGTGGAGGTAGTAGTGGTGGAAGGTTCGGGGCCTTTACCAGGACAGGAGCTGTCCCCTGGCCTATGGACTTTATTTCTGCACACAAAGCACCAGGGCTTTTTAATATGTGCAGAGGAGGAAGAGGTTTTAGTCCCACCCCCAGAGGGGTTTTGTGGGCCTGATGGGGAACCCTTACCCTTGTCTTTGTCCCCACCCTTGTCCTGAGACTTACCTGTTTCCTTTTTCTTATCTTTGTCACCCCCTGTGTGAGCTTTTGGGCTCACCCTTGTTCTGACCCATTTGTCTGCCTTCTTTTTCAATTCTTGGGGAGCAGTCAGATCAGAGTCTACCAAATACTGGTGCAACAAATCAGACACACAATTGTTAAGTATATGCTCTCCCAGAATAAGATTGTATACGCCCTCATAATCATTGACTTTGTTACCATGTAACCAGCCTTCCAAAGCTTTCACAGAGCAATCCACATAATCAACCCCATCCTGGGAGGACTCTTTCCTGGTCTCCCTGAACTTTATCCTTTACTGTTCTGTGATGAGACAAAAACCATCTAAAGGAAAAGATTTTAAAACTGTGTAGTTATCAGCATCCTCCTCTCTGACAGTAAGGAGTCTATCCCTTCCCTTGTCTGAGAAGAAGAGCCAAAGGATAGCAGCCCTCTGACTCTGGGGGATCCTCTGTACTTTACAGGCCCTCTCCAGAGCAGACAACCACTTATGGATGTCATCCCCCACCTCATAGGGGGGGGAACAACTTTACTAAGGTTCCTGGAATCAAAAGAGTCCTCCCTGACCCTAGGTTTCCTGAAACCAAAGTTGCTACTGCCACCTTGGAGTACTAACCCCAATCCCTGCCTCTCTCTCTCTACTGCCAAGGCCTCCCTGTATAGGGCTAGCTGTTGCTGCTGCAGCCTCAGCTTGGCGTACTCCAGTCTCAGTTTCCTGAGCTCCCTGTCTAAGGAGTCTTCTTCTGGAGTTGGGCAGCATGTCCCCTTGGATACTGAGGTGACATAAGAGTGGGTAGAGGAGGATCTGTCCCTAGAGTTACTAACCCTCTGCACTAGCCCTCTGGGTACAAGGGGGGGCCTACTAACATGGCTTCCCCTCCTACTACCTATAGTGCTCCCAGCTGCTCTAGGGGGTTTACTAGGGACCCTGTGATTCTCTGAGAGACCCACCTGGCCTTCCTTAGTGTCCGGATCTTCTCTTTCTAACACTGGGGGACTAGGGTCCACATCCTCCTCCCTCTCCTTCTGGCTACCAGCACAGTAACACAGTACCCACCAGCGACCAGGAAAGCAGGAGTAAATCACTGGATTTTCCCCAATCCACCCAAAAGGAGGAAAAAAAGGAAAAGTAGACACCCAGAGGACTGCAAGAAACCAGCAGTGGATTCCTGAAGACAGAAGACCTGTGGAGAGAGGGGACCAAGTCCAAGAGTCACAGTGGAGTCCAGGAGGAGTGGGAGCTACTACCCACCCAGCTGTACTACCAGGAGTTGGTTGACGGTGAGGAAAAACAGGTCAGCGCTGCAGCCCTGGGGCAGGAGAAGAGTTCCTGATGGGTGCAAAAGATGTCCCATGCTGAAGTGAAGAATGCAGGTGGGTGTCGGTGCAGGAATTCCATCAACAAGCCTTAGCAAATGCAAACTTGCAGTTAGTGGAAAAGTGGTGCTGCCGGGGACCAGCAAGGTCCAGGAGCATTCAATCCAGTAGCGAGAGACACAGGGGACCCTCAGCATCACAGAGGGACCACAGGAGCAGAAGCAACACCCACAGGAGTCCCACAGGACAGGAACACAGGAGTCGCAGAAGGAGTCCACGCAGCACTACAAAAGAGGATCCCACGCCGCCAGAGAAACACGCAGAAGGCTGTGCTTTGCAAGAAGGAGTGCTGTAGGCTGGAGCTGTTCGTAGCTTGAAGATGCCTTGGAGGAGATGCCAACAAGCTGGTCAGCTGCAACAGACGCAGTGCATGGGGGTACTGTCCTGCGTGGGAAGGCAAAGGCTTACCTCCAAGAAAGTTGGACAGCTGGCAGAGAGGACCAACAACTACTCCGGACCACCACCTGTGATGCAGGATCCACGTAGCTCGGGATGAAGGGAGGTCTACCCAGCCAGTCGTCGTTTGATGTAGGTGCCTGTGCTTGCAGGGGATTGACTTGTTCACCCCAAGGGAGATTCCTTCTTCTTCATGTACAGGCTGAAGAGGTGCTGTCTTCTGAGGATGCACGGCCAGGGAAATGTTGCAAAGCTGGCAGGAGTCATGGAAACAATGTTGCAGAAGAGTCTTCTTCATTGTTTGCAGTGTTGTTGGTTCCTGGAGGGTCCAGTCGCAGTTCCAGTGGCCAGAAGTCGACGTGGAGGTTGCAGAGGAATCCTGCTGGAGTCTTTCAAGCCGAATCTGAGGACCCACCCAAAAGGGAGACCCTAAATAACCCTTAAAGCGGGATTGCACACCTAGCCAGGTAAGCACCTATCAGGAGGGGCCTCTGACATCACCTGCTTGGCCTGGCCACTCAGATGTTCCCAGGGTTCCCAGCCAACCTTGGAAACAAGATGGCAGAACCCAGGGACCCTCTGAAGGAGCTCTGAGCACCACCTCCAGCGTGGTGATGGACAGGGGAGTGGTAACTCATCCTTTCCATTGTCCAGCTTTGCGTCAGAGCAGGGACTCAGGGTCCCTGAACTGGTGTGGACTGATTTATACACGGAGGGCACCCAATGTGCCCTTCAAAGCATACGAGTGGCTTGGGGAGGCTACCCCTCCCAAGCCAGTCACACCTAGTTACAAAAGGAGAGGGTGTTACTGCCCTCTCCCAAAGGAAATCCTTTGTTCTGCCTTCCTGGGCTTGATCAGATCAAGCAGCAGGAGGGCAGAAACCTCTCTGAGGGGTGGCAGCAGCTTGGGCTGTCTGGAAAACCCTGTAAGACTCGTGGTAGCAATGCTGGGGGGGGTCCTCTAAGGAGCCCCCAGAGTGCATGGAATCATACTTCCAATACTTGCAACAGTATTGTCATATGATTCCAACATTTTTTATACCAAACATGCCCAGGTTCGGAGTTACCATTATGTAGCTGGACATAAGTAGTGACCTATGTTCAGTACACACATAAAATGACGTCCCCGCACACACAAAGTACAGGAAAATGGATCTGGAGTTTGTGGGGGCACCTCTGCTAGTGCAGGGGTGCCCTCACACTCAGGTACCTGCACCGTGCCCTCTGGGCTGAGAGGGCCTACCATAGGGGTGACTTATAGTGACCTGGTGCAGTGACATGTGGTGAAAACGGGTGCATGCACCTGTTTCACACTGACTGCAATGGCAGACCTGCAGAACCCTTTGCATGGGCTCCCTAGGGGTGCCAGAATAACTGCTGCAGCCCATAGGGATTCCCTGGAATCCCAATGCCCCTGGTACCTAGGTACCATATATTAGGGACTTATATGGGGGGGAACAGTATGCCAATTGTGGGAAGAAAATGGTACAGTAATCAAGTTAGAAGGGAGAGAGCATAATCCTGGTTGGCAGGATCCCATTGGACACAGTCAAACACACTGACAAACAGGCCAAAAAGTGGGGGTAACCATGGTAGAAAGGGGCTACTTTCCTACACTCACTGACATGGTTCAGATCTCGGACGGAACTGCCAAAGACCTTCAGTGGTGGTTAATTAACGGCGATTGAGTCAGAGGCAGACTCCTCTCGCTTCCTCAACCAGATCTCACAGTAGTAACAGATGCGTCACTTCTGGGAAGTGGCAGCCATCTTGGAGAAGTGGAGATCAGAGGCCTCTGGTCTCCAGCGAAATCCGGACTCAGAGGTGGCGCAAGGACTCTTTCAGCTGTGGGGAGAGCCTTGGTTACATCTGTTCACCTCCGCAGAGAACATGCAATGTCAGCAGTATTGCACGTTGGAATTTCCAAGGCAGCAATCACTTGGCGATGCTTTTCGTCTCTGGTGGAATTCAGGCCTCATGTACGCCTTTCTGCCATGCCACTTCTGCCCAGAGTTCTCAAGAAGATCAAGAACGACCGGGCCCAAGTAATCCTAGTGGGTCCGGACTGGGCACAGAGAGTCTGGTATCCTGAGCTACTGAAAATGAGCATTGATCCTCCGATCAGGCTGCTCCTTCGAGTGGATCTTCTGTTGCAGCAGCAGGGGAAGGTTCTCCACTGAATCTGTAAACTCTGTGCCTTTATGGATGGAGACTGAGCGGCGGCAGGTGATGGCTTTTGACCTTTCTCCAGAAGTCTGTGATGTTATTTCGGGAGCCAGATGTCCCTCCACTAAAACACTATACGCCTGCTGTTGGAAACGTTTTGTATATTATTGTGTAGAAAGATCTATTGATCCTCTTTCTGGTTCTCTTTCTGATATTCTTCTCTTTATACTATTCCTTGCCCAGCAGGGTTCTGCCTTGGGTACTCTGAAGGTCTCTCCTTCTGCCTTATCGGCATTCCTTTGGCTGCCTGATCAGCCTTCACTGTTCAAATCTCCCATTGTAAATAGATTCATCAAAGGGTGTGTACATATGTTTTCCCCTATGCCCTTTATTATGCCTAAATGGGACATAAATATTGTCCTCACATTTCTCATGTGTGCTCCCTTTGAGCCCTTTCGCAACCGTCCCCATCAACGGCTGCTCACCATCAAGACAGCCTTCTTAGTGGCAATAACATCTGCCAGGAGGGTGAGTGAGATTTAAGCTCTTTCATCCAAGCCACCGTATCTCACTATGTTCCCAGACAAGGTGGTTCTCAGAACTCGTGCCTCTTTCCTCCCCAAAGTGTTGACCCCATTTCATCTGGGTCAGAACATCACCCTGCCCACCTTCTTTGCTCCACCGTGTCCCTCTAAGGAAGTGATTCTACCGACTGAACCTCAAAAGACCATTGTCGTTCTACCTTGACTACACAAAAGAGTTCAGGGTGGATGACCAACTCTTTGTGGGGTACGTGGGAGCAAAGAAGGGTCGGGCAATGCAGAAGCAAACCATTTCATGCTGGGTTGTTCTCTGCATTGCGATCTGCTACGCACTGGCCAAGAAGCAGCCTCCTGAGGGCTTAAGGGCTAATTCCACCAGAGGCAAGGCTGCTACCACTTCGCTAGCACAAGGTTTTTCAGTCCTGGATATCTGTCAGGCAGCAACATGGGCATCCTTGCACACGTTTGCAAAACACTACTGCCTGGACAATCAGGTCTGAAGAGACGGACACTTTGCCCGTTCGGTCCTACAGGACTTTCTAGTGTGAGAAGATTTATCTGCAGCCTACCCCCAGGAGGTTATGGCTTGGGGGTTATATTCTAAGGTAAGGAATCTGCAGCTAGAAGACTCTATCAGATGAACAAGTTACTTGCCTTTGGTAACGCCTCATCTAGTAGAGACTCTATCTAGCTGCAGATTCCTTACACCCACTCAGGCCTCCCCACTCTGTGGATTTGTCTAGCAGGGTTAGGGTTTATCTCTTTCATGGCCCTAGTTTTGCACAGACGAACTGTTGGTTCTATCCATAACTGTGCTTCTGGTGTGGAATTTCGTGGGTTAAAGAACTGACGAATGCACACTGCAGTGGTGCGTTTATAGGCGACCGTGACATCACAGGTGGTGCCGACGACACCATGCTGATCCAAATGACACCACCCGACGGCGCGTGCAGGGTACTGCTCAGCAAAAAATTCCAGATTCCAAGCTGACACCAGGAAATTCTAAGGAAAGGAATCTGCGGCTACAGATAATGCGTTACCAAAGGTAAGTAATTTATTCTTTAACTCCTATCTCTTTTTAAAAAATAATTCCCTCTTCCCCTTGATACCTCATCTTTCAAACTTGCAAAAACGTGGTTATTTCTTTCCTTGTTTCATTCCTCTCTTTTTTCATCAGGCATTCATTCTTTCACTATTTTTTTCTCTTTCCTTCATTCTTACTTTGCCTTTTTTCATTTGCTCTTTCTTTTGACTCAGTATGCGTCCTTTCACTTTAGATCCTTTTTCCTTCCTTTCTCTGGTGGTTTTGTTATCTTTTTCTGTCAATTCACATTTCACTGTAAATTCCTCTTTTTCCTGTCTGTATGTGGAAGCCACAAGTTATTTGTCGGGACCCAAAGTATCAAAGTGGTTTTCCCATTCTGTGTCTGTGGGAAATGTGTTAGTACATACATGTCAAGGTTCTTTCACTGGTTGTTTTTCTCATCATCTCTCTTTTTTCTCTAGTGTTAATTTTTCTCTTTCTTTTCACACTTCTTTCAATATTTTTTCCTCTTGATCTTTTGTTTGCTAGCTTCCTTCCCTTTTTGTCTTTTGTCTCACACGTTTGCTCTAATTCTTCTCTTAGTTGTGTTTTCATTTTCTGGTTCTTTCTTTAATTTCCTTTGGTCCCCTTCTCTTTCTTCCTTTTGTCTGTTGTATTCCTTTTGCTTCCCTTTTTCTGACCCATCCGCTTTCTCTCTAGAGGCCTAGTTATCAGTGGAGCAACAGGTGCAGTAGCACCAGGGCCCAGAACCTATGGACCTCACCCAACTCAAATTATTACTGTATTTTCCTACCAAATTGGTGTTTTGAGCATTACACTCTAATGCCAAAAGTTTATTTCCGATAAAGGTTTAAAAGATAATTGTATATGTGTTAAGATAGAGGAAAAGGGTAAATGGAAGTGCTTTAGTTAAATGCTGGGCCACTGGAATTATATGGCAGGAAAAGATGAAATTATGAGGCAGGGTTGACCAATTTATGTGGCAAGAGCAGTCCAGTTATGAATTTACAATGCCAATAGCTCTAACTCAAGAAAATGTGAAACCTATTGCATTGCAAATGCTTGTTACTATTTGCCACTGCTGTCAATGCTAATCACTGACTCCTAATGTGTATATAATTGTGTGTTTACTACTAGTGGAGTATTGCCTATACAGTATTTTAGTAATTGTGTTACCATAATAAAGTACCTTTATTTTTGCTGTGGCTCTTTCATGTGTGTAAGTGCTGTGTGGATGTAGTGGTATTACATAAGCTTTGCGTGTTTCCTAGATAAGTCTTGGCTGATCACCCACAGCTACCTCTAGAGAGCCCTGGCTTCCTAGGCACTGCCTACACCTCACTAATAGAGGGGATACCTAGTATAAGGTGATAACACCATAGGTCCTCACCACACACCAGGCCAGCTTCCTACAGTAACAGCATTCACCAAAAGTGTAAATAAGAGGACCCACTCTAACATAATTGCTGTGATAATTGTATAGCATCATTCCATTGTTCTGCTACTTCTAAGCAGTAATCTGTTTCTAGCACACTAAAAAATAAAACCTATTTCGAGTTTCAGAGATGGTACCCTCCCAAATACCTGTTTGAACAATAGAAGTTATATTTAAGGCAATTGTAAGGACTGCTACTCTCATCTTACAAAACGAACTGCACTGTTAAGTCAGTGAGCGAAGGTTAAGTGCGTCCGGTCCAGATAGACTTCAGTTTGAACCAAAGGTATGATTCTGTGCAGCCTGTCCCAGTGTCATTTGGTGTGAAGATTTCCCTTTACCCTGCACATTCTGTGCTTCATTTTTATAATGTTAATTCATTTTTGTTCAAAACTCTTTGAATGAACAACAGATTGGCCTTACGCCCTTTCAATTATTTTAGTTCTGCAAGACTGTTCTTTTGAATAACAACAACAAATAAGATACATAGTTGTCAACCTTCTGAAAACTCTTAGAAATCAATGACGTACCAATGTAAAACAAAGCAGTCAGCATTTATGTTAAATACTGCAAAATATGTTGACGTAAGTTTGATTATCATATTGCAGAACAAAATGATGTAAACTCAGTATGTGTCCTACTAATTACACATAATCTTTTTTGATTGATGGACTGACAAGTGGAACGCTAAAAAGGAGAATACCCAGAGTGGAAAAGCAAAATATTCATAACAAGGTAGTTTTAATGAAAATTGTTCCGCAGTTGACCACTGTATGGTTCTGTGGTCGGTGGCCAAAAGATCTATCTCAGTGGTTGGAAATCTGTTTTGCTGGCTTGTAGATTTCTGAGTAGCTGTTGACTGGAACATATTATGGAACAAACTTCATGGTTATAATATTGCCTGAGACCTACTATTTATGATCCTACAGTTATATTCTAGAAATTGTCTGCAGATGCATCTAAAAGGGAACTGTATTTTATCTGAAAAAATCCCATTAAAATGGATTGTTGCAAGGGTGTGATTTAGCCCCCTGCTTTTCAGCCTTTTTTTTTTTTTTTGCTCAGACATTCTAAGCTTTATATTGAAGACAAACTAAGGCCCATACTTATGGTTGGTTTACACCATTTGAGCATCTTTTTTTTTTTTTTTTTTTACACTCAAAGGGACAAACCTAACACCATATTTATACTTTGACGATAGACCCATCTAGTGTCAAAATATTGGGATTAGTGGCATTTCTAGGATGCGCCAACCCACCTTGTGTCAATGAAATGAAAGTAGGGTTTCGCATCCACGTGCAAGGAGTAGGCGGACCCAGATAATGGTGCTAAGCCTGCTTAGCACCATTATCTAACGCCTGGGTCAGACCAGGCTTTAGGGTTGCTGTGGACCCATTTCCATGGTCAAACACCATGGAATGGGCCCACAGATACCCACCTCAAGCTCCAGGAACACCCCCAGCAACACCCCCAGCCACACCAGAGGGACACCGCAGGATGGGAGACCCCATCTCAGTTAAGGTAAGGTAAGTTTTAATTTTAATTTTTAGTTGTTCCATTGGGAGCCAGCCCCTGGCACTGGGTCTAATGGCCTTGCCCAGGGGAAACTGGTCCCCTGTACTAGCCATTGGGGTGGTGGGGATGACTTCTGTCTACACTTAGACAGGAGTCATGTTCGTGGCTGCTTGTGCATCAGAAATGACGCTAGGCTGGTTAGCGGCATATATTTTGCCGCTAACCAGCCTAACGTCATTTCAGACCCACTAGTGCCATATTCCCTAACATCATCCCTGCCTGGCTAATGTCTTTTTTTATAGATGCTAGCCATTCCTTAGCACCATCTTGCGTCATTCCATAAATATGACGTCAAGATGGCTTTAAAGAATGGCGTTAGCCGGTGTTAATATTTTTGACACAAAACTGCGCTAATGCAGTTTTGCAGCAAAAAACATAAACACGGGCCTAATTTTCGTTGAGAATAGAAGAAGCGCATAGAATGTTTCTTAAGTATGCAGATGAACTAGCATTTATGAAATACACCCTGGTGGGTTTACAAGAAAAAAATGAAAGCCTTCACTGAATACTTTGAAGTCAAACGTGTAGAAAGCATGTATTAAAAAAACACCTTTGGTAAACTCCATGCCAAAGGCTTTAAGGCCACAGCTACGATTGAATTTGTGCTAATTGTTGGAGAAAGCGTGTGCCCTAAAGTTCCTTAATTAGGAGCAAGGGCAGTGGAAAAACGTTGTTATATCCGTGAGAGATGCACTGCAGTAGACAGAGGTCCCATCGAATGGAATCTTAAATGTTGCCACCAATTCTGCTTTAGGCGCGATATAATATATTTAAAAAGCTCATTTTCTATGGCTAAAGTAAAAACATCTCAGGACAGTAGTAAAAATAAAAACAAACGTGTCCATCCTCTAAGACGTCTGTGATGCATTCCTTTCAAAGGATTGGAAAGAGTCTTAGAGAAAAAAAAATGTTTTTTAATAATGAGTGCTGCATTGGTGACTTGAAAATTTAATATAGTATAGCTCATCTCCTCTTAGATTGCGGTTTTTTGGGGGGAAGAGGGAAAAAATCCTTTGCCCTATCTTTAGGAATTATCGAGCTGCAAATCAATTCAAAGCATTAGTCAGTTTATTTAAAATTAGATATTTAGACGTTTGGAATTGCTCTGGCCAGATATACAGACCCTTTAATGCTTAATGTCTCAGTTTGCCAGGCTGTTACTGAATTTTATTTGTATTTTGGTGTGTTTTAACATTTTTATAAAAAGCTATTATTTTCACTTGAGGCTAAGGGAACCTGTTTGGCGTATTGTAATGGTTTTCACCATGGAGATTTGATCATGAAAAAGATGTCTAGATACTTTTTTGTAATATTTATTATTTAGTATTTCTATAAGATTATATCTGGAAAATAAATTGTGATTGACAGAGCTCCAAAAAGTCTGAGCCGGCTACAGAACTGGCTGCAACGACCCCTACTGTCAATAGGCCAAAACACTTGAGTAGTGTCTAAACATTCCTTAATATGTGCTGTATTGATGGCCCAGTGAGAGCAAGACTAGGGAGTGGGCTGTAACAAGGCGGTCTTTGAAGCTTTCTTGCCAGTCAGTTTTTCTCCAAATAGCCTGAATTCATTTGTCAGAAAATCTAGTAGGGGCTCTGGGCAAAAAACTGGAGCACAACCCTGGTGCCCATGACACAGGCCGCAGAGTACATTATGTCAAGACAGGCCTTCAGTACATATGTGCTAGCATCGTGTCGCTGGCCATGTCTCAGAGGCCATACATATAACAGCCCATTAGGCAGACCACGTTCATAGAAAGTAGGGCTAACCTGTCAGATGAAAATACTCTTTTGCCGAAAGCGAAAATGCGCTTCAACTCTATATCTAGCAGAGCAGAAGGGTAGGTGTTCAGGTTGACTCAACTTGTGGATGTCTGTGCCACCAACCTTTCTGGAATCGCATGTTGGCTGAGAAAAGCTGTGTGACCAGAAGCAAGTCTGTACTATCTAGCCACTGGATGATTGAGTTGGGGTGCCAAGCATGGCTTCGTTTAAGCAGCCAACTGTCACATCAAGGGCCACTGACCTAAATTCGCAGGACTTTGGTAGAAGTGAAGACCTTTCACCACTTCCCCTTCATGTTAATCCTTAGCATCAGAAGTGATGACGATAGAGGTGACTACTCCTGAGGGAAAGGGGTAGGCGGTAGAGAGAGCAATAGTTCTGGTGTACTCTGGAGCACCTGTGAAAATACTAGTGGGTGGTTGTTAATTCTTCTGAGCAGCAACCCCCCAGTTCTAGTGGCAAGGCACACACCTTCAGTCAGGATATGTACTCTACAACAAGAACACAAACATTTCAGACAATCATACATGCTTTAAATCAAACTGTGGTGCAAGTCCTTAAGTAAACATACGAAACAAGAATTACTATAAAGAATTAGGGCCATATTTATACTTTTTGGCGCAAAACTGCGCCGGCGCAGTTTTGCGCCAAAAATAATACCGCCGGCTAACGCCATTTTGGTGCGCTGTGCGGGCGTCAAATTTATACTTTGACGCACGGCGGCGCAAACCACAGATGGGAGTCATTTATTTTGACGCACACCGCAGCGACGTGGCAAAATGACGTGAACGTGGCAGAAATGACTGTGGGTTGATTTACGACCCCGCAAACCGGATATGCACAGTTTTTTGCCGCAATAGCATCAAAAAACCCTGCGAACACTGCCATTTCACCAGAGGAGAGCCAAAATGGATCCCAGATGCCACTACAGACCCCAGGAAGATAACAACAGACCAGGAACCAGCCAGGAGGACCCACACAAGAACCAGGACACTTATAAGAAGAAAAGAAAGTGTTGCTTCAGTGCAGAGGAGCAGGAAATTCTGGTTAAAGAGGTGACGGAACATCAGCACCAACTGTTTGTCACCTCAAAATTGCCAATTAGTAGGAGAGAGGCTATATGGCAACAAATTGTCGACAAGATTAACAGTGTGGCAGAAGTACGCAGAACAGTCATTGAGTGCAAGAAACGCTGGTATGACTGCAAGCGCAGGACCAAGGAGAAAATGGCCAGGAACAGGAAGGCAGCACTGCAGACTGGAGGTGGGATTCCAGCACACCAGGAGGCCCTGGACCATATGGAGGAGATGGTCGCAGCCATCATCCCTGAGGAGATCGTCACAGGGATTTAAGGACAGGACAGCGCAGACTACCAGGAGACAACGCAAATGCAGGGTAAGTCGCATGGGGAATAAAAATGCACTAATGTCAACTACAACCGGGGGGGGATACCGACCACAAAATGCATGGAAGTCATCATATACATGAAATGGCATGGGTAAAGGGGCACGGCATGGGGGCATGGCCTGCACAAACAGAAGCTGGGGCACACCATTACACTACACCAACAACAGTCCCATGGGGGCATGCTGCCATGCCAACGATGGAGCAAAGGGAAATCCACGCCAGGAGGGAAGGCCACAACCTCAAACTGACATCCCGGCACACGTCAGCCATCATACCCCCTACATTAACTAGGGCCCTCTTAACAACCTCTAGCCATACCGACAACTGGAATGTAACTGCAACAACAGTTGCCACTACTACCTCCGCTCTGTGTGCAGCTTAAGTAGCCAATGGCAGTAACCTCCCCATGGATCATACACACCTAAATTAGACGGTTGAGGAAGACAACTTCAAAAATCCCCTGAAAAAAGACAAAGGCCCCAGTACTGTCAAATGTCAATGTCCATAGTTGTCACAAACATCAGCCAATGTAAACAACAATAGGAGCTACACAGCACTAAGGACACACCCATGCTGCATATGTCAGGGTCCATCCTGTGCCTGGGTAACAATGCAACATCCCAAATGTCATACTGCTCAGACAACAGCATTGAGGGGGGGACACATGTAACTGGTCACTGAAATACACCTGCACAGTCAGAGGAGGAAATAGGACACTGATACGATTATCAGGGCAATCCAATACAACACACATTCCCCAACATCAGCAGTACACATTACCAATGCCAACATCCATATTGTGTCATAACATTGCTATGCATAGGATATGCCACATGTCAAATACATTTAAGTGGATGTGAAAGATCAGAGATTGGGGCAGGTCCAGATTGTTAAGTGTGCTGCCAGGGCCATCAGAACACCCACAGCCAGTGAAAGGTCACACCATGAGAATGGATGTAGACGGAGGGTTGAGTAGGACAAGAAGGTGGCAATTCACTATTTGGCCTAAACCAACCCCTAGAGGCGATGATGCCGACAAGTCTAATAACTCAATAACATACATGTGACATGCAGGTGGGCCATAGGCCTGGAAGAATGCCCATCTGAAGGACTGGAGCAATGAACATGAAACAAGATCACAATGTGAATTCATCACAAGGCAGGCATGTCACATCACCCATGCCACAACACAGACACACTAATTGTAACCTGTTTCATTGCAGAGGAAGATGGATCTCCTGTGGATATGCCTGTCCCAGATTACCCTGATGACATAAATGACGAGCCGATAACCATTCACCAGGAGACTATCCAAAAGGTCCTTGAAACCCTCCAGACCCCACCTTCAGTCACAAGGAGGAGCACAGAACAAGCAGCCATCGCAGAGGATCCACCCACCACCCCAATTGTAAGACCTGCCAGCTCCAATACAGCTGAGGACTCAGACGACACTGGCACCAGCTTTGAGAGAACTGTAGTTGGAGTACAGCGGGAGCTGGACAAGGAGGTGCGGGTGGGGATGCAAACTATGCCAGCCAGCCTAGAGGGGGTGCATTCGTGCATGATGTCATCTGCAGATCAGGCAGCAGCTATGCAAGCCCTAACATCTATCTTGCAGGAACTGCAAAAAACCCAGAAGGAAATCAGCACAGCTGTAATACAGTTGACCCAACACCTACAACAGCAATCCTGTCAACGCGTGCAGGAATGCAACATTGAACCCCTCAGGGCCGACCTGGCTGCATACCATCGTGATGTGGCTGCTATTCTCAAGAACCAGCAGATCCTCCTTGCTGCAGTACTGCCTTTAAGACCTTCACAGGGAGCAGCGACCGGTATGTCTGACTCCACATCTTCTAACACTGAGGTGTGTGTTGCCCCTTCACAACCAACAACAAGGACAGAGGAGGCAACACTCACATCAGAAGAAGAAGAAATGGAATGGATCACATTCACAAGGAAAAGTACCCGGAAGCACTAGTCCCTGCCACATGGCCAACTATTACCAAGATCCTGCGCTTTGTAACTTGCCAGTCTTGCAACAACTGTACTCAAGCACTGTTCTGCAAACCACTGTATATATTGTCACCCAGCCCAGTGATTGTCTCTCTCCTACTCATTGGCAAATTCTGTCCCTCTGCACTGTCTGAAACATCAACCCCAGCATGTCAAAAGCATTTCAGTAAACCCTTGTTTAGGATCACAATGTAAGATGTCACTCTAATGGACTCACAATCATGGACAATGTACAGATAGCACTACAGCACTTTTCAATAAAAAGCACTTACACAACAAATATGTCTCTGGGTAATGTGACATATGAACTGTGTAGTAGATAACTGATATGTGCCTACTGTCAAATTACGTAGCTTGTCAATACAACTGTCCTGATATTATGTATTATTATGTAGTCAGATAAATCTGTACAGTGCCCATGATTGCATCATACTCTGCCCATCCTGAGGGACATATCTGATGAAGTGAGAAACCATACACCATTATACTGCGTTGGACCTTGATTTCAACTTGTATGTGTGAAATAGGTGTGGTCCTCTGCTATTGGCCTTCAAAGGAGAAATGTACATGATAGATGTCATTTACAGTGTGTGTGTATGTGACCATTGTATGTTAGGCATCACATTAGCTCTGGGATTTTCAGTGTCCTAATCAGTATCTCAGCAATGCTCCATGAGGCAACACTCTTATTCTGATAAGTAGAGATGAAGGTGTGCAAAAATGATTAGCCAGACCATGATTTGGTGATTATTATAGGTGTTTATTTAAATTAGTTAACTAAAGTGGTGAAGGTGATTATATTTAAAAGAAATTGTTGACGGTATGTTGCCGCCTGCGTATACCAGCGGCCGTGTTCTGTAGTTCCCCCTCATGTTGCAGGCCAGCATCCTCCCCTTCCTCCTCTTCAGGCATGTGTGGCTCTGGTTCCAGGAGGGGAATGTTCCTTTTGATGCAAATGTTGTGCAGAATAGCACATGTTAGGATGATCTTACAGACCCTCTCCGGGGATTATAGGAGGCTACCACCAGTGATGTCGAGGCACCGGAACCTTGGCTTGAGGATGCCGAAGGTCCTCTCGACTATGCTGCGTGTCCTCCTATGTGCGTGGTTGTAGGCACGCTCTGCAGCAGTACTCGGGTTGCCAATAGGTGTCATTATCCATGGCTGGATGCCATACCCCTGATCAGCTGCAAGAGAAAATGAATGGGATCATGTTGATGTAGCTGGCCCTATTGAAATTACCTTTCATGGCAGTAGTTGCCTTGTGTTGTCTGTGACTCTTTTGTGTTATAATGTCGCATCCTAGGCTTCTAGGATGTACCATCTGCATTGTGTTGTTTCCTTGGCTGAACGAGTGTTTGTCTGCTGACCATTTGTCAGCAGTATGTTTTGGGATTTGCAGTACAGTGTGCCCTCCCTAGCATTGTGACTTGTGATACAGGTGTCCCTGTGTCTTCACTGGGGGTGAGATGATAGTTCCATACACAGGTTAAAATTGACAGTGTTGTTAGCACGTTCAATTCAATGTACCCAGGACATCCCATACCTTTAGACTTATGCAATGGATTCATGTAAACGTCATTGGGACACTTACATTTTGCAAGGTGACATTTAGGCAACCCACTCCACACGTTGTGATCTTTGACGTCTTAACATTAGGCTGTACAGTAATTTCAGATGTGTGACAGGTTCAATGGTGACCTAAGAAACATGGCTAGCGATTTCACGACCTCAGTGTGTTCCTGTTCACATGTTGCTGTTGTGGTGTATGGGTTGTGTGTCCTAGAGGGTTGCTGTGCAGTGTGTATATAAGTAGGATTTTGTACTTACCAACAAGTAGTTCATTGCCATACCGTCCATCCTGGAAGCGTTCATTGATGGTGCAGTGACGGAAGATGAAGGAGTCATGTACACTGCCAGGATATTTAGCCACGATGTTGGTGATCAATCCCTGGTGATTGACAATGGCCTGCACGTTGATGGAATGTGTGTGCTTCCTGTTGCGGTAGAGGTGTTCAGTTGGAGCAGGTGGCACAAGGCGTACATGTGTGCAGTCAATTGCACCAAGGACATGTGGGAAGCCACTGATGAGGTAGAACCCCTGTTTTGTTTCCTGCTGCTTCTGCAGTGTGTTAGGGAAGCAGATGTGGCGGGGTGTAAGTCCAATGATGGCATCCAGTACTTTGGGCAAAAAGGCGGAGAATGATGGTTGTGATATTCCGGCAACCAGACACCAGTTGTTTGAAAAGAGCCACTTTCCAGCATGTGAAGTATGGCAAGCAGCTTGGTTTCTGTTGGGATGGTGCGGGTGTCAGCAAAGTGGGTGCCAACTGCGGTTCAATGTTGCGCAGCAGCTGCTGAATGGCCTGCCAGTTCAACCTGTACCTCTGGATGATTTCGTGTTCCCTAAGGCCATGAAGGGTTGTTCTGGGGCGTAATATCTTCTCCTGCCTTCTGTGCTGCCTTTGGGGTCCCTGCTGGTGTTTTTGTAGCTGCTGTTGTTGCTGCTGGGCTCTGCGTCTGCGTGCACGCTGGATTAGAATCACCTCCGTGTCTCCCTGTTGCTGCTCTGCTGCTCTGCTGTTGCTTCTGTGTGTTCTGATTAAATACAGGTGTATTTGCCCCATTTTAACGCCTGCCCTGACCTAGGCGTTAATTTTTTACGCTAATCGGGCTGTGCGTCATTTTCCGGCTCCGCCTCCCGGCCGTGTGTCAATTTTGCCCTAAAGCATAAATACGACACACAGGCTTTTAAGTCATTTTTGGGACGGGAACGCCTACCTTGCATATGATTAACGCAAGGCAGGTTGCTGCATCCCAAAAATGACACACACAGTGGAATTTTGTCGTCCGCCGGCTCGGGCGTCAAAGTTTAAATATGGGGCAACGTTTGCGCTGAATGTGCGTCAAAGTTTTTGACGCACATTCGGCACAGACGGAGTATAAATATGCCCCTTAGAGTCCATGTGAAAGGCCCTTGAGTACAGATCCTTGCACTGAATTATTAGCGCATATCATTTAGCCTGTGCTCAGATGATTCCGTAATCCTTATCTGTCCTTCATGTGTTTTACTTCACACAGCTAGTCCTTTTCCGTTAGCTAATGCTTTCTTATTCAAACTCAAAGGGAATACTTAAACTAGAAGCACCCAGTTAGTGCACTAACCTGATGACTGTGTAATGGATGCAAATAGCTGATGTGTCAAACAGAGATAAAATAGTCATAGTCTAGGCGATTAGGGCACGGCAGCACCAGCTGACCAACCAGAATTCATGGTTCGAGATTATGGGAAGCTGTCTGAAAGGGGTGGAATTCCAAGAGAGGCTGCTAGACCCTATCTTGCAGGTGAAGATGTCAAGGACATAATTTTCATAGCCGGCAGGGCTTAAATCCAAAGGATTGTGCAGAAACAGCACTCTGACATGATTGGTGGGTGAAGTCAAGTACGGGGACTGAACTTGGAAGCTGTATTTTCAGCCTGTTATACAAGGGTTTATTTGGAGCCTTCTAGAAGATTACTAAGTGTTTCCTGTCAAGTAGAAGGCTGTCTCAGTGAGAGACTGGGGCATAAAATTGAAGGTTGAATAAACACATTAAGCACTGGATCCTTCCCAATGATTGAGTAGTCCCTGTCAATTAGAAGGCTGCCTCTGGCAGCAAAACTGAGGTAGGGTATGGAGGCCTTTAATTAGGTTGCAGGCAGCTGAACAAATAAACAAAAGCAGTCATATAAGCCAACCTTGAGGTCAGTAGGTAACAGAGACTTTTAACTAATCAACATCACCTGTTAGGGCAGATGAACATACAAACAACAGACAAGCATCAAGCAACCTTAGGGTCAACAGAAATTAGAAGTGTTTAATCAGCAGCAACTGTCTGCATTCACATAGCATGCCTAAATAAAGCGCACAAGAGAGTACATTGTACCTGTTCAACTAGAAAACAATGAAAGGTACACAGCAGAATACATGGCACCTTCCCAACTAGAAAACCGCGAAAAGTGCATGGCACAGTACATTGCACCTGCCCAGTTAGAAAACAGTAAAACGTGCAAATCATAGTAGATGGTGCCTGCCCAGCTAGAAAACCATGACAAAAATAGGGACAAATAGCACAGGCAGGCTAGAGTATGACAGTTCACCCCACCAAAGTCTGACTGACTGGGCATGGCTCATAAGGATAACAAGCATGAAAGTTGGGCACCAGACCAGGGGATGCTGGTTCCAGGACCTGTCTTCCAGGAGGTAATCTTTCCAGTAGATCAGATAATACAATATCCCCTTATTGCTTTTTGACAACCATCACAGGAGAGGAAGGTAGTTTGGCATGAGTACCTGATTGGTAGGGTTAAGAATGGAGTCTGGATGGATTTAGTAATTATTGGGCAAGGTGAGTTTCATGATTACTGGACTGCTGGTTTTGTGAAATTGGGCAAACACCCACATATCTGATAGAGACTTCTAGCTGCATATTTCACCTTGGAATACTTCCCAGGCATCAGATTGGATCTGGAAGTTTTTGAGCAGTACCCCTGCGTGGGGTAGCTGGTGTTGTTTGATTCCACATAGGCATCACCTGCACCTGAAAAGATGTGCATGGTACCTATATTGGTACCACCCTGGCCTGCCAATATAATTTATTTCCTTTGATGGCTCTCTTCTTTTTGGAGAGAACTCAGACTTGGCGCTGAGCACTTTAAGGACATCAGAGCTACAGCCTTGTCCTTGGACTTTTCTATCGCCCTTCATCAACCCCAGTTCACTTTCAGCCCCTTACGTGGCCATGGAAGGGGTCTGCAACCACTTCCATAGCCTCCCAGCCCACCACTGCCTACAGGGTTGCCAGACTTTTTATGACTGAGGATGTGGGACCCACAGACCACGTGGGACAGGTACCCAGAGGTCAGGCAAGTCCACCACCCTCCAGCAGCTGCATCCTCCAAACCCCTTTAGTTTGCCCTCTGACCATCTTGGTCATCCAGTGAGGGATAGGAAATGGCATCACCTGCACCGCTGGAGGTCAGTAACATCAGACCATTGGGCTTTACAGTTCTTCTAAAGGGGCTACGACATCCCCTTTGTGGCCAACCTTCCACCCATTCCCACTGCATATGACCGCCTGATGGCAGGATACCTCTCCTTGTCCCATCAGGAAGTATTCACAGTCTTGGCAAGAGGGTGCCGGCATCAGAAGTGGGACGTGACTGCTATTGTCGCTACTTTTTCCCAAAAAGGACAAAGGCTATTATAGACCTTCTTAATCTCTTCTGGAAAAAGGAGAAGTTCAAAATGCTCCCACTCGCCAAAGTCCTGTCTGCCCTGGACCTGAAACATTGGATGGTAGCGTTGGACTTGCAGGATGCATATTTTCACATCCCAGTACTGCCAGCCCACAGATGTTATCTGCAGCTCACAGTGGGCCATCAGCACTTTTAGTTTGCTGTGCTTCCCTTTGGCCTTACCTCTGCCTCTTGGGTGTTCATCAAGGTGATGGCAGTCGTTGTAGCTCATCTGCAGAGGTCTGGGGTTCCAGTTTTTCTCCTACCTCAGTGATTGGCTATTGGAGGCGGGCTCACCACAGGCAGTCATCTCCTACCTCGTGGCTAAAGCAAACCTCCTCCACTCACCGAGGTTCACTATCAACATACCAAAGTTGCACCTGACTCCCTCTCGGGCACTCCCTTTCATTGGTGCTGCTCTGGTCACTCTAGTTTCAGGATATCCACCAGAGCAGCAAGTGTAGGATACTCAGGCTATAATACTGATGTTTCAGCCTTATCCTGGACTTCAGTGAGCATGACTCTGAGGTTGTTGTGGCTCATGACCTCCTGCATCCTGTTTGTAACAAATGCCCTTTGGCATACGTGGGCTCTGTAGTGGGACCTAAAGTCCCTGTGAGCACAGCATCAAGGAAATCTCTCTGACATGGTCCAGATCTCTGTGAAAGATCTGCAGTGGTGGCTGAGGAACTGCCATTGGGTCAGTGGCAGACTGCTCTCTCCCTTCCACAAACAGAGCTAACTGTAGTGAAAGATGCATCTTTTGGGATGGGGCAGCTATCTGGGAGAAATGGAGTCAAGATGAGACTGGTCTCTGGTGTAGTGTGGGTTCCACATTAACCAGTTGGAGCTTCGGGCGATCCTCTTGCCATTGAAAGCCTTACTTCCATGTGTCAAGGGAAGCTGGTAGAGGTGTTCACGGACAACACCATCACCAGGTGGTACAGTAGCAAACAGGGCAGGGTGGGGTCGTAGACCCTTTTTCAAGAGGCTCTGTGCCTCTTGATATGGCTGAAACACCAGGGCATTTCCCTGGTTGTTAAGCACCTGGCAGGCTCTCTGACAAACTCAGTCAAAGATACCTAGCGGATCATGAATAAAATCTCCATCCGGAGGTAATATTAGGCCCCTTTAAAGAGTGGCGAGAGCTTTGGATAAATCTGTTTGCCACTGCTGAGAATGCATGATATCTACAATTCTGTGAGCTTGAGCTTCCAAGGCAACTCTTGCTCGGAGACACTTTTCATCTTGAGTGAAACTCTGGCCGCCCCCTGCACTCCTTTCCACCAATACCACTCCTGCCCGGAGTTCTCAAGAAGACCAGTAATTTCTAGGACAAGTTCTTTTTGTGGCTCTGGATTGAGCATGAAGTCTGGTATCCCTAGATGTTGAGCATGAGCATGGGTACCCCAGTCATGAGAGAATCTTCTGTCTTTTTTAGAAGGGAGAATCCTGCACCAAAACCTGGGCACCTTTCATCCTAATGCATGGAGATTGAGCTGTGACAGTTGACAGCTTTTGACCTTCTTCACAAAGTCTGTGGTATTATTCCGGATGCCAGGTGTCCCGCCATCAAGTTGGTATGTGCCTGCTGCTGGGATTAATGTGTGGCATGGTGTGCACCTAGGAAAATCAATCCTCTTTCTCAGGTTCTTCTCTTTGTTCTGTCTTTGGCCCAGCAGTGCTCTGCTCTGGCCACATTTTAAGGTTATTTATTGGCTATCTCAGCATTTTTGGGGTTGCTGGTCAAATCTTCTTTGTTCAGGTCACCTGTTGTGGCTAGGCCCAGGCATTCATCATGCTCCAGTGGGATTTAAATCTTATCTTGACTTTTTTATGTGTGCACCCTTTGAGCCTCTGCACAATTGCCTTCTTCAGTTATTGACTATCAAGACTGCTTTTCTAGTGGCTATAACATCGACCAGAAGGGGCATCAAATTGTAGGCACTCTTGGCACACCTTCCCTACACCCCCTATCCAGACAAGCTGGTACTCTTAACATGTTCCATCTTCCTTCTGAAGGTTGTGAGTCCTTTCTATGCAGGCCAGAACATTTCCCTGCCTAACTTCTTTCCCTGCATCCCCCCTCCAAACAGGAGGAGACCATCTGGACCCTAAAAGAGCATTGTCATTCTACCTTGATCTCACAGAGTTCAGGATGTTCAACTCTTCATGGGGTATGCAGGGGGCCAAGAAAGAAAAAGCTGAAAGAAATGGACAGTATCAAGATGGATAGGACTCAGCATTAGGATCTGCTACACATTGGCCAAGAAGCAAGCCCCTGCAGGCTTGCATGCTGATTCCACCAGAGCCAAGGCTGCAACCATTGTGTTAGCCCCCAGAGTCCTTGTCCTTAACACGTCAGGCACCAATGTGGGCATCTCGGCACACATTTACCAAGCACTACTGTCTGGACAGTCAGTTCCGTCATGATAAGCACTTCACCCATTCGGTCCTGCAGTACTTTCTGGTTTAGATTGGCCGTGCAGACTCACCTCTGGGGAGGAATTGCTTGGGTATCTATTCTAAGATAAGGAATTTGCAGCTAGATGTCTCTATCAGATGGACAAGTTACTTTCCTTCGGTAATGCCTTATCTGGTAGAGACTCGCAGGAGTACTGCTCGAAAACCTCCAGATCCAGTCTGAGGCCTGGGGAGTATTCCAAGGTTCGGCATCTGTGGCTATATGCAGTCTATATCAAATAAGGTGTTACCGAACATAAGTAACTTGTTCATCGGGGTACTAGGTAGAGGATAAGCATCAAGAGGTAGACCACCAGGAGGGCTAGGATAACCAGAGCTATGAGGACCTTGACAAGAAGGACCAAAACTAGGGAGACCTAATCCATGAGGACCAGGGTGACCAAGGCCAAGGAGGACCGGAAACAAATGGACTACGAGAATCTCAGGATCAGGAGAATCAGAACTAGTGTGTAGTGGGACCAGTATGAGAAGAATTGGGAGGACTAAAAGGAATAAAAAAAGACCCTAGGATGAAGGGACTATGAATGCTTAGTAGGCAAAAGGAGGAACAGAGCATAGAGGAAGAGGCAAACCAAAAGGATAAAGACCAGAATGACTGGAAACAGGTCCAGGAGTGCGATGAAGATTCAGACCTAAGAAAGCAGGGCATGGAGCACTAAGGGCCATATTTATACTTTTTGACGCAAAACTGCGCCAACGCAGTTTTGCATCAAAAAGGTTAACGCCGGCTAACGCCATTTCTTAGCGCCACCCGGGCGTCAAATTTATACTTTGACGCTCGGCAGCACAAACGACAGGTTAGAGTCATTTTTTTTTTTACTCAAACCATTGTGCCACGTCGTAAAGAAAAGTGACGTTAATGCGGCGAAAAAATTACTTTAATCCGGTTTACGACGTCGCAAACCAGATATGCGCCTTTTTTTGAGGCAGTCGCATCAAAAAGCGGCGCAAACACAGCAAAATGTGCAAAGGAGCGCCAAAATGGATTTCAGAAGCGATGAGAGACCCCAGGAAGATGACAACCGACCAGGAACCAGCCAGGAGGACCCAAACAAGACCCAGGAAAGGGAGAAGAAGAAAAGGAAGTGTCGGTTCAGTGCAGAGGAGCATGAAATACTGGTGAAAGAGGTGCCGGAACACCAGCATCAACTTTTTGTCACCTCTAAATTGTCAATTGAGAGGAGATAGGCAATTCGGCAACAAATTGTCGATAAGATCAACAGTGTGGCAGAGGTACGGGGAACAGTCACCAAGTGCAAGAAAAGCTGGCATGACTGCAAGCGCAGGACCAAGGAAAAGATGTCCAGGAACAGGAAGCAGCACTGCAGACTGGAGGTGGGAGTCCAGCACCGCAGGAGGCCCTAGACCACATGGAGATGGTGGCAGCCGTCATCCCTGAGGAGATCGTCACAGGGATTCAAGTGCAGGACAGCCCAGACTGCCAGGAAACAGCACAGATACAGGGTAAGTGGCATGGGGAACAAAAATGCCTAATTGTTAACTGCAACCGGGGGGACATACCTACTACACAATGCATGTCAGCCATGATAATCAGGTAGTGGAAAGGGCAAAGAGGAACGGCACGGGTGCATGGGCTGTACAGGGGAAACCTGGGGAACTGTACAACACTACACCAACAACATTTGCATGGGGGTACTCTGCCATGCCAAAGATGTTGGAAAGGCAAAGCCAGTCCAGGAGGGTAGGGTACAACGTAAAACTGGCCTGCTGTCACACGACAGCTGGTATTGTTACAACATGAACTAGGTCTCAATTTCCAGTCTCAGGCCATATCCGCAAGTGCCATGTACCATTGACAACAGTAGCCACTACCACCTCTGCTGTGTGTGCAGGTCAAGAAGCCATTGGCAGTTACGTGCCCATGGATCAAACACACCCAAAATAGAGGGTTCAGGATGACAACATTATCAATCCCCTGTAATCAATAAAAATGTGCAAATCCTCTCAAATGCTCATGTTTATAGGCACTACAAACATCAGGTATTGTAATTAATATTATGAGGTACAAAGCAGTAATATCATGCCCATGCTGCACATGTCAGGGTCTACCCTGTGCCTGTGTTACAATAGCTGCAATGCTACCATGCAACATCTCAAGTGTCAAAGTGCTAAGACGACAGCATTGAGGTGGAGGACATATGTTTCTAGCTAGTGAAACACACCTGCACAGTCATAAGAGGAAATGGAATGCTGCTAGGACCAGCAGTGCAATCCAATGTAGCACACATTCCCGAACAACAACAGTACACACTACCATATCGTGCCATGCCAATGCTATACATAGTATATGCTAGGTCTCAGCAACATATAGGTGGATGTGAAATATCAGAGAGTGGGTCAGATCCAGATTGTTAAGTGCGGTGCAAGTGCCATCAGAACACCCACAGCCAGTGCAAGGCCACACCATGATAATCAAAGTAGACGGAGGGTTGAGTAGTACAAGAAGGTGGCAACATACAATTTGGGCAGAACCTACACCTAGAGGATGTGATGCAGACATTTCCCCAAACTGCCCACACTACATGTGACATGGAGGTGGGGCATAGGCCTGGGAGAATGCTAATGTTAATGACAGTAAAAATGAACAGGAACCAAGATCACAATGTGCAACTAATAGGAAGTCAGGCACGTCACATTACAAATGCCACAACACAGACACACTAATTGTACAATATCTCATTGCAGAGGATGATGGCTCTCCTGGAGATATGCCTGTCCTGGACTTCCCTGATGACATGGATGACGAGCTGACAAACATTAGCCAGCAGACCCTCCAGGATGTCCTTGGAACCCTCCAGACCCCACCTTCATTCGAAAGGAGGATCACAGAAGTAGCAGCCTTCACAGAGGACCCACCCACCACCCCAATTGTACAACTTGCCAGCTCCAACCCAGCTGAGGACTCTGAGGACACTGGCACCAACTTTGAGAGGACTGTAGTTGGAGAACAGCGGGAGCTGGCCAAGGAGGTGCGGGTGGGGATGAAAAATATGGCAGCCAGCCTTGAGGGGATGCGTTCGTGCATGATGCCATCTGCAGAACAGGCAGCAGCCATGCAAGCGCTAACATCTATCCTGCAAGGACTTCAACAAAGTGTAAAGGAATTCACCACTGCAGTAAGGCAGTTGCCACAACACCTCGCACCCCAAACCTTTCACTGCATGCACAAATGCAATCATGACCCCCTCAGGGCCGACCTGGCTGCCTACCACAGTGATGTAGCTGCTATCCTTAAGAACCAGCAGGTCCTCCTTGCTGCAGTACTGCCCTTAATAGCCCCATAGTTGGCAGCTACCAGGATTTCTGACTCCATGTCTTCAAACAATGAAGTGTGTGTTGCCCCTTACAACCCACCACCACCAAGGGCAGAGGAGACAACGCACACATCAGAAGATGAAGACGTGGAACAGATCACCTTTACCCGTAAGAGTACCCAGTAGCACAAGTCCATGCCACATGGGCACTTATAACCTAGGTCCTGTGCTTGTTCACATGCCAGTCTTGCAACAGCTGCTCAAATGCACTGTTCTCCAGCCTACTGTTTACCTTGACACTGTGCTCTGTGATTGTCTCGCACTATCTCATTGGCAATTCATGTTCCTCTGCACTGTATGACACTTAACCCCAGCATGTCCAATGACATGTCCCATTGCACCTCTGTAGTAGCACAATAGAAGGCGTCACACTAATGGACTCACAATCCTGGACTATGTAAATATTGCACCACAGCACTTTAAAATAAATAGCACTTACATAACCACTTTGTCTCTGATTAATGTGACACATCAACTGTGTAGGAGTTTAGTGATGTATGTCACATGTCAATGGCTATCGAATGTCAATACAACTGTGTTGAAAGATTGTGGGCTGATAACTATGCACTGGGGTCTGGATTGTATTATCATCTGCGGTTCCTTAGGGTTATTTCTATAGTAAATAGAAAACTAGCAGTATAATGCTGTGTTGGACTGAAAAAGTCTGCTTCAAGGTACGTTTAAGCTGAAAATCAATGTGTTCAAAATTCCATTCAAGACAATCTTTATGTATGTGACATCTGACTATAAACTTTCATCACACACACACCATACAGCAGGAATGGATGTGTACAAGTGTATGGAAAAATATGTACCCTGGGAGTACAATGTAAGAAGTGATAGGTGTGAGTTATATATACAGTACTACATATGATTATACCATCACTCACCTTATCAGGGTACACATGAACATCAGGCTGCAGGCAGATGTACCACAGTGTCCAAGATTCCAAATCAGGTCTCATACGATGACAAGTCGAAAACACACATCCAAACTTAACAACACATTGGGAACCATAGTAACTTTGAGTGGTGGGTGCAATGGATGGCTGATGCATAGAGAAGTAGCTTTGGTGTAGCTGCACAGTAGGAATTACAAATAACCATGTCAATAATGGATTTTGGATGCAGGATGGAACACAAATGCAAATACTAAATTGACACTGTTCACCCATGCCAAGGCCCTGATCCCCAAGCATATGACACATACTGTAAAGGAGTACCTAAATATTTAGTTGACAGTAAAAAAGATTACTAAAACTAGGGGAAACACCTTAACTAACCTAACCTATCCTCAACTACACATTACCGACAACTGGCACTAAGTACCCTAATCTAAACCTACTTATCACATTTAACTAAACACTCTAAACATCAACCCCTACCCCTGTTATATGACGGGACACATGTAGGACAACATATACTAACCTAAACACATACTAACTTATCCTAAATAAATATATTTTTTTAGTTTTTTTCCATATTTTTTATATTTTATTTGTATTTTTTATTTTTAATACACATAAACCCCAACATCATCCTACACCCACCCACAAAAATAACACATGTAATAATATAAACCCCTCCACCCCCCAACCCACTTATACTAACCAAACTAACTGCCTATTCTAACCTAACACTAAGCCCCTTAAACCCACTAAATATAAGAACTAGGAAAGAGGAGGGAGCGGAGGGAATCATGGCTGAGGGTCACAAAGTCACAACTTTGCCCTCTGCAGGATCTTCTTTATTCCACGCAGTCTCCTGCTATTGCGGGACACTTCCTGCTGCTGTCCATCCTTCGCAACATCCGTTGCATGTCACGTCTCATTTGTAGGAATTCTGCATTGTCTATCACTGCAGCAGGGGTTGTCTGTGTGCCACTAGTGGATGGTAGTGCTGGTGCCGGTGCCGTGCTTGGAGGGGGAGGTGTGGAAGCTGCTGTCTGTGGGCCTGGAGTTGATGAGGTAGAGTGACCTGCAACAGTGGCTGACATCCTTTGTGCGACTGTGGTCGGAGTGGTTGCGCTGGTGGTGGTGGCTGCTGTGGCCAAGGATGCCCCCCCTTGGGCAAATGCCCTCCAGACCCTTGTGGCTCTCTCATGCCGATAACACCATGCCATATTGCGGAACCCAGACTCTGCATCCAGTATGTGGCGGTAACACCTGATCTGAGGGGCATTCATGTTGGCAGCTGTAAAGATAGAGAAAGCCAAACATTAGTGACATTATTGTGTGATACATCTACTGATGATATTCTAACACTTCCTCAAAATAATCTTAAACAGTCCAAATCACAGTACAGATCATAGAATGTCCATGAGGAATGACATGCCAACGCAGCCTACACATCTCCTATCTAACAGCCCAACAATGCTCAAAAAGCTGTGTACCTACTTAAATGATCTGTGCATCATTGTTCTGCCATTAGTCACATAACAAATGCTGCAAGTACTCCACATGTGACAGCCAACTAATGAATATCTTCTGGATGACAATCAAGGCCCACAAGATCTGGGATTTGTCAGTGGAATTTCCTGGATGGTATGCAGTTGCTAATCATGAGGGGGTATCGTAGGTTGGAACAAATGAATGCTGGAATTACATGTCTGTCTTCTACACTGGGATCCTCACACCTAGGTACACATATTTAATAATCCTAACCCTGTGCCTCAGAGGGTGATGGACATGCAATTCATACTTTCAAACATCAAGGAAAGCCAGGTAGCTGTGGACAGCAGTCCATGGGTTTAGTCAGTCCACCACAGGTCAGGAGGGCTGCCAAATAGGATTGACTCGAACATTGGACAATCACATCCACATTTATGTTCCTAACTGCGGACAATTGTCAACATCATTTGATCTCACTAATACCTTTCCAAAAACAAGCACATAGATGCAAGCAGCCATCTGGGCTTGACCTGCATGCACACCTCTGACATTCTACTCAGGTGCCACATAAACGTAGCACAACATGTGGAGCCAGATGCTGCTAGGAAGTCAAACATATAGTCCTACATGTTCATTAGTTAACAGGGAGGCTCAAGTCTGTGGGTAATACTTCGGCATCACTGGTCTGTGTGAATCAGGGTATGACTTGCTGACTAAATCATGAACATGCCCACCTCCTAATTTATCATTGGCATAAATGTAGCAACAAATATCACCCTGTTCACATGCCCATGCCTATAGCGCAGCACTAGAATCCCAAAATATGACTTTCCGCCACTGATTGTCCAACTCAAACATGGAACAAAATGTCAAATGCCTGGCAAGTGACATACCAGATCATGTGCCAGCACATCATACCTTGCAATGAGTCCAACACACAGGAGTCAATCACACAACAGCTGCAAACACAACACAGAACTAACATATCAACACTTACTGGATATGTCTGGGTCCGCAAATCGAGCCACTTCTCCAATTGTGTAGGGGGCTGGTCCACCTGTAACACATGTAAGGGTGAAATGTGCTCAATGTCTGCTCACTGTACAAAACGTGGAACAAAAAATCACTGTGTGTGACATTTTAGATGATAGAGCAGCACCTCAGGCATGTAGACACCCCAACAGACATACCACTTCAAACATGTATTGACCCTGTCACTCCAGTGATTGATAGACACACATATGCACACATGCACTGGACCTAACAATCATGTGGTGACAAACATGAGTACTCAATTTTGTGCAGAATTCTTTCTAGGGGGTACTCCATTTCTTCCTTTGTTGGTATGAGAGACATGCAAAGCCACTTTCCTGGTGCACTGCAATAGCAGTCACTCAGGTATTGTGGCTTGTGCATCAAGGGACAATCAGTTACTTTGTGATGCTCATGTGGATTGTGTTTAGTTCAGGATTTATTGTGCTTTCGATGGTCCATTATATGTGGGACTGTGTTGTCTGTAGGTAACATATGCCACATTGCCAGTGTACCCACAGCCGTATATGCCCCCTATGACACCATGATGGCAGGCATCCTGTGTGTTACTTGATGACAATGTTACGCTAATCATGGATTGGCCATTTATCTAAATCAAAACAACAAAGAAATATATGCGGACAGTGTCTAATTTGACCATCCGTGACAGAATGCATGGGCACAGGTGTAGTCATTGCACCTGAAATGTGTTACTCAGGGCCCTGTGTACCTATATCAGGTATTGTAGATCACAGTTAGCCACATTCATCATCTTACATATGCCAAGTTGGGTGATCTGTAGTTATACAACGAACTGACACCGTCCCCTGATTGAAACATGGTTTAGCAAATGTCCTACTGTGGCAATCCTGATGAGGTAGGCCTCCATTTGTATGCACCTTGGGAATGGCAGCACTCACAGGAATGCTGGCCTGCTGATCTTAGCATACACCCATGTCTGTAATAGCCTTCATACTAAGAGGTTAACTATTGTACAAATGCTGCACTAGATCAGCAGGGGTGTACCAAACGTAAACTAGCAAACTATTTCGTCACTTTAAATGTATGATGGAAGCAGTCAGGGCTCCCTTGCTCAAACTCATGCAAATAAATGATTTGTGACCATGCATTCACAAAGTTCAGGGATCCCATGACGACCCATTAACTTATGAAAATTACTTCGCTATAAAGTGACACAGATGGCAAATGCATCAGCTCTGTACCAGCAATTGTGCTCACAGGAACAATGAACATAGGGGCAGAATTTTAAATGTATTTTATGTGTAGCATTTGCTTCCTGTTTTTACACTACAGCTATGGAAAGTAGCACCAAACATTTAGATATTATCTAGTCTGCATTACTTTGGCATCCATGATTAATTTAGCTGCTGCACAAACTAAGAATAATATCAGTCTAAGATATTACCAGAGGTTAGGAAGATCTTTCTACGTATGGCCATGAATACAGTTCAGACATGTATTCCAAATAATTGGGGACTACATTAATTCCTTGCATTAGCATGTGAAATACATCTCATTCCTGGTACACTCACAGACCATGAATAAAACATTTGTTTGTGCCGCATTACCATCATCTATTGACGTCAAAGCAGCACTAATTTACAAGATCAAGTTGTGTTCTGTAAGTTTGTGCAGCTTTTGTGTCAACAAATGATGGTAATGCGTAGCAAATATTGTATAAATCAGGTAAACTGTATGTTCAACTTGCATTCCACATATCCACAAACCTTGCATGCAGCATGTCACCAAATCTTCTACTGTCACTACAGAGCATTGTACTGTACACATTAGTCTGGTGTGTACTCACTAACAGGGCCACCAATCTCTACATCCACGTGGTCCAGCAGGTCTTGCTCTCTGGCCACAAGGTCAGCCCAGCGATGTTTGAGTTGGTGGTCGTTGCGCTGGCTGTTGAATACCCTCTTCAGGTGGAACAGCACCTTGGACCACCTGAGCCTCCTTGCCTTGGTGTGTTACACCTGTATCACCCAGCCACCAGCCTCTAACATCAAGGGGAGGAAGTGGCACATCAGCCAAATGAAAGCCCCCAGCTTATCCTCACCCATTCGCCCCAGATGTGGCCTGCCCAACATCACAGAAAATAATAGGGAGAGGAGAGAGAAAAGAGGGAAATATAGGGAAAGGAAGTAGGAAAATGAAACTGAAATAACCCACAAACAGCCCAACAATCCCCCAACTAACAACACACTCCCAACAGTACTAAGACAAAATTAGACACAAAAAATGACAAAAACACACTTACACTGAATTACTGAGACAAAAACAACAGATGACAATTGAAATGGCACACAGGAGACAAAAGCACAATTTGGACAGACACAACTCTCAACGCAGCCACACAGTCTAGAAGAATCACAGACTGGAAAGTGAAAGTACACCCACTGTACCATCTCTGTAAACAGGATATTCCATTACATCACTTCCGATCTCATAAGCGGTGCGTTTTTATTATGATCCGTGAAATTTTATGATGCTTACGGTCTTTGCATCAATATTTATTGACGCATATACTTAAGAATTACCCTGTATTCAAAGATCAATATGTTTTTCGTGGATAACAAATTTCATAGGATACAGTGTTGGAATTAACGCTTGGGACCAATCGATGTATAATGGCTATCGGCGACATTTGTGAACCCTTATGCAGCATTTTTTGATGCATCGCGTCGTTTTTGACATGTTTGCGTCAACATATCTGTCTTTAACTGTGTTTATGTCATTTTTCTCATTTTTCACATACATGAAAGCTATAACTATACAAAGATAGGCTGTTAGGGCCTACTGTGTGTGTTCCAGTGTTTGGGCACATGTGGCAGACCACACTACCACGGACCATAATATTCATGTTGTTGTGCTGGATTAGCACTCTTAACTGACGCAACATCAACCCAAACATTTGGAATTAAAATTTGTATTCCCTAGTTTGAGCATGTGGTGCGTCAATAGAGGATAGCAAGGCTACGCAACTTAAAAAATACACTCATGGCCTGTGTGTTTATGTCTGTGAACTGGCTATTTCAATTGTTGTTGTGCCTCTGTGTGAACGTCACAAGACGTGTTTTGCATAATGTGCTTGTATGCATTGGTTGTAATTGTGGATAACCATCAGATGCCATTCATTGAGGTACATCAGTCAGGATATGTGTTTGTCATACCCGTAGCGTCTTATGCTGTGTGAACTAACCTGACTTTGGGGACAAAACATCTCCCATGACAAACTATACACAGGATAGATAGAGGACAGTTGATAATGGCAATGTTACAAAGGTAAGCCATCATATGTACTGGAATGTTGGATACCACTTCTTGGTCACTTGAACAATGTCACATGAACAAGGCAAATACACAGTGAGCAGACTCTGACTGGGAAAAGCTGGAACAACACTGTGGGAACTAAAAACTGTATTTGTGCTGTGGTCTGCAACATTACACAATCCCTCAAGGGCTCTGTTACACAAGTGATTTTTACGCTAAGGAACAAAATGGAGATTCAGAAAATGGCAGCTTCTAAGCAGTTCCAGGCAGCAGCAATGACAGGGCAGGTTCAAACGGCTGGTCTGCATGGAAGTGCTCCCAGGTGTGTGCGGCTTCAATCTCTCACAAGTCCTGGAGTTGAGAATCAAGTTCAAAGGGCAAAGTGGACATTTCACATGGGAAGCAATGGACAGCTGATTACAGGTCCTACCAACTACCAGGCAGTGCATTATCGGACATGAAGTCCATGCAGACTGATGTATTATGACTATGGCATGCTATACTGAAGAGGGAAGCACACAGGAGTCAGAATGGGAGTCTGGGTGGGTGTAGATGAAGTTTATCAGGGTACAGATAGTCCATTTACATGGCTCCCTAGAGAAGGGTGGGTAGAGACTTAAAACACTGCAGTAGCAGGACTTATTACCTGAGATGGACTGTGCAGGGCATGTCTTGTGAGCAATGCTTGTCATACCTGGGGCACTCGTGCTATCCATTTTAACTTAGATGGACTCCTTGTCACACATGCTCCTTGCAAAGATAGCTGATGTCACACTTACTGCTGTCCAGGGTCTGGTCATACATTCCTGTTACCAATGCAATAGCACATCCACTAAATCATGTATGAGACACTTTTTTACCTTATGATTGATGGTTTCTTAGTTGTGTTTCATGTACTGCAATGAACCATGTTGACAACATGGATGTGTGTCATAGCTGTGGTCCTCTAATATTGGCCTTCACATGTGGCTTCCAAGCCAACCCAAAACGTACCCATGGACCTTTCGCCTGCCACTCCTGCAAACGTATCTTCCACCACGCAACTACCATGACCACCAGCCCATGCGCCATCAACCACCTCAAATGCATCCTGGTCAACGCTCCTCGGCCCCAGACATCGCCATAGCCATCCCCGAAGGCTACAAGATTTCCAGGAAAGACCACACCAACCAAGTAGGAGGAGGAATCGCAATCGTCTTCAAAGACTCCATCAGCGTCACCACCTCCACCGAAGACACCCCCCTCGCCGCAGAACACCTGCATTTCCAGATTCACACCGACCCCAGGACCACCCTCAGAGGATCCCTCATCTACCGTCCCCCCGGACCGCGCGCCCCTTTCAGCGACTCCATCACCGACTTCGTCTCCCCGCACGCCCTCGCCTCGCCGGACTACATCCTCCTAGGCGACCTCAACTTCCATCTGGAACAGAACAACGACCCCAACACCACCGCCCTGCTCGACAGCCTCGCCAACCTCGGCCTCAAGCAACTGGTGAACACCCCCACCCACATCGCCGGACACACGCTTGACCCCATCTTCTCTGCCAGCAAACACGTCTCCTTCAGCCACGCCTCCGCTCTACACTGGACCGACCACAGCTGTGTCCACTTCACATTCCGACGCGAGACCCGCCACCTCCGCACTCAACCCATCCCTCGTCGACAGTGGAACAAAATCCCCGAAGAACAGCTCTTCTCCGCGCTCACCGTCAACCAACCCACCCTCACCACCGACCCAAACGACGCAGCCCTCAGCCTCACGAACTGGATCACCAACTGCGCAGACAACCTTGCTCCCCTCAGACGCACGCATCGACAGGCCACCACCAAAAAACCTCTCTGGTTCTCTGACACCCTTAAGGAATCGAAGAAATCCTGTCGCGCCCTCGAGAGAACCTGGCGCAAGGACCACACCGCTGACAACATGACCGCCCTCAAGAACGTGACCCGCGAACACCACCGCCTGATCCGCGCAGCCAAAAGGAATTTCTTCACCGACAGACTGGACAAAAACAGCCACAACAGCAGAGAACTCTTCAGAATCGTTAAAGAGTTCTCCAACCCCAACGCCAACGCCAACGCCATCACGCCCTCACAAGACCTGTGCAACTCCCTCGCCACCTTCTTCCATCGCAAGATCACCGACCTCCACAACAGCTTCGGACACCAGACCCAGCCAAGCAACACCGAACCCACACCTCCTGCCATCACCCTCAACGCCTGGACTCACGTCAACACTGAAGAGACCAAAACCACCATGAACTCTATCCACTCCGGCGCCCCCTCGGACCCCTGCCCTCACTTCATCTTCAATAAAGCCGACGACATCATCGCCCCGCACCTCCAGACCATCATCAACTCCTCTTTTTCTTCTGCTACCTTCCCCGAAAGCTGGAAACACGCCGAAGTCAACGCCCTACTAAAGAAACCTACGGCTGACCCAAGCGACCTGAAGAACTTCCACCCCATCTCGCTCCTTCCCTTCCCTGCCAAGGTAATAGAGAAGACCGTCAACAAACAGCTTACCAACTTCCTGGAAGACAACAACCTTCTTGACCCTTCACAATCCGGATTCCGAACCAACCACAGCACTGAAACCGCCCTCATCTCAGTCACAGACGACATCAGAAGCCTGATGGACAACGGTGAAACAGTCGCCCTCATCCTCCTCGACCTCTCGGCTGCCTTCGACACCGTCTGTCACCGCACCCTAATAACCCGCCTCCGCTCCACTGGGATCCAAGGCCAGGCCCTGGACTGGATCGCCTCCTTCCTCTCCAACCGCTCTCAAAGAGTCTACCTCCCACCTTTTCGCTCAGACCCCACCGAGATCATCTGCGTGTCCCTCAAGGGTCCTCGCTCAGCCCGACACTCTTCAAGGTCTACATGAGCCCCCTCGCCGTCAGCGTACGCAAGCACAAAATCATCATCACCTCCTACGCCGACGACACTCAACCTATACTTTCCCTCACCAATGACCTCGGCTTCATCTTGGACCCTCTTCTCACCATGACCAAACAAGTCAATGCCGTGTCCTCCTCCTGCTTCCTCACCCTCCGCATGCTCCGTAAGATCTTCCGCTGGATCCCCACCGACACCAGGAAAACCGTGACCCACGCCCTAGTCACCAGCCGCCTGGACTACGGCAACACCCTTTATGCTGGGACCACTGCAAAACTCCAAAAACTTCTGCAACGTATTCAAAACGCCTCCGCCCGCCTCATCCTCGATGTACCCCGCAACAGCCACATCTCCGCACACCTGAGACACCTGCATTGGCTCCCAGTCAGCAAAAGGATCACCTTCCGACTTCTCACCCACGCACACAAAGCCCTCCACGACAAGGGACCTGAATACCTCAACCGACGCCTCAGCTTCTACGCCCCACCCGTCTCCTCCGTTCCACCGGCCTCGCGCTCGCTGCCGTCCCTTGCATCCGCCGCTCCACGGCGGGTGGGAGGTCTTTCTCCTACCTGGCAGCCAAGACCTGGAACACCCCCCCCCACCAGCCTCAGGACCACCCAGGACCACTCCGCATTCCAGAGACTCCTCAAGACCTGGCTTTTCGAGCAGCAGTAGCCCCCCTTCCCCCTAGCGCCTTGAGACCCGCACGGGTGAGTAGCGCGCTCTATAAATGTTAATGATTTGATTTGATTTGAAATAGACAGGACTTATGTTATTTACACTGTGTGTGATGTTGGGTGTACATTCATACTCATCAAATGTGATGTGGCTTTTTCACTATCCTAATCTGTATTTCTGCAGTGCTCCATGAGGCTAAACTCTGATTATGATTCCTAGGGATCATGTGATGCATAAATAATTACCCAGAGCATGATTGAGTGATGAAGGTAGGTGTTTAATGAAATATGCTAACAAAGTGGTGATGGTGACTATAGTTAGAAGAAGCTTTTTACAATGTATTGTCTCCTACGCAATCCTGCTGCAGTGTTTGGATGGTCCCCCACATGTTCACGGAGAGCATACTCCTCTTCAGGCATTTGTGGGTCTGGTTCATAGAGGGGAATGTTCCTCCTTACACAAATGCTGTGCAGGATGGCACAGGTCGAAATGATCTTGCAGACCATTTCAAGTGAATATAGGAGGCTGCCACAGGTGATGTCAAAGCACCAGAATCTGGACTTCAGGATGCCAAAAGTCCTCTCTACTATGGTGCGTGTCCTCGGATGTGCCTCATTATAGGCACGCTCTGATGCTGTGCTTGGGTTGGCAAATGGGGTCATGATCCATGGCTGGATCCCATAATCCTGATCAGCTGAAAGAGAAAATGAGTGTACAAATTTGGATGTTGGTTGCACCTTGAGTATCACTTTGCATGGCAGTTGTTATCTCGTGTCGTCTGTGACTCATCTGTGTTTGAGTTATTGTGTGGGATCCTAGGGTTGTAGGATGTTCTTTCAGCATTGGGTTGTTGTTTAATTATCAAAAATGGTGTTTGGCTGATTGACCGGATATCTGGGGTATATTTGTAAACTTGCAGCTCATTCTGTATCTCCCATGCATTATGTCATATGAAAGATATGTCCATGTGCCTTCACTGGAGGTGACGTGATACTTCCACACACAGCTTTGATTCCACTGTGGTGATAACACGGTTGCATTATATGGCCTAATCATCCCATCCAATTCAACATATGTAATAGCATGAGACAACAACAGTGAGGCTCCTTGATTTGGCTAGGCGACAATGCACAACACATCTCCATAAGTTGGCAGCTCTGAAGTGTTCACAGTTGACAATGCACAAATATCCCATGTGTGACAAGTTATATGCAAACCTATATTTTGTGCCCTCACCTAGTTGGCGCATGTGCAAACGTGTACCTACAGTACTGAACCTGCTTAAGGTAAGCTGGCTAACTTGGTTGTGGGGGTGAAGGTTTAAGTGTCCGAAGGTCCACGTGCCTGTACATCTGTTGTGTATATGTGTAATTGTCTCAATCCGTATGTGTAACAGTGTGCACTTTGCAGTATGTTCTTAGCACAGTCCACTTGCTTATTGGTAGCGGGCAATGTCACCCCAGGACTGATGTGAAATGTTGGTACAGCCTCAATGATTCCATGTCACCTTCATTGTAGTCAGCATCATCATACTGTGTGTCTCATGGTGTTTGACCTTCAGCGAAACACATTACACACCCCTTACACAGTACATATTGGTTGGAAGGGTGTGTGATTGAGTGTTATTGATGTGATATTGGAAGATTCATCTTCCAAGTTGTACTGCCAGTTAAGGACATGTCATTGTCACTGTGTGGTTTCGAATTGGTCCCTTGTGGCTCTTGAGTGCCAGCTGTTGTTATTTGCGTATGTCATTTGTCCATAGGTGTATATCCCATTGGGTCAGGATATCAACCATGACTAGCAGTGTCACAACCTCAGTGTCTTCCTGGCCACGTGTCAATGTAGTGGTGTATGTGTTGTGTGTCCTACAGGGGTGCTGTGTGTATATAACTAGGTTTCTGTACTTACCAACAAGTAGGCCATTTCCATATCATCCATCCTGCAAGTGTTGATTGATGGTGCTGTGGCGGAAGATGAATGAATCATGTATACTCCCAGGATACTTTGCCACGATGTTGGTGATCAATCCCCGGTGATCTACATTGGCCTGCACATTGATGGAGTGTGTGTGCTTCCTGTTGCGGTATAGATGCTCGGTTGCAGCAGGTGGCAAAATCCGTACTTGTGTGCAGTCAATGGCACCAAGCACGTGTGGGAAGCCATTGATTTGATAGGAGCCCTGTTTGGTCACCTGCTGCTTCTGCCATGTGTTGGGGAAGCTGATGTGGCAGGGTGTGAGGGAGATGATGGCATCCAGTTCCATGAGTAGGAAGGCAGAGGATGAGGGTTGTGAGATCCCGGCAACCAGGGCACCAGTGGTTTGAAAAGAGCCACTTGCCAACATGTAGAGGACAGCTAGCAGCTTAGTCTCTGGTGGAATGATGAAGGGTGTCTGCAAGCTGGGTGCCAACCGTGGCTCAATGTGGCGCAGCAGCTGCTATATGGCTTGCCAGTTTAGTCTGTAACCCTGGATGATGTCATGTTCCCTGAGGCCCTGAAGAATTGTCCTGAATATCCTCTCCTGCCTACGGCGTTGCCTTTGGGGTCTCTGTTGGTGTGGTGGAAGCTGCTGCTGTTGCTCCTGTGCTCTGCGTCTTCGTGCATGCTGGATGAATAGCACCCACATGTGTTCCTTTTGGAGCTCTGAGGTTGCTTCTGTGTGTTTTCCTTAAGTACTGAAGTGCCTGCCCTGTTTTAACTCCTGCCCTGACCCAGGCGTTAACTCTTGACCCCAAATCGGGATGTGTGCCATTTTCTGGCTCCGCCTCCCAGCCATGCAGCATTTTTGTTTATTTCATTTTTTGGACTGGAACGCCTACCTTGCAAGTCATTAACGCAAGGCGGTTTCACGCATCCAGAAAATTACGCACACTGAGATATTTTGACGTAAGTGGGGTCTAGCATCAAAGTATAAATATGGTCTTAGTTTTGTGCCGCTTTTGTGTAAAAAAAATGACGCAAATACGGCGCAAGCAGAGTATAAATATGCCCCTAAGTGGGGCAGATAGACCAGTACCTGGGTTACTGGGACCATTGTGAGGAGGATCAAAGGCATCAAGGCAAGCCAGAGTAAGTAAGACCAAAAGGGACTGGACGAGTGTGACCAAGAGGACCAGGACCAAATCAACCAGGAGCATGGGGGACCAAACTAGAGAAAAAAAGGTTCAAGAGGGACAGGACTAGCAGATTCAGAATCATTCACAAGAAGAACCAGGCATATGAAGACCAGGACACAGGAGGCCAGATGGGCAAAGAGGAGTAGAACGATCAGGACCAGCAGTAACAGGGTGAGGAGGACTAGGTCACCAGGGCCAAGAGGACCAAAAAGAAAAGAGGAAAGGAGAGAAGTCCAGGCAGTGGGATCGGAATTAGGAGGTCCAAGAGGGTGAGACTCAGCAAAAATTGCATTGGCTGCACTGTGACAACTTTGAGGGACAGGCATACATAGACAAGGAAACCAGTCCCAAAAGGACCAAAGTCAGAAGATCAGATTCCGGATGACCAAAGAAGTACCAGATCAAAGACCAGGAGGGACCTAGGTGAACAGTTTCAAATTAGTTGGGAGGCAGGATCAGTGCAGATTTTAGAAGGAATGACTGGAAACAAGTGTAGTCCAGGAAAGTGAGGCTTACGTAAGTGGGGATCTTAAGAGTGAGGAATTGAGAGGGGAATTCGTAGATGAGACCTTGGAGTCTGGGAATTCTGGGAGAAAGGCAGGAAGCCTGAGGAGAGTCTGAAGAGGTTGGGGGCTATAAGCCAGGTGGGACTCTGAGGCAGAGGCCTGCAACCACAAAGATTTACCAGAGATAGTCTATAGTCAAAGGAGGGGTGTTATGTTGGGAGCATAAAATAGGTAACATCAGCCAGAGTTCTGCTAAGAGGGGTCAAAAACAAAACAAAGATCTGGGATAATGTCCAAATAATGTTACTTTAAGGTACTCACCAAGGAGAGACTAAATGCATGTGTACCTGGACCAGAAAGGATTACATAAGGGGATCTGCTGGAGGGTAACGGCTACAAAGGTAAAACTTTGCGTCAATACAGAGGTAGATATTGCACATTCAGAAACAGGTACACGACTTAGAATAAAACCTGAAAAAACATGAACAAGCTTGAAAAGAAAGCACAGTATGCACCTTCTGAGGCATTAAAACCTTGTGAAATGGACAGAACGTAAGACAGCGTATATCAGGAACCATCATTGACATTACCAAACACTCACAATGGCATGTAAGGGAATGGCATGGTATGGCCCGCATTGATATGTTTAAAGTGAGGATGTAGGAATGCGGTCACAGAAAACTAATACTAAGAGTAAAGATAGAGAAAGCTGAAGAATTCTTCAGGACCAAAAAGGGAATCTGAAACTATGCAGTAGACAGGATTTTAGTTACAGTGTTAATTATGTCGTAGTAACCTACTATTAAAGAGTAAAATGTGAATATAAGGAAAATAAGTGAACGCAAGGCTTAAAAACACACCCGCAATGGAAATTTTGGCATATTATAGGAACAGTGGTATGCTATGTCTAAAAAGAGACATAGGTAGTCATTATGAAAATTGCGGTAAATGCCGCACCGGCGGCGGTGGTGGTAACTACCGCTAACAGGCTGGCGGTCCGGACCGCCAAATAATGAAGCTCATGAGAAACAGACAGCAGGCCATCCACTCACTGACATTTTGGTAGTCCCGCAGACGACAGGGGAGGTCACCCTCAGCCCAGCGGAAAGGCCCTGCCAGCCCACCAAATTATGAAACACCAAATCAAATCAAATCAAATCAAATCATTAACATTTATAAAGCGCGCTACTCACCCGCGCGGGTCTCAAGGCTCTAGGGGAAAAAAAAAGGGGGGGGTTAACGCTGCTCGAACAGCCAGGTCTTTAGGAGTCTCCGGAAAGCGGAGTGGTCCCCGGTGGTCCTGAGGCTGGTGGGGAGGGAGTTCCAGGTCTTGGCCGCCAGGAAGGAGAAAGATCTCCCACCCGCCGTGGAGCGGCGGATGCGAGGGACAGCAGCAAGTGCGAGGCCAGAGGAGCGCAGGTGGCGGGTGGGGACGTAGAAGCTGAGGCGTCTGTTGAGGTATTCCGGTCCCTTGTCGTGGAGGGCTTTGTGTGCGTGGGTGAGGAGTCGGAAGGTGATCCTTTTGCTGACTGGGAGCCAATGCAGGTGTCTCAGGTGTGCGGAGATGTGGCTGCTGCGGGGTACGTCTAGGATGAGGCGGGCTGAGGCGCTTTGAATGCGTTGCAGGCGATTTTGGAGTTTGGCTTTGGTCCCGGCGTAGAGGGTGTTGCCGTAGTCCAGGCGGCTCGTGACGAGGGCGTGGGTCACGGTTTTTCTGGTGACGGCGGGGATCCAGCGGAAGATCTTACGGAGCATGCGGAGGGTGAGGAAGCAGGCGGAGGACACGGCGTTGACTTGCTTAGTCATGGTGAGAAGAGAGTCCAAGATGAAGCCGAGGTTGCGGGCGTGGTCTGTGGGGGTCGGTGCGGTGCCGAGGGCCGTGGGCCACCAGGAGTCGTCCCAGGCGGACGGGGTGTTGCCGAGGATGAGGACTTCCGTTTTTTTAGAGTTCAGCTTTAGGCGGCTGAGCCTCATCCAATCTGCGACGTCCTTCATACCCTCTTGTAGGTTGGTCTTGGCGCTGGCGGGGTCCTTGGTGAGTGAGAGTATAAGTTGGGTGTCGTCGGCGTAGGAGGTGATGATGATGTCGTGCTTGCGTACGATGTTGGCGAGGGGGCTCATGTAGACATTGAAGAGTGTCGGGCTGAGTGATGAGCCTTGAGGTACGCCACTCATCACACTGCCTTCAGTTCCTGGGCGGGAACAACCGCCACGCAAAGCATGGCGGAAAAGACCCATATAAAGGGAAACACTCACCGGAGGCACACAGAACACACTGACGCAGATATGTGGTGAGAGTTGGAAATAATCCCAGTGGTTCTCCTTGCCATATTTCTCCAGGACCGTGACCGACGACGAAGGCGACGATGATAAGTACTGCAGCCTAGTACACATGGGAGGAAAGGCCACAGTTACACACGCCCCCACACCTCAACGCACTCCCAACAAGATGCACTTACCAGACACAATCCAACAAATACCTGCACCAATGCACACACCTGTGCACACCACACCCCCACAGTGAATCACTTCACAACGGCTCAATATAGCACTCACAGGTCTGCTGGGCACTCAAATTTAATAATAAGAAATAATAAAAAACTTCCAAACAAGGCCATAGGCCAGTCCATATACAAGTCCTGTAAGGGCAAATATAGGCTACACTTGGCTCCTACAATGGCAAAGGAAAGTCCACTGAGAAGGGGCATTTATGGGTAGCCAGGCACCTCAGGGATCAGGGGCTGTGGGTGGCGGGGGTGGTGAGTCAGGTTTTGAAGGGGGGGTCTTGGACTTAGGTTTAGGAGGTGGAGGTGGAGGCGGAGAGGGTTTGGGCTTGTCCTTGGAGGGAGGGAGAGTGGGCCTGGACCGGGGGCTGGCAGAGGGACCTGGGCAACACGGGGCACGGGAATGGGAAGTGCCGACTGTTGAGGACTTAAAGAGGAAGTAGTGGACTGGGCTAGGGCATGGGAACGTTTAAGGACAAGATGGGGTGGGCCTGTGGGTTGAAACAGGTCGACACAGGGGAGTGAAAGCTTCTTAGGTGTAGTTGGAGGGGATTTGGAGCCAGATCTGGGAGTGGTCTTCCTGGCCCAGCACCTCAGGTCCTCCCACCAATATCTGCAGTGGGTGCTCTGCCGGTTGTAGACCCCCAGGGTCCATACTTCTTTGGCGATGGCTTGCAACAGTCCCCTCATCTGATGAGCGCTGACCTGCATGGGACACACAGAGTAAATAAACAGGCATCAGTGTGGTTGCCCCATACCCAAATGCCATGCGTGTTCAAACTGACATGGCCCATGGAGATATACATATGGACAAGTTTCAGCCAAAAACTGCCAGACACACTATGGGTGAGCATTCACACAGTGAACAAAAAAACATACAGGCATCCGCCACATTCACACACATCTAAGGAGGACAAATAGCAACTCAAATGCTCCTCTGGTTGCCCATACAGCTTGGCATACAGTGGTAGGACCCCGTCCACCAGCTTCTACAGCTCCTCCGCTGTGAAGGCCGGGGCCCGTTCCCCTGTAACATGTGCCATCTCAGGGACTAGAGTCAGGCACAGCAGCACACACAATGGAGTTCTTCCCTTCTCGTAGTGCAGGAGGCAAGTGTCAACGGGCTGTCAAAATGGCGGTAGATACTGCGGCGGTGTGCACCGTCACCCCCAGTGGGAATCATGATTGGCCCAGGTTTCCCATTGACAACCATGTTATCCAATGATCAGGTGCACCGACTACGGCCATGACGAGTAAGTCACTTCCACACTACACTATCTGGATGGCAGGAGGCTGCCATTTTGCATCCACCACGCCTCCATAGCCTGGCTGGTGGCCTCATCCATGGTACCATTCCCTCTCCCCTTCGTTGAGTACTGAAATCAGTACTAGTCCCCACATGTAATCTTGGTGGGAAGTGTGTCTACACTGTGATGCCATTATGACTGAGACACTTCACCACACATTAGCCTTACAGGATTACCTCCTTCTTTATGTCTGTGTGCGTTACATATGTGTTGAATGTAAAACATGAACTCTGTCACCATGTGATGCAAGTGTATGTCCAAACTCAATGTGTCTTCCTTACTCCCCCATAGGTACTGACCCATGTGGCGAGAGAAAGCCCCATCTGTTTATAGACCCCTGGTAGATCTGGCCACCATGGAGGAACGTCACATCATCATACCTTACCGACTTAATCGAGCTACAAACCTTGACCTCTGTGCAGAAATTGAGCCTTTTCTGAGACAGGGTAATAGGAATCACCATACCATACCTACAACTGTGCAGGCACTATCTGTGCTACACTTTTTGGCCACAGGCTCATACCAAGTGACAGTGGGCATGGCTGCAGGGGTATCTCAGCCAATGTTCAACCACATCCTGTCCAATTTCCTGAATGCATTTGTTCAACACCTGCAAAGTTATGTCCAGTTTCCCCAAAGGGCTGATCTCACCGCCATAAAATCAGGCTTCTATGCCTTTGCAAATATCCCCCATGTGATAGATGCCATTGATGGTACCCACATAGCCCTCATACCCCAAAGAGTAAATGAACAGGTGTTTCGGAATTGTAAAAACTATCACTCTATGAATGTTCAATTGGTGTGTACTGCTGATCAGTACATTTCACATGTCAGTTCAAGGCACCCAGGATCAGTCCATGATTAATTTTTCCTGAGAAACAGCAGTGTGCAAAACATGATGGGACAGCTACAGGGGGACAGAGCTTGGCTCCTTGGTGAGTGTTTATGACACTGGATCAGTTACATAGCTGACAGGCAGGCTGTATGCAAGTAAATTGTGTGTGTTTCAACCATCTTCCGCCCACTTTTGCTTGGGATTCTGGCTACCCCAACATGCACTGGCTCCTGACACCTGTGAGGAATCCCAGTACAGATGCAGAAAGGAATTATATAGAGGCACAAGGTCATACTAGGAGGGTGATCGAGTGGACCATAGGACACCTGAAAGCAAGATTTTGTTGCCTCACTTTCTCTGGAGGATCCCTGTGCTATGTCCCTTACAAGGTCTGTAAGATAGTGGTGGCCTGCTGCATGCTGCACAGCCTGGCTTTGAGGAAAGCTATCCCACTTCTGGAAGAGGAGGATGCTGTCCAACCAGCCCTGCCACCTCAGAGGAGGGATGAGAGTGATGTTGAAGAAGAGGGGGAAGACATTAGCTCCAGGACCCAGCTAATCCGGCTACACTTCCAGTGACTCTCAGGTACATTTCCTATGATGCTGATGGCTTCACTGAATTGTTTCAGGATGACTCAGGTAGTAAGTGTTGTGGTGTCCTTTACCAATGATATGGCAAAATCATGACTGAAGTGGCAGATGTGAGTTAAGGCTATGGAATGTACAGTGTGACATACTTCCGAACCTACAGTCAGTCAGATCCCCTCCTGCAATAAACGCAGCAATACTGCACCAACCAAGTAGGAGGAGGTATCGCCATCGTCTTCAAAGACTCCATCAGCGTCACCACCTCCACTGAAGACTCCCCTCTTGCCGCTGAACACCTGCATTTTCAGATTCGCACCGACCCGAGGACCACCCTCAGAGGATCCCTCGTCTACCGTCCTCCCGGACCTCGCACCCCTTTCAGCGACTTCATCTCCCCGCACGCCCTCGCCTCACCGGACTACATCCTCCTAGGCGACCTCAACTTCCATCTGGAACAAAACAACGACCCCAACACCACCACCCTGCTCGACAACCTCGCCAACCTCGGCCTCAAACAACTGGTGAACACTGCCACCCACATCGCCGGACACACACTCGACCCTATCTTCTCCGCCAGCAAACACGTCTTCTTCAGCCACGCCTCCGCCCTTCATTGGACCGACCACAGCTGCGTCCACTTCACATTCCGACGCGAGACCCGCCACCTCTGCACTCAACCCATCCCTCGCCGACAGTGGAACAAGATCCCTGAAGAGCAACTCTTCGCCGCACTCGCCGCCAACCAACCCACCCTCACCACCGACCCCAACGTCGCAGCCCTCAACCTCACAAACTGGATCTCCAACTGCGCAGACAACCTTGCTCCCCTCAAACGCTCGCAGCGACAGAACAACTCCAAGAAACCCCTCTGGTTCTCTGACACACTCAAAGAATCAAAGAAAACTTGTCGCGCACTTGAGAAAGCCTGGCGCAAGGACCGCACCGCTGACAACATGACCGCCCACAAGAACGCTACCCGCAAACACCACCACCTGATCCGCACTGCCAAAAGGAATTTTTTCACCGACAGACTGGACAAAAACAGCCACAACAGCAGAGAACTCTTCAGCATCGTCAAGGAGTTCTCCAACCCCAGCGCCAACGCCGTCACGCCCTCACAGGATCTATGCGAATCCCTCGCCACTTTCTTCCATCGCAAGATCAGCGACCTCCATGACAGCTTCGGATACCAGACCCAACCTAACACCACCGAACCCACATCCCCGACCATCACCCTCAACAACTGGACCCACATCAGCACGGAAGAAACCAAATCCATCATGAACTCTATCCACTCCGGCGCCCCTTCGGACCCCTGCCCGCACTTCATCTTTAACATGGATAACAAACTAGGTAGAATAGCAGGTATGATACAGATCACATTAATTGGGCATTGGTGTTCTCTGAAGATCCCCTTCCAGTATCTCTATGTAGTATGGGACTGGTATTCACTACCCTGGTGGGTAAGCTGGATGGTAGGCACAGTAATTCTGCTTAAACATTGGTCAGGACCATGCTTGCTTCTGATGGAGAATCTTCAGAATAGGGTCCTCAGACTCTATCTTTTTTTGGGCAAACTATTTGTTTGTGGGCTTGGCGTTATGCTATTCAAAGGGCCACTAAGCTGAATTCCCAGGACTTCTGTGGAAGTGAAGATCCTCCATCACTCCCCCTTGAGGTTGATCCTTAGCATCAGAAAAGATGACTGATACCTGTGACTAACCCATGGGGAAAGGAGGTTGCAGAGAGAGTAAGAGAAAGCAAGAGATGGTTCTGATGAACCTTGTAGTTCCTGTTAAAAGAATAGCTGGTGGATGTAATCCTTCTGAGCAGGACCCCTCAATTTCTAGTGACAAGGCCCATTCCTTCAGTCGGGATACATATTCTGCTAGAAGAAAACAATTTCTTGTGGTCCAAAGCTGGAGCATTAAACAGAGAAAAGATGGACAGTGACTACAGTGGGGAACAAACACAATAAGCAGGCTGGGGTATGAAACCCTCAAAGTGTCTGTTAAAGCCGCATTGAAAGTCAGCAATTGCTTGAATGTGGCAGGCGTGGGCCGCAAGATTGCTGTCAACAATTTGGCCTTTGTTTCTAATGTGAGCACTTGTAAATCAAAAGCTACTGTTCCCCTACGTAGAACCACTGCAAACGAGTCACTCTCTTCTGTGGAGAGGTTAAAATGCTAACTCAGTTTCAGAAGTATCCAAATCACTAGCACTTTGTAGGTCCATGTAGTATCCAGCAGCAGCATAATGAGTGGGGAGCAAGTTGTCTGTCTCCTCATCATCAGGGCATCTAGGCTATTATACTACTGGCATTGAGGAAGGGGCTGGAGATCATTTTCCAAGTTTTGGTGATGTGCTTTAGTTATCTTGTATTGCGGACTGATGTCTGCTCTGGGTCAGTTATTGGATCTGTCATAAGTGCCTCTGGAGTGTAGTCTGGCACCAATATGATGACAGGGTGGCCCCTGGGGCATGGGCTAAGCATTATGCTGGCACCTGTAAGTAAATGGGAGGAAACCCAGAGGGGTCAGTCAGTGCTAGGGAAGGACCCACCAGCAGAAGTGAGACTAATGGCCCCTGTGGGTTTGTGGGGCCCAAAGGAACTCCAGAAGGAGACTTGAAGACTTACAGCATTGCCTCTAAGCAAAGTAATGTGTTTAAACAAGCTATGCTTCAGATTCTTGCAGATCCATGGGTCCAGAAGACACATTCATATACCCAATGGTGCCTTTGAAGTGGAGGAGACTTCAAAGAAGAGCTCTGAAGTGCACAGAGGTCCTCCATTCCTGCCCTGACTCCAGACTCACTACAGGGGGTTAAACAGTCCTTTGTGTACGGACAGGACATAGACTTTTTAGGTAGCCAGCTCCCCCCTCCCATCCTGCCCAGGATGGCTCATCAAGTCACACATAAGTTCCCTTTGTGTGTGTCTGTCAAGAGGGAATGCACAAAGCCCAGCTGCCACCCACTCCAGACGTGTATTGGAGACAGACTGCAAGCATACAGAACTAAAAGCAGGAAAATACCTACTTTATAAAAGTGGCATTTTCAAAATTGTAACAATAAATCCGACTTTGTCATTAAAGGAGATGTATCATTACGAATGCATGGATACTAAACATGACAGAGCTACCTCCTCCCAACCAGGAATTACAGCTTATTAAATGTAATAAGGAATCACCAATGTTATCCTATGAGAGAAGAAGGCCTCACAGTAGTGAAAAAGAAATTTGGGAGTTTTTCACTACCAGGACATAAAAAAATCTTAAAAGTACATGTCCTTTCTTTTAATTACACAGCACTCTGCACTATGTGCTACCTAGGACCTACCTTAGGGGCAACCTATATGTAATAAAATGGGTTTTAAGGCAAGGGTTTAAATGCCAAATCGACATAACAGTGTAACAATGCATTCAGGCTGCAATGGTAGGCCATTAAAAATGCCAATTAGGTATATACAATAAAACCATGTTTTAGGGAGAGAGCACAAGCAGTTTATCACTGGTTAGCAGTGGTAAAGTGCGCTGCTTCCTAAGGCTAACAAAACAAATTCAGCAGAATTGGACAAAAACATACAAAAGGTTTGGGGGAAGACAATTCTTAGGCTGTCAGGTATAACATCCACCCACACAAGTGAGGTACCATTTTTATCAGAAGACTTGGGGGAATGCTGTATGATATGAACTTTGTGGCTCCCTGCAGATTCCAGAAGTTTGTCTCACATAACTATGAGGAAAATATGTGTTTTATTCAACATTTGAACTTGGCAGGGCATTGTGGGTAAGAAAATAGTGTGGGATGTAAGTGAGGTACACCACCCTGGACTCCCTCAGATTTCGAATTTTCAGAACTGTCTGGGTATGGTAGGTTTTTCCAGGTAATAGTCTTCTCAAGCCCAAAAAGTGTAGCCGTTGACCATTCCAAGTGGGATGATACCGGGAGCTAGCCAAACTCTCCTGGCCCATATGTAAAAATAACACCCAAAAGAATCATATGTCCTCTAGCTTGTCATTGGGAGGGATGCTTTAGTTTGCAGTAAGTAGTATATAAAACAAAAAGTTCTGTTGGAGCAAATGCAAAGTTAAACATACAGTTGGTTAGTAACTGCATCCATAAGGCATCCAGCTCTAAAAAGCAAATGACTTGAAAAAATGAGTAAACAATAAATGGAAGAACAACTACACACGTGGGTTTATCAAAAATTTGTTATATTCACAATACTTTATGATTTTGATACTTCACATATTTCACTGACTGGTGTTTTTTCATAAGTGCAAAGTGAAAAGTGCTTGTGCGGTGCATAAAGTGAACAAAAAGTGACTGAACATACAAGACAAACAAAATTAATTTACCTTCACGAGATATATGCAACAGAGTATGAAAAACCCTGTTGTTGGCCTGACTGTAATAATGTAGTTTATGAAGAGAGGGCTAAGGTTTGTCTGTCTCTTTGCTATCTTTTAAGAAGAGGTTACTTAGCTTGATCATCAATGTTTTGATCCTCTAACGTCATGTTTAGTATAACACATTAAAACATTTGTGTGGTTCTTCTTCAGGACTGCATTTGAAGCAACCAGGAATCTCATAGTCCCTTGAATCACGTCTTTGTTCAATCAACAGGGACTTCCTAAAAAGCTCCCAGGGAAAACTTTGTTTGCATTCCAGCCAATCCATGGCTAGAATGCTCATAAAGGGCAGAGAATCCTCAGTGCTGAGTGATTTCTGTTGTATTTTTGAGCAGTGTCTGCCAAAATGCAGTCAAAACGATCCAATCTCTATTTTAATCTCCCTTTGTCTGTGCCTTTGTGGCTTAGAAGTAGCCCACTATCCACAGGGGAGCAGAAAGGCTGTTTAGTTTTTATGGGGGAAGGGTGGAGCCTGATGTTAGGATGGGAAATATCCACCTCATTAATTTATTAGAAATATATATTGCTGTCATAAAGTGGGCTTTCTGCTGTCCTGGGGGAGATCAGGGGTAGTTACCCATCTGCCCTTGGGGAGCAAAAAGACAGTTGTCTCATTTACTTGGGGGAGGGTATGGCCATGCCTGGCAGCCCCCATCCCTATATTTAAAACAAAAAATCCCTGGCACCTAGTGAGCTTTCTGTACCCATAGGGCACTTTTTGGTGGTAACTACCCCAATCTTCCCTCTGGGGGACAGACAGGCTATTGCCCGCTTTGGTTGTGGTGGTGGCATAACCATGCCTATGATAGGCAGCTTCACACCCTATATTAAAAAAAATCCCTAGAGTTTAGTGGGCTTTCTCCCAAGGGGGGGGGGGATGGAAAGACTGTTGCCCCATTTAATTGAAGCAGGGGCAAGGCCATGCCCATGTGCAAAGCCACACCCCTATATATTTTTTAATTCACTGGCATCTATTAGGCTTTCCTGACCCCATTGGGGGCAGATTGGGGGTAATTACCGCCATCTTCTCCAAAGGAGGAGTAGAAAGACTATTTCCCAATGTATTTGGGGTGGGGCCATGGCATTGCCCATGCTGGGCAGCCCCCATCCCCACAACCCAATAGTATCAATAGTCCCTGGTGTCTAGTGGGCTTTCTGTCCCCCCAGCGGAGCAGATCAGGGGTAATTACCCACATGAGCCTCCACACGCCTCATCCTGGACATCCCCCACCACTGCCACATCACGGGCCACCTGAGAGACCTTCACTGGCTCCCCGTCAACAAGAGAATCATCTTCAAACTCCTCACCCACGCTCACAAAGCACTGCACAACATCGGGCCAGAATACCTCAACAGACAGTTCTCCTTCTACACCCCGACAGCTCCGCTCTGCCGACCTCGCCTCCTCGCGCCCGTCCCACTCATCTGCAGAACTACAACAGGTGGCAGATCATTCTCGCACCTCACGGCCAAGACGTGGAACACTCGTCCCACCGACCTGCGTCAGACCAAGGACCTCCTTACCTTCAGGAGACTTCTCAAGACTTAGCTGTTTGAGCAGTAGCAGTACCCCCCGCCCCCCTTGAAACTCCCATGGGTGAGTAGTGCGCTTTACAAATTCTTTGATTGATTGATTGGTGTCCCTGGAGTCTAGTGGCTGGGGTTCCTGCTTGGGAATACCTCACCTGTGACGATCGTCAAGCAGGGATCCACTGGGCAGCAGTACCTTTGGAAAGGGTATACTTCCGTTTCCAACTATACCTCAATCAGGCTGCTAGGGAAGCTCTTCTGGAGTAGCCTGATAAAAAAAAACACATAAATGACTGGTGTAGAGCACCAAAGGGGCCTTTATGTGCCAAAAGCCGACACACGCACTGGGGAGGCAGTGAGGGTGTGGGCCATTGGCTGACACTGCATCACCAATGATAAGTACGCATTGGAATGTTGGGATCTCTGTTCAAGACAATGAAGCTGCAGAGAACTGTATTCAGTGTTAAAGCTCCCTCTGCACTGAATGTTCCAAATCCCATGTGTTTTAACTGTTTGTCTTTAAAAAACGACTTTTTTCAAAGGGCTACAAAATAGGTGAGAGGCTTAGGGCTGCAGTTAGGATTATTGAGGGTGAAAGATATTCACCCTACTGCATTTCTTCACAACTATGAAACAAGTAGAGATGGGTGTAATCTTTCATGACCACAAAACATTTTATAGCACAGACCGCGTTAGCATTGATTTGTTTTCTTTAATCTGTTTATTTAGTATTTAACAGCGCCTTTTAATGCATATAATCGTAGATGATATAGTTTACATGTGCGAGTCAATTTTGGGCAATAGTGTCCTATACACATTTAGATCTAGCATAAGGTATATGGTCATGCCAGGCATGTAAAATCCCTCTGGTCCTTGTGACTAAGGAATCAGAACCAGACATGCAGTTTACGCTTTTTTCCATGTTGTTGTCCGATACTGCGTGTTAGCATTGACAATGTAAATAAGAATGTTTTGCCACACACTTACTTGTCTGCAGTTTTACCTCTATATGCTCCATGTGTGGCTCCTCTTCCCAGCTAAAGTATTTGGGGCCATATTTATACTTTTTTTGCGCCGCATTTGCGCCTCTTTTTGATGCAAAAATGGCGTAAACTTACAAAATACAATTGTATTTTGCAAGTTTGCCCCGCTTTTGCATAAAAAAATGACACAAATGCGGCGCTAAAAAAGTATAAATATGGGCCTTAATGTTCATGCAGGATTGCCAACTGGCCTTTTTTTAACTGGTATGGCCAGTATTTTTAAGTTCTACACTGATGAAACTCTGACAAGTGCATTTATATATGTATTGCCTTTATCCCACTCATAAAGCATCTCACTGCATCATATGTAAACCTTTCTCTCTGATGTTTATAAACAGAGAATGGAGGTTGATTATGTATATACTAGAAAGATAGTGAATTCCCCCTTCCAAAGAAAGGTGACACTTACTGTGGAGATGATTTAGTGGAAAGTGCCCCACCAAGCCCTTGCATGAAGTGTTGCAGGAAAGGAAGCATGTAGACCTTCCTCGACTGGAATTTACCTCAGAAGTGACTTCAACGCAAAGACACACCTGGTTGAGAGGATATGGATTTTCAGCTGATGTGCAAGCCACTCTAATGTATTTGCCTTTCGATGGTGCAAGACTGTTTGGCGCCAAAGCTAATTCTGCCTTGAAGAGATTCAAGGACAAGAAAGTGACAGCAAGGTCTTTAGGCCTTCATTCTCAGCCTAGGGACTACAGGCCATTTCAGATGTTCTGAGGGTTTGGCTGGAACTATTCTTTTTGTGGCAGGCAACAGTTCCAGCAACAAAAATCAGCCAATCCACTTTACAGGTCTTACAGAGGGCGTGGTAAAGGCAGATAACGAGGAGCCATCCATCAGCCTTACTCCTCCTTTTGTTCTTCCCCAGCCAACATCTCAGGAAAGCAGCCCTAGTTTCAGCTTCTTAGAGCATGCTTTGCTAGTGGGAGTAATAATGTCCCATTTTCTACCACAGTGGTGATTCATAACATCGGACCTGTGGGTTTTGAGTAGAGTAGAAAATGGGTACGCTCTACCCCTCCAGGAATTTCCCCAACCTTTTCCACCCCAACAAGGTGTTTGTACAGAAGACCATCCTCTGCTCCTCCAAAAGGAGATACAATCTTTACTTCAAAAGGGCACAATGGAGTTCGTTTCGGGGCAGGAAAAGGGTCATGGATCCTATCCCCAGTACTTTCTAATTCCCAAAAAAGATGGTCGTTTGCAGCTGATGCTGGACCTCAGGGTTTTGAATTGGTTTCTCAAGCAGAGGAAATTCAAAATGCTGACCCTAGCACAGGTGCTTCTTGCACTGGACAAGGAAGATTGTATTGTTTCAGTCAATTTGCAGGATGCGTATTTTCACATATCCATTCTGCTGTTGCACAGGAATTATCTCCGCTTTACGGTGGGGTCATAAGACTATCAGTTTGCGGTCCTTCCATTTGGTTTTACTTCCACACCTCGAGTCTTCACGAAGGTGATGGCAGTGGTCATAGCACATCGCAGAAGGTGGGGAGTACCAGTATTCCCTTATTTGGACAATTGGCTGCTCAAAGCCAAGTCTCCTGAGATGGTGTTGCATCACTTGCAGTCCACAACTCAATAGTTGTACAACCTGGGCTTTTCCTTCAAGGTACCCAAATCTCAACTGGAGCCCTCTCAGCGCACCTTGTTTGTAGTGGAAGTACTGGACACTACAGTGAATTGTGCCTACCATCCTCTTCAGAGAATCCAGGACATTCAGGCTATGATTTTGATGTTTTGGAGTGTAGCAAAGGTTCCAGTTCTGAAGGTCCTGTGTCTGCTCGGTGTGATAGCTTCCTTGTAGTGGTGGCATTGCTCCAAGAAGAATGAATCCAGTAGAAGTTGGTTGATATATGGTCACCTTTATTAGATGAATGGTACAACAAGGAAACTTCACCCCCACCTGCACCAGGCTCCCTTAGCTTCAACAGTCATCTAAGAACCATGGAGCATTCTAGATCACACCAAGGAGAGCAAGTGCAGAAGGGGGGATAGAACATACCATCCATGACAAAAACTTCACAAGCTATATAAGAGAAAAATAATAAAGAGATACTATAAGCAGATACTACATTATCTTCCTTCTCAAAAAAACAAGAAATACAAACAATTTTGTCTTTCAAGAAAGTTTGACAATTCTGTTCAAATTCCAAATACGACCATTGTCAACCTTAACGGCTCCCTTGAACACTTTTATAACTTTAAAAACATTTCTATAGTGTAATTGACCACTGCCAGTTTTACCCAGCAACTTAATCTTGACAGAATCACCAACATCCACATACATTTCTTTCGCAGACTTACGAACATCATGAGTGCATTTCCTCTGGCTTTGAATATTCAATTACTCTTCTAAAGCAATACCCTTTTGTTTCTCATAATCAAACTGTTCTTTAACATACTCTTTAATCCAAGGAGGACTAATTTTTGTATGAGGAACACACTTTCTGAACATAACAAAAGGAGATTGACTGGTGCTCGAATGAGTGGTGGACCTGTATTCCTCAACTTTAGACTTGATCAAACTCTCCCAATTTACTCCCATTTGTTTTGCCAATTGGATAGTTTCTTTTAGAGTCCTGTTAGAGCGTTCTACCATACCATTGGTTTCAGGATGATACAAAGCGCATTTTTACTGAGTTATGCCCCTATACATAAAAAAAATCACACATTGACTTTGACGTAAACTGGACCCCATTATCTGTCAAGATATAGTTCGGATTGCCTTCACGTCCAAACACATCTGACAGAAAACTCACAACAGTCATAGAGGTAATTTCATGAGTGATCAAAATTTCAGGCCAATGTGATAAGACATCCATAATCACTAATACATACTTGGAGACAGCCCCACAACATATAGGTCCCAAAATGTCAAGAGAAACTTCTTCCCACACCTCCTTGGGAATTTCCTTCAACGCCATGGGTTGCGTTCTAAGTTTCAAAGACTTATCTGCCAGTTTACACTCTACACAGTCTCAGACTTTTCTCTCCAAAGCCAAATCCATACCTGGCCACCAATACACACACCTCATCCTTTCTTTTGTTTTACAAATCCCATGATGACCAGAATGCGCAAGATTAATAAGGCGCTAACGTAAAGCAGAAGGGGGTATTAACCTGCAACCTCTTAACACAACTCCATTCTGAACAGAAAGTTCATGCCAAACTTTCTTAAACTGTAAATCAACATCCTCACATTTCCTCAAAAACTTTCCCGAACTCAACAGATCCCTAATTTTCTGTAATTCACCATCACTGCTCAACTCCTGTAACCACTCATGCTCCAAAATACAACCATCAGTAATACTGCAAACCTTAACTCCTTCATCAACCCACCAAGAAACTTCATCATCATCCTCCTCACAATCCTTCACTCGCATTCTGGACAAACAATCAGCAGTCCTGTTTTCGCAACCAGGTACGTACTTAACAAAAAAGTTAAAGTCTTGAAGACCAACAACCCATTTACAAATGCGAGAAGAGATATTGTCTAACCCCTTTTTCCCCAAAACATCTCGTAAAGGTTTAGGGTCGGTTTGCACTTCAAAGCACGTTCCCCAAAGAAACAGCTTAAACTTCTTAATGGCCCAGAATATAGCCAAAGCCTCCTTTTCAATTGTGGAATACTTCAATTCTGCTCCACGTAAGCCACATGAAGCAAACTCAATAATATTAACATTGCCATTACTCAATTGCTTCAAAACACAACCCAAACCTCTATCTGAGGCATCAGTAGTAATACAACAAGGAACACCTGGTTGAAAGCTGCTGAGGGATTGAGCCGAAGACAAGGCTTGCTTCAGGTCCTCAAATTCCTTTTGACACTCAACAGACTAAACAAAATCCGTCCCTTTCCTAAGCAAACTCCTAATGGAACTAGATCTCTTAGCAAAGTTAGTTACAAACCTAGCGTAGAACTCAGCCATCCCTAAAAACACTTGAACATCTTCTTTTTTTCAGGTGGAGACAAATTCACTATGGCTTTCACTAAATCATCTTTAGGTTTAACGCCCTCACTAGATATTGTATGACCTAAATGCGTAATCTCTGATCAGAAAAACTTACACTTATCACCTTTCAATGTGATGCCTTTTAACTGAAATATCAGCAAAACTTTTCTAACTCGGTCTTTGTGTTGCTCAAAAGTATCAGTGTAAATAAGAACATCATCCTGGAAGCATTTAACACCCTCAACGTCACCCAAGATGCTATTCATAAGCCTTTGAAAGACAGATGCAGCTGAACAAAGGCCAAAGGGCATCCTATTAAATTTGTAAACTCCAAAGGGTGTAATGAAAGAAGTGAGCAGTTTAGACTCCTCACATAATTGCACTTGATGGTAAGCTGAGCTTAAATCCAATGTGGTACAATACTTAGCATTGCCGAAGGAACTGACCATCTCAGTTATATTTGGTAAGGGAAACCTATATTCGATCACTTCCTTGTTCAGATTATGCAAGTCGACACATAACCTGATGTCCCCCGATCTCTTCGTAGCTACCACAATGGGGGCTAACCATTGAGCAGCTTACACCTTTTCGATTATCCCTTGTGATTGCAACTTCTTAAGTTCTGCCTTTACTTTGTCTTGTAAACTAAAAGGAATATTTCTGACCTCACAATCAATAGGTAATGCATTTTCCTTCAAGATAATATGATGTTTGTAACCCTTAATACAGGCTACATTAGTATTGAAAACATCTGGAAATTCATGCATTAATTCCTCACCAACATTACAGACGTTCTGTACCTGAACCTGTGGTACAGAATTAGGATTCAAAATAATTCCTAACAATTTTTGATGCAGCCAGCTTAATATGGTGTCACCCACCACCGGAACATACACTTTACCAACAATCCTGTTGCCCTTGAATACAATAGTTGCATCAAAATATCCCTTCAACACAATAGGTTTTCCACCCTAACTGTATGGTGTAACATCAGGATCCAGAAGAGTTACTCTCCTTTGAAAGTTCTTTGCATAATCAACTTATTATACGAAAGGCAACTTTGCTCCTGAGTCCATCATCATAGGGATATTGATGCCGTTCACCTCCACCAGATCTGAAGCATAATCACATCGAATACTGGATATACAATTCACATCATTAACAATTTGCAGAATAAAATCATGTTCGTCATCAGCAACACACTTCACTTCATTCACTTTCAATTTTGCCTTTCCCAAACATTTACAACAATTTACAAAATGGCCCCTTTTCCCACATTTGTTACATACAACATTAATAGCTGTACATTCTTTGCCATTAGCTGAGTGTGATGCTGAACCACATCTGAAGTATAACAATCTGGGCTTCATATTGACACCTCCGTTGCTCTTGGTTTTGGCATCTAAAGACTGAACCATGTTAAGAATGCTCTTAGATTTATTCAAATTTTCAATACAAGACTTAGAGTGTTCAATTTGTTTAGCAATGAGTTAAACTTCATCTAGGGTGGGATCACCCTTTGACCATAGAGCTTCCCTAATTTTATCACTTTTATATTCAAGCATAAACTGATCGCGAATGCGTTCATCCACACTGTCACCAAACTTGTATTGCACTGCTAATTTACGTAAATTCGTCACAAAGTCTTCAACAGTTTCCGTGTCATTTTGTTTACATTTGCCAAAATAAAATCTTTGAAGTATGATGGAAATCTTAGGCAAATAATGTCTGTCCAACTTGAGTAGAATAATCTCAAACTCATTCAGAGAAGAGTCCCCTTTGGCGCCATCCAGAGAAATAATCGCAGGTAAAGTTTTCAAAACTTCTTGTCCTTCTGCTCCCAGACAATGTTGAAGAACAGAAGCTTTATTGTACGCAGATAAATTGTTGCCACATACTCAGATGTATGTTAAGAACACCTTTTTCCATTTATACCACGGAATTGGAGGATCTCTAGGTACAGATAAGAAAAATGGAGGTGGCGTAATGTTCTGCATTGTAGATCAAATAAGTAGTTAATCGCCAAATACTCCAAATGAAAATATATATATATATATGTATACTCAAGAAAAATACAATAGCAAAGTATGTTAAATGCCAAACACACGAAAAAAAAAAAACATCAGTACCACTAGTTAAAGATAATAAAAACAAAAAATGTACCTTCCACAAAGCGCTGACTAGATGGAATGTTTCACCGTAGATACAAGTGCTTTGATTCCTCCATGAAGGCAAAAGATTTCACAGTAATAGTCTCTTCATCCATTTCAAACGAAATTTCCAAAAGAAACTGCATTATAAACAGCACATTCGTTGAGCAATTCAAATCCACAAATAGTACTCCGTCCAACTTTATAAGAATGAAAAGGCGACGTGCAGCATGAGAGCGTGCGTCTCTACTACTGTTGTTAATGGCAACAGTTGCCAACACGGAGAAGGTAGAGAAAGGCAATGTGCACAGTTCCACGTGCATCTCTACTCAAGTAGTCAATGGCAACAGTTGCCTACGCAGCATAAACAAATGGAGCGAGAGATAGAGCAGCGCGAGTGGCAACGAAGGACGCTGTAACTAAGGTACCGAAGGAACAAAAAACTCAGATGCGAGCTATCACGTGTGGCATTTAAACTTAACGAGTATACTTAACAAAGCAAACGTGAAATGAAATGATAATGGCACAAACCAGTGTGTGCCGATCCAGAGAAAAGAAGAAAAATGGGAAAAAAATACTTTAATAAGGTACATACGATAAGCCACGTAGGTGTGTTGAAGGGGGGATAGAACATACATCTATGACAAAAACTACACAAGCTATGTAACAAAGAGAAAAATAATAAGGATAAACTATAAGCAGATACTACATTACTGCATTATGTTGGTCACCCATGCACGCTGACACATGACAGCCTTTCAGTGGTGCCTCTGCAGGCAGTGGTTTCAACACAACGTAGATCTCAGAGATTCTGTGAAAATCTCCAGGCACTGCAGTGGATTTTTGAGGGTGGGCTGTGGACGGCAATCTATCTCATGGAAATCTGTTTTGTCCTCAACCTTTAGTGGCCACAGTGTTCACAGATGCCTCAACTCTAGTGTGGGAAGCCCATCTGGGAGAACTGGAGATCAAAGGACTATGGTCTTTAGAGGAACAGTTGTTGTACATCAGTCTGTTGGAGTTGTAGGCTACGTCTGGTTCTCAAGGCCTGTCTCCATTCCATTTGCGGTCAGCCAGTGCAGGTCTTGACAGAAAATACTAATGCAATGTGGAATGTCAACAAACAGGGACCTATGGGGTCTTATATTCTTTGCAAAGAAGCTCTACGACTCTGGTCCTGGGCTCAGGACCAATAGATTTGCATCATGGGAAATCACTTGGTTGGAGTTCTGAACATATGTGCAGACAGTCTCAGTTGGAATTTTTCAGCTGATCACGAGTGATGTCTCCATGCAGAAGTGCTGAGTCACATCTTTTGGCTATTGGAACCCCTCAGATAGTCCTTTTTACCACTCATGATAAGGCGCACTGCCCATTGTTCTGCAGCCTCCAGTATCCGCTGCAGGGAGCATTGGGGATGTATTTCAATTCGACTGGGGCTCCCAGCTGCTTTACACGTTTCCCCTCATACCCTTGATTCCTCGGTTTCTGAGGGAGATTTGCCAAGAACAGGCTTAAATCATATTAACAGCCCCAGATTGGCCGAGAAGGATGTGGTACACAGACCTATTTCACCTCTCACTGTTCCCCTTGCTCCACCTCCCTCACAGGGCAGACTCCTCATGCAGTCACAGGGGCAGGTACTACAGCCACACCTCCAGAGTCTGCACCTACATGCCTGGAGACTGAACAGGGCAAACTGCGTTCTTTTTCTCTCCCCCTGAAGTGGTGGATGTTATTTTATCAGCCAGGCAACACTCCACCAAGTTGGTGTATGCTGGCAAATGGGCTAGATTTGTAAAGTGGTCTGGTGAGAATTCTATAGACCATTTAAAAGCCCATTGGTCAGATGTTTTGCGATTTCCCTGACGCAACAAGTTTGTGCATTTGCAACAGTTAGGGGTTATTTGTCTGCCGTTTCAGCATTCCTTTGTTTACCTGACCAGCCTTCCTTGTTAAACCCCTTCAATGCGTTGGGTGGCCAGAAGCCCTGCGACGCAATGGTGCTCGGGTGCATCGGATGGCACCTGGCCATCTACACACATAGCACTGGAAATCCCTCTGGTGCAGGCACCAGAGGGATTTCCTTTCTCCAAAACAGCCTTGGGAGCTGGGGAATAGCTTCCCCAGTGCCTGAGGCTGTTCCGGGTTTTCAGTGAAATGATGTTCAGCACGCATGGCACGCTGACTTAATATCACTGAAAACAAAAGTGAAAAGAGCCGATTGCCTCATTTCACTTACACAGCCTCAGTGCTCATGGGGCTATCTCATCCCCAAGTACCGAGGATTTCCAATGGTTCCTCTCCCTAGTGGATCCCTGCTTGCGTATTGCCACATTAGGGTGATCACCAAGTAGGGATCCACCTACTAGACACAACGGAGGGGGGAGCAGCCCCTTGGGCAAAGGCTTTTACTCCTCCTTTATATGTTGGGCATATTCAGCCTTTCTGCCCCCTCCCCTAGGGAGCAGATTGAGGCAGTAGCCCCAGATCTGCCCCCCAGGGGGAGGGTGGCAGAAAGCCCACTAGGAACCATTTTTTATATATATCTAGAAGTGGGAGCTGCCCTGAATGGACATTTCTAGGAAAGCACTCTTTTTGACATGGTTCGCCCCACTTTTTGCCTGGTTTCTGATGTGGCTTTTACTGTTAGTGCACTGGGTCCCTGCTAACCACGTCCCCAGTACCAGATCTCTTTCTCCAAACTGCACAGTTGTTTTGCACAATTGGCATCTAGTAAATGGTACCCCTGGTACCCAGGGCTTGGGGTACTAAGGAAGCTCTCTGAGGGTTGTATCACCAACTGTGCCAACCTCAGGGACGCCTCCCCTAACCCACACAGTGCTGTAATTGCAGACTGCATGTGTTGGTGTAGGCTAAATTGAAAACACAACCTGTCACACCTCCCTGTGTGCCAGGTCCCCTATCACTGCCTGTGCCAGGTATAAGTCACCCCTAAGGGTGCATCCAGGCATTTGGGAGGGCATATATGCATGAGCAGATATGCCCCTGCTATGTCTCTGTCGATTCTGAGACATAGAAAGTGCACAGGAAAGCCATTTTAAATGCATGTGCTGGACACGGGTCATTATGAGTTCCCCAGCCACACAATGGCTTCTCTGAATCCTGGGATGTTTGGTATCAAGCATCTCAAAATAATAAAACCTCACTGATCCCAGTGATGGATTTATTAAAAAATGCACACAGAGAAACTACCAGCTACTGACCTGTTCAGCTACCACAGACGTGTTTCTGCCCCCCTCAAGGTGACAGCCAGCGCTCTCGAGGGTCTGAGACAAATGCCTGCTCTGGGCAGAGGTGTGACCTCCTCTCCCAGGCAGGATGGACATTCCAGGGCAGGAAACCTCAAAGGCCTTGCCACCTTTGTACTCTGACCCAGGTCTCTCTAAATGCCCTGGATGACCAACCCCCCTGTCCTGACCCCAGTTTTGGCTGCAGCACAGGTGAGAAAATTAGTTAAATTAGGAGGAGTGCCCACTTCCTGCCAATCCCACCCCTAAGGTGGATGAGCTGAAGTGGACACTACTTTTCAAATTCTTCCATCTTGCTTAAAAGGAACTAGGGTTAGGGTTATGCCACCTTCCCAGCAGAAGTGGTCATTAGAAGGGTGTAGTTACCCTAAAGGTGGTCAGCCCATCAGCTACTGCCTGGCGTTCCCTCTAATGCCCCTAAATTGAGTATTTAGTTGGCACCCATGAATCCTAAAACTCAGATTAAGAAAACCTGGACAAAGAAGAGTTGCACACGCAGAAGAAGAAAGGAAGGTGTAGCTGACCCTGAATCAGCCCCTCTGGTTTGCCTGCTGACCTCGAAGGATTCTGCACAAGAAGGCAACTCATTTAGCCTTCAATAAAGACTCAAGTCTCCTGTGGGCAGTGGACTTTCTCTGCAAGAAGAAACTCAAAGGAAAAATCTCTGCAGCTGCCAGAACCACATAAACCGGACACCTTAAGTTATCACTGCACCCGACATCCACAAACCAAGGTGAAGCCAACCAACAGTGCCAATGTGGTTCCCAAGCTGCCCAAAGACCACGTCTCATCTTGGACTCTCCTGAGACGTCTGCAGCCTCTGCATGCAGCCCCCTTCTCCCACATACTTGTGGGGAGAGAAAATCTGACACTTCCAGCAACCACTGCACCCATGACCGCTGACCCAAGCTGAGGTGGGTTAGTGGTGCCAATGATGTCCCCCGGCTCCTAAGAGCTTGAGTCCTCTCTGGGTAAACCATTGCTGGACTCCCCGACAATGCCTGCAACCTTAACACACAGGACCCCTAACCGCGAGTGCTGCCAGATGTGAAAATCCGTCACCCCTGGACAGAGAAGATGAGGACCCACGGGCGAGCACCCCAAGTCTACCTGCATGTTGTCCTTGACTGGCTTCCTAGCTAAAGACTGCAGCCTGTTTGTCAAAAGGTCCAACACCCATAGAGAACCATTGGGCACCCAACACCTTACTGCACCTCTGCACCCAGCCACCCCAGTGCTGCCCGGTGTGACCTGTTGATGTGATTCTGATCAGTGGGCAATACTTACCTTTGCTTCCTGAGACTAGCTTTGTAAGTCGTTGTTAACTCTGTGTTTGCTGAACATTGTTTTTCCTCCATAGGATAACATTGAGAGAAATCTAAAAATTGCACTGTGTTGATTTCTGAAACTACAAAGTTTTTATGCTCAATAGTCTACCTACCTGATTACGAAGTTCTTGGGTTTAAAACATATATAAAAAGAATAGCTATTTTTCTAAATTGGGCTCAGATGTATTCTTTGAGTGGACATCTCATTTGTTGCCTCTAGCATTACCCTCTGATGAGCCTAACTGTTCAACCACACTACCACAAAATAGAGGATTAGTCCTATCTACTTTTGCCTCTGCAATACCAATTGGGGATCCACTGGACTCTTTGCACAGTATACTTAATTTTAGTGCACTATTTAGAGAGCCAGCTTTCTACAGCATTGTAAGGCCCCACCCCTCCCAAAAATTGATAGCCTTTCTGCCTCTTCAGCGGGCCGATGGGGACAATACTCCCATTCTGACCCCTCCTTGGGGGGGAAGAAAGCCTACTCAGCACCAGGGATTTTTTTTTATTCATCCAGGTGTGGAGGCTGCCCAGAATGGGCTTTGCAGTGCCCCTACCCCTCCTCCCGAAAAGAAATAAGTACAGTCTTTCTGCCCCCTCTGGGGAGCAGATGGAGCCATAGACCCCCTATGTGCCCCCCCCCCCGGCGAGCTTCCCACTAGGCACCAGGGTTTTTCTTTTGGTAATGTAGGGGTAGGGGCTGCCCAGAATGGGCATTGGAATGCCCTCCTAACCTAAATGGCATAGTCTTTCTCCCCTCCCGGTGGACATATGGCATTATTACCCTGATCTGTCCCTTGAGGCAAGCAGAAAGCCCACTAGACACCAGGGAAGCATTTTTTCTTTTTTAAATAGAGGGGTGGGCGGCCCACCACCATGGCCACCATAACTGAAGGGTGCAACTGTCTTTCTGCCCCCCAGACTCCCCCCAACAGACTAAAGCATGTCATCCTAAGGCACGCAAAATTACATTTGACTCTTTTGGATTTTGATTTTACATATGGGCCAAAAGAGCTTGGCTAACTCCCAATATCGGCCTACTTGCAGTGGTGCGTGGCTGCACTTTTTGAACTCGGGTGCTTTGCCACCTAAAAAAATCTTTTAAAGCCATATACCAGTGGTTCCCAACCTTTTAACTTCTGTGGACCCCCACTTTATTATTATTAGAACCCGGGGACCCCCACTGAATCATTATTAGAATCCGGGGACCCCCCACTAAGTCAACTCTGAAAGCTGGGGACCTAATCTATTAATATCATTTAATTTTCTAAGCAGTGGCGGACCCCCTGAGGAGGCTTCGCGGACCCCCAGGGGTCCCCGGACCACAGGTTGGGAACCACTGCCATATACTTTTTAAAACTAAACATTTGGGAGAGTCCAGGGTGGTGTGCTTCATATGTACCCACACCATTTTCTTACCCACTATGCCCTGACTGCCCTGCAAACCTTCAACTTTGCCCAAAATCAGATATTTTCCCTACATTTCTGTGATGGAAACTTCTGAAATCCACAGGAATCCACAAAACTCTTACCATCCAGCTTTGCTCCATCAGTACTGATAAAAACTCTGCCTTGCTTATGTGGGTGCCCAAAGCAGAGCCAGCCTAAAAACATGTGGGAAAAAAACTGCCCTTTTTGATCCGCTTTGGTTCCCCCCTCAATTTCTACATGTTTATGGCCCTTCCCTATTGGAGGCACTTAGCCCACCTACACCAGTGAGGTATAATTTTTATCAGGAGACCAAGGGCAATGGAGGGTGGTAGGAAATTTGTTCTGGTGCAGTTATCCCACACAGAAATGTGAAGAAAATGTGAATTTTTAACTAAATTTGAGGTTTGCACGGGATTCTGGGTAAAAAAATGTTAGGGGATCAGTGCAAGCCACACCTCCCTGAACTCCCCTGGATGTTTAGTTCAGAAATGTCTGGGTTTGGTAAGCTTCCCTAGATGGCTGCCGAGCTCGGGACCAAAAACCCAAGTGCCCCCCTTTGAAAAATAAGTGGCTTTTGTCAGGAGATTACCCATTAAATCAAACTTCCACAGGAGCAGATGCCTTTTACCCAACTCCCTCCAACAAATGAGTGCTCAGACTTCACTAATTATCTGAACCCTGCATCCGCTAGGGGGCAAGGAGAACGGAAATAGAAAAAGAGAGACCGCCTCCAGATCCAGCTCCAGCCTGTGTTTACCACTTGAAGACAGGATATTCAGGGGCATATTTATACTCTGTCTGCGCCGATTGTGCGTCAAACATTTTGACGCACATTCAGCGCAAACCTTGCCCCATATTTATACAATGACGCCCAACCCCGCGAACATCAAAATTCCTTTGTGTGCGTCATTTTCTGGATGCGGGAAACCGCCTTGCGTTAATGACATGCAAGGTAGGCGTTCCCGTCCCAAAAATTACTTTAAGGCCTGTGCGCCTCGTTTATACTCTCGTGTTATTTTGATGCTCAGGAGGGTGCGGGCCTTAAAAAATGGCACACAGCCTGATGTGCGCTGTTTTTTAACACCTGGGTGAGGGCAGGCGTTAAGGGGCCTGTGGGCTCACTTCAATGGTCTCTGACAATGGAAGCAGTCCAGAGGTGCCCTCCGCTGCCCCCAGGGACACCCCTTGCCACCCTTGCCCACCCCTGGAGGACACCCATGGATGGGGGACCCATCCCAGGTAAGTAGAGGTAAGTATAATTTTTATTTTTTTAAAGGGGGCCAAAAGTCCCCTGGGCATGGCCATTGTGCAAGGGGGCATGACTCCTATCTTTGCTAAGACAGGAGTCATTTCAATGGGGGTTGTGCGTCAATAAATGGCACAAGTCCGGTTTGAGCCATGATTTTTTTTTAACTCAAACCTGACTTGCACCATTTTTTGACGCACAACCCACATTTTTCCCTACGCTGGTGCTGCCTGGTTTGAGTCATTTTTTTGTACTCTGACCAGCCCACAGTGCCGGCTAACATCAATCCTTAAATAAGGCACCCGCCTGGTGTGTAGGAATGGCGTTAGCCGGTGGTAAATGTTTTGACGCAAACCAGTGCTGGCTCTGGTTTGTGTCAAAAAGTATGAATATGAGCCTCAGTGTGTGCTTCTGTAACCAGAAACTTTCTTCTTATTGGGATTTATTTAAAGGAAGAACCTGCAGTTAGGTGATAAGACCATAGATAAGTACATTCCTACTGCGCATTCAACTGTTCAGCCATTCACATTTACCCAATTCTATTGTTCTCCTAACCTGGATCTTTTAAGAGACTAGCCTTTCTCTAAGGGAACAATGTTAACCTAATATCTTCTTTTCTCCAGGATTCCGAGGTATCCAAGGTTCTCTGGAGAACAGTTCAAAGGTTCACAAATATATAATCTCTAATGTCTTTTACAGGAAACGAAAACTCCTTCTCAAGGTTCAGTTTCCTCAATTACAGTCTCTAGTAATTAGTCGGAGCACTGAGGTTTGTCTCTAAGACTGGCAAGTCTGCATGGAGAAGAGTTTTTGAATATATATGTACATATATATATTGGCAAGTTTGGAAATCATACAAAAGGATTCCTTACTGCAGTTGCTTGAAGTTCTGTTAAGCCAAAACAAATTCTCCTCAGAAAGCCGATAGCCAGTTGTTGGAAGAAGGAAGAAATTCAGCTTCTCCAGAAAAGTAGCTGGTGTGCACACCGTAACAAGAAAAATAATTAATTACTCAAAACTGGAAGAATTCTCTATGAAACGAAGCGCCTCAGGAACACTGCTCATTCTCCTCAGGATGACAGTTGAAGTGCACAGCTCCCAGAGGGAAACAGCTGGAGGGAAGCTTCAGCACGAGACTAAGGTAGAAACACCAGAGCGCTGAACTCACAAAGATTTGCAGCCACCTTCTTGAGTGTCAGTTAAACCTGAATAAGCTAGTTCTAAGAACAGCCTCCGCAAGAGCCACCAGGAGTGAGGACGCCGCTGCAACCAACGTGGGTACAAGGAAAAGGGGAATCGTTTTTGCTGAGGGAAGAACTTAACAACACTGGCAATAGTTTTCCTGACAGTTTTATGATAGATAATTTTGATGTATGCACAATATGATTTGGGCCCTTCCCTGCTGTGGACACTTGGCCCACCCACATAGGCGAGGTACTATTTTTATTATGGTCGATGGGGAATGCTGGGTGGTAAAAGATTTGTGGCTCTTCTCAGATTCTAGAACTTTCCATCACAGAAATATGAGGTAAATCTATTTTTAGACAACGTTTGAGGTTTGCAAGAGATTCTGGGTAACAGAACCTGATGAGAGCCACACAAGTCACCACATCCTTGATTCCCATAGGTATCTAGTTTTAAAAAATGTATAGGTTTTCTAGGTTTCCCTAGGTGCCAGCTGAGGTAGGATCCAAAAAACACAACTACCCACTTTTCAAAAACCAAGTCAGTTTTACAGGGAACCATTTGAGGTATCCATGTTGCATTTTGGGCCACTTCCTGTCAAGTACCCATAAAAGTGAGACACCATTTTTATCTGGAGACTTAGAAGAACACAGATTAGTAGAACAAGTGTTGTTACCAATTGTCTTTCTCTGCATTTGTGCCTTCCAAGTGTAAGACAGTGTGTAAGAAAGACGTCATTTTTGGGATTGTTCTCTAATTCACATGCTATTTTTGGTAACCCCAAAATCAGGGATGTGCAAGTAATCACTGCTTCTTAACTCCATACCTTGTTCCCAGTTCCGAAATACATAGTTTCCTTGGTACCTATTTTTCACTCTTTATATTTTACCAAATTAATTACTGTATACCTGGTAGACAATGGAAAACCATTGAAAGGTGCAGCCCAGTTATTGGCTGTGGGTACCCAGGGATCTGATAGAGACTCCTAGCTGCAGATTCCTTATCTTACAATTTCCAGGCATCAGCTTGGAATCCAGAACTTTTTGCTGAGTAGTACCCATGCGTGCCGTCGGGTGGCTCCGTTTGGATTCGCGTGGTGTCGTCGACATCATTGGAGCAATGTATGATGTCAAGGTCATCTATAAAGGCACCTCCCAGGCGCGCATACATCAGTTCTTTTCCTTCCGCGCCACTTAAGCGCAGATTCAGGATAGAGCTATCCCTCTGTCTTTTTTGATAGGCCTTTTTTCGACTTTTTTGTCAAAGTTTTTCCATCTGTGCAAGAATGTCATAGAGGAAGACCGGATTCAAGCCATGTGGTACCTGCCATGTTGGTGACGGATCCCCATCTAGTATGCCTTTGGTGTCTTGATTGCAACCACGACTCAAAGTCGGTCCCTGAAGCTCCTTGCAGCCCAGCAGATTACATCGGCAGGTGCGATTTCGAGGTCCCGGTTGAGAAGAAGGTTGCGGGACCACTCCAGGAGCCTCAAATCCTCTCGTTCCTCTCGAGGTCCTCAGGGCACTCAGGAAACAGACAGAAGAAGAAGTCCAAATGGACTTCGACTTCAGCTTACCCATTGGCCGGCGGAGCGAGTTGGGAACGTCGATGTTCCAGGCACGGTTCCGCTGAATTGTTGCCAGGGTGGACTCCGGGCCTCCTCCCCCTCTTCTGGATCCAAAACACTACCGGCTGTACACAGTCAACCTTCTCCGGCGCCGTTCCCGAAGCTGAAGTTCCTGGCACCATTAATGTCCACCAGCGGCACCAGCCTCCGATCTCTGATGATACGGATTCCGATTCCGGCACCTACAGGTGCCAGATCATTGCCTGAGCCTTTGTTAGACCAGCCAGGCACTAGAGAGGAAGGAGAGGGGTCTCTGGACCCTTTAGAAGCCCAGATGGAGCCTATAGAATGGTTTGAAGAACTAGGAGAGGCCAGTGGACTGGACCCCTCTCCAGATTCTGCCTTGCTCTCTCCCTCTACTGTGGCTTCAGAAGAAGGGCGTCCTATGATATGGATGCAAAGGGCAGCAGAGGTCCGGGACCTCTAACTGCCCTTGGTGCACGTCAGGACTAACCTCCTGATGGAGGTGTTTCAGCCAGGGGCTTCCTCATCTGAACCAATTTTGCCCTTTAATGAAGCCCTCAAAATGTCCTGCTGGGGACCTGGTTCAAACCCAACACAGGGGCTTCTGTAAACAGGACAATTGGCCGCCACCATCACCCGGCTCCAGTCGACCCTAGTTTCCTCACCCAACACCCTACCCCTGAGAGCTTGGCAGTCCGAGCCTCCACTTCACAGGGCACCTTCTCTTGTGCAACTTGGGAAGGGAATCCAGGAGGCTGGATCAGCTTTGGAAGAAGATGTTTTCTTCCAACAACCTGGCATTGAGGTAGCTGAACAACTCATGTTTGTTGGGCCATTTTTCCCACATACTGTGGGATATGGTGGCATAAGTGCTGCCCCAAGTCCCAGTAGATGCACCGGCCATTCTCTCACAAGCAGTGAAGGACTGGAGAGATGCAGCGTAGTTCACCATACGGTGTGGCTTAGACACAATGGGGTCATTGGGAAGAGCTATTTTGTTCACATGTTCCTTGGGCACCATGCCTGACTATGAACATCTGGCTTCTCGGGTGATGCCCAGGCAAACCTTATAGAAATGCCCTTTGATGGTTCATACCTATTTGGTGAAAAGGCAGACTCAGCACTAGAGCGCTTTAAGGACTCCTGGGCTACGGCTAAGTCCTTGGACCTCTCGGTGACCCTTCACCAACCATCTGTCTTTTGCCCCTTTCATGAGTACGGAACAGGTGTGGAACCACGCCACCCACAGACCAACGACTGTCCTCCACCAGGCCAACAGCTTGTGCAGGGATATGGTTGTTGTGCTTTCAGACCCAGAGGGTCAGGCCAGAAGTCATCCGCCACCCAGTCCCCTACCTCCACAGCATCCAAGCCCTCCTACTGTGAGTCTGCAAGACTATACTTGTCCATTTGAAGGGAGGATAAGTTATCATCTCCCTCAGTGGTAGTCCATGACATCAGACAAATGGGTCTTGCAGATCATACAGAAGGGCTGCTCCCTCCCCTTCCAGTCTTTCCCTCCTCTGATGCCTCCCTAAAAAGAATGGCAGATGGAGAATCATTTGCTTTTACTCCAACAAGGAAGTTACAGCTCTCTTGGCCAAGGGAACCATAGAAAGGGTCCTGATATCCAAAGTAGGCAGTGGTTGTTATTCTCGCTACTTTCTGATACCCCAAAAGAACAAGGGCCTATGCCCTACTCTGGATTTGCAGGACATCAATCTCTTCCTCAAAAAGGAGAAATTAAAAATGCTCACTGTATCTCAGGTCTTGTCTGCCCTAGACCAAGGAGACTGGATGGTAGTGTTGGTCTTGCATGATGTGTACTTCCACATCCCCATCCTGCCTGCCCACAGGCGTTACTTGTAGTTCAAGGTGGGCCACAAGCACTTTCAGTTTACCTTACTACCCTTCGGCCTTACCAGTGCCCCTCGGGTGTTTACGAAGGTGATGGCAGTGGGAGCAGCTCACCTGCGCAGGTTAGGGGTTTCAGTCTTTCTCTCCCTCTCGACTGGCTGTTGAAGGCTCATTCGCCCCAGGCTGTTGTCTCCTACCTCCAGACTGTGGGGAACCTCCTGCATTTGCTGGGGTTCACTATAAACGTGCCCCATGTCCCCCCTGGTTCCCTCACAGATGCTCCCTTTCTTTGGAGCTGTTCTGGACACAGTGCAGTTTCAGGCCTATCCTCCCGAGCAGCGAGTCTAGGATATACAAGTTTTGGATATACAGGTTATGATTCCGATGTTTTGGTCTCTATCCTCCTGGATTTCAGTGAGACAAACTCTGAGGCCTCATGGCCTCCTCCATCCTGTTAGTAAAACATGCCAGAAGGCATAAGAGTGCTCTGCAGTGGGACCTGAAGTTCCAGTGGGTGCAGAATCAGGGGGATATCTCAGACATGGTCCAGATCTCAGAGGTAACTGCAAAAGACCTGCAGTGGTGGTTAAAGAACTTTGATTGGGTCAGAGGCAGACTACTCTCTCTTCCTCAACCAGATCTCACAGTAGTGACAGATGTGTCGCTTCTGGGATGGGGCGGCCATCATGGAGAGGTGGAGCTCAGGGGATTCTGGTCTCCGGTGGAATCTGGATCCCACATCAGCCTACAGGAGCTCCAGGCGATCCTGATAGCTTTGAAGGCATTTCTTCCTTTTGTCAAGGGGAAGATAGTGCAGGTGTTCATGGATAACACCACTGCCATGTGGTACTGCGACAAGCAAAGTGGTTTGGGGTCATGGACCCTTAGTCAAGAGGCCATGGGCCTCTGGACATGGATGGAACAGCAGGGCATAACCCTGGTGGTTCAACAACTGGCAGGTTCTCTGAACACCAGGGTGGACGAACTCAGCCATTGATGCCTAGCGGATCATGAGTGGTGTCTCCATTCGGAGGTGGCACAAGGACTCTTTCAGCTGTGGGGAGAGCCTTGGTTAGGTCTGTTCGCCTCTGAAGAGAACACGTAATGTCAGCAGTATTGTGCGTTAGAGTGTCCAAGGGGCATTCACTCAGCAATGCTTTTCGTTGTGAGTGGAGCTTAGGCCTCCTGTACTACTTTCTGCCCATCCCACTTTTGCCCAGAGTTCTCAAGAAGATCAGGAACGTCCGGGCCCAAGTAATCCCCTTGTGGCTCCGGACTGGGCACAGAGAGTGTGGTATCCTAAGCTCTGCAACTGAGCATCGATCTGCTGATCAGGTTCCGCTTTCAGGAAGATCTTCTGTCGCAGAAGCAGGGGAGGGTTCTCCACCCAAACCTGTCAGCTCTGCACATTCATGCATGGAGATTGAGCAGTGGCTGTTGACAGCCTTCGACTTTTCTACCAATGTCTGTAAAGTTATTTTGGCAGCCAGGCGTCCCACCACCAAGATGGTATACGCCTGTCGTTGGAGGAGATTTGTCGATTATTTTACTATTCTGTCCCTGGCCCAGCAGCATTGGGCACCCTGAAGGGATATCTAGTTGCCCTGTCTTCTTTTCTACGGCTGCCTGATCAACCTTCATTGTTCAAATCACCTATTGTACATAGATTTCTCAAAGGGCTTGTACATATGTTTTCTACTATTCCCTTTGTAAATGCATAGGTTGGAGTTAAATTTAGTTCTCACCTATCTTATTTGTGCTCCCTTTGAGCCACTGCACAACTGTTCCCTACAACTGCTCACCATCAAGACAGCCTTTTTAGTAGCAATAACATCTGCCTGGAGGGTGAATGAGATGCAGGCTTTGTCATCCAAGCCTCCGTATCTCACAATGTTCCCTACAAGGTAGTGCTTTGCATTCGTGACTCTCTCCTCCTTAACATAGTGACCCCATTTCACCTGGGTCAGGCTATCACCCTGACCACCTTCTTCGCTCCACCGCATCCCTCTAAGGAAGAGGAGCGGCTCCACCAACTGGACCCCAAAAGGGTGTTGGCGTTCTACCTTGACCGGATAAAACAGATCCGGGTGGATGACCAACTCTTTGTGGGGTACGTGGATGAGAAGAAAGGATGGGTAGAAATGAACCATTTCGCACTGGGTCATTCTCTGCATAAAGATCTGCTACACTCTGGCAAAGAAGCAGCCTCCTGTGTGCTTTAGAGCCCATTCCACCAGGGTCAATGCTGCTACCACACTGTTACCACGAGGTGGTACCACCCCTGGACATCTGCCAGGCGGCAACATAGGCCTCTCTGCACACGTTTGCCACTACTGCTTGGACAATCAGGTCCACAGAGTTGGGCATTTTGCCCATTCGGTCCTGCAAGGCATTTTAGTCTTAAGTGAATTTGTCTGTAGTCCACCGCCAGGAGGTTATGGCTTGGGTGTCTATTCTAAGGTAAGGAATCTGCAGCTAGAAGCCTCTATCAGATGAACAAGTTATTTACCTTTGGCAATCATTATCTGTTAGAGACTCTATCTAGCTGCAGGTTCCTTACACCTATCCATGCCTCCCTGCTCTGCGGACTCATTTACTAGGATTGAGGGTTGTCCCTTTCAGGGCCCTAGGATTGGCACAGACAAACCTTGTCAGTTTCTTCCATGGCTCTGTGCTTCTGGCTTGGAATTTTGTGGAAAAGTAACTGACATACGTGCACCTGGATGGTGCCTTTATAGGTGACAGTGACATCACTGACGGCTGCAACGCTGCTGCCATGCAAATCCAGACAGAGCCACCCGACGGTGCGCAGGAGTATTGCTCAGCAAAAAGTTCAGGATTCCAAGCTGACACCTGGACATTCTAAGGTAAGGAATCTGCAGCTAGATAGAGTCTCTACTAGATAATGCATTACCAAAGGTAAGTAACTTGTTCTTCTTGGTGAATTTACAAGTTCTATGTATCCCCATAACCAGAAGGGTCCAGCAGACGTAACAGTATATTGCTTTTGAAAATCTGCTATAGTTAGAAGAAAATTACAGATGAAAACATAGACACAAATAGCTGTTTTTTTCAACTCAATTTCAATATTGTTTTTCAACACTGGCTTTCTTTAGGAAAACCTTGAAAGACCTACACAAATGACCCCTTGCTGAATTCAGAATTGTGTCTACCTTTCAGAAATGTATAGCTTTCTGGGATCCTCCATTGGTTTCACACCCATTTCTACCAAGAAGGAGGTTGAAAGCACAAAAAATAAGAAAAATGGGCTATGTCCCAGTAAAATGCCAAAACTGTGTTGAAAAAAATGGTTTTCTCATTCAAGTCTGTCTGCTCCTGAAAGCTGGGAACATGGTAATTTTAGCACTGCAAACCCTTCATTGATGCCATTTGCAGGGGAAAAACAGATGATTACTTCTGCAGCACTTTTCCCCCCCCAAAGCTCAAATTGTAGCTGTATTTTGGTTAATTTCTCGTACCCTCCAGGGGAATCCACAAACCCTGGGTACCTTTAGAATCCCCAGGATGTTGGAATAAAAGACATATATATTCCATGGGTACGTTATGTGGACAAAATGTTATGGGGGCCTATATAGCCAGAAAAGGCTTAGCACTGGTGGGAAGGCTAGCAGCAAAATGGTTAAGTCCCCTATAGTGCTAAGGTTTATTAAGGCACTCACTAATAGGGATCCACCCACGCCATTTATCATGCCTCAGTGGGAACTTAATTTGGTATTAACTTATCCTTATGGTTACTGTGTTTGAACCCTTACATGGTTGTCCTTTGAGACTGTTGTGCAGCCATTTTAGTTATAGCTCCATGCACATTATTTTAGCATACTAGGCCTGCTGCTATGCACTTTCACCTAGATATATTTTATTGAGCATTGTTTTATTATTCTTACAATAGCCACTTTTGCGGCCTTGTTTTATTTCTCTCTATCTAGCTGTTTTTGCCTAGGCCAGCACTACTTTCTCAAACAAGACATTCTTGGTCACTCTGTGCTTCTTTCAAGGCTGCAGTTAGATAGGTTGCCGGTGAACGTGGTACAAGTTTTGTCTCTGACATTCATTGAAAAACACACATTCTTACATAGGGACATTTTCTCAGAACATCAGCTGTTTTATTAAAACACTTTCCTGTCCCTTACACATTAGAGGGAGATTTCAGCCAGAGAACCACAACTGTATGCTGATTGATGAACGCTTTGCTACAGCTGCTTATGCAGACTTCAGGCCTTTGCTCATGTATGGGGGATTATGTTTTCCCAGGGCAACCGGAAGGGCAGAATTAGAGCTTAACATGTGGTAGGAATTAGTGTATTGACTCTAGTGACAATATGGTAGCGTTATTCCTATGCTTTACTCTCCTTGTCACAATTTTAATCTTGTCATGCTGTACTGTCCTGGTTATTGCAGTACATGCTTTGCTATCAAAGATGCAGTTGCTTCATTAAGATCCTATTGAAACATATACTGCCTCTGTTTATCATTGTGTATGTGAGACTAATGTAACTGAGAGAAATAGCTGAGACCTGAGTGACCATGACTTCCCTGAGAAATCAATTATGTCATGTGCTCGGCTGCCAAATCGTCCCTGCCCTTGGGTAGAGATGAGGCACTGCTAGTTAGCCGGAGCAAAACCCGTATTAGGGGGACAGGTGTCACCTGTAGTGGGCCAGACTCAGTCTCCCACACCGCTGGCGATTCTGTTGCTCAAAATTCAGTAGTCTCATTAGAATAATGAGATCCTACGCGACAAGACTACTTACCTTTAAAACTGTATTTGGGGTTGCCATAATGTCAGCTAGGCGTGTTAGTGAACTACAGGTGTTAAGTGTGAAACCCTCTTTCACAACAATTTATGCAGATAAGTTGATGTTGAGAACCCGGGCTGCTTTCCTGCCAAAGGTGGTTACTCCCTTCCACTTGGACCAGTCTATAACCCTTCCTACTTTCTATCCTCTTCCACATCCTTCTAAAGAGGAAGAAAGGTTTCATTGTTTGGACCCTTAAAGGACTGGGGGATTTTATACCGACAGGCCATGTGACCTCTAACTGGACGATCAACTGTTTATTAGCTACATGGGCAAAATGAAAGAAAAGGCTGTGCATTAGAGGACATTGTCCATAATGAACATCCTGTGCATAAAGATCTGCTACGCCATGACTAACAAATAGCCACCTCAAGGTTTTAGAGCTCATTTCACTAGAGATAAGTCTTCTACTTCTGCTTTGGCTAGCGGTGTCCCAGCCATTGACATTTATAAAGTGGCAACTTTGGTCCCCCCTCAATACTTTTGTGAAACACTATTACTTGACTCAGAGGTGAGTAAGGACGGCCACTTTGCCTGTTCTATCTTGCAATATTTGTTGGTATGCACAGACAAGCACCCACCTCCAAGTGCAGGACTTCTTGGGGGTTCTATTCAGAAGATGAGGAATCAAGTTACTTATCTTTGGTAATGCTTTTCCTGGTGGATACAGAATCTACCTGTTGGCTCCTCACTGACCCACCCGACTCCCTGTTGCTTGACTGTATATACCAAAAAGAAATCTATTTGTATATTATGCATGTTTTTATCCATTTCATATACACTATGGTTTATATAGGTAAATCTTTGATTTAAGTTTTCAACATGTTGTTGTACTTGTATTGCTGGTTTTACCCATTCATCTCAAAGGCATAAAAAAAAGCGGGTGGAAACTGACTTCAGTGTGCCAACCAGGGCTGCTTATGGCTTCAATTACGTCAGATGGAGTCATGTGCGGAACTGTGCTATTGTGATGTCCTCATGAAGAGCTATAAAGAAACGTTTCTGTGGAATGCTGGTGCACTGGGGATATTCAAAAGGTGAGGAATCCGCAAGTAGGTTCTATATCCACCAGGCAAACAATTACCAAAGATAAGTAACTTTGCAAGAGAAGGTCACTTTAACAGCTATGACCAACCTTACCCACAATGGTGGAATTTATGTACATGACCCAACAGATGTGGGACACATTTCAAAGTTACTTCCACAGCCTTCCCTGACAACACAGGTGACAACACCCCAACCCCAGTGCCCCCTCCTCCACCGGAGATACCTGAACACTCACTGCCATTGTCCTCATTATGACCTAGGGACATGGGAAAACAAGACTCTTCTGACTCAGACAAGATATCAGATGGGGAAAAAGAAGGCAAACATTTTAGATAAGGTCAGGATGATGATTATGTGCATAGTATAGAGTGGAAGGACTGCATTCTTTTTAAAGATGGCGATAAATCATCACCACAGCCTGATTCGCCTACAGATGGCACCACTAATTTACATGCCTTACTGGAAAGATCAGCAAAAAAAAGTTCAACCTCACCATGACTTCTCTAGTACATTTGCTATATGATTTTAGGGAGCAACCTTGTAAAATTACTAAATATATACGCCAGCCATGGTTAAGCAGCTGTGCTCCTGAATGGTTAAGGCAGTCTGTACTGGAATGCTTCACAAGCCATCCCAAACCTGACTGACATTGAGGCAGAAAATCAACATAGATCAAAGAATCATGTGGCTCTGTCATCAGCCCCTCCAGACAGGGATGGCAGTCGCATTAACTTGAGGTATAGAGTCAGTTTGATGGCTGTGACTGAGCATAGAATGCCTTGGCCATTTTGGGATGACATGATTGTCAGATGTAGCACAACGTTTTACCTTTGTCAATCTTATACTAGAAAACAGACGAGAAAAAGGTAAGGCAATTGTCAGAGAAGGTGTAAATGCATCAACCACCATTAGACAGTGATAGATGTTTTCAGGTGACTATCACACGTGCCCTGAATAAACTATAAATTGCACCTTTGCCATGCATAATGTGGTCATCAATGATGTCAGTACAGATGTTGCAGTTATGTTATCAAAGATGCCATAGAACATTTCATGAGTGAAGTAATATGTGAGGTAATTAGCTGTGCTTGGTGAGGGCACACATTATAGTTACTTTAGGGCACAACCTATAGTTACTACAGATAACTATAATTAATGAGTTTCAGTGGTTTTGTGAGTTTAAAATTGTATGTTTTAACTGACATTTTCATCTAACTACAACGTCTCTTTAACCTTTGGTTTTTCAGGGGAATTTCTAAGGTCTTTTCATAATGTAAAATAACAGATCATTACAATTCTGAGGTATAACTTGACTTTAATCTTTTTTATCGGCAAATTTCAATTTTTTTAACGTTAAATAAGCTGTTGATTGCCGCAGCCAGGCCATGTGCTTAACCTCTCGCAGGTGCTCAGATCCCTTTCTGTGCACAGCCTTTGGTCATACGCAGCATGAGGTTGGGTGCAGAACCTGGCTTGCACCCAAGACCCTGTGAGCACCAACCTCCGTCCTTTGGCTGTGCACACCATGTTGTTGGGTGGAGGGGCTGGTCCGTGGCTAAGCCACGGGCCAAACCTCTCGCTGGCACCTAAGTCCCCACTGCAAACGGCCTTTGGCCACGTACAGCATGGGATTGGGCCTGTCCTGTCCTCCTGATGTGACATTACAATGTAAATTGTGTTATTTTAAGTAAGGCAGACTTACTGACTTTTACAAAAGATAAGAACGCCAAAATATAAAAAGTGGGTCTACTGGCTTTATAAAGGGGTCAGCATAGCAACATATATAAAGCAGACCCATCGTCTTTTTCAAGAAATCACCAGTAATTGTAATCAAATGTGTCTTTCATTAATTTACACATTGCAATGTTTAATAGAATTGAATGTCATTAAAAAAGTAATAAAATGTTATTTAATCAACATGCTTTTGAGTCTTTCTTTTAACATTTTATAGACCATAAAATACAGCCATAAAAACAACCACAAGAGGGCCCTACACTTGACTGGAAGAGCATAAAGCTCTCGCTCGGAGTGCTTTAAAAATATGGAAAATCTCCTGTGGTCATAGGTCATTTAATGACTCAGGAGACTTACTGTTTTTGTTTGTTTGGGTGGGTGGCATCCGGCAGGAGAAGCTTTCTGCTCCTGCCTGGCGGGAGCACATAAGACTTCCCTGCCTGTGCTCTCGCCATGCATATTGGGGGTTGGCCCTGGGGACCTCATCCCCGGTGGCCAAATTCACAAGAAAAGGGAGCTGGGATGTGCAGCCCACCTCCTCAAGACTTAGTAGGCCTAGGGGACCACATCTCCGGGGCTGAGTTAAATTGGGAGCATGGCGCCCCTCCTCGAACCCTATTAGGTCCAATGGACCCGATCCCCTGTGCGCCACCCTCCCCTTTAATAAAATTGCATCCCCGGGAGATGGGTCTGTGGGCCTTATTAGCCTCAGGGGCATGCACACCCTCCCCTTGACTAATAGCTGCACCGTCCCCCCAGTCCCTGGCCCACCATGGGGCTCTTTTTTTTAAATGCACAGGGCCGTATTTATACTCCGTTTGCGCCGAATTTGCGTCGTTTTTTTCGACGCAAATTCGACGCTAAACTAACGCCAACTAACGCCATATTTATACTATGGCGTTAGAGGCGAATAGCGCCAAAGTTCCCGGAATGTGCGTCATTTTTTAGCGTGAACCCCTTCCTTGCGTTAATGATATGCAAGGGAGGCGTTCCCGTCTAAAAAATGACTCCCAGGCCTTTACGTGGTATTTATACTCCCGGGCAAAAGAGACACCCGGGAGTGGGCGTGGCTAAAAACGGCGCATTTGCGCCGCTTTTTAACGCCTGGGTCAGGCATGGCGTTAAGGGACAAGTGGGCTCAAAATGAGCCCAGAGTGCCCTCCCCTGCCCCCAGGAACCCCCCCTGTCACCCTTGCCCACCCCAGGAGGACACCCAAGGCTGGAGGGACCCACCCCAGGGACATTCAGGTAAGTATTTATTTTTTTTTTTTAATATTTTTTTTTGGCATAGGGGGGCCTGATTTGTGCCCCCCTACATGCCACTATGCCCAATGACCATGCCCAGGGGACAGAAGTCCCCTGGGCATGGCCATTGGGCAAGGGGGCATGACTCCTATCTTTACAATGATAGGAGTCATGTTGATGGGGGATGGGCGTCGTTAAAAAATGGCGCAAGTCGGGTTAAGACGATTTTTTCGACGTAACCTGACTTGCCCCATTTTAAGACGCCCATGCGCCATTTTCCCCCTACGCCGGCGCTGCCTGGTGTACGTGGTATTTTCTCGCGCACACCAGGCAGCGCCGGTCTGCTTGCGCCGGCTAACGCCATTCAATAAATACGGCGCCCGCATGGCGCTTCAGAATGGCGTTAGCCGGCGCAAAACTTTTTGACGCTAAACTGCGTTAGCGCAGTTTAGCGTCAAAAAGTATAAATATGGGCCACAGTGTTTTGTTTTACATGTTTGTTGCAAATCCTTTGCAAATTTGCAGTAAAATTAAAAAACAAATCATTTTTTGCTTCTAAATGACTTCTTTGTTGATATGGTGTCAGCCAATCAGATCTCACCAGGAAATCTGTTGGATCCACAGAGGCTCTGCGTCCATTTCCAGTTTATTAGAGAATTCATTGCTCAAAAACTACTGAACAAATTTACACGAAATCACAGAAACACTCTTTCTGGATCAAGATCTGTGCTCTGCCAAATGTGGTGTAAATTTGGTTAGCGGTTTGGGCTGTAGCTATGTCTAAAGAAACTATGGAGAAATGAATGGGGAAAATTTGTTTTCAGATTCCCCCTTTTTTTCTTGGTCCCCTCTTGATAGATCACCCTGAATATTTCTACATGCAAACTAATCAAAAAGTACTACTTTTTGACTGGTTTGTGAAAGGAAAGTCTTAGGGTAATCAGTCCAGCAGGGCTCAAAAAGAAAGCGGGTCCCAAAAGACAAAGGGCCATATTTATACTTTTTGACGCAAAACTGCGCTAACGCAGTTTAGCGTCAAAAAATTTAGCGCCGTCTAACGCCATTCTGAAGCGCCATGCGGGCGCCGTATTTATTGAATGGCGTTAGCCGGCGCTACCAGACCGGCGCTGCCTGGTGTGCGTGGAAAAAAACCACGTACACCAGACAGCGCCGGCGTAGGGGGAAAATGGCGTATGGGCGCCTTAAAATGGGGCAAGTCAGGTTGCGTCGAAAAAATCGTCTTAACCCGACTTGCGCCATTTTTTAACGACGCCCATCCCCCATCAACATGACTCCTATCATTGTAAAGATAGGAGTCATGCCCCCTTGCCCAATGGCCATGCCCAGGGGACTTCTGTCCCCTGGGCATGGTCATTGGGCATAGTGGCATGTAGGGGGGCACAAATCAGGCCCCCCTATGCCACAAAAAAAAATTACAAAAAATACTTACCACAACTTACCTTTTCTTCCCTGGGATGGGTCCCTCCAGCCTTGGGTGTCCTCCTGGGGTGGGCAAGGGTGGCAGGGGGGGTCCCTGGGGGCAGGGGAGGGCACTCTGGGCTCATTTTGAGCCCACTTGTCCCTTAACGCCATGCCTGACCCAGGCGTTAAAAAGCGGCGCAAATGCGCCGTTTTTGGCCACGCCCACTCCCGGGCGTCATTTTTGAATACCACGTAAAGGCCTGGGAGTCATTTTTTAAGACGGGAACGCCTCCCTTGCATATCATTAACGCAAGGAAGGGGTTCACGCTAAAAAATGACGCACACTCCAGGCACTTTGGCGCCCGAAGCGTCTAACGCCATAGTATAAATATGGCGTTAGTTGGCGTTAGTTTAGCGTCGAATTTGCGTCGAAAAAAACGACGCAAATTCGGCGCAACCAGAGTATAAATACGGCCCCAAATCCCCATGCATTTCCCATAGATGTCTTTAGACAGGCTACAGCAAAACTACTGAAATGTATTACACCAAATTTGGCAGAAATCTAGATCTTGGTCCACAGATTGTGCTTTTTGTGATTTGGCGTAAAACTGTTCAGTAGTTTTTGAGAAATTAAGGTTGAAAAGTAATTGTATATCTGAATGGTTGGATCCGCAAGAGTCTTGAGAGTCTCTTGCAGGAGTGGCAATTTGAAAATAGAGTGTTCTGATTAGCGCAGGGAACTTTATTTCCTTTGGGACATCTCGCTCCCTCAGGAGTCAGACTCCTGTGGGAGCGAACACTCTCATTGACTGCCAGCAACATGACAAAAATGTTGCTGGCTGCCTTTACAGGACTCGGGCACTACGGGCACCATTTACAAGCAGCCTGCACCACCCATGCATCACTTTTTGTGACGCAATGGCAGCGGAGGCTGCAGGGCCATGTCCACAAGGCCCTGGAAAGCCACTTTGCATGGCTTTTCATGGCCTTGTAGATATGGAGTATGGCAAGGCAGCGCAAGTCGCTGCATTACCTTACTTTGCGTCAGGGAGGTGTTCCATGGGTGTTGCAGTGGATGTCCCTATGTAACACCCATAAATTTTGATGCATTCCCAGATTTAGAAGGTTTTGTAAGCCTGGGAATGTGTCAAAAGCCTATGCCTCCCCAGGGGTGGCGTAAGGGTGGCGCAACAGGGAAAAATAACATTATTTCTACCTGTTTTTTTCTCTTTCTATGTGTGCGGAAAACACCTCTCTGAATTGTTTCTGTGCAGGAAGGTGTACCATGCAGCATGACGCAAAGGTGCTTACATTAGCCCATGGCAGCAATTTCTGCACCAACGCAGAGGACAAGGACAGGAATGCGCCATATCTTGTTGATGCAAAAAGGCTTGCACGCTGCCTTGCAGCAAAACTTTGTAAATGAGGCCCTAAAGCCCATATTTAAGGAACGTAAGCGTCGCCTTAGTGTCATTTATTTTGACGCTAAAGTGGCGTTAACTCCTAATTTATGTTTTGATGCTAGACCCGTCCAGTGTCAAAATATTGGAGATAGCACCATCTGTAGGAAGTGCCAACCCACCTTGCGTCAATTAGATGCAAAGTAGGCGTTCCCTGGGCGTTCCCTTCCTAGAAATGACATTAGCCCCCCATTGCCATATTTAACTCCTGACGCAGAAACGATGCGCAATTTGGAGGTGGACCTAAAGCATCATTCAGACCAGGCGTTAATGTTCTGGTAGGCCCATTTCCATGAGGATACACCATCGAATGGCACAAAGATGCCCACCCCAACCCTCAGCACCCACCACCCACACCCCAGGGTCACTACTGGAGGTGGGAGCCCATCCCAGGTACGTGGCAGGTAAGTGTAAGTGCATAAGTGTGGTGTCCCACTGGGGTCCCCTTACATGGGGCCCCCTGCTTGGCAGTGGGTATGTTGGCCTTGCCCTGGGGACACTGGCACTGGTCCCCTGTGGTGGGCACTGAGGTAGTGGTAATGACTCCTGTCTGTACTTAGACAGGAGCAGGGGCGGCTCCTCCATGAGGGCAGAGGAGCGTCATCCCCCAGCCAGCAGTGGCAGCTGCAAAACCTTTACAAGGAAACAATAGCAAACAGGTTTTTTATCCTATACTTGTAAAGAGGCGGGACCACAGGGGTTACGAGTGTGAGGGGGAGTGCTCAGCACTCTCCCTCAAAGCCCATGTGTTTGGCCTGCCAAACACACATGCGCAGCGGGCTCTCTTTAGCCCACCACACATGCGCAGGGGCTCTCTCCAGCTGGAGAGAGCCTGTACGTGCTTCCAGACTGCCTGGGAGCGCCCTGGTTGGGTGCTCCCAGACAATCTTGATGCTGCTTTGAGCAGTGTCATGATTGGCCGCAGGGCAGGCTGGGAGGCTGTGCCTGTTTCCAGCCATCAGAGGAGCAGAGCGCGGCGCTGCACGGCGCAAAGGTAAGTTTATGTATTTTTTTAATTTATTAATGTTTTCTGCCCCCCACCACCGCGTGCACCACCCCGCCCCTTTTTACACCTGCGAGCCGCGACTGGTCATCCATACACTGAAAACATACACCATCTTCTGTTTATTGTCAAGCAGACCTAGGCCCACACATGCTAGTTACTTTCCCCTTGTAATCAGTTGTATCTAAAACAATTACAAACACAACATTAAAGCGAACCCCTTCCATAAAATGTGAAAACATTCTCTATTTTGAGCATTTTACAGCATAAGCTGTAGGCTCATTTTTTCCAGGGGTGGGTGGGTGATGGACCAAAATCACACGTCCGTAAAACAAGAAAACTGTTCAACATAGGGCATAATTCTGTTTTAAATTCAATTACAGGTCAATGTACATTTTGCCCACATTCCCCAGCCTTCCTTCGTCATCTAGACAACGCAAGAAAGCTCGGCTTATTTAGGGACATTCTGGAAAAGATCGTCAAAAGTGCGCCTCGAGAAAAGTGCCTGTTTCTCAGTATACCGCTACTCAGCGCTCATTGTATGTGAAAAGGAAATGGCAAGTTTACACGTAGCACTTGACATTAAGGCCCGTATTTATACTTTTTTTAGCGCTGCATTTGCGCCGCTTTTTGACGCAAAACGGCGCAAACCTACAAAATACAATGGTATTTTGCAAGTTTGCGCCGTTTTTGTGTCAAAAAATGACGCAAATACGGCGCAAAAAAAGTATAAATACGGGCCTAAATGCTGAAGTTGCTAATTAAGGTCAACAAGTGTACCCCGATATACAAAGTGGTACGCCTTTATTGAATACACCAAAATGGTGAAAATTGATTGTACACGAGGAAAATGGCACGATGATAGCCATGGCATGAGAGTGAGAGGAAACCGCATTGTCTGAGCCCAGGTACAAACAACACGAGTGGATTTCATCTTAATAATATTAGTAACGATAATTCAATTACATGTATTTAATGTCTGTGCTAATGTGCACTAAATCACCAACAAGAATTACATTGCCATTTTAAAGTTTAACATTTTAACTTCAAAGCGATAATGTAGCGCATGTCCCCAATTTTCTTAATGTAATTGAGCTTCCATGCACCCACCACCCATGGTGGCTAGCGGCAGATATTTTGTAGCTAATCAGCCTACCGTCATTTTTAACCCACTGGCGCCATTTCGCCTAACTTCATCTGTCACTGGCTAGCATCTTTCTTTGAGATGCTAGCCATTCTTCAGCTGCATTGTGCGTCATTTCTTAAATATGGCGCACAGATGGCATTAGGGAATGGTGTTAACTATTGTTAAGAAAAAATGACGCAATATGGGCCTAAGTCTCCAGTTTTAAGAAAAATATAAAGGGGCAGGGTAGGGATACCCTGATCCCCTTGGCCCCATGAGGGGCCCAGAGGGACACCCTCTGGGGCAAAAAAGAGAAAAAAGTCAGCAAAAAATTGTTGCGATCCTGCGGGATTCCCACAGTATTGAAAACAAAACACAACAAACTGGCGGCGGGACGGATTTAGGCCTTGATTTATACTTTTTTTGCACGCATTACCATCATTTTTTGATAGAAAAGTGGCGCAAACTTACAAAATACAATTGCGTTCATAAAGTTGAGGAGGGCTGCGTGGTCCCCATCCCGAGCTTCCAGATGCCCTGGGGAGTCCGGCCCAGGGCTGAAATTTGTTTATGTGGGGAATTGGGCCCGCGGCCCCTACCCTGGAGCCTCTCATAGGGCAGTTTGTCATGATGGTATGTCTCCCATTCCAAAAAATCCAATAATCAAATTTGATTTAGCTCCTACAACCTTATTGGGGGCAATCCTATGTGTTGGTCATATCGCCTTTGTTATACCAGCAAACAGGAGGGTATCTCGAAGTCTTCAGACTAGCCCATTACAATACGTTGACAAATATATGTAGACCTGAGACAAACGTACCATAAAAATGTCAATCACTGTAGGAAGTTACACCCATACTCACATTTTATTGTATTGTATTGTAATATTATTTAAATAGCGCTTACTACCCCTGACGAGGCATCGAAGCGCTTTTTGGCGAGTAGCACGCTACTCCGGAACCCAAAAGGAATTAGTGGTGGATTAGTATAGGGAAATATGAGTACAGTTTTTGTATTATTAAGAGTTAATTTGAGCCGATATGTGAGTTTGTTAGTTGGATTGACTGGAGTAATGGAGGTCTGGAGAAGGGAAGAATCTCTGTTAGTAAGACTCATACATCTACAGTCGCAAATTTCAGCATTTATTACAGCAAAGTCAAGCGCATTCATCAGGACTAATAAACAATGAGTTATAGGAATTATTTAAAACGTTATCTCAGGCCTTATTAAAGGATTCACATAGACATGCCTATAAAGGTCAAAGACACCATTGCATATCGGTGATATGCTGCTAAACAAAAGCAAGAGACAATCAGAACTGCAGGAAAAAATATACATCACAAAATATGTTGAAGTGAATTGTATAAATATTTCAAGCATAAATGTGTTTTTTCCTAATTTAGTCATACAATTTTTCAGCAACTGGGATTATTTTTACAGACTGATGATAGAACACCTGTTTCTTAAAAGTGACAGCGCTTCCTAATTCATCTTAAAAACAGCAATAAACCAAAAGAAATTAAACGCTGAATTTATACGAGTCCATATCATGTCCTGCCATTAGTCCTAGTAGACTCCCCTATGGTCCTTTTCGATCAAAAGTTATTCCGTTACTATATGCGATCTGAATGTTGCACCTGCCGCATTTCAGCATATGTCTTCGGTAGTCGCAGCAGGTCCACCTCGGACATAAGCACGCCTGCAAGTGATGTTTGAGCAATATGATGGCACCGCATGTAGGTGTGTCTTGTAACAACACAAGTCATCGTGGTAACCCGAAAACAGATCAGACAGTGAAGGCGCCCGTTCTTTCCTTCATGGTGCCATTTGGTAACCATGCTGGAGAACAACGCGCGCGTTTGTGCATTGCGCTTATAGGCTCACCTATGCCTTATCAGACACATATAAACCCTTGCATTACAGGACGATATTTCAAACAACCACCCAGAGGGTGTATAGTTATAAGAGACTCATCGTTTAGTGATCTGATGCTTTTTACCAAAATGAGAGACCGTTCTGTCGTGTAGAAGGCAAAGGAAGAGACTGCTCCGTCTGTTTCATGACTAGTTACACATATATTTGGTATAACGTTTCTAGATCATATGCAGCCACTCATTAGAATCATTCAAACCATTTCTATCAGTGCATAATCGAAAAATCCCGTAGCTCAGTTTTGGGGACACCCTGAGGATATAATTGAAATGTCTATTTTTTCGGTCCAAGACCAAGTTGATGCGTATCTTTAAAATCTCCTAAAGGAAGAGCCATTTAGGTCCACATGTTGTCAAGTAATTGATGAGTCTTTCCCTAGTTAGAGGAACTCATCTCAACTAGTCACATGGTGCTGAGATGGTCAGCAGAGGAGCCTGCTCCATATAAATCCTGAAGCTAGATCTCAGTGTTCCTTCTGAGATTTTACAAGAAGGTTCCAATATCGACAGGCATGACCACAATCTTTTATTTCAACAAGACCTCTGCGCAAAAACACAATGAATCTGTGGTTAATGGCTTCAGGTACAGGAACTGACCTGTCAGCGTTTTTTTGAGGGGGGCAGTTTGAGGGCCCAGTCAGCGGGCTCACTTAGAAAAATATGAGTTTGTGCATGTCAAACTGGATTTAATCCTTCACGTTTGGAGTTATCCACTGATGATCCCAATGCATCCCAAGACAACAGGCAATGCCATAGAATCTCTGGCAATGCAACAACAACAATCAGTGATTCAATCTTCATCATGCCTTAATTTGATAGTGATCTAATATTTACATAGCACCTTGGCCGAAAGCACTTGAAATGGGCGATTTCTATTAATATTACTAAGTTGAAATTGGTAGTTATGTTAATGACCTCAGAAGGATGAAAACCTGAGTTGACCTTGTCAGGATTTGACCCCGTGACCTGTAGTTCACGTACAGATGTTTTTGAGTGTTCAACTCAGTGAGCTATTTTACCAGACTTCCCAAAGATTCTTTGAATTCAGGATGTGCTGTAGAAATGCGAGTCACTACTGGTACCCAGACCTCTTGGAGAGAAGTTTTTTGCCTCCCAGTCACTTCATTTGAAGGAAAGTCGTTTGCAGCAGAAAGGGCAGGTCGTGCATTCAACCCATCACACCTTCAGTCTCCATCACTGGTACTGAAAATGCTGGTCTTAGCCAGTTACTGTATGCCTTCAATAACTGAATTTTCTCTGAACAGCAAGACATATTATATTAAACTGTAAAGTGCAGAAAATTGTGTATTTGCTGAATAGTGCCATCAGGTGTTAGATCTTTTAAACCTAGAGAAAACACATTCTCCATTTTTTGGCTGGCTGGTCAGATAGGGTATTAATGATGGGCACAGTCAAAGGGTACTTGATAGCCAACCCAGATTGGTTATTTGCCCGTAATCAAATACACTTTTTAAACCACAATGAGATATTGAAAATCTGAAAAGGTTATGCTGAATGCATTGCCGCCAGTCCCTTTTCTTGGTTTCAGCCTAGTACTGGAATTTGATTCTTAGGGTCACCATGGGACATCTATTTGAACCTTTAGATCCATGCCAGCTGAAATATACCATTTACAACTGTTAGCCATCACTTCTGCGTGGAGAACTTAGCACGTTTTGCTAGCTTTTCCTCTTTGAATAGCATTCTTCAAAGATAAGGTTACATTGAGAGTAATGTCTTCCTTTTTGCCCAAAGACCAAGTTCCAACTATGTTAATTTCACTTCCTGCCTTTTATCTTCCTTTTCATTTGTTTAAGGATGAAGAAAAGTGCAAAGGCTGGACACTAGACGGACTCTTAACTATCCTTAGAACAATTAATTTGAGACAATATCTGTAAAGCTATGAAGGGGGTACAGTTGTTATATAAGACACAATTTCAAGATGCATTTTCGTAGGGGCATATTTAAGAAGAGTGACGCTGCACTGTGTGCAGTGCCACTTTTCTTGCGCCTTTTACCGCCCCCCCTACCACCACCATGTGTGCGCTGCATTTAAAATATGGCGCACTATGGCGCAGGGTAGGGGGCTATAGCATCATTTTACATGATGCTATTGATGCACTCTGCAGGAGTAGCTCCAAAATATTGGCGCTATTCCTGCAGAGTACATAGGGGCCCATTATAAATAATAGAAGCCCTCTTTTAACGCCTGCTCTTAGCAGGCGTTAAAAGTGCTGTAAGATTTCCTTGTGCCATTTTTTCGGCCCTCCAAGGGGGGAACGCCTGCTTTGCATACATTATGACTGGTGCAGGCATAACGCTGGTCAAAGGGTCACAAAGTGGCGTAATGCATGCATTGCACCACTTTGTAAATGTGGCACGAGGATTTTGGCCTCGTTTGACCACACTAGCATTTTTTTTAAATGACGTTAATGTGGCGCAAGGTGGAGCTAGGGGCTCTTAAATATGCCCCTTAGTCCTTAAACTTTTACAACCTAGAAGGGAAAGTTACAGCATGGAGTTTAGAGCTCACTTTGCTAATTAGACCTTATTGAGAAGTTTTCACAATGAACCAATTTGTCGAGCTCCTACCTGAGCTTATTTGCATTCGTTCTCAAAACATTACTATCTGGAAGCTGACATGACGGGCCTGTCAGTCTAGGTGGTGATTCACAGCATCATTGGCTAGCTGTTTCTGTATCTTCACTTGGATAGCCCTTTTAGTATTTTCACTCAGCCCACTTTAATTGGGAATGCTTCTCTTACGGAATCTGTGGGTGAGAGGAGGGATTAAAGGAACATGTTACATACCACAGGTAACATTCTTCCTATTGTTTACAAATGTTCCCATTTACCCACCTCCACGAGTGCGTCAGGGGGGTTGTTTTTATGTTTTTTATTTCTGCTACAACCCATAATTGACATTCATAGACAGCAGATAGTTTTTAATGCAACTGGCAATAGTGATGCACTAGTAGTACGCAATCAGACTGTACCTAGTGCAAACCTTTTTTAATAAGTTTCCATTAGGGCACATTTCAGAATGCAACTGATAACACCATTAAAGTACCCCCTAAAAAAATAAACCGGTCACCATGAAGCCTCAAATGACTCAATTGGTTATAGCCATAATATGCTGACTCACAAGCAGCCTTTAGATTTGCTGCTGAACCCAGTGCTTAATTTGTAAATAAAAACGGGCCGGTGCCCAAAGCCCTTCTCTTAAACACGCGGCTGCTGCGTATAAATGTGTGAGCACAGAATACTGAAGCAGCGTAATCCTAAATCCATCTCGGGCCTCTTCAATATATTTACTGCCACTCCATGCACATTCGATTCACTCTAGCAGCTTTCTGCTTTCTACCTTTGTGATGCTTTTTCATTTTTCTCTTCTTACGTCTTTCCCATAAGTGTCTTTTGCTCGCAGCAAATGCTTGAGGCAGAAGACTAAGCACCTGCCCTCAAAAATTTGTGCCGGTGCTCAGCACCAGAAACAACAAGCACAAATTAAGCACTGGCTGAACCATTTACATACATTTACATTTTTTCCAGGCGGCAGCATGGTGAGGTTTGCTTCTTCTTTCACTGTCTGCCTCCATCTCTACTTCACAGAACAAGAGAACCCCACTCCCTTTCAGCCAGAGGCATCTGAAGGTCATATCCATTCTAGAATGTTTTGCTTTTTTTGTATGGATACTGTTATTTTAAACATTTAGAAAGATTGGGAATATTGTTCCCAGTAGATCACACCCACTTCAGCCACTGAGGTTATCCAACAGCCCTTTACTGGTAGGAGGCTTTGTTTGTTTTCATTGCTTCTCACGCTTCACGGTGTTGCAGTCTTTCTGCCTAATAAGCCTACCTGCAATGTGCCCATAAAAGATATGTCCCTGATTGGTAATTGTGCAGAGCAGAATTTCCATCTGGAAATAAGTTACACAAATTTAAAAAGATCCAGATTTACTGGGTGTAGGAACAACAAACCATCCGGAAAATACAGCAGGTGAAAATCACTGAGGAAGAAGGAAGCTACTTCAGGGCATTCAAAATATGGCAGCATGACTTTCCATACATTATCAGGAAATTTGATAGGTTCTCAGAGGCTCAACCATAAGCTGCATTGGGTGCCAGTTACTACAGGGATCCATGATATGGTGCTCTGCTTTGCCTACAGAGCCACAAAAAAGGTGCTGTGCTGCTTATGTGTCTGCTTCCAAGTTTAAATCACTTAATTTTGGCTCTTCGTTGCTGCTGCTAGTCTCCTGACTTAGAAAAGACTCATGGGGGAGGGTTTGGAAGAGATGTTCTTCTCTTTTTTTCGCCACACGTCTTTGTGATCCCCTCCGTATTGATCTACACAAAACAGAGGAGAGCTCTATGTCAAGGATGGCTCATAAAAGTCATCTATTTGCTTGATTATCTTCATGCCTTTTCTGATGTTAGTTCAGCACCAAGATATCTTAGGGAGTGTCTTGCATTTCATAAGTAATACTTCAGCTCTACTCATATCTTGCATATACAGGTTTTCAATATATTTAGTGGGTGACCTCAGACACTGAATGAAGGGCTGGATTCAAATTTAGAAAATATCTAGCAGAAATAACAGGATGTGGTTGTGGCCCTTTAGAGATGGAGCTTTGTCGACAGAGGGATAGTTTAGGTTTCAGACACATCACCTATATGTAGGCAGAGATAGCCAACGACAAACTGGTAATTGTGTTGTCTGCCTTATGACTCTCTTGTGGTACATTTAAGGTTGTCCCTTTCTCTACCCAGGCCAGAGTTTCTTTATTTGGTTTAATCTTAAACATCACACAGGTCAGCAATGTAGGTCTATATCCAACCCACAGTGTTACATGTAATAATCAATTACATGAGTACACAATTTCAACTTCTACATACCCTACAAAGGTTTTAAGTCAGCTTTCCATGGCACAATTTCATGCAGAGCATGGGAATAATGGTTATGCAATGGGGTGAACCCCTCAAGTGAGGGGCGGCTGTGGTGAAATTGTGCTGTGCATGCTGCAAGGAATGACAACTATTGCTGAGAGAAACCCACTTATGGTCAGGAGTAGGGGCTACTGTCTGAGCTGTGATCAGTGGTCATGTCCCTTGTGTAGAGGTCAAGGTGGACAGGAGTTGTTTTTCTCTTTCAGTTTAGAGATGTACCCATCCCATATTGTGCTATCTGGTCCTCACCCCCATCTCTGCTGGTGACGCGTCACAACATCCGCCTCTGCCCTGGCCCATCTGTGTAGGTCATGTAGCCAGCTGTCTTTGTTCAATGGTTGGCTTTCCATGCCATTGCTATTCGTCTCTTGTATAAAAATGTACAGTGAATAGGTCAATAAGTCTAAACACATATTTGTCTTTCTTTGCTCTTGGCATTAGTCTAAGCAGACAAAGCTCGTGGGTGCCCGCCACTGTCAAAGTCCACCAGATCAGACACCAGCTCAGCCACAGTCTCCCACTTCAGGCTAAGCTGTAGGAATGTTCAGACCATGTGCTAGAAGTATGCCCCTCTTTGGCAGCATCTCAGACAGTTCAAGGACACCGCCTCATGCATGCACTATATATGTTTTGGGTGAGGTGTGTTTGGTGGAGATTGTATTGTATTGTAATAGTATTTATATAGCGCTTACTACACCTGATGAGCTCTGAAGCACTTTTCGGCGAGTAGCATGCTATTCCGGAACCCAAAAGGAATTAGTGGTGGATTAGTATAGGGAAATATGAGTACAGTTTTAGTATTATTATGAGTTAATTTGAGCTGCGGATATGTGAGTTTGTTAGTTGGACTGACTGGAGTAATGGAGGGGAGGAGAAGGGAAGAATCCAGAAGTGTTAATTGGGAGTTTATAGTAATAGGATTTAGGCTTGGGATGAGTAAAGGGGGGATGGAGGAGGGAAGAGACTGTGGAAAGGGTTAGGGAGATCATAGTAGCAGGAGTGGTTTTGGATGAGTTAAAGGTGAGATAAATGAGGAAGAATTTAGTAGGGTTGTTTGGGAGATCATGGTAGTAAACTGAGGTTTGGGTGAGTTAGATGTGGAAGAGGAGGGAAGAGCTTAGGCAGGGTTATTTGGGGGATGAAAGAGTAGACTGGATTTGGGATGATGAGTAAGAGTGGGAATGGAGGATAGATTGATAGAGACATGACATATGGTGATGGGTAGACAAAGTAAAGTTTACAAGAGAGTAAAAATATAATATTTTTTACTTATACTTTTTATATATATCTACATACATATATAGATATATATATATATATACACATTTTTGATAATTTCTATTTAATTTATGTATTCTTTATTATTAATATATATTTAGATTTATTTATCATTTTAATTTTATTTATAGATTTTATTGTATTTCTATTTATTTTTCTCTCTAGTACAGTAGAACTATGTACTTACATAGATATGTAAGTACATAGTAAGGGAATATATGTCCAAGGAATGTAATAATGGGTATAGTATGAGAAGAAAAGTAGTATTGTAAAAACACAGACTTCCAAGATTTGTAATACTTGAAGTTAATTAATAAGTGTACTTTTCTAACATTTATTTATCTTTACTCAATTTTTGAATAGCCAAATACCTATGATAGTAAACATTTGATCAGTGTGATATAAATGAGAGCAGGGATTCATAATTATCTAATATAACAACTTATCTAGAAGCTATGCAATGACCTATGAACATGTTAAGCATACAATAACATACACATACATATATATATATATATTTATACACACACATACATACACACATGAATACATACACATATATATGTATATACATATTTTAACTGTCAGTAAATTTACATTAAACAGGTTTAAAGAGTATGTGTGTAATTTATTGTTATGACATAGTAGAGATACATATTTTCTAAAGAACTATATATATTCAGAATATACACATATTCAAATAAAAAATATTTATCAACACAGGCATATGCAGTCCATAGCTGTTTGAATATGGTGGTTATGAAGGAAAGAACCAACTCTTGAGTAGTCTTCTGAAGACAAGATAGTTATCTGAGGATCTTATAGTTGGGGGTGATGAATTCCATAGTTTGGCTGCTTGAACAGAGAAGGATGTACCACCTATAGTCTTTTTCTTGTACGTTGGTGTTTTAAGGCGGGTGCCAATCTTGAGCGGAGGTTTCTTTGTTGAATGTATTTAGTTATTTTGTTTCTGATAAAAAGCGGTCCTGTTCCATGTATAGCTTTGTGGGTGATACAAAGCAGCTTAAAGGTGCATCTTCTGGCAACAGGTAACCAGTGTAGTGCTCTCAAGGCAGTGGAGATGTGGGCTTGTGGCTTTACATGTAATAGTAGGCTGGCTGCGGAGTTCTGAATACGTTGTCGTTTTTTCCTATTAGATAGACATGATCCATGGTAGAGGCCCTCAGCATAATCCAGTTTGGATAGTACAAGCAAGATAGTAGCCTGCACCTTGTGTGGAAATCCGAGGTGGGGGAAGATGCATCGTAGAGTCTTCAAGGTGATGAAGCTTGTTCGTGCTAATTTGTCCACTTGGGCATTCATTGTTAACTTGGAGTCCATGGTGATTCCAAGGTTTTTAACTTCCTTGGATAATTGAGGAGGTGGTCTGAGATCATCAGGCCAGGCGCACACTGGGCCATAATTGTTCCAGTCACCACATATGAGTATTTCTGTTTTGGAGGCATTCACTTTGAGATGGTTCCAAGTCATCCACTGATCAACGGCTCTGAGGCAACTGAAGATTTATGAGTTTTCAATGTTTTTGGGGAATTCTAATTTAGGTAGTATTTGTGTGTCATCTGTATAGTTGTAGCATGTGAGATGAAAATCATTGATCAGTTCTGGTAATTATATCATGTACTTGTTGAAAAGCAAGTGTGAGATGATTGATTTTTTTTTTTAGGTAGGATGTAATCCAGTCGAAAGCAGTCCCTTCTATGCCGGCTTCGTGGAGTTTTTGAATTAGGGTGTCATGGTCAACCGTATCAAAGGCAGCCGAGAGGTCCAAGAGAAGTAGTGCAGCCACTCCATTGCGGTCGACTATGTTTTTCAGATCATCCCAGATTGCTATGAGTGCCGATTTAGTGCCTCTTCCTGGGCAGAATCCAGTTTGGTAGTCTGAAGGTATAGAATTGTCTTCAATGAATCGTGACATCTGGGTGAATGCTGCTCTTTCTATCAGTTTGCCCAGGAAAGGTCCTGAAGATAACTGAACTGTGTGTATTGGAACCTCAGGTTCCTTGAACCTCATTTGACCTGCTCTATAATTTGCATCCACTGTTCATTAGGTATCTCTCGTTCTAGGTTTCTGCACATATGAGGCTCTAAGTAGTGGGCTAGCGGCGAACACTTGTGTGCCAGAGGCTATATAAGGTCATAATGGCTATACGAACAGTGTGTTATGAAAGAATCATCTAAAGGAGTGCAGATATCTGCAGTTCATGTCCTCTTTGGGCCCTGACCATGTGTGTTATGCCTCTATTTGTGAGGAAGTGGCCTGCAGCTATGTTGTGTATGTCTTGTGTATCTGAAAATGTGTACAGCCTCCCCTCTATATACAAGTCTCCAACTTGGGTTACCCTGTGTATCACCAGGGCCCTATCATGTTGCAGCTGGATATCGCATAATTCAGGGATTGCCCATGGGTCTCGTGTTGGAGCATATGGTGGTGATGATTTATACAGGAGGAGGTACTGAACCAGCATTTTTTCGCCATGCTCAGAAGTGTTGTTTCAGCACTTTCCTGATTAGCCAGGGTCATGAACCATGCCAGGAGTAAATCGCCTCGGAGTGTTTCTTTCACTTCTGCCCTTTCTGTGCAGAGCCTCGCACCTTTGCAACTGTGCAGCAGTATAGTACAACTCATAGTTGGGAGCACCCATGCCTCCTTTTTGCATTGGGCACTGTATTTTGTATACAGTCGCCCGCTTACTGCCACTTCACCATATCAGGTCCAACAGCACACTTTTGAGGGCCTACAAGAAGGAAGCTGGATGGAGCATTGATAGAGCCTTTGAAAAATATAATAGCCTGAGAACTACTACCATTTTGGCTCTTGCCACCTGGCCCACTTGGGAGAGCAGTATGGCAGTCTAAAATGTAATAGAATGTTTTATAGATGTTAGTGCCTTACCCAGGTTGCTGTCTATGATGTCGGCCTCGGCATAATAGATTTGCATGCCTGGGTATTATGAGCCATAGTGCCATTCCAGCCTAGTTTGTGGCACACATCCTTTCTGCAATTTGGGTACTGGCCTCATAGGGAACATGTTCGAATGTCTCCATTAGGTTGGGGAGAGACTCTTGCCTGCCACACGTGCATTAGCACCTCATCTGCACATAGTGCTATTACATGCTATCTCCCAGACGCCCGCACGTCCCAGTCCTCGGCCGTCCTGCGTATCCCACAGGCTCCATAGCCAATGCAAATATCAGTGAGGAGAGGGGACAGCCCCACTGTGTGTCCCTTCATATGTCATAAAGCTCTGAGAACGGTTACCATTCTGACTCTAGCTGATGGCCAGATGGTATATTTTAATTGAGTTGAGGAATATCAGACCGAAGCCCATTTCTTTGAGCACCTCGAAGAGGTACAGCCAGCCCAGAGTAGCGTAGCAAAGGGCTTTTTGATATCGAGGGATACCGATAAGCAATCCTCAGCGACTATGCCAGCATGAGGCTCAGCAGACAACGAATATTTAGAGAGGTGCTCCTCCCCGTGATGGACCCATTTTGATCAGTGTGAACTAAGATCTCCATCATAGGCAACAGCCTGTTCGCTGGTATGTCGCCGACCAGCTTATATTCTATAGTTAAGAGGGACCGGGTGGGTTGAACGTACATCGGTCGGGACTCATCCCTGTTTAAGTAGCACCACTATTCGTGCAGTATGCTCATGGATCTCACCTCCTCATAGACTTGCAGTAGTTTTGGTACCACTTGTGCACTGTATGTATAATTCCACCAGGAGGCCATCTAGTCCCAGTGTTTTGTTTTGAGCCATGTGTCTGATAACCATAGAAATCTCTTCCACCAGGAGAGGCATCTCCAGGTCACTACGTTGTAAGGGGTTTAGTTTAGGAAGTGGGAGCCCTTGGACATAGGTACAGGTGTGCATAATGACGGTTGGGATGGAATCTGTGTGCAGTGTGGTGTAGTATGCAGCAAAGGCTGTGTTTATGTCGGTCTGTGCATTCCCTTCAGCATGTTGTCAGGCTATGTAGTCCCTATGGTCAATTTTCCCCAGTCAGTTCGTAAGGATAGCTTGAACAATTCACTTAGTCATTATGACCAATCTGATTGCATGAGTATCTCCTTTTCCATGACACACAGGGTTTGACATCTGACATCTCCCTGTGTGGATGTGTTTGATTCCCCTTCCCCTCCGTGTGGTTGCGATGCAGTGGCTGTGTGTCACTGCCTTGAATGCTTTCCACTCAGTCGCCCTGGTGGGAGTCAATCCCTCATTTTCTGTGAAGTACTGTGTTATGCGAGTCTCAATTGTGTCACGAAATGGTGTGTCCTGCAGTGCCTCTACACATTGCCAGTTTGGGACTTTCGCTCCACCTCTGCCCCCACTGGATCACTATCTCCAGGGGACAGTGGTCCAATATTGTGAGTGCCAGGTATTCAGAGTCTGTCACTCTAGAGCATAGCTATGCTGCACCAAAGAACGTGTCTAGCTGTGTATATAATTGGTACACTGAGGACTGATATGAGTATTCCCTTTCTGCTGGGTGCATTGCTTTCTGTATCTCATGGCCATGTCTAGTGTTGGGCCAGCTCTAGAAATGTCAAGCCAGCTTGCTGTGTTGGGCATGGTTGGGGTGGACCGGTTGTGCTCTGTGTCCAAGACACAATTAAAGCCCCCCTCAGCACAGGGACAGTAATTTGCATGTAAGTGCTGGGGTAAGTTGGTCTAGAAAGTTGAAGTGCTTTACATTTGAGGCATAATGAGCAAACAATCCCAGGTATTCACCATCCAGATGCCCCTCCACCACCACATATCTACCCGCAGGACCTATCCTGCATGTATCTAGGACAAAGGGCCCCCCCCGGGCCATCCAGAACAGCACCCCACAGGTATATGCAGAGTAGGTTGGGCTGCAGATCTGTCCTCACCATCGTTTGCGTACCTTGGAGAGTTCTGCTGCACCAAATTGGTCTCCTGCAAATAGGCAATCTGAATGTGCCTTTGCTTGAGAAAAATATACAGTGTACCAACATTTAGGAGTCACCATACTCAGTATATTACATGTTGCCTTGTGAGCACCCTGCCATCAACATCATAAAACTGTATATAAGTAAAAACATACATTCAATCGCTTCTAATGTCTGATTCAGTTTGTGGCTTTACGTTACTCCAGCAGTGAGAGCCAGATATATGTATCTTCCGCCACCCCAGTCAGCCATTTCCCTTGCTACCTACATTTGTCTTCTTGACCACCAGCAGTCCACCCTGCCACCCCCTCCCCCCACCAAACTCTTTGTGGAGCGCGGTTGATGTCCAGGTCCAAAGGTTGTCCGCCAGTCTAGGAATCAGTGGTGCGCCCCACTTATGGGTTCCCTCAAAGGACCTGGATCTGTTGGTTTTGACTTCAGAGTTAGAGCCATGATTGTAGAACAGCAAAGGGATTATTGCTCTGTTGTAGGATTTTTGCCACCACCTGGGCCCTTTCTTTGGCTGCCTCTGTCAGGCGACCCCTGGATTTCTTTCCGCATCGCTTGGTCGGTTTCGCTCATACCCTTGGCTCGGCTAGTGGTCCTCCACCTGTCAGGATGGCATCCCCCTTTGAATGTTTCTATGTCCAGGCCTCTCCGGGATATGGAAGAAGTGTGACACGTCTCCGACTCCACGTAGTTTAGCAGTGAACAGAAAGGCATACCACAGACCCATTGCTCTCAGCTGCTGTTTTACAGACTCATAGGAGTTGCAACATTTTTGTACCTCACTGTGTAGTTAGGGTAAGCGATAATTGCCGCACCCTCCTAGCGTCATCCGCTTTGGTGCCAAAGAGTTGCAGGATAAGGGTCATGTCACAGTAATTAAGCAGTCTGGCTATGACAGGTCGCAGTACGGCCCCTGGAGGTGGAGGGCAACCTGGTAGGTGATGTGCTCACTCAAGAGAGAAATACTTAGGCAGTTGGCCAGCCAGAACATTATTTGTTGCCCACTTCTTGAGGAAGTTCCATGTTAGTGTCTTCTGCCAATTCCGATATCCCTACCAGGCAAATGTAGCTTGGCATGGATCATCCCTCCGCATCTTCTGTCCACCGCTGCACTTCCTTTACTTAGGTGTGCACGTCGTACAGTTGGCTGCACATCTCTGCGACCACCAAGCCCACTGAGGACAGTGATGATTCTGCGTCATCCACATGATCCCCTGGGGGTGGTGGTCTGTATGCAGTAGGTTCAGCTTTATGGTTACTGAATCGATTTTATTCTCCAGCGTGGGTCTGGTATCCTGTATCACCAGAAGTATGTGCTCAAAGTTTCCTGTGTGGACTCCACCTTCCTCAGCGGTCCCCCACCTCGGCTATCATCCTGGACGCCACTGGTGTCAACCTAGGTCTCTTGAGTGATGGCTTCCACCTCTGTGTCCAGCAACAGGGGGGAACCTCTGTCACAGCATCACGGTCTATGTCAGTGTCCAAATTGGTCCAGTGTAGTGTGCACCAACGACGCTGTCTCCCCCTAGTCCACCTCAGTCTAGCCTTCATGGGGCTGTGGTATTGTCTTATAAGCAGCCTCCAGCTCTGTGAAGCCCTCGCTCTGTCCCGAGTGGTGGCTTGACTGTCCAGGCGAGGGCCATGGACCCCCAACAGGCACCTAGGGTCTGCTGCTCCCTCTCCTGGTGCTGGAGATAGCAAGGTTCAATTTGTTCTCACCCTACCCTTCCCTCCTCTCCCCCTTCCCCCCCCCCCCAAAAAAAAAGATCCTTCACGCTGTGCAGTGTGTATTGACAGCCCTTTTGGCCCACACGCCCACTCTTTCAGAGTCCCCTGTTAGGACTGCAGACAAGGAGGGTGGGGGGGGGGGGATTCAAGAGCCAGCTCGCACCCCAGTGGCAGCAAGCCGCAGCAGTCCCGGGCAGCTAACCTGTGTCCACATCTTGTTAGCAGCTCCACTCTGTTGCTTTCCTGTGGCCAGGGTCTCGGGAGTCTCTCGATCTCCTGGCTCCTCCAGTTCAGTGACGCCACGGTGGACCACTACCTCGTCCAATCGATCCCTGGTGGCACCGCCCTTTCTATCTTTTCTTCGCACCCCTGCAGAGGTCCACCTTGAACACGGCCCAGTGACTGCCACCAGTCAGCACCTGGCCTCAGTCTTCTCCACGGCCCTCTCAGCTGCCACCTCTGATGAGGGGGTTCGATTTCACCAGCAATGCCAGGGTATTCCTTTCAGCTGTGTCCGCCAACACACCACGCTTTGTGCTAGCCAGGTTTGGGCCGGATTGCGAAGATTATCAATGGGGTTCCTGACGGAGCTCCTTACAACACGCCCATTATGGCCACCATCTTGGACACAACCCTCTGTTGTTTTATAACAATGCTGTTAATTGGCATAGTTTCTTTTGGAGTGGCCTCTTTGCAGGACACTGCCCATTAGCCACACATTCTATGAGTTCTGGAGCTAGATGGAATGTGTCTCTCTGCATGCTATAACACCATCTGTTGCTCAGTTATTTCACGCGAATTCCTTTTTTTTTTGCCAGTTGTGGACATAGCTCAGTCATCTCATACGAGAACTGCTCAACATAGGGTGTTAGAACAACTATTTTTTGTGATTTAGATTATCCTGTTGGGAATCTATGCTAATTAACAGGTGATAATATTACCAACCTGGGATACCACTTATCCCAGGAGAAATAGAAGAGGATTTACAAATTAAATTCAAGGAGAAATGGAAAAGGTATTGAGAATCCATTCCAAGACTTGCCAGAATTAGGTGTATTAACTCGCCAAGCTTAATGCTGGGACCTACACGTGTGCAGGCTCAAACAAGCATATGTTGCAATTCCCAGCCAAACAGACTGAAAACCAGACAAGGGAGGTCTTTCTGAATATTTTATTTCATGAGCTCATCATTTTGTAGAAGGAATTTTTCAGAGAACTGGCAACGGTTAGCTTTGCAAAAACTGGTTCTAAAGTGCTTTGGATTCAAACTTGTAGAAGCTGCTCTGCTTTTTGGTTGTCTCACTCATTACCTTTTAAGGATATGTCAGTAGCCTATGAAAATTGTAAAATCCGTGAAAATGTTTAATATAATCATAGTGGGTTTGACCAATATATTTAAAAGGCACTATTTATCTCTCCATTTTCTTGTACTGTCTCCAAGGATAGTTCTGCCCCATTCATTAAAGCAGTGGTTCTTGACCTGTGGTCCACTTCTCTTCAGGGGTCCATGATGCCTACAGAGGGGGGTCTGTATAGAACATTAGCAGAGTGATAAAGGGTGCATAAACTGTAGAACTGAAAATTTCAAAATGTTAAGTAAACATGAAGAAATCTGAAGACTGAAAATTTAGTTGGTATCATTAGCTTGATTTGTAGGTGCTGCAAACTCAAAATAGTACTTAAGTGTCAACAAGAGCATGCATTAGGAGCAAAATAGAAAGTGATATGCTACAATTTTGCATATCGCTTTGTATTTTTTTAAACTAAAAACCAAATTAGGAAATGCTCTAACCTTCTTAGTTAAAATGTATTTTTCTGGCATTTGTGAATTATATGAAATATTCCCTCATTTGCATATTTTTTTGATGCACTGTTTTTTGCGATTTTCACGTATTGTTCTGAATTTGAAACCATAGCAATTGCTTTAGCAGGGGTCTCTGGCTGCCAGTAATAACTCAGTAGGAGTCCCCAGACTTAAATACATGGTAGGAAACGTTGTGCAAGGTGTGAGAAACAGTAAACCTGCCCAAACAATTCTCCCCCATTGACATTCCCTTCCCCTGCGCCGGAGCCTTGCATCTATTTGACGTCACACAATAACTCGTTGACAAGCAAGTGTACCACAAATCGGGCAGCATTTATTAGGAATGTTAAAGCCAAAGCAGGCTCTTTAAAGTCCACACTGAATTGCTAGTGTTCCTGTTCAGGGAGGACCTGGGCGTAGCAGTTCGGGCAGGACTGTTTCTATTTGAGCAGGGTCATAACGGATTTGCACATGGCTGGGTCCAATACAAGGTGGCATGATTAAAGCAGTCCATCCATCACTTTCTTTCTGATGCCCAGACGTGGCACCCCATGCTCATTGTGCCACTGCAGGGAAAGTCGAAATTGATTAAATGGTTGGTATGTGAGAAATCCACAATTTGTTCAACTGACTGCGGGGCGACCACAAAAAGTGAGCAGTTTTGTGATCTAAATAAAGAAGCAGTGGATTTTTTTCCCCCTCACAGGATTAGGCCTGAAGGGGCTGGATCGGGGTCTATCAAATGAGGGGTAGACATTAAGGGCCTTATTTATACTTTTTGGTGCAAAACTGCACTGAGGCAGTTTTGCCCCAAAAAGTTTTGCACCGGCTTGCACCATTTTTTAGCACCAGCTGGGCACCATATTTATGGAATGGTGCAAGCCGGTGCAAAGGGTAGGCTAGCTTGAAAAAAAATAACATTAGGCAGTTTTGAGTCAAAATAAATGATTCTGACCAGATTAGCATCATTTTTTGACGCTAAGGGGCATATTTATACTCTGTTTACACTGAATTAGCGTCATTTTTTTTAACTCAAATTCAGTGCAAAACTAACTCCATATTTATACTTTGGTGCTAGACCCGTCTAGCACCAAATTTATGGAGTTAAAGTCATTTTTTGGAAGTGGAAACCTACCTTGCCTTAATGAGATGCAAGGTAGGCGTTCCCGTGCAAAAAAATGACTCTATGGCCTTAACACCATATTTATACTCCCATGTAAAAATGGTGCAAGGGAGGAAGGAGCAGTCAAAAAATGGGGCAAAGCTTACTTTGCCCCATTTTTTAAGACCTGGGTCATGGCAGGTGTTAGGGGACCTGTGGCCCTATTTCCATGGTGGAACACCATGGAATAAGCCCAGAGGTGCCCGCCCTAGGGGCACCCCCACCCACACTAGAGGGACTGCGAGGATGGGGGACCCCATCCCAGGTAAGTACAGGTAAGTGCATTTTATTTTTGAAAGTGCCATAGGGGGCCCTGAAATGGGCCCCCATACATGGCACCGGGTGCAATGGCCATGCCCAGGGGACCCCTGTCCTCTGAGCTGGCCACTGGGGTGGTGGGCATGACTTCTGCCTTTTCTAAGACAGGAGTCATGTGGCATGGTAGGTTTAGCACCATAAAATGACGCTAATCTGGTTAGAGTCATTTTTTTTTACTCTAACCTGCCTAAAGCCATTTTTTGGTGCTAAACCCTCTTCTTCTATACTGCCAGCCCCACCGACTAAAGTCATTTTTTCAAACTCTAGCCTACCCTTTGCACCGGCTTGCACCATTCCATAAATATGGTGCCCGGCTGGTGCACAGAAATGGTGCAAGCCGGTGCTAAACTTTTTGGTGCAAAACTGAGTTAGTGCAGTTTTGCAACAAAAAGTATAAATAAGGGCCAATATTTTGTAAGTTTGCGCCACTTTTGTGTCATAAAATGACGTTAATGCGGTGCAAAAAAAAGTTTAAATCAGGGCCTTGGTGCTAGATGGGTCTAGCACCAAAGTATAAATATGGAGTTAGTTTTGCACCGAATTAGAGTAAAAAAAAAATGACACTAATTCGGTGCAAACAGAGTATAAATATGCCGCAGAGTATAAATATGCCCTTAAATATGGCGTTAAGGCCATAGAGTCATTTTTTGCACGGGAACGCCTACCTTGCATCTCATTAAGGCAAAGTAGGTCTCCACTTTCAAAAAATGACTTTAACTCCATAAATTTGGTGCTAGAGGGGTCTAGCACCAAAGTATAAATATGGAGTTAGTTTTGCACCGAATTAGAGTAAAAAAAAAAATGACACTAATTCGGTGCAAACAGAGTATAAATATGCCCCTAAATGTATGTGCATGACCTAGGGAGCCCTCTCAAAGCAGATTCTACAGCTATCTAGAAAGACAAAAGGATCTTGGAACACATTTGAACACCACCCAGGGGACAGTTCATGCTGGATCTCTCTCTCTCTGTGATGTAATTCATTATGACCGAATGTGTTTGAGGCGATATAAGTGTTATTGTTTGTAATGGTGGCTCGCTCAACTGACAGTTGCTGTTGGAAGTCTGAACCAGCTGGATGTGGCACGTTGCGGGTGATTAGGATTTGGGAATAAAGCTTCCCTTCACACTTACCTGATCAGAGGACTCTGCACTTCACTACATTTTGCGACTATTTGTCCTCTTAGTTTACTGGTGCACACACGCTTGAATTATTTTCACTTATTTGTCTTTTTCCTTCGTGCCCATATAGATGTCAGCTGATGTTCCTGTGTGGACCGCACTACAGAGAACCATCTGATCACACCACACAGAACTAGAACTATCCACGGTACAGGAGTGTTCCTGATTGCACACGGATTTTAATTTTAATCTTGGCACCTCCGGCATTGCTGCCTGTGACGCGCGCTCCCCATTACAAGTGGCACCTGTGACGTGTGCTCTCCATGACAACACGCATTCACGTTACACATCAGTACATTGCTATAGCTAATGGCATTGTACCTGGCAGCCATATTTAATTGGGAACAAGCAGTAGGCCACGTTATTGTCCCTGTGTTCATTATTTACTCAGCTCACGTAATTCCTACAGTATACTACAATTGTATCCACTATTTGTGCAGCATTGTATGTTCTTGCAATTAATTGTCTAATTGCTGTGAGCTTGAACCAGTTATTTACAGGTCATGTTGCAGTTTGTCGGTAATTTTTCACTTTTTAAAGGTATAACTATGGCTACTCCACAACAGATTACCTAACCACCACCATTTTAACTAAACCTGGAAAACCTAATATAAAGAGTTCTCGGTTACAGACTGTTCTAAAACCACTTGGTTGCAATTGATGCTAATGCTTATAATCCAGCACGTAAATTTGCATTACTGTTTGGCAGCCTTGACCATGCAGCAAAGCAACTTTTTGTCAGTTTATCACCTGTGCCTACTCCACAGGGGCAATCTGGAGGTACCCAACAGATGAAAATGTGGAACAGTATCTCTCATCCAGGAGCTTAAGCAGCTACTTGTGAATTTGGTCTAGATTCAGACATACGTACAGGACCAATTCGTAAATAACTGATTCAAGGAAAATTCCAAGAGACTGTTAAGTTGCAGAAACCCATCACTGTTACAAGTTATTGACCTAGCTGAGAGTATCGAAAGGTCACCAATTTTAAATTAAACTTCTACACGATGAATGTGCTACTAAAGTAAACATCTTTTGCAAATACAGAACAAGGAGACTCAGTATGTGTGATTAATACTAATTGGAAACCAATGAAATACATGAACAACAAAATAAAAAATCTAGGGCCATATTTATACTTTTTGACGCAAAACTGCGCTAATGCAGTTTTGCGTCAAAAAAATTAGCGCCGGCTAACGCCATTCTGAAGCGCCATGCGGGCACCGTATTTAATCAATGACGTTAGCCGGCGGCGCTGCCTGGTGTGCGTGAAAAAAATGACGTACACCAGGCAGCGCCGGCGTAGGGGGATATGGAGCTTGGGCGCCAAAAAATGGGACAAGTCAGGCTGAGGCAAATTTTTCGCCTCAACCCGAGTTGCGGCATTTTTTTCGACTCCCAACCCCCATTGAAATAACTCCTGTCTTAGCAAAGACAGGAGTTATGCCCCCTTGCCCAATGGCCATGCCCAGGGGACTTATGTCCCCCTGGGCATGGTCATTGGGCATAGTGGCATGTAGGGGGGCACAAATCAGGCCCCCCTATGCCACAAAAAAAATTAAAAAAAAATACTTACCTGAACTTACCTTAATGTCCCTGGGATGGGTCCCTCCATCCTTGGGTGTCCTCCTGGGGTGGGCAAGGGTGACAGGGGGTGTCCCTGGGGGCATGGGAGGGCACCTCTGGGCTCCTTCCGAGCCCACAGGTCCCTTAACGCCTGCCCTGACCAGGCACTAAAAAACGGCGCAAAAGGGGCTGGATGTCTTTTTTTGACCCGCCCACTCCCGGGCGTGAGTTTTGCCCGGGAGTGTAAATACGGCACACATGCCTCGGAGTCAATTTTTTAGACGGGAACGCCTACCTTGCATATCATTAACGCAAAGTAGGTGTCCACGCAAAAAAATGACGCAAACTCCATGGACTTTGGCGCTAGACGCGTCTAACGCCAAAGTATAAATATGGAGTTAGTTTTGCGTCGGAAATGCGTAAAAAAAAAATGACGCAATTCCGGCGCAAACAGAGTATAAATATGCCCCCTAGTTTTTGTTACAGATGGGGCTCCAGAAATCACAACAGTAATTTTACAGGCTGCCCAACTGTTGGCAAACGTTGCTTAATGTGTGGAAAAAAATGGGATACTTCCAAAATGCATTCCATAGAGCAAAAGGTCCAAGGATAATTGGTAGTGTAGAAGTTGATTTGTGTGCAGAGTCAATTAACAATGCAATTTTTACGTTAGATTGTGGTATGAAGTGCAAATATGTGAAGGATCCAATGTGTGACATACCTGATAATATTTCATTAAAAGTTGTGGCAGATTTGGGATCGCCCATCACTATCCTTAGAGATACCACATTTTACGAGAATTGGGGAAGAAATGTTTCACTTATCTTCCGATGTAAACCCCAAAGCATTTGGGGAGAAAGACATAGAAATGCTAGGTTCTCAATTCAAAAGTACAATACCTAGGTAGAAAAACATACACTAAGGTCTATGTTGCAGTGAGAGGTAAGAACATCATTGGGTGGAAAGACCTAGTAAAAATTATTTGTATCTTGTTCCAGGATCTGATAATCCAATAGATATAGGTGGCTTACCTGTTTATGTGTTGTGGCAGAGAATCTGTTGAGGATATATTGTCTGAATTTAAAACACTGTTTACTGACCATGTAGGCACAGTGAAAGGATTTGACTATCGCATTAGATTAATACCTCAGGCTCAGGGAATTAAGGAACACTCTCCAACATCGGACTTCACAAGGTCATCATTCAACCAACAGATTCATCACAATGGGTGGCTTCCATAGTAGAGGCACGAAAAAAATCTAGCAAAATTTGGTTATGTGCTGACTTACGTGCCCTAAATAGAAATATTGTGGTGGATTGCCACAAACTGCTCAAGATACATTAACTACTGGCTAATCTAATGTGGGAGGTGCTAAATGGTTCTCCATAATAGACTTGAGGCCAGCTCATCAAGTCTCACTGAATGCTGATTCTCAAGAACTTTCAACATTTGTGACACCGTTCAGCACTTATAGGTTTTTAAGGTTACTATTCAGGCTGGCATCAGCAACCAACGTTTCTCAGAAATTAATGGACAGCTTGTTTCAGGTAGTACACACGTATCTGGGTGATATTTCCATTTTTGCAGATAATTTGCAAGATCATAACAAAATATTATATTTAAAAAAACACACTCATATGCCTCTATGTGCCAGAATGGACCATCAGACCTGACAAAATGTAAATTTGCCACCAATTAACTGAAATATTTAGGCCACACGGTGTCTGATTCCAGCATAAAATCCACGTTTTCTGTAGTCAAGGCAATTTAAAAGGCAAGGGAACCTACGGATAAAGATGCTCAACGCCATTCTTAGGTTTAGTGGGTACTATGCATGCTTTGTGCCAGGCTATGCTGAAAAAAGTCAAACCAATGCGAGCATTAATCAGAAAAGGCCAAAAACGGAGTGGTCTAATGATTTGGAAAAAGGTTTTACCAATTTAAAGAATTTAATTGTAACTGCATCAGCCTTTTGTGTTTTTCATGAAAATTGTTCTTCAATCATAATGGTGGATGCTAGCATTTATGGGTTTGGTGCTGATTTCAGTCAGAAGATTGCTGGTAAAGAACAATCTAATATTTGCATCAAGAAAAGTGAATGGCAATATAGAACGCAAAGCACTTCCGTATGTGGGCAGTGAAAAAATGTAGGATGTACATTCAGGGACGCAGATTTAAATAGCACACAGACCACAAACCATTGGTATACATTTTCAACAGATGCAATAGTAACATGTCAGTCACTCACAAGGTTAGTATCTGAACTCAAAATTGTACTCCTGCAATTTAAACACATTTCAGGCGGAAGACATTTCTGTGCTGTTTATCCCTTATGCCATCAGATGACTGTAATGATGAGTTGTTCATAGTTGATGTTGAGTGTGTTGCCCTGGTGGATGCAGTGTCTGAGTAAGAGTCAGTGGTAACTGAAGAAGAATGGACAGAGGCATGTGAACAAGATGAGATTTTGATAAAAGCAAGAGTATATTTTACAAGGAAAACAGATTGACTGTTGAGTTGCAAGTTCTCACAAGTTGCTTAAGATTTCTGTTGCTAATGGCATAGTACTTCCCCTTCCACCCCTGACCCCCCCCCCTGCCAGCAATCTGATGACATCAGCGCGCGCACAGCGCGCCGACGTCATCAAGTATTGCCGGGACACGTTGGAAGCCATTTGCGTCCAGCGCGTCGAGGGAAGAGGACTTCTCCTGGTAAGTCCTTCCCTTTTTGTTTTTTTTCTGGGGTTTTTTGGGGGGGGGGGGGGGGGGGGGACACAGACACGGGGGAAAGGAAAGGGTTTTTCCTTTCCCCCTGTGCCTGTTTTCACTGTATTCCTGCTCCACGAGCAGGAATCTCCACTAGACACCAGGGATTTTTTTGGGTATGTTTATTTTGGGGGTGACCCCTTGGGCAAGGGTCGCTCCCATAGGGGGCTATTTTTTTTTCTGTTTTGGTCCCTATTTTATTTAGTATTTCGCACCCCCTGGGGGTAGATCGCCGATTTACCCCCGGGGGGTGGGGGGAAATCCACTAGACACCAGGGATTTCGTTTTGAATGTTTATTTTGGGGTCACCCCCCTGGGGGGGCAATTTTATTTAGTATTTTGCCCCCCCCACCCCCCTTGGGGCAGATCGATGATTTTTCGGAGGGGGGGGGGGGGGAATCCACTAGACACCAGGGATTTCGTTATACAAGTTTATTTTGGGAGCAACCCCTTGGGCAAGGGTCGCTCTACTGGGGGGCTATTTTTTTTTTCCTGTTTCGCCCCCCCCCTCCCGAGGGCAGATCAGCCATTTTTGGGACTATCTGACCCCTGGGGGGGGGGGGGGTGTCGAAGCACACTAGGCGCCAGGGATTGTGTGGTGTGTGTGTTTGGGGGCACCCCTTGGTCAAGGGTCGTTCCCCCCCCCCCCCCAAAGTGGGGAAAGTTTGTATTGGCCATCTGCCCTTTGGGGGCAGATGGGCCTATTTTTGTAGCCAGGGATTTTTTTTTTTTCCCCCTTTTTTTGTTTTGTGCTGGGGGTGCCCCCTTTGGGAAGGGTCGACCCCTAAAGGGGGCACAGAGCTGTTGCCCATTTCTGCCCCCCTTGGGGGCAGATAGGCAAAAATTAATTACGCCCATCTGCCCCCAAGGGGGCAGAATCCACTTAGGTACCAGGGACAATTTCTAAGTTCTTGGTGGTGGGGTGTTTGTCAACCGGCGAAGTATTTGTGATAACACTTTATTTCTTCTTTTCCTTCTAGTTCAACGCTTTTGCTTCCTTTGCTGTGGATCCTCTCGGTTTTGGCAGTAGTTGTCCTGCGGTTTGCATAGTTGCATGTTTTAGGTAAGTGAAAGCAATTTACTCCAAAGGAGTATTGTTGACATGCATGAATTACATGTTTGTAGGTGGTGTACTAAACGCAGTATTGTGTGTGAAATTGTCCTAATAATTTAAGCACAATGATATTTGTGTTGACATATGTCTAATTTGCTTTTTTTCTTGTTAGTGGGATATCATTGGTGACTGCTGTGTCTGTGCAGAGTAGTTGTTTGGGGAGTAGCTTTTTCAGGCAAGTGAGTGGTATAGTTTTTTTAGTACATAACTCTACACTTTGTTTATTACTTATTTTAGTGCTAGTTGTTGGCAATCCATTTGTTGTTGGTGAGGATCATGGCTAGCCACAGAGTGACCGCTCAGCAGGTTGTTGGCATGCTCTTTGAGTCGTCTTCAGACCATGATTACGAGACTGACTCTGCATCGGAGGCAGAGGAGGAAGTGGGAGATTCTGGCAGTGAGTTTTCTGTCCGAGAGTATTCTTCTGATGAGGAAGCTACTCTCAGTGCAGATGAAGGGCCTGTTGTAGAGGACGACATTGATGTGCCAAGAGTGCAGCCCATTAGAAGACCTGACACCTGGATTGCCCCAAACATGGAGCAGCCACAGTTACCTGCATTTACTGGTCTCCCAGGGTGTAGAGTCAATACGGAAATCTTTTTGCCTGTCCATTTATTTCACTTGTTTATGGACGATGTATTTTTTGGAAGAGATTGTGGAGCAGACTAATTTGTATGCAGAGCAATATTTGAGGGACAACGCTGCCAGACTTAAGCCTCAGTCTAGAGCTACTCAGTGGGTTCCCACATATCTGGAAGAGATGAAAAAGTTTTTAGGTTTGACTTTTTTGATGGGGTTGATCAGGAAGCCGTCACTGGCTTCTTATTGGTCTACTAGTCCCTTGATGGCAACGGCTATATTTCCTGCAACTATGACACGTAATCGCTATTTGCTTCTTCTTCGTCGTCTGCTGCATTTTGTAGACAATGCTTTAGCCTTGCCACGAGATCACCCTGATTGTGACCATCTTTTTAAGATTAGGCCTGTCCTTGATGATTTTGTAGATCGGTTTTCAGAGGTCTATGTTCCAGGCAAAGAGATAAGTGGGGACGAGTCTTTGGTCCTTTTCAAGGGGCGTTTAGTTTTTTAAGCAGTACATTCCTAGTAAGAGGACACGGTATGGGTTTAAATTGTATTTGCTGTCAGAAAGCAGTACAGGATATGTGTATAATTTCCGGGTCTACACTGGTAGGGATTCCAGTTTTGACCCTCCTGGTTGTCCGGCCACTTTTGGAGTTTGCGAAAAAATTGTGTGGGAACTTGGTAGATGACTATTTAACAAAGGTCACCATTTGTACGTAGATAATTTCTACACTGGAGTGCAGTTGTTCAAGGGTTGTTTAGAGTGGACACTGTCGTAAAGTGTGGTATAAAAAGTTGGCCCTACATTTATTTCATTTGGCAACTTTTAATGCTTTTATTGTATTCAAGGATTGTTCACCTGAGTCAAGGATGACATTTGTTAAATTTCAGGAGTCAGTGATAGAAAGCCTTATTGTGGTGGAACAGGCAAGAGTTCCTAGAGTAGAAGTGGTGGAGGATGTGGCTAGATTGAAAGATCGGCACTTTCCAGATCACATTCCTCCCACTCCCAAAAAAGACTTGCCCACAAAGAAATGTAGAGTATGTGCCCGGAGATTAATCCGGAGGGAAAGCCAGATGTACTGCCCCGAATGCCCTTCAAAGCCTGGGCTGTGTGTGCCCAGCTGTTTTAGAAGTTACTACACAAGGAAAAACTTTTGGGAAATACCGTAAGCGTAAACTGTCGGTTTTATATTTTCATATGTTGAGTTTCACGGTTGGCATCACTGTCATGTATTTAGTTAGAGCTTTTGTGTTTGCAGTTTTGTACTTACTTTATAATTAGTTAGTGGTTTCTTTGTTGTTTATAAACAAAACAAAAAAAAAAGTGATGGTGTGCGTGGGGTGGCGCTTGGCTGGCGGTGTGCTTGGGGTGGCGCTTGGCTGGCGGTGCCAGCCAAACGCCAGTCCACACACTCATCAGCTGGTGCGATTGCTTTATCAGGCATGTGGACGTATGAAAGTGATGGGCCCTTGACTGGCACTGTCTGTCGATGCGAGTGTTGTAATGTGCTGGGCCCGTGGCTGGCGGCGTGAATGGTCTTGTGCATGTCATGTATGAAAGGTGTGTGAATGGACTGTAAAGCGGTTGGTGCCTTGCTGTGGCTTTACAGCTCACGAGCTGTGAGTCATTGGTTCCGTTTTTTGGCCTTTCAGTTATTACCAATGCATTTCACTTTTGTGAAATCTCTTGTTAATAAAATTTGATCTACTGAACCATCATTCACCCTCGTGCCAAATCCAACCAGTATGTGTGGTACAAATGACAAAACCTGCTCCGCTGTAATCAGGCGTCGCAGCACACTTGAGACACGCTAGGTGTCTCCAGTGGGACCCCGATGATGAAGCATGCCACCAACTCGGTTGGTGGGTGAGGGGTCTTTTTCACATAACCTAAGTGCGTTTCTTTTCACAATTTTAGTGTTTGCCACATCACAGACGTATGTAGACACATCAAAATGATATATTACAAAACTACCTGTGTTTGGGGGGGGGGGGGGGGGGGGGGGGGGGGGGGAAGAGGCCACCTATGTTTTTGGTCCTGGGTGCGGCCTTCATTTAGGAAAACCTACCAAACCCAGACCTTTTTTATTTTATTTTATTTGTTTAACTAGACACCCCAAGGAGTGCAGGGAGATTAGGCTTGCGTGGATCCCCCAACATTTTCTTACCCAGACGCCTCTGCAAAAGGATTCTGGGTAATAGAACCTGGTCAGAGCCCCACAAGTCACCCCATCTTGGATTCCCCTAGGTCTCTAGTATTAAAAAATACACAGGTTTGGTAGGTTTCCCTAGGTGCCGGCTGAGCTAGAGGCCAAAATCTACAGTTAGGCACTTTGCAAAAAACACCTGGGTTTTCTTTCAAAAATTGTGATGTGTCCACGTTGTGTTTTGGGGCATTTCCTGTCGCGGGCGCTAGGCCTACCCACACAAGTGAGGTATATCATTTTTAATCAGGACACTTGGGGGAACATATATTAGCAAAACAAGTGTTATTGCCCCTTGTCTTTCTCTACATTTTTTCATTCCAAATATAAGAGTGCGTAAAAAAAAGACATCTATTTGAGAAATGCCCTGTAATTCACATGCTAGTATGGTCACCCCGGAATTCAGAAATGTGCAAATAACCACTGCTCAACACCTTATCTTGTGCCCTTTTTGGAAATACAAAGGTTTTCTTGATAGCTATTTTTCACTCTATATTTCAGCAAATTAATTGCTGTATACCCGGTATAGAGTGAAAACGCACAGCAGGGTGCAGCTCATTTATTGGCTCTGGGTGCCTAGGGTTCTTGATGAACCTACAAGCCCTATATATCCCCGCAACCAGAAGAGTCCAGCAGACGTAACGGTATATTGCTTTAAAAAAAATCTGACATTGCAGGAAAAAGTTAGAGTAAAACAGAGAAAAATTGCTGTTTTTTTTCACCTCAATTTCAATATTTTTCTTTTTCAGTTGTTATTTTCTGTAAGAAACCCTTGTAGGATCTACACAAATGACCCCTTGCTGAATTCAGAATTTTGTCTACTTTTCAGAAATGTTTAGGTTTCTGGGATCCAGCATTGGTTGCACGCCCATTTCTGTCACTGACTGGAAGGAGGCCGACAGCACAAAAAAATAAAAAATAAAATAAAAATAAAAAATCGTAAAAAATGGGGTATGTCCCAGTAAAATGCCAAATTTGTGTTGAAAAATCGGGTTTTCTGATTCAAGTCTGCCTGTTCCTGAAAGCTGGTGATTTTAGCACCGCAAACCCTTTGTTGATGCCATTTTCAGGGAAAAAAACACAAGCCTTCTGCAGCCACTTTTTCCCCATTTTCTTTTTTTTTTTTTTTAAACAAAATTTTCACTGTATTTTGGCTAATTTCTTGGCCTCCTTCAGGGGAGGCCACAAAGTCTGGGTATCTCTAGAATCCCTAGGATGTTGGAAAAAAAGGACGCAAATTTGGCTTGGCTAGCTTATGTGGACAAAACGTTATGAGGGTCTAAGCGCGAACTGCCCCAAATAGCCAAAAAAAAGGCCTGGCACAGGAGGGGGAAAAGGCCTGGCAGCGAAGGGGTTAAACATAAGGTGTGGAGTTACAATACTTCCCCTACATTGTACTACGGGGGCCACTTTTTTGTCGATTGTTAAGAGGCAGGGAGCTTCACCCATCTTTATTTCCATCATGGTTGAAAGAGAAGTCAGGAAGTAAATGATAACTTGAAAAGAGATGAAATCGGATCTAATGTGATTTTGAAACAGGCACATGTGAAATACAATTTTGACAGAAGACTCAATGCATTGAATGAGAATTTGACAAAGTGACTGGGTGTAGATTATAAACCCAGTCAAGAAAGGTGAGTCCAACTAGTCCATGCCAGTCCAGGTTGTTAAAGTTAGTAAAGGTGCTGCAGTGATTCAAGGTAGAGGCTGGTGGAATAAAATGCAGTTAGTAAAAATTACACATGAACGATCTTGCATTAGAAAAAGTCCTAAGAGTTTTAATGATTATGTAACATATTAGTGATAAAAATATATTTAAGTTTATTTTTTTCAATTTACATATTGTAGTCTGTTATTTTGTAAGGGGGAAGGTGATTTAATTCATTATTATGTAATGTGAGTGACATGATGTAAGTGTACACGATTAAGTGTTAATGTGTATAATGTTTGTCTTGCGTGTGTAGCGGACACAGTGAGGATTCTAACTGCAAATGACTTGCTGCTGGACGTCTGAACCAGCTGGGCACATCGTGCGTGATTAGGATTTGGGAATAAAGCCTTCTTCACCCTTACCCGATCAGATGACTCCGTACTTCATTACAGTATCCCTGGGACCACCCTTGTTACACCAAACCTGAAGAGTGACAGTACGTGGTAGCAGTATTTAGCAACTGGTATTAGACTGTTTGATTAATTTCCAAGGCTGGAGGGATTGCAAAAAGTTACTTCAAAAGATCGTTGTCTTTCATGTCATCTCAAAACGTCACCTGCAGATTTTAAAACGCCTACCGATTGTGATGTAAAGGCTGTTGCTTAGGTGCTGTTTTGTATTGATGCGGATTTCTTAATTTTACCGGCGTCCCCTTTCCTGAAGATTGTCAAGTTTACTCAGTTCAACTGCAGGCCTTTAACGTAATAAAAAAATAAAAAATAAAAAAGTACAAAAACACACCATCCTACTCCTTGCAGAAATCGGAGACGATATCGGCCAGTAAGCATTACCAGGCAAATCATGTTTCCACTTTTAACAGCATAGCAAAAATGCTCAGTTAGACAAGCTTTAAAAACTTATTTATTTTCCTTCAAATGATTTCCAGGCAATAAATAAAAACAAACATTTCAGTCTAAAATTATCAGTATGTACAGGATTCAGAAACGCAATTTCACTTTGAAACATGGCGCTATTTACAGAGCTTAATAACCAGAAGTATTGTATTGCTCTCTGGATTTTAGCAACAACCCTGCTCTTTACTCCTTAAGGGGTTCGATTCCTCCACTCCCAAACATGGCAACCTGAGAGTCCGACTAACAATCCTAGCTACATTCAGATGGTAGATGCACATTCAAGTTTTATTATTCGCTTCAGGCTTCTTTTGGGGGGGGGGAGTGGGTAGGGGTTATTGTGAGACGGTAAGAGCTTTTGAGACGAATTACCAAACAGACACTGGTGCAAACATTTAAAAAACACACAGAAGGATGACTGCTAGACACACACAACCACATTTTCTCAGTAATAAATAAAGTGCTCCACTAAAAACAAACTTAATTGATATTCGGCATTAAGGAAGGACACACAAATAATTAGGATTAAAATATATATAGGCCCATCCTCATCAACAGAGCATGCCACATCCCCAGGACCTTGTCACGTCGGACAAAGGTGGTACCTCTCTAGGCTGTTTAATGCGTCTTTAAGTGACAACACTTCACTTTGTGACGACCAGAAGCTAGGAGGCGAGCGCATTTGCTGCTTCGTATTCAATACTTGTGCCATTTGAGATTTTAAATATTCCACTCAGGACATCCATCAAAACCATATGGCAACAATAAGCAGCCACACAAGGAGAGCGACTATTTTGTTGGTGCTGTCAAGAGGCTGTTTTTCAAAGAGTGGTGTGGTTCAAAAAGTGAAACTGGACTATGTTTTATCTGCGCGAACATAGCTCTTAATATAATTATAGCGAGGAAAGGTCTAGTGTACAGATAATTGATAGACAGACTGCAGTTTGAGCACGGGTGGTGTGGATATATGTTGGAATTCGGAAAACATCCGTATGTTAGTAGTTTAACGCACCGGGAAGCAAGATACACAACGATTTTCTTTAGAAAGGTGCAGAAACGTACCATGTTCTGCGGAACGGACCAATGTTCCAGGCGCGAGGCACCAAATGTAGTGAGCCACTCACCAATGTCAGACTGGGAGGGTTTCTGTAACCAAGGGCTATTTTTTAAATTACCATTCTAGTTCTTAACGTATACCAACATCAGAGAACAAAAGATGCGCACAAGCCACTTTACCCCAACAGCTCATCCTCTCTTAGTCTTTGACCTCAAGTAGAATTTTTCTTTGGAATGGAATTAAGCGACCCCCTATAAGAAACGTTGTCAATATACAATAAGCCTGGTCCACGCCTTTCTAAAGTCTCCCCTGCCATACTTAATGATGCTCCTCCGTAGATCTGGATTTTACAAATAGGTGTCCGGGGCCTTGAAGTCTATATAAAACATGCTGGTGCATAATGAAGGTCCACTGACCTCAACCATAGAGGACATCTCAAACCAGAGACACACAACACCTGTGAATGGCAAAGGCTAGATAAATACACACTTTCCCACATTCGGAGACATGCGCTGGGGTGCAGCTGGAAGATCAAAGAAACACCTCAAAGAAAAGCCAAACGTCTGGCACCCGCAGCATTACACATCTACAAAATAGCATGCAAGGTATTTGGAAATCCTTACACATCTTAGTGATTTATCGCTTTACCAACTAACACCTAGGACGGCGCTGGCTTGTTCAGCTTTCGACTGACGCTCTTGTAAATCAGTGCTCTGCATCTTACCAAAGGCTGCTCAGAACGGAGCCAGACAATCACACAAACTTGTGCTGAAGGATGCAAGGGATTAAAACAGAACTAAGGCACAATATCTTTTAAAAAATGAACATTTCTAATTTACATGAATAAAAAAATACTTCAAAATAAAATGCCTTCTCAAAATCATTTAGGTATATAAACCTGTTCGCTCAAATGCTCCAGTCCTACAATTCCATTTGCACACAATACACAAATGTGTCAAAACAATATCAAGTGAGATAAGGGAGGAGGGGAGCCCTTCAGACCGTACAACGAAATCTGCAGCTATGACTTACATGAGCACCTTTTGGCTGAGGATTAGAAATGCTGGAAGAAACGACAAGGGCCAAGGAGACATGGGTTTGGTTCCACCACTATGGGCTAGCCGGTGGTTAACTTGAGTGCACAGAGCTGTGGCAGTTGTGTCAAGTAGTGGGTGAACCACTTGCCTTTTTCTTCGGTTCAGAGTGGTTCAACATTTAGAGCCATAACTGCTTTGAGTTATGGCCTAAATTCGCTGGCCTAACCAGCAATTAATATCCTGTTAACCCAACATTACCCCGAGTTTGGAGATCACTCTTGTACATCTACCTTGACTTGATTGGATGTCGTTCTAGAGTAGCTCATGGTATACCAGTGCATCGTTTCATACCATATAAACCTGGTCCTCCATTAATATAGAACCCACAATAGCTCTTGGTGGTAGAAGCATGGACTAGACTTCACAGTACAAGACCAAAGCCCAGTTTCAGATATGCAAAAGAGTACTTAGCATGCTAATGTGTGTACAATGAAAAGATTAGGGAGTTAAATACTGAAATCGTTTTTCCACACACACAGAGATAACTGAAAAGAAACATGTTTGGGTTTAATTTGTTCCTCTGTTAGTTACTGAGCCACCAACAATCCCGCTCTCTTGCTCCAGCCTTCCATACCACCAACACTCACAAGGTTTATGGTTATCAAGCATTACAAATCTAGCCAAAAGGAACTCTTCTGAGCACAGTGTGAGCCAGCCACCGCAGGGACCCGAGTCAAAACAAGAACTTACTTCTGAAGGATCTGGAGGAGGAACAGGGATAGCTTCACTAGACTGATTTTTTGTACGATTTAAAACACACCTAAAATATTTCAAGTTATAAACTAAAGAACTTCATATCGGATCTTACACACTACTAATTCGTGAAAAGGTGGTTTTGTAGGGAAACTGCTTAGAACTTGGACCCAGTTTCAGAGATGAAAGCAGCACCATAACCGAAATGATGCTTCTGCTGAGTACTAAAATGCCTAAAAATTGTGAACATTTCAAGTGTTACTTTTATCCAGCAATTACTGCAGTTTAGGGGCAGAGCAGTTGGTCCCAAGTGCAACGATGGAAACCTCAAAGTGCTGTGTTCAAAATTATGCAAGTGCCTAATATCTGTCCAAAAACAAAACTGTTGCCAAAGCATGAGAAGTGGACCTGTGACATGAATCCTGCATTGCAAGCAGTTTCGTCTAACAACATTATTACATATAAACGCTTGCTAGCAATGCCTCGCACCTACTGAAAGTCATGCACCGCAGGAGAACCAACAGTTACAAGTCTGTGGCACTACAAGAACAGGGTGACATGCAGTTGCCAACGCAGAAAAGCATGCCAGGGAATGCAGGTGCTGTCACCTAGAAAGATGCACCTTCTCTTCCTCACCCACCCGTTATTGCTGTCATGTATTTTAGAAACAATCCACTTTTGAGGCGAATTACAAAAACACGTGAACCCACGCCCCACCCTACCCTGTTGTGCATGTTCTTCAGCTGAGCGTGTGTATTTAGTATGGCAAGCAGAGTTATCAACTCTGGCGCTCCAGAAAAGCAAACTTTTCCCAACTGTTCAATTATGATCTGCAACACCTGTCAGGCAAAAGACAGACACATGTAATGGTCACCTACATCAGTTCAGACAGGTAATGATGTCGAAGGGGTGCTCAACAGAAGAGGTAAGAATAACAAACAAACAAAAAATAATATATATTATTATTTTTTTTTTTTTAACAGCTGCAAAGACAAAAATCCATTCAGTCATTATTGCTTGTTTCTGGAGTAGATTTGCTGTGCGGGCTTATTGCCATTTCCTTCAGTTTTGCCCACCAAAAGTTGACTAAACCATTCTTTCATCTGGCAACAGTCTTTACTACTTCCCGCCCAAGTGCCAAGCATGTCATTGTGGTGTGCACACCATCTTGAGAATGGTTGCTCGTTAACAGCTGGGAGACGTGGTGATTGGACTGTGCAGATAGTTGAGGCTGGTAGGAGTACCCACAGACACAGGGAAGCTGAAGACAAAGGGCGAGGTTGGAGAGGAGGGTGGCTTGCCACGTTCCAGCATGGTTGCCGAGGGGCTGGCGGCCTCCACGGCACAAGAAGTAGCTAGGACCTGAGACTCAAATTGTAGCAACTGGCCCATGAAGCTGAAGTTTGGTGAGATGATGCTCCGGCGCTGTTTGACAAACTCAAAAGCCTCCTCCAGTTTGACACGTTTCTTCATCATCAGATAGGCCAAGCATATGGTGGCCGAACGGGAGATGCCAGCCTGGCAGTGAACAAGCACTCGACCCTGGCAGCCCTTCACAGAATCTAGAAGGGAAAACAAAAAACATGTATGGACATATCAACATTAACACGCAACTAGAATATGTGACAAATGTGCATGCTAAATAGAGCACAAACTAATAATAAAAAAAAAAAATAAAAAATAAAAAGAGAGAGTGCTTTCTCCACCTTTTTAACCAAATTGCTTTCTAATGGATATGGATTCCTGGTGTACACTCAACTCGAACCCTCTTTCATAGGAAACAGAATGAATCTAGACTTAAACATCCCCCAAACATTTAATGTTATATGTATTAGAGTTATTGTCCTCTTAATCAATGGAGCACAGTCGGATAAAGAGTATCAAATAGAGATTCTAAAGCATTTGAAATGTGGCCTCCTGGAAACCTTTATTCAAAGCTGAAACTTTTTGCTGGTAACTATTTTAACCCTCAAGTCAGTACCTGCACCCTCCCCTGACCCCCACTGGTAATTTAACACCTTTCTAAAGTAAAGTGAGCTGTTTTCCAAATAATTGTTATTTGTAAAATGTAAAAGATTTAAAATGTAGTGCTGTTCCCCATAGCCACACTGGCGACAGCATGACCGACTGAGCTTCCAGTCACTGAGCTTCGATGGAAGGAGGACCACTTCAAATATCTGGGGATTCAGGTAGCGAATAAATCAGTGGCACGATATCTCAATATGGGCAGAGTCCTCGAGGGACTGGATAAGTCAATCCCCTTCTGGGTTTGCCTATCCTGGTCAGTAATGAGCAGAGTTGTGCTAAGCAAAACGGTTCTCTTGCCCCAATGCTCATACGTTCTCCAGAATGCTATGCAAAATGTTCCAACAACTACATTCACAGGGGTGTGGAATTCCTATAGCCGGACACCCAGCATATATTGTTTGGGTTCAAGGACAACAGGTTTTCATGTTTATTTTGTCCCTGGGACAAGTAGGTCCAATCCACTTCAAGACAAACTCCTTGATTAACAGTTTACTTCACCACATTGTAAAGGGAATGGTCTGCATGGAGGTAATATTTGTGTCCATATATTAATGCTGGTCAAATTTGTAGTTATGGTCCGTTATTGCAAAGTCTTTATTATTAGGCTGAGCGCTCCAAATAATATGTTGTAAACTTGGACGGCACTACCGACAGTGGTTCCAGTAAATGTGTACACACGTTTGCAAAGTTTAAGAATATGAAAATATGTATATGTTCCCAGAAGGTTCTCTGATAAGATGCAAATATTTTCAGACACTGGAAAGCAAGATTCATGATTCTTTGCTTTCAAAATAAAATGCTCACAAAAAAATGCAACCGGGAAAAAAGAAATGTTTTGCTAAATGAACATGAAATTTTAGATACTATTTCTTTAAAGCATCATTTATTAAAATGCGTTGCATCTATGCTAGTATTTCCAAAAAAATTCATAATGGAAAAATCACTAACCAGTTTCAACAAGGATTATGGGACACATAAAAATAAACAAGCATTGACAAATCCAATGGGTCCGACATTGGTGGTCAGTCTTTTGGTTTTGTCAATGCGTGTCTTGTTTTGACATGGCTTTTGTAAAACTTTACTGTTGTGGGAGCTGCCAAGCCCTCACCATTGTAACAAACACTGGTAAAAGCAAAAATGTTTTCTGGTCTCAAAAAGCACACATTGTCACAGTAGTTCCTGGCACTGAACAAAACAACTGTGCGCCAGATTCTATGGGGCGTAACGTGAGTGCCTGTGGAGGCCTCCATTAATCATTGTTTATTTGGAGTGCTCCCAACACCTAAGCACAGAGCCAAGATAAACCACTGGTTCACGCTCCTGGGATAGTGCTGGCTAAGCGATGGGTAGTCATCCATTGGATGCAATCCACAGCACCAACGACTGGGAAATGAATGGCAGACAAAGTAACGGGGTGTGGTGGAGGAGAGGCAGCAGCGTGCCCCCAAGAACCCGGATCTGGAGGCCTCGCAGGGGGAGAGCACAGCGTTGGAAACTAGGTGTGGCTGAGTGATTATATCTGCATGGGACATGGCGTGGCAGAGACAGAGACAGAGACAGAGACAGAGAGAGAGAGAGAGAGAGTGTGTGTGTGTGTGTGTGTGGGGGGGGGGGGGGGGGGGGGGTTGGTCTGTCTGTTCCCTCCTTTCCCACTGCCTCCTCCCTCACTCCCCCGCTCCGCCACCTATTCCCCCTGCTGCTTGGTGAGGTGCTGTACTGGCCACTCTCTGTTGCCATGTTTAATTTTCTTCTTTGCTGTTTTTGTTGTTATGTATTATTATACTAATATTTATGTAATTGGACTAACATTACTGTTGTCACTATGAAGGGTAAACGGGACTAGATACAATTTTGCTATTTACCAACATAATCTGCAATGTCTTATGACCACTTGCAAATAAAAACATGTTTCAGATTTTTTCCAAATGTTTACTCGACAAATGTCATGGTTTACGTCACAATTTACTTTTTACAGCCATAGTGGTAATATTTTTAATGTATGTAAAGTTCTGGGTCTCACATGGTTATTGGGATCAAAGAATGAATGGGATACCACTGGACTGCTAAAAATCAAGCCCCAATGCACCCTAGATTGTAAGCAAACAGACAAGTACCTCCATCCTTTGGTCTATTGTGCTTTCTGCTGTGCTTGTGGTTCAGGTTTGTTGTTTACTGTACAGTACTGGCTGCCTGCCAGCACAATCAAATGCATGCTTGTTTTGTTGGTAGATACATGGGCTGTTACTGGTAAAACACTACAACCTGGTTGCCGTTTTATCCTACCACTTTCCAAAAAATGACAAAACTTAAAGCCAACAATGGGAGGTATCGCAAAATAGAATTAAGAAATAATTGCTTCAAAAAACAAGTCATTCTTGTGCTTATGAGAACGGACAGATATCAAAAAATTAATACATAAAGTGATAAAATCAGGTGATACGCAAGGATGATTGACCTGTTTTGGGTATCCTTTAAAGATTTTTTTCAGCACCATGTATTCCAGTGCTGGCAAATGCTGCAAGCTCACATGCATACTCTTTATTGGAAGCAGGATCTTCACACGCAGGCGTTATGGAAACAAGGTCTAGTAATGTGCGAATTGTGCCTCTAAAGAGTCTTATTTTCGCTTCTGGCAATGAATCTTCTAGGTGGCCACCAACCGACTTGGAGTAAATCAGATTCCCTAACAATCATTATGGATCAGCACACAACTCCATGACACTGCATCGCTACCCTCGCTCGCCCACTGCCATCACCTCCCACCCCTTTCTCCAAATAACCATATTTCCAGGTAGCTACAACTTTTTAATCACAGAAGCTTACCAATATACTCTATGGCTTCCATGAACCAAGAGCTGATGTCAGTCTTGTGGTTGTCCTCCACTGGAATGCTTTTGTATTGAAAGTGCCCTTCAAAGTGATTTGGACAGTCCGAAGAGACATTCAACAAAGCTGTAATCCCCAAGGCGTCGAGCATGTCCCTTCGAGCAGCATGATGGGCGCTGCCAAGGAACAGAAAGGGAAGGATTTCAACAGGGCCGCCCTAGAACCAAACAAAGCAGAACAGATCAGAAAGACAACAAAAATAGGAAAGCACCATCACTGCAATGTCACCTAAACTGTTTAATCTAAACGTTCAAAATGAATAGCAGCTGTAATGCAGTAGAAACTAATTCATGCTACCTATTTTCCCCAAAATTGCCTTTTACAAGTTAAGGTGTGAATGCCATTAATATTGAAAATGGTCTACCTGTTGGTTTTTCTACTACATTTGCTTTTAGCTTCCACTGTCACTAGGTGACCTTTGTTGTTGCTGAATTTATCCTGCATGCCAATTCCTTCTTTCTACAGCTTTTTTTCCCCCCTCCCACACGTTCCTCCAACCTCCCATCCCGCCACCCATTTAAAAAAAAAAATTATGTATTTTTCCACCCACTGTATGCTTAAGGTTCTCCCAGTTTGTGGGGACCCATTTCAATACCCACCTTCTTTTTCTTAAAAACTATCCTCCCCTCTACCTTTCTCTCCTTAACTCAACTTTTCCACTTAGATATTAAAACTATATTCCACTACTGGAACTCGCTACAGGGTCCTCACTTTCCCTTCCTATAAGGAGTTTAAATAAACTAACGTGTTTCTCAACCGAACTCTGGGGCATATTTATACTTTTGATGCAACACTGCATTAACACAGTTTTGCATCAAAAAGCTTAGCACCGGCTTGTGCCATTCTTGGGCACCAGCCGGGCTTCATATAGAAGGTGGTTTTGCAGCAAAAATACAGAAGTTAGGCTGGTTAGACAAAAAAAAAAAAAAATGCCTCTAACCAGCCTAGCGTCATTTCTTGACGCAAAACCATCTGTACCACATGATGGCTGTCTTAGAAACGACAGGAGTCATGTCCACCAACCAGTGGCCAGCACAGGGGACCAGTGTCCCCTGAGCATGGCCACTGCACTCTGTGCAATGCAGGGGGTGCCAAGTTGGACTCCCGATGGCACGTTAAAAATAAAAAATAAAAATAAACACCCCTAAAAACTCACCCTACTTACCTGGGATAGGGTCCCCCATCCTCAGGTATCCCTCTGGTGTGGGTGGGGTGTTCCTGGGGCTTGAGGCCTCAAACGTCTGGTCTGAACCAGGGGTTAAATAATGGTACAAATCAAGCTTTGTACCATTATTTAGTACCTCCTCCCACCTGTGCGGCATTTTAGCACGGGGATAAATATAGGGCTAGCACCATTTTTTTTTTTTTAGATGGGAACGCTTACTTTGCTTCCCATTGGTGCAAGGTAGGTTCACGCATCTAAAAAGTGGTGCAAAGTCCAATATTTTGACGTTAGACGGGTCTAACATCAAAATATAAATATGGAGTTAGTTTTGTGCCAAATTTGCATTAAAAAAATGGCGCAAATTTGGCATAAATGGAGTATAAATATGCACCTCTATTTCTATTAGGCTGACTTTCCCCAATTTACTTTTTAGATTATCTGACATGGGTTTCTATTGCTTACATTTTCTACAACTTTACATCTCAACCCTGCTATGGTCCTTTTGAAACACTATTCACAACATGCCTCACCATTTACTGCACAGCCTGGAGAGTGTAGAACGCTACCCACCTTACAGACTGCCCAACTGTCTGTGAGCTTTAGATGTCTTGCTGCATCAAAATAAAACCATGGTAAAGTTTAAATTACATTGGGGCAATTCACGAAATGTAATGTTAAGCTCAATTTCTAAAATGAAGCCCTGTTGCACAACTAAGTGGCCAAATGATAGTGAGGGGGGGAAAAAAAAGCAAACCACGACAGCAGCTGTTTTTCACAGTTGTTTTTTTGTGCTTCAAGTGGGAAATTTACGTAATGCAAATGTCATTTAGCGATATATTTTAGTGTGAGAAGTATTGCTGCATCAATTTTTCACACGAGGACGCATTTTGCTCTGAAATATTTCACTGACTGATTTGCATTTTGCACAATGTCGTGAAAGCACAGTATGCACATTTTGCGTAGCCATGAAGCACTGCAGACATACAAGCAATGTGTCTGCAGCATTTGTTTAATACAATTTCCTTTTTCTCTTGGTGAAGAGAAAATACCACTCTCAACTGAAGTACAGATAAACATGGTGGGGATCCAGGGAGGAGTTCAGGTATCCCTCTAGGTCACTTTGCATGATCCTGGACAAAAAATAACTTGCATATTAGCCCCTTAGTACGGGCCCAATCTTTGCAAAGCCATCAAAGTGCTTGCAGCATTCCTGCAATCAGGGCATTTACACTCAACGGTTCCCACAGGCGGTAGCTCACTCTCATCAAACAGGGCCCCGTACCCCATGCAGCAAGCCAACTTCAAACCTGGCCATTTGCAGGACAACCACTGGCCTTGTAAGATCAAAAGTGAGGGAAGATCACCCACCGGCGCTTACGCCATTAATGCAAAATGCTCACTTTTTGTTCATTGTAATTTGTTTCCATCTACATGCTCTTTGTGCCCCAAAGCAATAACATGATTGAAATGAGGAATGTACAAATATTTCACACCCATTTGAGGCTGCATTCGTGGCCCTGTAGCACTGCTACGTTACACTTTCAAAGTTTTCTTAGGTTTATCTGTAAGGTCACTGAACAAACCCTATCAAACCTTTGAAAGCATCACAAACAAAAATGAAAAAAAAAAAAAAAAAAAAAAAAGCGCAATCTTGCATATTTCTAAGCCAAGTAATGCATTTCTATCACTTTGAAAATTGTTAACAGTGCAGCGTGCTGTACACCATTAACGTTATTTACAAAAATGCACCGGAAATCTGGCCAAAAGACCACTGCAAGTAGTAAGGGGTAAACGTCTTCTCCCTTAAAACTAACCATAAAGTTACTACTTCTCAGAAAGCGAGTAATGAAATATTAGTCCAAGAAGCGCCACCGATTTTAATTACTGGAGCAAGAGCAGCATGGCTCCTGATCTGCCTCTTCAATCACACAAGTCCCCAATATGGTGATAAATGCAGCAACTAAATCTAAAGCATGCAGCCCTACACTTTGGGACAGAGGTTTAACACATCAAGATCTGACTTTAGTTATTTATTTAAAGGATAATTGTGATGGAACAGTTTTTACACGCATGTCCACTTTGCACTGCAATATGATTAAAAAGCACAGATAATAGAAGGCAACCCTACATTAACCCATGTAGAATGTAGAAACCGGATTAGTAATATGCCCCATCTCGCCTAGTTTCACCATAATCCAAATAGGTCTTAAATGTCAATTCATCCAAATCAATAATCCATGCTACCAACCTGACTTCAAAGATTTCCCTGTCAGTGAAGCCAAATTCCACCCTAAAATTCACACAACACTACTTTGGTCTATGGTTCACATCAATTACACGGTGGTCTGAAACTTACATCATGGCGTGTTTTGGGACAAAACACCATTCAGAGGCTTGACAGTTTCCTGCTAACCTGCAGGCTGCTTTCAGAACAGAAAGGACTGCCATGCCCTTCACATGAAAACCTTTATGCTAGCCGTGCCGTCCTGCAGTGCTGTTCTGCTTTGAACATGTTTACCAGGATTGATTCAGGCTTCCAGTTCAGGATTGGTAGTGATAGTCTTTCACAGTTTGTAGATCTTACAAAGGTGGAAGCTGTTGCGGTCATACTACAATTGCATGTTTTGAGAAAGCAGGAATGCTGCAACACTTTTTAGGTTTGGGTTTGAGAGTGCTGCTGTCCAACAGAACTACTGCTAACAATATATCAGAGAGGGCGTTGAGTTTGGCCCATTCAGTCCAGACGTTCAGCCAGTCTCTTTCTGCCACTGCCTTGATACTTTGTTACTCATGTCTTAGCTCAGCCCACGACAGCACCTATCTAGGACCAAAAGCTATTGGCTCTTAAGGCATATGCATCCACAGCCAGTCGAGTGCTTAAAATGCACAGTTTGAAGGGACTGCTTTACAACTACAGCACTCTATTTGAAATAGAGACAAAAACTAAAAACTGTCAAAGGAGCCTCCAATATAGTATGGCTTAAATTTCTTGCCTGGCTTTTATGTTTTTATGCTGCATGCATTGGCACATTACACAGAGACCCACTGATTTTGCCAAGGTTAGTCATAAAAAATAAAAGATACTGGCACCTGTTTAACACACAACATTCGTATTTGGGCCTCGAAGAAGTGGTACTTTGGTCAGTGCAAAGCAAACAATTTAGGCAAGTGGGTATAAGACACACACACGTGGTGGTGTTCTATATGGGAATGATTAGGTGCAATGATCGAAGGCCAGATAGGTGCTCCGGTGCAAGTAGTTTTTGAATTTAATTGAAATATATTGCCTCTACAGAGAATCAAAGGTTACATAACTGCAGTTGGGGAGCCTGCAGAGACAGAAGACACATGAAAAAATGAACTTAGGGCAGCAGGACTACAATCGAGCACATCATCTGCAGATTACAAACCGACAGTTGAAGTACGGCGTGCACCTAGTGGAAAAGTAGTTTGCTGTAAGACTGGACATGGTGACAGACTGTGTGGAATGGAGTTCGCTTATGTCAGATCAGTTCTCAGAGACCTAGGAGTAATCCCTGCAACCGTGTTTCCTATTGTCTTTTGAACGGCAGGAAGAAGCTACTTCTGCAAGCTCAATGAATTGTCAGGCATATACATTATAGGCAGTGACTTTCAATGGGTTAGTGATGTCAAATAGTCAAGACTTACTCTAAAAGGATTGAAAAGGAAACTCGAATTGTCGCTGAATACTGAATAAACGCAATATTCAGTCTGTTCCATTACCTGGTTTAAAAAACAGTATTGTACTTTAGTCCATTTGAAGTTTAACAGGACACATACAAACCTCTGTCACAATATACGTTAGGATATAGCCACAGCTGTGACAGTTTTACCTGATCATGAAGAGGTGTGCCACAAGAACTGCAGCCAAACTCCACAGGCTCAGGAATGTCTGGAGAAGGAACGCTGCTGGGGGTTTTCATTTTGGCGCAGAACTCTGGATATTCAGAATGGAACCTCTCGTACCCACCTGAAATGTAAGCAAGATGGAAAGTGAATATATTTGATTCTGTCTTCAATCCTGTTCAATTGTCAAAATTCAGCAATGAGAAGTGCATCCTTGGCACAACACTTTCATTGCAATTCTTGTACAATAAAAACTCTCCATTCAAAGCGCATTAAATGAGTTGAACAAGCAGCTCTCAAGCCGCTGATGGCTGCAGTAAGGCTGACAGGACATTATAGAGAACAGGTGGTACTCACTAAAGTCAGAAACATCTTATGCTTAACAGGATTTGGAGAGACCAATGTATAAGCAAAGAATGATAGTACAGATATAATAGCATTTTCTGTCTTACAGGCTAACAACATTGACATAAGGCTAGTTTAAGTGCTATGGATGTCTGCAAAAAAATCTGGGCCTTCACCGACCCCAATAAAGTCTTAATGACCATTTCATAATAACTCAGGTCGGTGTCTACACTGGATATGTGCACTCCAGGATATTATTGGTTTGTGCTCTGTATTAGCAGTCTATCAAGTTAGGGTATGCTGAATGTTAAAATAAAGAGCCGAAGATATACGAAACTTTGCAGTATGCAAACAAACAACTGGGCAGGTGGCGCATCATTATTTTCAAGTAAACAAATATCCCCTTAAGAATTCTGAACAAAACGTTTGAAAAGTGACATTTTAATAGCATGATGTGAAAAGATGGCAGCTCCAATTCGCCTGAACCTGGATGCGCTCCTTATAGTATTAAAAAAAAACATGACAAACATGCCTACATCCTTCACATTTAGGTCACATCACACAAAGATTAACTTAAACAGCAATGCTATCTTATACACATAGATCTTTTACAGATGTTCCACAAATACAAGCTTTACGTGACAGGCTGACTTGCACTGGGTGAAAAGGCGAGGAATGGCAAACATCAAATAATCCAACTGACATGCACTTAAAAACGTGAATATAGCTCTCTATCAGGATTTCCAGTTAGAATAAAACGATAAAACATAAATTACTCATTAAACCAATGCACACAACTGCTGTCCACAGCATTCAACTTTTACTGAATGTGTATGTAGTGTGTGTAAGAGTTCACCGGGAAGCACTTCTGCTTTAAAGAATTCAAGATGTCTCAACACCGCAAGAGTATCCGCAAAAATACCTTAAGATCAGCAACCAAAAATTGTGAATCTACCTCGACATCTACAGCTTCTGCCTCGGTTATGGTGGGAAAAATCCCAGACAGTACTGAGTTGTGTAGTGGTGCAACGTTTAACTTGTGGGCTTATGCCACGTTAAAAGTTAAAACTGTTTGCACATTAAGCACTAGGTGCACCCTACCACCCAAACCTTATTTTTCTGTTTTTGAAACACGAGGCAATGGTTTAGCATTTGCCACACAGCTCGAATGTATTTACTATCAAGACTCATGATCTACACATAGTGATGAGGTCCACATTAGCAAGACTGATCATTGGCTGGCCCACCTAAAGTTTAGTTCAAGTGACGCTGCTTCTAGATGAAAATGGCAAGCTTTTTTATTAAAAGCACAGATGCTGAAATGTGAGTGCTTTGGAAACCCTTGGTAAAAGGCAGCAAGTAGACCTGTACGGTTTATTCGATAACGCGGAAGAGTTGAATGACTGACCGGCAATCACAGAGGAGCATGTGTCCATCACTCAAAGGATATCTGGGAGAAGCCTTTGCTACCAAAATGGAAAGAGAATGCGATGTTCAGACTCATGACTCAAAACCCCAAATCCACCAGAATTTGGTCCTGTTCTACACAAACAGAGACGTGGCTTTTGACAGTGCAAGTCGGCGTGCCCCACAGGAGGAGCTATATCTATGCTCATTATACGCATGCCACTCGTCCAATCCTTTGCCACAATTAGAAGGTGGCATTGCAGACGACAGAAGCATCCATCACGACATCCTGTGAGCACAGTAGAGTCCAGATGACACTAACATGGGGACGAATTTGAAGGTACTTCATCTTATGATCTCAACCGAGCCAACTAAGATATGGGGCCTGTTAAAGAGACAACAGTGAACGTAACCATTCAACCAAAGACTCCACAATAGAGCATCTTATTCCAGGCTTTAATTCTGAGATACCTACTTCAGTCGAAGTAATTTTGTGAGGCTTTTTTTTCCCCCCACACAATGACCCCAAACATGAAGGTTTCAGGAAGTAAACAACTCCTATACAATATTACTTTCGGCATCCAGGTAGCAAGAGAAAAATTGCAGTGCCCTGGTAAAAAATTATCGTCCTCTAGACGGGATCCAATCACACCATCTTTATTGCTCATAGTTTTCCAAGGAGACTAATGCAACACAATCACAGTAAATCTTTGTTGCTCAAAGGCACAAATGACTCTTAAAACTGTTCAAAACATGTATGCTCTTCTGGGACAGGAATATCTGTTGCATAGTAAAGTGGCTTGTATCCCCGTTTTCAGAGACCCAGCTGCATGTAAACTGGTATCCTCAATTTTTCTTGGGCCCAGATAACACACTAACCTAGAGGTCCATAACCATGTTCACCTCCTGGGCTGTTGACAAAGCGGTAGACAGTGTATTTTTCTTTTTCATTTAAGGATTATTGTATTGAGCAGGTAGTCTTGCCTGGCTCAAGTGGAGTGCGGTGCCTCCCAGAGCCACTTGTGTAAAGTTCTGGTTCAAGTTAACTCCCAGACCCCTGCACTGATTTGATTTCAACCCCTCCCCTAAACCCCTAAGAAATATTGATCTAGTATGATGTGAGGCACAGTTAGTGTTAAGACTCAGTTTTGCTGTGAGAGTATGTGGTGGGACTAGAGGGACCCATTTTGGACTGCCCTTGGTTTATATGGCACAAGATGGAGACCAGTGTCCATATGCCCCAGACAGTGCACTTCTGCTGCCTGCATTTATGGGGTTGTATGGAAGAGCTCAGGCACTGAAGTGTGGGAAGATGGAATCAGGGTAACTCATCGAAATTCTAGGATGACCTTTTAGCTGGAGATTGCATATTAGTCATTCCCACCCATTGCCATTTGGTTAGTGGTAGAAAAACTGGGCCAAACCTGCAGTGTCTGTTAGAGGAAGGGATGTTTCTAGGGAGGGTCTACCTTTTTGTCTTACCACAGGTGCTACTGCGGAAAGGCTGGTGCAGTGTCACTTCACACTCCATTGTACTCATGTTCAGGATACTCCTGGTTGGGGCCAACACTTTCACTACCTGCTGTGAAAGCTTTCATCTTGCTCAAAATCTATGCCTGCATTGCAGCCAGAAACTGAATTTTGAAAATGACCCACCCCAGACTCCTAACATTTTGACAGTGCCTCAACAGTCTCAGCCAGAAAAGAAAGAAAAAGAAAAAAAAAAAAAAAAAGTGGGTGCCTGGCCCTACAGGAGAAGCCCAGCCATTGTCCTGGAGCGTGAAGCACCCAGTAGAGTGGACTTGTGATCAAGAGCGAACTGGTTCAGACTTGAGCTATGAGGGCCCCCCCAGCCTCGCTCAGTGGTTCATGTGACATACTACACAAAGTAATGGAAAAATCTCCACTCCCTATCCACCTCCCCTGCACAGTAGGATGCCATCAGACATTGCTACAACATGACCAGAAAAAGCTATTCTGCAGCTGCCCTATCATGCTGCAAGTCATGAGACCCAACAACATAGATGCAGCAGAGGACTCCATCCAGCCTTTAGGCCACAAATGCTAAAGAGACGTGAAGCTGTCAAAGGGGGGGGGGGGGGGGGTCAGTGCTGTTCTTCCTCAGCAGCAAGATCGAAGTTGCAGGTCTGTTGCCTGCAATCATACACCCACTGGCTGACATGCTGACTGTGCAACTGTTAAGTGCGCACCACCAATGTCTGCACCAATCCCAGCAAACAGGTAAAACGAGGCCCTATGTGAGAGATTGTGTGTGGGACTCAGAAATATAACCATGCACATTATGGAGAGTAACTTGTCACAGTGAACCTTTTTTCTTAGGCTACATAAACTGACATACCGAGCAGAATTGTTGCTTGCTTGAGTGTAATTGTGGGCTCTTACTGGTGCCCGATTCATGACTGAGCTTTTCATAGCTACTATATCTCCATAGTGAGTGTGAGGACTGCAGAGCCAGGCTATGACCCCACATTTGTACATTGTAGGACCCTGTGGGTGAACAGCCATTACAGTTTGCTGTTTTTCATTTTGCAATGTTATTAAAAAGACAAGTGCTGGACAGTGAATGAATGTGCAGGTTTGACTGTAAACTGTGTGTCTACATTCCACAAGACCTCTTTCACTAGTCTGACTGCTCGCACCCTCTACCCAGAGGGAAGTAAAGAAAGGATATTTGGGCCAGTTTGCAGAAAGAAAGATGACAATTTGAAACAGGTACCCACAAATTCAGATATGTAGAAATAACCACAGTTACTTAACTATCTTTTGTCCATTTCAGAAATACATAGGTTTTTTTGTGTTACCCACTTTTCACTGCCTATTTTGCTATAATACTTGGTCTACACTTAGTACTCAATGAAAACCCATTGTTGGGTGCAGCCCAATTGTTTGCCTTGGGTTCTTGGATAACGTACAAACCCTATATATACCCGAAACCACAAGGGTCAAGCAAACATAATGGTATCTTGCTTTTGTCAATCGATCATTGTGATAAAAAGTTAGATAAAAATGTCACAAATGCCAGTTTTTTCCCCTACTCATTTGCAATATCTCTCCCCCCAAAAGTTATTTTACTTGGGGAAACCGTGAGGGATCTACGCATATGACCCTCTTTCTGAATTAAGAATTTGTCTACTTTTCAGAAATCTATAGCTTTTCTGCATCATCCATGGGTTTCACACTGGTTTCCACCACAAACTGAAAGTAGGTTGAGAGCACACAAAATAGGAAAAAGGTGAAGTCAGACAAAGTTTCTGAATACCATTCTGGATATCCAGCTGTGTGTGATTTAAATATAGGAGATAATGCATCCAATGGCTCTGATGCACGCAGACTAAAAGACGGATAACAGAATCACATATGCAACTGCTGTATGGGAATGTTACCAAGACTACTACCAGTGTTCTACTCCTGCAAACCCACTGATCAAACAAACAGAGGATTTTAAAAATAAAAAAGGTCCTGCTGGTGTGCCTAAATTACATTATGGGCCTACAAGGGTCTTCTAAATTTGCTGCTACATACCATAACAAAAACAAAAGCCATAGGTGGAGTTCTAGGACATTTAAGGAGTATTAAGAAACAGTCACAAAGAAGCCCACTGTTGAATTCATAAATAGATAAGAACTACCCTCCCCTAAAGATTACGAAAAGGATAACTAAATGGAAGGTTACAAGAGCAAGGCCAAACATTAACCCTCTAGGGGTGCAGTGCAGGATAACTATACAAACTTGTGAGTACAGGCCAGCTCAGACCGTCCTTCTGTTGTAGAGTTGGCTCACCGTGCGGTTATGCAGTCTGTATAGAACACAGGTAGAAAAGAGTATCACCGTGGGAAACAGCTGGTGACTGGCAAGTAAAACGCCTCTGCTAAGCCGAATCTGCAAAAACACCAGCCTTAAAACCCAGCAGCCAGGCCGTGAATTACCAGCTCTACAGCGTTAAGAAGATTTTTAGACTTTACATTTTTCCTGCCCAATAAGGAAACCTACGAATCTTTATCACAGACGCTGTTTTGTACTCGGATAATAAATTAGATTTCCGCCAATAATTTAGACATTTAATTACAAACAGGGCAGAATCGTATACAGTTAGCGCGTGTATTCGGGCGTTTACTGTTGTCAGGCCGGCTCTTTCACATGACATGGAGAGTGAAAGAGCTACTCCTCAGTTACAGACTACCAATACTTTCTTCGAAATCGGAAGGTGGGCTAGTCCTCGGTACTATTTTTCTCCGAGGATCGGGTAGAATTACTTTTTTTTTCTTGGGGGGTGGGAGGTGGACGCGTTCAGGTCAGTGGTCACGATGCCTTCTCCCACTAGGCAGCAATTAATAAAAGGCTAACTTGTATGATTTGATCGGGCACTACAAGCTGGCGGTTTCGCTCTGCTGTTTGAAAGGCTCCGTGGGTGCTCAAGTGTCAGGAGTCGACGACGGGTGCAAGGGCGGCCCCAACAGAAGCGTTTTAAGGCTTGCTGTGTTAATATGTTCAGTCCAAACAGCCAGGGTGGAGCAGACCGGCTGGCTTCCCTGAAGCCCTCGCTGCACATCCCCAGTACTGACAGCAGCTGCCGCGCCGCTGAGTGCAGCGGAAATGCAATTTCCGCCGGCTCACTAATTAACGCACGGAAGCCCCACGGACTCGGGCGCGTGCTGCTAAAAATGACAGCGCCGCATCTGCTCCGCCGGCCCGGGGGCATTTGTGCAGCACGCACACGGCAGGGTCGGGCCAGGCGGCCGCCCACTCGTTACTGGCCTCAGTGGGGGCACCAGAAGCAGGGCGCATCCTTCGGATCTGCGGCACAGGGTCGTGCTCACTGAAGTGGGAGCAACCGCCTTATAAAATAGGGGAACGTGAAGGAGATTTACCTATATCACACGGGGCATTCAGAGCAAAGCGATGAGGTGACGAGGAGAAGGGACTGGGTTGGAAAGATGAGCTCAGCCAAAAAACGGACCAGTAAAGAGTCTTAATTCGGCAATTAACAAACGCTTCACCCAGACACCCTTCCTTGCGACTTCATGGCCCAATGTTATGGGCAAACGAGTGAGATAACAAAAAAAAAAAAAAAAAAGAATTTGTCTAGGTAGCGTTCACTCGAGGTTCACAGCGATTCCTATACTAACACCCAGCTTAACAGCACCATTTATTTCTCGGCCTTGTAATAACTTAATACTGCTCGACCATGTTGGTATTTGACCAGGTGTTCGTAGGCAGTTTAAAAAAATAAACAAACAAAAAATAAAAAATAAATCCCCGCCGAGGACGCTACAGTTCACTCAGCCATTAGGCATGAAGGACTTGCGGCCTTCAGCATGTTCCGACAGGGTGTGGTGGTCAAGATAATCCCAAAGAGCGCCCCCACCCAAAAATGCAACTAGTGCTCGCGTCCGCAGACGCCCAATTTATGCCTTTTATCATTACCGGTCCACAATGGTTTCTCAGTGTTGGCAACAGTCAAGTGTAATTTAAGCCTTCAGGACGCGTGCATTTACAACCCATCATGAAACTTGCATTTTACAAAACTGAGAAATGTGGTCTATAGCCTGCCGTAAATAAAGTTTTTGCTCAAGAACAAACAGTGATACAGAGCATAACGAGAAATCGAAACCCATGGCGATTTTCTGCATTTCCATGTGCGACAGGGAAACCGTCTAACGTTCAGATAAATACACTATACATATGGCAACACAAAAACCTTACTAGGGCCGCATACTCCCCTATTAAATAAGAAATGTAGTAGACTGTGCTCATACACAGGAAAACATTTGTTGCCTAATATGTATACTGAGATAAGATATGCTTAAACCAGTAAATACAAACATATCAAAAAAATCCTGTGGATCACTCAAAAAATTTAAATGGTATGTTTTCAAATATGATGGATTCACACACAGTTCGTAATTAATTCAGAACATGCTATAAACACCGGAACACAAAACCATGCAGAAAGCCGCTCATCTTAAATGGATTATCATAGTCCCCATACCGACTATCGCATAGAGTTGCTGCTTTTTCTTCTGTTCAGGCATGCTGTCGGTTCGCCAGGGGCGCTAAGGAGACACACTACGAGGGAGTCAGTATGGGGACTATGAGGATTCCTTAAAGATGAGCGGCTTTCTACATGGTTTTGTGTTCCGGTGTTTATATCAAGATAAATCACCGTACATATTAACTTACGTGTACAGGACATTATCAGAAATATATGGAGAGGCTTTTTGTACAAGAGCCTTGATAAAGTCCGTATTTGGACGAAACACGTGTCGGCTGAAAGTTCTAACTAGGCTGAATTTCATGACTACAAGCAGCATTTTCCCTGGTTGGATTATACCACTAGACGGAACTCCTTATCCACAAACAGGAGTATGATATGTATTTGATTGACTTATCATGGATTTCATTTTTTGTTTCTTGGATTTGTAGTTTTTGACTTTTTGTGTTAATAAGTGTATGATGAACTTTGTATTATATTTGTTAAACAAGGTGTCTAAATGTGTTGTTTTTTTATATTGAGTGTCAATTTCGATTTTTGGCTTTTTGCGATTTGCTTTTGAATGATTTATATGTACATCTCTCTATTAAACATTTGGTTTATATTTTTGCCACATATAATTCGTTGTACATATTCTCTTCAAAATCATATTGTTTTGAATTAATTACGAACTGTGTGTGAATCCATTATATTTGAAAACATACCATTTACATTTTTTGAGTGATCCACAGGATGTTTTTTTATATAACGTTCAGATAAAGACAACGGAAACACTGGTACGACCTTGTGGTTCTGTTGTAGAAGTGCACTCAATTGATCAGAACTTGCACCCAAACAAACATAGTGCAAAGGTGCTCTATGCTAAAGAATTAATCGTGGCTATGCAGCACATCACAACTCAATACGCAATCATGCATACAAAATACCAATTCAAATGACCGCTTATCAGCTGCACTCTTCAGATCGCCAGTAACTGCAATTAAAGCTAGGAAAGCTTGGCACCAACTACGTGCCGCTGCCTTCTTGAAAGCTACATTTAGGTAAGACAGAAGAAGGGCCAGGCAAAATTAGAAAGGGGTCTTTTTTCTGTAAACATTCCTTATGCACAAAAAAGAAGCAAACGCGTACAAAGCCTTCTGCTAAAACATGTTGGCAACAAGAAAGACACGTGGCTGGAAACGCTATTCTTTAAATTACACAACACCAGGGTTTTGCGGTGCAGTCTAAAAACGGGCACGCTCAACTGCAAACGTACACATGTGAAATCCATCCTTTTTCTTCAAGGGTGTGCATGAAGCAAGGGTTCTATGCACAGCCTGCTGCACAAACAGTGATGTGATGTCATTGAAAACATTAATAAAGGACGCAAATTCTGAAAAACGTATGTCCTGGATAATCAGATTCACGTCCGTCACGGAAAGGAATACTCCACCCGGGCCATAGTTGAAAAGAGCCAGTAAGTTATTAAGGCTGAGTCCCATGTAGCCCAGGTCAACAATGAAATCATTTAAACATGCCTCCAATTAACTTCCTCCCGGGCTCCTTAGATGTTTTCTTGTAACTTAGGCCCAAGTCGATATTTCCTGGGAATAATTTCACACCATATTATTTCCGTGACACCAGGTTCACTAAAACGGTCAGCCTTTACTTTCAAGTAATCTTGCCGAGTTAGTTTAGGGGGCAGGAGCTATAGGTAGCTCACTAGCACCTTCAAGTATCTGCCGGAAGTTAAGCACAGCCTAGTAAACCACTATATCTCTGTGTACACAAAGGAAGTCTTACGAGTCCTTAGAGAACCTGACCACAGTCAGTTCCCTGACCCTACACAAAAACACACTCCAAGTATACAGTGCTGCAGCATGACCATGTGTCTTCCCTCTCAGTCTAGCAAGGTCTCAAGGAGACTAGTCAGGTTTTAGGCCTCATATCATGTGGGTACAGTGGGTTAGAAGAGTGTTTGCAGTAGTCAGAGTAAAGTCACTAAAGTGTGCGATATCAGGATCCAGAGTAATGGTGTGTAATGTGGGTGATTAAGGCCTGGACCCCGAGTTCAAGATCATTCCTTTCAGACAGATAGGAGAGTACATGCAGGATTGTGAATGTGTGCACATTTATTCATGTGTAAGAGCACAGGTATGGGCCTGATTGGCATTGTGTCCTTCCCCGATGTACCATGTAGCTCAATGGAAGCCATGCCTGGTGCCAGATATCACCAGAATTACGTGGCATCCCTTTGTCCTAAAGGGGAGACATAATAATAGTAGCTCTCTGCATGTTTTGGGCATTGTTGGTCTAGCCATCTTTGGTATACTATGTGCATGGTGGACCGATTTTTTTGCCATCCCTGGCATGCATAAATGGTTGCCACATCAGGCATTATTATAGCCTTGACTGAAATACTGTGGATTACGGTGTCCAGCCTTGGCACAGTGTTGTGTCTGGCATGATAGTGAGAATTGTTGTCATATTGTAGGCATGTTTAAAATGACAGAATTCGTTTGTGCCATGGTATTGTAATACATGAACATCTGGAACAGACGCTCTCATTGTGGATGCATTTGACTAGTTGATGAAAACATGTTTTTTCAGAGAAAAACAAGTTCTCTTTGGAAAATAGAATTTAATCCACAATGAAAATGGTATTGAATAACTAAAATAAGATTTTTTTAATAGAAATTGAATTTTGAAAACTTAAAGGAGGCATTTGAATGATCATTGAAATTGGGTTGAAGAGATTTATTGCTGTTTACATCCTCTGCACCAGAGGACACATTCAATGTTGGATAATTTATTGGTCACCTTGAGGCATTTCATATAGATATATATTTTTCCTTACATTTCTGCCAGCTAACAAACTGGAAACACCACTACTAATAATTCTGCACAGGATGCTCACAATTGTCATAGTGATCACATTTTGTTTAAAGTCCAGGATGGTTTTCCTTGGTCACAAGTAGCTCTCTTTGTAAAACGGTTTGAGACCACCAAGTTAGCATCTCCACTCCTTTCTTCACACAGTGTTTTCTGGGATTAGGAGACAACCTTCACCATCTTAACTCCAACTGCTACCATTAAATGGTGAGGTCTTTATTCATCCGTTTGATTTATGATATTTATCTATATAATATGTTTCAGTAAATTCAGGATTCTTGATTAATCAATCACAATAAATAATCAATCTTAGTACTGTCTATAGTGTCAAAGACAATAGAAAGTTCTAAGGCTACCCCATTGGAACTTAAGACACCATAGCAATTGTAATAGTAGTGGTGTGGTATATATGATCACATGCCTATGTTGGTTACACATGAAGGCATAACCACCCATAAGATCAAGACCAGGATCTCAGAACCATGCAGTCCAATTAGGTGTAAACGAAACAACACCATGATGACTTAGCATTTCCTTGAACCGTGTCACAGTTATTTATTCTGGATTGTAACAAACAAAATCACATATCCATAGTACCAGACGTATACAGTTTTCTCTGTCAGATGGAACAACATTGGGTCTATAGGCTAAAGACCCATATCAAGGGTTTGAATGTGGACGTTCCTTGGAACAACGGACGTGAAGGCTGTCACCCCCTTTTCAGTTGATAAGTGTTTATAACTGGATTGGTATGACAGATAAAATGTCATTCTGGGTTACACTGCTACTGTGTCCGCACGTCCCCCGTTCGGAACTTACAGTTTCCAACCCAATTTCTCAGTGGTTAGAGATACCTTTTTGGAAACATGAATGTACGGCTTTACACTGGTGGAAATCCTCTATGAATTCCCCAATTACACTCTGGGTTTGAAGGTACATCAAGAGTTAAATAGATAAAAATGGCCTTTTAGACATCTTTTTGGTATTCTTTGTGATAAAGGCATTTGAGTCATTAGAACAGAGTATATAAATTACGAGTATATAACACATCAAGGCTTTTAACTCTGCATCTTTTTATCTTGGGGAGTTACTAGGAGACCAGATTGCTCATATTGCATAGCAATATGTGGTCCATGCATAATTCCATTAAAGTCGATGTATAGACGAAGCACCGGGATTTAAACTACAATTTTCCCGAATTTGATGGTGAATGTAGGGTTTGGACACCATTATGCATCCTGTAAACAATTTCACGAATACCAGTCAGTTGGTGAGGAAGGTTTCTCCTTGCCCCAGACACACGATTAGATGCAGCAGAGGACTGCTACAGGTACGCAAAACACCCCTGGGTGAGCCATTACTTCTCTGTAGGACATCTATTTAGGAGAAACCCTGGGCAATTCGGGTATTTTATTAAGGGCATTTGCTCATTTGGCACGAAGCAGCCATGGGTTTTAACGCTGTCTGGGAGCGTTCTTGACATCAGATAAACAATATTACGTCTGTTAGCTCTGACTCCACTTAGGCTGTTGTGTTTTGTAGTATTACTTTTAAATTGGATTTGTTCTACACTCACTGACCATGAGGACATTGATAAAATTCACCTGACTGATGCCACAAATCACTTGCCCTTTTTGGATTGTCAATGTTTAACATACCCACATTTTGACTGGCATATTTTTCCTTCTTTCAACACAGCCCTGCTTTCAGGCTGCTGGTGATTTTGTGGTACTGCACGTTAAGACTGTATTGATTATAGGTATCAACCAGTGGCTGCAGGCTAGCAGCGTCCTACTTATGCCTGAAACAATATACAGCCTTGAAAGCCATACTGCCGGTGCTACTCTTGGTCAATGCCCACAAGAAAAAGACAGCGTTAACAACTGACTTCTCCCCTAAGTGATTCAGCCGATTTGCTTACTCCTATTAAATACAGAGGAACCATGATATTACTATTTTCACAGTTTATATTTACAGCAGTAATTTGCACATACCTAGCCATTGTTTTTAGAACTCATTTAAGTGCCAAAGGTGTTTGAATAGATAACCGATCAACTGCATAGGACTCTCAAAAATCACCCTCTATAAAGGAACTACAAGGTAGCCTGCAAGGACGAGGTTACATAGTGTGAATATATACTAAAAAGAGTAGAAGAACGTCTTCTACCCTCTCAGACCGTCACATTTGTAAGGATCCCAGGAAGGACTGCACCAAAGTCACTTTTCCGATCTGCAACCATATGTTCAGTTGTAAATTGGCTAGTATGTGGATTAGGCTGCACAAGAATCCAAGCACTGAGTTCCTGCCACATACATCTCAGACAAGGCTACCGAGTATCTTAGAAATTTCATTAAGGGTGCTGTGGCTCCTGTAGCTAAGGCACAATTAGCGAGAAACAGTGCCTCACAACCATGTACTGACAATAAGCGCAGGCGAAAGCCTGTGTGAGTAAATCAGTTTACGGATCCAGTTGCTTTAAGCACTGCTTGTCAATATTTGATACAGAAGTTTACCTTTTTAAAACTTAAGATTTTCTTATACATTTGTTTTTTCTTTGTGCTTCTTCTGAAGGATCTATCTTATTATGAACGGCAGTATCTTACCAGACATAGGCCGCTTCTAGTCTTGTATTCAGAGTGTAAGGTTTATCAGTTGTTGCAACTTGGCAAAAAAAGCCCTAGTTGTTTGTCACCAATTAAGAACAGAGATGGGATGGCATAGAAACTGCAGTTTAGTGTGAGAAGCTCAGCCACATTGCGATAGTCGAGTCTTTATGATGGAAGTTGGTTAGATAGAGTAGCCTTCTCCAACACTGTTCACTTTTCAACTGCTTACGTTATATATCAATCATATGCAAGAAATCAACTTCGCTCCATGAATGGGTGAACACGAGCGTGGTACTATTTGCGTAGTCAGCTTTGGCTGATATAGGCAAACATGCCATCTCAATCTTTAATAAAAATGAAATCAGCAGTACGCCCGAAGACACCATTACGTAAAGTGAAGGCTTAAGTATGTAAAATCTCAAGGACCTTTGGTATAAACATCACTATGATAGCTACTCTGCTGGAAGATTGACAAAAGTTGCAAGATCCCTGCAAATATCAAAGCCAGTGTGAATATTAATAGAGTACAGTCAGCACACGTCAGCCTTTGAATTAACAGATTTAATCGTGTTCACTTGCTTGAGAACATTGTGCTTCGTATTAGGAACAAAGTATCAGTTTACAAGTGCGTTGTTACTGCACAATGTATCTCGTTCCCTGGCCCGAGTTTTAGGCCTAGCCTTACTTCCAATATTTAATAATGATTCATTATTACATTTCCTATCCTGAGTTGCAGCAAGTTATTGGATGCCCACCTATGACATAAAATATTGCCACACTTCGAATGCACTGATCGTGTAGATCTCGCATTGTTGTGCTAACTGGGTTTGGGGCTTACCAGCCACGATGGTAATTGTGGGACTTGTTGGGTATGGAACAGGACAGAACTAGCTTGTCAATCACTACATATTCTATCTACGGACACCACTAGTTTAACAGCGACTAACCTATGTCTCTGTTATGCCTTGGTCAGAGAATCAAGGGCGAAGTCTAAGGCCTCCTACCGAAACCAGGGTCAGCGCTGTAATACTGTCAATAAGAGCATCAGTAGCAGGCAGCATGTACAACTGCAGACCAGTACTATAATCAGGACTCTCAATGCCTCTGGAGACAGTGAATGATGAAAATTCGCAAGGCCAGTAGCAGATTACAACCCGTATTCGGCAATGTTAGTAAGTTGTGTAACACTGGGGTTACTATCAGCAGACAGTACTTCAGCAGGCGCATGGCAGTAGAACAATACAGATATGTGGCACAATGAGGTCTTTTAAGCAGCCTTGTTCTAGTAGGCATGGATCTTGTCAGCTGCCAGTGTAAATCCAGAGTCAGAAACGGGTTCAGTAGCAGGCAGCCCCGAGGTACTTTCCCGTTTCTCAGAATCTCTTGATAGTTGTTCATCCCTCCAGAAATCGTCCATGGTATATTTCCGCACTGAGCAAGGCAATAGGACTGGGGGTTGTTTGAACATGCAAGTACAAGGCAGGCTGCTAATGCTAAACTTTGCCCCCATTCAGAAACAATAAGAAGCCGCCATGCTTCGATATGGCAAACCACCACAAACATGACAATTGAAATAAACTCTTGCTTTAATGTAGCAGGTAAAAGGAGGGAGATCCAATTACGGTTAGGGCATTTGAAGGCCGCACTAGCACACTTCACCTTCCAGAAGCACCAAAAACTGGGTTAGCTTTTATTTTATTTTTATTTTTTTAAACACTTTCACCAACCCAAAATGACTGCTAAGAGTATAATAGATGTGGTTGAGGGTCAGTGCATGCACACATTTGAAGCAGCATTTATTTTTATATTCCGACTTTGGCCGCCTTTCAGAATCTCTTGTGGCATTAGTTCTTTTCTCATATATTGAAGAGTCATAATTCTTAAATATAGCGTGTCAATCTGGGTTTCACCCAGCTCATTCCACTGAGTCGGTTGTACTGTTAGTGGTCGTTGACATGAAAAAGGAGTATGATGAAGGGCGGCCTTCTGCTTTGGTCTTGTTAGGCAGCAGCCTTTAACACACTGGATTACAATTTATTGGTGGACCGTGTGGAGGCTGCTAGACTTCGAAGTTCAGCTCTTGACTGGCTGAAATATTTTTTGGAGAACCGTACCCAGTTGGTGTCCTGGTCCCCTTCCGCTTATTTAGACTGTGGTGTTCTGCAGGGGTCCTCTTAATCACCTTGCCTGTATAAGATCTCCATCAGGCCATAGGTAGCATGAATTTTAATACCTGTCATTGTTGGAACCACTCCATCTAGCCTACTGAATGGAGTAATCGACGACTCCCAAAACGTCTGCAGAATGTCTAAGTGCCATTATTGCAACAAGCTCTTTAAAACCTCAGACTGGACCTGTGGATTTTGTTGTTTCCCCAAATCCCAGGAGAAAAGGATCTCTAGGTTTCATTCTCATGAGGAACTAATCCTGGCTGCTATGCCCTTAGTAACCCCCGGTCTTGATTATACCAATTCTTTATACACTAGTCTCCCTAAAAATTCAAATTATGCAGATTGGAGACTGCAAAAAAAACAAGCAGCTACACTCACCTTCATACAACCTAGAATATTTTGCACTACTCCATTATTCAAAAGCTTCACTGACTTTAGTTGGAAAAAATAATAATTTTCAAAATTTGCTACATCGCCTTTAAGGCTTTATCGGATGAAGGATCTCAGTCCTAAAAATTAGAATTGAGAATTAGATCTCTATCTGGAAACTCCACTACTCTCCGAAACTATTGGTCATCTGTAAAGCTAACAAGAAAAGGAAGGGTAATGTTAGCTTTTCGCACAAGCGCCTAGAATTTGGAATCTGTTACCCTCTATAATAGGTCTGTCTACTGATTTTTTTGAAGTTCAGTAAAGAACTTAGACTTGGCAGTTTAGGAAACCTTACCAGTTAAGCTAACATACTAGCTCCGCGTTTTGGCAGAGTGACTTCTACTGTTTCCTAGCATCAAGACACCTTATGGTGTAAGTGCGCTCTACAATTACGGCGTAATCTAACATCTCAACGATGCTATACTGCTTTGAGAGAATAAACACAGGGCAATAGAGTGAACTCCATGCTCCTTTAAGGTCCACTCTGCACTAGTTTCCATAGGTGTGTGTATATTATACATACATACATATATACACACACATATACACACACACACACACACGCACATATACACACACACACACACACACATATACATACACATATATATATACCAGCCCACACCAAACAACAGTTTAGTGGTCCTCTCCAGCTTCTTTACGTTATAGTAGTGGTTTATGCATTCATTTTAAGTGGTTTATGCATTCATTATCCCAGGTATTTATATATTGATCCTAAATATATTCATTTAAGACTGGATTTCACTAATAGCGTGTGCTTACCCTTATTAAAGGCTGAGACAAACCTCAACGTCTCCAAATCTGCCTGCCGTTTGGTACTCCAATGCCACATGGAGCGCCAAAGGTTTCTATATTCATCAGGAACCACAGTAAAATAATGTGCTACCACCTGAGCTTCCAGGAATAATAATAATAATAAATAAATAAAAAAGTCTGAACCAAAGGTTTACACACTCCGTCTGAGCAGGCATTTCTTACCAAGTCGTAAAATTGCTCAGTGCGGAAATATACCATGGACGATTTCTAGAGGGATGAACAGCTATCAAGAGATTCTGAGAAACGGGAAAGTACCTCGGGGCTCCAAAATGTATATTTGGCATTATGCTTTATTGGCCGCCAGGGCTGCCCCCTCCTTTGCTGTCCAAATATATTAATGCGAAGATTGTGCAGGGGTCACTTGAAGAAAGAGTAATTCAGAGTGGCTCAATGCCGCCACCCCAATAAGTAAAAAAAATATATATATATATATATATATATATATATATATATATATATATATTAAAAAATAAATAAATAAAAAATTTAAAAAAAAACGTCGACAATACAGCACTATTTAGGCCCAGGACCTTACTGGGACAGACAAGCGTTGCTGCTTCAGAAGCCTAAGAAGCGGACACAGACAGCCAAACGGTAAAAACAAACCCGACAAGAGGCTGGATTTCCATTTCAATATTCTGCTCATGTTGCCTCTGCTTGCACCCTCGAGTGCAATCTCCACAAATTAGGAGCAGAAATCTATTATGTATTGAAAACGACGATTTAAACAATTAACTGGGCACTGCGTTCCTTCTAAAAAGGTGTCTCCAAAGTGGGTTAAAAAAAAAAAAAAAAAAAAAAAGCCGAGACACAGCATTGTTGTACACCTTAGTCACGTATTCTGGAGTTGTGCTTAGAAAAGGCTCACCTTCACATCCCAACATGGATAAGAAAATGGAACCTTGGGGGACTGAAAAAACAGCACAAAGGAAACGACCATCTGTAAGCACAACCAGAACCACTAGCTGTAAATGGCGGCAGGTGCGCTGTCAAACAGGAGGGGGCACACTGCAGCGCACAACCCACACCTCGTACACCAGGGGGAACACAAGCGTGCCCTCCTTTCTGACCCAGGTGCCCGCGAGAAAAAGGAGCGCGTGCAATACGCCTTTGTCGATGTTGATAAACACCATTGATTTTTTGCCATGCATGAAAAACCATGAATGAAGCGAGAGGGAGCCAGTGAGTAGCCTGGCGGTGTGAGCGAGGGGAGCACTGCCTGCAGTGAAACCGCTACATGAAGAGGCAGCATTGCAGATCAGGGCGTGAGGGAGGCGGCGTTGGGCCGCAGTGGGGAAAAGGGCGTTTTTATTTATTCAGTGACAACAGACTACCCCAAGAAAATCTGTTTAGCGTCACTGCAGGGTATGAAAATTGGAAGACACGCTGCATAGCAAGTGAGAAGGTATTGTACACACGCATTCTTATGGCGAATCATGCACCTGACGTGGATCCATGGCGCATCTGCACACAGACAGCATTTTACGTATTGGGACTGCCACGGATGAAGAGAGCAGCGGTCATGTCGTTGCTTTGATGTTGTGGGTAAGACCCACAGCTGTGATCTGGTGTTTTGTCGCTGTACCCGGAAACGTTAAAACAGATTTAATAATGCCAAAAACACACTATACAAATGCCTAATAAAATCGAACATATATTCTAACCTGCAGTACGAATGGATTAATTACCGTCCCCCGTCTGCAATTTATGCAAAGTCCCCCTAGGGTACTTCCTACGTACAGCACATTACAAGAGAAAAACGATACAAAAACAAAGGCCCTATTGGGCATAATTTGCATAGAGTTTTCAAATGCAACTTGCCTACACGTTTCTCTGACGTGCAGATCCTGGAAACTTGGCATGCAACCCACCCTTTCAATGGCCAATTAACACCGTACAACCCTAAGAGATAACGCACAGCTCTCCAGCACGGCAATACATAGGCAATCGCGGAGGGAGTCTATGTCGTGACAACACCTCTACACTGAAGCTTTCAATTTATCGTACGCACAACGATGTGAAAGTTTGTTACCCCCTCAAAGTTGAATCCCTTCCTGCTACGTCACCTGGAAACTACAATACCTACTTAATGTTTCTACTTGAACCTGCTGGCAACACCAGAACAAATTTGCAAACAAATAACTAAAGTTATTAATCATATTTTGCAGATGCGGCATACAGACACACAACAGGCGACTATGTCTGACATCTTATAAAATCCAGAAATAAACATGCATCGTTGCTTAAAAATACAAAAAAGGGTGGATTATTCATCTGTGATGCCAGCTTGTTCTATTTGGGCACGACATCGCGTTTGGGCCTGTGGGCTTTAAACTAAATTTAGTGAGTTGTCTTTGCATGCTTTCATTAAACCAACAGAACTAATATCCGATTATTACTTGCAACAGAAAAGCCCAGGCCTGGAAACAGTTTCGACAACGCATAGTAAGGTGGAAGACTTGGTACATAGGTTCTATCTGCATACATCTATATAGATGTCAGTCTACACGTTCCTCCTCTCTTGCAATATTGCACTTTATTTTTTATGAGCACCAACCAAACCATGAGCTATTTATAGACCAAACATGTAGTCGCTTGGTCAATTATCCAGGATCTGTAAGGAACCACTGGGGCACGAGACAGACTCAATAAGATCACAGCCCTATAAAACAGCTCAGTTGGGTTGAGTGCATGCTGCAGAATCAGTGTGTAATCGCCCGCCCAAAAAAAATGAATCCAATAAACCCAAGAAACAGAAATGGGGGCTACACAAAATGCATAATGGTGAGACTGCTGTCTGTGACGGATAGTGCGCGAGCTGCGAAACGCACTCGACTGATTTGTGCCCCAGCCGTTCTAAAACTGCACCACAAAATTGAGTCTACCTAAAATATAAATACAGCGCTCTCTGTTGGCCCCCAATGTTTTATTCTTCAAAGAGGGAAAGCTGGAAGCAGGTGTACTCTGTAAAGGAGTAAACATACCCGCAGCGCGACTGCAGAATGTCGACCGCTGTCAATATTTTTAACACTGATGCCTGCTTCCCAAACACAACCACTGTGACTGGAAACAGTCAACCCAGCCCACGGCTCCTGCCGTTACAAAATCACAAACAGTTTGATTTTTTAACGCCGATGTCTGCCCTTGTAATAAGCAATCCTCCTTACAGGAGGAAACAAAAGCACGCAACGTTTTAGAGCAATGACAGATCAGACCGAAAGGAAGATGGCCATAGGCGCCCTCGGTGGGCGCGTGCTCATTAATAACACTGGGCGCAGACGGGGGAGGGGGCGGGGTGCAAGCGCGTGAATGGCAGCCTCCACATTTGAATATTTCTCAATGGCCCTCTCTCCAGGAAAGGGAGCCTGTCGCCTTGACTGTAGACCGAGCACTACTAGCAGCTCCCTCCTGCTTTGTTGTTTCTCATAAAAACACAGCCCATAGCGGGCTGGTGGAATAAATAAATGCTTGGTTCGAATTTTAGACCAAGCGGTCGTTTTCTCTGGCGTGGGCATCTGTTCCTACTCAGCACCCAATACACAATGGAATTAAATGAATTCAGAAACCATCACAACAAGCACCACACATGGGGAGTAAAGGGTTCGGGGCCGGGCACGACGTCACTATCCAAAACAAGCTCACACATCGCAGCAGTCACACATACATTATCAAGGGATGCACTTCCCCGCTTACTCTTGTCTCTGCTGGCAGTTTGGGGATATTTTGGGCGCTTCTATATAAAATATAATGATGGTCTGCATAGTAAAATCAATATCCGTTTTATCACAGCAATTAACGTTACATATTCTGCACACATTCCACTAAATGTGTTTTTTTGAATAAGTATACAAACAATTCTTATAAGACCGCACATGCCCCAACACCCGATTAAAGGATGCTCTGGACTCCAAACAAACGGCAAGCCCTCCACCATGAGTAAACGCACCATTAAGGGAGGGGGATGGAAGAGGGGGAATCATCGGACCTGCCAGTGTAAGAATGACGTTAAATGAAATGCTGACAGCATAACCTGCATGTAGTCTAAAATTGCCCGTTCAATAGATTCTGAAACAAAAAAAGAATGCAGTGCGCCCTTATTGGAAAGCACCCAGATACCCAACTACTATGCTCCTCCGTACAAAAAAAAAAAAAAAAAACACGAATGATGCACATACACGCTTACCGTACCCCTTCGAGGAGTCTTTCATTTATCGATGCATTCTCCGACTGGTAGTATTTGCTTGAATTGAATTACGCGGATTTGCAACACCGCAGATGTCTCTTTCAAAACTAAACATATCACATATCAGAAACCTAGCTACTGGAAGTCTAGTTTCGAGCCTCCAGAAGCCGTTTGGCGACCGACACTAGGAAACCCCTTAGAGCATCAGTGGGTGTTAAACTATCGACACGACCATCACAATCATGCCGAGTACGTGCACTACTTTACTTTAAAAGGAGAGTCCCGACACCTCGCAGCCGGGTGGGAGATACACTTAATGGGAGAAGCTATAGAGTGGGTAGGGAGAACCTGCACTTCTATATTTCAACCCTCAGTGCTTAAAATGGGCCCGGGAGAGAGTACCTGCCGTTCTTTAATTTTAAAGCGAGAGTACCCGTACTCTTCAGCTCTGCTACAATACATTTTAAACTACCGGCACTCCTAAGGGGCAAGCAAGTACTCTGAACAGAGTACCAACACAGGAATTTCCACGTAAAGCATTGCCCACCCTAGGCCCAATACATGGAGCTCAGACAGAGGCTCACCTCTCAGCAGGCGGACGTCGGTGTTCTCGCCGTGCTCCCCGCGCAGAGCACGCAGAACCAGGCTGACGGTGCTGTCCTCGCGCAGGGCCTCGGCGCGCGCGCTGCGCTCGTCGTACAGCACCACCGCAGAGTACAGGCCAGCGCGGAGGCGCGCGCGCACCCCGGGCTCACCGGCGACCAGCGGCTCGGCGGGCAGGATCTGCTGCAGGCTCGGCCGGCCCCGCGCCCTCCGCCGCACGATGCTGTTGCAGCGAACGTTCAGGGCGCCGCGGATGCAGCCGGCGCTGTGGGCCAAGAAGGGGCGACAGTCGAGCAGCAGCAGCGCAGGGCAGGAGCGAGGATCCTCCCGCTGTAGTAGGCGCCCAAGCGCCGAGCACTCCATCTCGCGCAACTCTTCCAGAGCGACCATGTTTATCCCGAGCAACCTCAACACAGAGCTGTTAACCGCTCCATGATCAGGCGGGTTTTGTGTTTAGAGGGCTGACGCTTTCCTATAGCAGAAGCGCAAGCTCTTGTCACGTGGGCACCGGCGGCCCCGCTCGAGGACGGCGCAGGCGTACTGTGCCCGCCTACTTCTGACACCTGCCCTGTAGTTACTTAATGAGTGCGCATGCGCTCACTGTAATTTTCTTTAATCTGTCGCTTTGGGTTTTGTGAGTACGCGGTGGGGGCTTGGCTTCTTGTGTTCATATCGCGGGTTGAAGAGCATTTAGTGGCAAGTGGGCGGAGCAGGGACAGCGGAAACAACATAGGAAGTGGGAAGATAGTGGAGAAACGAACAGTTGCTGTCTGTCACCGCCTGTGCGTGCCGAGGTTGTTGTGCGAGTATGCTCAATGCTGCACAACCGACGATTTATGAAAACTCTGGATGCAGGGACCTGGACCGACCTTCAAAATGCAAAGCGTCACTAGCTACTTCACCTGGCCCTTCTTTCCCCGTTCCTTTGCCCACCCTTCCAGAATTATCCTGCCCATTTCCCCGCTGAAGGAACAACTTCCTGTAAAAATTTAGACTGGCTAATATGACCGCAGATAAATCACTCTCAATGCCATAATATATTTTAACACATCGTCCTTCTTGACAGCTACACCTTCACCAACACTCGTTCTCATTGCCCCAGTGTCAAAAAGTCTGGCCATAAGAGTCTGTATGCCCACCGCTTAGGCTCCGACAGGGAACAGATGATGAGCTGTATCCCACGACCTCTCCCACTGACCACTACTGAAATGGCATTTCGGTCTTCCTCCAGCAATATTCCTGACAACTCCATGCCCAAACACCTACAGAATATCCTTCCAGCACACACAGCCCTGCAAGCGAAATTGAGATGCTGTACAAGAAACTGAATGTCTCTGATCTGCACTTTTTTCAACAACATCCTGTCCAGCAACTCCATCAACGTCTGTTTCTTATCCACAGGAAGCCTGACTTTCATGCACCTGGATTTCAATTTAGTTCCCAAAAAGGTGATCAGTTCAACTTGGCCAACTATCTTCTCCTGTGCCAATGGCATGCCAATGTCCTGCATTAGCTCCTGAAATTGACCCAGCTATTCTGCTCATTACTCTGTAGCAGGTGAGCCTACAATGAAAAAAAATCTCCCAAGTAATGAGTCATGTGTTCACTCCCAAGTGTAGTGAAACAATTGCTGCAAGAAGGAACTAAAAACTTCAAACAGTGCACAATAAATAAAACAACCCATTGGCATTGCTTTGTCACAAAGAAATATCAAACAAACTGTTGCAAGAAGAAACTAAAAACTTCAAACAGTGCACAAGAAATAGAACAACCCATTGGCAGTGCCTAGTCCATAAAGAACTATCCCACAAACAGCTGCAAGAAGAAACTAAAAACTTCAAACAGTGCACAAGAAATAGTACAACCCATTGGTAGTGCTTTGTCCACCAAGAACTGTCCCACAAACAGCAGGCCTAACAACTCATAATCTGAGGGGTGGATAGGAAGAAAACACAAGGTTAATTTAATGTCATATTTTGCCATCTGGGCACCCAGCTCCAACTCATTGACCTGAACAATTGCAGAATCCACAGAAGCATAGCAAACTCTACTGCATGCCTCTGTAATGAGGTCATAGACTGACATATCTTCCGGCCATGACAGGTGTTGAATCATATGGAATTCACCACGATCTTTTTTAGGGATGATTCCAGTCAGTGACACAATCAAATTGTCTAATGGCCAATCCTCAAAGGGGCCTGTTACACATCCTTCCCTGACTGCCTTCAAAAATTTCTTCTAAGCCAACTCTTCGTGCCTTTTAGTTAACTTCAAATTCTCTGCCGATTCCCTTTCCTGCAGCCCCTTATAACACAATCTAAAACCATGCTCAAAAGCCTCCAGCAGCACTCCTTCTCCTCCTGCATCTCAAACCTCCATAGCCAGTGTTGCAAACTCTCAATCTTAACTGGTTTATGAACCTTTTCCCAAAGGATTCTGTCCCCCTCTGCCCCTGCCTCCGTCAGTCTGCCGCTGCCCCCTTGCATTTCATTGGGTTCCAAAAGTAGTCCCTTGTGGCCCACACTGTGTGACCATATGCTTCCCACCACACTTTGAACATTCATAGCAGAATTTGCAGTGTTCCTGCAAGCACACTCTTATAAGACAAACAAGCACCCACATTCTCTGCTTGTCATCTCCCTGCTGGACTCACCCCTGTTTTGGGTAGGATGTCCCCGAAAAGGCTTGTATATAACTGCCCACCCACTCGCCTTGTAAGTAGATGGAGCCGGCCTCTCTGGTGTCATTGATTGCAAGAAAAGTTAATTGTTAAGCTACTCCATCTGCGTTTCCGCCTGCCTGTCCCTGAACTCTTTATCATACCACACCCAGGCCCATCCGCCAAAAGTTATCTGTGCTTTACTCACCACATCTATATACTTGAACAATGCTACACATCATTTGCAGAATTTTTCACAATAAACACTGGAGTAAATAAAAAATGCTGTCGTCCAGTTGTCTATACTTGCGGGCACCTTTGGACTGTGGGAAAGCGCATATTCTTCTTCTTTAAATCACTCCTTTGCTCTTATCTCTCTGTGCAACAGTTTAAATACTTCTATGTATTCTCCTTCCCATATGCGCTCCTTTGTTGTTAGCATTAATCATGTTCTCAATGGCTTCATATTCCTCATATATGGGAGCTTTTTATGCTTTCTCTTTTTGCTATCCTTCTTATCTTTGTCGTCTTACTCCCCTTCTTCCCCCCCATCATCTTTTCTTGCCTCCTCCGTCCTGTCGCAATCTGCTGCCGTTGCAACTGTACCTATCCCCTGATTCTGCACATACCCTGGGACAAATGAAACCCCGTGCCCCTCATCTTCTCCTTTGCTTCCACCCCAATGGAATGCACTATTAACCCTGCACATCAGTCGCTCTCACCATGTGGTTTCTTACCAAGCCTCAAGGTCAGAGCCTTTCCTACATCTGTCGGTCCTGATGCCAGCCTCATATCTCTTTGTATGGACACCGCTCTCTTGCTTGCTGAGCCTGTTACCGATTTCTGTAAAACACCAAGCTTTTTGCTCCGGTTAGTAATTTTTTCGTAAATTATGGGGCGCCTTCCACTAATCTTGTACCACTGGGTCCCATTCACAATCTCCCCTTCTTCCAATTTCTTTTCTTTATAATCTGACATCACCATTCCTCATATCCTCTCACCCGAGAATGAAGGAGGCCACAGTTTTAAACATAAAGCAAGCTCCTTATCCGATCCTCTCTGTTCCTTCCTCCCTCTCTTGCTAGGTCTGCCTGCGCTGACTAGATAAATCCAGCAACAGGTCCATGGCTCCACTAGTCCCACACCCATGCTCGTCTCAGCCCCACCACCTGCTGATCAGGGAGTGTCACTGCGCCCCTCTCGATTCCTTCCGCCAAGCCAGACACCATGGTAAGACCACTCCAGCCCTCTGTGCACCTCCTTCTGCATTCTTCATGACAGAAGACACTACACCCACTTCAAAACCTTCTGGGGGTCGGTGATCTAACCCTATGCTCAGCTGGCCCTTTCAGGAGCTCTGCACTCACTTCCTGTGCTCCGTGATCCGCCGAGCAAAAAACACATCTCGTTCTTGTCCCCTTCTGCATTTCTTCCCTCAGTGCCCTCCTGACTTAACTAGCCTATTTTTGCCTGCCAACACCACGTGTCAGGGGAGTTGCACCCTGGAATGCTGGCCCTGGGTGCTTTGTTCGTCAACCCACCCTTGCTGAGCTGCCATCTTTGCCGTCGCTTTTGCTTAGTTTTCTTGGGGATGAGCAGGCTAATGCCTCCTTCCCCCCCACCCCGGCCAAACACTTCTGCGACCTACCTCAACAGGTAAAACCCCAGGCTTTAACAAATCAACCCTGCCTGCTTCTTCCAGCATCAAGAGAGCATTTACCACCTTCCTGTGGGTATCGTTCCCCATGACTCTAACACCCCTACAGTTACTGCCCTGACACAAGTGTTCACAAAATCTATACCTGCCGACTAGTGTGTCTGTCACTACGATTCAAAAAGGTTGGCAGGTACCCAAAATTCCTTCTCCCTGTTTCCCCAGGCTCCACCTTCCACATTATCCGACTCATGCCCTCTCTGTGTTGTCCCTGGACTCTGCCACCTGCCCAAAGATCCCAGGAGGCAGGGCATGCGGCCCACCTCACAAAAAGCCACATTCTGGAGTAGACAGGGACACCCTTGAGAAGTTGCCTCAAAAGACAAGAAGACAGCTAGGTCTTAAGCAGTTTTCTAAATTGCATAACAGGCTTTGATTTTTGATACCAAGGCAGTGAATTCCATGTTTTACAAGTGGAAAAGATGGCGCTAAAGCCACCCCAGGATGCTTTGTTGATTTTAGGCATTACAAAATTTTTAACGGAGGAGGAGTGGAATGTTCTCCTGCCTATTTCCCTAAGATATCTGGGCCGTTATGGAGGGCTTTGTGAGCTAGACAAAGCTCCTTGAAGGAGGCTTGTTTCCTAACAGGTAGCCAATGTAACTCAGCAATGGCTTGAGTTACTGTAGTGTTGGAGATATGTAATTCTCACCGTTCTCGATTGCCTCGCGCTCGGGATTCTGCACGCGCTACGAGGCATTCGAGAACGGTGCACAGAGAGACGGTTGGGAGCGGATTGAACGGCAGCACTGTCTCTCTTCTGCGATATTACTTATGTAATAAAGAAGTAATAATTTAATACGTGCGTACGGGCAGTTCTTACAATTGGCGACGAGTGGAAAAGAACTCTACCGGTATTTCTTTTGTTCACGACGAGTGTGCTGTCTGCTTCACTGGTTAGTCAAGTGCTGGGCAGCATTCACCCTGCAACAGAAAATCGCCTGTTTCTTCAATCCGGTGCTGGGCAGCACTCACGTGGCAGTTGAGGATCGTCTTCACCTAGTGGGTGTGTACTGTCACTGGTACTGCCTTAATGTACTATTTAAGCGGCCATTTTGGATTGGTCAGGTCATTTTGAAAGCGGCGGCCATTTTAAGTTGGGACAGTTCGGATTACAGAGGGGCAGCCATTTTAAGTCAGATGTCAACTAAGCGGCAGACATCTTAATTTGGGACAGTTCGTATCAACTTATAAAGGCAATTTTACTGGTATTCTAACTATCAATTGAACCTTTAAATAAGATTATAATTCAAGAAAAATTTGATTTTGTGAAGTGGTTTATCAGTGGTTTTAACACTTTATATAAACCATCTATAACCTACTTTAAGCTATAAGGGAGACAGTGCAAATACATGGCGGCTAACAATCCTTGGAACTTATCACCTCCACAATCATTTATTCCAGTCGCTGGTTCACCAATAATAAAATGGGAAGAATGGAGTGAATTTTTCAGGAATTATATCTCCGCCATTGAGGAGGAAGAAGAACTTTCAGCTGAAAAAAAATATAGGATCCTTTTGCATTGTTTAGGACCAGGTGGTCTGAAAGTCTTTAAAAACATTAATAAGAAACCTAGGCAAGCGGGTGATGGTGACCTGTATAAGAATGCGCTTGAAGATTTAGATAACTATTATAGACCTAGAGTGTGCATTGCGGTGGGTCGTTATAAGTTTTTTCATCGGAAACAAGGGAAGGAGGAACCAGTAGAGGATTACGTATCTGCCTTAAAGAATTTAGCAATTAATTGCAGATTTGGTGATTTACATGAGGAGCTTATTCGTGACCAGATTGTTATGCAATCATCAAACTCGAATATGCAAGACAATCTGTGGGCCAAGGGAGAAAGCTCTTTACAGGAAGTCATTGATATTGTAAAAAGGGCAGAATTGACAGGAAGGTGTGCGAAAGAAGTTTTAAGTGAAAATAAAGGTGAAGAGACCATATTTGCAAGAGTGAAGGATAAAAAACACAGTAAGGATTCTAAAAAGAGAAGCACAAGGAGAATAGGAATAGAATCTAAGAATTTTAATACGAATGATAAAAAGAAGTGTTACAGATGTGGCAGTTATGATCACTTGGCGAATGATAAATTGTGTCCGGCAAAGAAATTGAAATGTTTAAAATGTGGTATTGTAGGTCATTTCCAAAAAATGTGTCTAAGGAAGAGTGGAAGTATCAAAATCCTGGATCTTGAAGACACAAACTCTTCAGAGGATGATGATTTGAACATGTGTATTTTGTGTGTAAATTCCTCTGATGAAGATTCTATTCTTTGCACGAAACAAGAAGAGAAAAATAGAATGAAAAAACCAAGCTGTGAGATTATGCTGGGAGGTTTGACTATGTGTATTGTAGTTGACTCAGGGTCTCCATATACTATTATTAATCAAAATGTATGGGAATAGAGTCTCAAGCGTATTGTGGGCAAAGGGTTATGCTCACCAGATATAACTATCAAAACGTTTACTGGTGAAATTATTGAATTGTTAGGCTACAAGGAATTGGAATTCCAGTATAAGGACAGACAAATGACCGGAAAATTGTATATTGCTGTCACTGGTCCTTCCGTTTTGGGATGGATTGATCAGAGAAAATTGGGCATAATATTGGATCCAAATAATCCTGAACCTGTATTGTCCTTAGAAAAGGGATCAGGAATTGGTCAACTGGTTCTGCAGAGATTCTCTAAAGTATTTACGGGGAAGATTGGAAAAATGAAAGGTTTTATGCATCTTATTTCTTTAAAAAAAAAATGCTATTCCCCAAGTGCATAAAGTAAGAAATATTCCAATTCCCCTAAAGGAAGATGTTAAGTTGCAATTGGACAAACTACAAGATGAGAAAATTATAGAACCCATTGAATCTTCAGAGTGGGTGGCCCCGTTAGTTGTAGTGAAGAAAGCCAATGGAAGTTTACGTTTATGCATTGACTTAAGAGATCTCAATAAAAATATACTAGTTGATCAATTCCTCTTACCGCATATTAGCGAAATGCTATCACGCACTAGAGGGATGAAGTGGTTTTCTACTATTGATTTAAAAGCAGCCTATCATCAGGTACGGTTACATCCCAGTAGTAGGGACTTGACTGCTTTCATTACACCCTTTGGGTGTTACAGGTTTCGGCGTGTGCCATTTGGCTTGGCGTCAGCTGCAGCCATGTTTCAGAGGTTAATGTGCTCAATCCTTGCAGGAATTAATAATACGATGGTCTTCCAAGATGACATCCTGGTGATGGGTAGGTCAAGGGACGATCATGACCAAACTTTATTAAAAGTATTGAATACGTTGGATGAAAAGGGTCTGACGGCGGAATTTAGTAAATGCAAATTTGCTTGTGACCATGTCAATTATTTAGGACATGTTGTATCTGCTCAGGGAATTAAACCGAAGGAAGAGTTATTGTCTGCTATAAGAAGGGCACCTAGTCCTCACAATAAGGATGAGGTTCATGCTTTTCTGGGTTTAGTGGAGTTCTATTCCAAATTTGTTAATCATTTTTCTACAAAAACGTATGATTTAAGGCAATTGCTTAAAACTAAAAACAAGTTTTTGTGGTCAGAGGCGTGTCAAAATGCTTTTGACATGTTGAAAAATGATATCTGCAATGCTCCACCATTGCAAGGCTTTGATTCAAGTCTTAGGAGTGTTATTACAACTGATGCTAGTTGCAAAGGAATAGGAGCAGTTCTCACTCAAATTAATAAGGAGGGGTATGAAGATACTATTGCTTTTGCCTCGCGCTCATTAACTACATCTGAGGAGAAGTATTCAGTTATTGAGCGTGAGGCACTTGCATGTGTATGGGCAATGGAACATTTTAGACAGTATGTGGGGTACTCCAGTCATACTAAGATGTGATCACAAACCTTTGGTGAAAGTTTTAACCATGAAGGGGTTGTATAAAGCTTCTCCTAGGCTTGCCAGATTGTCGGTGCGTTTGTTTGATTACAATTATGTGGTGCAATACTTACCTGGAGTGAAGAATACAGTCGCAGACTTTTTAAGCCGCATGCCCTTACCATCCAACGATATTGAAGAGTTTCAGAACACTAATGAAGATGGGACAGAAGACATATGGGTAGCTATTGTGGAGGAAGGTATATGCAAAGGTATTACGCGAGATGAATGGAATACAGAGCAGAATTTAGATGAGGTAATGACAGAATTGAGTGTCATGATTAATAAAGGGTGGCCGTTAAAGAAAATGATTAGTAAAAAGTTGTTACCTTTTTGGGAAGTAAGGGACGAATTATCTATAGAAGAAGGTCTATTTATTAGGAATGGAAAGGTAATACCTCCCTTCACCTTAAAAGGGAAAATTCTTGAGATTTGCCACGAAGGCCATCTAGGCATTGGCAAAACCAAGAATAGAGTGAAACAGTGGTACTGGTGGCCCGGGTTAGATAAGGAAGTAGAAAGGTTGGTGAGAGATTGCCCTGTTTGTGAAAATGCAGATAAAACGCATGTGATGTTGAAACCGTCTTTACATCCCATTCCTTCCCCCAACATGCCATGGGAAAGAGTAGGAATTGATGTCATGGGACCAATTGGTGAAGGTGAAGAGCAGACTTTCTTGTTAGTACTTGTTGATCATTTTTCTAAGTGGCCAGAGGTAGAAGTTGTAAGAGAGGCTGATGTAAGCAGTATCATAAAATTTATGGATAACATTTTTGTAAGAGAAGGTTTACCAAAATGTATTGTGTCGGACAATGGGACACAATTCACGTCTTCTGCTTTCAAAGATTATGTGGGAAGGAATGGGATAAAGCATCATACTACTTCAATTTATCATCCTGCAGGTAACGGTTCTGTAGAAAGGTTCAATCGTGTACTTAAAGGTATGATTCAGTGGTCTAATTGCAATAATTTAGTGTGGAAAACAGAGCTATGGAAAACCCTGTGGGCCTTTAGGATTACTGTGTGTAACAGTACTAATTCTAGTCCGTTTGAACTCATGAGGGGTAGAACTCCCATGTCGAAAGATAACGTAGGTTGGCTCAAGGCTGCAAAAAGAGTAGAATGGAGTCCGGAAGAGGTGAAGACAAATATTGGGAAAGCTCAGGATAAATATAAGAAGTATTATGATAACATACACAAGTGCAAAGAGATTAGGTTGTGTGTTGGAGATATTGTGAGAGTCAAGAGCAATAAACACACTATCAAAGGACAAAGTAAATTTTCTTCCCCCATGAGAGTAATTGCTGTGTACAATAATTCAGCACGACTCAATGATGGGAAAGTGTGGCATATATCGGCTTTGTCACTGTGTAAGAATTCCAGAGTTGACTCGGGACAGATATTGGTATTCCGAAGAGTCGTATGTGGAAGGAATGGTTGGAAGAGAGGAATGAGGGAAGAGATGAACATGTTCATCAATGTCAACATAGAGTGGATTCAGGGAGCTCTGATGATCACCATCTTCCATTAAATGACCTGAGGTCACCTGGCAATTCCAGAGACTCTAGTGGCTTGGATGAAATTGGATGTAGGAGTGGAAGGTGGTGTAGGTTTGGTAGGAAAATTGTGGTACCAAAGAAATTAAAAGATTATTATTCATAGCAATGTTCTATGGATACGTGTTTGGAATATTCAACTGTTAATGTAAACCCGAAGGAAAAGACTATTATTTATAGTAATGTTTTACTGTTTATTTTACTGTTATTTATAGGTGACTGTTTATTTATAGGATTACATACATTGTTATCCTCATTTTGTTTTTACTGTAAAGAGAGAAGATATGTAGTGTTGGAGATATGTAATTCTCACCGTTCTCGATTGCCTCGCGCTCGGGATTCTGCACGCGCTACGAGGCATTCGAGAACGGTGCACAGAGAGACGGTTGGGAGCGGATTGAACGGCAGCACTGTCTCCCTTCTGCGATATTACTTATGTAATAAAGAAGTAATAATTTAATACGCGCGTACGGGCAGTTCTTACAGTTACTGAGTTAAATTTAGGTATCCTCATGAGAAGGTGTGCTGCAGCGTTCTGTAGAGTCTGTAGTTTATTCAGCAGCAGTTGTTGGATGCCCACATAAAGGGCATTACAGTAATCTATCCCAGATAGTACCAGAGCAGTGATTACGTTTTTTTGCAGCTTAAACAGAATACAAGGTAGTACCTGACCCAGTGTTCTCAAAAGGAAAAAAAAAACAGGAGGAGGTATGTTGGGTGATTTGATCAGCAGAGGTGAGTTTTCCGTCAAAGAGTACTTCCGAGTTCTTAACTTTTCTGACTGGGGCGAGAAGAGGGCTGAGATCTTGGAGCCACAAAATAGGGGTCCAGACAGAGGGCAATTCTCAAACAGAAGGACCTCTGTTTTATCTGAGTTTAGTTTCAGACTGTTATTTCTTGTCTAGCCAACTACCCCTATCATGTAGCTATTAAAGTGTTTTGCTACCTCACAGGAATCACTTGATTTTGAAACCACAATTTGAGTGTACTCTGCATAAGAGACTGTAGAAAATCCAAAGGAGCGGATCAGTTTAGCCAGTGGTGTAACGTATGTAATGAAAAGTGTAGGGTTTAATGAAGACCCCTGGGGTACACCACAGGGAAGAAAAAAATATGTAGATGTAAAGTCTCCTAGGGATACTGACTGTTCTCTATTGGCAAGGAAATAACTTAGAAGGGCCAGGGCTAAACCTCTTATTCCAGTACTCTCTAGTCGATCAATAAGGACTGAATAGTTAACAATGGTGAAAGCTGCAAATAAGTCCAAAACGGTCAGAGCAGCCTTTCCACCATTGTCCACTAACATTCTGATTACCTCTGTTGCTGCAATCAAAGCAGATTCAGTGCTATGTTTTTTTCTAAAGCCATAATGAGCGCTATCCAGTAAATCAGTCTTATCCAGGAATCAATGAGTTCTGTGTTCAGAGATTTTTCCAAGATTTTAGCCAGAATTGGGAGACTTGAAATAGGTTGATAGTTTTTACATCGTTTGGGTTGAAGGAGTGTTTTTTTTTTTACCAAATGTAGGACCAACGCCTTTTCCCAAGCATTTGGAAAATATCTGGCATACATTATCCCATTCAAAAGTTTAGTAAGATAAATTGCCACTGCACCTACTACAGAGTGTAGAATTTTGGGAGGGGTGTGGGGTGTGCGGGAGCTCCAGATTTAGTGACCAAAATGTGAATGGAGTGTATGTATGGCTCCCCTATTGTTGTCTGGCTCTAATGACTCATCATGATCAGGACGCTGGGCCTAGCAAAACCACTAGAGTGATGACTGCCTGGACCGAGAGGCACATTAGGTCCATCTGTAGTGTATTTGCGCAAGGCAGTGATGCCCATTTCTCGATGTGTGCTGTGACATTTGGATAAGTGACTCCACTTATGGACTTTCTATGGACGTTGCTAACCAACAGAAGAAAGCAGGCAGATTTTTGGGACCCCTCGTTCTTAGCCTCCTCCCCGAGTATACACTCCGATTTAAAACCATACCAAGCACTGTCTGCCAATAAATTCTCCATTTGTCCCTGCTAAGAAACAAACTCTCAGTATTAAGTTTTATCAAAATAAATGGACTGAACTGCAGTTTGTCATTTGACACTCGCTACGACGAATTTGAATTGCTCAGTGACATTGTACAGTTACAACTTGAAGATTACTGTAGTCACCACCCATATAAACCTAAAACATTTGTCAGACTTGCTGAAAGCTAACATCATCACTGAGTTGCTATGAATTCGACATGATGAATGCTGAAAGAATCATTTAAATACACACTACATCATATGTGAGTTAATAGTAAATATGCTAATCCAAACCACGACAGGTTCTCCTGAACACCATTCACTTCCATATGGTGTCTTGACTCTCCTTTCAAATGCTTAAGTTGGTCACATGTTTAGATTATGTGAATCTTGAACCAAAATAGGCTCCATCTTCCATTAGGTCCATTCTCTTGCAAGAGGCTTTCTTGGGCCCACAATGGTTCTCCATTTAGGCTTACATTTTTAATAATATTTTACACATTTTCAGCTGCCATCACATTTTAGCAATGATGTTTTACACACTTTATGCTTGCACAATAATATTCTAAAAATACATTGTACATGCTGTTAGTTTTTAGTTAGCATTTCTTGATATGTAATCTGTACACTCCGTTCAGGGTTAGGAACACAGTTCAAGATATGCTAGTGCTTGTGTTGCCCGTTCGGAGACAGCTTCTAACATCTAGATGTATTATTGTATCAGAGCTGTGTCTCTAACACAGGGTGGTGTTTATTATATAAACTGTGCACTGCTCCAGAAGGGTTAGAGGAGCACTGCAGCTGCTCATGTCCTGGAACAATTCCTGTGTTCGACATGCAGCTCTGCTGATCGCTCACCTTTCGGAGAACGATTGCCAACTTCACTGTAGACCGGCAACCTGGCTCAACTGTCCAGGTAAGGGGGTCATAAGATATCCTATTAAATCCGGCACAGGCAAAGGGAATACCCATTATGCTCCCAAATTATAGCTAGTGCTAGGTAGGAAGATATAAATCTAACATTATCATGGTTGGACTGTTCATTCTTTTCACCATGTTAGTAACACTGCTTACCCTGAAAAGGTTGGGGGTTCAAGTGAGGCACTGTGAGCTAGCTAGGAATCGGGACAACAGTTTCTGATGGTGTAAATGGACCCAGTCCTCACACTTTAAAGTTCTGCTGCCCCAATACGTAGTCCTACCTTTTGAGTGGAAACCGCATAAAAGTGTTAACAAAACTTTGCAGGTGCACTTCATAACTTGATATTATTGTGAGGTAATCCCTAGATTCTCAAGTACCAATAAATAAATGTGAGTGATTGATGATGAAATAAACAGTAATAAAAAACTTGGGTGACAAAGCTATACACATTGCCATAGTTGTTCTACACACTGCTTAACAAATATAACACAAAAACTTTAGTAAAATCAAACAGTACCCATGTATGGCAACAATTATTAATGGTTCTAACTTCTAAAGGCCCACATTACATATGATACAATATTTCCAACCTGTCACTTAATCCCATAGGCTGCAAGGTAGTAAGTATTGTAATCCAAAGTATCTCCCGCTGGAAAAGTCTTTTGTTGTTGCCATACTTTTATTATTTTGGTTATGGTTATTGCTTTAATGCGCCGTGAGTTGAGTTTTTATTTTGTGCTCAGTCTTTCTGACATATAATAACCCACACAAACATTCCAGGGAGCATATGCAGTTCGTAGTGTTACATGTTGCTGAACGTTTTAAGGCTATCTTATTATCTTTTTTCTGGGTTTGTCACTGTACTGACTGCGATTACGTTATTGCAGTATATGCAATTATTGCATCTTACAGTCCCATTCATATCAGGTTCTTTCGCCTTGGAACCGGAAATCATTTTGTTGGTGTTTATCAATCTCTGATAAGCAAACAGCTGTTTCTCCTTGAATAATTCACCAAATTATTTTGCTGACTATAACATTTCTCATTGTTTATTTATGATTCTTTTGATTTTGGAGCTCATGATGGAAAATACAGACACAAATGTACATGTATTTTAGCAGTGTTTCTCGTTACCCTGAACAAGTCCTCTCAATGTTTTGAGCATTTTCAACTATTCTCTGGGCATCACGGAGATCTGAATCTATCCCTATATTCCTTCTGTATGTTGAGAGACTGCTCAAGCTCAGAGGAAATCCTTTTCAGCTGGATGAACTACGAATAAGGAAGATGTGTTTTCAAACAGTCTGGATGAAAGCTTGAGTAATGTAATCCATTATTCCTGTCAGTAGATTTTCTAAAGACGTTGGTCGAAATTGATGTTTCATTAACGTTTACTAATAAATCCAAAAATGCAAATTGACTATTGTCTGATTTTTATGTAAATTTGATGGTTCAATGCTTGGTGATATTATTTTTCGTGCTGTCAGAGAGCCTTTCCATAAGATGAGGATATCGTCTATGAAACATGGATATAGTATCACGTCTGCACTCCAGCCCTCATTGTCGTAAATAAAGTTTCTTCACATTTTGCCATAAAAATAGTGGCATATCTTGGGACCCGTAAAACCCAACAAATAACAGTTTTCTTTAACAAGAACTTGTTGTTTCGTTTAAGTAGCTGTGATGCAATGTGAAGTGTAACAATTCAAGAAAGAACACTTTATTTGCTCCAATTTAATCTCTTTTCAACGATGCTCATGTTACTGCTTCTTTACCGTGTGCATATGGAATTGACGTTTACAATGAATTGCCATTTATGGTGCAAAGCCAAGTCTGATTAAGTGTATCCAATTTTATGGTTGCCATTTCATTCAGAAAACCAATAGTATCTTTCACATTTAATGTCAGTTCCTGGACAAGTGGTTGAAAGAATTAATCTGTATATCGCCCCAGAGGTTTGTGTAGTGTGCCACAAGCTGATACAATAGGCCGAAAAGGAGGATCTTTTGGATGCTTGTCTACTTTAGGTAACATGTACGATTTAGGTCTGCGCGGGAATGGAACCCTCAGAAAACTCTTAGTTTTTTGTGTAATCCCTCCATAATTGCTTTATCATCAAGGATAGATAAGAAAATTAGTGTTTGATATGCGTCAAGTGCCATATAGGTTGTGTTATCATTTACATCCATTCACTTTGCTCTTATGAAAGTTAACGTTCATCACAACCAAAACCTCTGCCTTTATCCACCAGTTGAAACACAATATCATCTTTCCTTGCCAACTGTAATAAATTACCTTATTCCTTATTGGTGAAGTTGTTACGTGTCTTTTTCTTAAATTACAATTTACATAACATCTAACATCTAAAGAGGGTCCTGGTTTGTTGTTGGCTGCTGGACTTGCCTGTAAAAAAGAGGCTTTTTTTGTTTGGAAATTACTTCAAGATTCTGAGTGGATCCTTCCACATTGTCTGTCAATACAATGGTAGGATTAGTTTCATTTGTAGGAGTTTCTCCATTAGATGCACTGTTTTCATCCGAGTAAACTTTATCAACCTTTTAATCGATTGTGTCTTGTTTCAACGTTCTGATTTTTTAAATTATTTATTTCTTTGGAATATGTATTCTTCTAATTTTGTAGAAATCTGTTGGTTATCAGTTTGCTGTGTAAAAACTTAATTTCAGTAACACCAATAAAAAAACTGTTGCTGGACCACTGAAATATCACATTGAAATGCCTAAAATTCTCAAGCCTGAAATTGGCTGGCATATATGAGTTTAAAGCTTGCAGGCCATGATTCACAATCAGGCTTGTGGGCATGGGATGGGGCAGTAAGCTCATATGTTGTTCTCAAAGTTAGAACCTTGCCATCCATGATTAATAAAGCAGCAGATGTGCGTTCGATGCTCCATTCTGCAGTTGTCTCCCATGGTCCAAGTGAGTTTAGCTGTTATTGGCAGGCTGCCAGCCCTGCTGCCATGTCACTGATGTGCGACACTGCATGTACAAACAGTGAATGTTTTGCTCATATGCGTGCTTAGAATTATATTGTTACCTCTACATTTGGCGTGGAATATAATTCTATAATCTGCTTCCCATGCGTTTCATAAGTGGTATAATGTGTAGTATGGCATGTGCCTTCCCCTGCAACATCACTAGATCCGAATTTCTATTTGTGCACTTACGACACATTTTGCACGTTTCTTTACCAAAAGGGCGCCTATTCATAACACAGTTTTTTCTCTTACCTGTGATTCCATGGATCAGGAATACATTACATCCCAAACCCACCTAATTGCCTCTCCCGCTACCATTGAGAACATAACATACCTTTGAAGTTGAACCAGCAAGGAATAATGATCAATGGGTTTCTCAGTTGTTGTGGTAAATTTCTGCGGCTAGATCACACAAACTGCATTGAAGGGTGTAAATTTCCGCCAATGTGCTACCATATTACTAATAGCAAGAGTGGGCTATTTAGCGCCATGCCTTTTTGCCATCATCAATGCCGTTTTGCAGAAGGAAAAAGTAATTTCTCTACGTTTGTCATTATTGATAACACACTAAGCAAGCTAGCAAACCGATACAATGTATATACCGTGGGGTTAAATAGCACCTCAGTGCAAATTACCACCACCCATGCAATTTTTTTATCCACTCCCATGTCATCTATTTGGACACTACGAACTCAAATTGACAAGAGTTAGATGAAATTAACGTCAAAATGGACACATGCCTAGTTAGCTTGAGCTGTTACACTATGGTGATGTTGCTCCATTGACTACACTTATTCCCTTGATTGACTCAGAATATTTAATGCCTGAAAACAAAAGAAAATATATATGAACCACCCCTCCCCCCACAAAAGTTAGGTGTAACATTCGTGCCCTCTAAGCAGCCTGTCTGCTTTTAGTGTGCAACTCTCTTTGTTAACACTGCAATATCACACTTGATGGCATTTATTTTAAATGTCAGTGCGGTTAGTGAGCCCTTTCCACAAGTCAAAAACTCTCTGCCTACGTTTGGGGCTGCTTAGGCTCACCTCCACCCCCGTCTTCCTGCACTAACCCATGAAGGTGACTCCCTGCACACAGGCGTGTGGGAAACTGGCTTGCACAGGCTGACGCCTCTCACAACTCCCTAAATAATTAGATCTGTATTACCAGTTTAATTTCATAACGCAGGTGTTTCCTTTGTTATAACCAGCAATTATATTTGTTTAGAAGAAGATGAAACCTTCCAGGTATAGTACAGCAGAAGCACACTAAACACCGTGTGGGCTATACACTACATCTCCTCCCAAATATACATCCAGGGAGGGGCCTGTGTTTCACACAACTGTTCATGGTTTGGATGGCTACCAATGCTGCAGAGCAACATGGGTGCACTATGTTGTGCAGCGGTAATCACGGTGTTGTTCTTCGGCATGGATCCTTCAGCACCTGTGAGGAAGATAACAAACCCTCCACCTCTACCTGAACAGTTTTCGAACAAATATCCATTGATGTGCTCATCACATTGAACAATCACTGCTATAGCCAATAGGTCTGACTTTTTGTTGGTGATAATTGAGTAACTTTGTGTTACCTCCAGCTGTCCTAAAATGAGAATCACATAAAGAAGCAAATACTTGGCCTACATCGGTATGGAAACTGGGACTAGGACCTCATTCCTGAACAGAGCGAGCACAGTAGCAGAGTTAAGAGTACCCTCACAGAAAAACGTTCTGGTAAGGAGTCAGAATATGAACTTTCTATTGTAAGTCTTGAACCTGATAGGTATACACAGCAAAATACATATTTTTGTCACAGGACCAATATTTCTGTTGCTAATGAGAATGGCTATGTACATGGATGTCTTAATGTAGTGAACAAAAAAACGGTAAATCCAACAACATGTTTTTGGCCTCTAAAAGTCTAACTGAATCTGTAGACATCATGTGTTCTCTTTAAACCATCATTAAGGTGCACTGCTGATACAAAGCAAAATGAACAAAGCTTGTGTTGAGTGTGTTTGACAAAATATTCTCACTATAAATGAGCACATACCCTGGCTTTTGGTCGTTGTAAAGTGAGTGGAAACCATTGAAAGACAGGCTCTTGCATTTTTCAGACTTGTACATGATCAAATGAGAGTCTGCTCCTTTAAACATGCAGGCGCATCAGCGTTTGGACTTACATGTTGTGGATCACTATGCATTTGTTTTTCGGAAGTACATGCTTGAAATGACCAAAACACTGACTAGGGAAAAGCGCCCGCACCGAAGTGGGGGGGCGCGGCCCGTTAGGGGTCGGGCCTCCAAGGCCCTGGGGCACTCCCCCCTTTTTGTCTGATCGGCCCTCTCGCCAGGGGTACGGGGATTCGGCCACGTTTCCGCCCTCGCGCCTCGCAAGGTGTTGGGGGGCGAAAGTATGCAGGGGGGGCATGTCGTGGGGCCGACGTTGGTCGCTGGGGCCGGTTCCGGCCACCGCATACCTGTGGGGGGCTATTTAAGAGCCCCCCAAAGAAGGCTAGCCCTTCTTTACCTGCGCGCGACGGCCGGGACCTGCACGGCGGCCCGCGATTGTAGCTGGAGTCCGGAGTGGCGTACTTTGTCCGAGATTGGAATTTTTTCTTCCTTCATCGCCTGGGGTCCTCTTTATCGTGATCGTGCTGTTTTACTCGCACAGGGAGCGGAGAACTCTTACTACCAAAGTGGCATCTGGTGTGGTGAGTACATAGACGGCGGAGCGCGCGTTGGTGAGCGCGGAAGGATTGTTGTAAAGGTGGGGTATTTGCGTGCACCGTAATCGTAGCTTGTAATTGGTACAACGGCCAGTGCCGCTGATTTTGGAGCGGGGGAGCGCGGTTTCAAGTCTCTGCGTTCGCTCCACATCCTGCGATTCCGGGCAAGTCCCTGCTTATGAGGAGAAAGTGTTTTGGGGTATTTTAAGCATGACACTTGGCGTTTGCAGCGCGTAAAAGCAGCTGGGGCCTGGGAGTTGGTGGTGCCATAACCTTGCGCCTATTTTAACATAAGTTGGTTGCGTATTTTAATTTTGTGAGTTGTTTTACGTCTCTGCGTTCGCCCCTCATCCTGTGATTCCGGGCAAGTCCCTGCTTACGAGGAGAAAGTGTTTTGGAGTATTTTAGGCACGACACTTGGCGTTTGTAGCGCGTAAGAGCAGCTGGGGCCTGGGGATCGGTGGTGCCGTAACCTCGCGCCTATTTTAACATAAGTTGGTTGCGTATTCTAATTTTGAGAGCCGTTTTATGTGACTTACGTCAAGGTTGCGGCCAAGTGGTTAGGGCCCAATTTGGGGGCAGGTGTTGGCACATGCAATTGTAAACATTCACCCGGGTGCTCGGTAGCTCAGGGGTCGCGGTGTCTGGTACGGTTCACCCGATCCTGGTGCTAGGTCTCGGAAGGAGTTGAGCAGATTCCCAGCGGCGTAAACTTGTTGCATGATAGAATCACGATTACCATTCCTTGTTTTGACTGTTTGTTGTGTTTTGCTTGACTTTGCAGGCCCTTTCAAAAAAAAAAACTAAAAAAAATTTGTATTACAGGTAAATCGATTTACTGGTACCTCAGTATAATTTGTCATACCTACTGGCCAGCATGCCACCAAAGAGAACTAGTGCACAAAAAGGGCCAGGTCGAGACCCCGAGTTATCCCAACTTCTAAGATTGGTCTTACAGAAATTGGGGAGCGAGGACTCAAGCGAGGTCACTGGGTCCACTGAGGAGGAGGGGGGTAATGTTAGGGGTAAACGCCCTAAGCGCTCCCATGTGGCCCCCAGTGCTGCCTTCCCCCCAGTTAAGCGCAGAAGGGATGGGAAGGCGCTGGTGCCGGCATCCATCAACCTAACGCCTCCCACAGCAGTTAGCGTACCTGCACAGATTACCCTGCCTGATACTCCGGCCCGCCTTCAGGGCCACCCCCTGCGCCACCCGCAGCTATCACGGTCTCCGCCTAGCATGGGCATGGAAGGGGTCCTAGCGGATATCCGCAAATCCTTAGCAGCATTGGCACCCACAGCTCAGCCCGGGGCATCGCCCACTCCACCCCCAGGGTTAGTCACTCCCGGGTCAGCAGGTTCCCCGCCAGTGCGCGTGCCCGAACTCAAGGCGCAGGACCAGAATCCTTCGAGGTTGGCACTCTTAGAGGTAGCTAACTTATTGGCTGGTATTAATGCTCCTACTTCCACTGTACCACCACTTGCAGCACCATGGGGGTTAGGTGACTCTTGGCAGAATGCTGTATCATACCTAAAGCGTCAGGTGGATTCACTGGTGGCAGCTCATACTTCGAACCCTGTGCAGCCTGCAAGCAGTAGCTCGAGCGCCGCCCCGGCTCCGAGCACTGGTCTCCCTTCTCTCCCTGGGGTTCAAAACGTTTTGCCCAGCACCAGCAAGGTTCCGGATCAGGTCAACCCTACTAAGGAGGGGACTACAGACTCGTTACTATCCAGACCAGGTATGCTGGCAGCTCACGTTAGTGCTGAAGTTAAGGAGAGGATATGGAAAGGGGAATTTGTGGACATTTTTGCATTAATAAGGGCAAAAAGAAGGGAGGTGGAAGTGAAGGAGAAAGAAACTAAGTCATCTTCCTATGGGGAAAGAAAGCCCAAAGTTGAGGAGAGCATCACAAATTGGCTGTTTGGTTTCAATGTTTTTATGTCCGTCCTGCTGGAGAAAAAACCAGAGTTGGGCACCTCCTTGATTTATTACGCTAATAAAATTATGAAAGCTCAACATACATATGGGGGGATGGCCTGGTTAGAATACGATAGAGATTTTCGTTGGGCTAAGGTGGAGGACCCATCCATCGGGTGGGATCAGACTGAAGTGAATGTCTGGCTCGAATGCGTTAACAACAAGGTCTCAGGGAAGCTGCCCTTTCGGCCTCAGCTGTCAGGTGAGAAGAAAGGTTCATGCTGGGCTTTCAACAGAAAGATGTGTACACGTCCCACTGGAACCTTCAAATTCAGACATAATTGTTCCTTTTGCGGTCACCCCTCCCACCCTGAATCAAAGTGTATCAAGAAATCAAAAGAGCGGGGGAAAGACTCTGTTACGTCATCAAATTGAACACCCCCTGCCCTCCCCGGTTAGATTAGAGGCGTTACGCCCCTGGTTGCAGGCTTACCCTTCATTGGATTCGGCACTGGTACTTCTTCACGGGTTTTCCTTCGGTTTCCGGATTCCCGCCCCCAACGTTTCCCCCGTAAGTCACTGTAGGAACCTAATATCTGCTTCTCAGAACACTGCAGTGGTAGCCAAAAAATTAGAGAAGGAGAGGGCCCTGGGCAGGCTTGCCGGTCCTTTCAAACGCCCACCGCTAGCTGGCTTTGTGTGTTCCCCATTGGGAGTAGTGCCTAAAAAAGAGCCAGGACAATTCAGGCTGATTCACAATTTGTCGGCCCGTCGGGGGTCGTCGGTCAACGATGCCATTGACCTCCAGCTTTGCTCGGCCCGCTATGCATCGGTAGACAACGCCATAGATAAAATGAGGGCGTTGGGCCGGGGGGCTTTGTTGGCAAAAACCGACATTGAGCCTGCCTTCCGCCTGCTTCCCGTCCACCCCGCCGACTACCACCTATTGGGTTTCCAATTCCGGGGTGAATATTTTTATGACCAATGCATGCCCAGGGGTTGTAGTATATCATGCAGTTATTTTGAACAATTCAGCTCCTTTCTTCAGTGGGTTTTCTCTATGCGTACTGGTCACCGTGAGATCATCCATTACTTAGATGACTTCCTGGTTCTGGGTCCCCCGAGCTCTGACAGGTGCGGTTGGGCCCTGCGGGCATTGATCACTTTGTTTGAGGAATTTGGGGTACCTTTGGCACCGGAAAAAACGGTCGGCCCTTCTACCTGCATCACTTTTCTGGGAATTGAAATCGACTCAATGGCAGGGGAGTGTCGCTTGCCCGGGGATAAGTTACTGGCTTTTAAAGAGTCCATTCGTGCTGTGTTGTCCCAAGAGAAGGTGACCCTGCACCAGTTACAGGTTTTAGTGGGCTAGCTGAATTTTGCTCTGAGAATCATACCCATGGGCCGCCCCTTTTCCAGATCAATAGCTCGCTCAATGGCGGGGCTGAGGGAAAAACATTACCACACCCGTTTGACTAGAGAAGTTAGGGACGACCTAAGATTATGGGACCTGTTTCTCAGGACTTTCAATGGGGCTGTCATTTGGCCTCGAAAAGCGATACCCAGCCCCACGCTGGGCCTTTACACTGACTCCGCAGGGAGCATAGATTTCGGCGCCATTTTGGGCACTTTATGGTGTAGAGCAGATTGGCCTGAAGAATGGGCCAGGTGGGGGTGGACCAAGAATATAGCCTTTTTGGAATTATTTCCAATAGTGGTTGCAGTAAACATCTGGGCGGAGGAGTTAAGGAACAGGGTTGTAGTTTTTTGGTCCGACAACATGGCGGAGGTAGAGGTTATTAACCGACAAGGGGCGTCCTGCCCTTTGGTATTGCGCCTGTTGAAACACCTGATTCTAGCTTGTCTTCAGCATAATATTACGTTCAAGGCGAAACATGTGCCTGGGGTCCATAACAATGCAGCTGACGCACTGTCTCGCTCGTTAATGCAGGATTTTATGCGGTATCACCCTCAGGCGAGGCAGAAGATGACGGAGTTCCCAGAATCTCTGTGGAAGATTGGTGCCCCACCCTCCCCGACTTAGTAGCGTCGTCCCTGGCGCCACGCACAAAAACAGCTTATGAGAACAGTTTTTTCCTTTACAGGCGATTTTATCATTCTCAGCGTGTTGCGGATACATTTTCTGAGGCAGCAGTGGGGGTATTTCTGCAACACTTACGAAATACAGGGCGCCCGGTGTCTTGCGCGAAGGCCTACTTGGCGGCGATACGCTTCTTTGCAAAAATACACAATTTGGATAGGCCACTGAATACATTTACTTTAAGACAGGCCCTAGTGGGTTGGGCCAGGAGTTCCCCAGGTAGCACAGATGCTAGGCGCCCCGTCACCACCCCTCTGTTGGAAAAACTCTTAACGGCACTCCAAGTAATCTGCTCTTCCCCGGCAGAGGCGGCGCTCTTCTCCACGGCATTCGCTTTGGCTTTCTACGGGGCTTTTCGCGTTAGCGAGTTGGTGGGCTCTTCCAGGGAGGACCATCTTGGGGGTTTGCAGCAGAGCGACGTGCTGGTATGCGCCGGGTCACTATTCATAACACTGCGCAAATCAAAGACGGACCAGCTCAAGAAAGGGACGCGCATCACGCTATATGCGGCGCCTGGCTCCCCCGTAAGCCCTGTGACACTAACAAACAGTTATCTGGCTGTCCGTCCTACGGTAGGCTCTCCGGCCTTGTTCGTTCACCCCGGCGGAGAATGCCTTTCACGCTACCAGTTTTCGGAAGTTTTTAAGTTATCCCTGAAAGCAATTGGGGTGGATCCCAAAGGGTACTCTTCACATTCATTTAGAATAGGGGCAGCCACGGTAGCGGCGGCAGCAGGCCTTCCAGCGACCGCGGTGAAAAGCATAGGTCGTTGGTCTTCGGAGTGTTACAAGCGATACATCAGGCCAGACTTGGTGTAATGGTAATTCAGATGCTCGTTGGTGATGTCTCACGCTCCTATCTTTTCTTTCAGTTCAATGTCTCAACGCGTGGTCTGGGTTTTGGGGCATTCATTTATTCGTTGGGCGGCATACCGGTTGCAACAGCTCCGTGGGTCGAAGGCGGCAGATATGCAGAGCGTGGCATTTCGCTGGTGCGGCGTTGGTGGAGGAGGCATCACGCAATTACAGCATCTGGCCGGTATGGCGAGAGGATGTGGGGGACTGCAGTCTCCGGATCTGATCATCATTCACTTGGGGGGAAACAATTTGGTCCGTTTCGGCCGGAAGGCCCTGAGGGAGACTGTATTCCTGGAAATCACCAGGGTGGCAAAGCAATTCCCAGGGGCAGCATTTGCCTGGTCTCACATGGTACCACGTCGTAAATGGGGACCGGGGATAAGATCTAGGACCATCAATGTGTCAGTACGCCGGCTTAACGCCGAGATGGTAAAACTGTGCCCGGGACCAGGGCGCCTATGGAACATCCCCCACAAACTGTTGAAGGGTGCCCACATGTTTCATAAGGACGAGGTACATCTATCTGATCAGGGAACCGATCAATTTATCCGTGACATATGGGGTTTTGCTCTTTGGGGGGGGAGGGCGAAGGACCTTTTGGGCCCTGGTCGCCCTTGTGGCGGAAATTGAGATATAAATGTGACTAGAAACAATAGGAGGGGGTCCCCAAGGTGGGGCCCCCGGGAGGACATCTGGGATGGGATCCTGAAGTTCTGAGCCAACCAGTGGATGTATACACCAGATCAGGGGGTAAGAGACCTCAGATCGCTGGGGGGATACAGGTGAGGCATAGGTCACCTGTGTGGTCCAATGGTGGTTCAGGACAGGAAGGGATCCTGTCAGGTTGATTTACGGTCACAATAAATTCTCGTTAACATCTAAATAAAAATGTTTGCTTAAATGATTAATTTTGCTACACTTGCTATGAACAGTTGTACTTGTTGAGTTATGAGATGTTTTTAATATGACTTTAAAAATAAAAATAACCTCTTCCAACGATAAGAATTTGTCGCTCTGTGTATTCCTGGCAGGGGGAGCGGGGGCCGTTTTGGAGGCCTCCGGACCCTATGCAAGTTTATTAGTTTCACATGTTACGTGTTGTCCTTTTTTAAAGTCTCACCTGACAGCATCGTCACCAGACCTTTAGTGACTGTCAGAAAAATAGATTTTACAAGCCCTACTGACAGAGGGGAATTTTTATATGCCCATGTTTTAATCCTTCTACAGCATTCCATTTGTAGAAACTGTGTGTGAACCTGGATGAGAGTGCTTGTATTACACTTTATGTGGTGTTACAAAGCTTATGCTCAGGTCAGTCGGCCTGAATTGGTTACAGTGACAAACCGATTATGCCAACTATCTGATCTGTTTATTATGGGAAGTTATAACGAAGGTCGACAATCCTGGCTTACTTATTGTAACAATAATATTTTAAAGCAAATAGGCCTTTAAGGGTAGATTGACATTATACTTTGTCAAAGCCTATAGCTAGATACATTGCCATTGCATATCCGTGATTAGTGTAGTAGGTAACGTATTTGACTTAGGTGCATTCTTCACACAAACCTGAGGGAAGAAAATTTAATCCATGTAAGGCTCTTGTAGAGGGGATTGTATATTGCTTTGCCAAATGAAATTTGGTAGATAGTTTGTAAGTTTATGACTGTAAGCTGGATGGTTGCCTTGTGAGAAAGTATATGAGCAACACACTAGGCCTTACTTCCGTATGGCGACAAGCCTCCAGTCTAGGTTGTAGGCCTGATTGGTTTGTTGGGAAAAGTCAATGTCAGATTCCACAAGTTTGCTATTTGTATGATGAAATGCTATGACAAAGGCAGCCCTGAAAGGCATATGTTAAGTCCGCTAGGCATTTAACAATGGCATTTTATTACCCTATGTTAAACCCTATGTCATAATTATTATTTCAAGATCGCAAACAGATTGCTTCTAATTGCGGTGGTTTAGTTGAAATTTTAAAGCAATGAAAACCTGTGCACAAGACTATAAAGATCGCTGCCCGTTGCTGTGTTTAATTTTGTATTTATTTTTCATTAAAACATTTTTAAATGTTCTGTTTTCATTATTTTAGCTTATGTTGCTTATGTTTCATATGCTTGTTGAGTTTGTGTGTGTGCTTTATTTTGGATTGGCTAGTCTGTGGATGTAAGAAAGAATCAGGGCATGGATGAATGGATTCAAGAGTGCAAGGATGAGTGACAGAGTGTGTATATGATGTGTTTCTGAGTACCTAAACTTACTAGTGAGTGAAGAGGCACTTTCAGATATAAGCAAGGCTGATGGGCATTGCCAATGCCTCCGTTTGCTTTAGTTAATATCTATAAACTTGGACCGCCTTTGCATTCAAATTCAAACAATTGTGAAACTACATAGACCCTAAACCATTGGTGACATCCACATGAATGATGCAGGAAGTAGGCACCATGTGGCAGATAGGTGGATGGCGTTGGGCCAGGAAGAGGCAATAGTGGCAGTTCTGAAGTATTTATGAGCATATAAAACTTTTCAGATGCTCTAGAAGCAAAGAAAGCCTCCTACTGGAAATTCCTAAGATCAGTAAACGCAATATACTAAGGCAAGCATTTTAAGGAGCAGCACCTAAGATGTGGAAAAACATCCCTTCAGAAATCACATTTTCCCTGTTATGCGCAGCCTTAAAAAAGTAACGGAAAACTACTCAAAATCACTTTGGAACCATGCCTTAAAAGTAACAGTGTCTCAATGGTCTTGTCTGGCATCAAGGGCAAAATTCCAGTACACTGCACCCCTCCACAACACAATGCCCCTTAAATTGACACCTCTAATCTGTAAATACTGAATACAAAGTAACGTGGGAAAATCTGCCAAAGAAACGAAGATGAACTGTACATAATTGTACATTTTATATATCTGTTTCTGGCATTTTGTAAGTAAATGAATATATGGCATACAACTATAAAATATTTAAGTGCTCATATACCACTGTTTTAAATGGGCCAATACTCACAGGTAGTGAGTACATGTATTTCTTTACTTTGAGAGGGAGAGTACCTGCACTTTTTAGCAGGGGTTTGTTGAAGCAGGTATGGTAATTAGAAAATTATTAATGAAGGTTTATATGTTTTGACTAATGAAAAGTTTATAGAGAAATTAGTCGTAGAGAAAATAATGTGCATGTTTGAAAATGTGCCCTCGGGCATGACAGCCACTTATACGAGATTGTACTAATATAACTGAAACTGCGTGAAACAATGAAAAATGTACAAGAATAATGTAGTAATATGTCATATTGAAATGTATAACCTATGTTTTACCTTAACTTGTAGTGCTAACTTAGCTGAAATTATGGCCTAGTCTTCCTAGGCCTCGCACAAGAGAGCTGGAATATTAACCGCGTTGCAAGAAGCTGGACGCATGACCCGTTCTTGATCCACCCGATGTTAAAGTTGCTTAGCTAGAATTTTCTGCAATGTACCGGCGGACAGGAGATGATGAAGACAATTTGATACAATTATGTGTAGAGTAGGCTAAATTCCCAGGACTTGAACAATGAAGGCACTGACTGAAGAGGAACATGCAACAATTTTGATACCTGAAGAGTTGGATGATGAGGACATCGCATGGCGGACCAATCCGCATCTTGTGAAAGGACTAATATTAAAAATTGGTAGATTTGGTAAACAAATACTATAGTTTAAAGTCATATCTGCTGACTGACTGACCAATTAGGAATTAGGGGGATGGACTGGGAGACCCTAATAAAAAGTCATGACATGGGGCGAAAATTTCAGATGCGAGGGGTGAATTGATGACTTCAGGAGACGCTGTTCGAGATTCTGTCATTGGGCTCATACTCTGAGAGCCTGATGTGTAGCTGACCAATTGATGACCTGAAGACGAAGACTGACTTTGTTGCTGATCCATTCTGTGGATAGCTAGCTATGAAAATATGACCGACTAATTGTGCCTTTTCTTCTAGGTACCAACTGCACTGATTATAGAATTTTCACTTAGAAAGATGTTTTTTCCAAATTTATGTTTTCTCTAAATTGTTTTGCATGAAGTTCCACATGCTAATGCTAATCTTGGTTAGGTAGGCTTATTAGGGTGACGTTGACAGTGACAAATGACTGACGAGCTGTCAGCTGAGCTCTACTATTAAGGCTGATATTCTTTGGTGTATGTATGTGCATTCTTGTATATGTTTTCCTCAAGCTATGTTTTGATTGTTTATTAATGAATCAATAATTGAGCTGATTGAATAAAGTTTGATCTAACAGATGATTTAGTATTGTAACCAATAGGGAAATAAAAACAGTTTAACTCTTAACTGAGTTGTGGTTATTACGAAAAGATGATTATAGATGTTGATTATTAAAGGTTAATAGTTATTTATGCTGATTTTTTATTCCGGTAGTCACTACATGACTAGAATATTCCATGCGATTCAAAAGGTTCATCGACCTATACGCGTCCCCTTGTAAGTTTACTTACTAAGGACCAGGTGCGCTAGCAGTTTTTGGTAGCAGCTTGATGGTTAGTTTCCTTGGAAAGCTAGTTATGTGGTGATTATTGGTGATGGTGGTAGTTTAAGTTAGGGGTTAGTTGTTTGTATTTTTTTATGAGGTTTGAATTATGTTTATCTGAAATGGCAATTGTAGCAAAGATGATGTCTCCTTAAGCCCAGAAATGACTTTCCCAGATCCTGGATCCCGCAAGGAAAGATGGGTATGTTTTTGGCGTCCTTGTGATAGTGTGAAAGTGGTAGGTTGCGCTTGCAGAGGCTTAAGCAAATCACATGTGAATTGTGATGTATGTGAGGTAGAGTAGAGAGTTTGCGTACTCCAATTGAGGTTAGTAGGAGTGTGCGTACTCTGCAGTATGAGAGTGGGGAAGTAGTTGAACTTCATATGTGTGTGGCGCTTTGTGCTAAAAAAGTGTCCACGTGGTTCTTGGTGATGTATGGACCCTGCACGGTCTAAGACTCTGGAGTATATTGACAGGTGTAGGAGACACTTGGTTATATGTTGTAATCTGTCTGGTTTAGTAGGTTGATCAGGCGTGGTCAACAAGTCAGTGTGTGAGTTAAATGAGTAAGACATTTTTTCAACTGAGATTTGGCAAGTCTTATGTGCACCAGGACAGACCCATTGATCAGTTGAGAGTGAAATTCGCAGGTCGAATTTTGCTTGCGTGTGTGGGAGACTGAGAAAGAGGAATAGCTATATGAGCGAAAGGGCCATTGGTGAAAATCCATAAGGTCTCTGAAGCGATTGTGTACCTTCCTGTAGTTAACCAGCAGGTTTGTTTTATTGATTTTTGGTTAAAGTGCTTGAAATATTTCACATTAGTTTTGTGTGAGTTGAAGTCTAGGAGGACAAGCCGCAAGACTTTGTCAGCCACAGTGTGTGAGTGTGACGTCAGAGTGTGCTGCGCTGGGATCGGTTGGTTAGTAAAAAGAGTCGCGAGCGGATTGGCAGCAGTCCGTAAGAGGCAATTGGTTGAGTAAGCGGTTGAAAGGAATCTTGGGAGTAAAAGTCATTTCATTATTGAATCGAAATAAATACAATAGACAAAATTAAGTTTTTCAAAGCGTTTAGAAGTGCCATGAAGGGTGATTCTTACATTAAGGCGTCAGTGGGGGAGCCATCCCCACCGGAAAATTCTCCAGCGTACAATGTGATGGAGGTGCTAGGTGTCGCACCTTGGCTTTGGTTGAAACAGTGGTTCAAGATTACAAAGAAGTTAGGAGCTTTAGCATTTCCAGAGCATGGAATATTTCATTTGAAAATTTTGGATGAATTGCGAATGACATTGTATGAGACAAAGCCATTACCGAGACCAGCACAGTTTGAGGGTTTAGCGGTTTGGGAGCTAGTAGCCAGACAGCAACAAGAGATAACATTCAAAAGGAGAATAAAAAAGGTGGAAAAGTCCTTAATAGAAGCTAGGTGGGATTGCAAACAGAAAAGGTGGAGAATTGAGACATTAAAGGGAATTAAATTGTTTCCTGCAATCGCAGAAGCAGATGAGTCAGAGAAAGAAGGACCTGTTAAGGGAGATGAGAGTACAGGGACAAAGAAAAAGAAAAAGCCCTATGTAGATGATGAAGATTCAGATGTTGAGAATCTTACTATGCATTTTTTGAGGGATCGACCTCTGCCATATGCGAGTCATCCAGGGGGTCCAAGTACTAGTTCTGTTCCGACTGCTCCTGCACAAGTATCGGGACAGTGGGACCAGCACAGACAGATAATGGACAGGTACCAGGGGTAGCACAGAGTACACCCAATGCAGGGACTACTTCTGTGGTCCAAGCACAGATGCATTCACCATCGATACAGAGAATTTATCCAGATATACCAGTTCTTGAGATGATCTCGAGCTTAGTGGTGCCATCGGAGCAAGTGCTCCTGAGGCCAATGCTAGTTCAGACTGAGCTGACTCCAATGTTTTTGTCTGCGGCACAGTCACAGGGTTTGCCGAAGTTTACACCGTAAACAGGAACACAGTCAGATGTCACACCAGCAATGCATCAGGCTATGGGGGTAACCTTTCCACAAGGTGCAAGTGCCAGGACAGCTCCAGATGCGATATCACTACCGATTACTGTTGGACCAGCGGTACCTCTGTTTGCACAAAAGAAAGCGAGTGCAGGAGATCAGAGTGAGATGCCGCAAATTCTCGTGAGGAGGGGAGTGAGTGATCCTGTGCAAATGATGTCATCTATGGGTCAGACCTTTAATGGATCTAGACCGTTAATGGATCTTAGTCCACTTACAGCACTTCCAGATACAGTAAATGGCTCGAGTGCAAGTCAAGGTATGAAACATTTGACTCCACAAAATCCAGATGCAGCAATGCAAAAGGTACCAATGCCAAATGCAAGTAATATCTTGTTACAGGCATTGACAGCTCAGCAATTAAGTGAATGGTTTGACAGTCTAAATACACCTTCAAATACATCCAAGGGTGAAGAGCAGATAAATAGTGTGAGGTTAGCTACAGAAGCAACAGAGCTAGTTGAGGGAATAATGAGAGTGAACAGGTTAGAATCCTACACAGAAGAAGAGCTGAGGTACTTGTATCCAAGAAAAAGGGAAGTGAGTAAGATACACCAGAAATTGTCAGAGTTGGCAGAGAAACATGATATCGGGATTGAGAAAACAAAACACTTGAAACAAAGTTGTAGGCTAGATTTTGATGCAAAGGATTTTGAGCACATGAGGTCAGCAGGAATGAAGACTCATTTAAAAGAATTGTTGCAGAGTGCTCAGATTTGGGGAGCATTGGAGAAGTGGGAAGGTAGATGGGCAAAGAAGAAGGATAAACGGAAATGAGATTCACAAGAAGGGTCTGAAGGTATTCAGAAAGAAAAGGATCCAGTAAAAATGCTTCAGATGACAGAAATTCCAGGAGGGCAGTTTGTTCATGTCCCATGGCACAGAAGTGATATATTGTCATTCACAAATGATTACCCGAAACTGAGAGAGAAACTGGTTGAGTGGTATCAACAGACAGACAGGTTTGTAAAACTCTCTAAATGTCTGTTGGAAGACATAAATACATTGTTGGCGATAGTGGTTCTGGCTGATTTGTGGGTTGAATGTAAGAGAGCAGTGGATTGGCCAACAAGTGAACCGGAAAGGGATAGAGTTACAGGTGCACCCTCACCTGAGGTAATGAACCATTATTATAAGGTGATTGAGTTCCTGAAGATGAGAATCTCTCCCAAAAATATTCATTCGCAGAGAATTGACAGAACAGTGCAAGAGACAAAGGAGTCGATAAATACCTATTATGAGAGATTGCTGAAGGCATTTAAAGAGTACAGTTGTAAGGAAGCAATTGAGTCGAAAGACATGCTGCATTTTGTGTTCAGGCTCATCGAAAGGTTGAGACCAGAAGTAGGACAGATGATTAAGAGTCATTTGATTTGCTGGCAGGCAAAGCCGATTGATGAGGTGTTGCAGTATGCAAAATACTGTAGCGATGCGATTGAACTGAATCAGAAAAAGTTGAAGGAAAAAGCAATGGTAATGCAAATAAAGGCAGCTCAGACGGGAGTGCAAGGAGCTTTAGCACAACCAATGCCGCAGCAGCAGATAACTATTATGTTCCAGCCTCAGATGATAGGTAGAGGTCGTGGAATGGACATGACACGTGGTCCGAATATGGGTACTGTGGTAGTCCAGAATGACATGCAGGGAATGAAAAAGATGTTATCATGTCATTTGTGCGGAAACGTGTGACACTGGAAGCGGGAGTGTCCATTGATAGCGCAGGATGGTGTTGTTCAGCAAGGTGGTGACGTCAGTACATTTCAAACTGTGAAAGTCCCAAAAATGAGAGGATTTATTCCAAATGTTCAGAACCAAGTGCAGAGTTTTCAACCCATGCAGCAGGTGCAGGTGCCACATGCACAACTAACACAGTTGAACCAATACAGCAGCAGGTTCCCCTGGTACCTAGACAGCAAATGCAGATACCTCAAGCCCTGATGGAACAGCAACAGATGATGCTTACTCAGCAGGTCACAGGTGAGAGACAAGACAGAAGTGATGACATAGTACACCAATTCCCATTTTATAGTGAGGATGAAATAAACGAAGAATGGATGAGTGACAGTTCGGATGAAGGACTGTGTATGCTTGCAGCGTCCCTAGAAGTAGATCAGAAAGGACCTTTTGTGAAAGGAAAGGTGATGGGTTACAAGGTCTCATTTTTAGTGGACACAGGAGCTACACGCTCTACAGTAAGAAGTGTAGAAGTTCCAAATTTACCTCTTCCAGACAGGACAGTTCAGGTTGTGGGAGTGGAGAACAGACAGGTGGGACTTAAAAGTTCCTTCTCCAAATGTGAGCAAGCTGAAAGTGCTGGTGCATGAAATGTGAAATAAAAACGAGCCTGTCCCTCCACCTTTAGCCATCTGGCTATAATGAGTTTATTATGAGGTGTTTGCTAGCACATAGAGTAGTCCAAAACTGCCACGATCCCATGCTCATTTCATGCACAGTTTGATGATGGTCCCTTGTCAGCAGCCAAAAAACACCTGACAAAAGCCAGAAGGCTGGAAATTGTGCCCATTAGAGGGAAGTGGTGTTTTAATGCTTGCTGTGCAGAGCATTACAACTACATGACATCTGGGGAACTGGGGTCATTGAAATCGGCAAAGTATCAGAGGTTTAACAAAGGTGCACCAGATTGAAGACAAAAATGGTTCCCTTTATTGTCAATGTGTTGTAATATACAGTATGTCTGATGGAGACTGTACCACAATACTGATCTTCCAGCAATAATGACATAGTCAAGGTATCAATATTTTTACCATTGCATCGTTTATTGTTGTACATTCTTTGGCCTATTGTTTCCTCAGTGTGTATCATTCATGCAGTCACTGGTGCTATTCTCATAAATTACCTTGGGCAAAAAAGAGAATACACAGGGGTGAAAAAACAGATGGGATTGAACAGTGTGTGTGGGGGGTGTGGATTTGCATTTGGTGGTCGATAATTGTTCGTGTTAGAGGCTGGGTAGATAGAAATATATTGTTTTCATGCATTTCCTGTAGAACGCTACTTCTGCCTTTTATTTGCCGATGGTCAAGTACGTTTTACCAAGTCTGGGTATGAATGCAGAAAAGATGCAGGTTATTTCAAATTTCCAGTAAAGTATGATTTACTTGTTTTTGGTTCGTGAGTTTAGTCTTGTGCTGTTTGAAAAAAACAACATACATGCATTACCCACGTTATTTTGTAGTGGAATCTGAGGGGTTAGATGTCATGGCTAGCACAAGTGTGAGGCATATTCATTTATGTGAGTAATTGGTGGGGTGAAAAGATAGTGTAGATGAAGATCCAACTAGGGAGTTAAATGTCAATATTAGCTGAGGTTTGGAGTATGCCAGATTGTACGAATGATTGTTGGGGTGAATGGGTAGAGTAAGAGTCTTAGAAAATTGATAGATTTTAGGCAAGTGATTCCCAGTTTGTCTGAATCAAGCAGTTATGGGCTATGGGTCAAGAAATGGCAATTCACACAAGTATATGTAAAAAAGCAAGGCAGGGGGCGTGTGGATTTGTGTCAGTCATATAAGGACATGCATTTTGGAATAGAATTTGAACAATAAGAGCAGAGCATGCAGAGAATTGTAGAAATTCACTGATATTGAATCATAGTACTTTTGCTTTGTGCAATATAGTGAGAGGAAGCTTGACCTATTTCATACACTCTTGAGCAGGTAAAGGTAGGGAAAACTAAGTATTTTAGTGCCTGATAGTACTTTAATTTCACTTACAAATATACAAGATTGGATGAGAGGAGAAATTGTCTGCAGATAGTACTGAATGAGTTCTTGCATATGATCTTGACAGGTTGGGCAAGGCTTCCCATTTTAGACAGAACACACTTTATTCTTTTTGTGTTTTCAATTTCTTATTTTCGCTGGGATTGAATTCCATAATTTGACAGTCTATACGGAGAAAGCAGTGCCACTGACTAGTTCCTTTTTGTAAGGTAGAATGATCAGTTGTGGTGCAAGCCTGGAACTTAAATTCCTAGTTTGGGAGTATTTTTGTATTTTCATCTAAAGGAATTGAGTATCTTTAATGTATATTGCCTAGTGAGTGATACATAAAGGTTTGAATGGAAATGTTCTTGTGGCCGGTGAATATTGAAGAGCCTAATCTTGTGAGTCCTGAATTATTAGGGGCCATCTCATAGCTGAGAGAGGTAGCTTGTGATACAGACCATTTGTATAATCAATTTTTGGGAGGATAAGTGATGATGTTGCTCAGACCTTTCGTGGAAGTGTGGCCTGGGCTCTGGCTTCCACAGTGAGCCAGTTGAATGAGCAACAGTGGAAGCATGATCAAGTCTGCAGGCTCTACAGGTTAGGCAGGCAGACAGCAGTGTTATGAGTTAATTGAATGAAGGCTAGTGGGAAACTGGCAATGCTAGCCAACTTGGCATAGCTGAACACAAAACAAATTAGGAGTATTTATTGTTTGGGAATTCAGACGTCAGAATGACAGAAATGAGATCAAAGATATGTAGTAATAATGACATTGATGAGAACTTTCTTTCATTTTTTGTGATGTATGCTCCCGAGATAGATGACTATTTAAAGGGAAGTTGAAGGAGGATGTTATGCATTTGGCAAGAGGTCAGTCGTCTTCCCCCCTCATATGCCACCCTCGTGACATTGATGCTTAGGGTGCTTAGTTTGAAGTGAGGAGATATTCATTACATGCAGCATTCCAGGCCGTGCATGGTAGTGCTTAGGTCTTGACATCCAAAATGTGGTATGTGTACTTAGTGTACTAGTGCACAGAGCCTGTGCGTTGACAAGTACTAGCCAGATGGTGCAATGATGAATGTTGACATTTAGAGCACCACATTAAACACTGTGGGTGAGCAGAGCACCTGAAGTGGGAAAGACAACTTGATCAGTAGCTTAGCCACTGGGTCATGGGCCCTAGTGCAAGGAAGGAAATGTTCCCGGCTGCTATTTGAATTATAAAAAAAGAGCAATGATCAGGGTTCATTGGGCCCCTCGGGGCCACTGCGCCTGAAGCACCAATAGAAGCTGCGCCTCTGTACTTGACTTCGGCTCAGCAGAAACAGTTCTAGCCGTGTTAAGACTTTAAACAGTGTTGTCTCTTACCAAATATTTGATATCATCTATGGCTGTGCTTTTGTCATTGCTGCAGCACTAGTTCCACTAGTTTCCCCCCTTGTTGACATGCACACACCAGCAGTGTACACCTGCAGGGCGCGTGGATTATATAAGCTTTGCTTCTCTGAGGCAGAAGGCTCTTCCGAGTTTCCTTCTTGGCGTGCATGATGTGCACATTACATAACACAGTTTGCTGGAGGCGGATGGCAGTGTGCTCTGACCAGAGCCTTACATAAGTATTGACATAAACACACACACATCGACACAAACACGCGCTCTCTCTGTTCCTTTTTACTAATGTGCTTCGTTTAGTCGTGTGTGCCAAAACCCCCCCCAAAAAACAATGCACTGGTCCTATTTGATACAGAGATTGCTCCTTTGAACGTGCTGACATATTTAGTGGGGCTTCTAAATAAAACGCCTTCTGTAAAATGACAGTAAAAAAAGTCTGTTGCTTAACTGTTCGAGTCACACGTGGCAGAAGACACAGGTTATTTCACAGACATTTCATGTCATCAGGAAGAGGGTTATATGTAAAGACAATACCAATCCACTATTTGCCAACTCAGCCTTGTAAGGAAGTGCCTATTTTTGCATGCTCACCCCCACATTTTTGGACTGATGCTGCTGGTTTTTCGACTCTGAGAGTGCAATGAGGCCTGGTACCCAGACCTCAGTGCCAGTGTTCTAACCCCTTTCAAAGTGGATGTCAAACTGGCTATACCCAGTTAGCAGAGACTGGCTTACTTATTAGTCCCTAGTATATGGTAGCCAGGGTACCAAGGATATGCAAGGCAGAGTGTCCACCCACGGCTGCAGCACTGATTATGCCACTGTGTGTGTAACAAAGTACAAAATACTCACAGCCTGCCACTGCAGATTGGAAGGACAGTGTTTACATTGCAAGTTCGACTTTGCCATTAAAACTAATGGCAAATCCACCCATACCCTTAACAATACATGTAAGCCTCCTTTAAGGAAGGCCTATACAGCCCTGTGGCAGGGAGTTGTATAATATTAAGTAAGACATATATTTTTTATATGCTCAGAAACAACACGCCCCAGTTGTTGTTTTGTTGGGGAAAAGTTAGTAGCCCCATTGGCTAGTACAGAGTTACCAGCTGGCACCCCAGCATGGCTAATTCCAGAAGAGGATTACCTAATTGTACTCTAAGGTAACAAATTAATCATGGCATTAAACCCTACTAAATTCCCAGATCAAATTCAATGTCACTATTAAAGTAATGCAACTTTTAGAAAGTTGCCACTCTGTGACCCAGCTGGTCCACTAGTTTCACACAGGCACTGGCCAACAGACTGTCCGCCTGGGGACTCCTAGGCTTAAGAACAATAGCAGCCTGCAAAAGGGCAAAGTGTTACCTTCCTTTGGCAGGAAGGCACTAGGAGTGTTTGCCCAAAAGGCAAGCTTCAAAGGGGTAGCCACCTTTGGTGGTCTAATGGCGATAACACTCCAGAGAGGCTCCCCTTTGATCAGGTAGATAGGCTGGAGACAGGGCCAGAGAGGGAAGACCAATGCCCGAAGTAGTCTTCCCATGGGTGTGGTCCCTCAGGTAGCCACACCTCTAGTGTGAGCAACCAAGCTCCTTACAGTTGAGGAAAGGTTTGGATAGCTTGAGGGTAGCTGGAATAGTGCAGCATGGGATTGCCACATGCCACACTTTGCTGGAAATCCATCACAGAGAGGGAGGGGACCTAGTAGCCTATTGGCTAGTGACCGCATGGTCCCCTCAGGGTGCTTTACAGGGATAAATAATGCATCCCTGGCACCCTGAACTCAGATCACACCAGAACAGGAACAAGGACCGAAGAAGGACTGCCCTACTGCCCTTGGGCCCGCACAAAGGTAGACTGCACCATCTGCCGCACTGCACCTTCTGCACTTGCAAAGTTGGGATTGTGCATGTGGCTCCTGCAGAGGGGGAAAAATGTACCCCAGACCAAAGCAGTGACTCCAGGGATCAGTTGGCTGATCCCCTGGAACCAGCTTTAGGACAGAAGAGCTTAAGAACCCCAAACCGGCAAGTTGGTAGCCACCGCAGAAAATGTGCAGCTACCAGCCGCTGTGCACTCCAAGAGACCGATCCCCAAATTCCAAAAGTTGCACCCGAGTCAGCCAGTCAGAGGAGTGCAGACAGAGTCCAGATTGGTCACCCAAGAAGGACGCCAGCCCCCACAAAAGGTTTTTGCTCCAAGTGCTGTGTGTGGAGACCAGTAGCAGCTGTCTTTGTACTGGCTCGAAGCGGACTTCGTGGGCCCCCGACCTCTGTGGCCAAAGTCACCTCACATCACTGTGGACTGAAGAATCACCACAAAGGCATTCCCATCAACTGCACAGCAACCGGAGTATTCTTCAACATCTTTTGATCCTGCATCCCTAGCATCTGGACCGCTCAATTATATTGCAAAAGACAGCGCTTTCATCATTTTAGGAGCATTTTATACAGGTGACAATAGTACACAAATCAATCATTGGCAGAGCCAATTGGTTTTGGCTTAATGTCCATTTGCAAATTAGAACCAGACACACAGAAGTTAGATGCAGAAGTAAACCGGGAGGGCAATAGTTGTAAACTAGTTCCTTATGTAGTTCAATGAAAGCACTTTAATGGATGCAGAAAGATACACCCAAAAAGCCAATTGCGTTAGATGTAGGATGAATACTACACTGGGATTACTCCTCATGGTTGACAATGTCTCAAGCCAGTGGGTAAAAAAGGGTGAACAAAGAAGTCTTATGGTTGAAAGAGGTGGACCAAAATGTCACCCTCGGTATGTTGTTAGAAGTAGATCTGTTGGCGCTATCAAAATCCAGACCTGAAAACAGCTCGAGGTCAGAATCACACATTGATTTGTTTTAAAAGCAGCCCCACTTTGTAAATTGTCCACTTGTAAGAGCTATAACCACTTCAATTGCATTTCTTCTGCTTCTTTCTTCCTTATTTGCATTACGTATTTCTGATCTATGTGTTGCTATTGCTCTGACATAAAGTGCTCAGAAGCCATCTTCAGGGCCATTCAAGTAAATCTAGGTAGCTGATTTAGAGTTGGGTGGTGATGTGAAAGCGTCTGATGCATCACCCGACATGCTTGTTGTTGGTACCTGCTACATTTAGTTATTCCACACCTACATATCTTTTGAAGAATATATAATTTTTGAAAATGGTAATTTTGTAAATAATTCTTGGTAAAACACTCAATATCATTATGTTGGGGTGAAATTCCCACACAAAAGTATAGCTGTTATATGCCGCCCCCATTTGGTGTACTTTGCCCACCCTGTTTTTTTCTGCCCAGTGAGATCAAGGTCCCCATGTGTGTATCGGCCTTAGACTCTCCAGGACTGGGGGAGTACCCACAGTGAAGTGAGACAACTGCTGTGGTTCGTGGCAGTTGATTCATAATTTAGGGGCACCGGCCCTCTTAATTTAGGGAACTGTCTACTGACACTCTTCATAAGAAAACATAGAGTACACCATAACTGTGTCTACTCGCTTCATCCTGTATTCTGTAACCAAGCTGACATGTACTGCTCATGGAGACGTTGTGCAATATGAATGGTGTCACATTGCACTAGGCAGATAATGGTGGTTGCTGCAAAGGATGAAAGCCACTCCATCTTCATTGTCTCTGAAGCAGCTCATGGTGTTGTACCATGGAGACCATGTGGCAGTTTCACCTAGTTTCTAGTTGCAATATGTATGCAGCCTGGAGGTCGACCAGCTAATAAAAATCGAGTAGATCAGGTGGTCAGCGCTCCTCACATATCTGCCTGGGGATAGCTTAGTTCTGCTCAGGATGTCTGAACTGGGTAGGGCCCAAGACACACCTCCATGGCTTCCGTGGTCTGCTCTCAGTGTTCAGCTGAGAGCTGTCAGGAAATAAGCAACACCCCAGTTGGATTTCTGCCGTATTAATTCTGGAATATACATCCCTTTGACCACACGGTGCATGACCCTGCCCCTGAATTGTATAGATGCACCATAAGATGCGAACTGCACTGGATGAGCCACAGTTACAGATTTTTAAGCCTTGAATTGCCCTGGTTTTCAGTTAGTGACCCCTCAGTTGTACAAGAACTCGCCCGCTAGAGCCATATCCTTGTATTTGCTTTGGACTCTGAGGGAGATTGACAGCTCAGGCCTGAGAAGGCATTTGGCTAGGACAAAGACACCCAGGTTGCTCTGTTTCCCAAAGGTTTGGATCAAGCTAATGTTCTGGGGGAGCGTAGATGCTGTACTCAACTACCAAGATTGGAACAGTACTGCCTTAAAAAGGAGAGCTTCCTGATTCTAAGATAAAAGCAAGGCCGTGCTGCAATGAAGCCCTTGTGGAGGACAAGTCGACTGGGAGATTCTAACTTGCACCCACCATGTCCTCTGACTTGCTGGTCTAATAGGAGGAGCATTTGAAGGTGGATGACAAACCAGAAATAATTGCTTGGGAGACACGGCCCCCCAGATTTTGGTAACTCGGGGTACCTACTTGGGAAGCTAAGTCCTGTACAAGTACCAGCATTCTCCCCTCCCTCCTGAAACGCTTTGTGAGGTTCATTTGGTATGCCCCGAACTGTGTCTCCGACCCCGTTATTGCCCACTTGATCCCATATGACCACGTTAACTGCACACTGGAACCTTGACTTGTTTAAGTATATTTTTACCAACAGGTTTATGGGAATCATAGTTCACATTGGGTGTAGTTTTTAATGACCCACGTGCTAAAAGGTTTCTCTTGCCCTGTTCTTCCGCTCCCGGCATTGTGAATGCTGGAAAGGTAAAGGTGACCCTTCTCACCTCTTGAATGTGAGCATAGAGAAACAACCTACTTCCTTCTGCTTCCTGGGGACGTCCGTGGTTTAGAGGAATTTTAAGATTTCCACTTGCTTAACAATCATGATAAAATGTGTATCAATGCGAAGGGATGAGGCTGCTACAATCATTTGCAGGCAGGCATACAGGGTTTCATCAGCAGGCAGATCCTCTCCTGTTGACAGATTTTGGAACAAATCTCAAGGCCAAAGCCGACCAAATATTTGCCCAAAATGTAGCCCAGTAGAGCGAATCAAAGATAGAAAGAGAGGTGGCACTGTGAGGCAGGCAGGAATTAAGATTTGCAGCAGGGTTTGGGGCTAGGCCAGCTTACAGAGGGGGTGCACAGAAGGCCCCCATCTGCTGATTTCTTCCTCCGCCTCTAGTGAAGCCTCTCAGGGCAGGAGAGTGGATGAGAACCAGTAGCCCAGTTAGGCCAAACAATGGAGCAATGCTCTCCAGGAAGGCATGATCCAGAGAACAGCACATCGTTAGCCAGTCCTGAAAAGAAAGAACGGAGAAATCGTGCTTCCTTTTAATCTTGGCAAAGAGTATGATGGAGAGCAGCATTTGTTGGAAGTGGCAGCGTCAGCCATGATGCGCAAGTGCCAGACTGGTGTTTTGAGATATGTGTGTGAGTCATCCCCCACAGCAAACAACCACTCTGATAAGCACTTCAGTCACACCCCTTTTGTGTGTGAGGGTTCAGAGCTCATGGCTAGGGCAGGCATTGGCTACAGCAGCAAAGACTGCTTGAAACTAGCCCTGACCCATGAATTCTGTTCTACCACTAACTGGGAGCCTCCCCAGCTAAGGAGCAAGACGTAACCATAAAGTCCTAGCTCAATACACAAAAACCACAAAGGCATTTAGAGATGAGCCCAATATGTGGGCACATGCACAAGTCATTATTTTCTTGCACAACTGGGGACAATTTAACCCAGTTGCATGGGAAAAAAAGCTCAATCTTCTCAAACTATCTGCCCCATGGATTTATTAAAAAGTGAAGAAGGAGAGATGTAGAAGGTGGACGTCTTTACCTAATCCAGAGATCCACATCCCCCCTTAACCCCTAAGTATCAGACCACTAGCTGGCCAACCTCAAACTGGTAGAATCAACCGCAGTTTGATAATACCTCTTCTCTCAACCTAACTCCACCTAGGCTAAACTGGATTCATCCTTTCAAGACTTCCACTGGAAATACTTGTGTGACTGATGCCCGAGTTTTTTTATAAGCCTTCATTTAAAGTCTTGTATAACAAACAGTAGAGTTTTACCGCTGTCGGTCAGTCGGTCAAAGAGTTATAGTCCAAGGTGGCACAAAGTGCACGTGAGCAAACAGACAGACTATCAACTACCACGCATATGTTGCAGGTAATAGTGACTGATACATGGTTGTAGTTTCCATTCAGTCATCCCATTTTAACCGTGCATTAAGGAAAGTGCGTAGGTCCCCATAGTCACACTGCCCAAGGTATTCGCGTAGGGCCATTATCTACCAAAAACATGTGCAGTGGTGCCCATGTGTCTTTCCGTCTAGATTTGGAAGGTACTAGCATATTAAAGTTAGACAGCATTATGTTGCAATACATTAAGGACCACATGTACGAAGCATTTTGCACGTCGTGAACGGCGGATCGGACTGTTTGCGATGTGTAAAATGTAATTTGGGATGTACTGATCCATTTTTGCTAGTCAGTAATCTATTTACAAAATCGTAAAAAGGGTTTGTGAGTCACAATTAGGAAGGGATGTTCCCTTCCTAATTGCGAGTCGCAGTCCCATGTATGATTGTTTTGTGACCGCGAATGCGGCCGCAAAACAATCGCAGTTAGCACCAGTTTCAAACTGGTGCTAACCCATTCGCAAACGGGAAGGGGTCTCCATGGGACCCCTTCCCCTTCCCCTTTGTTAATAGCAGCAAAAATAATTTTTCAGACCAGGCAGTGGTCCTACGGACCACTACGGACCACTGCCTGCTCTGAAAATGAAAAGAAAACTTTTCATTTTTTGTTTTTGAAATGCATCTCGTTTTCCTTTAAGGAAAACGGCTGCATTAAAAAAAACTGCTTTATTTAAAAGCAGTCTCCAGCAGGCCACCATCCCTGTGAGGGTGGCCATTCCCAGTGGGGTCCCAAATTGCGACCTACCTCATGAATATTCATGAGGTAGGTCATTTGCAACCCCCTTGCGAATCGCAAACAGTGTCATTGACACTGTTGTACATAAGGTTTTGCGAGTTGCAAGTTGCGAGTCGCAAAACCTGTATTTCGTACATGTGGCCCCATGTCCTTGACCCAAGGTGCAAATGTTGGAGAAGGACTCGCCCCAAAGCATAGTTACTTGGCTTTTATCCAGGAGTAGCACCAGTGCAACATATTAAAGAACATGCATTGGAACATTTTGTGCATAACCTAAGAGCACCATTATAGCATCTGCCTCCATGCGTACATTGATCATCTTACCAAGCTCCAAGAATATTTTCAACCAATAATCATGTATGTCTGACCCTTGGACCAAATCTATACCGTCGTTTGGGTGTGTAATAACATTGCTCTATAAACTTGTCGTGTAGCAACACTTCCCTAATAGCTGAGTAGCCATAGACTCAGAGCTCATCTGTTATTTATCTCTCTAGATTCTGAGGGGACCGCGGGAGTGGAGCACTGGTAGATTTTGTGAATTGCACTAGTGCTGTGTATCACATATGAGCAATGGTAGGGGCCTGGGTTCACGCAACAGTTCTGGAAATGTAGCTTTGACTGCACCTCAAATTTTATAGTTACAAAAAGATGTCAAGTGCTGCCATGCACAGTTCTTTATGGTGCCCAAATATCTGAACTCCCCATCAGTGAACATGTCATCCAGTCTGGTCATTTGCATTTTTTCGAGTTGTGCTTGAGCACCCCTCTCCTGGAGAACTAGAACTGGAATCCAGGTGCTTCTTTCCACCCTTACATCTGGGGAGAGTAATATCCTGCACTGTTTTTATGAAGCAGCCAGTGCCAAGCATAAACCGCGTTACCAACTAGATCCACGCAAGTATACCTTCAACAGAGCTTCTAAAATAGTTTTCTGCCAATTTAATGGGGGCAGCTACATCCCTTTCTAATATCACCTGTGACACTGTCAGTGAGGCGTGCAGCCAATTGAGCACAAATTGATTCTGCGCTATGAAATAGTATTGCTCAAAGTCAAGGGCTGCCAGGTCACCTTGCTCATAAGGTAGGACAAGTCTGGTCCTAGCGATCCAGGGTTATTTGCCAGCTCAGGCCATCCAGATCATTAGTGGATTTAGGTTAATAAAGAAAGATTTAGTGAGAGTAATTATTACATTCAAGACAAAGTTCAGCTATTCTGGTAAAACCACCATTTTCATTACGGCAATCCAGCCAATCACTGTCAGTAGGAGTTGCACCCATAAGGGGATACAATCAGCAAGTTCATAGTTAGTATGGATGACCTCCCAGGAATCCCTGTGCACTTTAATACCTAGATAGCGGATGGACTCAGTGGTCCACTGCAATGGAAATCTAGGTGGACAGACTGTGGTGGCATCTGTCAGTGGAAAAACAGAGGACTTAGTCTAATTAATTATCAAGCCTGATAAACTGCCAAATGGTAAAACGTCCTCAGCTGCTGGGTAGAGATTTGTTACAGGGTCTTTGCCACATAACAAAAAGTTGCCTGTATAGGCAGATAGTACCATCTGTAGTTAGAGGAACCGTAGCATGACTTTCTCTTAGTGCGCACAGCAGCGGTTCAAACTTCAATCACATAATAGGGGATCTAGGGGACATCCCTCTCTAGAACCCATGCTGTAGTAATGGACTCGGGATCTGGTCAATTATTTTGATGCAGGCCATGGGTGAGTGAGTGTACAGGAGCCTAACCAGAGATGGCAAAGTTCTTCCTGCTCACCCTTGTTTGTGTGAAATGAACATTACCATGCTTGACTGAGGGTGGCAGCTGATCACCCTATTCAGATTTCCTCATTGCCCCATTACAGTCCCAGGAGAAGGCTAATCCCAAAAAATGGGCCTACTGCCAGTTGGCCAGAAGAATAATGAATTTGCCCCAGCAGGGCAATTCAAAACCTTAATCTCAACAGAGGGGATTCAGGGAAAAATGTCCAATTTTAAAATTAATAAATAAACTCCTGTGGGTAAAAAGTGGTACTAAATACATTTGCTAAAAGTCACGTAAATGGATCTTCTGCATTGAGCTAATCCAAAATGTTTAAGCATTTTCAAACAAATCCAAATACAGTTAAAACACAACAGACTTACACTTCAGCCAAAAATGAAGGGGGAATTTCCTTTTTCTTTTTTTTATTACCAATTGAATTATGTAGCCTACGTAGATCCTAACAAATTTATTCTGGACCAATTTGCGACAGTGCTAGCTGTGTGCTGATTCCTGAGTCATGCTACAGCCTTTCTCGCTCAGTCTGTGTCATGTATGACCTAGTCCGTCCTAGTCAATCTGTGTAGCAGAGGACTTATTTTAAGAGGTGGGCACTGGTGGTTCCAGTTTAAAACCATTTAACAGAAGCTTTCAGTGAGTGAAATTATATGTGTGACACTTACAGCAGAGGCCCAAAAACCCACGGGTCCAGAAAAATGGAGGTGGAGGTAGTGGTTCATAGGTAAGAACCTGCCTCGTACATGGTGTAGCAGATAGCACTTGTCAGATTACGATTGCTATTGTGTATTGGTTTCCTTTGCACCATGTGGTATAGTTGTTGTAGGCATTTGGTGGCAGCAAATATACGTCACTGAAGGAAGAAGACAAACCCTTCTGTAATGGCCCTTTAGGATGCCTATTTCATGCCTATTTCATTTTTGAAAATGGTTAAAGTATATGTAGTGGAGCCGCCTCATGCTGGACATGTGTGAAGTTTGGGGCCTAATTTAGGAAATATGATCAGAGCATATCAACTGTTACAGTAAGCCTTTTTCTCAGTTTGTACTCTTGGATGACCCCTAACATAGACAACCTGAGCACAAAAATTGAATTAAAGGGGTCATTTAGGGATTGATGGGTCTTGCACTCTGAAAAATCTGAAAATAATTGATACAATCATAACTCATGGAGGTCAAATAAGGACACACTTTAAACCCATTGTGTTCAAAGCCGTGGCATATAGTATCTGATATTTGTCAAACCAGCTGAGACAATCTTGTAAGAGTGCATTACAGTAATCATAACTAGTCCTAAAATTGAAAATTCCAACACATAGTGAATAGTTAATGTGATAGGAAACCATGAAGCCAGTTTGTGTACCATAAGACGTGAAGAAAATGACACAAATTCTGGAAATATCAGTAGACATGCAGTGTGTGGCCAAACCAACTGAGTGAATAAAGTACAATTGTGAGACCAAATGCATAATCAGACCGCATACTATGATAAGGCCAACAGAAACCCAGTCCTGGCAGACACAAGAAGAAAACAGAGAGTCCAGCCATTTACCTTTTTCTTAAGTGTACTCCGTAAGTTAAATTAGAACGAAAAGTAAATAAAAAAAAAAGCTGAGGATAAAAGAATATAAGTGTCATTGGGGTGGCTCTCAGGCAGCCAGGCTACCCCTATAGAACAGTAGTAGTAGTAAGAGGGACAGAGATTGTATACAATCAGTGGTTGTAAACCGATGTAACAGAATAGTACTCGATCTTCTATGTGGGTGTTATGTAGTATGCCAAATGTGTAAGGCCATCATAAGCCTAAAGAAGGTAAAACCTCATGTGAGCATCTGTAATAAAAAGCTTAGCAATGTAACGCAAATATGCAGGTTTACGTTTTGCGTGACTGCACGCGATTGAGGTAACGTCTCTTCCCGGTTATGTCTGTATTACATTTTTGAACTTTCTATTACAGACCCTCACATGCGGTTTTACTTTCTTTAGGCTTATCGTGGCACTTTCATCCCATTTTGTTGGCTAAACTGCAGTTGTCTGTGGAAAGAATTTGAGAATATCTAGGCGGCCTTTCAACAAATCTGGTTAGGGAATCTCTCTGTATTTGCAGGATACTCACTCTGCAATTTGTGCATGTGTAACTACACTTAAATCACTGCCCTGTCAGCAAGAGTTACCAATTCCTTTAGTTAATCAAGTAATGCGCTCTCTACCAATCAGTTATACGGTATACTAACTAATGCCGATCTATGAGCAAGAACAGAATACACGTGAATGACCACGTATCTGACCTTAACGGATTGCCTTTTCCTCATTGCAATATCTCTTGGGGATGCTGCTGCATCCATTGTTCATAAGGGGGTGCCTGTCACACTCAAAAACAGCTGTGGTTGGGCAGAGGTGGTTTGCAAAACTACCATATCAATGTCCATCATGGAAGAATGTGGCGTCTTAAAATGTGACTCAACTTCTTCAATGCTTACCATCCTCAACCTTCTTGACTGCCTTCCTTCTCATCTATCATCCACCTGCATACAATCCAGTTTTCACTAATGCTCTCCTGAGCTCAAAGTCAGAGGCTACTATTGACCACCCAAACCTCTGTATATTAGCAAAATGCAACAGTTGGTTTGACAAATGAGAACTGTAAGGAAATGCCCCCTAACTTTTTGCCTTTGCTGATGCTAAGTTTTGATTGAAAGTGTGCTGTGACTCTGCTAACCAGGCCCCAGCACCAGTGTTCTTTCCCTAAACTGTACCTTTGTTTCCACAATTGGCACAACCCTGGCACTCAGATAAGTCCCTTGTAACTGGTACCCCTGGTACCTAGTGCCCTGATGCCAGGGAAGGTCTCTAAGGACTGCAGGCATGTCTTATGCCACCCTGGCGACCCCTCGCTCAGCACATGCACACTGCCTCACAGCTTGTGTGTGCTGGTGGGGAGAAAAATGACTAAGTCGACATGGCACTCCCCTCAGAGTGCCATGCCAACCTCACACTGCCTGTGGCAGAGGTAAGTTACCCCTCTTGCAGGCCTTACAGTCCTAAGGCAGCGTGCACTATACCACAGGTGAGGGCATATGTGCATGAGCACTATGCCCCTACAGTGTCTAAGCAAAACCTTAGACATTGTAAGTGCAGGGTATCCATAAGAGTATATGGTCTGGGAGTTTGTCAAACACAAACTCCACAGTTCCATAATGGCTACGCTGAAATCTGGGAAGTTTGGTATCAAACTTCTCAGCACAATAAATGCACACTGATGCGAGTGTGTAACTTATTGTAACATGTACCCCGAGGGAATCTTAGAGATGCCCCCTGAATACCAATCCGAATTCTAGTGTGGGGCTGACCAGTTTCTGCCAGCCTGCCACAACCAGACGAGTTTCTGGCCACATGGGGAGAGTGCCTTTGTCACTCTGTGGCCAGGAACAAAGCCTGCACTGGGTGGAAGTGCTTCACACCTCCCCTTGCAGGAACTGTAACACCTGGCAGTGAGCCTCAAAGGCTCACCCCCTTTGTTACAGCACCCCAGGGCATCCCAGCTAGTGGAGATGCTCGCCCCTCCGGCTACTGCCCCTACTTTTGGCGGCAGGACTGCAGGAGATAATTAGGAAAACAAGGAGGAGTTACCCACCAGTCAGGACAGCCCCTAAGGTGCCCTGAACTGAGGTGACCCCTGCCTTTAGAAATCCTCCATCTTAGATTTGGAGGATTCCCCCAATAGGATTAGAGATGTGCCCCCCTCCCCACAGGGAGGAGGCACAAAGAGGGTGTAGCCACCCTCCAAGACAGTAGCCATTGGCTTCTGCCCTCCCAGACCTAAACACACCCCTAAATCTAGTATTTAGGGGCACCCCAGAACCCAGGAAATCAGATTCCTGCAACCAGAACTACAAAGAAGGACTGCTGATCTATAAGCCTGCAGAGACGATGGACGACAACAACTGCTTTGGCCCCAGCCCTACCGGCCTGTCTCCAGAGTCAAAAACCTGCAACCAGCGAGGCATCCGACAAGAACCAGCGATCTCTGAAGCTTCAGAGGACTGCCCTGACCCTAAGGACAAGAAACTCCCGTGAGCAGCGGCTCTGCTCAAAAACAGCAACATCTTTGCAACAAAGAAGCAACTTCCAAAGAACTCACTCTTCCCGCTGGAAGCGTGAGACTTGACACTCTGCACCCGACGCCCCCGGCTCGAGATCCAGAGAACCAACACCACAGGGAGGACTCCCCGGTGACTGCGACCCCGTGAGTAGCCTGAGACAACCCCCCTGGACCTCCACAGCGACACCTGCAGAGAGAATCCAGAGGCTCCCCCTGACCACGACTGCCTGTAACAAGGGACCCGACGCCTGGACCAAGCACTGCACCCGCAGCACCCAGGACCTGAAGGAACCGAACCTCAGTGCAGGAGTGACCCCCAGGCGACCCTCTGCCTAGCCCAGGTGGCGGCTGTCCCGAGAAGCCCCCCCTGTGCCTGCATGCACCGCTAGAGTGACCCCCGGGTCCCTCCATTGAATCCTATCTAAAACCCGACGCCTGCTTTGCACACTGCACCCGGCCGCCCCTGTGCCGCTGAGGGTGTGTTTTGTGTGCCTACTTGTGTCCCCCCCAGTGCTCTACAAAACCCCCCTGGTCTGCCCCTGAGGACACGGGTACTTACCTGCTGGCAGACTGGTACTGGAGCACCCCCGTTCTCCATAGGCGCCTATATGTTTTGGGTATCTCTTTGACCTCTACTCCTGACCGGCCCTGAGCTGCTGGTGTGGTAACTTTGGGGTTGCCCTGAACCCCAAACAGTGGGCTGCCTATGCCCAGGAACTGAGACTTGTAAGGGTCTTACTTACCTCACAAACTAACCATTACTTACCTCCCTCAGAAACTGTTGATTTTTTCACTGTGTCCACTTTTAAAATAGCTTAGTGCCATTTTAACATATACTGTATATGATATTGCTTTAATTCAAAGTTCCTAACTTACCTGTGTGGGGTACCTTACATTTTATGTATTTACTTCAAATCTTGAACTTGTGGTTCTTAAGATAAACTAAGAAAATATATTTTTCTATATAAAAACCTATTGGCCTGGATTTAGTCTTTGAGTGTGTGTGTTCCTCATCTATTGTCTGTGTGTGCACAACAAATGCTTAACACTACCCTCTGGTAAGCCTACTGCTCGACCACACTACCACAAAAATAGAGCATTAGAATTATCTAATTTTGCCACTATCTTACCTCTAAGGGGAACCCTTGGACTCTGTGCACACTATTTTTCACTTTGAAATACTAAATACAGAGCCAACTTCCTACAAGAACTACATCACTCTTCAAGCAGCCTTGCTAACCTTTAGTCACTGGACTTTCATCAACTAGCCATGGGGTCCTCGGATTCCATGTTACCTGGAAAAATTTCAACACCCTAGTGAAAATACCAAGCAATTGATTTTACAATTAACTTCCACAGGACGACAATTATGCTAACAGGTACCCATATTATTGTGATTACTAGACCGTAGAAGAAACTTGACCTAAACAGTTTGCAGGTAAAACGGACTGCTACCCAGCCATTGATCCCTTCAATATCTATAAACCATCCAACACAACAACTTTACATCAACTTTGTTAATGACAATCGGGATGGTTAATTTCTGATTTTAAAATACCCAACAAGGAAACCAGAAGCATCAGAAGACAATAGAGGAAGACTTACAGCCTGAAAGATAACATTTGGCTACCAAAAAGGTGCAGATTATACAGAAAATCTGTGAAGATAAAAGGCTTCACTGTGCACATCATATTTCCACAGACTACATGCCCTTATAAGACATTTAAAAAAACTTATCATAATTTCATATCAATTGGTGATAATGTGCATGTAGGTGACCTTTGCAGTTCTCTGTTAGACCACTTTATCAATGTCCACAAAGCATTACTAAATGAGGCGCACCAAAAGGTAAGAACATGCTCTAGAAATTGTAATTGTAGTTATAACTATAATTTTAATTTGCATTGAGGTATACTACAGTATAATACAATACAACCATAAGTTGTATGATCAGACACGCACTGTAAATCTGCTACTTTATGTGAGTGCAAATTGAACCTAATGAGCAACAAATCACCCTTATTTTGCAGTTCTCGTTTTTAAGATGCCCTGGAGGTGTGATGTGTAACATTGACATTTATGGAGTCACAAGTTAACAGTTATCACAAGACGGAAGAAACATTTCTTTGTTTTAAACCATGCAAATGTATTTTAGCAATGCTATTATAGGCAGACTAACAAGGCTCAACAAACGTCAAATGACTAAGACGTAACTGGCCTAAAGAGGTTGTAATTTTTTTTTAGGGCTTCCTTTAATGGCCATATGAGAAGTATAGATACATTTTTCCCATAGGATCACAGCTTCAGGATAGGGACTGAATCCTGTGTGTGCTTTGCTAAAGTGTTAACCAGCTGATGCAAAGCAACTAGTTACTATAACTTGTGCCCTCTCTATGCACTGCTAATGACCTCATATATTACAACACTCATGACATGCTCTATGATATCATGGAAACCATAATTGATGACAAATGAAATTACATTATTGCTGACATCACTGTGCATGGCGAGGGAATAAGTGATAGTTACTTGAGGTAAAAATAACTAGTGAATTTCAGTGTTTTAATTAGTTTAAAATGTTAAGTTTTAAGTGACATTTTAACGTTACTACAATGTCACTTTAATGTTTGTTTTTTTGCAGTAAATTTATATAATCAAAGGTTAAAGTAACGTTATAGGTGAAAATTTCTGTGACAATGTAATGTCACAAACTTTTTTTAAAATCCCACTGAAATTCACCATTTATAGTTATCTAGGTAATTATAATTTGTGCCCTAAGAAAACTGTAACTTGTGCCACCGCAATGCACAGTCTTGTCATTAATGATGTAATTTCAGATGTTGCAGTGATATTATCAATAATGTTATAGAACATGTCATGATTGATGTAATATGTGGGGTCATTAGCTGCGCAAGGCGAGGGTGCAAGTTATAGTTACGTTGTCACTGAAATTTCCACCTAATTAACCTCTGCATTTTTAGTAAATTTCAGTTTTTTTAATGTAATGTAATATTTTATTACCGTACATGAAGCCAACTCCCAGCCGGGCATAGCCTTTGGCTGTGCATGATGAAGGACTGGCCTCAGGGCCACGGCAGGAGCAAAGGAATGGTACTGACTCCCTTCAGCACCCAGTATGGTATTGGCTGGGGAGACAGGTGGGGCCGCGGTAGCCTTGAGACTCCCCCGGTGGCCCACAATGAAAGGTGCCCTGTGGGCGGCACTTGGGCCACCAGGGCACCCACCTAAAATTGTAAAAATGGGCATCTTCCGCTAGAAATGCCTGATGGGGCCACAGGGCCGCTGGGCCCATGGGCTCCCTCCACAGCCCCCAATGAAAATGACAGATGTAGGTGTCTCTGTGAGCACTGGGACACCCCCAAAATAAAAACGAATTAATAAATGAGCATCAGGAGAAGCACATTTATTATTCACTGCTCTGGCAAGGATTGCCCAGATAATGCCCTAGGGCTTTTTTTCACTAAATATATTCTTGGTGGTGGTGCCCCTATAAGCGGCAGTTGCACCACCAATTTCTCAATGTTGTGGGGGCTGTAGGGAGTGCAGCAACTCCCTAGCAACAATAAAAAACAGTATGTTTCCTGGGCCATTAAAGCCATGATCCCAGGAGAGCTTATCATATTTTTCTAAAGCACTCCTAGCAAGAGCTCTTCAGCTGGAGTGCAGGGCTCTCTTGTGGTTGTTTTAAGACTGCATTTTGTGGGCTGAAAAACATTTTAAAAAGACTCAGACGTGTAGACGTTGATTTTTTTAAATTAAACTTTATTACATGTTTTTTATGATGATCACAAATATTGCATTGTGTGAAATATTCATTTGATTATAGTTCCTTGGGAGTTTTGGAAAATATGATAGTTCTGCTTTATATATGTTGATATGCTCCCCTGATGATAAAGCCAATTGGCCAACTTTTTTTTTTTTTTTGGTGTTGTGATCCTTTGACAAGGTCAGTAAGTCTGCCTTTCTTAAAATATTACCTTTTATATTGTAGCATCACATGGTCAGTCTGTGGGGTTTTGGAGCAGGGCCTGGTGTCATGCCAGGCCCTGTGCCCAACTGCACGCTGTGGCCGGATCCTGCACCCAAACCCACGCTGTGCACAGCCGAAGACAATGCACAGGAGGCAGTTGGATGCCGGTCAGGGGGCACGAGCTATAGTTACTTTAGGGCATAAGTAACAGTTAATGGTGAATTTAAATGGTTTTGCTAAATTAATTAGCTTGTTTTAACTAACATCTTGTACCTAACTATAACTTCCCTTTAACCATTGTTTATTTCTGTGAAAATATATATGGTGACAGGATCTTCACACCAAGGAAGCACAGAACATCCCTGAAGAGAAGATATAATCATAAATACACTTCTAAATTAATTTGTCTCTTAAAATCTCACTTCTACTTTCCAGGGAGAGTGAGGTTGAGCTTCTTGGAAATGTGCTAATGTACAACTTAGGGGAGCCATGAAAATCAGGAAGCATATTCAAAGCTTTTAGAATCCCTAAACCACTGTAACACACCATACTATACTATAGCATGCTAGAGCACTTGTAGAGCGCATGGCTACCCTTATGCGTCCCATCGCTGCTCAGTGTGACGCAAGGCAAACCATGGGCACTCGGATGGACAGCCATCGAAAAGCCAGGTTTTTAACTTTCCTCAACAGGTGACCATAGGGGGAAAGGTAAGGAATTCCAGAGTTTGGAAACATTGAACCTAACCGAGCGACCACCACGTCTGGCTTTTTTGAGGATCGGTACCCTAGCCAGGGAGGCATCAGCCAATCTGAGAATTCTTCCAGAGATATAACAAATAATCAATTGTCTGGAAATTTCAGGACCTTTGTCAGGAAGAGCCCTGTGAGCTATACAGAGGGCTCTGAATTTAATCCACTGCTCCACCGGTAGCCAATTCAGAGAAGTTAAGGCTTGCTGTGCGGACTCATGCTTGGAAATGTTGTAAAGAATTCTGGCTGTGGAGTTCTGTACTGCCTAAAGCTTTCTTATTACTGCCTTAGGGACTCCAAGATATAGGGAGTTACCTTAGTCCAGGCAGGAAAGAATGAGTGCCTGGACCACTATTCTTTTAGAGGAGGGAGGCAAGAAGTGAAGAATTTTCTTATGCATTCTAATGATGCCATGGCAGGTAGCTGCTAGCTTAATGACATGGGTGGACATGGTCAGAGAATTGTCCAACCAAGCCCCCAACTTCTTATGACTGTCTTGAGGATAGGGGGAGTTCCCAAAGAGCTCGACCAGCCAAGATTCATGTAAGGATTCAAGGAATTACCAAGAATCTTCTGTCTTGTCACTGTTTAGTTTGAGGAAAGAGCCATTCATACACCTGGCTACTTACTCCAGATAAAGACCAAGATTTGAGAAGAAAGTGCAATGGGTATGAAAGATAACATAGACCAGTTGAGTATCATCTGCATATGTTATTATGGAAATTCCAAAAGGGAGGACGATATTTGCTAGCGTGCGTATATACATATTAAAAAGCGTATGACTTAGAGAAGAGCCTTGTGATACTCCGCAGTCCAGTGGAAAAAAATCTGAGCTACATTTTCTCTCAAATACCTGAAAACTCCTACCTGAATGAGGCCAAGCAAGGGCACTTCCCCTGATTCCTGCACTATGAATTCCGTTAAAAAGAATATCATGATTGGCAGCATCAAAAGCTGCGCTGAGATCCAGGAGGATGATAACAGCTGAGCCACCCTGATCCAAAAGCCTTTTAGTCTCTTCAACCACACACGGTTTCTGTGCCATGCTTTGGTCTAAACCCGGTCTGGGTAGGATGCAGAATATTGTTATTCTTTATGAAATTCAAGAGTATCTTATTCACATGCCTTTCAAGCACTTTGCTTATCCCCGAAAGCATCGAAATTAGTCTGTAATTTCCAGGGGCCAGAAGTTCAAGATTAAGGGGGTTATTACAACTTTGGAGGAGGTGGTAATCCGTCCCAAATGTGACGGATTTACCACCAGCCGTATTACGAGTTCCATAGGATATAATGGACTTGTAATACGGCTGGTGGTATATCCGTCACTTTACCGTCACTTTTGGGACGGATTACCACTTCCTCCAAAGTTGGAATAACCCCCTAAATGTTTTCAATAAACATTTTACCATAGCATGTTTCCAAGTTGATGGTACAATTCCTCGGGCTAGAGAAAGATGTTATAACTCAAGAAGCATTGGCAAGATTTAGGGGGTCATTCCGACCCCGGCGGGCGGCGGGCACCGCCCGCCGGGCGGAGACCGCCAGAAGACCGCACCGCGGTCAAATGACCGCGGCAGTCATTCTGACTTTCCCGCTGGGCGGGCGAGCGACCGCCAAAAGGCCGCCCGCCCGCCCAGCGGGAAAGCCCCAGCAACGATGAAGCCGGCTCCGAATGGAGCCGGCGGAGTTGCTGGTGTGCGACGGGTGCAGTGGCACCCGTTGCGATTTTCAGTGTCTGCTAGGCAGACACTGAAAATCATTATGGGGCCCTGTTAGGGGGCCCCTGCACTGCCCATGCCTGTGGCATGGGCAGTGCAGGGGCCCCCAGGGGCCCCACGACACCCATTCCCGCCATCCTGTTCCTGGCGGTTTTTACCGCCAGGACCAGGATGGCGGGAAGGGGGTCGGAATCCGAATGGCGGTGCTGCGAGCAGCGCCGCCATGGAGGATTCTTTGGGGCAGGGGTAAACCAGCGGGAAACCGCCGGTTGCCCTTTTCTGACCGCGCCCATGAAGCACCGCCAGCCTGTTGGCGGTGCTTCCGCGGCACTCTGCCCTGGCGGTTTTCAACCGCCAGGGTCAGAATGACCGCCTTAGTCACTGGCTTTCGCTAAAATGTGAGGGGGAGCTGGATCCGAAGGAGAGCCTGACTTAACTTCTTTAAATATCACCAAAAGACAGTTCAGCGTCATGGGCAGAAAAGCCAGGAGGATAGAAGTAGAGTCTGTTTGGATCTCTATGATGGGCCTACAATCAGGAACTGCCTCCAATTTCTTTAACGAAAGATAGATATCTTGAATTTACCCCTGAAAGAATCTTGCTAGCTCATTGCATCATTGGGGTGAGGATTTGGGAGTTGGAGAGTCAATGGTGGTGTCATGTAGGCTTTTTACTATCTTGAAGATTTCTTGTGGTGAATTAGGTGCAACGTTAATCTTTGCGTCGTAGTACAAGGTCTTAGCAGATCTAATTTCTGTATGATATATTCTAATGGTTTCTCTCTAACTTGCATTATCTCATTATAGTCCTTTCTCCATTTTCTCTTGGCTCTTTTACACACTTGCCACAGGACCTTAAGGAGGGTTGTTTACCATTGAGAGTACTTTTTAGTAAAGCATTTGTTCCTGATTTTTGTGAGGAATAACTTTCTCCAACGACTCAGTACAGTAATCCATTGTGTGACTTTGGTAGCTGCCACACTAGGCTCTTGATCCAATTCCGGTCTAGTATTGTTAAGAGGTTGTATTCAGTCAATAGGCCTAGTCAATTGTCTGAGACCAAGAGTTTCTAGGACAACTGGGACCATAAAGTGGTTAGACCATGTTACTGGAAAAGGGTCTTGTACTTTTAGGCCTGAATTATTTAAAAATCTCCTATTCAGTTTATTTAAAACAGTAATACCTCCAAAAATGAAAGACTTACAGATAAAAATCTGCGTGCTCAGTAGCTGCACTATGCATTAGAAATGCGCCCATGCCCCAGGCTTCATATTATGCTGAAGCCACGAGAAAACAACTGGAGTGCCAACCAATATGGCATCTCCAAATGTCCTGCTTCGCCCCTCCCCCTGCACTTTCACAGTAAAAGTGCAAATTGTGTTTTTTTAAATACACAGGTTTCACTACATTTCAGTTTACAAATCCTCCAATCAGTTTACTTAAAACAACAATGCCCCCAAAAACTAAAAACCAGCAGATAAAAATCAGCGTGCTCTGTGGCTTCGAGGCGCTACTCACTATCTAGGTTTGATTAGAAAACAATGTGTTTATTTTTTAACACAAGTGTAAACTTTAATACCATTAAGCATGGGCATGCATGAGCATGATATAAAAGGATTTAGATTTTCATGTATCAAAAACTTAACTCCAAAATGAAGATCCTCACCTGTGGATCATGGCAAAATTATGACTCTGCCTTCTCATGCTCTTGGAGATTGGACTGCTCTGGACAAGACCTCAAAGTCATTTCTGGTTGGCCAAGATAGAAGCTACCCATTTTGGTCTGCTGAGTTTGTAGAATGTGCAATTTTGTGTTATGTCTGTGCATTGAATGTGTGCTCCACTTATGTCATGGAGACCTTTTAGCTGCTCCCAAGCGTGAAGTAAAGGAGACATATGTGAGGAATAGGGGTTCCTTTGCATGTGTCTACGGTAGATACTTAATATACTTGCTGTGTAATATCTTGTGTAGATTTTGTGAGAAGCTATCACAGAATGATGCGGGGCAAGTAGTAGTGGATTTGTAGCCTAATTTAAGGGGAAGGCTCAATAAAAGTGGAAGGCTCCAGTCCTCTAAGGGTACGCTTAGGATTACAAATGAGCAGCCTAATGACAGTAGCCATATTCAGGAGATGGTAATCTACTAGGACTCCAATACAGAAATAAAGTAGAAATCTTTGGATTCACATGCACACTGCTGAAGTGCACTGCATAGTGAGAGACACTGCTACCAAGACCACCCAAAACTAATGGTTCTGAGAATTTATCCAGGAGTTGCTTGCATGAAGCCTACATTATTCAGCAACTTTACCAACATCCCCTTCTGAGTCTGTGGTTTCACAGTAGAAGGTACACTCTATAATGAACTCTTACCACAATCTGAAAAGTCTATTGAACCCCCAGGAGAGGCGGAATCAATGAGTAAGGGCTGTGAAGGCACATTTACCATTAGTAATGCTGCTCAGTGAATAGACCCCACTCTTTAAAAAACTCTATGATGTACAGGAGGGAGGATGCTGCACCTCAAGGATATCAACAGAGCCCCAACTTTTAAGTAATAGGTTCCAAACAAGTGCACAAAAAACAGGTGTTACCACTGTACCTCACAGCAACCCCCCAACTGTGTCGAAAATCTCCTGACTGCTCCCTGAGCCAAATACAAAATTAAAGAAGACAGATGCTTTTTAGTGACCGCCTCTTTCCCATGAGACTACCTTCCACCTCGCATCCATAGTGCACCTGTCCTTATATCTATCAGAATAGCACAGGGAACTCGCCTATAACAGTTCCCAGAGAAATTATTCTCCATCTCATTTGCCTCCTCTGATCACTCTCAGCACTCACTGTGCTCTCCAGTCACAGGCATATAATTATGCAGTTGCATGATGGAAATGTAAAAAAAAAGAAAAATTATATGAATCGTGCTTCTATGACATCCAGTCTGTTATGATTAAAATTAAGCTTTACCCCTTGAAACACTTCTCATTTCAATTGGGATTCAACCAACTTGGCAAGATATTGACATTTGTTTAGACTTTTTCTTGAAATTCCACAATTACTCTGCTGGGGCACACTCTCCAGTAACTCTGCCTATACTTTTGGGATCCCATCCCCTGGTGCTGGCTATTTAGCTGCGTCTCTGGGAGCCAACCCCCAGGACACAGTACTTTCCCCTGCCCACAGGACCATGCATAGGGAAAGAAGTGTGCTCCCACCTGGTGGGAAGTATGAAAATACTCCCACCGAGTGGAAGTATACTTCTGTTTCCCTGCACCGTGCTCTTTCGGGTTGCAAAACTCTGATTGCTGCAGCCTGGCGATAGAAAGCACATGTATCATGTGGGAGCCGACAGGGGCTATGGGGGCCCTGGTGTTTCCCCTGCAGCCCCCAACGTTATTATGTGGCTACTCCACATGGCCACTGGGGCACTCTCTTACTATGGATGAGGCCCTGGGGGATAGGATTCCCAGGGGATGGGGTCTCCTTTGGCCTCTTAAGGCTCAAGGAGTGGGGCCACATGCACCACTCCCCTATAATTACTCTGTGGCACTGGGGATGGGGCCCCTATGGCCCATTTGGGCTCCAGGAGGGAAGAATGGGTCCCTTGGGCCTATAGAGGCTCAGAGGGGGAGGCCCCCCTCCCCCAATATAAATGTTTTGGTCCCTGGGGCCCCTATAGGCTCAGAGGAGGGGGGTCCCATACCCTAATAATATATTTTTTGGCCACAGGGTTGGAGTCCCAGGGGCCAATAGTGGCTTAAGGTGGGGGCCATGCAATGCCTTCGCTTTATTAAAAAAGAGGGACCTGAGGGATGGGATCCCTGGGGTTTACTGAGGCTCGGGTGGCATACACGCCCTCCCCTTTTAAAAAACAAAAGGCCCCATGGGATGGAGTCTCCAGGCTAATAGTGGCTTGGGGGGGACGGGTCCCCTTCTCTTTTTAAAAAGAAAAGGACCCGGGGATGGGGTCCCCAGGACTAGTAGTGACTTGAGGAGGGGGTCTGGGCATCTCCCTCCCCTTTTAAGAAAACGAGAAACAGCGGGGTGGGGTCTCTGGGACCCATAGAGGCTTGGGAGATGGCGTGTGCCTTTCTTCCCTAACATGAAGAATTTTAGCACATGGGGATATGGTCCCAGAGCTCGTAGTGGCTCAGGGAGGGAGGCTGCACACCCCGCACTTTAGGCAAATAATATGGTACCGGGAGATGGAGTTGACGGGGCCCTAAATGCTTGGGACTATTCCAATAAGATATTAAAATCCCATCATGTGTATGGGGGTAATGCGTGGCTGGAGTACGATAGGGACTTCAGGTGGGCTAAGGTTGAGGATCCAGACATAGACTGGGATCAGACCGAGGTAAATGTGTGGCTGGAGTGTGTGAATAGCAAGACACCGGGGAAACAACCTTTCGGCCTCAATATTCAGGTGAGAAAAAGGGCTCTTGCTGGGCATTCAACAGGAAGGTGTGCACTCGCCCAGCAGAGTCCTGCAAATTTAAGCATAATTGCTCCTTCTGCGGACACTCATCCGACCCAGAGTTCAAATGCAATAAGAAATCCAAAGAGAAGGGTAAGGAGGGGAGTAAGCACTCAAGCTGAGCAGGTCTTGCCTACACCCATACAGATTTCTGGAATACTTCCATGGTTGCAGTCATATAAAAAAAAAGACACTGCAGAGTTATTGTACAAAGGCTTCTTTTATGGTTTTAGGATTCCAGCCCTCAGGGTAGCCCCTATCCCTCATTGCAGTAATTTATTATCAGCCCGGAGGCATCCGGAGGTGGTTGAGAAGGAAAGGATGTTGGGCAGGATAGCAGGCCCCTTCTCTTCACCCCTGTTGATTGATTTTGTGTGCTCCCCCTTGGGAGTGGTCCCCAAGAAAGAACCTGGGCAATTCAGACTGATTCATAACCTTTCGTATCCCCAGGGAATGATCCTCAACTATGCTCGGTTCGTTATGCAACGGTTGATCAGGCTCATGAGAGGTTGTGCGACCTGTGACGGGGGGCTCTTCTTGCTAAGACTGCCATAGAATCTGCTTTTCGGCATCTCCTAGTGCATCTTGATGATTATCATCTAATAGGCTTCCAATTTGCAGGGTCCTATTATTATGAAAAATGTATACCAATGGGTTGTAGAATGTCCTGCAATTATTTTGAGCAATTTAGTTCCATATTGCAATGGATCTTCACCAAGCGCACAGGCCACAAGGATGTTATTCATTACCTGGATGATTTTCTGGTCCTAGACCTCGCTGGGCCAGGGAGGTGCTTGTGGGCCTTAAGAGCCTTGACTACCATGTTTGAGGAATTCGGTGTTCCCATAGCCCCAGACAAAATGGTGGGCCCAGCAACCTGCCTGATATTTCTCAGGATCGAGATAGATACGGCTGTTGGTGAGTGTCGCCTGCCCTTGAATAAGATAATGGCCTTTATACATTCTATTGACACAGTCTTAGCACAGAAAAAAGTCACCCTTCATCAGCTGCAGGTTTTGGTGAGGCAACTCAACTTTGCCTTGAGAACTATTCCCATGGCCCGCCCTTTTTCTTGCTCAATAGCCAGGGCTATGGCTGGACTTAAAGAAAAGCATCATCACACCAGGCTTTCATTGGAGGTCAAAGAGGTCCTCCAGATCTGGGCTTCGTTTTTGCGATACTTCAATGCTGCTGTCACATGGCCTTCTTGCCCGGTGTCCAGTTCTATGTTCGGTCTCTTCACTGATGCAGAGGGCAGTATTGGTTTTGGGTCTATCCTTGGTGCAGATTGGTGCAGAGGAGATTGATCGGCTAAGTGGCATGACAATGGTATTACAAGGAATGTAGCATTCTTAGACTTATTTCCCATTATGGCCGCGGTCACGATCTGGGCCCTGGTGTTCAAAGACAGATCAGCAATATTCTGGTCCGACAACATGGCAGTGGTGGAGACCATTAATAGGCAGGGTGCTTCTTGTAGGTTGGTTTTGCAGTTACTGAAACATTTAGAGCCATATTTATACTTTTTGACGCAAAACTTCGCCAACTCAGTTTTGCGTCTAAAAGTTTAACGCCAGCTAAAGCCATTTCTTTGCGCCACCTGGGCGTCAAATTTATACTTTGACGCTCCGTGACGTAAACCACAGGTTAAAGTCACTTTTTTTTCTCTAACCATTGCGCCATGTCGTAAAGCAAAATTACGTTAACGCAGTGAAAATGACTTTAATCCGGTTTACGACGACGCAAACTGGATAGGCGCCATTTTTCCCTGCAATAACGTCAAAAAGCAGCGCAAACAGTGCTACGGAGCCCCAAAATGGATCCCAGAAGCCAGGAGAAACCCCAGGAAGACTCCAATCGACCAGGAACCAGCCAGGAGGACCCAGACAAGACTCAGGAGAGGGAGAAGAAGAAAAGGAAGTGTCGTTTCAGTGCAGAGGGGCATGAAATACTGGTGAAAGAGGTGACGGAACACCAGCATCAACTTTTTGTCACCTCAAAAGTGCCAAGTGGGAGGAGAGAGGCAATTTGGCAACAAATTGTGGACAAGATAAACAGTGTGGCAGAAGTACGGAGAACAGTCACTGAGTGCAAGAAACGCTGGCATGACTGCAAGTGCAGGACCAAGGAAAAAATGGCAAGGAACAGGAAGGCAGCACTGCAGACTTGAGGTGGGAGTCCAGCACCGCAGGAGGCCCTGGACCAGATGGAGGAGAAGGTGGCAGCCGTTATCCCAGAGGAGATCGTCACAGGGATTCAAGGACAGAACAGCACAGACTACCAGGAAACCACACAGATGCAGGGTAAGTTGCATGGGGGACAAAATTGCCTAAATGTTACCTGCAAGCAGGGGGAGGGACATACCTACTAAACAATGCATGTCAGCCATGGAAATCAGGCAGTGGAAAGAGCAAAGGGGCACGGCATGGGTGCATGGGCTGTGCAGGGGAAACCAGGGGCACAGCACAACACTACACCAACAACCTTTGCATGGGGGTGCTCTGACATGCCAAGGATGTTGGAAAGGCAAAGCCAGTCCAGGAGGGTAAGGTAGAACGTAAAACTGGCCTTCTGTCACACAACAGCTGGTATTATTACAACATGAACTAGGGCTCAATTTCCAGTCTCAGGCCATATCTGCATGTGGTATTTACCATTGACAACAGTTGCCACTACCACCTGTGCTGTGTGTGCAGGTCAAGTAGCTAATGGCAGTCAGGTGCCCATGTATCAAACACACCCAGATTAGAGAGTTCAGGATGACAAGGTTAGCAATCCCCTGTAATTCCTAACAAAGTGTAAAGCCTGTCAAATGCTCATGTCTATAGGCGCAATAAACATCCAGTAGTGTTACTTACATTATGAAGTATACAGCAGTAATGTCATACCCATGCTGCCCATTCCAGGGTCTACCCCGTGCCTGTTTTACAATAGCTGCAATGCCACCCTGCAACATCCCAACTGTCATACTGCTAAGACAACAGCACTGAGGGAGAGGACATATGTGTCTCGCTAGTGATACACACCCGCACACTCATAAGAGGAAATGGAACACTGCCAGGCCTATCATTGCAATCCAAAGTAGCACACATTCCCCAACATCAACATTACACACTACCAATGCTGACACCTGTATTGTGCATTGCCAATTATATACATAGTATGTGCTTGGTCTCAGCAACATATAGGTGTATGTGAAATATCAGAGACTCGGTCAGTTCCATATTGTTAAGTGTGTTGCAAGTGGCATCAGAACACCCACAGCCATTGCAAGGCCTCGCCATGCTAATGGAAGTAGATGGAGGGCTGAGTAGGACAAGAAGGTGGCAACATACAATTTGGACAGAACCTACACCTAGAGGATGTGACGCAGACAATTTCCCAAACTGCCCACACTACATGTGACATGCAGATGGGGCATAGGCCTGTGAGAATGTTAATTTAATGATAGGAACAATGAGCAGGAACCAAGATTACTATGTCTCACTAATAGGAAGTCAGTGACGTCACATTACAACTGCCACAACACAGACACACTAATTGTACAATATCTCATTGCAGAGGACGATGGCTCTCCTGTGGATATGTCTGTCCTGGCCTTCCCTGATGACATGGATGACGAGCTGACAAACATTAGCCAGCAGACCCTCCAAGATGTCCTTGGAACCCTCCAGACCCCACCTTCAGTCGCAAGGAGGAGTACAGATGCAGCAGCCATCACAAAGGACCCACCCACCACCCCAATAGTACGACCTACCAGCTCCAACCCAGCTGAGGACTCTGAGGACACTGGGTCCACCTTTGAAAGGACAGTAGTGGGAGTACAGCGGGAGCTGGCCAAAGAGGTGCAGGTGGGGATGCAAAATATGGCAGCCAGCCTTGAGGGGATGTGCATGTGCATGATGTCATCTGCAGAACAGGCAGCAGCCATGCAAGCGCTACCATCCCTCCTGCAAGGACTACAACAATGTGTGAGGGATTTCACCACAGCAGTTAGGGAGCTGCCACAACACCTGGCATCTCAAATCTTTCACTGCGTGCACAAATGCAATCATGACCACCTCAGGGCCGACCTGGCTGCCTACCACAGTGATGTAGCTGCTATACTCAAGAACCAGCAGCTCTTCCTTGCTGCAGTAATGCCCTTAATAGCCCCACAGTTGGCAGCTACCGGGAATTCTGACTCCACGTCTTCAAACACTGAAGTGTGTGTTGCTCCTTCAAACCCACCACCACCAAGGGCAGAGGAGACGACACACACATCAGAAGATGAAGACGTGGAACAGATCACCTTCACCCATAGGAGTACCCGGTAGCACAAGTCCATGCCACATGGGCACTGGTATCCTAGGTCCTGTGCTTGTTAACATGCCAGTCTTGCTACAGTTGGGAACATGCACTGTTCTCCAGCACACTGTTTACCTTACCACTATGCACTGCAATTGTCTCTCACTACCTCATTGGCAATTCATGTACCTCTGCACTGAATGACACTTAACTCCTTACATGATGGGACACATGTAGGACAACATATACTAACCTAAACACATACTAACTTATCCTAAACAAATATATATTTTTTGTATTTTTTTATTGAATAATTTGTATTTTTTTTGTATTTTTTTTTTTTTATAGATACACTTAAACCCCAACATCATAAGCCACCACACCCACCCACAAAAAAACATGTAAATATATTACCTCCTCCACCCCCCAACCCACTTATACTAACTAAACTAACAGCCTACTCTAACCTAACACTAAGCCCCCTAAACCCACTAAAGATAAGAACGAGGAAAGAGGAGGGAGGGGAGGGAATCATGGGTGAGGATCCATTATTTACAAATTGGCCCTCCGCAGGATTTTTTTGATACCCCGCAGTCTCCTGCTACTGCGGGACACCTCCTGCTGCAGCCTGTCCATCCTGCGCAACATTCATTTCATGTCACATTTCAGTGGATGTATGTCCTGATTGTCTATCACAGCAGCTGGGGTTGTTTGTGTACCACTTGTTAATGCCTTTGCTGGTGCCGGTGCTGTAGTTGGAGGGGGAGGTGCAGGAGGTGCTGCTTGTGGGCCTGTAGCAGATGAAGTAGAGGGAACTGCTACAGTGGCTGTCATCCTTGGGGCCACTGTGGTCTGAGCTGTGGTGGTGGTGGCTGTTGTGGGCAAGGCTGGCCCCCGTTGAGCAAATGCCCTCCAGACCCCTATGGCTCTCTCATGGCGATAACGACGTCCCATATTGCGGAACCCAGCCTCCACATCTAGTATGTGGCGGTAACGCACCTCCCGCCTCCAGAATTTCCTGATCTCATGGGCATTCATGTTGGCAGCTGTAAAAATAGAGAAAGCCAAACATTTGTGACATCATTGCGTGATACATCTACAGATGATATTCTAATACTTCATCAAAAATAGCACATACAGTCCAATTCACAGTACAGATGATAGAACGCCCCTGAGGAATTACATGCCAACGCAGCCTATATATCTACTATCTAACAGCACAGCAATGCACAACAAGGTGTATACTTAATTAAATGATCTGTGCATCTTTGTACTGCTATTAGTCACATAACAAATGCTGCAAGTACTCCACGTGTGCCAGGCCAACTAATGACAATCAAGGCCCACAAGACCTGTGATTTGTAAATGGAACTGGCTGGACGGTATGCAGTAGGTAATCATGAGGGGGCATTGTAGGTTGGAACACATGAATGTTTGAATTACATGTCTGCCTTCTACACTGGGATCCTCACACCTAGGTACACATATATCCTAACCCTAACCCTGTGCTTCAGGGGGGATGGACATGCAACACATACTTTCAAACATCAAGGACAGCCAGGACGCTTTGGACAGCTGTCCATGGGTTCAGTCAGTCCACCACAGGTAAGGAGGACTGCCAACTAGAATTGACTCAAACATTGGACAATCACATCCACATTAATTTTCTAAATGTGGACAATTGTCTACATCATTCCATCTCACTGACACCTTTCCAAAATCAAGCACATAGATGCAGGCACCCATCTGGCATTGACCTGCATGCACGCCTATGACATTTCACTCAAGTGCCACATAAAGGGAGGATGTGGATCTAGATGCTGCCGAAAAGTCAACCATACAGTCCTACATGTTCATTACTTAACAGGGATGCTCAAGTCTGTGGGTAAGACTTTGGCATCACTGGTCTGTGTGAATCAGGGAATGACTTGCTGACCAAATCATGACACTGGCCACCTCCAAATTAATCATTGGCATACATATAGCAACAAATCACCCTGTTCACCTGCCCGTGCCCAAAGCGCAGCACTCGACTCCCAATATATGACTCTCCATCACAGAATGTCCAACTCTAACATGTAACAAAATGTCAACCTCCAGTCAAGTCACATATCAGATCATGTGCCAGCACATCATACCTTGCAATGAGTCCAACACGCAGGAGTCAATCACACAACAGCTGCAAACACAGCACAGGACAAACATATTAACACTTACTGGATACATCTGGGTCTGCAAATCAAGCCACTTCACCAATTGTATATGGGGCGAGTCCACCTGTAAAACATGGAAGGGTGAAATGTGCTCAATGTCTGCTCACTGTACAAAACTTGGATCAACAAGTTACCGTGTGTGACATTTTATATGATAAAGTAGCACATCAGGCATGCAGACACACCAACAGACATAGGCAGTTATTACAACTTTGGAGGAGGTGTTAATCCGTCCCAAATGTGACGGATATACTACCAACCCTATTACGAGTTCCATAGGATATAATGGACTCGTAATACGGCTGGTGGTATATCCGTCACTTTACCGTCACTTTTGGGATGGATTAACACCTCCTCCAAAGTTGTAATAACCCCCATAGTCATGCAAACATGCATTGACACTGTCACTCCAGTGAGTGATAGACACACATATGCACACATGCACTGGCCCTAACCATCATGCAGTGCCAAACATGAATACTCAATATTGTGCTTAAATATTTTTTAGAGGGTACTCCATTTCATAATTTCTTATTATGAGAGACATGCAAAGCCACATTCCTGGTGCACTGCAATACCAGTGACTCAGGTATTGTGGCTTGTGCATCAAGGGACCATGAGTTGCTGTGTGATGCTCATGCGGGTAGAGTTTGGTTCAGGAATTATTGTGCTATCAATGGTCCATTATATCTGTGCCTGTGTTGTATGTAGGTTACATATGCCACATTGGCAGTGTACCCAGAGCCGAATATGCCTCCGATGACAACATGATGGCAGAGATCCTGTGTGTTACTTGATGACAATGTTTCGCTAAACATGGATTGGCCATTTATCTAAATCAAAACAACAACAACATATATATTGACAGTGTCTAATTTGATCATCCGTGACAGAATGCATGGGCACAGGTGTAGTCAATGCACCTGAAATGTGTTCCTCTGGGCCCCGTGTACCTAAATCAGGTATTGTAGATCACAGTTTGCCATATTCATTTTTTCTGAATTGCTAAGTTTGATGATCTGTGGTAATACAACCAAACTGACACTGTCCTCTAATTAAAACATGGGTTAGCAAATGTCCTACTTCTGCCATCTTGATGAGGTAGGTCTCAATTTGTAAGCACCTTGGGAATGGCGGCACTCACAGGAATGCTGGCCTGCTGATCTTAGCATACCATCATGTCTGTGATAGTCTTCATACTGAGAAGTTAACAATTGTACATATGCGCACTATATCAGCAAGGGTGTAGCTAACGTAAAATAGAGAACAATTTTGTCACTTCAAAAGTATGATGGAAGCAGTCAGTGGTCCCTTGCACAACATCATGCAAATAAATAATGTGTTGCCATGCATTCACAGAGTTCAGGGATCCCATAATGACTCATTAAATTTAGAAAATTGTTTGGCTATAAAGTGACACAGATGGCAAATGCACCAGCTGTGTATCAGCAATTGTGCCCAAGGCAAAAATGTTGTTGGGCCATGCTACTCAATGATTGGATTTCTACGCCTACTCTGAAAATCCACAAGATGAACCTGTTTGGTGCTACTGCAATCTAGAAGAATCCGGGCACAATTAGGTTTGGTCATGTGAAAGATTATCTGTCCAGATGTAAACACATTGAAACAATTAACTCAGGGCCAGAAGTTTTTTTTTAATGTGTAGCATTTGCTTCATTTGTTTACGCTACAGCTATGGAAAGTAGCCCAAATATTTTGATATAATCAAGTGGGCATTACTTTGGCATCCAGAATTATTTTAAATGCTGCACAAACAATGTCAGACTATTGGCCTAAGATATTAACAGATGTTAGAAAGATCTTTGTACGTATGGCCATGAATACTGTTCAGACATGGTTTAAAAAAATTGGGGACTACATTGGTTCCTTGCATTAGCATGTGAAATACATCCCATTCCTGGTACACTCAAAGGCCCTGATTAATACTTTTGTTTGTGACGCATAACCTTTATCTATTGACGTCAAAGTGGCACTAATTTACAGAATAGAGTTGTCTTCTGTAAATTTGTGCAGCTTTTGCGTCAACAAATGACGGTAATCCGTTGCAAATTTGGTATAAATCAGGGCCACTGTTTGTTCAACTTGCATTCCACATGTCCACAAACATTGCATGCAGCATGTCACAAAATCTGCTACTGTCACTACAGAGCATTCTACTGTACACATTAGTATAATTTGTACTCACCAACAGGGCCACCAATCACCACACCCAGGTGGTCCAGCAGGTCCTGCTTGCGGGCCACCAGGTCAGCCCAGCGATGTTTTAATTGGTGGTCGTTACGCTGACTGTTGAACAGTCTTCTTAGGTGGAACAGCACCTTTGCCTAACTGAGCCTCCTAGCCTCTGTGTGATACCCCTGTATCACCCTGCCACCAGCCTCCAACATCAGGGGGAGGAAGTGGCACACCAGCCACACAAAGGCCCCCAGCTCCTCCTCACCCATAACAATAATAAGGATAGGTAAGGGTAAAGAGGTAAAAACAGGGAAAGAAGGTATGGAAAGGAAACTTAAAGAACCCACAAACAGCCCAACAATACCCCAACTAACAATACCCACTAACACACTCCCAACAGTACAACGACAAATCTAATAACAATAAAATTACAAAAGCACACTTACACTGATTTACACAGACACTTACAAAAACAACAGATTACAATGGCAATAGCACACAGAAGACACAACTCTATACTCAGACACAACTCTATACACAGCCACACAGTCTAGAAGAATCACAGACTGCCAAGTGAAAGTGAAAGTACACCCACTGTACCATTTCTGTAAACAGGATAGCCTATTACATCACTTCCTGTCTCAAATGCGGTGCCTTTTTATTGTATTGTGTGAAATTTTATGACGCTTACGGCCTTTGCGTCAATATTTTTTGACACATGTGCATAAAAATTCCCCTGCATTCAAGGATCAATACATTTTAAATGGATAACCAATTTCATGGGGTGCAGTGTTGGAATTGAAGCTAGGGACCAATCGATGTATTATGGGTGTGAGCGTCATTTTTTAACGTATATGCCTCATATTTTGATGCTTGTGCGTAATTTTTGACACTTTTGCGTAAAAAAATCTGTCTATAACTGTGTTTGCGTAATTTTTCTTTGTTTAACATATATGAAGCCTATAACTATACAAAGATAGGATGTTATGACCTGCTGTGTGCGTTCTAGTGTTTGGGCACATGTGGCAGACCACACTACTGCGGACCATAATACTCATGTTGTTGTGCCCGATTATCTCTCTTAACTGACGCAACAGCAAAACAAACTTTTGGAATAAAATAGGTATTTCCTAGTTTGAGCAGGTGTTGCATCAATAGAGGATAGCAAGGCTATGCAGGTAAACAAATAGACTCATGGCCTGTGTGTTTATGTCTGTGAATTGGCTATTTCAATTGTTGTTATGCCTCTGTGTGTACGTCACAAGAAGTGTATTGCATAATGTGCATGTATGAATGTGTTGTAATTGTGTATAACCATGAGATGCCATTCATTGAGGTACATCAGTCATGATATGTGTTTGTTATATCTGTTGCGTCTTATGCTGTGTGTACTTCCTTGACTTTGGGGACAAAGCATTTGCCATGACAGACTACATACAGGATAGATAGAGGACGGTTGATAACGGCAATGTCAGAATTGTAACCCACCACATTTAATGAAATGTTGGATACCACTTCTTGGTCACTTGTGTGTATACTACCCATGAGTCAGGCATTTGAACATGCTAGGTATGTACAGCATTTGTGACACAGATTCTCAAATCCAATCCTAAAATTGCTATGTACACCACAGTTTGAGTCATGTAAATGACCTATGTTTCTCCTGTGGCAGTGGTGGACCAACAGACCATGCTGCATGTGTTCACATATTTCCAGTGGTTCATTGCACAAAGGTGTCCAGTTCAAGTATGTGGCCATGTGTACCCTGTGTCAGTATTGGCCTCCATGTTGTCACATTTACGTGCAGGTCTAGTCATGAGTCTGTGGCGCCATTCGCTGAATTAACAGAGTATCCTTCAAAGCAGGTTTGACCTAAAGCCAAAGACCAACCAACGACACACATGGGGATAGTCCAGCTACAGCACTGCAGAACTTTCATAAGGCTGGCGACAGGGCAACCTTGGTGTGCTTAAAAACTTTATGGATGAGTGATAGGAAACAGGCAGCTTTCATCACAACATGTGTACACAGGGTGGGCTTGAAAATTCCCACTGCAACAAGGAACATCAGTGCCTCTTTGCTAATTAATCTCACAGCTAGTCACCACGCAAGCACCATCAAAAGGTGGCGGCAGGAGTGAATCTGTGTATGGACCGTCAGGGCACAAACATGTTTTGTCCTCACATACACATTGGCAAGTCTTGTTTGTTGTGCTGGAGGCACCGTACTGAATCCATGCATACAGTCATAGCACACTGTCACTGTTTGACAATTCTGAATGCATGCAAAACCAGAAAAGGGATGGGGGCTGGATTAGGCAATTTGAATACATGTGCCAGAAATGAATACAATGAGTAAAAAGATTCAACTATACTATCTATTTGAGGATTCATCGTAGACTTACCAGACACAATATCCCAGGAGGAAAGAGAGGGCATGGACAGCAACTATGAGACAAATGTAGTCACAGGGAACCTCTATGGTTGACGCAAAGACAGGAACCAGTCAGGCTAACAGGATGCAGGCTCTGTCAGGAACAAACATGAACACGGCAAATACACAGTGAGCAGACTCTGACTGGGAAAAGCTGCAACAACACTGTGGGAACTAAAAACAGTTTGTGCTGTGGTCTGCAACGTTACACAATCCTCCAAGGGCTCTGATACACAGGTGATTTGTACGCCTATGCAGAAAAAGGAAATTCTGAATATGGCAGCTTCTAAGCAGTTCCAGGCAGCAGCAAGGGCAGGGCAGAGTCAAATGGCTGGTCTGCATGGTAGTGCCTACAGGTGTGTATAGCTTCAGGCTCTCACAAGTCCTGGAGTTGACAATCAGGTTAAAAGGGCCAAGTGGACCTTTCACATGGGAAGCAATGGACAGCTGATTACAGGTCTAACCGACTACCAGGCAGTGCATTATTTGACCAGAAGTCCATGCAGACTGATGAACTATGACTATGGCATGCATACTGAAGTGGGAAGCACACAGGAGTCAGAATGGGAGTCTGGGTGCATGTAGATGAAGATTCTCAAGGTACAGATAGTCCATTTACAGGGCCACCTAGAGAAGGGTGGGGAGAGACTTAAAACATGGGAGTGGCAGGACATATTACCTGGGATGGACTGCGCAGGGCATGTCTTGTGAGCAATGCTTGTCATACTTGGGGCACTCGTGCTATCCATTTTCAGCCTAGATGGACTTCTTGTCACACATGCTCCTTGCAGAGATAGCTGATGTCACACTTACTGCTGTCAAGGGTCTGGTCATACATTCCTGTTACCAATGCAATAGCACATCCACTGCCTCATGTATGCTACACTATTTTACCTTATGATTGATGGTGTCTTAGTTGTGTGCCATTTGCTGCAATGGACCATGTTGGCAACATGGATGTGTCTCTTAGCTGTAGTCCTCTGATATTGCCCTTCACATGTGAAATAGACAGGATATATGTCATTTACACTGTGTGTGATGTTGGCTGTACATTCATACCCATTAAATGTGATGTGGCTTTTTCAGTATCCTAATCTGTATTTCTGCAATGCCCCATGAAGCTAAACTCTGATTATGATTTCTAGGGATCTTGTGATGCATAAAAAATTACCTAGAGCATGACTGAGTGATGAAGTTAGGTGTTAATGACATATGATAACAAAGTGGTGATGGTGACTATAGTTAGAAGAAGTTTAGTACGATGTGTTCTCTGCGACCCAATCTTGCAGCTGTGTTTGGATGTTCCCCCTCATTTTCACGGACAGCATCCCCCTCTTCATCCTCTTCAGGCATTTGTGTGTCTGGTTCATAGAGGGGAATGTTCCTCCTTACACAAATGTTGTGCAGGATGGCCCAGGTCAAAATGATCTTGCAGACCATTTCAGGTGAATATAGGAGTCTGCCTCCGGTGATGTCCAGGCACTTGAATCTGGACTTCAGGATGCCAAAAGTCCTCTCAACTATGGTGCTTGTCCTACGATGTGCCTCATTATAGGCACACTGCTGCTGTGCTTGGGTTGGCAAATGGGGGTCATGATCCATGGCTGGATCTCGTAACCCTGATCAGCTGAAAGAGAAAATTAGGGTAAATATTTGGTTGTTGGTTGCACCTTGATTTTCACTTTGCATGGCAGTTGTTATCTTGTGTCATCTGTGACTCTTCAGGGTTTGTGGTATTGTGTGGGATCCCAGGCTTATGTAATGTTCTTTCGGCATTGGGTTGTTTAACTATCAAAACTGGTGTTTGGCTGATTGACCTGATATCAATGGTATATTTCAAAACTTGCTGTTCAGTGTGTATCTCCCATGCATTATGTAATGTGCAAGAAGTGTCCGTGTGCCTTCACTGGAGGTGACATAATACTTCCACACACACAATTTATTCCATGTGCCTGTACATCTTTTCTGAATATGGGGAATTGTCTCAATCCGTATTTGTAGCAGTGTGCACTTTGCATTAGTGTCACATCCACATGTTTTCATAGCACAGTCCACTCCCTTATTGCTAGCAGGCAATGTCACTCCAGGAGTGATGTGAGATGTTGGTACTGCCTCAATGATTCCATGTCACCTTTATTAGAGTCAGCATCATCATGCTATGTGTCTCATGGTGTTTGTCCTGCAGCAAAACACATTACATACCCCTTACACAGGACGTATTGTTTGGAAGGATGTGTGATTGAGTGTTATTGATATTGAAAGATTCATCTTCCAAGTAGTACTGCCAGTTAAGGCCATGTTATTGTCACTGTGTGGTTTTAAATTGGTCCCGTGTGGCTGTAGAGTGGCATCTCTTGTTATTTGCATCTGTCATTTGTCCATAGGTGTGTATCCCATTGGGTCAGGATATCAAACATGACTACCAGTGTCACAACCCCAGTGTCCTCCTGGCCACGTGTCAATGTAGTGGTGTATGTGTTGTGTGTCCTACAGGGTTTCTGTGCTGTGTGTATATTCCTGGGTTTCTGTACTTACCAACAAGTAGGCCATTGCCATATCGTCCATCCTGGAAGTGTTGCTTGATGGTGCTGTGGCGGAAGATGAATGAATCATGTACACTCCCAGGATACTTTGCCACGATGTTGGTGATCAATCCACGGTGATCCACAATGGCCTGCACATTGATGGAGTGTGTGTGCTTCCTGTTGCAGTATAGATGCTCTGTTGCAGAAGGTGGCACAATCTGTATATGTGTGCAGTCAATGGCACCAAGTATGTGCTGGAAGCCATTGATTTGATAAAACCCCTGTTTGGTCTCCTGCTGCTTCTGCTGTGTGTTGGGGAAGCTGAAGTGGAGGGTGTGAAGGAGATAATGGCACCAAGTACCTTGGGAAGGAAGGCAGAGAATGAGGGCTGTGAGATTCCGGCAACCAGGGCACCAGTGGTTTGAAAAGAGCCACTTGCCAACATATGCAGGACAGCTAGTAGCTTGGTCTCTGTTGGAATGATGTGGGGTGTCTGCAAGCTGGGTGCCAACTGTGGCTCAATGTGGCGCAGCAGCAGCTGTATGGCTTGCCAGTTTAGTCTGTACCTCTGGATGATGTCATGTTCCCTGAGGCCCTGAAGGGTTGTCCTGGTCCTGAATATCCTCTCCTGCCTTCTGCGTTGCCTTTGGGATCCCTGTTGGTGTGGTAGTAGCTGCTGCTGTTGCTCCTGTGCTCTGCGTCTTCGTACATGCTGGATGAATAGCACCTCCATGTCTTCCTTTTTGAGCTCTGATGTTGCTTCTGTGAGTTTTCCTTAAGTAGTGGTGTGTTTGCCCCATTTTAACGCCTGCCCTGACCCAGGTGTTAAATTTTGGCGTAAATCGGGATTTGCACCATTTTCCGGCTCCACCTACCAGACGTGCACCTTTTTTGTGCGATTGGATAAATATGGCGCACAGGTGTTTAATTAATTTTTTAGACCGGACCACCTACCCTGCATCTCATTGACGCAAGGTGGTTTTACGCATCCAGAAAATGACACACACTGGAATATTTTTACGTTAGACAGGTCTAGTTTCAAAGTATAAATATGGTGTAAGCTTTGCGCCGAATTAGCGTAAATAAAATGACGCTAATCCGGCGCAAAGGGAGTATAAATATGGGCCTCAGTCTTATTTTGTCTGAAACTCAATATTACATTCCATGCAAGACATGTCCCTGGTGTTCATAACAGTGCCGCTGATGCCTTATCTTGCTCATTGATGCAGGATTTTTGGAGGATCCACCCACAGCAGCGTAGAAGATGACAGAGTTCCCAGCATATCTGTGGAAGATTGGAGTCCCGCCCTCTCTGAATTAGTAGCTGCGTCCCTAGCAACCCACACCGGGGGTCTTATGAGAAAGCATTTAAGCATTATAGAACATTTTTAAGCACTCTACAAGTCTCGGAATGGTTTTCAACAGAGGCCATTTGCCTCTTTTTAAGTAATTTTAGGGAACAGGGTAAACCAGTTTATTGTGCGGGGGCTCACCTTGCTGCTATTTGCTTCTTTGCAAAATTACATAATAAGGAGACCCACCTAAATGCCTTCATCATTAAGAGAGTGGTGGCCGGCTGGGCTTGCCTAGATGGCGCAAAGAAGGACACCAAGTGCCCCCTAACGGTTTACGTCTTGGGGGTTCTCCTTTCCAGCCTCAATAAGGTTTGTTCTTCCCAATTCGAGGTGACACTGTTTGCAGTAGCATTCTCTATAGCTTTTTATGGCGCATTCGGCATGGGCGAACTGGTGGGATCATCTAAGAGTGATTTTGCAGGGGGTCTCCAGTGGGCCGATGTACATATGGGCTAACGATATGGTTATGAAGATCCAAGACAGATCAAGAGGGGAAAGGGTCTGCCATTAAACATAAGGTGGCGCATGGTTACCCCTTTTGCCCGGTGGATTGCTTGGAGTCCCCCCTAACGGTTCGCCCAGCTACGGGGCCCCAGCATTGTTCCTTTATAAGAGCAGAGAGTGCTTATCTCGGTATCAGTTCTCGGCAGTAATGGCTGCGGCATTAGAGACAGCCGGGGTAGATCCAAAGGGTTACTCATCGCATTCATTTCAGATTGGGGCAGCTACCGTAGTGCAGGGATGTCACCTGAGGAAGTGAAGACGATTGGCAGATGGTCTTCCAACTGCTATAAATATTACATTCGGCCTAAGTTGCAATGACAAATGATACGCATGCCTGATTATGTTTCTTTGTGTGCAAGATACTCATGCTGGTTTCTTTCATTTCAGTAGTATGCTGTCTCATGTGGTTTGGGTGCTCGGTCACTCCTTTGTCCGGTGGGCAGCCTACAGGTTGCAACTGCTCCGTAAGCCTAAGCCGGCATCCCTTTGTGACGTATCCTTTCATGGTGTGGGATCGGTGGTCTAAGAGTCTCTCAGCTGTAGCAACTGGTTAAGATAGCGAAAGGGTGCAAGGGACTCCAGTTCCTGGACCTCATCATCATACATATAGAAGAAAATTACCTGGTTCGACTGGGGCGCAAAGCACTCAGAGAAGCAATTGTAGCAGAAATAACCCTGTTATCCAAGGAATTCCCGAACACTGCCATCGCATGGTCACACATGGTACCCCGTCACAACTGGGGTCTGGACGCTAAATCTAGGACTATGAATGTGTCCGTGTGACGTCTCAGCTCGGAAATGGCAAGCTTGTGTCCAGGTCCAGCCCACTTGTGGAATATCCCACACAGACATGCTTCACAAAAATGGGGTGCATTTATCTGATGCGGGCAAAGACCGTTTCATTGCGGACATTTGGGCCTTTTTCCACAGTTTGGTTGGGGTTGAGGAGGGCTAAGGACCTCTGGGCCCCTGGTCGCCTTTGTGGCGGGAGAGGTGATACTAAATTCACCCTAAGCAACAGAGGGGTCCCCAAGGCAGGGTTCCCTGGATAACACCAAAGGTAGGATCCTGCAGTACTGAACCAACCAGCGGATGTACAGCTTGGGGGTTAGGGAGCCCAGATCGCTTGGGTTGGCATGGGGCTCCCGCTCCTGGCCACCCCGTTGTACCCCCGCAGCGGATCGGAGTTTTGGGGGGGGGGGCGGAACCTGGAGCACGAGGACAAGGGACGGTGAGGTGTGGGAAACCGCCCCCGCCATGGATACAGATGAGGTATGGTTCACCTGTGTGGTCCAACGGAAGTTCAGGACGCAGGAGGATCCCTCGGATGTCTGGGTGTTATCAAGATTTATGACCTGATTGAATTTTTGATTGACATGATATAATTTTTATGGTTTGATTTTAAATAATTAACTGTGTGTTTTAATGTCATTTATAAATAAAATTCTTCCAATGCAAGACAGTCAGACTTTGTTGGTTTACGTGTGGCAGGTGTTAGGGCTGGGGCCGACTGAAGGCATCCGGGTTCTAGAGGCTCGGAAGATGGCTTCTGCCTCCCTTCCATAACATGAAGAATTTCAGCCCCTGGGGATATGGTCGCAGGGGCCCGTAGAGGCTCAGGGAGGGAGGCTGCACACCCCCTCACTTTAGGCAAATAATATGGTCCTGGGGAATGGAGTTGAAGGGGCCCTAAATGCTTGGGGCAGGGGATATGCGCCGCGGTGGCATTGGCTGCCTCCGGGAGGGGGGTTGACTTTCTGCGGGGGGGGTTGGACATAAAGGCTGGCTGTAGGCTGAGCCTTGCGGTCAACCCCACGCTGTGCATGGGCAAAGGCGTGGTGTGGGGTTACTTGCCTATGAGGGGTTGGCTGTGCATGGCAATGGTTTGCTTTACCTACAGTCATAAAATATTTCTATCAAAATACCCTTAGAAATCCACTGAAAAAAAGCAAGTGATTTCGGGAGGGCGGGGTGGTGCCAGACTCTGGCCAAAAGAAGCATTATGCTGATAACAGTGATTTGTTTTAAGCTGAAAAAATGAGCAGCAGTAAGATGCTCTGTAATTGGCCATCACTAACATGTTTTGTAATTTATATCCTAGCAGGGAGTATGTGTCAAAAGGGAAGGGACACAAAGGCCCTGATTTATACTTTTTGGTGCAAAACTGCACTAACACACTTTTGCACCAAAAAGTTTAGCACCAGCTTGCACCATTTCTGTGCACCAGCCAGGCACCATATTTATGTAATGGTGCAAGCCGGTGCAAAGGGTGGGCTAGCGTAAAAAAAAAAATGACGTTAGTCGGGTGGGGCTGGCGCTATGGAAGAAGGGGGGTTTGCACCAAAAAATTACAATAACCTGCGTAGAGTCATTTTCTGACGCAAAACCATCCATACCACATGACTCCTATCTTAGAAAAGACAGGAGTCAAGCCCACCACCCGAATGGCCAGCACATGGGACCAGGGTCCCCTGGGCATGGCAATTGCTCCCAGTGCCATGTGGGGGGGGCCATTTCAGGGCTCCCTATGGCACCTTAAAAAATAAAATGAAGACTTACCTGTACTTACCTGGGATGGGGTACCCCATCCTCCACAGTCCCTCTGGTGTGGGGGGGGTGTCCCTAGGGCCTGGGGAGGGCACATATGGGCTTATTCCATGGTGTTCCACCATGGAAATAGGCCCACAGGTCCCCTAATGCCTGTCCTTGCCCCATTTTTGACCCCTCCTGCCTCCTGCGAACCATTTTTGCACAGGAGTTTAAATATGGCGTTAAGGCCATATTGAAGTGTTTTGCACGGGAACACCTACCTTGCATCTCATTAAGGCAAGGTAGGTTTCCACTCCCAAAAAATGACTTTAACTCCATAAATGTGGCACTAGACTGGTCTAGCGCCAAAGTATAAATATGGAGTTAGTTTTGCACTGAATTAGAGTAAAACAAATGACGCTAATTCGGTGCAAACAGAGTAAAATATGCCCGTAAATATTTGTAAATCCCCCACTCCAGCCCCACTTTTAATTATTACACTGTGGGTACATTTACATGTTATTAAGGCCTGCAGGACCAGAACAGTATGTTCGGCAATCATGTATTTGATTGCATTTTTATACCAGTAACAGAACTTAAGTGCAATGTTTAAATAAGTCTATATAAATATACATATCTCATCTCCTAAGGCAGTGGTCTTCAAGCCTTTAAAGCTGCGCCCCCCACTACACCCAGTGAAAGAAGAACATCATGGGGACCCCCATCCGAATTTTTAACAACTATTCTATTAAATTGCAATGTTTTGATATATATATCACTGGGTGTGGTGGGGGGCGCAGCTTTAAAGGCTTGAAGACCACTGCCTTAGGAGATGAGTTACAGTTACTAGAGCCAACTATAACTGGTGAATGTCGGTATTTTTTAGTTTAAAACGTTACTTTCACACAGAATTTTTCACCTACTGACAACATCAAGGGTTTTTTGGGGTAGTTAGTGGTAAAGGATGGAAATGGTAATTTCAGTGTTTAGGGTAGGTAGCGGTAAAGGGTGGTAAGGATCATTTTATGGTTTCAGAGTTAGTAGTGGTCAAGGATGGTAATGATAATTTTAGGATTTAGGGTGGGTAGTAGTAAAGGGTGGTAAGGGTAATTTTAGCATTTAGTGGTGGGTAGTGGTAAAGGTTAGCAAGGGTAATTATAGGGTTTAGGGTGGGTAGTGATAAATGGTGGTAAGGGCAATTTTAGGGTGTAGGGTGAGTTGTGGGAAAGGGTGCTAAGATTAATTGTAGGGCTTAACTGTGAGGAACGGGTGGTAAGGGTAATTTTAGGATTTAGGGGTGGGTAGTGGTAAATGGTGGTAAGGGAAATTATAGGGTTTAGAGTGGGTAGTGGTATTAAGGGGTTGGTAAGAGTCATTTTATGGATTGGGGTGGGTAATGGTAAGTGGTGGTAAGGGTAATTTTAGGATTTAGTGGTGGTAAGGGTAATTTTAGGGATTAGGGGTGAGTAGTGGCAAAGGTGATTATGAGTAAATTTAAAAGGGGAGGTTGGGGTGTTTCCCCTGATTAAAAAAATAAATAATAATAATATTAATATATATATATTTTTGATTTTTTATTCAACTTATACTTACCATGGGTGGTAAAGGCCTGTGTGGTAAAAACATCCATGGTAAAGGCATCTGCGTGGTAATGGTTGCGTGGAAAAAGCATGCGTGGTAAAGGCATGCGTTGTCTTGGCATAGATACCTTTCAAGAGACCAAAGGTGATGCTGGCTATATCAGTTATCGAAAAGCAGTACACTGTGGCTGCAATCAAATAGCATACTCCCATCCAATGTTCTTAATGTGCCTCCTTTTTCATTTTTAGGCATGGCCTCACAAGCCTCATGTTTTACAAGAAAAAAAAATCACTGTATGTAATACTTACATATTTAGACACTGGGTTTCTGTCAGCCTTTTCCTAAATTGGCCTGTTGAAGTGCTATTCACATTTTGATTCTATCAACTACTGCACAAATCATGCGGCAGCGGCTCAGCCCATTTCCGCCGCTGGCTGTCTTGCACTATGAGTGCACAATGAATGACTTTGTCCTTGTTCACAAGTGAACAGTCGCTTGAATATATGTGGAGTTCACTGCCAGAGCTGGTTTGCCTTTTGAAACTAGGCCACTTTACTTTCTATATATTTTTGACAAAGTTTGCTTATTGCATATGTTTGAAAAACAACACACACTTGCTAGGTCCAGGCCTATTGGCTTTGCCAAGGCTCATTAACTTTGTAAAACGGTTTCCACTGTGAGCTCCGGATTGCCCATGTATTACAGGGGTACAGCACTGGGTAAAATGTTGCCAGAGCAGAGTGAGAGAACTGCAAACTCTGTGGGCAAAAAATACGATATCTTCTGTCTCTTGCAGACAGGACGTGGACTAATCGCCTATACACGGTGTCGCTGTGGTCATAGAAAGGGCCACTGGAACTATGCGGCAATGGAAGACCAAATTCTGCGGCTTGTTGATAACAATATGCAGCACGATGATGTGATATTATTTCGCTGTTTTATCATTTTGACACGCATAAATACTGCCTGGGCAAACATGACATCTAATTAGTACCAGTTTAACACCTGTCCATAGCAATCAGCAACTGCAGTCCCTGTGGGCAGTACGTAAGACGTCTTCTGTCTTTTGCACACAGGATGTGACTAATGACCAATACACAAGACGACGTCTCTCTGTCATACGTTAGAATAGACGCGTTAATGAGCCCCGGGCAGGCGCAGCTATTTCCGCTTCAAAGTAAAAGGGTGTTCATAAAGGACTCCTTCTCACAGCTGAGGTGGCAGGGGGCACATTCACAGCACCTCGCGCCTTCCGAATGCCACTGGAGCGAAAGGTCATCGAATGGCCAGCGCCCTGTGCAGGAAGTCAGCATTTGGTGTCAGTGTCTATACTGCGGGACGAAACACGCTAGAGTGGATTGCAGGACAATTCAGCATGGTTGATTGGTTTCTGTCTTTCACGCCGTAGACTTCTATGCTGTGAGGACTCAAAATGCACCCCACTGTCATGGGGCATCCTTTCTTATCTCGGGGGCTGCAATTTTTGACATCACCTTTGCCAAATACTCTGCTATAAGAGACCGTTTCCCATTTGCGGGTAGAAGTGTGTGCAAGACTTCTTGACTGTGCAGGCTCAAAGACTGTACATATGAAAAAAAAATTATGAAACATTTTGTACCAAACTGTATGTCACACTTTATTGCTAACTCAAATGCAGACACGACAGATGCAGGTGTCGCAGCAGAGCCCTACTTCAGAATTTACATGTTTTCAACTGAAAAAATTGAAAGAACCTTTTCAGAGAATGAGCTAAATATAATTTTAAGAGTATTCAGGTCCATTTTATATACAATTTCTGTCACATTTATTTGATAAAATGGCAACGAAAGGGACCAAGGTTTCTCGTTCAGATATATATATATTTTTACACAAAGGGACTCCATGCATGGCATGCAAAACACTTTTGGTCCAGTAAATTAGTCTTGAATTATCTCCAAGTAGCTCAAAAAATTGACATGAAAATGCTTCTAATAGCTCTGAAATTTCGCCCCTTAGAGCTGAGGACATTTCATTACATTCGTCTACTCCCCACACTGTCCATGGAAATAGTGGAAATAGCCCTTCATGAGTACCCCAAGGCCGCACAGAAATTCCCAATATAAAAAATTAACCTTCTGCCTCTAAACAAGCCGCCGTCAAATTGTTCATATAAAATCCATACAGTTGCTTTCACCCCAACAGGAGCTATGGAAGTGAAGGAAGAATCTGCTATTTTCCTGGCAGAAAAAGTAGACAGGAGCCACTACCATGCCATTCACCCTTTGGTAAACACACATTCAATGAGAGGTAGGCAACGTGGGCAGTTACAATGAGAGAACAGGAGATCTACTCCCTGTATTGGAGCTTGTACAGCAGTTGTCACCCTGGTTGTGGATTATTGAAGTTGAAGTGCGCACACCAAATGGAGAGGTAAGCCGTAGTTACAGATTATGACTATTTATGGCCTTTATGATTAGCAGTCACAAACGAAAATCAAGCACACAAAAGGTGATGCAAGAAACACTTTCAAACAGTATAAACCACTGGCAATTGCCATGGGTGGCATTCCGACCCACTTTTTTTTTTGCTCACCATGCACTAGACACAAAAGCCAGCCTTTTGCAAATCACTACTGCCCCAGCACCTGCTGCAACAGTTCATCTTGAGCTGCTAGGTGAACACTAACAATCCCAGACCAGTTTTGTCTGTGCAAGGCTTTGTCAGAATTGGCCAGTGACTTATAGCTGGGAACCTGTGACACAGTGAGCAAGGGACCAACAAGTGAGGAAACCAATGACTTTGCTATCCCATCTCAAAGAGTACGAACAGGCCTATCCCTACTGTATGAGAGGCCCTTTCCTCCCAGAGTACACTCAGAATAACTATAATTCATGTGACAGGGTGTTTCATATATACATTTTAATTAGATGATGCCAAGCTGAAATATGTGCCCCCTTTAATCTCTACATTAGGCCCGGGCCAAGGTCTAAATTGTGCCAGTAATGTCAGGAAATTCATATTCCACTTGTTATCTGAAATTCCCAAAATTATGCCAAAACAGAATGCCACGTCATTACGCTGCAGTCCTCAGAGAGTGGAAACAACAGAAATAACTAGAATGCGAGTGACTGTTCGTGGCAATTGTGGGCTTTTTTGTGCAATTATTTTGGAGCAAAATGCATCCTCGAATCAAAATTTGGCACAAGGATGCATTTTGAACTAAAACATAGCACTAAATGACAGGTTTGCATTGCATTAAATTACATGTAATTTTCGCATACGTTTCCTGAAATGTTGCATAATTACACAAAGGCAAATTATGTAAATTGTGCACACCCCAATTTCTACATAGAGTAGGTATGCTGCCAACTCCCAGTTCCCTTGCCATCTCAATTAAGTCCCTTCTTCAATAAACGTCTTTGGAATAGAATTGATGGAATTCCATTCCCCGTTCCCTAAACCTGCAGTACTTCATTGTATTGTACATGGTACACGAGGTGCCCTCAAATCTTGCCAAAGCACACATAAGCAGTATGTGTTAAGGACTAAGACTATTCTAGCATTCCCATTTGTCAGTTCTCAAGGCAGTGCCTCTTGTCTCTTCAGTGTGGGCTGCCAAAACAAAGGAGAACATGAGGATCTTGTGGGTGGGACCCATGCACACTGCCCATAGCCTGTAACAGGCCCTCCTTAGGGGTGCAGGGGTTGGAAAGCAGGTATTTGCTCCATATCTATACTTTCTCATTCTACTCCTTGTTTATTGGTCTCGTTTATTTTATTTATTTACAGATTTATACAGCAAACGGTCACCAAAGGTATAGATGAACTTTACAGATAAAAGTAAATGCGACCCAAGGTCTTACATAAAAATAACTAATGAAGTGGAGAAAGGAGGGAGCAGAAGATGCATGAATAGATTAAAGAAAGTGTGTAGTGAATATGGAATGCTGGGGAGGTGGTGGATGCAAAGAGTGGATTGAAAATGGGCCAACTGGGATAGAGTCTAAAGGAAGGATGTGGTGTAGAGGAAGGGGTTATGGACAAGAGGGGTGAAGAAGTAGGAGGTAAAGCAGGAGCTGAAATGAATGCAGGGTGCAGGGAGGACGAATAGAGGAAGATGCCATGAACACAGGACGGTTATCACAAGTGAAAATACAGAACACGGCACAGTGTTTTAAAGGGATTAATGAGCCACATACACTCTAAACAGACAGAGCTTCAATAGACAGATGGATGATAGAAGAGTCGGTGTAGTTCTGAGTTCTGTAGGGAGGAAATTCCAGTATAAGAAGGCAACTAAGCAGAATGATTGATAGAAGCCATGCAATTTTCGGAATAAGGGTTGTACTACAAGAAAATTGCTCTTGCTTCTGAGTTTCCCAGAGTCAATGGTGGATGGAGACGTTAAATCATTTGTAGATTTCAGCTAGTGGTTCTACATAAAGGCTAAAGAGTTTGAAGTAAAACATTAATGTTTGTGGGTCGCCGCAAATAACAGGGGCTGGGGATAGATATAACCATCTATTTTTACAATCTGAGTGCACTTGGAAAGGAAGGAGGAGAACCATCAGTGGTCTATGCCTTTAACTCCTACGTGGTGCTCAAAGAGAGCAAACAATCTGGAATGATCAACTGTGTTGATAGCTACTGTAAGGTCTACTGAAAGAAACTAAGAGGCACGATTCTCTACCATCCAACATTTGATGTTTGTTGTTCAGGATTTTTAATGATGCTGTTTCTACTCCATGCCCCACTCTGAATAGTACGTTCTCTTTCTTGATTAATTTTGAGAGCTGTAAGGAGACACATTTTTAATGGCCTTACCTAGCAAGGAAGGTATGAGATCGGCTGGCAATTGTTGAGTACATTTGGATCATGACTGAGTTTTTAGGCTTAGGGGAAATTAGCCTGCATCTGTGAGAATCAAGAAAGGAGCTTTGAGTTAGGGACGTTATTATGATTGTTGCCCGAAGCCTCAGAAAACAGTGCAAAATGCATCTTGAGGATGGCACCAGAAAAGAGATCATTGTAGGACAGAGTAGCCTTTCAGCTCTTGATAGTGTTGAAGAAGTCCTCATGTAATACTGTTTTGAAGATAGTCTAAGGCCCTCATTACAACATTGGTGGTAAAAGCCGCTTACCGCCGTGCAGAAGACCGCCAACACACCGCCGCGGCTGCGGAATTCCGCCACAGCCATTATGAACCACAGCACGGAATCCGTCAAAATTCAGACACCCACACAAGTCCGCCACACCAAAGGTCAGTGATTAACTGGCGAAAACAAAACCTCCACCGACACGCCAACAGAAATACGCCCACACTATCACGACCCACGAATCGACGCAGCGGTTTTTCAACCGTGGTATTCCATTGGCGGTACACACCGCCGCGCTCAAAATACACACACATTTACAAAACACAGCCACATTGGACAATTCGAAATACACACACCTGATACACATACACACACCACTCCCACACACCCATTACAATATAAAACACCCACCCACATCACCCACAAACCCCCACAACAAAAAATTCAGAAAGAAGGCCAGAGAGAGACAGCACCAGCAAGAACAACAGCATCCAAAGGCACGCAACACCATCACCCACAGAACTTCCACGCACCTCACACAACACACCACTACATATCAGCACACTTATCACCACACACTCCACCCCACACATCACCCACACCACCCCATGGCACGGCAAAGACACCCCAGGTTCTCGGAGGAGGAGCTCAGGGTCATGGTGGAGGAAATCGTCCGGGTAGAGCCATAGCTATTCGGATCACAGGTGCAGCACACCTCAATAGCAAGGAAGATGGAGCTATGGCGAAGAATAGTGGACAGGGTCAAAGCAGTGGGACAGCACCCAAGAAATCGGGAGGACATCAGGAAGAGGTGGAACGACCTACGGGGGAAGGTGCGTTCCGTGGTCTCAAGACACCATCTGGCGGTTCAGCGGACTGGCGGCGGACCCCCACCTCCTCACCCACAACTAACAACATGGGAGGAGCAGGTCTTGGCGATTCTGCATCCTGAGGGCCTCGCAGGAGTAGGTGGAGGAATGGACTCTGGTAAGACAAATCTTAACTATTATATCCCCCACCCTACTTACATGCCATCACATACCTCCACCCTCACCCCCAGCACTCCTACTCCTCACAAATGTCCCAACATCACAAACCACACATCCCAACACCAAGCCCTGCATGCAACAACAAGGCATGGACACCCATCACTAAAGCATGTCCACTGCACATACCCATACACCCCCCTAAACCATCATCACACAAGGTCCCACACAGGGATGCAAGCACTGGGGTACACGGTCACCCACCCATTGCACACCATGCCACACACAGATGTAATAACCATCCTTTTATACCCCTGCAGGACCCCTACCCAATGTCACCGGACAGGAGGGTCCACACATGTCCACACCACCAACAGAAGAGGCCCACAGTGATGACAGCAGCTCTGTCCAACTGGATCTAGATGACCAGCCCGGCCCATCGGGGACCTCAGGACAGTCGGTTCCCCTCACCCAGTCACAGGCCACCACAGACCTTCCCCCCTCTGGAAACACCAGCACAGCACCCACCCAGCGGGCCCATACCTCCGTCCCCAGGACACGTCAATCAGCAGTGTGTCCACCACTACAGGAAACCCAGGCTAACCCACCCCCCCAACAACAACAGGGACCTGGGGGCAGTGGCAGTGGGCACACAGTCCAGGGGACGGAGGCCCAGGAACACAGGGGAACTGGGAGGGCTGCTGTGCGACAGGGGGCGGACAGGCCAAGGGAACCCACTCTCCACGAGGCCCTCTCCTCCATCATGGTAGCCTACCACCACTCCCAGGAGACGATGGCAACGGTACTGGCCAAGTTTCAGGAGACCCAGCGCATGCAGGAGGAACAGTATTTGGGCTTCAGGGAGGAACTCAGAATCATCAGCTCCACCCTGGGCACCATCGTAGGGGTGCTGAAGGAACTTGTGAACACCAGGAGGGACACTGTGGCACTACAAGGGGCCCCTGACACTAGCATGGACGATGAACTGCTCACCACCTCCGCCGGCGCTAGTGGACAGGACGCCCCGCCACAGGACCACCACACCAGCACCCCACCCCCTGCAGAGGGAGAATCACCCCGCAAATGGTCCCTGAGATCCAGGAACAAGACAGAGCACGATGCCAAGACCCCGCCAAGAAATGAGACCACCCTGATTGTCATCCTACTGTCCCACTTTGTCACCCTGTCCATACTTAAACTGCCCCAGCTCCACTTCCTATGCCCATATGGGCAATGCACCTATGAGACTAATGGACTGGACTCTGCCATGGACATTCCTCCACCATCACCCTTCACCATTTTGCTACCCCCTCCAATATTGAGCACTTAAATAAACACACTTAAAGCACAAAACAATCTGGAGTCTGTCTGTGATTTCGAAATAGTGTATTAGCAATTACAGTGACAAAATGCTCTATCAATTGTAATGTCAACATACCTATGTCACACAGCTCTAGTCCATGATGAATCTAAGCAGATGTTACACAGTGGGACCCACATCTGTGAAATCGTAAGGGAAAGTGACAACTCAGTGACCATACACTGGGTGAAAACGACAGACAGTAGAGAGGTAGTATGTTAAAGTACATGTAGTAGGCAGGTCTGTACTCTTACCTGTGTCTCACTGGAAATATTGCTGGATCACTGAGTCCCTTTTGTTCATGTCTTCTTCCTCTGCTTCCTCGTCTTCACTGTCCACAGGCTCCACAGCTGCCACAACACCGCCATCTGGAGCATCCTCCTGCAGAAAAGGCACCTGTCGTCGCAAAGCCAAGTTGTGAAGCATACAGCAGGCCACGATGATCTGGCACACCTTCTTTGGTGAGTAGAATAGGGATCCACCTGTCATATGGAGGCACCTGAACCTGGCCTTCAGGAGGCCGAAGGTCCGCTCGATCACCCTCCTAGTTCGCCCATGGGCCTCATTGTAGCGTTCCTCTGCCCTTGTCCTGGGATTCCTCACTGGGGTAAGTAGCCATGACAGGTTGGGGTAACCAGAGTCACCTGCAAATGGCGAGGGACAACTGTTAGACACACACTAACCTGGAGGGATATCCCCAAACCCAGACAACCATTCCCACTGTCTTGCTCCCAGGTGCTCACCTAATAGCCACACACGGTGCCTCTGGAGTTGACCCATCACATATGGGATGCTGCTATTCCGCAGGATGTAGGCGTCATGCACTGAGCCAGGGAACATGGCATTCACATTGGAGATGTACTGGTCTGCCAAACATACCATCTGTACATTCATGGAATGATAACTCTTCCTGTTTCTGTACACCTGTTCACTCCTGTGGGGGGGGACCAAAGCCACATGTGTCCCATCAATGGCACATATGATGTTGGGGATGTGTCCCAGGGCATAGAAATCACCTTTCACTGTAGGCAAATCCTCCACCTGAGGAAAAACGATGTAGCTCCGCATGTGTTTCAGAAGGGCAGACAACACTCTGGACAACACGTTGGAAAACATAGGCTGGGACATCCCTGATGCTATGGCCACTGTTGTTTGAAAAGACCCTCTTGCAAGGAAATGGAGCACTGACAGCACCTGCACTTGAGGGGGGATTCCTGTGGGATGGCGGATTGCTGACATCAGGTCTGGCTCCAACTGGGTACACAGTTCCTGGATTGTGGCACGGTCAAGCCTGTATGTGATAATCACATGTCGCTCCTCCATTGTCGACAGGTCCACCAACGGTCGGTACACCGGAGGATGCCGCCATCCCCTCACATGTCCCAGCGGACGGTGCCTATGAAGGACAACAGCGAGCACAGAGTCAAACAACTCAGAGGTACGTACCCACAGTTTACACAGAACACCATTCATACACAAAAGGTGGCCTGTATGTGTGTTGAGTCTAGGCCTAGGTATGTGTGACGCAGTTCAAAATGAAGCCATGTGGGCCCCTGAAATGGCGGCTGCCTGACCTGTAAAGTGGGACAATGGGATGTGAGGTAACTGCGCTGGCGTTGTACACCGTCGCGGTAGGCAGTCGAAGACCGCGGCGCAATGCTGCATTGGTTAACATTGGACCTTATGGGTCCCAGGAGCCAATGACGATGTACGCCGGCGGTGATGGTACGCACCGCCGTGGACGTGACCGCCATTTTCTATCTGTTCAATCACTCGATACCTGATCTTCGACATGAGAGGACCTACACTGCAAGTGCTGCTGTGACCTCGGTCTGGAAGAGACAATGGCTCGAGTGTCTGGGGAAAGGGCCCCTGCCTTCACATCGGAGGAGTTGGAGAAACTCGTGGATGGGGTCCTCCCCCAGTACACGCTACTTCACGGTCCTCCAGACAAACAGGTAAGTACACAGGGAGCATGTTGTATGGGCTATGCCTGTGTGGAATGGGGTGGATGTAAGAAGGAAGGGGGGAGAGTGCTGCATGCATGAAAGACGGTGAATGCATGTGCCACATGGCAAGGGTAGGGATGGGGGCCAATCAGTTTGATGGTGCAGTTGGTAATTACTTACTCTTCCCCCTGTACATTTCATGTAGGTCAGCGCCCACCAGAAAAAACATATTTGGCGTGCCATCGCCAAGGATGTCCGGACCCTGGGGGTCTACCACAGACGGAGCACCCACTACCGGAAAAGATGGGAGGACATTCGCCGCTGGAGCAAGAAGATGGCGGAGGCTCAGCTGGGGATGGCCTCCCAACGTGGAAGGGGTGCCCGTCGCACCATGACCCCCCTGATGTTCAGGATCCTGGCGGTGGCCTACCCGGAGTTGGATGGGCACTTGAGGGCATCACAGCAGACACAAGGGGGTGAGTACACTCGCATTCTGCTGACTTTGCGCGCAGTGGAGGGGTCTGGGTGGGGGAGGTGGGCTGTCGGTTTCCCTAGGCCAGGGCGAGTTCTGAAGGGCCATGTGGCACCCCACCCCACCTCTGTAGAGTGCCAAGTACACCTAGTCAGGCTCCTGTGTCATCTATGTGTGCAGATGTCGTCCATAGCCTTGTAGGCCATTTCCCAGTGATTGAACAGTGGAGCCCAAGAGCGCGGCGTAGTGCAGGGGGCTTCTGTGTATGTCGTGTCTGCCAATGGTAGCGGTAATGCATGCACTCAACATGTCTTTCTTCTGTCGTCCCTCCCCTTTTTGTGGTCTCCCTGTTCTTGTGTGCATTAGCATCATCAGGCGGAGGAGCAGTGGCACCGGAGCACCAGGGGGCTGCATCCCAAATGGCCATGGAGGGCCACACAACGGACTCTGACTTCACCAGTGGGACGGAGGGCAAGGGGAGCTCCACGGCGGGGACAGGAGCTGACACCAGTGACACGGACTCGTCCTCTGATGGGAGCTCCCTTGTGGTGGTGGCAACATCTGTGCCACCCCCATCTACAGGTACAGCCGCCACCCCCCCTTCCAGCACCACCCTCCCAGCAGCCCCTCAGCCTTTGCCCTGTGCCCGCTCACCCGGGAGGGTGGGCATCACCTTCGCCTCAGGCACCTTAGGCCCTGCCCCAGTCACCCCTGCTGCCCTCAATGAGGAGGCCATTGACCTCCTCAGGTCCCTCACTGTTGGGCAGTCTACCATTTTAAATGCCATCCAGGGTGTAGAAAGGCAGTTGCAACAAACCAATGCATTCCTGGAGGGCATTCATTCTGGTAAGGCGGCCCTTCAGCGAGCTTTTCAGACTCTGGCCTCAGCACTGATGGCAGCCATTGTCCATGTGTCTAGCCTCCCCCCTCCAACTTCCTCCACCCGACCCAATCCCCTCTACCTCAGCCTATCCCAAGCACACCTACAGACCAGCATGCACACACGTCAACACACAAGGGAAGCTAAGGCAAACATAAGCACCACACATCCCACAGGCACTCACGCAAGCATCACACACATGCAGACACACCAACATCCACTGCCTCCACTGTGTCCCCCTCCTGCTCATCTCCCTCCTCCCTCCCAGTCTCGTCTACACTCACACCTGCACTACCTCTACAGCCACTACGTCTCTCTCCAGCACACCCACCACCACACCCCGCTCACGTGCAGTCACCACCCCCACTACCATTCACACGTCCCCTGTGTCCTCTCCCAGTGTGTCTGTGACGCCCCCTCCCAAGATACACAAACGCAGGCACACACCCACCCAACAGCCATCCACCTCACGACAGCCTCCAGCGCATGCACCTTCACCCAAAGTCACCAAACGTACACCTCCTACAACCACCACCTCTTCCTCCACTCCCAAACCCCCTCCAGCTACCCGTCCCAGTGTGTCCAAAAAACTTTTCCTGTCCAACCTTGACCTCTTTCCCACACCTCCCCCACCCCGTCCGTCTCCTAGGTCCCGAACTAGCACCTCAGCCACAACATCTCCGGGACCAGTGGTGCCTGTAGTCACCGGAATCTGGAGTGCACCGGCCACCAGGGCAGCCAGTGTGGCACGGAGCCACAGCACAGACAGTCCCCCACCTGTGAAGCATCAGAAGATGGCCAGTGCCCGGCGGGAGAAGAGGAAGACTCCAGCCACCAAAGCCGCTCCCAGTGGTCCCGGTGGGAGTGTGGAGTCAGCTGTGACACTTTCCAAGATGGGGAAGGGCCACAAGAAACCCGGCAAGTCTGGGAAGAGCAGCACGGCGGAGAAGACCGCCATCATCCCCGCTGCCCAGGAGGCCACCTCCAGCCCAAGCCCAGCTGCCCAGGACAGGCCCGCCAGCACAAGCCCAGCTGCCCAGGACAGGCCCGCCAGCACAAGCCCAGCTGCCCAGGACAGGACCGCCAGCACAAGCCCACCTGCCCAGGACAGGCCCGCCAGCACAAGCCCACCTGCACAGGAGGGGCCCGCCAGCACAAGCCCACCTGCCCAGGAGGGGCCCGCCAGCACCAGCCCACCTGCCCAGGAGGACACCGCCAGCACAAGCCCCGCTGGGCCATGAAGGACCGCCAGCAAAAGCCCCGCTTGGCCATGAAGGACTGCCAGCAGCTGAGTTCCTGCAATGGAGACCGCCATCTCAAGCACCGCTGAACAGGGCACCGCCATCTCAAGCACCGCTGAACAAGGCACCGCCGTCTCAAGCACTGCTGAATAGGGCACCGCCGTCTCAAGCACCGCTGAACAGGGCACCGCCATCTCAAGCACCGCTGAACAGGGCACAGCCGTCTCAAGCACCGCTGAACAGGGCACCGCCGCCTCAAGCACAGCTGAACAGGGCACCACCATCTCAAGCACCGCTGAACAGGGCATCACCGTCTCAAGCACCGATGAACAGGGCACCACCATCTCAAGCACCGCTGAACAGGGCACCGATGTCTCAAGCACCGCTGGCCCATGAGCGGCAAGGGCACTGACGCAACTGAGTCCGTCACGGGGTGAATGAGGCACTCTGGGCACAAAGCCCCCTCCAGAACCAGTGGAGACTGTCATCCACTGCCTCTGTCCTTAGCAGGATGAAGCACTCTGGGCACCATGCCCCCTCCAGAACCAGTGGAGACTGTCATCCACTACCTCTGTCTTTAGCAGGATGAAGCACTCTGGGCACCATGCCCCCTCCAGAACCAGTGGAGACTGTCATCCACTACCTCTGTCCTTAGCAGGATGAAGCACTCTGGGCACCATGCCCCCTCCAGAACCAGTGGAGACTGTCATCCACTACCTCTGTCCTTAGAAGGAAGAAGCACTCTGGGCACCATGCCCCCTCCAGAACCAGTGGAGACTGTCATCCACTACCTCTGTCCTTAGAAGGATGAAGCACTCTGGGCACCATGCCCCCTCCAGAACCAGTGGAGACTTTTATCCACTTGAGAGACTGTGGCTTTGCACTCCCCAGGATACAGCAGTGGGCAACCCGCCCACTGTAGAGACTTGAGAGACTGTGGCTTTGCACTCCCCAGGATTGAACAGTGGGCAAACCACCCACTGTAGAGACTTGAGAGACTGTGGCTTTGCACTCCCCAGGGTGTGACAGTGGGCAAACCACCCACTGTAGAGACTTGTGAGACTGTGGCTTTGCACTCCCCAGGATGTAACAGTGGGCATGTGGCCCCCTCGTGGATTTGGCATCGTGCACACGAGCGGCTGAGGTGCCCCCCCTTTCCCTCCCCCTGAGGTGCCTGTTTAGTTGCTCTCTGATGCCCCTGCAGTGTTCTCTCCGTCATGGTCGGGGATCTTGTGTGGGCCTCGCCCATACCGTGCGGTCCCAGTGTTCCACGGACTTTCTTAGAGCCCTACCTGGACTACTATGCTTGGCACATATTTTGTACATGGTGTATATATATATTTCTGCCTACTTGCTTTTAATATATTACAATGGTTACACTAATTTTCTATTGTCTTTGCATTCTTCCGGGGGGTTTGGGGGGTGTAACTGTGATGTATTGATATGCATTAGTGTGTGTGTTGTAGTGGGTGAGGGTGGGGGTGTTGCGTGTGTGTGTCCCTGTTTTTTCCCTCCCCCACCCCTGTGTCGTAGGTGCAGTACTCACCGTGGTCTTCGCCACCGGCATACGTGCTCCTGGTAGAGGAGCAGGAAGACTTTTGCAGGTAGAATTTGGAGTTCCGGATCCATGGCGTCCTCGTGGGGTGTGTAGAGGTGAGCGTTTTCCCTTCGGGATTCCTGTTTCCGCCGTGTTTTTATCCGCGGTCAATACGCCCCGGAAAAGGTGGCGGATTGGCCTGTCATAATAGTGTGGGCGGTACATTGTCTCCCAACTGTCTGTTGGCGGTGACCGCCGCTGTGTTTGTTTGTACTGCCGTGGCGGTCGGAGTGTTAAAGTGGCTGTCTTTGTTGGTGGTTTCCACCACGGTCGTAATTGCAATTTTTTTACCGCTGGCCTGTTGGCGGTCTTACCGCCGCTTTAACACCGTCCGCCAGGGTTGTAATGACCACCAAAGTGTTGCTTGAATTGCTGGTGATTATTGAAGTGGAGTCTTTAGATAAAGCAGCAGAATGGAGAAAGGTGATTTTGTCGAAGACAATTTCCTGTAGAGCCTTGCAATGGTTGTCAGAGGTGTCAGAAAGTTACATGTTGGAGTGAACTCTAGTTGAGTATTGTAAAAGTAAATAGTTGGAATTGGGCTGAAGAATGTGCCATTTATATAGTTTTATTAGCAATTCCAGGGTTCTGCAAGCTATTGGCGAATTATAGTCTCTCCATTGTTTTTCAAGGTTATTTTCTTTCATGTACTTTGTTATTTAGGTTCAAATCATTAGCATTTGTAAAGCGCGCTACTCACCCGTGCGGGTCTCAAGGCGCTAGGGGGGAAAGGGGGGGTTATCGCTGCTCGAACAGCCAAGTCTTTAGGAGTCTCCGGAAAGCGGAGTGGTCCTGGGTGGTCCTGAGGCTGGTGGGGAGGGAGTTCCAGGTCTTGGCCGCCAGGAAGGAGAAAGATCTCCCACCCGCCGTGGAGCGGCGGGTGCGAGGGACGGCAGCAAGTGCGAGGCCAGCGGAGCGGAGGGGGCGGGTGGGGACGTAGAAGCTGGAAGTAAGCCCGGGGTGTGAGGGTCTAAGATATATACATTTTGGTTTCAGAGTGGTCAGTGTGTCCATGACTTGGGGCATGACTGCTGTCAAAGTCAAGCACAGCATTAATGTCAGTATTGTCAGGCAATGTGTGCAGTTTGTGTGTGATCAGCTAGATTAGGGGAGGTGTTTAAAGGATCACGTTGTGATAACTGGGGCCTGAACTCTAGTGAAAATGGTTGCATGAAGGAGGCTGACCATATAAGGCATGGGAAACTGGTCAGACCAGACTATTTCAGTTAGGGAGAGGCATTGAATTGTATTATGGTTAGCAATGATTATTTCTAGGATGCAGCCTTTCTTATGAGTGGAGAAGGACGAGCCCTCTGCCAGGGAGGCACACCACCTGTCCTATGCCATCCTGATCACTCTCCCTCCACAGCTCCTTCTGGCAGGCCTCATGGAATTTGTGGAATAACTGCAGGCAGTGCAGCACAGATATATCACTGGGACCAGGCAGGCTGTATGGACCGCAGTAGACAATTGATGAAGCTGAAGCCACAGGGGTGAAGGCACATAAGGGAAATTAAGATGTGGGCAAACAAGTTTTGTCTGTGTGTGTGTGTGTGTGCGCCCGTGTCAGTGTGTGTGCCTGTGTTTGTGTGTGTACCTATTGCAATATCTGTCTTTATGTGTTTAAAGTTGCCTGCAGATATGTTTTGGGAACTTATGGTATACTGTGACCATTCCTATAGTGTGGTGATTATCCTTGACATCAATGAACATTCCAGCAGATGGTGGCCATCCTTGGCATAATGTAGCCTTCCTTGATAAAAGGTGGCCATCCTTAGCATAGGATGGCAGCACATGGACTTCTGAGGTAGTCAATTGTGATTCAAGGTTGCAGAAGGCCATAATAAATGGCTTTTGTCTCGAACTCATTTAGAAAAAGGGGCTACCACTGCCGACTTACCTTGTGTATCCGCTGTCCCGCTACTGGACAACATGCAATGATCCTCATCTCTTGCGATGGACTGATATAAGTACATAAGCTGAAACTTGGATGGCGAGGTATGAGTAAGTCGCAGGAAGTGAGAAGCCAGACTCGACCAGCAGGCTACCATTTGTCTGTCTTCAGTGTCCCAGGCCTGACATTCGGGAGACATACTAGGACTGAGTGGTACATGTATGACCATTCCACGATTGCTCAGAATTGGGACCACTACAAAAGATGTACAACTACACACTGGATGCCTTTTCAAACATTTTTGAAAATGGGAGATTCCAGCTGCTTCTTAATAGAGGTCCTGTTAATATTTGGGATCTGTTTTGTATCCTGTTTTGACCCCTTTGGTTCCTTCTGTTTTGGAGATATTCTGAAAATCCCTCAACCAGTCTTGAAGTGGAAAGTTTCTCACTCCTGTTGATCATGGTTCCAGCCTGTGTGGGTAACACAAGCAGGGCAGTTCAAGAGCATATATGGACTACCATGGTGACTCGCTACTGGCTCCTTTAGGCATTGACTATTATGCAATGTATTCCTTTCAAATGCTTATTATTGTGGATTACATCTTTTAATATATTTTGATACAGGATATTTCTGAAACTTCTGAAGAGGCTACGGAGAGGCCTGTTTTCTGTTGTGAAACACTTGGATTCGCACTGCATTTCATGGGGAAGATTACTGTGATGGGAATCACTTGATGATTCACAATATTCAATGGAGTCACCTATCTATCAGTATAATATTGTCTCTCTAAATGACAGGGCCTGCTTCCCATGCTTGATCTAGAGGTAGGAACTAGTGGGTCATCCTCTCCTCCTATTACGCTAACCTCTATTTTCATAATGACTTGCAGTGTACTCCAGGTCTTGGCACTAATTTTCATTACAAGTGGCCCTCTGCTTTAGGATAGCAACGTGCTCCCAACTGTTCCTGCCTGAAGATCCAGGTTAGTGCCCGACAAATTGAAAAGGCCACTTTACTCTTTGAGTGATGGGGCAACAATTCAAATATTGAGTCAGCATTTGATGGAGGTACTGGCAGAACTAGCTTCTAACCATCAGGGACATGCCATCATGTTAGATAATTGTATTACAAACACACCCACGCTCCACATCACAGGTTGTGCCTTACCGTGGGCACCTCCTGTGGTAGTTCCAGTGCCTGATCAGGGCCATGTACTATCACCTCTTGTGACAACATGCCATTTCTGTCATGGCGGATATAATACACCAAGCCTTCAGCAGTTTTATGGTGATTCCACTAAATTTGCCTCTTTCAAACTCAATTTCTCCATTAATGCTTAAGTAAATTTACTGTCAATCCTACTGACCAATTGAAGGTGGTACTTATGACTGCTAATCTGTGAGGTCATGCTGTAGCAAGGGCTAACCCTCATCTATGTCAGAATCGCCCTATCTAACTAGATTCCCATTTATTCAATCAAGAATTCATAATAATGTTCGAACTTCTTTTATTCAAACAAGCCAAAGGAGTTGGAAGACTTCATTTAAAACAAGGGACTTGTGTAGCTGTCAAACAGTTTAGTATGGCAATACCACCTGTCTTCCCAAGTAGTCAAAATGACGTCAGTGGGGTTGGTTTGCTCAAGTGTTTTTCTAACTTCTGTGAAAGTTGCAATCTCAAATCCTTATGCAAATATTGGAAGGGGAGCTATGGCAATTGTATCTCAGGGTGAGACAGAGTTTATCTATTGAGGTATACATCTGTAACTTAACCTGGTTGGCCTTTGATATCGAGGCTTTTCCTATTTAGTAGGTTATTGGCATAACCTTCATTTTAACCTCAATTAGGTTGTTCAGAAATCTTTGTTTAGAAGAGTTAGAATCAGTTACTTAGGTGATCTTTGGTTTCGATGTACTAGTTCTACTAATACTGAGACATTTCAACTTAACTGAACTAGTCACCTGGTCCTCTCTTAGAATACATCAAATAAAAATGTGTGAGAATAGTTTTGAAGATCATATGTCTATTGTACAAAAATGTAAAGGTTGTCCCCAGTCTGTTGAACTGTTGCGATGGGGAAAAGATAATTTTACCTCCAATCTAGTGTGACATCAGAAATCACATTTTTCTAACTAAACTTCAAAACAGGGAGTTTATCACTCCAAGAGAAACTGCTGTGCAAAACCGCCAATAAAATTAATCAGTCTCCCTATGGTTTATTTAACTGCTATCCATGTTCTCTTTATGCTCCCCTGTTAAAAGAAGCTAAAAGGTGATTTTTCAGAGTAAGCCTTTTACATCCTATTGCTACAATGACCGCTGCTATTGAATTACGTTGTAATCCAGATAGTATATTATGTATGTTTTTGACTTTGTAACTTTGTAAGACTTTTTTAATGTTATGAATTTTATAGAATCTTTATTTTACTGTATCGCTCTGTGTATTTATTCAAAGAGAAAATGAATGAATAAATAAACATCAATGAACTACAGAGGAATGATGGTCTGAAAAATCACAAAAGCCCAATCTATTCTGCAGAACAAGTGATTCCAGGTCCTAAGTCGATTGCAACTTCCATCGAACTCATGACACAAGTAGATCATCATCTTCAAGAAAAACGTCACAGATAACTATGGAAAAACTTTCCAATTCATAGTATCATTAAGTGCTTGTTCTCTCATGTCTGTCCTCGACCATCTTCCTCTTTGGAACCTATGCAAGTTGGGGTATTCATGGACCATTAACCTGTGACGAACGAACTCGCCAATACAAGGAAAAGCTGTTTATACTGTGGGAAACACTGGTACTTGTGGAACAATGTCCCAGTCCTATCAGGAAAAGGGAAGGCACAGAACTAAGGAGGAATTTTCACGAGGCTTCAGCTGTCACCCATATAACTCCCATGTACCTTCTTTACCTCATTTTTCCTGGATAGAACTTACTGGTATTGCAGTTGTGGGTTTGTTAGCAGATTCTGAAACAGCTGGTAATTTTAACAACGTTTTACGTGACAGTTATCTTCATATGCTTTTTAAATCTAAACCAGAAGTCATTCATTCTGTTGACAGACCCCTGTTTTTCCGAAGCACTCTAAGTATCTCTTGGCAGTTTTTCCATAACCCTATTATTGATTGGCAAGCTAGGGCACAACCTACCTCAAGATTTTGCCACCAAACTGAATCTATTTAACAATTTCAGAATATTATTAGGATTTTCAAGATGTCTTTAGGCCGCTAAAAGCAGAACCGCTTCCCTCACCTCATATTTGGATGCTGGCTGCATTGATCCGCTTTTTGCAAGTATAATACCTCACGGAAGAATGTATTCCTTTTCCCCTAAGGAAGATCAAGTATTCCAAGATGATATTGATGACAACTTACAGAAAGCGTTCTCACAGCCATCACTAACTACAGCAGTGGCTCCTCTGTTTTTTTTTACTGAAAAATACTTGTAGTATTCTAATGTGTACTAAATAACATCACAATCAAGAATCAATAATTGCCTTCATGTATTCCTGATCTCATGGATGAAGTAAGAGTGGGCATCATGTTCACCAAAGTAGATATCAAGGGAACCTATTAGCTGTTAGAATGAGGAAAGGTAATGAAGGCAAGACAGTGTTCAAAATCGAATTTTCTTTATGCCAATTAAATTAAATGGTCTTTCCATTAGAGCAGGTGGAGGTTCTAGGGTATATTTTGGCACATAGAGGCGAGGCTATGGATTCTATAAAGCACAAGTGGAATGGGAGTGGCCTTCGCCTCAAATTGGCTTTGCTAATTTGTACTGATGATTGACAGTTTTCCGAACTTGCCCTACCATTAACATGTTTTACAAAGAAAAATGTCTCATTTTAATGGTGATCAGAAGTGGCCCAGCTTTCAAAAATGTGAAAACACATTTTGTTACTGCCCCTGTACTAACGCAACAAAATCCTAAAAAACATACCATTCGTGAACTGATGCATCTAACACTGCATTTGACGTTATAGTATCCCAATAGAGGGAAGGTGGAATACGACATCTTAGAGCTTACTACTTTCAAAATTGCAACTCAGCTGAGTACAGCTACACCAAATGGGCAACAGCTATTGGCTATAAATTAAGTATTTTCACATTGGTCACATTGATCAAAAGGAGCAGTTCATCCTATTCAAATTCTTGCCACCCATAAAAACCTGACATCTTTCCTAAAATCTGCAAGGTACCTATGTCACATGGATGCACAATAGATGCTTGTTTTATATGTTTTCCATACATTATCACATAATGACCAGGTTCTAAACACAGCAAACTCAATGCATTATTATGTCTACAAGCTGCTCCTGAAATACTTGAACTTCCACCAATTCTGCCTTCTCAAGCTATGACTTCCTTTTGTAATGGTGCCAACTGTGATAATCATTGCATTCTGCAATCCAAATCGCAATCTTCATGATGTATTGTCCAAGATACCTGAAGTAATTGTTGAGGACGACAGTCCTTTGAACTTTGAAGAAAGACTTTGGCCCTCATTATGACATTGGCAGGAAATCCCACTTACTGCCACGCTGACTGCCGCCAACTTACTGCGGCGGCGGCAGATATCCGTTCACCATATTATGACATACATACACCAATCTGTCAGTATTCAACCACATACACAAATCGTTCTGCTCTTCTAAATGATTTACTAATTTCACTCCTCTTTCATTATATTATCTAATAAATCCTCACTACTCAAAAGACACAAATAATTTCTAACTAAGTTAGAATCATACCTGTTTTGTGCAATTACTTTCAAATACTCACCATACCTAGTTTCTCTATTATCTACATTAATTAGCAAATTCTCTAAAGACACATTAAAATAAGTTAAATGTGGAGAAAAAATTCAAATTCTCTGTGTCAAAAGATTGTGATGAAAATGTTACATGACAACACACATGAAATCTCCAACTGTAAGTTGAACCCTCCCCAGTTGATGTAGGAAACAGCACAAACATAACACCTACTAACCGTCATTATGTCAACATATTACCTAATTATTTTAGTGTACACATTATCCTTAAAGTCACTAAGAAAATACTCTCCATGCACTGGTATAATTTGTTTAAATTCATCACGATTAGTTACTACTTCAATATTGCTATTAATATGATCTGAAACAATTCCCATGGAAAACAGTAAGCACACCAACAGGCCAACTAACACTAATAGTATTATAATCAAGTGTGTCATTCCTACAATTTACAGCATCTGCTGTTCCCCATCTTCTATTGAGACAAAAAATCCTTATTGTGGTAAAAAAATAAAAAACAATAATAATTCAACAAAAAATCTTTAAAGCAATAATATGTTCTTCTTCTCTTCTAATTCCATTAAAACAATAATCAAAACAAAAATCAAACAAAAAATACAAGTTAACTTTCTCAGTCATTCTTCAAAGTTCACACATCAGTTTTGAAACTATTTGTTCTGAAAAATTTTTTTTTAATTGTTTTATCAGTTCTGGATTCCCCTTTCATTCAAAAGCTGCTATTTCACTTTAAGGTAGCACTTCCTCAGTCTCAGTCTCTGAATCACTCACAAACTTGTGTTGGCACCTGTTTACCTAGGAATAATCCTTCTCAACTTTATCTACTTCTTCTGATACTGTGACTAAATCCATCCATTCAGGTGCGGCATATTTTTGATTTGGAACTCTCCTTGTGGTTGACCTATTGACAACCGGTGATTCACTCCCACTAGTTTCTGATCTCAACCGCCTCTCTGGATCTCTTTCTGGTTCACAATACTTTTGTTTGCAAGTTCTCTTTCTTGGACTATCTTCAATTTAGTTTCTTTCTAAATCAGTCTTTATTTCTTCAATTTTGACTTCAGCCGAATCCTGAACTCTGACTTGAACTTGCAATTTGATCAGTCTTGACTTTGTATACTTTGTTGACAGCGAACCCCTTTATTCCAAAAGGGGTCTTTGTAACTTGTCACCTTCAACTTGTTACTGTTCTGATCAGAGACTGTTTTCCTGCTGCCACTCGTGCTTTGAGATTTTACACTGTAACAGCTCTTCACTCTGAAAACTCTGATTCTGGTCTTGAGCAGTTTCAGGTTCTTCATTAGAACTTTCTCTCACCTGAACCTTTTAATTTTGCACTTCTTCTTCACCAGTTTCCAGCTAATGCTGCAAACTTGAACTTGACCTAGAGCAGACTGTGGCACTCATTGTGACCTTGGCGGTAAATCCCGCTTACCGTGACGCTGACGGCCACCAACTTACCGCAGCAGCGGCGGATATCTGTTCATCATATTATGACACACACACACCAATCCGACAGAATTCAGCCACAGACACAAATCCGCCAGCCCAAAGGTCAGTGATAAACTGGCGGTATCAAAACCCACACCATTACGCCAACAGAACAACGCCTACCACCTTATGACCCACGAATCACTGAGGCGGACATTCAACGGCGGTAAACCATTGGCAGTACATACAGCCGCGCTCACAATGGACACCCACAGACAAAACACCACCACATTGGACAATTCAAACAACACACACCTGACACCCATACACATACCACACCCACACACCCACACCACTATAAAACACACCCCCACATTACCCACAACCCTTTACAATTACAATTCATTGGCACAAGACTGACACCAAGACCACTGACACAACTACATACACACACCACATACACCCATACATCCCTCACCCACCCCACTTCACACACCCCAACACATTACCCAACACACCCTCACCAACACACATCACATAACACCCATGGCACCACAAGGGCACCCCGTTTTACTGAGGAGGACTTAAGGGTCATGGTGGAGGAAATCGTCAGGGTAGAGCCACAGCTATTTGGATCACAAGTGCAGCAAATATCAATAGCCAGGAAGATGGAGCTATGGCGGAGAATTGTGGACAGGGTCAATGCCGTGGGACAGCACCCCAGAACAAGGGATGACATCATGAAGAGGTGGAACGACCTACAGGGGAAGGTACGTTCCATAGCAGCAAGATACCAGCTTGCTATCCAGAAGACTGGCGGACCCCACCTCCTCCCCCTCAAATCACAGCATGGGAGGAGCAAATCTTGGCAATACTGCATCCTGAGGGCCTGGCCGGAGTTGGAGGAGGACTGGACACTGGTAAGTCAACTTTCAACAATTATCACCCCCCATACCTGCATGCCATCACACACCCTCACCCTCACTTCCATCACTCCACTGCATCCCACACACCCCACCATCACATCTCACTAATCCCAATGCCAAGCCCTGCATGCTGTACAAATGCATGGACACCCCTCATAGCCCTGCATGGACACTCATCACTAAAGCATGCACAGCAGAGAGTACTAACAATCTCACCATACAACAACATACACAAATAAAAGCTGGCTGGACAACAACAACCATAGAGGGGAAGCCAGGGATGTGTAATATGTCATACACAACCATAACACATAATTTACATCCCCACAGGTACCCCGGCCAGTGTCACCTGAGAGGAGGTACCAGCACTATTCAGTCCCCAAAATAGAAGAGGCCCACAGTGATGACAGTAACTCTGGACTTCAGGATCTGGATGATCTACCTGGCTCATCAGGGACCACTGGACAGCCAGTTACCCAAGCCCAGTCACATACCACCACACAGAGCCTCCCCCATCAGTATCCAACACCACAGCACCCACCCAGCGTACACAAACCTCTGTCCCCAGGAAACGTCAATCAGCAGTGTGCCCACCTTTATAGGGACCCCAGGTACACCTCGCTCCGAAGACAATCAGGGACCTGGGGTCAGTGGTAGTGGGCACACCGTTCAGGGGACAGAGGCACAGGCCAACAGGGACACTGGGAGGACTGCTGTGTGCCAGAGGAAGGACAGGCCCAGGGAACCGACTCTCCAGGAGACACTCTCCGAGATCCTGGGAACCTATCAACATTCCCAGGACACAGTGGGCCAGATCCTAGACAACATGCAGGAGAAAAGGTGGCTGTAGGAGGGACAGTACCAGGGGATCAGGGAGGACTTGCAGGCTATCAACAACACACTGATCTCCATAGCAGGGGTGCTGGCAGACATGGCCAACATTATGAGGGAGGTAGTCTCACACCAGCGCGCCCCTGCCACAAGCCAGTCATCTGAACAGCCTTCCACTTCCGCTGCCGCTAGTGGTCAGGAGGCCCCGCCACAGGACTCACAGGCCATCAGCACCCCTCCCCCTGCAGTAGGTGAACTACCCCGCAAACGTTCCCTGCGATCCAGAGAGAAGCCAGAGGCACTTGCCAAGACCCCACCAGGAAATGAGACTCTTCCGATTGTCCCCCTTGTGTCCCACACTGGCACCCTGTCCACCTTGAACTGCCATTGCTCCCCTTCCTATGTCCCCTTGGACAATTCACCTGTGCTACAAACAGACTAGAACAGTACTCTGGATGTTCGTCCATCATCACCCCATCCTATTGCACTTTCCCCTCTATATGTTAGAACTTCAATAAACACCCTTTGATAAAAATTGATTTTTGAGTATGTCATGTATTTCAAATATGTTTTGACTGAAACAGGTACAACCAGTGCAAATTAACTGTACATAGAATGAGCATAGAATTAATGACCTGTAGCTGGCTGTTGTGATCACACCAGGAGTATCTGTCAAATCACCAACATCTGCAAAATGAATAGCCAGAGGGAACAGTAAGTGGGCAAAGAAGTGGGAAATACAAGCAATCCAATGCCACACAGAATGCAACCAAAGTCATTGAAATGTAAAGTTACCCTGTCTCACCTGTGTGTCATTGGAAGAACTGACGGATTAAAGATGTTCTGTTGTCCTCATCCTCTGCCTCCTCATCCTCACTGTCCACAGGGTCCACTGCTGCCACAGGGGCATCTCCAGTCTCCTCCTCCTGCAGAAAAGGTACATGGCGTCTGAGGGCCAAGGTTCTGCAACGCAGACCTTCTTGGGTGAGTAGCACAGGGATCCACCTGTTAGATGGAGGCACCTGAACCTGGTCTTCAGGAGGCCAAAGGTTCTCTCAATTATCCTTCTTGTTCGCCCATGTGCCTCATTATAACGTTCTTCTTCCCTTGTCCTGGCATTTCTCACAGCCATGATAGGTTTGGGTAACCAGAGTCACCTGCAAATATTGAGGGACAAAATTTTGCCACACACTATCCTACATGGACAACACCATAGCCATACACCAACATATACCGGGTGGGAACTAGGGCTCACCTATTAGCCACACCCAGTGCCTCTGTAGTTGGCCCATCACATTTGGGATGCTGGTATTCTCAAGGACAAAGGCATCATGCACCGACCCAGGATACTTAGCATTGATGTGGGAAATATACTGGTCTGCCAAGCACACCATCTGCACATTCGTAGAGTGGAAACTCTTACGGTTCCTGAACACCTGTTCATTCTGGCGAGGGGGGGACAAATGCAATATGTGTTCCGTCAATCGCCCCAATTATATTGGGGATATGTCACATTGCATACAACTCTGCCTTCACAGTGGCCAAATCCTCAACCTGGTGGGATGTAATGTAGCTGCATATGTGTTTTATCAGGGCAGACAACACTCTTGTCAGCACTATTGAGAACATTGCCTGTGACATTCCTGCTGCCAAGCCCACTGTTACTTGGAAAGAACCAGTTGCCAGGAAATGGAGAACTGATAGCACTAGCGCAAGAGTGGGGATCCCAGTGGGATGACGGATAGCAGATATCAGGTCAGGCTCCAATTGGGCACACAGCTCTGTGATTGTGGCCCTGTCCAATCTATAGGTGAGTATTATGTGTCTCTCCTCCAGTGTAGCCAAGTCCACTAGGGGTATGTACATGGGGCTTGTCTTGTTCTCCGGTTCCTCCGCAGTGGTAGGTATCTAAGGGGCACAAGAGTGAGTAGGCTGTCACAATTTAAACAATGGATCTACCACCTCAGTGTACATAGAGCAGGAACATGATGGGACATTGGGAATGGCAATGTAAGTGCGAAAAATGGAAATGACGCAGTTCTCGATTATCTGAATTTTGTCCAGCACTATAAAATGTCGACTGCCTGTCCTGTATGTAGGGACAGGTGGAAGTGAGGTAACTCCGCCGACATTGCGCGTCATGGCAGAAGGCGGTCTTGCTCCGCCGTGCTATTCCTCATTTGATAACATGGGGCTCTATGGAGTACAGTGGCCAATGGGGATCACAGGCGGCGGTGACAGTGTACACGCAGCGGACGTGACTGGCATTTTCTGTCCATAGCCTCACTCGATTACTGACTTTCCGCAGGACAGCACCTACACTGCGTGTGCTTCTGTGACCTGTGTCTGGACCCTGCCATGGCCCGTGTGACTGTGGAAAGGGCCCCTGCCTTCACTTAGGAGGAGTTGGAGCATTTGGCAGCTGTATCGGCCTCCAGACCAACAGGCGAGTACATCTTGGGCACGAGGCATGTGACAGGGTTGCATGGAGATGTGTGTGCAAGCATCGTGTCATTTGGGGAGTCGTATGTCTGGTGGTAGTGTACATGGTGGGCGCAGAGTAATGTGTGCGCCAATGGGGATGGAAGGGAATTTGTGGCCCATGTGTGTGACAGGCTGGATTGTATGTGAAATGGTGTCCTCGTGTCTGTGTTTCCTCTGCAGATCAGCGCCCATCAGAAGAAGGGATTGTGGCGTGCCATCGCCAAGGACGTGTGGACCCTGGGGGTCTACAGCAGGCAGGGCACCCAATGTAGGAAGAGGTGGGAGGACCTGAGACGCTGGACCCAGAAGAGCGCGGAGTCCCAGCTGGGGATGGCCTTCCAACGTGGGCGGGGTGCCCGTTGGAACCTGGCCCCTCTGACGGCCCACATACTGGCGATGGCCTACCCAGAGCTGGATGGGGGCTTGAGGGCATCACAGCAGCCACAAGGGGGTGAGTACAGTGTGCGTTACAACTATGATTGGTAGGCGGCATGGGAACATGGTGGTGACTGTCAGTTAGTGGGTGCCCCTCAATGCCAGTTCAGAGGACGCAGCGTGATCTAGCTCAGGGGCAATCTGGTAACGTAGCTAGGTTGCATACCATGTCAGACAGGGCGGAGGGGTGCAGTTGGCGGTGTTTGGCTCTCATCTTGCTGTGGTACCTAGCTAATGTAATGCCAGTGTGATGCATGGGACACAATCCTGATCCCTGTGTGTGACAGTAGTGTGCATGCCATATGTGGTGTTGATGCTGTAATTGACCCAGTGCTCCCTTTCTCTCCACCTCCCCTTTTTCTTCTGTCATCCTGTCCATGTGTGCACTAGCATCATCTGGCGGAGGAGCAGGGGCACCAACGTCCGAGGGCACCAACGATCCCACAGGACCCAGGAGGCAAAGTCCACTGACGCCGAGGGGACCAGTGGGACGGAGGGCGAGGGGAAGCACCAGGGCAGAGACAGGAGGTGACAACACTGACTCTGATACCTCCTTCGATGGAAGCTCCTTGGTGGTGGCGGACACCTTTGGGACCACCCCAGCTACGGGTACAGCCACCCCCGTACCAGAACCACCCTCCCAGTAGCCCCTCACCAAATTTCCCTTGCCCGCTCACCCAGGAGGGTGGGCATCTCCTTTGCCCCAGGCACTTCAGGCCCTTCCCCCGTCAGCCCTGCTGGCCTGAGTGAGGAGGCTATTGACCTCCTGAGAACCATCTCTGTAGGGCAGTCAACCATTGTGAATGCCGTCCAGGGGCTGGCATCCCAGATGCAGCAATGCAATGCATTCCTGGAGGGCATTCAGGGTGTATTGGCGGCCTAACAGAGATCGTTCTAGGCTCTGGCCTCCTCTCTGATGGCAGCCATTGTCCCTGTTCCTACCGTCCCCCCTCCAACTACCACTTTCCAGTCCCAATCTCCCCAACCCCAACCCATCCCATGCACACATACAGACAAGCATGCACACAAAACATCACACAAGAGTGGCACAGACAAACACAGGCAGCACACTTCAGGCCACAAGCACTCACACAAGCAACAGACAGTTGCACACATGACAACATCCACTGCTCCACTGTCTCCCCCTCCTCCTCCTCCTCCTCCCTCATTGTCACATCCGCACTCACACCTGCATGCACTGCATCAACAGCCACCACCACCATCACCACACCAAGCAGCACACACACCTCACTTACAGACGCCTCCACAACATCCATCCACGAGCCCCCTGTGTCCTCTCCCACCCTGTCTGCCCCCCACCTCCTAAGAGACACAAAAGCATGCACACAGACACCCAACAGCCATCCACATCACATTAAAACACAGCCCATGCACCTGCATCCAAGGCCTGCAGACATACACCTCCGACAACCCCTCCCTCAACCTCCACTCCCATCCCTCATCCCACCATCCCTAAGAAGCTTTTTCTTGCCCAACTTGACCTCTTCCCTCCCTCCCCACCCCTGTCCTGCCCGTAAGAGCAGGGTCACAACTACCCAGCCCAGCACCTCAGCCAAATAGTCCACGGGGACAGTGGAGGCACCTCCTAGTTGTGGAGGCAAGAGAGGGAAGGGTCCCTCTCCACCAACTAGGAAAGGGAAGGATCCCACTTCACCACCCAGGAAAGGGAAGGATCCCACTCAACCAGCCAGGAAAGGGAAGGATCCCACTCCACCAAATAAGAGGGGCAAGAGTCCCCCCCCCCCAACAGCAGTGGTCAAGGTGCCCTCACCTCAGGATGGGACACAGCAGCCCTCACCTCAAGCTGGGACACAGCAGCTGTTGCCTCAGGCTGAGACACAGCAGCCCTCATCTCACTCTAGGACACAGCAGCCCTCACTTCAAGCTGGGACACAGCAGCCCTCACCTCCAGAAAAGGGCATGTAGGCCACTCCCAGGGATTGTTGTACAGGAAGCCCCCTCCAGAACCAGTGGGCAGGTTCCCCACCTCAGAGACTGTGACCTTGCACTCCCCTGCATAGGAAAATGGGCATTGAGCTCCCTCCGGGACCAGTGGGCAAGTTTGTCACCTCAGACACTGTGACCTTGCACTCTTCAGCATAGGAAAATGGTCATGGAGCCCCCTCCAGAACCAGTTGGCAAGTTCCCCACCTCATAGACTGTGACCTTGCACTCCCCAGCATAGGAAAATGGGCATGGAGCCCCCACCAGAACCAGTGAGCAAGTTCCCCACTTCAGCTGCGGTGTCCCCCACCCCGCTTTCCCCTGAGGTGCTTGGCCATTCCCACCATGATGCCCCTGCAGAGTGTAGTGTGGATTACGTCAGGGAAAGAGTTGGGGCTTGGACTGTGTCCTGTGGCCATGTGAGCCTTTGTACTTTGGACTGGCCATTGGCCCTTTCTGCACAGTGACTCGTGTATTTTCTCACATGGACAATATGGTGGCTGTTTTCATCCAATTACACTTTCACTTCTGGAACGGTGTAGTCCTTGCATTATTATTACGTGGGCCTGTGACATTTTTTTTTCGTCTGCAGCTGGTTGTGTGTATGGTGAGTGTGTGAATGGTGTGTGTTGCGCGTGTATTTGTCACTCTCCTTTTCCTCCCTCCTTCCCTTCTGTGCTAGGTGGCTCTACTCACCTTCGTCGTCTTTGTCGGCATTGGTGTTCCAGGTGGAGCATGGCATAGAAGATCATCGGGAAGACTTTAAATTCCGGTTCCATGGCTGCCTTGATCTTCTCTGTGTCTCCGAGAGTCTTTTGTCTCCTGTGTTCTGTTTCCTCCAGGCTTTTGATGGCGTTGGTACCGCCCCGTAAATCGTGGCGGTGTGCTATGTCATAATATGGTGGTCGATACCTTGTCTTCCTCCTGGCTGTTGATGGCTACTGCATTGGTCAGTAGGGTTTACACCCTAGCGGTTGGTGTGGTACATTGGCTGTCTATGGGAGTTATCACCGCCATGGTCATAATTTGGCAGTAATTAATGCCAGCCTGTTGGCGGTAATTACCGCCACTTTATCACTCACCGCCAATGTCATAATGACCACCTGTGTGCCTTATGCTTAGATCCTATCTTTTTGCGCCAAGGTAGCACTAGCTGAGCCATGGTCATTGAAGCAGCTTCTGTGAGGCATCATCCAAGACAAGGAATCTGAGCTGCCCAACTTCACCAGACTGCAATTAACGGGCTTGCAGCCAATGAGCTTATCCAAGTTTCTTTACCACAGAAAGCTGGCTATAATACCTGTGAAACACACCAGGTTGCTGTCATCTCAGGATGACCTACAAGTTATTCACACAAAAGCACATGCAAACTTAATCATGGATATTTATTAACCATTAAAATTGCTGCCATATCTACAACGCCCAATTGAACTTATTCTCAAAATGCAACTACTCTGTCTTTGGCTTGATTCCGCTAAAAGTATGGACTTTTGATTGGCGGACAAGATGAGCTCTACAGGGGCTGTCAAATCACAATGGATTCTCTTTCTTGCATAATGTGCCTGTGTCCTTCTCTATCTTGTCCTAAGCGTTATTGGCTCCTACCTATTTTTAAACAACTGAACATGAGATCTTGTAAAGGGGCTATTGATGAATGCCTGTAGGAGGAAATGTGGCAATTATCAGCTAGATTTTTTAAATGTTTGACTCTTACGACCAGGGTGTTGAGCGCTGTGGTTTGGATATTTACTGATTTGTTTATTTTTAACATCTACCTTTTAAATTTCTGTTTTAGTAGTAGAATAAATGTTGGCTCTTTTCCAGCTTCTGCATTAACTGTGTATTAGAGTATGATTGTTGTGAATAGCACTTGCATTTTACTCTAACAGTGGTCTGACTGCAGCTATTATCCTACCGGCACAATTGTCTGATTGATATTCTTTCATTATTTTGAATTGCTATGTTTGCACGAGCACCTGCTGCTGATTTACTTTTTCAACTGTTTTTGCTACTGCTAGCCATCAACAATGTTTTGATCATAGCCATGTGAATGTTGCCCATGTTTCCCCAGCAGCTGTAAGTACAGTCTGAGCTCGACTGCTATAATGTCACTTATCAATTTTTTTGTACCTAGTGTGACTGATTAGGTGTTTTGCATGATTATATGCCTATTTTAAGCATGTCTTATCACTTTCCATGTGCAGTGGTTTGCTCATATATGTAATTTGTTGGCATGCAACATTTAAAGAATTGCTTTCCTTCATCTACAGGCCTCCCTTGTTAAGCAACTCACAGGTAGACCCGTCTAGATCCAGCCACCTCCTATTGAGGTTAGGCATCCCTTTCAGTGCATGACCTTTCAGTGCATGACCCTAGGGATCCAAGGCCCTGACGAATGCCCCAGACCTTCTTTGGCTTAATTTAGTGGACAGAAACATTTTGACCAGTAAGACATTGGTGGCTCTTTGAGTCATTATTCTCTAGAAGCGCCCGTTGTGTTTTTAATCTTACCAACAATCGCCGCTAATAAAGGTGTAATAATACACAGGTGGTTGATTAGGTAATTTTAGACCTTCCATAGTAGAACTGGATCCCGGCACTATCCAGATAATCTTTATTTCTGCACTCCCTCCAAGTTCTTTTAATGACGAGGTTGAGTCCGCCCAGGTGGTTCTATCCTACCTGGATGGGTGTAGGTGGTCATATGATGAAGCATGACATTACATAGTATGTGAGACCACCTGGTCCATAAGGAGGAATTCCCCTTAGCCCCTTTTCATAGCTCCACAACCACACTCAGCACACAAACAAGTCCTGAAACCTGGGACACACTGACAGTCTAGGACAATCTAACACTATTTTGTCCCCACGTGATACCCCATACTCTGTGTATTTTAAATTTTATTTATCGTCAATCTGGGTTGGCTGTGTACTTTTTATCTTCCTACTGTGTACCTTTTTATCTTCTGGGTATTTTAACTATGCTTTTGAAGGCTTGTGAATTTTGTATTAAACTGCACTATATCTTTCTTCTTTTAACTAATGTTTTGCAATGATTTTAACTAATCCTGCAAACAAAATAAATAAATTTGAAAAGAAATTGAAATTTGTAAGACTTCATTCTTGAAATGCGTACAACAATCAATCTCAATAGAAGCTGGTAGACCAAAATGAGGAATTAATTCCCTCAACAACAATTTGGTAACTGTAAGGCTGTCCACTCGTATTGAGTGAAATGCTTTCACCCATGATATCAGACAGATAATTACCAAAACATATTTCATACCATTAGAATTTGGCAACTCAATAAAATTCACAGGCCTTCTCAAAAATTGGCCTTTTGATTTGCAAATGTGATTCATGATTTTAATAGTTTGTTTACCCTGGTTGTTTAAATACCATATCAAAAAACAGCTCACACTTCTACAGCAACATGTCGAAATGCTGTGTTCTCACAACACTTTTTGAAAATTCTAACTGGACTATCTCTTCCTGCATGAGTTTGATTATGCAAATATTTACACAAAGGCTGTAACATGGAGTCCGGCAAAACAGATTTCTGCTCTGCATTTACATACTAATCCTGATAATTCTTTTAACAATCTAGTTTCTCCCATTTTCTTTTCTCATTTTCAGGAGCATCCTCTTGTAATTCTCTCAATTCACTCAAAGACATGTGCCCTGTATTCAGGAAGAAGCAATTTACATCATTTAGATTCAGTGTTGAATCAAGTTCAAACTCGTTATTTTCATTGCCCTGTACAATTTGCTTCTCTTGTTGGGCACAATATCTTGCCATTTGCTCCGCATATTTGTTTCCAAGACTAACCATATCCTTGCCAGCATTATGGGCTTTAGTTTTAACAATAACAATCTCCTTCAGTTTCTGAATCACTCCCAATGAATCTAAAATAAACATGGTATTATTACTAGGACTTTCTGAGAATGTCATGAAACCTCTCTGTGACTGTGAGAAAGGGCCTCTTTTGACTTGGGTAGCCCCCACTTTTTGCCTGGTATTTGATGTGGTTTCAAAGTTGTTAGTGCTCAGGGCCACTGCTAACCAGGTTCCCTGGCCAGATCTCTCTCCTGAAAACTGTTGTGATGCATTGGCACAATTTGCAACACCTTTAGCTGCCAAGATAAGTCCCTAGTAAATGGTACTTAGGTACCCAGGGCATTGGGTACTAATGGTATACCCCTGAGGGCATCAGCACAGATTGGGCCACCCTCAGTGACCATGCATCCAAGTGCACCCATCACTGCCATTGTAGGTTGAGTGTCCTGGTGCACTCCTAAAACGCAAAATTGACATGGTGCACAGCCTGTGTGTCCTGTCCACTATACACTGCATGCGATATAGATAAGTCACCGCTCTGGCAGGCCTTCCAGCCCTAAGGCAGGGTGCTCTATATCGCATGTGTGGACATAGATGCATGAGCAATATGCCCCTACTGTGTCCCTGCCAAACCTGGGACATAGTAAGTGAACAGAGCAGCCACTGTACATGCATGTACTGGACACTAGTCAGTACAAGTTTCACAGCCACATGATTTATTGCAAAATGTACTGAGGTGTCGCCTTAAAGGTGCCCCCTGCAAAAGCTAACTACCCTGGCAGTGTTCCTAGCCAGTCACAACCAGCCTGCTGCCACCAGATAATATTCTGGAACCCTTGGGTGAGAGCCTGTGCTCTCTGGATCCAGAGAACAAAGCCCTTCCTGGGCAGAGGTGTTGTACCTTCTCCCCAGGAATGTGCACAGCCATGCCTATGTGCTCGTAAGGGCTTACTGCCCTTGAAACTCACCCCCATCCCTGCTGCTAGCAGGAGATGGCCGCCCCAATTACAAACCCCCACTTTTGGTGGTAGCAACGGTGGGAAAATGCACAAAGGATAAGAGGAGTGGTCACCCCCAGCTTGCACAACCCCTAAGGTGTTGCATGTGAGGTGACACCTCTATTTCATTTTCCTCAATCTTGCATGGTAGGAAAATAGCCTATCAGGGATAGGGAAGTGACCTCTGCCCACAGAAAGTGGTCACATGTGGGTGTAACCACCCTAAGGTAGATGACCCATTGGTCACCACTAGTACTCCCCTAAATGCCCACTAAATCCATATTTAGTGGGCACCCCTAGACCTGCTGATCAGATTCCAAGGAAACAAGAAGACCTGTGTCAAAGAAGACCCAAGGCTTGAGAACTGCATTCCTGCTGCACGAAGGAAAGGGTGCCAAACCCTGCCTGCTGCACCCAGGACTTGACAATCGCCTCTGAGGGGTTGCATTGACATCAGCCGGACTCTACAACACCCCAGAGGACCTCCACCCTTCTGAAAATTACCAAAGATCTCCCTCCAGAGTGAAGGCATCACTTCCTGCAACAAAAGACCCAAAGACCAGTGAAGTCCAGTTCACTGGCTGGCTGCTAACCAAGGAACCAGACACCACAGCCAGACCAAATTCAACCCAACAGACCCGAAGTACAAATCCCCCAAGTGTGCCAAGTTTGGTGGCACTCCAATCTCCAGTGGCAGACCTGTGCAATAGCCCAGGGTAATGATCCCTCAACAAAACCAGGAGCAGGCCCCAGTCGAAGGACTTCAGGACAAATAAGAACCACCCCCCAGAGTGGCCCTGCTGACCTGCAAACTACCCTGAAAGTGCCTTTGCACACAGGTCCTAGCTCATCTATCTGCTCTGCACCCGGGGCCCTGCACAAGAGAACCTGCTTTACTCTAAGGGTCCCCCACCCCTTGCAACTTCTATACTCCAAGGGGACCCACCAGACTCACCTTGAAGTCCGCCTGTGCATTGCTTTTCTAAGTTGTCCCCTGCAATGGTCCTGCACCAGCTCCAAGGATTTTTCAGCATCTCTTCCTGCCAAAACTGGGAACTGTCAGAACTCCCCCAGCTGGCTTACAGGATGTCTGGACGATCTCGACCTAAAAACAAAAGGACAGACTGGTAAACGCATTGCCTGATTTATATACATTTTCAATGTTTTCTCCCACTAATTCCTATGGTGCTTAACTACACACAAAAATACTATTTTTGCTAAACTTTGAAAAATCATAACTTAAAACACTTACCCAATTTTCATGGTCTTGGTCTTAATTTGTTTTTACAAATCTGAAGTAATTTTGTAAATTGGTCTTCAGTAATTCGTTGAGTGTGTGTCTTCATTTATTGATACTGTGAGTGCGACAAATGCTTTGCACTTCTCCAAGATTGGCCTAACGGCTCAACCAAGCTACCATAGAAATTAGAGCATTAGGTGGTCTAGTTTTTACCTATGTAAGCCAACATGTGGTTGTTCGGGCTTTCTGCACGGTGTGCCTGGTTTTGCACACTACATAGAGAGCCATCCTCCTAAAGTGACCATAGCTGAACACCAAAACCATACAGGCTATCTGTGCAGATTGTCAGATTTAAATTCTCAGATAAGCAGCAAGCTCATGTTAAGGCAATTCATTCTGCTGCTTGTGCTGAAGTTACATTCTGCGAAGAGGATGCTTCCAGAGTCTCGGTAACAAAGCATACTGCATAAATAGTTTTCAGTACTCCACAATGATCCATTTGGCAAGAACCATGAACAGATAATGTCAAATCAGCCATTTCCAAAGGGAGTCCTATAATGTCTGTTCTTGGTTTTGTGCATAAATCAGTCACTTGATACAAATCATCAACTATTTAATCTTCCAGGTCTTTACAATTCTTGTCTGAAATTGAAGCAGTGCTGCTGGATTTAGGATATTATATCTCTGAATGGAAATATTGTCAGCTGCAAGTATCAACTGCTCACAGCAAGTCAGCCTATTGTTTGTTATATACTTGTCCTTGTTAAAAGGATCTCAACTAACTTAGGGACCTAAACAATTGAAGAATGGCCCATCACAATTCCTTTCCTTTGTTCAATCGCCAAACAAACAACTGCAACTGATTTTAAACAACCTGGAAGACTTAAAGCTACTTGATCCGATAGAGCAGAAAGATATGCCACGGGCACATTAATGCTCCATGTTTATGCATGAGAATTGAAAGTGCAGATCCATCTTTCTCATGGCTGAAGAGGAAACACATAATGTTGTAATCAGCATGACACAAACTCTCCTTCAGTTTCTTAAATGCATCAATGCATTAATCATCAAATGGTAACTCATCTTGAGAACATCATTAAATGTCCACCAGCACTGCCAAGTGCTTTGCAATGAAGGAATGTTTTTGAATCCACTGACAACAGTAGCCAACATTTCCAAGAAACATTCAAACTTCCTTCGGGTGGTTTGCTCAATCAATTTTAGAATTGTGAAAATGTGTGTTTTTGCAACTTTCTTCCCACACCATTTTTAATATGAGGTCCGAGATAGATGACTTTTCTTTTACAACACTGCATTGTAGTTGGTAGACCTTATGCTCATCTTCAGCTAAATGGTTCAACAAAGCACCTGTATAGAGCTTACAGTACTCTTTTGTTTTAGTTGTGATCAGTAAGTCATCAATATATTGCTCTTGGCCTGGTTTCCCCTGGCTTTTTGGCTTCTGACCTCCTGTTTTGGTCCTGTGTTGAACTTTGTTTTTTCAGGCTTTAGGGTTCTGTGCACTTTACCACTGCTGACCAGTGCTAAAGTGCTCTCTGTCTAAATTGGAGTTGCAATTGATTCATTCGTAATTGGCATATTTGGTTTACTAGTAAGTCCCTAGTATAGTGCACTTGTAGTACCCAGGGTCTGTAAATCAAATGCTACTATTGGGCCTGCAGCACTGATTGTGCCACCCACATCAGTAGCCATTTAAACATGTTTCAGGCCTGCCACTGCAGTGTCTGGGTGGACAGTTTTAAACTGCCAGTGTGACCTGGCAATTGTACCCACTTCTCAGCCCAAACCTTCCCTTTTACTACATGTAAGTCACCCCTAAGGTAGGCCGTAGGCAGCACCATGGGCATGGTGCAGTATATTTAAAAGGCATGACTAGTGTGTTTTACACGTCCTGATATTGAAATGCTGCTAAATTCAGTTTATCACTATTGCAAGGCCTATCTCTCCCAGAGGCTAACATGGGGATTGCATTGAAATATCTTTGAAGTGTAATTTCCCATTGGGAAAAGATAGAGATATGGCGTTCCGGGTCTCTGAACTCACAATTTAAAAATACTTCTTTTGGTGACATTGTTTTTTAAATTGTAAGTTTGAAAATGCCACTTTTAGAAAGTGGGCACTTTATTGCTTAAACATTCAGTGCCTCTGCCTGGATGTGGAATACACACCTGGGTCAAAATGATAGTTGGGCTGTTTGTGAATTCACTCTAGACAGTCACACAATGGGAGCTGAGGTGTGCCCTCCATATCCTGATGGGTTTTTCTGGGCTAGGGTGGAGGGATGAGCTGACACTTGCACCTGAATAGGGTTGTGCCTATCCTTACACACAGCTGTCTCCAACCCCCTGGAATGTGTCTGGGGCCACGGCAGGAAAAGCAGAGTCTTGTTCACCAGAAAGACTTTCCTTTGAAGTTTGCCTACTTTAAAGGCAGAAATGAGTATACGTCTTGGGCCTCTTGGACCACAACTTCAGAACACTTCTGGACTGAGAACATTCTGCCGGATGATGAGCTGGATGCTGTAGGTGGAACTGCCACTCTGCCTCTTGCTTTGTTGTGCTGACCTGCTGCTTGTTGCTTCTGTTCTGGAAGTGAAAGGAGTGGACTTTGTTTTCTACATCCTGCTTTCCAAAGTTTTCCAAGGGCTTGAACTGAGCTTGCCTCCTGTTAAGAAGTCTCATGGACATCAAAGACTTCATCTGCCAGTGTATGCACTCTTCGGCTGAGAGTCCTGTCTTGCAAAGTAGTGCCACGTTCAGTCACTAGGCCCTTGGAAGTGGAAACTGGTGTCCTGAGGAAGAAAATCCACACATTGGAGCACCAAGGCTAGAAATTGACCCATCATTGGGCTTGCGGCAGAAGAATCGATATAACACCTACCTTGCGGCTGAGGAATGGATGTAGTGCCTGCCTTGAAGTAGAAGGATTGACGCAGCACCTGTTGGATTGACACATCACCTGTTACATCATGGCTCTATTATCATAGTGTACTGTGATTTTCCCACACATCATCCTGGGTGTCATTTTTGCATCAACCTTGCACCGCAGCTAAGAACTGAGGCTGCTTGATGGAAACTGACATATCCCCTCTCTAGCAGGAAGAGAACCAAAGCATCACCTTCCCTTTCAGTAAGGAACCAATGCATCATTACTTCCCCTGGTCAGTAAGGAAATGACACATTGCTTTGATTCCCGACACCTCACCTCCTCTGCAGCCCACATTGTCTTTGTTTTTGACTCAACCCGGGTACAGTAACAACCATTGGTTCCTCTTGATTAACACTAAGCAACTCTTGAAAATTTATATCTCTGCTTGTGTATTTTGGATGTTTGTCATTGTTGTCTTGTTTTATTCAGATAAATATTGGCTATTTCTCTAAAGTGGAGTGGAGTCCTTTTGTAGTGTTTTCACCGTGTTACTTTGTGTCCATGTACAAAGACTTTACACATTGCCTCTGAGATAAGCCTGACTGCTCATGCCAAGCTACCAAGGAGGTGAGCATGGGTTATCTTTGCTGTGTGGCTCCCTGGCTAGAGTGAGGGTCCCTAATTGGACAGGGTGCAAACCACTGCCAACTAGACATCCCATTTCTAACAATACTCTGCATTACATGGTATTTTATTTTGTCTTGCTGTATTAGTGGAGCTGTTTGCATGGGCACCTAAATTGACTTCTGATTTTGCACATTCTGTTCTGAGTTCTTGTTACTCAACACCATGTTATTTCTCTCTATCCATGAAATTTGTTCAGAATTTCTCTGAATCTTATTAGGATACTGTTGTCACTGACTTTTCTAATGCCCAATCTTACCACAAAAATGACATGCTGTGCTCTCTTTCTACATCTGAACATTAATGTTCTGAATTTATTTGAATCCTATCAGGATACTGTTGTCACTCCCTTTTCCAATGCCCAAACTTCCCACAAAAATTACATGCTGTGCTCTTTTTCAACATCTGAACATTCATATTTGTCCCATCACCTTTACTGTTAACGTGACACAAACGCTCTAGGGCCCACCCCAACTACTGTCTCTGCTGTGTGGTACCCCTACCTACTGTCTCGGAAAATCTGCTGCAGTGTCATAAGGGGCATAATGTACAGGGACTGCCTTGTGGCAAAGCCCCTGCAGTCACAGGAACAGTGTGGTGGTTGCTATGCTGTACTTAGGACATGCACCATTGATTTAATGCTGCTATTTTTTCCTTTTATAGCCCCTTTTTTTAAACAGACTTCAAATCCCAGAGGTCCCGGGGTGGCATCAATCTTGGGTGTGGTTCATCCTGTAATAAGTTGTCCCGCCCAAGAACATGTGCTAACTATTCCTTGGACTGACTTCCTGGAGGCCAGTTCCTTCTGCACTCTGGCCATATCCGTGATGATGCTTTGGGGCCTTTTCCTTGGCATCGCGGGTCCTTGCAAATCCCTCTCAGACCTCACCACAGAATCCTTACAACAGCTTGCAGGTCCAGTCTTGCACCATGAACAGTCTAATAATACCAATGTGGTTTTTGGTGGTAAGACTATTTTTGCCCGCTTTGTTGTCTCCAGGCCAGAGGCCAGCCTAGCAGTGGCTCACTTTACTTCTGCACATATTTTTTTAATGCTAAACCCATTTCCCCTTATTGTTGTTTCACCGCTGGAAAAGTAGTCAAAGACGGTCCGCGTTTCTTTGAACACATTGTTCTATATTTGAGAGATCTCATGTCTATTCCAAAAATATCTCAGCTTGGGCTATAATCAATGTCAGGGCTCCCTGGTGTTTCTAACCAGGCGCTCGTTAGTGTCTTAGCCCCTTACTCTAGCTCGAGTGTCCATAACTTGGGAGTATAATGCTAGCGCAAATGTTTACACAGATTATAAACTGTGTCCTAAACTACATGAAAGCTGTGTGAGAGACTGGAGAATTGCTAAAATTGAGTGTATGTTTGTGCGCATCAAACCGTGAAAATATCTTTCAACAGTGTGAGAATCCTGGGCAAAACATATTCTTTTAAGACATCTTTGGCAGCAACACTGAGGTTTAGTTACCTAAGAGAAAGTATACCCAAAACCTTTTGGCAACTGGACAATGTAATTAGTGTTGTGTAGTCATTAACCATTTCCTTTTCAGATCTCCCTCCACGCAGTTACCTTCCCAAAACCCTTTCCCTGACCGTGCCGTGCTCATACTCAGCACTATAATAGCTTCTGAGTTGGAGCTGCCTGGAGGTGGACCAAGAGGTCACTGAGCAGATCCCAAAGAAGTAGTCAATGTTGACATTTACCATTTTGCCATACCTGATTCATTCCATTCACTCTATTTTGCACAAAATTCATATCTGAACTCATTTGATTCTGTGACCCTTTCTCAAACTGTCCCATTTAAGCAATCATCATATTTTCCTTAAGTTTCTTCTGGTTGGCCTCAAAATAGACACTACTATTTTTTCACAACATGAAAAGTTCATCTATGCCCCTCGTTGGCCAACACAATTCACTCTACTGAATATGATTACTAATCACTAGCCTCAAGCCATTCATGAAAGTTGAAACAAAACCTCTAACCACATCTTTCTTGAAATTTCAACTCCAATGTGTTTCTTGTAAATGTACACCGACCTTTCATAAAAGGAATGCCTTTCAGTTCCTGCCTGGTTCTCAAAATCGTATGCCGAGTAATATCCTTTTCAAGAACTCATCTTTTCAAATATTCAATCACAACCTTATATTTGACTGCTACCTTTGTAGCTGGTGCATTAGTAGGACCAAGTCTATCTCATTTTTGTATTGATCGTACAGCAACAGCTTTACATTCTAACCACAAATCTCCAAGGACCACAATTTCAAATAACAATTTCAAATTAGTCCATTACATTGGAGAAATGTGAGTGGATTTGTGTATTTCATCAAACCACTTGCAACTTTAGAAAATTATGTGTAAATGCATACAAATCAGCCCTTGTTCACTGGAAATACAGAAAATTCCTTCCATGGATTTCCCTTTAAGGAAACTCCAAAACTGAGCTTGTCCCTACCTCAGAATCACTTGCAACATTTCTCCCCTTTCCCTCAACCCCTTTCATTCTCTTTTTATTTGCTGTTCCTTTCCTCTATCTGGCTCAATATTATTTCAGATTACTCCAGTCCATGTTTTCTTAATCAAAGCTTTTTTTAATATGAGCTCTTAAAGTAAGTAAGTCCATCTCTTTAATATAATCATGTGTTAAATCCATTTTATAATTTAATTTCAAATTTTTCATTTTGCTGATGTTAATCTCTAATTCATCAGCTAATTCTTCAAATTTGTTGTGAGCTTCATTAGCAAACCTGGCAACTACTTCTATCAAATGTCCCATTTCATCATCATTGAAAGTCAATAATTCATTCAAATCCACATTCCCTTGCTACATTTCACAGCATTCAATTTTCAGAATACCAATGCTAATTTCTTTAGGTGGCAGCTTCACTATCACCGCTCTCACAGGTGTAACGTGTGTCTGTATTTCTAATGACAAATTTCCACTTGTACTAGGCACTTCCGCTATCACTGTAGCCTCTGCTGGTACAATCGGTACCATTCCAATAGGAGTCTGCACTATGATTTACCTGTGGTAACCCCTACAGAAGTATTGGTTGTGGTTGCTGGTCTTTCTGTATATGGAGGAGATAAAGAATTAAAAAGTTCACAAATAAATGTATCATCTTCATCTGTCTCTTCATCCAGCTCATCCTTCTTTTTATTTTCTCTTTACCTTGCACTTTTTTATCAGTAACTATAAAAGGGAATGTTTCCATACATTCAATCCTGTCCTCCCTTCAACCCTTCTCTTTTATATCTAGTTTGCTGTCAAGACAATGTCTAAATGAACTCTTTACCTCTTTCGGGGCTTTCTTTCCCTGCTTCTCAGTAGCTATGAAATCCCACTTACTAAGTGCCACAAACTGGGTAGGTATGGGCATCGATTTCATGTCATACATGGTGTGCATCAAACAAATCAAACTTCCTAACATCAAAGGTACCCTCTAATGAAAAATGTAGAACCTCATCATGTGTAGTATATTTATTCCATTCTGAAATCCAGGTACATGCATAGCATCCAACCCCCTTTACCATTTCATAGGCTGGTGTTCCTTCAGCTGGCATTTTCTGACACTCTTTAGGCATCTCATAACTTAAGGCTTCGGCACCAAGCTTCTCATTGTGTATTATCAAAGCTAACACACCATAAGCTCAAAAACTAATTCAAAACCACAACAAACAGTTTAGCGAACAACAACCAACTGCAACGCGGCTCTACCAAAGGTCATCCTACCACAGCGTGGCTTTGACAGTAACCAACTAATTAAAGGGCTGCTTTATGAAGATGCATCACCAACCCTAGCATGGCTCCCTGGCTGTGTTAGCATTCACAGCATGACTTATCAGCGAAACAAGAAAAGAGTTGCAAAACCTCTCATAAATCAAATAACTAAATAATCCATGACTGTTTACCCTAGAAAGGAAAGAACAGACATGTACAGCAAACAGAACCCTTTAATGTAATGTTGATGCTGGGGATAAGACCACAATTTTAGTTAAACCACTATTTGCACTAAGTAGACTCCTGTCCACGAGTTGTCTACCTTGGTCAATGCCCTTGCTACTGTGCACTCAAGAGCAAGTAACACTAACTAAAATTAAACACAGCAACCTATAAAATAAATTTGTTAGTTAAGAATCCCTATCAATATGTAGTGGCACCTCTCTACACACAATTCGATGACAGACAAAATAATCAATATCTTGAGATCCTACATTTATGAAGAATCTAAAAACTGACTCAATTCAGTTCAATAAACAAATAAAACCTCTCATGGCATTACAAATATGAATAATACATCAACACAACGTTAATCAATCAACCAATTGAATCCACAATCATCATCGCTTACCTAAACAACTCAATGCAAAAATAAAAATCCATCATAACAATCTCATACTTCAATCACATTCACAAACTCAGTTTCTCCCTATTCATACTCACACTCCAGTATCATTAAAGAATGCTGAGCCAATACACCTAGTGACTTCCAAGAAAGATTCAACATCGGTAGGGTAGCAAGATTCCATAAAACTCTTTTTTCCCTCAAGGCAGGCAATAAATTCAGGAAAATCACAAACACTTTTGGGGACCCCTTTAAAGAGCAGGTGCTCTTATGCAAACAATCTTCTGCTCCCAAATTTTGTGGGAGCTGAACCCCCATAATTTTCTGAATCCCAATAATCTACATACCCTGATTTTTACCTCAGGCAGTTCAGCTCGGCTGTTCCAGTTGATCTAGGGGCAAGAGACAGCACCCTCCACAACAATAAACCTTCTGAATAGCAGAGTCAAAATTAAATAGAAACAGGGACCACTCAGTAATTGAGTTCTAGATCAAAAATAAATGTAAAAGGTTCATTACAGAATTCTTAGTGTAAGCAGTACAGAAAACTGCATTGATTGCCATGAAGGCGCAGGTACAGAACAGAAAATCAGAAAACAGAACAATAATCTCTAATTAGGCAGTTACATCTCTCCAGATTCTAAGTGTCAAACTCATAAATAGTACTGACAGCATTCGGAGGGAGAAGAGAAAGCCTCAAGTATATCGAACAGAGTCTTGTGAGGAAATTGAGAAGTCGACCAAAACCTTTAAAACTAAGTGTTTTTATAGACAGTTTATGCGTAAATAATTTGTAAAACTGCATATTCAGCATAACATGATCAGCTCACAATGAGGAAATCAAAAGCATAACCATAATAGTAATTTTTTAACACGAATCCATTTCTTAATGTAAAAGAAATCTTCCATTCGCCTCCTCAGCAACTGTACTCTGTAGATGTAGAATACCAAATAAAACATTTCTCAAACAAAGACTCATACAATTATGTTCTTTTGCAGGCTTACATTGGAACTTCCAACAGAAGTCCTTGAAAATGATACATACAGAACATTATAGGCTTTCGAAGAACAGTTGTCATATATGTTATACTACTCTGTGCTCTGCGGAAACTATGGAGAGAGAACTACAACGGACATTGATTGGGAGAGGGAATGAACAGAAGCAAGATGAGCAGAATACCAGACACTGCATCCATTTTCGTAACCACTGTCTTGCACAAAATGTGGTGTAACTATACTATATCATTAATCACACTTCTAAATTAAGTCATTTCAAGTGCAACATCATTACTTGATCATTTAGTACCCTATGCACAATTAACATTTTCAAGTTTACAAATAATTTGTCTGGAATGGTGGTTGCTCAGAAGGTGGCAAGAGAGTGAGGAGCCAAACTTGGCCAGCAACCTGACATTTTCCTGCCCGCTACGTCCTACCCCTGAATTCTGGGACATGCACTGAGCATGAATTTCTCTCCTCTTTATAATTTTCTGCAGCCTCTTCTACTTTTTTCCTGACAGGGGGAGGAAGCCCTTCCCTACAATGCTAGCAAATCTGGAATTATCTATTTCCCCTTCTCACCATAGAATGGGATTTACACCCGCACTGTACCGGCATTCATTTCTGACCATTTCTGGAGTTGAAAGGGGGTGGATCAGAGTTTGGAAATGCCCATAAACCTAGTAATTTGTGAGCATTCCGAAACTTCTAAAGTAAAACAGGACTTGGAATGTCCACTTTCCCATCCTGTGAGTGAAGTTTATGGGTGCAGAGATCTCCTCACTTTTAGTGCAGATCTCAGCATCCATAAATGGCTTTACTCTTGTTAGCAATCATTGTGGTATTCTGTCAGTTGGAAGAAAGGTAGATTCGGTCCTAAACATATGTTTACAACCAAATCTACTTTTATGAATAGGGCCCTTTGTGTTTAAGAATGTAACTGAGGATTTGTCCATGTTGGGGCAGTATTAATTGTGTGTATTTGATGAAATCCTAAACAGATATTGGGGGGAAACATATATCATCTACTAAAACTTTTAAAAGCTGATATTATGGGGACAATAATTGTGTATTTTAAGCAAAGTGCATGTTTTTGGAGAAAAACATTTTAATTTGCCATATGAAAACGTTTACAGCAAGATGACTGTTTTTCAGAAAATGGTGAGCTGATGTCAAAAGAATCACATAGGTATTTCCATAGAAACAAAATGTTTTCCTTGAGGGTAAATTGCATGACGAGAATATATTTGGGAACAATGTTAAGATTCTGCCAAAATATATTTAAAGGTGATGTTTGAGTGATAGAACATTTTGTTGCTAGTATTCTATCACAATTTCCACAATGTCAAGCTCACCTACTTGCTGCTGTAGTAGTTTTTAAATTAGGTATGCGGTGGGATTTTATGACATATATAAAGAGAGAGTTTTATAACATTTTAATAGCAATACAAAACTCTGCTGCCCTACGATTGTTTTCCCTTGGGAATATTTCTATTGTCAGAGAATCTGAGTGATGACTCTACTTCCGAGAGCCTGGCATTTTGCAATATTTGTAGCATTCATTTTCTCTTCTTATTCTGCCACATAATAGTAGATTTTTAAGTCAAACTAGATATAAATGGAAGGGGCAAGATTTGAAATGAAATAGAGTGGAAGGTGCAAAAGGAGAGAATTGTTTTACATTTTTGATAAATGATTGGAGGTCGTGTACATCATGTTCAGATTACTTGAACTTTCTCTAAAGTAGACTACGTGAATTTCTTACCAAAATTCCCAGCCCTAATCGACCAATGGGGTAGTTAAGTCTTGCTAAGCAGACTGCTGAGTGTGGGAGTTACAAGTTTCCCTTCACAAGTCTGCTACAGTTTATGGCTTGTTAACCAGCGTTTTGAAAATTGTTCTGCAAAATACACCATTTTACTCCATTTTTTCCAAATAGTGTTGGAGCAACTCTTGAAGGGCAGGATTGCTTACGTTTCTGCCCACTGAAATTCAGGTGCGTATTTATACCCTTCATTTTTGGGCATTGTCCGTCCACCACTGACCACTGTTTCTAGGGAATCCTAAACAGATAAAAACGAGTTTGTCAATGTGTCAAGAATCATGCCAAAAACATCTGTCATTAACACAAATTTAAATATACATTAAATAAAGAGTAGAGGTGGAGAGTTAGGGTGTAGGTAGATAGAGATGTCGAGGTAGGTAAAGAGAAATGTAAAGATAGAAGGGTGAGGTAGAAGAGGCGAGGTAAAGCAATGAGAACGACCTACGTTAGAAAGTGGGTGATAGAGAGGTAAACACGGTAGTCAGAAAGAGGGGTAAACAGAGAAGTGAGGTAGAAAGAAGGGCAAGGATTTAGTGATTGCTGATATATGAGATAGGGAGATGAAGTAGACGAATGGTGAGGCAGAAATAAGGGCATAGGTCAAGAAATAGACAAAGAGAGGTAGGTAAGAAAAACTTAAATGTGGACAAATAAAGAATCAGGTGAAATAAATAGGGGTGAGCAAGGTATGGCAGACACAGATGATCGAACGAGTGGTAGGTGTTTTTGAGAAAGATAGCTCAAAAGGTAGAGAGTGGTGAGGTAAGAACGGGTAAGGAAACACAAGAGGCAGAAGACGGAGGTTGAGCTACATAAGGAGATAACAAAATATAAAAGAGAAATAAAGGCCCATATTTATGAAAAAGTGATGCATTAGAGCTGATGCGCCACTTTTTCAGCCCCCAATACTGACACCTAATAACACCATGGTTGTGCCATATTTATATTACAGCGCACCATGGTGGTCATTAGCACAATAGCGTCCAAATTTTGGACGCTACTGTGGCGCTTTGCTACACTAGCTGCACAAATTTTGATTCTAGTGTATCAAAGTGCAAGGAGGCCTATAGGTTTTTACAGGAGCACCATTTTAATGCCTGCTCTGTGCAGATGTAAAGAATTATGCCGAAAATGGTGCAGTGAAATTTGTCAAATTTCACTACGCCATTTTTGTGGGCCTCCTAGTGCTGGAACGCCACCCTTGCATACATTATGCCTGCTACAGGCATAATGTATTGTATTGTATTGTAATAGTATTTATATAGCGCTCACTACCCCTGACGAGATGTCGAAACGCTTTTTGGCGAGTAGCACGCTACTCCGGAACCCAAAAGGAATTAGTGGTGGATTAGTATAGGGAAATATGAGTACAGTTTTAGTATTATTAAGAGTTAATTTGAGCCGCGGATGTGTGAGTTTATTAGTTGGCTTGACTGGAGTAATGGAGGGGTGGAGGAGGGAAGAATCCAGAAGTGTTCATTGGGAGTTTATGGTAATAGGATTTAGGATTGGGATGAGTAAAGGGGGAATGGAGGAGGGAAGAGTATGTGTAAAGGGTTAGGGAGATCATAGCAGCAGGGTGAGATAAATGAGGAAGAATTTAGTAGGGTTGTTTGGGAGATCATGGTAGTAAAGTGAGGTTTTGGGTGAGTTAGATGTGGAAGAGGAGGGAAAAGCTTAGGCAGGGTTATTTAGGAGATGAAAGTAGCAGAATGGATTTGGGATAAGTCAGAGTGGGAATGGAGGATAGATTGATAGAGACATGATATATGGTGATGGATAGAGAAAGTGTGATATAAAATGAGAGCAGGGGTTCATAAGCATCTAATATAACAACTTATCTAGGAGTTATGCAATGACCTATGAACATGTTAAACTTAGAATAACATACACACATATATAAATATATATACACACACACACACATACATGAATACACACACATGCATACACATATATGTATATACATATACATAATTAAACCATGAGTAAATATACATTAGTTAAACAGGTTTAAAGAGTATGTGTGTAGTTTATTGTTATGACATAGTAGTGGCCCACATATTTTCTAAAGAACTATATATAACTAGAATATACATATAAACCAGTGCTTAATTTGTGCTTGTTGTAACCGGTGCTAAGCACCGGCACTTATTTTTGAGGGCTGGGACTTATTTTTCTGCCTCAAGCATTTACTGCGAGCAAAACACACATATGGGAAAGAAGGAAGAAGAGAAACACGAAAAAGCTTCACAGTGGGAGAAAGCAGAAAGCTGCAAGAGTGAGCTGGAGGGGCAGGGAGGGGCTTTAAATGTATTGAAAAGGCCCAAGATGGCTTCAGGATTACACTGCTTCAGTATTCCATGTTCGCACATTTTATTGCAGCAGCCGCATAAACAGACAAAAAATATTTATCCACACATAGGCATATGCAGTCCATAGCACAGCACAGTTGTCAGTGGAGTGAATTCTGACCGAACAAGGGTGGAACATTTCATTAGGTAGCACAATACCAGGTGAGCACAACAAAGCCAGGACCTCTCAGAGCATCTGTGACCGAAGGGGTGTTGTTGAAAATCATCTAGATACGTACATACCAGCTCAACTTCATGCTGCGCAGCCTTTCCCTGACAAGAAAAGTCTTGTAATGCTGATTAGGCCGTGCAAGGCTTATCTTCTGAGACTGCATGTGATTGTGGCCCAAAGGAGCTTAGCAGGAGGCAAGAAATACTCGGCATACCGGATGCAGTCTATAATCCTATTAATGAATACGCATAAAATATAGAAAAAAACGTTAAATTGATATCCGTTTCATTTTGGTAGTTTATTGGATGGTATATTTTAGTGGTTCGCGCACAAAGGAACACGGAATGAATGGGTCATGAGTGATAGATAAATACATGTCCGGGCATAACAGAGATCTTTTGTAAGTAGAAGTCTTTTAACAAAACTGTACTTGTATGGCATGTAGGGATTTTAGGGAGAGCGGAGGAGGCTTGGTTAGGATACCCAAAAGCGGATTATGATACTTAAAAGGTGCAGTGGAGGGGGGGAGAGACAGAGACGGAGCAAATGGAGTCAAAGTAGAGATGAAACAAGCATTTTCTCTATTTTTTGCACCAGTGTCAAAAGAAGGTAATCTGGGCAGAAGTTCCTGAAAGAAGAGACACTTGGCAACACTACTTTGAAAAGTGATACATCACAGATCATACCCAGACCACCAATTCAGACATTCTTTAATGATTAGGATTTCATGTTTCAACAGTGATGCACAACTGATTTCAAATGTCTTTCAGATTGGCTTTAAAAGATAAGCTTTAAATGCTAAGTGGGACAATTTCAAAGGCCGGTGAAAAAACAGGTTCGAGCCTTTGTGAATAGATAATGGGGAAAGCAGTGGAAATATTTGGAAATGTGACATTTAGGAGTGTTTAGATTATTAAATCGGAAATTTGTTCTTGATGAGGTAAAATACATGAAAGGTAACCTGGCTCTTAAATTGTACTTTACTAGGTTGACATCTGTGTGTTCAAACTGAGCCTTCGCTTTTATTCTGAGATATTGTGAGACTGTGGAACATTAACATTATAGCAAAACTACAATACAGCTTACTGAGGATCGATCTATAAGACTGGTAGCAATTAATAACTGAGCGGTCCTAAGTGGTTGTATGTCTTGCCTTCAGACAGCTCTGATATCGGTAGTCCACTTGTAGATGATGCCAAACTTAACAGCAGGGGTGGCTCCTCCTTTAGGGCGGAGGAGCATTGCCCTCCCGCCAGCAGAAGCAGCTGCAAACCTTTGAAAGAAAAGGATAATAAACTCTGTTTATTATCCTTTTCTTTTGAAGGGGCGGGGCCACGGGGGTGATGCACTCCCCCTCACAGCGCATGTATGTGTGGCTGGCTGTCTCGGGCCGGCCAAACATACATGCACAGAAGGCTGTCTCGAGATCCTGCACAGGCTCCCAGTCTGTCTGGGAGCTCCCCCAGCCAATCCTGACGCTCAGGATTGGCAGCAGGGCAGGCTAGGAGCCTGTGCCTGCAGCAGCAAGACGGGAGAGGAGTAGCGCAGACGCGGCGAAGAACGAGGTAAGTGGTTTTATTTTTTTAAAATTTTAATTCTTATTTCTTGTGCCTGCCTGCCTGCCCCCCACCCCGCCCCGCCCCTTCAAGCACCGTGAGCAGCTCCTGCTTAACAGTGAGCTTCGGCTGCCCATTGCTTTCCATTGGTTGGCTTTTTTCATTTTAATTTGCTTGTACTTATTCAACGGTTTTCCTTCTTATTGTCATGTGTCCCTTCCCTGAAGCATAGCTTCGGCACTATTCATTTGATTGAACGAGTTGTATCCTTCCAGTGCTCACATTCAGTGAGCTATTTTTAGGTCTTGCCTAAGACAGGGCATGCTTTTTCTGTTGCAAGACCTCTTATTACCTTACAGTGGCTCCACAAACCTGTCTTAAGGAGTCAAGGAAAGGTTTAAAAATACTAAAGTGGGAGTTGGCAAGGAATCAAAATAATACCTTCTGGGCGAAATTACAGTGGGACATTAGGAAGAAGAACTCAATTTCCTTTTGTCGAACGGTGAATTACATCAATAGACCTTCAACTGGAGAGATAAACTTGAATATCCCAGAACCCACACAGGCACACTACCTAAATGAGCACTTCAACACTGGGAGTAAGACCCACACAAAAAAGTTTCCTACATGTAACCAGCCCGAGTGGAGCAATCAGAATTACAACTCCTCTTCTGAAGACCTTCAAAATATAACCCATGTGGATAAAGAACTTCACATAGACAACTAGCCCAAGTAAACAGAGCATCAATTCCTCTGCTGATGACCTTCAAAATTCAATGTATAGCCATGCAGAGCCTTGCATGAGCAAACTTTTCATCAGTCTGGGAGCCATCAAAAGACAAATATCCAAGGGACGATGAGAAGGGCCTCTTGGCCCAAACAGGATAACCCCGCAATCTATAAGGAGGAACCCATAATTTGGGCAGACCAACTTTCTTCACTCTTTAATTACATCATCCGCAGTAATAATATCCCTACTGATGGAACAGTTTCATAATTTCACCAATATATAAAGGATGAGATGAGCAATCCAGGAAATTACCGATTTGTAGCTTTAATCGAAAATGAAGCAAAATATTTTTTAGAGACCATACTGGAGGAAATCTTGTCATGGGCCGAGGGCAATGAAATAATCCCACTGAATCTAATGGACTTCTTCAAAAGCACTGGAGCATCTCTCCCTGCTGGCAGATTTTGCAAAAACCCATAATCAATCAATACTTCTAGGTTTATATACTATAAAGCTGCATTCAACAAGGTTGACCAGAAGAAATGATAGCACAAAGTAGCAAAATGGAATATGTCACTGGGCCTGCTCAGGGTGATATAGATGCTTAATAACAGCACATAGGTCCGGATAAAACTGGGGGATGGATCCTACCTGTTGAGAGCCGTAAAAACAAGTCAAGGTCTAAAGCAGCACTGTATGCTTGCACCCAAACTTTTTAATTTCTTTCTTTCTGATCTCTCCCCAAAGCTAAATAAGATCAACAGCCATACCCCCAAAAGTAGGTGACCTTCCTTCTCCTATGTTTACTGAATTCATTTTTGTTGGCCTGAGGACTCTGTGCACTTTACCACTGCTAACGAGTGCTAAGGTGCTCGTGCTCTCTGCTCAAAACAAAGTAGTCTTCGCCTATCCCTAATTGCCATATGTTCAGTATTAGGGAAAGATGCGGAAGACATTGTAACGCGAAGGGTTAATTAGCTTGAGCAGTGTAGATGAGCGTAATGCCTGTTGAAACCCCCTCCCAAACATCGTGGAAAAGTTCATGATATTATTTTCACGCTTGTTTGTGTAGAAGACTCCGTCTCAACCTTGAGAACGAGAGTACAGGGAGAAGATGGAATTAAAACAAAGGCTGGAGCAGAGCAGAGCAGCCAAGTACTGATAACATAGCTAGAAAATGCCAGAATGAGATCGAATCCAAGCTTCGAGTTATTTAAGCACTGAACTGTGGGTGAGGGATTTGGAAGCTCGAAGATGGAACTGTGGAAGCTGCCATGGCCCAGCGCTGCCTCCCTGTTTGCTCGTGGTGCTTGAGAGGGAGAGAGGTCCAAGCAGGCGGTAGAGGGCTCCCCAGCATGTTGAGGATTAAGTTAAGTTTCCACACAGGGATAAAATACCTTTGTTTCTCTGCTCTATTATTATGACTGATTATTTATGCCTGCACTGTGTTTATAACCTGAAGTATTCAGCTTGTTTATATTTTGCTTTCTAAACCTATTAGTGTGAACTGCTACAATAACTAAAACATGCATTTTGGTGTGCAGTAAATCAAAGCTTATCTGAAGTATTTAGTTCGTTTATATTTTGCCTCCTGAACATCGTAGTGAGAGCCTGCTGCAGTAATTGAAACATGCATTTTGGTGTGCAGTAAATCAAAGCTTATCTGAAGTATTCAACTCATTTATATTCTGCTTCCTGAATATCGTAGTGCGATGCATTTTAGTATACAGTTAATCAAAACTTATATCTGTCAATTAATTCTTTGCATATATATATATAAATAGATGCTTTTCATTGCTATTCTTATTCTACTATTGTTAATGTGCTAAATGCCTACATTTTATCTGCAATTCTAGTAAAGCTAAATTGTATTTATAATTGGCGTGTGGTCCTTCATTGAGCGTCCTTATTGACTTATACCGAACAGGTGTCAACCAGACACCTGGATAAGACACCATATTAAATGTACTCATAAGTCCCTATAAAGTGCACTACATGTGCCCAGGGCTGGTGAATTAAATGCTACTAAGGGGCGTAGTTTGTTCAGTAAGATTGGGGGATTGTGAGCTTCAGATTTCCTGACAATCATGCTAGCATATAGGCCCCCATTACAACCCTGGCGGTAAATCCCACTTTCCGTTGTGCAGAAGACCGCCAATATACAGTTGCGGCAGCTGAATTCCGCTACAGGTATTACGACCCACAGCTCGGAATCCGCCACAATACAGACACCCACACAAGTCCGCCAGACCAAAGGTCAGTGATAAACTGTCGATACCAAAACCTACACCGTCACGCCAACAGGAATACGCCCACAGTATCACGACCCACGAATCAACGCGGCGGTCTTTCAACTGCGGCAAACCATTGGCAGTACACACTGCCGTGCTCAAAATACACACACACTAACAAAACACAACCACATTGCACAATTCAAAATACACACACCTGATACACATACACACACCACACCCACACACCCAATCCAATATAAACCACACACCCACATCACCCACAAACCCTTACAACCAGAAATTTAAAAGAAGGCCAGAGAGAGAGACTACCTAACACAACACAACACCAGCATCCACAGACACACAACACCATCACTCCGACAACATCCACGCACCTCAAACAACACACACCAACACATCTCCTAACACATCACAACAGATACCACCTCACACATCACCCACACCACATCATGGCACCCCAAAGACACCCCAGGTTTTCAGTAGAGGAGCTCAGGGTCATGTTGGAGGAAACCGTCTGGGTAGAGCCACAGCTATTCGGATCACAGGTGCAGCAGTCATCCATTGCAAGGAAGATGGAGCTATGGTGCAGAATTGTCGACAGAGTTAACGCAGTGGGACAGCATCCAAGAACACGGGATGACATCAGGAAGAGGTGGAACGACCTATGGGGGAAGGTACATTCCGTGGTATCCAGACACCAGATTGCTGTACAGAGGACTGGTGGTGGACCCCCACATCCTCCCCCAGAACTAACAACATGGGAGGAACAAGTCTTGGCAATTATGCATCCTGAGGGCCTGGCAGGAGTAACAGGAGGACTGGACTCTGGTAATGCAAATCTTTACTACTTTGTCCCCCCACCCCACCTGCATGCCATCACATACTCCCACCCTCACCCTCACACCCATCACCCCCAACAACCCACAGATACCCTACTAACACAACCAACACATCCCAAAACCAAGCTCTGCATGTAACACCAATGCATGGACATCCATCACCAAAGTATGTCCAGTAGAGAGACTCACTCACGCCCCAAAATCACCAATCACACAAGGGCCAAGCCAATAATGCAACCACAGGAGTAGAGGGTAACTCACCCATTGCACAAGATGGCACACACACATACAATAACTATGCATTTACACCCCAACAGGACCCCTACCCAACGTCAACGGACAGGAGGTGACAGATATATCCAGTCCCCCCACAGAAGAGGCCCACAGTGACAACATCAGCTCTGCACGCCTGGATTAAGATGACCAGCCCGGCCCATCAGGGACCTCAGGACAGTCGGTTCCCCAGACACAGTCACAAACCAGCACTGAACCTCCACCCTCAGGAAACACCACCACAGCACCCACCCAGTGGGCCCATCCCTCTGTCCCCAGGACACGTCAATAAGCAGTGTGTCCACCACTACAGGGAACCCAGGCAACCCAACTAACACAGGACGATCAGGGACCTGGGGGCAGTGGCAGTGGGAACACGGTTCAGGGGACAGAGGCACAGGATAACAGGGAAGCTGGGAGGACTGCTGTGTGACAGGGGAAGGACAGGCCCAGGGAACCGACACTCCATGAGGAACTCTCCAACATCATGGGAGCTTACCACCATTCCCAGGAGACCATGGGCACAGTACTGGCCAAGTTTCAGGAGACCCAGCGGCTGCAGGTGGAACACTTCCTGGGGATCAGGGAGGACTTGAAGTCCATCAACAACACCCTGATCACCATTGCAGGGGTGCTGGCACACCTTCTCAACACCAGGAGGGACACAGTGGCACACCAACGGGCCCCGGACACTAGCCTGGACGATGAACAGCCCTCCACCTCTGCCGGTGCTAGTGGACAGGAGGCACCGCCACAGGAACAACAGGACACCAGCACCCCACCCCCTGCAGATGGAGAACCACCCCGCAAACGGTCCCTGAGATCCAGGAACAAGACAGAGAACATTGCCAAGACCCCCGCCAGGGAATAATACCCCCCTGAATGTCACCCTTCTGTCCCTCTTTGACATCCTGTCCACCTGAAACTGCCATTGCTCCACTTCCTATGCCCCATTAGACAATGCACCTGTGAAACAAATAGACTGGACTCTGCCATGGACATTCCTCCACAATCACCCCAGCCCATTTTACACCCCCTCCACTTAGTTGCACACAAATAAACACACTAGAATCACAAAACAATCTGGAGTCAGTCTGTGCTTTCACAAATGTGTAATTGCAAAATCTCTGGAATATAGCAAAGTCAATGTACTTGTTCACATACCAATGTAACACAGCTCTAGGCCAGCAGTAAACATAGCACAGTCACAAAGTTGGAGCCAGATCTGTGAAATGGAAAGCCAAAGTAACAAGTCAGGGTCCATACACTGAGTGAAAATGACAGACTTATGCTAGCTCCAACAATAGTATGAGATGTGGGAAGCAGTTATATCTTCTTACCTGTGTCTCACTGGAAGTATTGCATGATGATGTTGTTTCGGTTGTCGACATCTTCTTCTTCTGCCTCCTCTTCTTCACTGTCCACAGGCTCCACAGCTGCCACAAGACCACCATCTGCCCTATCCTCCTACAGAAAAGGCACCTGCCGTCGAAAACCCAGGTTGTGCAGCATACAGCAGGCCACGATTATCTGGCACACCTTCTTCGGTGAGTAGTATAGGGAGCCACCTGTCAGATGGAGGCACCGGAATCTGGCCTTCAGGAGGCCGAAGGCGCATTCTATAATCCTCCTAGTCCGCCCATGTGCCTCATTGTAGCGTTCCTCTGCCCTTGACCTGGGATTCCTCACTGAGGTCAGTAGCCATGACAGGTTGGGGTAACCAGAGTCACCTGCAAATGTCGAGGGACAATTGTTAGACACACACTAACCCTTAGGGACAACCCCATACCCAGACACCTATGTCAACTGTGTTGGGACCTTGGCCTCACCTATTAGCCACACACGGTGCCTCTGGAGTTGGCCCATCACATAAGGGATGCTGCTATTCCTCAAAATGTAAGTGTCATGCACTGAGCCAGGATACTTGGCATTCACGTGGGAGATGTACTGGTCTGCCAAACACACCATCTGCACATTCATCGAATGGTAGCTTTTCCGGTTTCTGTACACCTGTTCATTCCTGCGGGGGGAGGGGGACAAATGCCACATGTGTACCATCAATGGCACCAATGATGTTGGGGATATGTCCCAGGGCATATAAGTCACCTTTCACTGTGGGCAAATCCTCCTCCTGAGGGAAAACGATGTAGCTGCGCATGTGTTTCGGCAGGGCAGATAACACTCTGGATAACACATTAGAGAACATTGGCTGTGACATCCCTGATGCCATGGCCACTGTTGTTTGAAAAGACCCACTGGCCAGGAAATGGAGTACAGACAGAACCTGCACTAGACAGGGGATTCCTGTGGGATGGCGGATAGCTGAAATCAGGTCTGGCTCCAACTGGGCACATAGTTCCAGGATTGTTGCACGATCAAGTCTGTATGTGATTATGATGCGTCTCTCTTCCATTGTTGACAGGTTCACCAGGGGTCTGTACACCGGAGGATGCCGCCATCTCATCACCTGCCCCAGCAGACGTTCCCTTTGGAAGAGAACAGCGAGCAGAGGGTCATCCAACACAGAGGTATCACAATGTGTTATTTGCTGAAACGTTGGTAATTCGCAATGTGCCGGTTTCTGTCTGTATTCCCGGCCTACATAGGTGTGATGCAGTTTTTTTCCATCCCATGTGGCCCCCTGAAATGGTAGCTGCCTGACCTGTTAGGTGGGACAAGGGGAAATGAGGTAACTGCACTGGCGTTGTACACCTTCGCGGTGGGCGTTCGAAGACAGCGGCTCAATTCAGTATTGGTCAACATTGGGCCCTAGGGGTCCCAGGAGCCAATGACGATGTATGCCGGCGGTGACGGTACGCACCGCCATGGACGTGACCGCCATTTTCTATCTGTTCCCTCACTTGATACCTGACCTTCAACAGGAGAGGACCTACACTGCAAGTGCTGCTGTGACCTGTGTCTGGAAGCAACGATGGCTACAGTGTCTTGGGAAAGGGCCCCTGCCTTCACTTCAGAGGAGTTGGAGAAACTAGTGGATGGGGTCCTCCCCCAGTACACGCAACTGCATGGTCCTCCAGACAAACAGGTGAGTACACTGTGAGCATGCTGCGTGGGCAATGCCTGTTTTGAGTGTTGTGGATGGAAGATACATGGGGGGGCTGGGGCCTGCATGTGTGGATGGTGAGTGTATGTGTGTCAGGGCATGGGTGGGAACTGGTGGGCAATGAGTATGACGGTCTGGACGGGTGGGTAATTTTGGCGTGCTATCGCCAAGGATGTCCGGACCCTGGGGGTCTACCACAGACGGAGAACCCACTGCCATAAAAGATGGGAGGACCTGCGCCGCTGGAGCAAGAAGACGGCGGAGGCCCAGCTGGGGAATGCCTCCCAATATGGAAGGGGTGCCCGTTGCACCATGACCCCCCTGATGTACCGGATCCTTGCAGTGGCCTATCTGTAGTTGGATGGGCGCTTGAGGGCTTCGCAGCAGCCACAAGGGGGTGAGTACACTCTCACTCAGCTGACTTTGCGCGCATTACAAGGTGTCTGGGTGGGGGAGGTGGGCAGTGGGTTCCCCTAGGCCAGGGCGAACTTGGTAGGCAAGGTCCCTTGTTAGGCAGGCTCTGTGGCACCCCAACCACACTAGTGGTAATAGCCATCTACACCTAGTCAGGCTCCTATGACTTCCAGGTGTGCAGCAATTGGGCTTAGGCCTCGTACCTCATGGGCATGTGAATTTGCCAGGAACTGTTAGTGCATCGCATAGTGGAGAGGGCTGCTCCCTGTGTGTTGTGTCCGCCAATGGTAGTGGTGTTGCATGCACTGAACATGTTTTTCTTCTGTCTTTCCCCCCCTTTTTGTTTTGTCTCCCTGTTCTTGTGTGCAATAGCATCATCTGGCGGAGGAGCAGTGGCACTGGAGCAGGAGGGAGCTGCAACCCACTTGGCCCTGGAGGGTGAAGCAACGGAGTCTGAAGCCACTAGTGGGACGGAGGGCGAGGGGAGCTCCACGACGGGGACAGGAGCATTCACCAGTGACAGCGACTCCTCCTCTGATGGGAGCTCCCTTGCGGTGGGGGGCACCTCTGTGCCCACCGAATCAACAGGTACAGCCGCCACTCCCCTACCAGCACCGCTCTCCCAGCAGCCCCTAAACATGTGTCCTGTGCCCGCTCACACAGGAGGGTGGGCATCTCCTTCGCCCCAGGCACCTCACGCCCTGCCCCAGTCATCCCTGCTGCCCTCAGTGAGGAGGCTATTGACCTCCTGAGATCCCTCACTGTTGGGCAAGCTACCATTTTGAATGCCATCCAGGGTGTTGAGAGGCATTTGCAACAAACAAATGCATACCTGGAGGGCATTCATTCTGGGCAGGCGGCCCAACAGAGAGCATTTCAGGCTCTGGCCTCAGCACTGATGGCAGCCATTGTCCCTGTGTCCAGCCTCCCCCCTCCAACTTCCTCCACCCAGAGCCAATCCCCTGTACCTCAGCCTATCCCAAGCACACCATCAGACCAGCATGCACACTCATCAACACACAAGAGTGGACATGGCAAACATAAGCACCACACATCCCACCGGCACTCACACAAGCACCATCCCCATGGAGACACAGCAACATCCACTGCCTCCACTGTGTCCCCCTTCTCCAAATCATCCTTCTTCCTCTCTGTCTCGTCTCCACTCACACCTGCATGCACTACATCCTCAGCCACTACCTCCATCACCAGCACGCCCATCACCACACACCGCTCACGTGCAATCACCACCCCCACTACCATGCACACATCCCCAGTGTCCTCTCCCAGTGTGTCTGTGAGCCCTCCTCCCAAAGTACACAAATGCAGGCACACACCCACCCAACAGGCATCCACCTCACAACAGCCTCTGCCCCATGCACCTTCACCCAAATTCAGCAAACGTACACCTCCTACAACCACTACCTCTACCTCCACTCCCAAACCCCCTCCCTCTTCCCGTCCCAGTGTGTCTAAAAAACTTTTCCTGGCAAACCTTGACCTCTTCCCTTCACCTCCCCCGTCCTTCCCCTAGGGCCAGGCTTTCCAGGTCCCAGCCCAGCACCTCAGCCACCAAATCCCCAGGCACAGTGGTGCCAGCAGCTGCGGGGTCATCGAGTGCGCCACCCATCAGGGCTGCCAGTGTGCCACGTAGCGAGGGCAAGGACATTCCGCCACCTGTCAAGATGAAGAAGGGGCCCACATCCCGGAGAGAGAAGCCGCACCTACCAGCCACCAAGGGCTCCGCCAAAACAAAAGGGGGCAGTGGCAAGACACCTGCGACACCATCAAAGGTGGAGAAGGGACAAATGCAGAAGAGCAGGTCAGGACAGGGCACAGTGGCACCGAATGAGGGACTAGTGTCACCCCTTTTGTCCATGACTCCACCAACCTGTACGGCAGCGAACACCGCAACCTGCCCCACCACCAGCACCGCCACCAGCACCGCCACCTGCACTGCCACCATCGCCACCACCTGCACAGCCACCTGCACCGCCACCTGCACAGCCAAGGGCACGTCTGCAGCCTCAGCAACAGTCCCCAGCATCTTCCCCAATGGGCACCGATCCGAGGCTGCAGGAGATGTCCTGCTGTGTCCCTCAACAGGTGCTGACCCATGCACCACCGCCAGCACCGCCGCCAAAGACGCCCCCGCATGCACCATCACCAGCCCCGCGATGTGCTAGGACAGTGGCATCACCGCTGACATGGCTACCATCCCCAGTGGTCAGTCGTCCGAGGCTGGAGGAAACTTCTTGGACCCTGCCCAGCTTTCATGAGACATGACTTCCATCACTGTTTGCACCTGCAGGTGGAAGGCGAAGCCGCAGCAGTGTGGGGTATGTCTCTGCCTCCATGGCGTATCATGCTACCTGTTCCTGGGCAATCTCATGGCACACACATCCAGGTGAGGGAATGGGACCGGCCACACTGCATGTGGAGCACGCTGGGCACCATGCCCCCCTAGAACCAGTGGAGAAATACATCCACTACCCCAGTCCTTGGCAGGATGAAGCACTCTGGGCACCATGCCCCCTCCAGAACCAGTGGAGAAATACATCCACTACCTCAGTCCTTGGCAGGATGAAGCACTCTGGGCACCAGGCCCCCTCCAGAACCAGTGGAGAAATACATCCACTACCTCAGTCCTTGGCAGGATGAAGCACCCTGGGGACCAGGCCACCTCCAGAACGAGTGGAGACTGTATTCCACTTGAGAGACTGTGGCTTTGCACTCCCCAGGTTAAAGCAGTTGGCAAACCACCCACTGGAAAGACTTGAGAGACTGTGGCTTTGCACCCCCCAGGATAAAGCAGTGGGCAAACCAGCCACTGGAAAGACTTGAGAGACTGTGGCGTTGCACTCCCCAGAATAAAGCAGTGGGCAAACCAGCGACTGGAAAGACTTGGGAGACAGTGGCTTTGCACTCCCCAGGATACAGCAATGGGCATGGAGACCCCTCGTGCAGCAGTGGTGTCGAGCGTTCATCCGGCTGAGGTGCCCTCCCTTCCCTTCCCCCTGAGGAGCCTGTTTATTTTCGATTTGATGCCCCAGCAGTGTTCTCTCAGTTTCGAGTCAGGTATCTTGTATGGGCTTCTCCCATGCATTTTGGGCCCACTGGCCCACAGACAATGATTGGTACACTATCCGGACTTGTGTAGTTGATGTATACATTTGTACATCCTGAATTTTGAACTTTCACTATCAGATTTTTCATGATTACAATTGTTACAATCATTTCCTTTTGTCCTTGCTTTCTTCCAGGGGCTGGGGGGAGGGGTGTGTATGTAATGTTACTGCATGTATTTGTGTGTATGTTGTTGTGGGTGAGGGAGGGGGGTTGGGGTATTGCGTGTTGCGTGTGTGCGTCACTCTCTTTTCCCTCCCCCATCCCCTGTGTTGTAGGTGCAGCACTCACCGTGGTCGTTGATGGTGTCTGTCCTGCTCCTGATAGAGCAGGAGGAAGACCAGCATTGGTAACACCTGTAGTTCGGGCTCCATGGCATCCTGGTTCCTCGTTGGGTGTCGAGAGGTGAGTGTTTTCCCTTCTATGTACTGTTTCCGCTGTGCTTTTGAGAGCATTGGTTCCGCCCCGGAAAAGGTGGCGCATAGGCCTGTTGTGATACGGTGGGCGGTACTTTGTCCTCTGCCTGTCTGTTGGCAGTTACCGCCGCAATGTTTGTTTCTGCCACCGGTCGGAGTGTTAAAGTAGCTGTCTATGTTGGCGGTTTCCGCCATGGTTGTGGTTCCATTTTTTCCGCCGGCCTGTTGGCGGTATTATCGCCGCTTTAACAGCGACCGCCAGGGTTGTAATGAGAGCCATAATGTTAAAATATATTATACGACAAGCAGGGCGCATGAGAGGGGCTGAAGAGGCAGTGGAAAGGGAGAGGAATGCAGGCTGGTATGTGAACTAAGTGAAAGAAACACAATATTTTGTAAAATAATCAACATTTTTTTAGGGCTTGCAAAACAGATGATAGAAAGTGTGTGCGTGTTTTTGTCAGCGAGTGCATGCATACATTTCAGGTGAAATCTGACAGACAACTCACCAACCCAACTGAAAGCACCTGTACCCAACTATTCATCAGCAAATACATTTATTAGGGGGGTGTAACACCCCCCCAAAGCTACGGCCCTGATGCTACTTGTGGGCCTGCAGCACTGATTGTGCCACCCACTTAAGTAGCCACCTAACCATGTCTCAGCCCTGCCACTGCAGAGTCTTTATCTGCAGTTTTAAACTGCCATTTCAACCTGGTCAAGTAACCCTCTTGTCAAGCCTAAGACTTCCTTTTTAATACATATAAGTCATCCCTAGGGTAGTCCCTGGACAGCCCAGAGGGCAGGGTGCAGTGTATTTAAAAAGTAGGGCATGTACGTTTAAGTTTTATATGTCCTGTTATTAAACAAAACTCTTACATTTGTTTTACACTACTGCAAAGCCTATCTCTCCTATAGGGTAACATTGGGATTACTTTATTTTATTTTATAACTGTAATTCCCAATTGTGAAGAGATAGACTTTTCAAGTTTGGTGTCTCTGGAATCACAATTTAAAATCCAAACATATGATGCAGTTGGATTTTAAATTGCAAATCTGAAAAGCCACTTTTAGAAACTTTGCAGTTTGGTACTTCAGCCATTTGGTGCCTACCACCTGCCTCTGATCACATATCTGGGGTAGGTGACAGTGGGCTTTTCCCCTAGACAACCACATGCAATGGTAACTTAGGTATGACCTGATGGACCATCCTGGCAGGATGGTAGGGAGGAGCTGGATTCATCCTAACTTGCACCTGAATAGGCTGTGTCCTGCCCCACACAAAGAGCTGCAGTCCCTTCCCATAGGGAGTCTGAAACCAGGGCATGAAGGGCACTTCAAAGGCACCAGTGGTTATCAGAACTGGAACTGAGACACCACCACTTCAGTACACGTCTGGACCTGTGGATACTCTGCCAAGAAGAAGGTCTGCTGTTCTGCTGAAGGACTGCCACTCTGCTGGACTACACTCTGCTGGACTTCCGCTTTGCTGCGTTGACCTGCATCCTGCTGCACTCTGCCTGGGTGAGAAGGACTGGACCTGCATCTCTTGAACCCAGAGTGACTCCCAGGACCAGTTGGCTGGCTTCCTGATCTGAAGTCTCAGGGACATAAAAGACTTCCAACCACCCTGCATCTCCACATGCAGTCTGCCATCTGTGAGTCTACCCTGCAAAGTGGTGCCATCCCAGTCGTTGACCCTTGGGAGTGGGTCTAAGGTGTTTTTTCAGCAGAACCGACGCATCCTCTTCTGAGCAATACATTCCCAAGCAGAACCAACGCATCTCCTCAGCAGAGTGATGCATCCTCAAATGGAACCAATACATCCCAACTGTTGTGTGAATTTGATGCCTTGCAACAGACTCGCATCACCACTACATCCCACATCTTGGGTTTGACGCATCACCTTCGGAAGTGCCACTGTGACACTTTACCCAGGGCAAGCTCCTTGCCTCTCCCATTGATGGCAGCTTCCCTGCTCATTGGAACCGATGCATCGTCTTGGCTGCACAACTCATTCTCAACAATGGCCTTCACATCACAAGCCCTGTCAGCAGTATCCCAGTCACTGATGCAACAGGCCCTCGTATCTCAGCCTTGCCTCATCTCGAAACCAACGCATCACTTGACTGCACTATGCATCTTTGACATGGATCCATGCAGTGTCCGCAATGGGGATTGGTACTTTGGTTCAGAGGGCCTGTTCAGATCCCTGTAGCCAGCTTGTGCTCCATCTCGGTCAGCCTGAACTTTTGACTTTGCCCCAGTCTGGCGCAACCAGATATCCCCAATAGCACCTCTTGACACTATTTTTACTTAATATTTCTCAATTTAATATCTCCTGTTCTACTAATTGGAGTTTTGTTTTTTTGATCTTGTTTTATTTGTTAAATTCATATCTATTTTCCTAACCTTGTGTGGAATCTTTTTGTGTGTTGTTTTCACTGTTTTACTATTTGAAATATTGCACAAGTACTTTATATATAGCCTCTAAGTTAAGCCTGACTGCTCTATGCCAAGCTACCAGAGGGTGAGCACAGGTTAATTTAGGGTTTGCTTGTGCCTTATTCTGACTAGGATTGTAGTTGCTCCTTGACCAGGGCTCACACCCCAGTCAAAAAACAGCCCAAATTGTAACAAACTTACTTTGTGATATTTACTTTTTGTTAGTCAGCAGAATGGAGGTGAGCTTACAGCAGCTTCTGGATGCAACTCTAGCTTACTCTGAGAGCAACAGGGTGATAATTAACATGAAAAAGACCAAAACTGTAATCATAAACAAAAGAGGGGGAAACATCACACTTGGCATCTAGGCTCAGAAAATCTGGAGGCCGTCAATGACAATAAATACCAAGGGGTGTTTTTTAATTTCAACTGCAGGTTCTCTAATCAACTGGAAGATACCAAAAGGAAGGGCAATGCTGTCATAGCAGGTTTTGGAGCCTTGTACAGAAAGATAAAGGGTCCAACTTTAACACTGCTACTCCAAGTTGCCCAAGAAAAAAATCTCCCCCACTCTGCCATATGGGAGCAAGGCCCCGAGATGGCAGGACAGTACCACTCTGGACGAAATAATAACAAGGATATATAGAAACATTTTTAAACTGCCACTATATTTCAGACTTGCTAGAGAGAACTTTTTAAATCACCCTTTCTGGCTCGAAATACAAGGACGGGCCTGATCACCAGTAACAGCCTATCTAAATTCATCCATAACCAATCTGGGCCTTTCCTCAGCCTCGGACCAATCACTGGGCAAGAAAGAGTTTTAAAAAATAACAAAATCAGGCATCAAAATATGTCACTCTTGGAGGACAAATCTGCCCTAGCCAGGTATAGATATGGATGAGTAACCCTCAATAATTACACGAAGCTTAGGTGCCGTTGTTACCTAGGTGAATTTACAATAACTCAATAGTTCCTATGATTCAGACTAGTAGTCCCGCTTGCACTGATGCATGCTCCACCATGGAATCGAAATGAAAGCCAGCGCAACTGCAGGCTGTGTGGATAGGGGATCGACAGGTCATCGAAGACATGGTCCATGTGCTGTGCATGTGTGAGGCTACCTTGGAGCATAGTCGATCAATCCTTCGCAGAAAGAGGAATAAGGTCCTGCTAAGGCCGTTGTAACCTGTTTCAATCTGAGTGATCCCTATCTGAACTGCCAGAGCGTAAAATATCTCCAGAGGTAGAGAAGAAGGTGTTGTACATTGAAAAAAACTAAAGCTAAGATACAAGATGAGACGAGACGAGGCTAAACAAACTCACCAACCTTGTTAAAATAAAATATCTTCGCAGTGTGTGCTAAAGATGGTGAAACCTGCATTTTGCGATATCCTTTCTGTCACATACAAGCTGACTATACGCTGACCATGAAATGATTAACCAAAGGACTAGCACACCGCACTTTTAGAACTGTCTGCATGACCGAGTTAGGAGGATGCTAGGCACTAAAGCACCTTTATCCTACTGGCACTAATTCTTGCGCTGAAGGGTCACTTTATACTCGACATTTTATGCTCAAAAGTTATTTCCCATTTCATTTGTCGGTGCTCTAAATTGGTTTTAGAATGTGCTGAATTTTGTGAGGTCGTTATGCACTGTTTTTACGGCATTATGAAGAAATAAGGTACAACTGCACTTTATTCTTTTCTGGGTTGGATATATTCACTGCCATGCCAATCGTGGCATTATGACTCAGTTTATACGCCTTTTATATCACAGGTATTTTAGAATTGTTTTAGAATGTGATTACTGCAAAATGATGTTTGTTTTATTTATGTATTCCAAGCAAATACAACAGGGGGCTTAAAGGTGACCCTTTGTTTAACAGTAATTGGCTTCATTGTAATTCTCATTTGCTTCTTGTCATCAGCTGTAACCTCCCTTCCCCTTTGTGTGTTTTTCTGACCGCTAGAGCATGCACACATTACCTGTGTTCTTCCCCTACCTAATGGTTTAAGCACTCTACGAGAGTGCATGTTTCGCAGCTGTTTCCCTCATGTACTTCTGTATACTGTCTGTGTTGTTGCCTCTGCCCCTTCCATGCACTCTTCATTGTCCCATGGTTGGCTCCACCCTCCCACCCACTCTTTTGCACCTGTGTGGTTACCCCTACCCAGTCTCACTGTCCCTCCATTATCCATTTGCTCGACTCCATTGTCTGTCTGCTTGATCCCCCCGTCCAGCCTATATTGTCTGTTCACTTGATCCTGTAGCAACACAAAAGGATGATGGACGGAGTGCTGAACAATGAAAACACCCACCCCCAGTCACAGATCTGGGTTTAATTCATCTTTTGTTAATTCATCATTAGTTCTTTTGCTCATCATGTCACCCCAGTTTGGACCCAGCCATATGCAAATTAGTCTTGACCCTGTTCCTCATGGAAACAGTCCAGCCTGAACTGCCAAGCCAGGTCCTCCCTGGACTGGAAAGAAGCATCCTGGGACCAGTTTCAGGGTATCACCCTTCATCAGCCAGGCTAGCTTGAATCCAGTGGCACAGTGAGCAGTTGATCCACCGTCCACCCTCTATGGTCTGTGTGCCTCTGACTACCCTCTGTTATCTATGTTCTCCCCAACTTATTCTCACCTGTCCTTCTCTCCCTCCCTCCTTCCATGATGCCTATGGGGACCACATGACTGAAAATAAAAAAGTGCTATGATGTAGCTAGCGCTGGCTGCGTCATGGTGCTTTTCAAAAGGACTTTTAGCCATGCTGCACCCATTACCCGTTTGCTTGAACCACTGTCCGGTTGCTTGGATTTTTACCCACCCTCAGTTGTCCATCTGCTTGTAGCGATCACCCACCCTCCACTGTCCATTTTCTCCTCCATCCCCTCTTGGCTGTCCTTCCTGTCTTTCTCTTCCTACCTCCCTCTGTGTTGCCTCAGGGGAGCACGTGGCTAAAAAAAACCTGTGATACAGATCATGCTCGCTACACCATTAGGCTTTTCTTTATTACTTTTAGCCATGCTGCACAGCTGCACAGCATGGCTACAAAACATTGACAAAGCCAATTTCTCTCGTAAACGAGGCATATTGTCTTTGCCAGTGATTTTTCTATTTTGCTTTCAACATTTGAAGAAAGAGCACATGTTTTCTTGCTCTCGCTCCTGTTTCTCTCTCTCTCTCGTACTGCTTCTACCTGTAAATTCCGACCTCCCCGTATGCTCCTTGTTGCTCCTTCCTCCCCATTCCAACTCGTCCATTGCTTTCCGTAACTTGCCTTCAGGCGTCATAGTGTGTTTAAAAAAAAAAAGAAGTTGCGTCTGAATCACTGGCGTGCAGTGCATGGCGAGCGGAGGGACACTAATTAAAGTTAATTTATCTGTGCTTGGTCCATGCACCTCTGAAAAAAGTAAGAGACGCATGCCAAGCGGTGCCCAATTAGAAGGTAGGAAAGAAGAGTGACAACGCTGCAAACAAATAGTAAGCAATGAATGGGTTCTAAGCCCATTACAGAACAGAAGAGTCTTACAGGTGAGAGCCAATACACTAGCCCATGCTCACCGGGCAAGACCTTAAAACGAGAATGCATGTGCTAGCGCATGCTCACGCAGGTGAGACCTAAAAACCAGCAGCCCAGCCACTACTGTCTGGCTGCTACATTTAACCTCAAAGCTCATGTTTGTAGGAGGCTGGCCTGGTTAGTAGTGGGTACCTTGGGTACTTACACCTTACACCAGGCCCAGTTATCCCTTGTTAGTGAATGTAGTAGTGTTCTAGCAGCTTATGCTAATAGAGGTAGCTATAGCAGAGCAATTCAGGCTGAACTAGGAGACATGCAAAGCTCATGTAATACCACTTATAGTTACACAGTACTTATACACAAGTAAAGACAATACTCAGTGTTACCAAAAATAAAGGTATTCATTTGGGTGACACAGAACCAAAAATATCTTAGAGACAATACTCCTTCTGGAGGTAAGTATTATACACAAAATATACACTAGACACCAAAAGTAGACAAGTGAATAGTCATAGAACAATGCAAACAGTAGGAAATCCTATAGAATGCAATGGGAGGAAATAGATCTAGGGGCAACACAAATGATATGCTAAATAAGTGGAATGTGAATCACAAATTCCCCCCTAGACAAGTGTAGTGTGGGCAGAATCGCTGGGAGAGTAAGAATACAGTAAATTACCCCACCCCAGAACCCAGAAAAGCAGGAGTAAAGTACTGCAAGTTTCCTTAGGACACACTACACCTCGTTTTTGGGATTTTGCAGCAGCCATCCAAGTCTACAGGGAACAACTGCTGGATTATTGGACCTGAAGACCTGCAAAGGAAGGGGACCAAGTCCAGAATTCAAAAGAAGTTCCAGGAAGGACAGGAGCCCCTGCCAACCCAGAAGAGGATGCAAAAGAAGAGTCCCCAGTTAGTCGAAGAATGCAGAAATGCACCCTAGGAAGATGGCATTGGGTTCATGCATGAAGCAAAAGATGTCCCATGGTGTGAATATTGTTGCAGATGAGATTTTGTGTTGGAAGGCGCCAACAAGCCTTGGCTACAACAAAAGTGCATTTTTCATCAAAATGGAGCAGTATGGACCCAGGAGGGACCGGGGGGCCTCAACTCTGTGTGAGGAGGAATAGGGGGCTCTCAGATGCCTTAGCATGCCAGCCAGCACCCCCAGAAGCCACAGGATCCAGGTTCAAAGGAGGTGCAAAACATGGTTGATGCAGCACAACAAAAGAAGGTCCCACGCCGCCGGGGAACAACTCAGAGAGTTGCAGGGTGGAGTGCTGGGGACCTGGGCCAGGCTGTGCACAAAGGAATTTTGCAAAAAGTGCACAGAGGCCTCAGGAGGTGAAGAAGACACAGTACACAGGGGTACCGTTGTTCTCAGGGAAGGCAAGGTCTTACCTCCTCCAAATTGCGTCAGCAGGGCAGTCTATGTCGATGATGTTCATCCTCTGTGTCCTTTGGAGCATGCTAGTCATTGTGAGAGGAGTCCCAGGGTACCGGTCATCGTCTTGGAAGGTGCCTGCTTGGAGCATGGGAGTGAATCTGTCACTCCACAGGAGATTTCTTCGTTTCTTCTGGTGCAGGATGAAGACAGGGAGTCCCCAGGACGTCCACACTGTGGAAACTGTTGCAGTTGCTGACTTGGAGCTGAGGTTGCTGAAGAAAAGTGTCTCTTGTAGACACTTTGTTGCAGTTACAGCATTTCTTGGAGCAGAAGAGTCTGAAGTTGTTGCAGAGGATTCCTGAAGGAAACTTGCAAGCAGAATCTGAAGAGAACCCACAGGAGAGACCCTAAATAGCCCTGAGAGGGGGATTGGTTACCTTATTAGGTATGGACCTATCAGGAGGGGTCTCTGACGTCACCTGCTGGCACTGGCCACTCAGAGCCCTCCAGAGTGCCCCCACGCCTTGCAAAGCAAGATGGCTGAAGTCTGGGACACACTGGAGGAGCTTTGGTCACTCCCCTTTCCTTTGTCCAGTTTCCCGCCAGAGCAGGGGAGAAGGGGTCCCTGAACCGGTGTAGAATGGTTTATGCAAGGAGGACACCATCTGTGCCCTTCAAAGCACTTCCAGAGGCTGGGGGAGGCTACCCCTCCCCAGCCTGTAACACCTATTTCCAAAGGGAGAGAGTGTAACACCCTGCTCTCAGAGGAAATGCTTTGTTCTGCCTTCCTGGGACTGGGCTGCCCAGACCCCAGGAGGACAGAACCCTGTCTGTGAGGTGACAGCAGCTGTAGCTACAATGCAAGCCTCAGAGAGCAGGTTTGTCAGAACTGGAGATCCATGGTGGAATCCCCATGATGCATGGAATTGGCTCCCCAATGCCAGATTTGGAACAGGGGGACAATTCCATGATCTTACCATTGTGAAGCTACATATAGTTATTGACCTATATGTAGTGCACGCGTGGAATGGCATCCCCGCACTCACAAAGTCCGGGGAAATGGCCCTGAACTATGTGGGGGCCCCTTTGCTAGTTCAAGGGTGCCCTCACACTTAGTAACTTTGCACCTAACCTTCAGCAAGTGAAGGTTAGACATATAGGTGACTTATAAGTTACTTAAGTTCAGTGAAAATGGCTGTGAAATAGTGCGTGCACTCTTTCACGCAGGCTGCAATGGCAGTCCTGTGTAAGGGGTTGTCTGAGCTCCCTATGGGTGGCAAAATAAATGCTGCAGCCCATATGGATCTCCTGGAACCCCAATGCCCTGGGTACCTAGGTACCAAATAGTACAGTCTTATAAGGGGGGTCCAATATGCCAATTGAAATTGGTAAATGAAGTCACTGGCCTACAGTGACAAATTTGAAAGCAGAGAGAGCATAAGCACTGAGGTTCTGGCTAGCAGAGCCTCAGTGAAACAGTTAGGCACTACACAGGCATACACATTAGGCCACAAACTATGAGCACTGGGGTCCTGGCTAGCAGGGTCCCAATGAGACAGGCAAAAACATACTGGGGTCCTGGCTAGCAGGATCCCAGTGACACAGTAAAAACACACTGACACACACTCACAAACAGGCCAAAAGTGGGGGTAACCATGCTAGAAAGAGGCTACTTTTCTACAATGTTCATAGGACAAACCCAGCCTTTCCCTTTTTGAAATACAAAGGTCCAGTATTTTTTTATTTATTGCAGTTTTATATAACACAAACTCGACCAGAAGGTATTGGAGCACTTTACATGAGCACCAGTTACATTACACAACGACGCATTCATTTTTTGTAGGCATGGGGAGATTAAGTGATTTGCCCAGAATCACAGGATGTTGAGCCAACGCTGAGATTGGAACCTGGTTCCCCAGCTCTTAAGTTGGCAGCTCAGGCCATTACATCACACCCTCTCCATAATTTAACCACCCAAAGGCATTTATTCCTAGCTTAACTGGTTCACAGATGTAATAGACTCGACATGAATGGAGACTAAGCTCGGAGCAACACATAATGAGGTCACCCCTGTGCCAATAAAATTATAATGGTGTAAAGCGACTACAAGTGAGGATGATAAAAAATGCACAGATCTAGCAAAGTTCTGGACAGCCCATATGGTATGGGGAAATGCCTCATGAAAGCTGTTAGCCTGAAGATTTGCTACAGTTTTAATGAAAGGCCTTGACTGTATGGCAGACAGAAGCATCCTGTTGTAGTAAAGTATCGTAGGCAGAGGCTGAAACCCAACCTCTGAAGCTCAGATGTGTAGTTGTGGCAAGAGCAGTGGACTGTTGCTTCTGGAGCCCTGTACTGTGGTGGGGGCTGTAGAGCAATGCTCCACTGTGTTCTTCCATTCAAGATATGTTGGCAGAGGTGAAAGTCCAGTGAGGGGTATGGCAGGCCTGTCAACTCACACAGTGCCACCATGTGTCACATGATTTTGACTCTCTTCAAACAGTCACCCGGTGAGGAGCCAACATCACACTCTGGCAGGCAAGAGGAGCTGGTCACCACTGAAAAGTGTGGTTTTCCAGCACCTCTTTGGAGGTTGTAGACAGCCGAGATCTATTAAGAGGTGTGAAAACACCCCTGGACACCGGCTGCAGATCCAGCAAGCTTTGTGTTTTTTTCTGTTTTATTGGAGGGGGAGGATGTCGATGGGGGCAAGGCAAGGGGGCAGACTGACATCAAAGGTAGTTCTCAGTATAAAGCCCCACTCCCTTCAGGGCCTTGCCCCCTTCTCACATGGCTAATTTTATTTTCAAGTTGGCAGATCTGATATGGTGAGAGTTGGTGTTTCCTGTGTGCCTCTGGGTGTAGGATTTGCAGCGTGCAACCTGATGGGAGGAGCGTGAGATTCACTATAATGTAATATGATAGACACATTCTCTCTCAGTATCTTTTCACTCTCTTCAGTAGTAGTAATACAAACCACACAGGTCTGGTGATTTAGTATTTCTGTGACTGACTCTACCTAATAGTGAAAGGTCACTATTTTGCATTGGAGTATACTGACATCATGCAGGATCCCAACAGGAAAATAGCCTTTTTCTTTACTACAAAAAATAAATATGACGTTTGGGAACACCAATGAAGTTAATTTGAGATCTGTACCTTTTTTCTTTGGTACAGCTCACTCTCCATCATTGTATATGTGTCAGTCATATCCCTTGGCGATTATTTTCTCTGTTGCCATTATTCTCTAACATGAATATCCAACAGCCTTCTGTCTCTTCTGCCTCATTTTGCCGTTTTCTGTCTGACTTAGTTATCTTGCTCGCATGTATCATTGTCTCTGCCTTAGTTTGACTTTCCCTTTGTCTGTCATTCTCTCTTTGTGCCTGTGCATCTTTTCTCACCTTGGTTGTTTCTCCTATAATTGTCCTTCTCAACAGGAGTGTCTAAGTATGTCTCTCTGGGTTTTATCTATGCAGCTGTCTTTGTGTCTTTTTAGCCCCTTGTGTGGTTCTTGGTGTCTAGATTTGGGTCACAGCGCAGCTGTCTGCATGTTCTATTTACAATTCCTTAAACTATACAAACGTAATTGTTGACCGCACCCAAAAGACTATTTCTATCTGACCTCATGCTGTTGGTTGTTTGGTATCATTCCACCGCCTATGGAGCACTTGCAATGTATGAGTGACTATATTACAAGTCAAAAGTACTTTGAAACAGCACAACATTTTGGGCCAGATGTAGCAAGATACGATTTTGCGACTCGGAAATTGCGAGTCGGTGCGACTCGCAATTTCCGAGTCGCAAAATCGTATACAGAATGGTGTCTCAGACACCTTCTGCGAATCGCAAGGGGGTCGCAAAGACCCACCTCATTAATATTAATGAGGTGGGTCGCAATTTGCGACCCCCTTGCGATTCCCTGCACTCACAGGGATGGTAGCCTGCTGGAGACAGCGGACCTCCATGTCTGTGACTGCTTTTTCAATAAAGCAGTGTTTTTTTGTTGTATTGCAGCCCGTTTTCCTTAAAGGAAAACGAGTTGCAATACAAAATAAAAAATGAAACCATTTGGTTTCGTTTTTTCAGAGCAGGCAGTGGTCCATTGGACCACTGCCTGCTCTGAAAAAATATTTTTGGCGACATTCACAAAGGGGAAGGGGTCCCATGGGGACACCTTCCCTTTTGCGAATGAGTTAGCACCCACTTGACATGGGTGCTAACTGCGAATTGCTTTGCGACCGCGTTTGCGGTCACAAAGCAATTCTGCATCGCGGTGCGAATCGCAAATAGGAAGGGAACACCCCTTCCTATTTGCGAGTCACATTCCCATTTTGCGAGTCTGTACCGACTCGCAAAATGGGAATGTGCATCGCGATGCGCATTTTGGATGGCGCAAACTGTGAATTTCGCAGTTTGCGCCATGCAAAACGCTTTCTACATCTGGCCCTTAATCTCCTAAATATATTGTATTAAGAAAGCAATCATTTTTCACTTTTGTCACTGCAGCAGGCTGTTTTTAATGTTTATTCTCAGAACTTGTATGCAAACTGGGCCTGTGTTCCTTGCCGATGCTTTTTATGTGTGCTGTTTTGTTGTTACCTAATTATGTAGTTTTCTTTGACTTTCCTGTCCAGTCTGTAATGACACCTCTCATTTCTGTGTGTCTGTCTTTGTGATTTTCTCTGGGCTTTGGCTGTGCCTGAATGACACCTTCTTGTGGTTGACTCTGACTATTTGCCCTTTGTACCTACCCAGTCGCCAAACCTCCCGGCCCAGTGCTAACATTGTAGTCGCACCAACATCTCAACTAACCACACCCACATTATTTCTTGTGAAATTGGTCTCTCTATCAGAAAGGAAATTATATACCCTTCCAAACCTACTGTATGCTGAGCGTTTTGACATTGATCTTTGCCTTAACGTGGCTCTTGTGTATTCAGAATATTACACCAACGTCCAGTCTGGCTCTGATTGACAATATTTGTGCCATTCATGTTGTTGTGACACACTTTTCATATCAGTGACCATTTCACTCTAGGTCATTATTGACAATGTTTCTCCTCGGAACTATTCACATGCAAATCAATGATTTCAAGTGTGTTTATTCAATTAGTCAAATGGGGGGAAACACGACTTCAATATCTAAAATGTGTTAGGTTATCAGACAAACCCAGGAATGGAAAGAGTGTCCGTAATGACCTATAGGGAAGTGGTCACCGTAGTACTAGCCCATGTGCTTAAGGCTCCAAAAGGGGATTGTTTGTCTGGGTTCAGTGCAAACAGGAGCAGGGTAAAGGTGAAGATTCATGGCTGTATGCTATAGCCTGAGTCCATGATGCTGCATAACAGGAACAACGCTACAGGGGTGCACATTCAAGTCAGTTTGATTAGAATTGGTTGAGGGAGGAACCACACCACCATTTGTTGCCAGTATCACCATGGACAGGGTCAAGGATTTAAGTATGTGACAACTTTGTATGTTTTGCACCCAGATTCCAGGGAAACCCACCATTGTGGCATTCCATTTAGTCAGGGCATCTCACTTTATCATTGCCAAGGCTCAGTTAAATGTGCTGGAAACGGTTTGGGTTTTGCAACCTTTTATCTTGAAATTTGCAGTACAGAACACTTTCTTGGACCTGCTGACAGGCGGAAGAGAGGGTTTGCCAGCGCATTTCAACAGTGGCATTTCGTTATGCCAGATCTGGCTGTCAGCCCTGTCCATCTGCCGCCAGCTATTTTTAAATATCAGAAATCATCTTGAGAAGTAAGGAGTACTTCAGACCTGCCAACCCGCATGGCTCCACAATGTGTCACAAGATGCAGAAACTCTTCACACGGTCACCCAGTACAGAGATGATATCACACGGTGAACACAGGGTGAGCTGGAAACCCCTTCCCAGAATCAGTTTCCAGGCCGAGTGTGGAGGCTCTGCAGTCCACAAACATTATACATTGACACTTTTGAAGCAGCTTCTCAAAGCAGGACATAAAAGGCTGCTTCATAATCATTTAATTGTTCTTTGGGGGCTAATTAGGAATAGATGCTAAGATTTTGAACTTCATAAACTGACCCCCCTCAATCTCCTACTCCATGCCTGTTTAGGCTGAGTTAGGCCAATGGCCCTTCCCCTGCTCCAAGCACCGCCTCCTTTATGGTCCCTCTTTTACTTAATGACATTTTTATTTAAAAGTTTGTCGGCTCTAATATTTGAGCTCTTTGATATATTCGTCTCTGGCCCCCTCCAATTCTGGCACAATTGAGTGTGCCAGACTTGTCATACTACGTGGAGGGCACATATTAACGCTCTCTGCAAGCGTTTTATTCAGAAAGTGCAAAGACCACACAAGTGTGTAAATAAAAAATATTCCAACGCCTTAAGATTCTGTGAAAGAAAAGACGTCACAGAGACCACATACATTTTAATACAGTCATTTTTCTTTTTTAACCTGCCACGGTGTCGCAAAAGGAATCTGACCCCATAGGGTTTGTTCAGAACAAGCAACAAGTTTGCACATACTCTTCTTTGAAATTCATTCTATGTACATTTTAAAAATGTCTCCTACATATTCATAGTGATTTTACTCTTCAGCAGTAAGGGGAAAACGGGTCGAGGCGCAGTACGGTCCATTGAGCACAAATTAGTGACTTATGTGGCTAAACAATAAGATCCAGATACAAATACAACAAACACGTTGCTACATTGTGTTTTCTGTAAAATGTTTGTTATGTGGGTGCAGGGGCATAACTAGACTGGAACTTGAGGGAGGTGGGGGCGAAGAGCTGACACACCAAGCAAAAAAGGTGGAGCTAATACTTCAAACAACTGGGGGCAGACTTATCCTCAGAGCCAATTCAACACAATTGTGCAAACTGTGCATTTTAAGCATATTGGACAAACCCAATACTATTAGATCAAACCAGTTTAATGGATTTGACAGTGTTTACAGGCTACTTATAGAGAACGTTAAAATCGGGGTAGAAAGAAATGACGTATCAAGCAGTTTCAACAGATTTGCGTACAAAACACACTACAAACATTTTCGTAAAGTTATTTAAAAATATTGGTTCTTCTTGCCAATTCTCGGACAATTCCTTCTTGACTGGACAACGTGCTTTTTAAGTAGTTGTAAATGCATGTCCAGAAAGGTGCTCTTGCCTGATTGTTTTTTACAGCCTGCTCATCAGAATATTGCAGCATATGCTTGTTTGAGGCAGCACTCATGCATGTCTCAAAAACTGACATTAGTGAGCTTACACACCCGGTTGAGGCGTATAATTGCAGGTGACAAGATTGATTCCTGATTCATATTTAATTTCTCCTGAGATAGACTGGATACCAATCACTTGGCAAGATAATAACATGTTACTTGCTCTGCCAATAATCATTGCTATCCTAAAAATAACATAGTTGTGAGGACTCCATGGTTGTGAGTTCTCATATGGAATTCATGATTGAGCTACATCCATCCAGGAAGCCACCAAGCTGGTATTTTGTCCTGTGTGTATGTCGTTCCGAAAGAAACAGAAATAGTACTTCGTAATTACATAAATGATAACCACCAGCTGTCAAATCTCTTCTAAGACCCAACACATGGAGCATAAAAACCACTGAAAAACACATCTGTGTTAAACCTTAGATGGTAAATGTGCTTTATAAAATGCATAATTTGTTACTAATTTCTGGGAGAATGACCACATTCTCTGTAAAGGTGGTTCTTAAATGTTTTTACTAATTACAGGAACAAGTGTGGTGTACACACTTGTTTTTGAAACTTTGGAACATGTTGTGCACAAAGAGGTATGTACTTTCTTGTGCAATGCTTTTCTATTGGTGATCTATTAAGTTAATATTCTGCATTTAACAGGCCCTCATTTAGTTTCACAACAGATTTAATTTCACATGTACTTTGCTGCCAAACTACACTAGATTGAAAAGACACACCACTGTGATGTAATACTTATACAAGGGAAGTGCTGTTGTTATGCTGTACTGCCTCTCCAAAGACAACATTCAGGCAAATTCTACATCTGTTTGCACTTTGAGAAATAGATCATTGAGATTCTTGCTTTAGGCTGTACTATCTTGAATGCTTGCATGATCCTTCTAACCAGGGACATCTGCACCCACAACATCAACATCCTCTCCTAAGCCGATGACATGCAACTCATACTCTCCCTCTCGGACAAGACCCCCAACACATGGAATAAGTTCACAGCCTGCATGACGGAAGTCACCAACAGGATGAAGTCCAACAATCTCAAGCTAAAGCAATGATTTTCAGCAAGAAGACCTTACCATAAGTCTCCATCTGGTGATTAGCTGATCCTAGACCCACACCCACCCCCAGCATCCACACCAGGAACATCAGTATCATCACTGACAGAAAAAAGAACATGATTGCACAAGTCAACGCCATCCAAGCATCTTGTTTCTACACCCTAAAGATGCTGAGCAAAATATTCAATGGCTCCTGAGCAACACTCAAAAGGTGGTCACGCATGCCATAGTCACCTTCAAGTTGGACTTTAGAAACCCCCTGTATGCAGAAATCAGCAGGTAACTCACCAGAAGACTTAAAACCATCCACAATGGAGCTGCCAGACTTACCTTCAAACTCCCAAGCAGAACCCACATCCCACCAAAACCTATTTGAGCTCCACTGCCTCCTGATGCACAAAGTACATGGTTCAAACTCCTCACTCACAATTTCAGGGCACCAGACAACTTCAGCCCACCTACCTAAACAGACTCATCTCCTTCACAAACTCTCCAGACAACTCTGCTCAGCCAGACTCCTCTTTGCACAAATTCCATGCGTACACAGAAATTGACCTGGAGGCCAGGCCTTCTCCTAGAGCCACCTTTTCTTCTCGAGTTCCTCAAGAAGCTGAACACCTGGCTCTTTGAATGGCTCTGCCCAACACCTGCTTAGTACAAGGATAAAGTCCTTGGTGATAATGCGCTCTATAAATTCACATAACATAACAAAACAAAGGGAAAACAATGGAACACAGACATATGTTGACCTTTACTACACATATGCTCCAACGTTAGGAGGGCTCTAGGATAGTGTCACCAATTTAACAATTCTCAAAATAGCCATTTCTGCACATATTTCAAGGCAATAAATCAGGGCTGGAGACGTCTGTTGCTTTTCCATCAATTTCTCACAGTTTGCAAAATAGAGACCTATATGGTTTGGTAACATTTCCTCAGAGTCCAGGGTCTCCAGTATTCTTCTGCCAACCTGTATTAGCCCACATTCCAAAAATATAATCAGCAACAGATATAAACTTTGAGATTGCACTTCTGCTCAACTTCCTTCTGAAATTATCGACCTGTGCTGCATCCAGAGGGTGTCGATGGGCATCATAAAACCAGTGAAAAACGATAAATGCACTATACTGCCCCAATTAAGGAGTGTAAGGAAATCAACTACCTTGCCTGACTTGTTCTCTTGCGTGAGACCTAGAAGACATGCTATCTTTTTCTAAATCAACATTTTGTATAGTTCGAATATGACAATTACATGAACTTATGCACTAAAATCCCCAAGTCACACTTTCTATTAGTCATATATGTTCGTAATGTAGAGTCTGAGCTAATATAAGTCTAGATTGACCTCCTTACCTCTATTCTCTCCAACCCCCTCCGTGCACACTGATGGTACGGTCCATTTATATCATACATGAAGTAACAGTCTGTTCTTCAACGCACAATGCTCAATGTAGTAATAGCCTATGCTTTTTCTTCAGACAAATAAATGCACTACTCTATGATGGTGGGAATAATGCCAAAATGCTTCATCCGAGATAGATATTGAACCAAAGGATTGCAGGGTTGGAAAAACTACCTATTCCTCTATGGCAAACTGTATGTAATTTTCTCTAGAACAAGCTGCTGATATAGTTTGTGAAACTTGTACATAATGTTTACATCTGTATTTGTGCTAAAAAGATAATTAACCAAAAGTAGGATTCAAGGGGTATATTTGTGAAGTAAGGTGAAATCATTCTGAAAAGACCTCTTGAACTTATTATTTTTGATGCCAAGTGTAAACCATTTGAAATATGAAATCTGCTCCAGCTCTAATGAGTTTCTTAACTAAAAAAGAAAAACGTTTATTCATGTGAGTTTGGCATGGCAGGTTTTGTGCTGATCCATCAACTCAGCAAAACAAATGGGATGGGGGAGTTTCCAAAAAAGCTAAAATAGTGATGTTTCCATTTTAATTCTTACAGGAAACTGTTGCCGGAGATTTTTAAAAAACAGCTGAACGGAATTACACCAAACGTGGTATAAAAGTAGAACTTTACTCACTGAAATACCTTTGCTTAGTTTGATGCCAGTCTGTTCAGTAGATTTTGAGAAATCAGCTTTATAAAAGTGGTTTTGTAGGCCTGAAATTGAGCCAGCCTGTCAGTCAAGCTTTGGAGGATAGACTTATATGGGTTTATAGATAGTCCATGAACCTGGGTTTGTGAAACATCTGAAAGATCCAGATTTTAGGAATAATAATCAAACCTAATTGGACAAGCATCTTTTTCTCTCATTATCTATTTTGGGACTGCAATCACAAAGCTGGGTTCACAGACCCACAACTCTTTGATTTGCTGGCTCCAACTTGAACAAAAATATTGCAGCTGTCATTACAGGACACAAGGACTCAGTCATGGCATCCTGAAAAGAATGAAGTAATATAAGGGGTAGGGGCAGCATCCAACGGGAACCCCCTGTGTTATTGATTTATTTTATTAAACAAAACAACAAATCCACCAGGTTTGCAGACCAGGATGCTGGGTTTGGGGTTATCCTCTAAACAGCCCCTGTGGTCCACAAACTCTCTCTAAGAGCTCCTGGACCCTTGCTGGTTGTTTGGCATGCAAGGTATAGTTTGTATGACTGTTGTACAAGTTCTGAATTATGGTCCTAACCCAAACCTATGAATTTCAGGGTGTTTTGGTTTTAATTAACATGACTATATACCTATCTCTCTCTCTCTCCTGCACTTTCTCTCTATATGTGTGTATGTGTGTATATGTGTGTGTATAATTTTAGCTTTCTATACCTCCTCATAATGCAAGCATAAAGACAGATTTAGGGCCTTATTATGACCCTGGCTGTCTAATGACCACCAGGGTGGCGGTCGGACTGCCGCCAATGTGGCGGTCAGACTTCTACATTACGACGGCGGCGGTAGTGCCACAGACAGAAAGCTAGCACCGCCAGTTTTCATCCATGGGACAGTGTGGCGGTGCTGGCAGTCCTAATACTACAGGGCAGCGCTGCAAGCAGCGCCACCCTGGGGATTACGACCCCTCCTTTCTGTCAGCTGTTCATGGAGGTAACTCCGCCATGAAAAGGCTGGTGGAGACGTGCTGCAGGATGCCCCAGGGGGGTCCCTGCACTGCTCATGCACGTGGCATAGGAAGTGCAGGGGCCCCCCTGGCCAGCCCCATTGCAAAGATCACTGTCTGCTTTGCAGACAGTGATCTTTGCGACAGGTGCTGGTGCACTCTACGCACTACAGCATTGGTTCTAATATGAGCCGGAGACAATGCTGTAGACCATTTCCCACTGGGCCAGCGGCCGAAAACTCTGTTTCCACCCGCTGACCCAGCGGGAAACTCATAATGGGACCGACCGGGAGGCAGCCGCACTGGTGGCAACCTATCCATCGGGACTTCGGCGGACAGGCTTTTGCGTCCGCCGAAGTAGTAATGATCCCCTTAGTGTTTTTAACCCTGAGTCTGAGGTGTAAAGAATTTCAGTGACAGTGACCTGGTACTTACTCCTTCCAGGTAACTGTTATTTACTGAGTTATGCAAATGCCTTCTTTTCTGAGATCCGCACCTCAGAACGAGGTCTAACATGTAGAATCACCATTTAATGAACTGGGTATTGCATGTTTAGCATTTATTCATGAGCATTTTCTCTTGATATATTTTGCAAAGTTTTTCTTGGTGAAATCTATCAAGGGAAAATGGTAGAGAATGGTGATGGATACGCAATTCAGAATCCAATCATTGCATAAACTTTCATTAGCGCTCTGATCGAAATTGAAAACACAACTTGAAATCAGGGTCTAAGTAAAATCTGTAAAGTTATAGACTAGGTTAGGGTACATTAACAGAGATTTGTCTAGCTCAATGGGTATTGTGTGACTGGTGCAGGTGTTTGCATGAATTGGGTTTAGCCATAGTGTTGTCTTCATAAGTCTATTTGTCTCTGCAAGTATGGTCCATGCAACTGTTTGCGGTTGTAGAGAAGGAACATTGTCATGATCCCTTCATCTGCGCTGTGCTGGTGTATAAGGGAGCTGTGCATGTTTTTTTTTTGCTTCTTCAGCTCATGCACTAACTAAAAATATCTTTGAGTTTGTAGAATTTTGTTGACAACAAAGCTTGAAAGTGCAGGACAGTAATTGCCTTTGTGATTCCAAGTATAAGAGGCGAGCCGCTGAAAGCTCGAGCCAGACTCGAGCCTGAAGCCTGGCCATGGCTCAACTCAAGGTCCTATCGGAACCTCGAGCCCATAACAAACCAAGTTTATATGTGGTTTCTGCCTGCTAAACCAATTGTATGATCTTAGGCAATTATTTTGAAATCACCTTTAAATACATGAGTTCCGAAAACCAGCTGTACAGGAACCTGTTGTGTTTGACTTAACAGACTCTAATGTTCCTCTAATTATAAAAACCTGGGCAACACACAAAGTTCACGTGACAAATGTCCTGCCTCTTAGTTCACTAATCACACCGTTGCCAGTGTGTGGGCAGAAAGGTTCTAGGTTCATGTTTTAAAAATACCACTTTTAATAAGTACTTCTAGGTGCAGTGCTACAGTGTGTTGTGTAATGTCAAAGCTTCTAAATGCACTTTTTTGAATTTTGTGGAGAATTTCATCATTTTATATGTGATGTTTGTTGCATGATTTACATTGCAACCATTTTCGGGGCTCAGCTCGCTTAAAGATTCTATGATCCAAGCCAGACCCTTGTCTTGGCTCTGGTACAACTCACCCTGTTAACTTGTTGACTTGCTCACCTCTATTTCCGAGCTCTGCTGTTAGCAACACATGCACTAACTCAGAGATATTTCATTTTAATGTACGACTTAAAGATGCCAAAAGAGAAATATGCAGCTCTCTTCTACGGCCACGGAGCACACAAATTGGGAGCATGATACAGCCTCCATTGAGCAGAGCTTTGTACGACTGGTAGCCTAATGTATGTATTGCTTAAATAATATGCCCAATAACATAATATATTGGGTGTGTTGCTTGTTCTACTTCTGCATGGGATGTGCATGTCTTTGACTACATCTTTCTATGCCCAACTCACTGGTAAAATCAATTTTTCTCCTTCCTGCTGGCCACCCACCTCTTTTTTGTGATGGAAACAATTTCTGCTCTTGCTGGTTATAAATGATTGCATCATAGTGACAGTAATATTAATATAAGTAAAATAGGGTAGAGCCTGATTGAAGGGTGTTCACAAAACGAGCACTAACCTCGGTAGCTAGAGCATACATTTTCTATTGGAGTGCACTTTTTCACAGCAAAAATAAGGCTCAATTCGAGAGGGAAGAGTGGTCCAGTCATGGGCAGATGCTTGATTGACAAGCGAAGAGTATTAGGCCCTCATTCTGACCCTGGCGGTCGGTGATAAAGCGGCGGCCAAGCCGCCAACAGGCCGGCGGTCTAAAATATGCAATTCTGACCCTGGCGGGAACCGCCAACACAGCCCGCCAACTTAACACTCCGCCCGCCACAGCGGTACAAACAAACAGCGCGGCGGTTCCCGCCAACAGCCAGGCGGCAGACAATGTACCGCCCACCCTATTACGACCCACCAATCTGCCACCTTTTCCGGGGCGGGAGCACCGCCGATAAGAACACGGCGGAAACAGACTACGAACGGGAAAACGCTCACCTCTACGCACTCCACGCGAGATTCCGGCAGTATGGAACCAGAGTTGCAGGTCATCCCCGCACTCCTATTCCTGCTCATATACCAGGAGCACGCCCGGCGGCGCGGAAGACATCGGTGAGTACTGCACCTACGACACAGGGGAGGGAAAAGATTACCGGCACACACCCACCCACCCACACCCACTACAACACACACATCAATGCATTCCCACAGATCACTGTCACAACCCACAAACCACCCCCCTCCGAAATAATGCAAAGACCAAAAGAAGAGATCATAAACGGGCAGATATATTGAAATATGGACACCAGTAATCCCAATAAATAAATAAACTATGTACAAAATATATACAGCTACTAAATGTAGTCCAACCACTGTCCGTGGATCACAGGGGTCCTGTGCAAAGGGGCAAGGCCCAGTCCCACGACAAGAACTCCACGGAGAGAACACTGCAGGGGCATCAGAAAGAAAATAGGACAGGCACCTCAGGGGGAAGGGAAGGGGGGGCACCTCAGCCACTTGAGTACACGACGCCAGATCCACGAGGGGACTCCATGACCACTGGCCCATCCTGGGGAGAGCAAAGCCACAGTCCATACAGTCCATACAGTGGGTGGCCTGCCCACTGGGCCATCCTGGGGAGAGCAAAGCCACAGTCCAAACAGTCCATACAGTGGGTGGCCTGCCCACTGGGCCATCCTGGGGAGAGCAAAGCCACAGTCCATACAGTCCATACAGTGGGTGGCCTGCCCACTGGGCCATCCTGGGGAGAGCAAAGCCACAGTCCATACAGTCCATACAGTGGGTGGCCTGCCCACTGGGCCATCCTGGGGAGAGCAAAGCCCCAGTCTATACAGTCCATACAGTGGGTGGCCTGGCCACTGGGCCATCCTGGGGAGAGCAAAGCCACAGTCCATACAGTCCATACAGTGGGTGGCCTGCCCACTGGGCCATCCTGGGGAGAGCAAAGCCACAGTCCATACAGTCCATACAGTGGGTGGCCTGCCCACTGGGCCATCCTGGGGAGAGCAAAGCCACAGTCCATACAGTCCATACAGTGGGTGGCCTGCCCACTGGGCCATCCTGGGGAGAGCAAAGCCACAGTCCATACAGTCCATACAGTGGGTGGCCTGCCCACTGGGCCATCCTGGGGAGAGCAAAGCCACAGTCCATACAGTCCATAACAGACCCCACTGCCACTGGAGGAGGCAAGTTGGCCAGAGGACATCCTGCAGCCCTGCCCGAGATAGATCCTGCCCTGCCACTTCTGCCAAAGGGCCAGCGGTCCTTGCCTTGAAGGGCCCAGTTCAGTGGTGCTTGAGACGGCGGGGCCCAGTTCAGCGCTCCTTGCCTTGAAGGGCCCAGTTCAGCGGTGCTTGAGACGGCGGGGCCCAGTTCAGCGGTCCTTGCCCTGAAGGGCCCAGTTCAGCGGTTCTTGAGACGGCGGGGCCCAGCGGAGCGGTGCGTGAGACGGCGGGGCCCAGCGGAGCGGTTCTTGAGACGGCGGGGCCCAGCGGGGCGGTGCTTGAGACGGCGGGGCCCAGTTCAGCGCTCCTTGCCTTGAAGGGCCCAGTTCAGCGGTTCTTGAGACGGCGGGGCCCAGTTCAGTGCTCCTTGCCCTGAAGGGCCCAGTTCAGCGGTTCTTGAGACGGCGGGGCCCAGCGGAGCGGTGCTTGAGACGGCGGGGCCCAGTTCAGCGGTCCTTGCCTTGAAGGGCCCAGTTCAGCGGTTCTTGAGACGGCGGGGCCCAGCGGAGCGGTTCTTGAGACGGCGGGGCCCAGTTCAGCGCTCCTTGCCCTGAAGGGCCCAGTTCAGCGGTTCTTGAGACGGCGGGGCCCAGTTCAGCGCTCCTTGCCTTGAAGGGCCCAGTTCAGCGGTGCTTGAGACGGCGGGGCCCAGTTCAGCGGTCCTTGCCCTGAAGGGCCCAGTTCAGCGGTTCTTGAGACGGCGGGGCCCAGCGGAGCGGTGCGTGAGACGGCGGGGCCCAGCGGAGCGGTTCTTGAGACGGCGGGGCCCAGTTCAGCGCTCCTTGCCTTGAAGGGCCCAGTTCAGCGGTTCTTGAGACGGCGGGGCCCAGTTCAGCGCTCCTTGCCCTGAAGGGCCCAGTTCAGCGGTTCTTGAGACGGCGGGGCCCAGTTCAGCGCTCCTTGCCCTGAAGGGCCCAGTTCAGCGGTTCTTGAGACGGCGGGGCCCAGCGGAGCGGTGCTTGAGACGGCGGGGCCCAGTTCAGCGGTCCTTGCCCTGAAGGGCCCAGTTCAGCGGTTCTTGAGACGGCGGGGCCCAGCGGAGCGGTGCTTGAGACGGCGGGGCCCAGTTCAGCGGTCCTTGCCTTGAAGGGCCCAGTTCAGCGGTTCTTGAGACGGCGGGGCCCAGCGGAGCGGTTCTTGAGACGGCGGGTCCCAGTTCAGCGGTTCTTGAGACGGCGGGGCCCAGTTCAGCGCTCCTTGCCTTGAAGGGCCCAGTTCAGCGGTGCTTGAGACGGCGGGGCCCAGTTCAGCGGTCCTTGCCCTGAAGGGCCCAGTTCACCGGTTCTTGAGACGGCGGGGCCCAGCGGAGCGGTGCGTGAGACGGCGGGGCCCAGCGGAGCGGTTCTTGAGACGGCGGGGCCCAGCGGAGCGGTGCTTGAGACGGCGGGGCCCAGTTCAGCGCTCCTTGCCTTGAAGGGCCCAGTTCAGCGGTTCTTGAGACGGCGGGGCCCAGTTCAGCGGTCCTTGCCTTGAAGGGCCCAGTTCAGCGTTTCTTGAGACGGCGGCCGGTCTATGGCCAACTGCTAATTGCCTGGTGGTGCCCTCCTGGGCAGCGGGGATGGTGCTCCTTCACTGCCCACCTGGGCTGTGGGTGGTGGGGCCCTCCTGGCCAGCTGGGCTGGGTCCTCCCTGGGCAGCGGCTATGGGGGTGGTGGGCTCTCCCGGGGCAGCTGTGCCGGTTCCTCCCGGGGCAGCGGCTATGGGGGTTGTGGGCTCCTCCTGGGCAGCAGGCCTGCTGCCTGACCTCTCCGACTTGCTGCCCTTGCCCTCCTTAGTCGTGGGCCTGTGGCCCTTTCCTCCCTTTGGAGCTGTGGCTGGTGACTGTCTCTGGGTGGTGTCCGGGGGGGATGTAGAAGGCGGGCTCCTGCGGCGCCCCTTCCGCCTTCTGCTCCTCTTCCCAGGGGGTGGGCTGGCTGTCCCCTTGCTGCTGGGCGAAGATCCAGACATGCGGGCTGGCGGGCTCCAATACCCCTGCACCCTTGTCAAGGGGGCTGCAGGGCTGGTGGTGGCTGAGGTGCTCTTCTTACCCCGACGAGAAGGAGGGGGGGGCTCAGGGTCAGGAAAGAAGTTAGTAGTGGCGAGGAAGAGCTTCTTGGGACAATGGAGAGTGGTAGGTACAGTGGGAATGGGAGTGGAGGGAGAGGATGTGGTTGTAGGTGAGTCACGTTTGCTGTCTTTGGGTGCCGGTGCAGGAGGGATAGGCTGTCGTGAGGTGGATGGCTGTTGGGTGGGTGGGTGGCTGCGTTTGTGTGGTGTGGAAGAGGGGGTGACAGACACAGTGGGAGAGGACACAGGGGACGTGTAAATGGCAGTGGGGGTGGTGACTGCACGTGTGCGGACTGGAGTGGAGGGTGTGCTGGTGATGGAAACACTGGCTGATGGTGAGGTGAATGGAGGTGTGAGTGTAGACATCACAGGGAGGGAGGAGGGAGACGAGGAGGTGGGGGTCACAGAGGTGGTAGTGACTGTTGGCATGTCTGCATCGGAATGTTGCGTGTGTGAATGTCTGCGTGATCTGTGGTGCTTATGTTTGGATGAGCTTCTCTTGGGTGTTGAGGTGTGTGCAGGCTGGTCTGATGGTGTGGGTGGGACAGGCAGAGGAACAGGAGACTGGGAGGAGGGAGTTAGTAGAGGCAGGCAGGAGACAGGGACAATGGCTGCCGTCAGTGCTGAGGCCAGAGCCTGGAACGATCGCTGATGGGCAGCCTGACTCGAATGAATGCCCTCCAGGTACGCATTGCTGCGATGAACCTCCCTCTCCACCCCCTGGATGGCATTCAAAAGGGTAGTCTGCCCAACAATGAGCGTTCGGAGGAGGTCAATGACCTCCTCACTGAGGGCAGCGGGGGTAACAGGGGCAGGGCCTGAGGTGCCTGGGGCGAAGGAGATGCCCGGCTTCCTGGCAGAGCGGGCACGGGGCGAACGCTGAGGGGCTGCTGGGAGGGCGGAGATGGTGCGCTGGGTGGCGGCTGTACCTGTAATGGCGGGGGGCACGGATGGTGCCACCCCCGCAAGGGAGCCCCCTTCCGAGGACGTGTCCGTGTCGCTGCAGGGTCCAGTCGTCCCCGTCGTGGAGCTCCCCTCGCCCTCCGTCTCACTGGTCCAGTCTGACTCTGTGGCATGGCCCTCCTGGGCCATGTGAGATGCAGCTCCCTCCTGCCCCGATGCCACTTCTCCTCCGCCTGATGATGCTGATGCACACAAGCACAGAAAGACAAACAAAAAGGGGGGGGGAGAGAGAAATAAAGGGATATTGAGTACATGGATCTCCGGTACAGTTAGCGGACATGACAGACACAGATGCCCCCTGCACTAAGTTGCGCACTTGGGGTCCGCTACGCATTCCGTGGAACATGCCCTACACGCCTAGAGTTGACAACTGCACCCATGGATGACACGGCCCAGGGATGGCTGTACTGACAAACTACTGAGGGTGGTGGCTGGGGACACAGGGGCTTACGGGGGTGCCCAGCCTACAGATATCGCCCTGGCCTAGGGGGACCCCCAGCCCTCCTCCCCCAACCAGACACCTCCACTGCGCGACAACAGAGTAGATAATGCTTGTACTCACCCCCTTGTGTCTGCTGTGCTGCCCTCACGCGCCCATCCAATTCAGGGTAGGCCACCGCCAGGATCCGGAACATCAGGGGGCTCAGTTGACGGCAGGCACCCCGCCTACGTTGGGAGGCCATCCCCAGCAGAGACTCGGCGGTCTTCTTGGTCCCGCGGCGGATGTCCTCCCACCTCTTGCGGCAGTGGGTGCCCCGTCGATGGTGGACCCCCAGGGTCCGGACTTCCTTGGCGATGGCACGCCAAATCCCGATCTTCTCATGGGCGCGGACCTATGTGACACGTACAGGGAGGGAGAAATACCACGTTCAAGTTTGTCAGCATTTTCCTTTCCAGTGGCCCAACGCCCCCCATCCCCGCCAGGCCCCCCGCCATGCCCCCCGCCAGGCCCAACATGCCCCCCATCCCCGCCAGGCCCCCCGCCATGCCCCCCGCCAGGCCCAACATGCCCCCCATCCCCGCCATGCCCCCCGCCATGCCCCCCGCCAGGCCCAACATGCCCCCCATCCCCGCCATGCCCCCCGCCAGGCCCAACATGCCCCCCATCCCTGCCAGGCCCCCCGCCATGCCCCCCGCCAGGCCCAACATGCCCCCCATCCCCGCCATGCCCCCCGCCAGGCCCAACATGCCCCCCATCCCCGCAAGGCGCCCCGCCATGCCCCCCGCCAGGCCCAACATGCCCCCCATCCCCGCCAGGCCCCCCGCCATGCCCCCCGCCAGGCCCAACATGCCCCCCATCCCCGCCATGCCCCCCGCCAGGCCCAACATGCCCCCCATCCCCGCCAGGCCCCCCGCCATGCCCCCCGCCAGGCCCAACATGCCCCCCATCCCCGCCATGCCCCCCGCCAGGCCCAACATGCCCCCCATCCCCGCAAGGCCCCCCGCCATGCCCCCCGCCAGGCCCAACATGCCCCCCATCCCCGCCAGGCCCCCCGCCATGCCCCCGCCAGGCCCAACATGCCCCCCATCCCCGCCATGCCCCCCGCCAGGCCCAACATGCCCCCCATCCCCGCCAGGCCCCCCGCCATGCCCCCCGCCAGGCCCAACATGCCCCCCATCCCCGCCATGCCCCCCGCCAGGCCCAACATGCCCCCCATCCCCGCCAGGCCCCCCGCCAGGCCCCCAAGCCAGCCAGTGGCCCCAAATCCAGATTGAATTAAACTCACTTGTTGGTCTGGAGGACCGTAGAGTAGCGCATACTAGGGGAGGACCCCATCCACGAGTTTCTCCAACTCCTCTCCAGTGAAGGCAGGGGCCCTTTCCCCAGGTGCAGCAGCCATTGTCCCTTCCAGACCGAGGTCACAGCAACACTTGCAGTATAGGTCCTCTCCTGTGAAAGTTCAAGTCGCAAGTGGATAAGTAGATAGAAAATGGCGGTCACGTCCGCGGCGGTGCGTACCGCGGCGGTGCGTCCCGCCACCGCCGGCGCCCTTCGCCATTGGCTCCTGAAACCCATAAGCTTCAATGTTAACCAATGCGGCTTGGCGCCGCGGTCTTCGCCCGCCGCCCGCCGCGGTGTGCCACGCCAGCGCATTGACCTCACATCCCATTGTCACACTTCACAGGTCAGGCAGCCGCCATTTCCAGGGCCCACATGGCTCAATTTCAACTGCGTCACACAGGCCTAGGCCTTGCATAGCCACTCAGACACGCCATTCACTGCATAGAGAATCGTATACTGTGCTAGCTGTGAGTACGTACCTGTGGGTTGCTTGACTGTGCGCTCCATGTTATCCTTCCTAGGCACCGTCCGCTGGGTTGGGCGAGGAGACGGATGAATCCTCCCGTGTACCGACCGCTGGTGGACCTGTCGACAATAGAAGAACGCCACATTATCCTGACCTACCGTCTTAACCGTGCCACTATCCATGAACTGTGTGCCCAGCTGGAGCCCGACCTGATGTCCCCCATCCGCCAACCCACAGGGATTCCCCCTCTGGTGCAGGTCATGTCAGTACTCCATTTCTTGGCAAGTGGGTCATTTCAGACAACCGTGGGAATTGCTTCTGGGATGTCTCAGCCCATGTTTTCGAAGGTGTTATCCAGAGTGTTGTCTGCCCTGATGAAATCCGTGAGGAGCTACATCATTTTCCCTGAGGTGGGCGAATTGGCTACAGTGAAGGGTGATTTCTTCACCCTTGGACATATTCCCAACGTAATTGGTGCCATTGATGGGACCCATGTGGCTTTGGTTCCCCCAAGAGACAGGGAGCAGGTGTACAGGAACAGAAAAAATTACCATTCAATGAACATCCAGGTGGTGTGTTTGGCTGACCAGTACATCTCGCATGTAAATGCCAAATTCCCAGGGTCAGTGCATGACGCCTACATCCTAAGGAATAGCAGCATCCCTTACGTGATGGAACAGCTACAGAGACACCGTGTATGGCTAGTGGGGGACTCTGGGTACCCCAACCTGTCGTGGCTACTGACCCCAGTAAGGAATCCCCGGACCAGGGCAGAGGAACGGTACAATGAGGCCCATGGGCGTACTAGGAGGGTGATCGAACGCACCTTTGGCCTCCTAAAGGCCAGGTTTAGGTGCCTGCATATGACAGGTGGATCCCTAATGTACTCACCTAAGAAGGTGTGTCACATCATCGTGGCCTGCTGCATGCTTCACAACCTGGCTTTGCGCCGCCAGGTGCCTTTCCTGCAGGAGGATGGTCGAGACGGTGGTGTTGTGGCAGCGGTGGAACCTGAGGAGAGTGACGAGGAGGAAGACGACGGGGCTGAAACAGACAACAGGGACAGAATCATTGAACAGTACTTCCAATAGGACACAGGTAACATTTCAAAGATAATTTAGTAAATGTTAACTACTCTCCAGCATCTCTGCTGCCTGTCTATTTGCCCCAGTGTATGATGACTGAGTTTTGGCTTTTCCCTCCCTATTTCAGATCTGGGGTCCCCACTACGAGTCCTGTGCTTCGTTTCCCCATGGACTACAGCTTTGTGGCAGCTGTTTGTTGACTTCACCATGTACAAGGACATATTTGCACTGTCATGTCAATTACAATCTATTAGAATCACAGCCAGACTCCAGATATTTTGGTGCAAAATAGGTGTTTATTGAAGTGCTCAAAATGGGATGGGTGGTTTCAAGTGGGTGGGGGCTATGGTGAAGGAATGTCCATGGCAGAGTCCAGAGTAACAGTCACACAGGTGCATTGTCCAGAGGCCTGTGGAGAGATGGAGCATGGGCAGTTCAAGGATGGACAGGGTGACAATGTGGGACAGTGGGATGACATCAGGTGGTATCCATTGCTGGCGGGGGTCTTGACATCCTACTCTGTCTTCTTGCGAGATCTCAGGGCCCTCTTGCGGGGTGGTTCTTCTCCTGCAGGAGGTGGGGGTCTGGTGGGCTGCTGCTGTGCGGGGGCCTCCTGTCCACTAGCGCCGGCGGAGGTGGTTGGCTGTTCTTGGTCCAGGCTAGTGGCAGGGGCCCTTGGGTGTTGTTCAGTGTCCGCCCTGGTGTTTACGAGGTCCTGCAGCAGCCCTACCATGGTAACCAGGGTGGTGTTGATGGCTCTGATGTCCTCCCTGTACCCCCGATAGTGTTCCTCCTGCAGTGCCTGGATCTCCTGAAACCGGGCCAGTACCGTCGCCATCGTCTCCTGGGAGCGGTTGTATGCTCCCATGATGGTGGTGAGGACCTCGTGGAGAGTGGGTTCCCTGGGCCTCTCCTCCCCCCCCTGTCGCACAGCTGCCCTCCGAGTTCCCCTGTTTCCCTGGGCCTCTGCCCCCTGGCCGGTGTGCCCACTACCACTGCCCCCAGGTCCCTGTTGTTGTTGGGGTGGTGGGTTATCCTGGGTGCCCTGTAGTGGTAGACACACCGCAGATTGACGCGCCCTGGAGACAGAGGCATGGGCCCGCTGGGTGGGAGCTGTGCTGGTGTTTCCAGAGGGGTTAGGGTCTGTAGTGGCCTGGGCCTGTGTGAGGGGAACCGACTGTCCAGAGGTCCCCGATGGTCCGGGCTGGTCATCGGTGTCCAGGTCGACAGAGCTGCTGTCATCGCTGACGGCCTCTTGGGTGGGGGGTGTGGAGAATTCTGGCCCCTCCGCCGCGGTGTGTTGACGGTCGGGTCCTGCAGGGGTATAGAGGTATGGTTATAGTTTCAATGAGTGGCATATGGGTGTATCTGTGGGTTCTCGTGTCCCCAAGTGCTGGCATTCGTGTGTGGGGGCTTTGGTGAGGGTGGCTTGTGGGGGGGATGTGTATATGCATTGGGCATGCTTTGGTGATGGGTGTCCATGCTTAGTGGACGCATGCAGGCCTAGGTTTTGGGATGTGTGGGTTGTGATGGTGAGACATTGGCGGGGAATAGGTGTGCTGGGGGTGGGGGTGAGGATGGTGGTGGGGGTGAGGATGGTGGTGGGGGTGAGGGTGGGGGTGAGGATGGGGGTGGGGGTGAGGGTGGGGGTGAGGATGGGGGTGGGGGTGAGGGTGGGGTTCGAGGATGGGGGTGAGGGTTGGGGTCTGATTTGGCATGCAGGTGGGGGGGAAGCAGTATTGAAGCTTCAACTTACCAGTATCCATTCCTCCGCCGACTCCTGCGAGGCCGTCAGGATGCAGGATGTTCAAGACTTCCTCCTCCCATGATGTGAATTGTGGGGGTTGAGGTGGGGGTCCTCCGCCAGTCTTCTGCACGGCGATGTTGTGCCTGGATACCATGGAACGCACCTTCCCCCGTAGGTCGTTCCATCGCTTCCTGATGTCTTCCCGATTTCTGGGGTGCTGTCCCACTGCGTTCACCCTGTCGACAATCCTCTGCCATAGCTCCGTCCTCCGGGCAATGCTGGTGTATTGTATCTGTGTGCCGAACAGCTGGGGCTCTACCCGAACGATTTCCTCCACCATAACCCTGAGTTCTTCGTCTGTGAAGCGGGGTTGTCTTTGGGGTGCCATGGGGTGGTGTGTATGATGTGTGGGGTGGAGTATGTGTATTTAAGTGAGTTGAGTGTGGTGGTGTGTGTTGTTTTGTGTGTGGATAGTGTGTGGGTGATGGTGTTGAGTGGCTGTGGCTGTTATTTTTTGGATGCTGGTGTCTCGCTCTTGCCTTCTTTACGAATTTTTTAGCGTAGGGGTTTGTGGGTGATGTGGGTGTGTGTTTTATATTGTATTGTGTGTGTGGGAGTGGTGTGTGTATGTGTATCAGGTGTGTGGGATTCAAATCGTCCAATGTGGCTGAGTTTTGTTCGTTTGTGTGTATTCTGACCGCGGCGGTGTGTCCCGCCAATGGAATACCGCGTTTGAATGACCGCCGCGTGGATTCGTGGGTCGTAATGGCATGGGCGTATTTCTGTTGGCGTGACGGTGGAGGTTTTGTCACCTCCACCTTTCCGCCGACCGCTGGTCTGGCGGTCTGTTGTGGCGGTCGGATTTTCTGAGGTTTGCCTTCTGCGGGTCAGAATGACCGTGGCGGGTTTCCGCGACCGCGGCGGGATTATGGAGGATTTCTGACCGGCGGTAGGCGCCTTTTACCGCCGAGGTCAGAATGACCCCCTTAGTACTTTAGGCAGTCTCTACACCTGCCGATATTAGTAGATAAGCAAGGGTGACTAATTGCAGTTTTTATGAACATGGTGGAATACCGACTAAGACGAGCCTTAACACTGATTTTAACCATCATGTCTGTCATGAATCAATTTATTCAATGCTTGGTCATCACATCGAATATAGAAAGAGTGTTTCAGGAAGGTAGGGTGATTATAGCAATAAAGTGAAATCCATTTCCCTTGTAGGTGACAAAGTAGAGCTCACAGTGTAACAGTTTTTAATTTTGTTTTAAAAGTTTTGATCAACATTGCCTCGCTAATTTGCAATCTCAGTACAAACCCCTGATTGCTCAGGGATCACAAAACAAGAGATGCAGAATTTTCTACTCGTGATAAAGTCCACTCCCACTGAGTTTTCTGATTTGCTATAATTTAATGACTGAAAAAAGCTTGGCAAACACAAGGGCATGCAGATTTTTATGCAAAAAGCACCGGAATGGTCATGATTTTCCCATTGTTAGAGGAAAACTTGAAAAAGGTACTTTTTATCACGCCTGAACGTTAGTTGGGTATCAGATTTTATTTGGTGCGATAAATAGCACAGAACTCTGTGAGATCAAACCTCGCTGCCTGACAATAAATGGCTGAAGCAAGACTTTGTTAGTTTAACTAAACCCTGGCACTGCTCTAATTTGCAATGTATGCCAACAAGAGAGCAGTGGAGTCACCATTCGCAGTGCTCTGATTTTCTGGAAAACTGTGCTGTGCTTCTGTTTTTAGGTTTGGCCTGCACGGCGTGCACTTGTGCGATATGGAACAGAAAAATAGGGTTTGAGTCCCAGCGCTGGCATGACCTCCTGTGATTTGGGGCAAAGAACTTATTACCCAATATGCCTAAAAAGTTAAAAAAATAAAAATAAACTTGTCCTTGTTTTAATCTAAATCTCCCTAATACCTTTGTCGAGTTTGTGCTATTTAAAACTGCAAACCTCCCCCCAAAAAAGCATTGGCAAAGCCAATACGTTTAGCCTTTCCGAAATCAAATAGCTTTGTAATTTGTTTTACATGTTGCACAGCAGTTGAGCTGCTGTGGAACGTGGCTTAAAGTAAATAAAGTATGCTATGATGTGGTCGAAGCTGGGTATGCCTTAACGCTTTTTTTAAAAAGTTTAAGCCATGCTGTACAGCAGGTCAGCTTGTGCACCATGTAAAAAAAACATTTACAAAGCCAATAGATTTTGCATACACAAAACCTATTGCCATTGCCACTGTTTGTTACTGTCTGTGGAGGCAACTTTGGGGGTGTTTAATTAAATAAAAATTATCATAATTAATGTTTGGAGTGAATGCAAACGCTTTAAATTGAAAAGTAGCATTTAAACCTAAATTTTTACAGAAGGCTTCCATATTCATATGTATTTAGCTGAATTTGCTGACAAATGCTTGCGTCATTTTCTTTCCTTCTTTGTTTTGTTCTGACCTGTGTAATGGTCATAAAAATTAAAGTTTTCATGACACAAATGTATTTTTGAGGCAAAAGAATGAATATGGCTCCTACCCATTTGAACCACTTTAATATAATAATGTAATAAAATGCCTAGTTTAATCTACGTAGAATGTTTCCTTATGAATATGTTTCATCAATAGAAGCATATGGGAAAGGGAGTGATCTCACTGAGCAATGCACTGGACTCATCCTGAACTATTTTGTCTTATAGAAAGAAGCGCTGGGAAAGTGAGCTGAACTGATAGTCGAGTTACAAATCGTAGAACATTTGTATCTTATGTTTAGGATGTTCTTTGTTTAATTGCTGAATCAACGGAAGCTATCCTGTTCCCATGAGAAGTCTACCGTTTGATTGAAGGAGAAGGTGAGCTGATGCAACAATTGTCACATTTTATTGATATGAGAAACCATAAACGTGCATACTACCAGAGAGAAAAAGAAGGCTGGTGAGAGAGAGACTCTGAGATCCTGCTTAGGCTCTGTGCAAATCTTTTGTTGACATTTCTCTGTTTTACACTGAGAGATCCTTTATTTCCCTAAACTAAATTCTATGCTACCAATTAATTTCCTGAACCTCCCTTTAGGGTAAGTTCTTTTTATGATTTATTCTAAGACAAATGCATTCACATCTTAACTAAGAACTCTTTATGGGTTCTAAAAGATTTCTTTACTCAAAATCTCCTTAGCTCCGAATAGGGACTTATTTATATGGAATGTGCTTTATGCTTGGTTCTGTAGTGTATCGATTTTTCATTGACTAATTGGAAATTTCAATAAAGAAAGCAATGCGAAAAGATTTTAATAAAGCTTTCAAACTTACATCAAAATCCCATTATTAACTCTCATAAAATGCAAATTATATGTTATAAATGATAGACTGTTGATATGCAGCCTCTGATTAATTTGTACTCTCTCCTAAGGTCCAATCTCTTTGGGCCCAGTGGGTGCGGGTGTGGGAACTTCATGTTCACTACTGTGGATCCCTATAGTCTCACACACTTACACAACACTGTGATGACTATGCAGACAGGCAAATATAAATGCCATTAAAAGTGATAGTGGCTGGTAAACAAATGTGCCATTTTTATGTGTTTTCACACCTGGTGTAGGTTGAAGAGCTTGGTTGATGACCGGGGAACCTGCAGACTTGAGCGGTAGTCCACTGCTTTGGATAAGCACAGTTTTGGTTCCACCTTTGTATGTTACAGACATCATATAAACATGTGACTGATGTCATACATTCTGTGTGACTTAACGTTATTAATGTAAAGTGAAGCACCAAAACGTAGTATTAACAGTGCATTCACTGTAGAAGGCTAGAGATTTATATATGTGTGTTTTCTAATGTTAAACTAACATGAAACTTTGTGGTTCTCATTCACATTTACACTTGTGTATTTCTAGTTATATTGCTTATTGAAGTTTCCTTTATGTGCTCATGTCTTCATTTATAAATGTTTGCATCTGTTCTGTGACTATAAGATGCACTTATAATCGTGTATTCTGAATAAGCATTGACTGTTTTACTAAGTTAGCATGACCAAAGGCCTTATTTGGTTTCTTGTGTTTAAACTTCAATGTAAAGTTTTGTTTCTGCTGCAATGTACTTTTCCTTGCAGGTGCACTCATGCGATTTCACAGTTAGTGAAAAGTATACTGTGTATTAGAGATAGTGAGGTCCAGGAGAATACTTTAGAAAGGATGAGAGGTGCTAACAAACTCCTATTCACATCGTATCAGGAGCAGGGAGACCCTGGCATGGGTGAGATGGATTTCTCAAAGGTTCTGTGGGCTTAATTGGTATTTACACTCTTAGTCGAGAGAGCAGTTTTCCTTGGACACTGAGGGGTGAAGATCTCTCTGCCCTTATTCTCTTTGTGTGGCTTTATGCTACACAATACCTCGATTGGGGAACTTCTACTGAGGTCTCCACTATGTTGACACCTTCCTGTTTCCCCACAAATTAACCAGGGTTTCCTGACTCTAATTTAGTTTAAGATTATTTTAAACTACTTTAGATTTATTCATGCATAGAAAAGAGGATCAGTACTTGTACACTGATCATCAGTGTTAGACCTGGCATCCTTAGGCTGGTCTTACCTCAGACTTTTTGACTTTACCTCCTGTCTTGTTGCGGTATCCTTTTGTTGGCCTTAGGACTCTGAGTACTTTACCACTGCTGACCAGTGGTAAAGTGCATGTGCTTCTCCCCTATACACAGTAATCTTGGTGTATCCACAATTGACATATTTAATTTATATGTAAGTCCCTTGTAAAGTGGTATACCACATACCCAGGGCCTGCCTGTAAATTAAATGTTACTAGTGGGCCTGCAGCACTGATTGTGTCACCATCTTAAGTAGCTCTGTAAATATGTCTCAGGCCTGCCACTGCAGAGCTTGTGAATGCAGTCCCACTGCCACACCGACTTTGCATCTAAAACCTCTTGCCAAGCCCCAAACTCTCCTTTTCTTTTGTTTAAGTGACCCCTAATGTAGGCCCTAGGTAGCCCACAGGGCAGGGTGCCATATAAGCAAAAGGCAGGATATGCACGCTTACATTTTTCATGTCCTGGTAATGAAAAACTCCCAAAGTCATTTTTCATTACTGTGAGCCTTGCTCCACTCGTAGGTCAGCATTGGGAATTCCTTATAATACCTTTAAGCTGTAATTCCTGAGTTGAGAGGGGTAGCTCATTATGTTTAGTACCATTGAACTGGTAATAATAAACCCTCTTTACTGGTGAAGTCGTATTTATTATTACTCTTTAAGAAATGCCACTTTTAGCAGATTAAAAAGAACAGATGATGGATGGCATGCTGAACAATGCAAACATTCACCCCCAGTCACAGAGATCTGGGTTTAATCCATAGTTTCATTTTGCCCACCACGCCACACCAGTTTGGACCCAGCCATATGCAAATCAGTCTTAACCCTGCTCCCCATGGGAACAGTCCAGCCCGAACTCCTAGGCCATATCCTCCGTGGACTGGAAACAAGCATCCTGGGACCGGTTTCAGGGTATCACCCCTCCTCAGCCAGGCTAGCTTGAATCCAGTTGTGCAGTGAGCATGGGACATACGTCTGGGCATACTCTTCCCACTTAGAACAACAAAAGCAAAAAGAAAAGATGATGGATGGAATGCTGAACAATGCAAACATTCACCCCCAGTCACATAGATCTGGGTTTAATCCATTGTTTTATTTTGCCCACTACACCACACCAGTTTAGACCTAGCTGTATATAAATCAGTCTTGATCGTGCCCCCCATAGTAACATTCCATCCCAAACTGCCAGGCCAGGACCTCCCTGGACTGGAAACAAGCATCCTGGGACCAGTTTTGGGGTATTACCCCTCATCAGTCAGGCTAGCTTCAGTCGCGTGGCGCTGTGAGCACGGGACCCAGATCTGGGCATACCCTTCCCATTTACAGCGACAAAAAGCAAAAAGAACAGATGATGGATGGAATGCTGAACATAGCAAACATTCACCCCCAGTCACAGAAATCTGGGTTTAATCCATTGTTTTATTTTGCTCACCATGCCAGTTTAGACCTAGCTGTATATAAATCAGAATTGAGTGTGCTCCCCATAGTAACAGTCCATCCCAAACTGCCAGGCCAGGTCCTCCTTGGACTGGAAACAAGCATCCTGGACCAGTTTTGGGGTATTGCCCCCTCATCAGCCAGGTTAGATTGAATCCAGTAGTTCTGTGAGCACGGACCCAGATCTGCGCATACCTTTCCCATTTAGGGAGACAAAAAGCTAAGAAAACAGATGATGGACGGAATGCTGAACAATGCAAACATTCACCCCCAGTCACAACAATCTGGGTTTAATCCATTGTTTTATTTTGCCCACCACGCCACACCAGTTTGGACCAATCCATATGCAAATCAGTCTTCATCCTGCTCCCCATGGGAACAGTGTAGCCCAACCTGCCAGGTCAGGTTCTCCCTGGACTGGAAACAAGCAAACTGTGGCCAGTTTTGGAGTATCACCCCTCATTAGCCAGGCTAGCTTGAATCCAATGGTGCAGTGAACATGGGACCCATGTCTGGGCATACCCTTCCCACTTAGAGTGACCTAAGCGAAAAGAACAGATGATGGATGGAATGCTGAACAATGCAAACGTTCACCCCCAGTCACAGTGGTCTGTGTTTCATCCATCATTTCATTTTGCCCACCACGCCACACCAGTTTACCTTTAAACTGTAATTCCTGATCTGAGATGGGTAGCTGCATCATGTTTAGTACTATTGGAATAGTAATAAAAAATTGTCTTTACCATTAAAGTTGAATTTATTATTACTATTTTATAAATGCCACTTTTAGAAAGTGGGCATTTCTTTGTACTCACTTCCCTGTGTGCCCCCAGCTTATCTCCAATACACATCTGCCCTGGGCTGGGTGACAGACATCCACAACACAGGATATTCAACTGCAGCTGCATTTATCTGCATACTGATAGGTCTTTCTGGGGAGGAGGCGGGGAAGGGCTCACACTTACACTTCAAAGGGTAGTGACCAGAGTCCTCACAAAAGGGTTGATTAACCCCCCCCACTGATAGTCTGGAGCTGAGGCTGAGCTGAAAGGGGGAAGTGTGCACTTCACAGAAATTCTTTGTAGTCACCCCCCACATCAAAGGCAATTTCTAGTATCAGTAATGGGTCCCTGACCCACTCAAGGTAGTACACTTCTGGACTTAAGTAAACTCTGCTGGAGTAAAGACTACTGTGTGCCAGGATCGCCTCTCTGCTCAACCTGATTGTCCCCAGCAACTGCAGTTCTGCCATGTTGTGCTGCCCTGCACCCTGCTGATCTCTTCCTGCACCCCAAGGACTAATCAACTCCCCAGAGTGCCTCCAACATCTTGCTGACTTGCCTCTGGTTTTATTTAGGGTCTCCGGGACATCAAAGACCCCGTCGCCCCATCAGGACATCAGCGGGGCTCAACATCACTGAGAGACTGAGTGTGGCACCCTCGGTTGGTCCCTGTTTCTAGGTACCTACTGTGAGGCCATGTGTTGGGTCGGAGTTCCTCCCCATGCTGTGGAGATGAGGAGGGAGGGTGCCTTCTCCCTGGGGACTGAGGGACTGTGCGAGCGATCAAGGAGGGCTCATCTTCCCAGCTGCAGGGAGGAAGCAGTATTGTAACGCAGCTCAGCTGAGACCTGGCTCAACGAGGTGAGCTGCTACTGAAAGACTGTGTGTAGAAGCCCACAGGTGCTTCCAACAGCCCAGCAGACTCCCGGCCCTGAAACCAGCCAATGCACTCAGCGAGGAAGGTATTTAGGACATTCTGCCCCTTCTGTGTCTGTGCAGGAGGTGACTGGAGTATAGATTGGAGGGGGAGCACCAGCTCGAAGTGAAGTCTTGTTACGTTTTTGCTAAATACCGGTTTCTGACCTGGATTTGTCCAGTTGCACCCTGCTTGATTCATTAGTCAGATCTGTATCATGGTAATCTTGATTTACTAAGATAAAGAACCCCTATCTTTATATAAAATGTGTGGAGTATTTTTGTGGTGTTTTCGCCGCATTTGCTGAGTGAGTGTTACACAAATACTTTACTCATTGCCTTCTAAGTTAAGCCTGCCTTCTCTGCGCCAAGCTACCAGAGGGTGAGAACAGGCTAATTTACATTGTGGAATTGACTTACCCTGACTAGGACTGTGGTCCCTACTTAGGCAGGGCACATACCCCTGCCAACTAGAGACCCAATTTCTAACAATCAGATTCTCTTTCTTATCTTTTGTATTGCCTCAACTAAAATTCTTGTATGCCTTATGCTATTGCAATTTAATCTTATCTGACGGTTTGGTTCACCTTTGGTGATTTTGTACTTATGTAGCATGTTTTTGAGATTTATCTACATTAGTTTGGCCGTTAATTTGCAATAAACTCATTTAACCTTATTTACCGTTTTTTGATCCTTAATGTGTGCCTTAATGGGTTACATTGTTAATTGAATCGTAGATTGGAACTAACTCACCTTTACTACTCAGGCATACTAATCGCAGGAGGAATACTCTATTGCAGGAGGAATGGTAAGAACAGGGCCCACTGCTCCATCAGCATCACCTCACAATGTCTTAATTCCTTTAGCAGCAAAATTGGGAACATTGGTAGACAGAGTGAATATCAGTACCAACTGCCATGAAAACTCTGGATGTTCACGGAATCTATTTCAAATATGAACTTTAATGAAAACAAAATAAACTAGCATTTGCAATGCAATAGGTCTCGCATTTACTTGAGGTGGAGCTATTAGCATTGTAAATTTATAACTGGACTTCTTTTACCACATTAATTGGTCAACTCTGCCACACCTTTTGGTCCTTTCTGCAACATAAATCGAGTGGCTCTGCATATAGCTAAAGAACTAGTAGGACTACTGGAATATTTTTTCAAACAAGGTCCTTAAAACACAAAATACTCCCAGGTGCAAAACAAAGGTTCCCGCTATAAGAGAGCTTACAAATACACTTAATGGTGGGATGGGTTATTATTTTGTGGTCTCCACTAACCTATTTTGTGGGTTCCAGAGATGATCTAGACAGAAAGAGCATGTTGTGGTGAACGTGTATTGAAGGTAGTCCCATTGTCCTCAGACCACCACAGACTGTTAGGAGCAAAAATGTTTTGTAAAAAAGAATGCCCTGCAAAGCATTATGTTGTGAGTTTCCGAGTGCTGCGAATATTGTAGTATGTTGACTGTAATGCTCAGAACAACCCCTGCAGAGCACCACAATAAAAATAGCATTTCTAAGAAACATAGGGGCACATTTAAGAAAAGTGGCCCTTTACCTAGTGCATCACCACTTTCCTTGCTCCCCTTAGCGCCCCCCTACCACCACCACGTGTGTGTCATATTTACAATACGGCACACCGTGGCGCAGGGTAGGGGGCAATAGCATCATTTTTTTGGGACGCTATGGATGTACTCTGCAGGAGTAGCACCAACATTTAGCGCTACTCTTGCAGAGTAAATAGGGGTCCATTATAAATAATGGTATGCCCCCTTGTAACGTCTGCTCTGAGCAGGCATTAAAAGTGATGAAAAAAATGGTGCAAGGAACTCTCTTAGATTTCCTTGCACCATTTTTTTTGCCCCCCCAACGGAGGAACGCCCCCTTACATACAGTACATTATGCCTGGCTCAGGCATAATGTGACACAAGGGTTTACAAAGTGGTGCAAAGCATGCATCACGCCACTTTGATAATATGGCGCAGGGAAAATGCCACTTTAGCGCTGCCTCAACATAAAAAAATTATACTATGGTGGCGCTAAGGTGGCGCTAGGGGCTCTTAAATCTGCCCCATATTTATGTAACATATAGTTAGCCCAGAGAGAGCATAACCACATGAAAACAGAATGGGAGAAAATAATGCAGTGCAATAATATATTTAGCCCCTACAAAGCATAGTGCATTACACGTTTTGAAGGCTAGCAGACCTCCTTCAATGCCATTACAAACAAGACTCTTAAAAAATAAACTACTCTCAGCTGTAAAATAAAGGTTCCAGCCACGAGAGAGCTTAAAAAGACACTGAATGATTGGAGGGGTTATCATTTTGGGGTCCCCGCTAACCTAGTGTGGGGACCCAAAGATGATGTAGACAGAAAGAGCACATTGGCGTGAACGTTTAGGTGGTGGTACCATTGTCCTAGGACCTCAACAGGTTGAGTTATGTGCAAAAATGTTTTGTAAAAGTTCTGCGCTGGTCGCTCTGTGAGTGCCATGGCTGCCATGGAGCACAAAGGGGAGCGACAAAAGAAAAAAATACCCACGCTGAAGTATATTGATAATCGTTCAATATTCCATGGAACAGGGTCAGTCTGCAAGGCCTTAACAATACTGTCCCAAGACAGGAAACACGTAAAGCATTTACCAATGACATATGGGATTTTTTAAAGGCAAGCCCATGAACAAGTGAAAGTGATGGACATGAGATGGGCGTGGTTTAAAACTCACAGAATTCTTACCACAGGTCAAAAAGCGCTTGCGCGCTCAATCTGACAGGGGTACTTTTTAAAATCAAATCCAAGTTGCATAAGACATTTCCCCTGCTTTTCTCAAGCTCCATGGGCAGATAAGTGAAACTGGGCAGCACCAATGGCTGGGTCTTTTATTTCTCCTGTCAGTCAATGGCCTTAGACTGCTTACCGTTGGCTTGAGTTCTATCTTTGTGTTATTGACTTGAGAGGTGCTAGCAGATTAGGTTCAGTTACAATCTGACAGATGATACAATCATAAACAATAAACTTCATTGCACCATACAGAATGTAACTTGAGGCTGTTATATTTTTGTCAATAAAATTCATAAAATTTGTTTACAAAATAAACAATAAAGTTCATTATCAGTTACGGTTAATAAATTAAAATGAAATACAAGTTTACTGTACAGTTCAGAAGCAGAGCAGTACAAACAAGAGCAGCGAAGCAAACCAGAAGCAGCTACCTCTTACAGCAACCATAATGTGAATCGAAAAGGAATATGGGGCAAGATGTACAAGGCCATTCAGAAATCGCAAACCCTGAAGTTCGCAAATCACAGTATTTGTGACTGCTAAGTGGCTTTTCTAAATGTACTAAATAGATTTTACAATTCAGTAAGTCCTCAACGAAAAGTAAACTTGGTTTGATGTGCTTCACAAATCGCAGTTGGAAAGGGATGTGTTTTGGATTCGCAAAGCAACGTATTCATGGTTTGCAACTGCAATTTCAGTTGCGAGCCATTGATAGGTTACTGACTCCTCAATGGAGGTGGAAAACCATTTTCAAAGGGATATAATCTCCTTGGGCCCCCTTAATATTTGTAAATGTTAAAAAAAAAAAAGTTTGGTTGGGGCAGGGCAGTGGTCCAGGCGACGAATGCCAGCTCTTAAACTTTTTCAATAAAGTATATTCAAATGGGCTGCACTAAAAAAAATATTTTATCTAAATGCAATCTTAGACATGGTGGTCTTCTGACTGCAGTATGCTGCCAAACCGGAAAGAGCAGCAATTGGCCACCATCGCGACCCACTCTGAATGGTGATTTTGCCAATGACCTAACAGTATACAGGTTGGTGAACAGATTCAGAATTGATTTGCAAAAAGTTGAAGTGAAATTTGGAACCGCTTTTTGCAAATTGATTCTTTGTATGTCTGGGCCTTAGTGCTTAGATTTTCTTGAGAATTCTTTTTCTTTTTTTTCCACAACAAATAGACAATTCGCATATCAATGTTCATCAACTCTATATATGTACAATTAGATAAACTAACATAAACATTCATTGTGTTAAAGCATCATGTCATTGCTTCAGTTCGGGTACACCATTTTTTGAGGCAACAACTACTAGGTTATGGTATTAAAGAGCACACAGCGATTGGGAGTATTCTGACACAGTTTAAGTAATTTTTGGTTATAGCTCAATTCACAGGTCAGTCCAAGAAGAGCTTGTTCCTTCTCGAAGGCTGCATCTAGGGATGGCGTTTTGGTTCTATTAACTTTCTTGATTTCTGCTTCCTTAGATCCAGCATCTTCTTCAGGAGGGCTGAAGGCTCATCCAAAGTGCAGCTATCGTTTTAGCCAATATCAATGTGAACAATGTAGGCTTCTTGTGCATATTAGTCTTAGTCTGAATGGGGAACATGTGCAACAGACACGCACTTTGGATTCAGTTTAATTGGTAACCCCCACATGTTTTCCGTATCTTACCATGACCTCTAACCAATATGCTGTGGGAGTGTCCAAATCATAAGTAATTCCTTTGACACACTCAGTTCATGTTCGGGACACTCATCTGTCCTTATTAGGTCTATTTTAGGTATCATTATTAGACTAATGTATGTTCGCTGTAATATGTTTAATTGTATTAGACAAAATCAAACATTATCCCCCATTTTTTTAATGAGGATAATAGCCCTGCACCATTTTTGATCTGTTCACTGTTCACCATGATCCCTTCCCCATTGGTCCTGTAAAGGTAGATGTGACTTGCAGGATGACTTTGAGTAACAGTGATACTAGATTGTGAATGAACTGTTACAGTACAGCAACAGGTGCCAGTCCAGACTGACAACACAATCCCGTGGTTTCCCTAGGTCACGACAGATCAATGGGGTTAGGCTCCTGCCACAGGCAGTCTAACAAAATTGCCAGTTAAATTCTTCAAATGAAAAATGTGCAAAGGAAGAGGTATTGGGGTTTTTTCACAGCATCTTTTGACAAGTGTCACTGAAACAGAATTCATTGTATTCCAGAGCCGCCTTTGGTTCTCAGGAACAGTTTGTCTATTAATAAAGATTCTGCGGCCATCACAGGGCAGTAGTTCCTTACAGGCCCTTATTCTGAAGTGGGCTAGCCAAGTATCTTAGGTTCTTGGGGGCCAAGCCCCTATGCTTTTGACAAACAAATTCACAGCTCATCGAGATGGGCATCGGATATAAGCCTCTGTCCAGGACAGACCATTTTAAGGGCTGTATGAAAGCAGGAATGCTAAATTTGATAAAATATCCACCTGTTCAATGAGTGAGATGCATCAAAAATCTACTTGTCACTCCCTCTGCAAACCCCACTCTCGCGCTACCTGATCTTCCTGCACAAGGTCGAGAATCTCCCTGATATGACCTGCCCGCAAACCCACCTACTTCACACAGCACTCGCCACGGCTGAACTCTGCATATTCCATCACTGACGCTCCCCAACTTGCCCCACTCACAGTGAACAGCTCAGGGCAATGTACCAAATGGCAACCTATGAACGCATCATTTACAATCTACAAGACCAAGTGGATGTCTTTCTGCAAACTTGGACCCCTTCCTACAGTCGACCTGGGACTGAATACGACTGAACACATCCACCTGACCTTTAATCTCCCTGCCCACATTTGACCACCTCACATCCACCCCAACCACTCTCATCCCCTCCCACTCCCTCGGTCACCACCCTCTACCTACTACCTGCCTGGCAGTCCCTCACCATCCCAGCCTCATCCCCGCACACCCACACCATATTTCTCCAGGTCCCTCTACAGTATTACCCTGCAGAATGTCCCATCTTCCCTTAGGCCTTTGCTGACCCCTCATCCTCTCCTCTTGCTGCATCGTATAAGGCCCTGCTGCAATTCCACAGGCACGCTCTACCCTCATTTTGTCATACTCTCATGCTCTCGTCCCGATGGCTTATTGTGCAATCACTCATTGCCTAGACCTATCAGTGGAAAAACAATGGTATACCCTCGCGGATAGGACATTTGCACAATGATCCAGCCCTCTCTCATGACACTGGCACCATGTCTCCTTGGCTCCATACCCAGTGCCCCCTCCCTGTCTAGGTCTTCACCTATCCCTCCCTCCCCAGAGCTAGACTCCCCTACAGACTCACAGGGGGTGTCACTGTCACTGTATTGCTATAACTCCATTTTTTCTTCTATACCAATGATGGCTTTCTTTCTCAGCCTGTTGCATTGCCTGTTTTGGTTCTATGCTCAATAAAGATTTGCAAAACAAAAAAGAAATCTACTTCTCCTGCTGCAAATTTCTCTAGTCCACTGGTTCTAAACCAGTGGTCTAGAGACCACTGGGTGTCCACAACACCTACTCTGGGGGCCCATGGATGTATGGAAAATTAAATAATATTAGCAGAGTAGTAAAGTATATATAAATAAACACATGCCAAAGCTGAATTTAAACTTTTGAAACATTCTGTAAACGTGAAGGAATTTGAAATTGGAGGCTAAAAGTTAAGTTGGTACCTGAACTTGATTTGTTGGGGCAGTGCAAGTACAGCAAACACAATATAGTACAGACAATGGTTGGCCTCAGTTGAAGTGCCAACAAAAAGAGAGCATGCATTAGGATAAAGAAAACATAGCAATGTGCTAGAGTTACACATACTGCTTCGTTTTCTAGAATTAAAACTGGAATTTAGAAAAGCTCCATGCTTCCTATTACATTTGTACTTCTATTTTTATTTGTCTGTGAATTAAATAACATATTTCATAATTTGACTGTTTGTTTGATCTATAGTTATTTCTGTATTTTTGCCATTTTTTTAAAGTTCAAATCGTAAACAATTGCTTAGGTCAGGGTCCACGGCTCCCATTAGTGACTCAGAAGTCATGAATCCCCGATTCCAGCGACAATTTAGTGGAGGGGTCCTAAGATTCCATTACTGATTCAGTTGGAGTCCTCAGAAGTCAAAAGGTTAAGAACTGCTGCTCTGTTTCCATTTGGTGTCATGCAGTAAGGCAACAAATTATGCCAATGTACTTATTATATCACACCTCTAAAAATACCATTTCAGATACCAATACTCATATTATGGCGGGGTTTGAATTCTGCATAAGGAACAGTGTCCCAAGACCATATATATCACAATCAATGTACAAAGATATCAAATAATCAATGTATTCAACTACATCTAATACACATTAAAAGCAATGTGACGGCACAGAGGGTATTTAGGGAGAAACTTGCTCGGTGCTCTCATACAAGTGTGCTACAAAAGATTGCTGCTACTCCTGGGTAATAGAAATGAAGGAACGACTGCCCTAAAAATGAACACCCAGGTAATGAAAAGGGAGGAAGGGCATCCCAGAGTACACAAAAGGAGATTCCTATGTCTAGTCGCCGCCCTCTTGGAAAAGGGGCTGAAAGCAAGGAAGATAACTGGAAAACAAATAGATAAATGATAAAAAGAGAAATCAAATGGCATTATTATGAAAAATAACAAATGCAAGAATCACAAATGAAAGGGAAAAAGGTGTTATAATGGATTGCTGCAATGTACATAATTGATATGAGACTGGTGAGACCCCTGGGGACTACCCAGGAATGCACATATAGAAAATTCCAGAAAATATATAATCCATTAGGTGAAGGGGAAATGTCACTGTGTCAGTTCAAATTAAATTAAACCATTCCTCATGTCGGTTTAGCCCAGTTTTCATGGTGTTCATCATCAAAATCCATCCTAATTCTTCTTTATTAAGTAATTGTTACATATTCCCCCTCTTTCATTAAATCTGACAACACTGGCCACTTGCTATTGGAAAACATTTTCTGTGTGGCCCTCGCTTAAGTAGGTGGTTTTGATTTCTACTAGAGCTCCAAGTTATGTAAACTTTCAGATGGTAACAGACTCTGAGTATTCTAGAGCCTTATTTATGTAAAACGTTTGAATATTCACAAGTTCTACATGTGCATAGGCCCCCTCTATGCACTAACACTGAATATGCCAGTTTCTTAATACTTCTGGAAAAGAGGTACATGTTATGTTCCCCTTCAAACCTCTTTATTGCTACAAAAAGGAATAGCAGAAAAGACATCTGAGCTAGCCACCATCTGTACAGTATGACGTAACAAGCTTTTTATTTTTACTAATATCGTCCCTTTTGGATATTAATACTTCATAAATTTCGATCCTCCCAGCCTAGGATATTTGAGTGCTAATCTGACAGATACAAATTGAACTATAAGCCGGGCTGTCAAAACTCCCTTGTGTGGACAACACAATTAAACTTCTATGGATTTACCCACAGAATTTCTCATAGGGACAATTGTCTTTCCATAGTAACCAAATGATCACTCAAAAAACATTTTCTTGTTAATGTGTGATTTATCTAACTCAAAACAGATGCTGTTGTGCCACATTATGGATCTTGGAGTCCGAATTTGCCAGCCCTTGCATTATGCTGGGTTCCAATTATGGCAGAATTGTGAAGCATCATTGTTAAAATTGTACCACTGCTTTTTCTTTCTTTCTTTTCTAAGGAGAAATCTTGTGAATTCTAATGTACACCTTTGGGTTGAGTTTACGCAATGGTGCTATAAATACATCCAAATTATACTTGCAATCCGGTGTCTATATTCCCAACACAGAACCAAGGAGACTAGCCTCAGAGTAGCCCTTTTCACCTGATCATGTTGTTTAGTTCTTAGGCAAAACTCTTAGGGGCATATTTATGGAAAGGTGGCCACTTTCCTGGCGCCCCATTACATCCCCCTTAAAACACCATGTGTGCGCCATATTTACAGTACAGCACACCACGGCAATCGTGTTCACATTAGCGTCATAATTCATGGCACTAATGTTGCGCTTTGTGCATTATCACCATAAATTAGGGCGCTACTGCAGCAAAGCACGGAGAGACCCATTGTTTTCAATGGGAGCATCATCTATGGAAGGCATTCATAATGACGCTAAAAATGGCTCAGTGAAATCTAGTACATTTCACTGCACCATTTTTCTTGGCCTCCCTACATGAGAACGCCCCCCTGGTGTACATTATGTCTCGTGCAGGCATAATGTGGCTCAAGGGTTTACAAAGTGGCGGAGGGCTTGCATTGCTCCACTTTGTATATATGGCGCGTGGGAAATGCTACCTTAATGCCAATTTTGCATAAAACATGACACAAATGTGACGCAAGGTGGTTCTAGGGGCATCAAAATTATGCCCTTAAAATTGTGTCTCACTTTCCCTGTTAACCATACTGTTCAGAACCTACCTAATGTTATATCAATGACTGGCCATTTACGTTTTATAATTAGAGGGACTCTGCAGGTCATGTCACACTCAAAACATCGTGGGCCCGATTCTCAAAGCTATTTAGAAATGTAAGTTTGTCTTGCATAAACAAAATTTGATTTTGAACTCTTAAAAAGATTTACTCATGTGACAAACTGCCATGTGAGTATATCCGGCCACAGAGGCTGGGAGTGGGCAGGCAGCCTTTATATCAGGGCTGAAATGCCCTGTGGACTTACGCACACCTACAAACATACTATTTATGCCAGCTCGGCAAACCTTTTGTTTTGCGAAACAAACTCCTAAAGTGAGAGTGTTATATATCACTTGGAGCCTCAATATGATCTATTTGCCTATTTGCTTCTCGAGGTCTCACGCAAAGTAAGCCATTATTCTTCTGCAATAACTGATTGGATAATGTGGATTTATGTTTATTATTGCGCAGCAACGTGTTTTGCGTTTAGCATCACATTCGCATAATATGCCTCTAGTTTATATATTCATATACCTATCTAAATGATTGATGCTTAGGAAAAAGCTTAGTGGCTTTAGGTTTAAAATGGATATTTAAGTGAATTCTCACGTTTTTCTTCCCACTTGACATCATGAGTCACGAGGTTGATTTTTCTCAAAATAAACAGTTTGTATAATTGTTCGCAGCCCTCTCTGGGAGAGAGTGAGACTCTGACTCCAGGACAAGCAAAGAGGAGCAGTTCTTCATGGAACTACACCAAGGCCAGTCTCTGATAATATTCTGGCTACAGAGACTTAATTTAGCTTTGACCCTGAGACAGGCCACACACTAGAAAATAGATAAAGGTCAGATAGATCTATGTCTGAATACTGAACCCTCATAGAAAGGTAAACTTGGGATTCTAAGATTAGGCATTTAGTAATTCTGAAAAGGCATAATGTGATATGTTTTCTGTTTTCATATTTTTCATTCTGTGCACTTGTTTTACCTACAATTTTTTATACCGGAGATGAAACTGTGGAATATACTCTGGACTACGGCTGTCTTAATATAAACCGTTAAAAATAACATGAAGCATTTCTTGTGTGTCTGCGCTTATAAGACGGTTGCCAGCAGCCCCCACCAATAAAAAAGGATGCCTGACAGTCTCTGGAAGACTCTGTTACATGCCTAGCACATATTTTCTCCAAGAAGGTGAAAGAGACTGGTCTGATCTCCCCATTTAAGCTGGTTAATTGGTGCCTTCCTGTGCTTGCCTGAGGGTTAAGGTAGCTGTAACTGGTTCATTATAAAGTCCCTAGTAATGTAGAAAGAGTTTGTTGTCTCTGAACAAAATATAACTGGCCTGAACTCAGAACCTGTTTCAGAGGGCCACTAGCTGCAGGGGCTGCAGGGCCCAACTGTGGGGGTTGAGGCCTTTTACTCCTGATGTCTCTGGGCTTAACCTACTATGGCTTCTGAGCAACTGGGCCAAGTATCCCTTCTAGACTTGTCTATCAGGTTCCTCCCACGGAGGAGGTGTGGATACAGGACAGTGAACATGGTTTCACAACTCAACATACATGCAGCAGCAGCGATAAATCAGTGTACAACCAAATATTCATTTGGTGGACTAAATCACAGTATTTTATTTCTACCACTAGTCACACGAAGAAATAATAGGACATTCACAAACTATTACACATCCTCCCTGAGGTTGGGGCTCTTGTGTTTCTTTGGGGGTTCCCTATTCCAGTCACTGATAGCATTAGCAATCATGGTTATTCTCCGTTCACTACTGGTAACAGCCAAGTTATGCCCCCCTAGTTGTCCGAGTCTCAAGCATCCACTACAACTCTAACTTAAGTCAATAATGATCCAGTGCTATAGCACTAAATCAGCAGCAAGTTCCCCTGGGGCATGTTGCAGTCCTTGGTGCTCCTGGTGATCCAGTCTGACACTCCATCACATGGAGTAAAAGTAACTCACAAGACACAGGCTTTGGCTTGATTAGCAGAGGGAAGTTCTCCATGGTGGCCACTCCTGGCAAAGGAGGTTGTTGTCTCGCTACTGCACAGGGCTGAGTCACTAAGAGCACAGCAGTTTTTCTCATGGCAGGCCCTCCTGGTATACAAGGTCTATTGATGGCCGAGGCAGGTTGTCTTGGAATGGATTTCCTCTGTGATGTCGCCTCACCCAGCAGGTGAACTATCCGACCTTGGCTCTCAGTCCTGGTCACAGGAAGAAGCCTTACAGAGTTTCCCCTCCAATCACAGCCTATCTGGCTGCTTGGCATATGACAATATTTGGCGTCTCAAATTCCCCTTTTTATAGTCAATTTCCAGACACCAAATGTGATTTAGGGTCTGAGTCTTACAAGTTTTATGTAGGGGTTCTGCTTCTTTTGAAGTGTCCACTTCTCTGCTCTCTCTTTCTTTTGAAAAGCAGTCTGTCCCAGCAGGAGTGACTCCAAACCTGATAGTCCCACAGCACAGGTCATGGGAGGGACTAGAGTTTACACCTGGATGTCAGCCACAGATATTTGCATCAAACAGTTAACACAGGGCTTCCAGCCCTAAACTTTATGATCTTATCAGCCCCATTACATTCCTGAAATGTTCCCAGGCCCCTCCCTTGTGACTTCTCACTGAATCAAAGAGCAGCCTTTGAAGTGTACTAGTCTTCCCCTCACTAGTGTGTGCCCCACCCGGCTTACAGGAATGCAGCAATAAACAAATCTGTCTCGGAGGATCTCTGTACGTTCACTCCATGTTTCACCATGCAGTCCTTGGTCTCCCAAAATGGAGCCCAGGGTCCTCCATGTTTGCACCCTTCCCAGTCACACATACACCAAGTGCATGTATACAGCATACACACACTGCACAGTACTATATTCTTCATCTATTGTACCACTCCCAAGTACTCATACACCCAGTACACACTGCATCCTTCATGTACTCTACCACTCACAGGTGCACATACACCCAGCACATGCATTTATCCTGCACATACTGCACAGCACTACATCCTACAGGTACAGTTCTATTCATATCTACACATATATGCAGCACATGTGTTCACCATGCACACACTGCTCAGTACTGCATTATCCCTTTATTGTACCCTTCCCAGACATACATACACCCAGTGCAGATACACTACCTCTGCCATGCACAGCACTTTACACCAATCTGATGGAGACCAAGGATAAGTTAAGCACACAGTAGTGGAACTTCAAAAGTAAGTGGCCTTCAGGCCTCACTTCAGTGACAGAGATTAAAAAGGACCTATGCACGCTTACTGATCACTACACAGTATGCTGCCACCACCATGTTCTTGCTGCTTAACTCCTGGTGTAGGCAGTAGTTTTCTATCAATATAGAGGTAGCTCTTTGGGCACCCCTCCTGGTCCAACAAACCTGCAATCCACGAGACAGGCTTATCATGGGATCAATTAACCAAATTGCTAGGGGTAGTGGAAAGTGACATCATATGCCCTTTGACCTTATTACACTAATAACAAGTAATGTAATATTATTCATTATTAGTGTAATAAAAAATGTCAGAAAACAAGGAGAGCTGTGCCCCAACCGAGCTGCCTCTGGGTTTCTGGAACTGCTTTTGCCACCTCTGAGCCAGGGGTCGCAAAGACTGTGCCAGGGGTGACAAGGGGCAAGCCAGGGATCGTAGCTGTGACCCCTGGTGACCGTTAAATGGTATTCATGATACTTATGTAATGGCACACCCACATGGTCTGTGTTTTCCCATGACAGCACAAATCAGGCATTAGGGATCCAGTCATCAGTACTTTTGGGCCCTCAGGGCAGAGGTGTACTTCAATTACCATGTAGAGGACTTTTCTGTCTCAACACCCGACATGCCAGGAGATTTAAAGAGAGGGCTGACTGTCATTGTGACGTGACAACCCTTTGGCAGACTGCTGCAGGTCAGAAGTTTATACTGGTGAAGCAAGAGGAGGCTCCACCAGTGTAAACAGATACTTCCTTTGACTGTAAATATAGCAGAGCGGCCACAAGACTGGGGGATTTACAGCCCTGCCAATTTAAGGAAAATTATGAATAAAGCCCTAAATTGAATATTTTAGGCTTTCAATCTCCTAAGAACTTCTGCTGTGAGCCCCAGCTTGACCATTAATGGGGAAAGGCAGCTCTTGACTCTGTCAAAACCGTAAATTTGAACAGAAACTGATCTATTGTTTGAGTACTGTCTGTCCAAGACAAGGAAATCATTTTAAGAAAACCTTCCTAGTTAAACGTGCAGCAACAAGCAGACCTCATTTTGTGTTTCTGAACAGATCACAAAAATACTACTGACTTGTATTTTTCAATCCCCATATTGTCTCTGCCTAAATTCACCTTTCCAGTCAGACAGACAGGAAAGCCAAACGGATTTGCGGGTCCTGAATTGCAAGATTGAGTTTGCTCTTGTATATCCAAAACAATGATTGTAGCTACCTTTAATACAGAATAATTTTGTGAACCAATAAAAAAGTCAAATTGTTAGATTTGCAAGAATGTGAACACATATCTTATTTTAGTATCACTGTGAGTAATGCTAGGTGAGCTTGTAGCTCACTATATTACTTTAGAAAGCACTCCGCTAAAGATAACATCTTTGCATCAATCAATCATATATAGAATTTTGAGCACCTTGTAAATGTTGATGCATGTCTTGCATGAGACAGTCTTCTTTCACATTAAAATACTGTAAATTAGCAGCTAATGGGTTTCTGCTGCAGGAGAGTAGAGTCTACTGTTTTAGTGGACAAAATATACATGAAAACATTTTGTTCTCAACACAAATAGAAGTCCTGACATCTGTTGATATGGCTTTGCTGGAGGGTAAACAAAAATGAACAATGCCCTCTTTAATCGATAACAGAACTGCTTTGATTTCTGGCACTGTTTCATCAACTTAATCTTGGCAGTCTCCACCATCCCAAGGGCAGATCAAGCTGGCAGTTCCTTCCCACATGATGGCTTCACTAAGCTCGGGGCTAATTCTGCCTTATCCAGGTAGTTCTTCAGGAGGTAGCCAATTAGAAGTTGGGCATAGGGTCATCCTAACCTTGTTCCATCCCTACGTAAATGGGTTACCAGAGCTCCATATCAAGCACGAAACACGAGTAGCACAGGTCAATATATGGGCAAGATCATTCCCATGGCTTGAGTCCAAAGATCCAGTAATATCCTGTTAGGAGAGCTAAATGGGAATCCTGCTTCAAATCAACAATGGTGCTCCTTTCAACTCTCTCGGTGTGGGTCAATCAGGGGAAGCAGGAGTGCTGTCCTTTCCTCTGATGCAGGCTCTTGGGGAAATGTTTTCTGGTGGCTTTGATTGGGAATAATCTGCAAATTTTGCACCTTTTCCCGAAAAGTCACCAACAGGTCCTGCAGAAAGCATGATGCTGGGGAAGGGTTTAGATCGTTGGCAAATAAAGAACACTCTTGAGACTGAGAAGAGCAATGTAGCCAAACCCACAAATAGGAGTCCTAGAAAGGAGGGCAAGCTATGCTGAGAGTGAAACTAAAGTTTCCCATGTACACTGCCCTATTATCAGAAAACTCAAGAATGCACGTCATTCTATCTGTATATGCACATATACACTTGTGGGAGCGAGGAGGCATTTTATGAGCTAAATTGCAGAATTTACACAAGGAGGACGATAGGTCACTTCCCCAGTAGTACAGTAAAAAATATCTGTAGTCAAACTATAAGAATTATATTGTCACCAGCCAACAATTGCCGTGCAGCCTGGTTGGAAAATGGCTCACCCTTCTCACGACTATGGACGAGAAACTTTGGATGTTTTTTTACTTCCATCATATTATAGAATTCTGCTGGGAAGCAAAAATAAGACTGTGCCAGTTGTGATCATGTGGTTCCGAAGCCACTGAAGGGAAAATACAATTGAGGCATAGGGGTAACAGTAGAAATCAGCCAGATAGTACAGCTGATGCACCAGGTAGTAGAGTTCACTGCTTTTGTCCTTACAGTCTTACTGCTTTTGTCCTTACAGCTCTCTTTAAATATTCAAAGCTCCATACGCTTATGTGAGCCAATCACTGGGCATCCACTGCACCATAATCCTGACTCGTGAAGATTAGGTCAAAACAAGCCTCACAAAGAAATGATCAACTTACTGCTTGCAAAACAGACCACTTTGATCCTAGAGGTTTCTGGTGCTCATATTTGGCCTGTACATACCACTTTAATCCTGCCGTTAGGATGAGATTTGTGAGCTCAGGTCATATGACTGACATTGACAGCAGTGCTTGTGTTAAGCCTGAAAAGGTTTCTGCAGGTGTTTGCCTGTCTCCCAGAGAAAGAACACCTTTGCAAGCATGATCACCAAGAGCTGGTTCTAAATGAGAATCAGACCCACAAAAATCTGACTGCTTGCAAAACACACCACTCTGATGTATGCGCTACTTAATGTCCACCTTTAGCTTGTGTTTCTCCTTTTCTTCCTTCTGATTTTGCCTCTAGTGGCCCTGCCACCTAATTCAAATCACCCTTCTCTTGACCTCAAACAGTTCTGTGTATACCTTTTTGAGTCCAGAACAGGGCAGCTACATTGTAACCAGCCTGACTGGTGTGTCCTGTAGTTGTGTCATTATTTATGCTGCAGCCGCGCGCTGCAGAATGTACATGTTAGTTGTAAGGCAGCCTCCCGCTGTCAAATGTGAGATGTGAGATTCAGAAGGCAGACCTTGGCAGTTGCAGAGAGTCTCCCTCCCCGTCAGACTACCATTAAACTTCTTATACCTACTCATGTTGTGCTGCGGATCATTTCACTGGCGATGAGGATGGTTCACTGGTGACCGGGAGGAGAGATGGCAGTGCGGAGTGGATGCAGACGCGGTTCGACTTTTCTGTGGTTCCAACATTGCGGTGCGGTTCCAGCGTGAGGCCTGCTGCAGTCGTTGGATTCAGGCTGGCAATGTGTAGGAATTTAGCAGAGTGTGGAAAAGGAAAAGAAAAAGGAGAATTGATGCGGAAACGGAAATACTCGTTATTGGATGACACGTCGTTACTTTTAAGCTGGTTGCTTAGCAATGCTGTGCACAAATAACGCCACGACGGATTGAGCGTTATCAAGCTTGTGGCAGTTGCTGGGCAATGGGAAAGACTTGCTTGCATCTCTACATCATCAAGCTCCACGTTGCTCCTATTTTGCATATCATTGGGTGTTTCGTCTTTCATTGGTGGTGTGATGGAAGGTTTTTCAGCACCTGGGTTCTTTTTAAACATTCCTGGTGAACCGATTACGCCCTGGGAAGACTGGAAAGAAGCTTTTGAGGCCTATGATTGGCTGTGGGTGGGGATATATTTACAGCATCTATAAAATTGGCCATGATAAAACATTGCTTGGGAGTGAAAGGAAGACGTATTTTGAAGCATTTGCCTTATCCTGATGATGAGGAAGATCAGGACAACGATGAACATGAAATTGCGATGGAACAATTGGATTCCAACTTTAGAAAGAAAAAGAATGTTGTTGTGGAACAATTTAAATTTTTAAAGAGAAGCCAATTACCAGGAGAGTCTGTTGAAAGTTATGTGGCGGGGTTGAGAGTTTTGGCATCTACATGTAACTATAACAATTTTCAGGATGAGATGTTAAGGGACCAATTGGTTTTGAAAGTAAATGATAAAAAGATACAGGAGAAATTGTTAAATACAGAAGACCTATCACTACAAAAAGCCATAGACATAATTAAAAGAGTGGAAGTAACAAACAAGGGTTTATAGGAGTTATCTACTTCTTCTGCATCTATGAATTTCCTCAGTGCAGATTGCTCTAAGGTTAAGAAGATGGATCAACTTGGTTCTTCTGCAAAATTGGATGGGGAAAATGACTTGATTTGTTTTAACTGTGGGCTGAAGGGACACATTGCAACTGATGCGTGTTGTCCTGCAATTGGCCAGATTTGCAGGAGATGTAAATCCAAGGGACATTTTGCTAGAGTATGCAAAGGGTAAAGAAAAGTAAAGGGATGATCAATTCAGTGGGGAGTGGCAATGAGGAAGGGGCTGGTCAACAATTTATATTGCAAGTGGTAGATGTTGGGAGTGTAAGTACTGGTGGTTCTCATTGTGTCATCAGGATTGATGGAGTAGATATGTTGGTGATGGCTGATTCAGGGGTGAGGTACACTCTGATTGGAAAGGAAAATATGTCAAAATTTCCAAAGCATGAAATCAAACCGCCAGATGTGCATTTAGTGTCTTATGGAAACAACTCTATTGAGCTAGTGGGGTACATGGAGGCCTTACTGGAGTTTCAAGGGACAGCTGTAACTTCTAAGGTGTATGTTGTGGAGGAGGGTACCAATCTTCTGGACTGGCCACAGCAGAAGGATCTTGGCATCATTCTTGATCCAAATCATCCTGATCAAGTGTTGGCGACATGTTCTAATGTACACAATGTTAAAAATGCCAGTTTCGTGGAAGAATTGTTCAGGAAGGGTTTAGGAAAACTGAAGGGATTTATGCATAGAACTGTACTGAAACAAAATACTGTTCCTAAGATCACAAACCACGTCCTGTTCCTATGGTGGTAAGGGAACAGTTACAGCAAGAATTATCTAGGTTGTGTGAGCAGGATGTGATTGAGGAGATTAAAGCGTCAGAATGGTTGGCTCCAGTGGTGATTGCGACAAAAGCTAATTGGGATATACCTTTATGTGTGGACCTTCGTGATCTGAATGCTGCAATCTGGGTTGACAGACTTCCTTTACCTAATATTGGAGAAATGTTATCAACTGTGTAAGGGGCTAGTTTATTTTCCACGTTGCATTTGTCATCTGCTTATCACCACATAGAGCTACATCATGAGTCACGTGCATTGACGTCATTTATCACACCACAGGGGACTTACAGTTTCAAGCATATGCCTTTTGGCTTGGTGGCAGCGTGAGCTGTGTTCCAAAGAGCAATTCATCACTTGATGAAAGATGTTCCTCATGTCACTTACTTTCAGGATGACATTTTGGTGTTTGGAGCAGATCAAGCCGAGCATGATGGTACAATGAGAACGGTTCGGAGTGTTTTGAAGGATAGTGGTTTTACAATCAAATTGGAATAATGTAAGCTGAGTGTACCAGGAGTAAAATACTTGGGTCATTGGATAAATAAAGATGGTATCTCTCCTAAATCAAATTTGGTGGCTGCCATAGAGAATGCTTCTTCTGCTGTCAACAAGGATCAACTTAGATCTTTTTGGGGTTTAGCGGAGTATTGCTCAAAGTTTATTCCCATGTTTGCAGACAAGAAAAAACACATGAGGAAGTTGCTGTGTTTGAAAGAACGGTTTGGGTGGAACGATGCTTATGAATCAGAGTTTATTTTGTTGAAAAAAAAAAATAGCATCGTCTCTTCAACCTTTTGACACCAGGGATAGCATCATCATTAACACTGATGCCAGTTGTGTGGGACTGGGCGCAGTGTTGTTGCAGATTAGAGATGGTAGAGAAGTGACTATTGCCTATGCTTCCAGACCTTTGGGTTTAGCAGAAAAAGAATATTCTACTATTGAAAAGGAAGCTTTGGCTTGTTGGTGGGGTGTAAACCACTTTTGCAGGTATGTGTGGGGAATGCATTTTGTAATCAGGACAGAACATCGACCATTGATTGAGGTATTTTCGACTAAAGGTGCAGGTAGGGCTACAGCTAGGATTGCTTGATGGGTGGCAAGAATGTTGGAGTACAATTACGAATTGGAATATCTTCCAGGAAAAAAGAATGTATTAGCGGATTGTTTGTCTAGACTTCCAGTTCAGACAAATCAGAAAGAAGATGAGGAACCTGATGAGCTCATAGCTAAAGTTGAAAATAGATGTGGGAAATGTAACAGAGGGTAGAATTTCTCATGCAGAGTGGGCGAAGGAGATAAAGAATGATGTTGTTTTACAGGAAGTGATGAATTATAGTTAACATGGTTGGCCATCAAAAGGTGGTGCCTCCTGGGATGCTGAGTGCTTTTGACAAGTTAATGTGGAATCGTGTGTGGAAGAGGGTGTAATTTTGAGAGGGGAACTTTTGGTAGTTTCTGTCTGTTTTGCGTGAACGAGTGTTGAAGTTGGTTCACGAGGGTCATTTGGGAATGAGTGTGACGACAAGACGGATCAGATCAGAATATTGGTGGCCTGGATTAGATAGAGATGTGGAGCATCACATTAGGGAATGCGTGTTGTGTGCGTGGAGTGACAAGTCTCAAAAAGTGGCAAGGAACTCTCCTGTGGAATCTGATAAGTCTGATGGTCCTTGGAAAAAAATAGCCACTGACATCATGGGTCCATTTCATGTGTTCGGGAAGATTCCAAAGTAAGCTTTGGTTGTTGTGGATTGTTTTTCTACATGGCCTGTTGTGAGGTTTGTGGAGAATGTCAACACCACAAGTATAGTGGAATTTTTGATGGATTTGTTCGATTTGAAGGGGGTTCGCAAAACAGTTGTTTCTGACAATGGAGCACAGTTCGTGTCAAACATTATGATTTACTTTTTGAGAAGGTATGACATTGAGTACATAAGAGCGTCTGTTTATCACCCACAAAGCAATGGTTTGGTGGAAAGGTGGAACAGAACTTTGAAAGATGGTTTTCAATTAGCGATAAGTAATGGTATAAATTGGTGGAAGGCAGTAAAAGATTTGATTTGGTCTTACCGCACAACCCCCCATGGTGTGACTAGGAAAGCACCTTTTGAAATTATGAGAGGAAGGAAACCAAGGGCGTTGTTTTCTCAAGGGGTAGAGAGGAAAAAGGTAGCAGGAGGAGTGGTGCGAGGTGATTATACGGTTGGTGATATGGTCCGAGTTGTGAAAAGCGCAAAAAACGGGTGAGTCAAAGTTTTCGAAGCCTCTGGAGGTGATGAAAGTGTATAAATATTCCTTGTTGTTGAGTGATGGCAATGTGTGGAATCGTGGGAAGATTGTGAAGGTTCCGGTTTGTGTTAGATGGAAAAAGTTATCTGATGTTGACAACAAATCAGGGGTCGACAAATCTTTGACTAATAAGAGTGATTACTCTAGAGAAAGTGTGGGTGACAAGTCAATGTTGAAATTGCCCAAGAAATTTGATGACTTTGTTGTACAATAAGCATTTTTTTTCCTTTACTTTCAATTGTTATATTATTATGAGAAGAGGGGATGTGTTGTGTCCTGTAGTTCTGTTATTATTTATGTTGTAACCACGGGCTGCAGAATGTACCTGTTAGTTGGAAGGAAGCCTCACGCTATTGAATGTGAGATGTGAGATTCGGAAGGCAGACCTCGGCAGTTGCAGAGAGCCTCCCTCCCGGTCAAACTACCATTAAACTTGTTATAACTACTCACGTTGTGCTACAGATCATTTCACTGACCCAGGAAGATTGGATCAAAGGAGGTCACTATCGAAACTGCAAGGTGGCTGCCTGTAAAACACACCATTCTGATCTAAATTGACCGGATGTTAAAAAAAATTCTGTCTACACCGCATACTTCGTCCTAATTCAATGCTGTGTTTCATGTGATCTTCTCATGTGGTCAATCATTCTGTTTTGAATCCATGAAAAGATCAGTGTGCCTCTTGTATGTCTAGCACGGATCGGCCACGTGATTGAGAGTCTGGCTTGTAAAAGATTGAGTTAAAATGTGTATGCAACAGAAATCGACAGATGACTGCTTAAAAAATATACAACGATGATGCAAGGTGTAAACAGTGACCAATCATAGACCTGTGTATGCCTTGCTGCCTCTATATTTGATAAAGTGCCCCATGTGATCTGTCATGTAACCAAAATCACCAAAAATTCTGTTTGCAGCACTGAAAAGGCCCATTCCTTGAACAGATTGGGTCAAAACAAGGGCCACCTTGTAAGTTGTCAGCTGACTCTTCCAAGCACTCTATTCTGATCCCAAAAGCATCTAGTGAACATTTTTGGCATGTGTGCATCTGCTTCAACTATCAGACTGGATGGAAAATCCTATATGACCTAATTAAATGGTCTGCATTACTGTTTTTTGTACTTTTTTGTTCCCATGCACCTCTGTGTTATAGATGGAAAACCCTTTGGTAACCTTACTCTGAACATCAGTTTGAATTGAGATCGATCACAGGAATTTCCAGCTAACTTCCATATACATCCCACTGTTGTCCTAAGGCACCTGATGGCCAATTTTGCCTCTTCCCAAAACTTATGCTCTGAAGGGACAGGTGATCAAGGATAGGGCTGACGGGGGCAGCCGACCTTGGAGAACAAGACAATGGAAACTAAAGAGATTAAGAACAGTACACTGCTAACTGACTGACGTATTCACTTTCCTTTTATTGCTACACTTCTAGGGTGTAATGAGTAGAGTCAGTATTTAAAGCTATTTCTAACACGGAATCTTCAAATGTCATGAGTTGGCTCTTCACTTTGTTCCAGTTTCCACCAGGCAGTCGGCCCTCATGTTTATATTTTTTCTTTCTCAGTTCCCTTGAGTTAGGTTCTTCTCTAGTCCTGAATTCCCTGTTTTGTTCTTTATGGTCTGTGATACCTTCGTTTACCTGTCTCTCACTTGTCTCTTAAGCGTGTGACTGATCTCTCTTTTTGCGGCGTCATAGGACCCGTCTGGCATCCTGTGTTATTTTCACAGGCTCAACAAGGAAACACCTGCTATCAAAACCATCGGGTCACTGATTTTCCTTACCTCAAACACCAAGGTTTTTTGTGCCATCCCTCACCTGTGACTGAACCATTTAGAAAGTGAGACCCAGTCAAGTGTTTCTAATTCTTTCTTTCTAGGTTTTCCCCAAATTCCTTTGGCAGGTGTGTAAAGCATCTTTAACATCTGCGTAAGTGTTCAGGGCTTTCGATAGGTTTACTTACCAGAAAAAAAAAAAACTTTCTCTGCCCTTTTCAACACTTTGAATGGTTGAGCTGGATCAATTATGTTCCGCTTTCCTCCATCATCAGCAGTTTTCCTGGTGCCTCTGAGCCTGAGTGTCTATAGAAGAAGACTCAAAAGGAAAAGGATGAATATTTCCTCGATTGAAGTGGTTGATTTTAAGTAACTCCAAATTACTCTTATCTTGATGAAGTGGCAATTTGTCACAGAAAATTGTTCAGAGTCTGAACATATGTTAAAATGATAGCTTGGGCAAGATTAGAGATGGGTGTGAATAATGAGAGGAAATAATACTAAGGAGGAAATTAATTATATATTGCAGGAGAATATATGCCAACAAATTGAACACTGAAACAAATGTTGGTATCCATGATAATCCACTTATTCAATACTGTATGCTGACAGTTTGAGGTGTGTTTCTTTAACCGGAGAGTAATTGCTACAGTTTAAAGTGCGAGCACACATAATGCTGTGAAATGTTTTCCTTAAAAAATATTTTGAGTACTTGAGTATTATCAGGTGATTATTTGAGGAAAATGGAGACCCCCCCACTCCGACCTGCAAAGATCACCCTAAAAATGCCCCAAACTCCTTGTACACTCACTCCTAGCTAGGTACATTTACACTCCTGAGAAGCTCAGAATAATCAGTGCAAACTATCCACTCCCCATGTACTTCCAGGATCTGAATACCTTTAAAAGAACTGTGTGAGAGTGTGAATTTTCTAATATGCTTATTAATGATTTTCATATTAAAAATGTGTAATGAACTAACGTGTACAACAAGAAATTTTTGAAATGTCTGTTTTTCTGTTCTTTGCTAAGTAAAATTATATTCAAATGCTGTAGTTATTTTCCATGATTCAAAGCTTTTATAATAAGCGATTTCGAAGCCTGTGTAGACATACCCGCAGCTACCCTGAGTGGATTGCAGCGTTATGTCTTACAAGGTCGTGCATCAACCAAGCATTGCATATATTGAAATGTCCAATTGTTTGGAAATGTTACTAATATCTGGTCTTTCCTCGAGGATGGAATTAAAAGAAACTGTAAAAGTTTCTTCCTGAGAACAAGATACTCAAGAGGCGATGAGACAATGGAGTTACAGACGAGATGGAAGAAGTAAACATACATCGAAAGAAAATGTTATAGTTAGAGAAGATTTGTTAAGTTTAGGTCATCAATTTAGTTGTCGATTGGCTGAAATGAAACCACCCCATAGACTGACCAATCAGGAGTTAATTAGAATTTAGTACAACAACCTGGGTAGAATGATTAGGGAGCTTCCCTCTTCTGGAGTGATTCTTGGAGAGCAGACGAGATTCGAGATTAGCTGTCGTTAGGCCCAAATCTTCTGATGATATAACTGATGGTGTCCTCAAGCTGAAGCTGATCATTTGCTGTTACTACCTTTGTGATAATGTATGTTATTAAATGTGAATTGTGTCTCTCTTGCTTTCCAGGTACCTGCTGCAACTAATGATTTTATTTCTGCTCATGAATAGTTTTTTTTATAACATAATTAAGTTAGTAGTTTTTTTAAAATTTGTGTTACTAAATTCTTTTTACATGAAGTCCAACATGTCAATGCTAATTTGTGGTTAGTTAGGGAATTAATCTTGATATGCTCATGGTTTGTTTTGAGATCATTTGATGCTGAACTAATGTATACTCTGCCATTATTACCTGTCTTTGTATTATTAATAAGTGTGATTCTTTTGGAGATAATTTGTTTAATTGTACTAATCAAATTGAGATATATACGTCGTTTTAACCAACCGCTATTGATCTTATATGCTTGTCATCTGTGTTTGAGAGTTATTTTCATGACATTAGAATTGTTATTATAGGGAAATAAATCTATGACCTCTAATTACTAAACTGTGTTGTTATTGACTGAAGTTTTATAATATTGAATGTTGTTGTTATTGATGGTCCTCAAAAATCCCATTGGTGACATCCCCTGAAGCCTATGTCGCTTCGACCCATTGTCCTCTAGCGCTGAATTCACTATTCAGTATTGATAATAGCTAGAATTTTGTGGTGTGTTAGCAACTGCAAGGTAACAATGAAAGGAATGGAACGAATCCTACTTTATTATCAATTGTCCTACCTGAAAGTAACTACATTCACAATGCCTAAAGGACCCTCAAGAGTTAAAGCTGACTTTCCTCCAGAATACTCTCAGATTACCTCTCAAACGTTTCAAGTCGACAATAATGGAAAGGCTATATTTAAGGAGTTTGCTGTTGCATCAATGCCTTCCTGACTGACTTTTCCTATATTGTACTGAGACATCTACAACCCATAGCGTATCATTTAGCAACAATATAAAGAAGATCAGAGTCACCAGCCCAGATTCTCCGCCCCTGCTCTCAGTACCCATAGGTCCGTCCCTTCATGGGCTTCTTCTGTCTCCCTCATCCTCCTTGAATTTGCAAATGTCTTCTCGTCCTATGAATACAATATCACCCCTTTAGTCACTTACTACAGATATACTATAACTTCTTAATGAATTTCTCCTTTCACATTTGTAGGATGTTGGCTCTGTATGTACTATTTCAAAGTAAGAAATAGCATGAACAGAGTCCAAGGGTTCCCCTTAGAGGTAAGATAGTGGCAAAAAGAGATAATTCTGATGCTCTACTTTGTGGTAGTGTGGTCGAGCAGTAGGCTTATCAGATGGTAGTGTTAAGCATTCGTTGTACACACACAGGCAATAAATGAGGAACACACACTCAAAGACAATTCCAGGCCAATAGGTTTTTGTATACAAAAATATATTTTCTTAGTTTATTTTAAGAACCACAGGTTCAAGATTTACAAGTAATACTTCAAATGAAAGGTATTTCACTTAGGTAACTTAGGAACTTTGAATCAGCAAAATAGCATGTACAGTTTTTACAAAAATGGCAATAAGCTATTTTAAAACTAGACACTGCAATTTTCAACTGTTCCTGGGGGAGGTAAGTGTTTATTAGTTTTGCAGGTAAGTAAACCACCTACTGGGTTCAAAGTTGGGTCCAAGGTAGCCCACCGTTGGGGGTTCAGGGCAACCCCAAAGTTACCACACCAGCAGCTCAGGGCCGGTCAGGTGCAGAGGTCAAAGTGGCGCCCAAAACACATAGGCTTCAATGGGGAAGGGGGTGCCCCGGTTCCAGTCTGCCAGCAGGTAAGTACCCGCGTCTTCGGAGGGCAGACCAGGGGGGTTTTGTAGGGCACCGGGGGGGACACAAGTTAGCACAAAAAGCACACCCTCAGCGGCAAGGGGGCGGCAGGGTGCAGAGTGCAAACAGGCATCGGGTTTGCAATGGAGTTCAATCGGAGACCCAGGTGTCTCTTCAGCGAAGCAGGCAGGCAAGGGGAGGGCTCCTCTGGGTAGCCACCACCTGGGCAAGGGAGAGGGCCACCTGGGGGTCGCTTCTGCACTGGAGGTCGGATCCTTCAGGTCCTGGGGGCTGCGGGTGCAGTGTCTTTACCAGGCGTCGGGTTCTTAGAAGCAGGCAGTCGCGGTCAGGGGGAGATGCTGGATTCCCTCTGCAGGCGTCGCTGGGGAGGGGTCAGGGGGGGTCAACTCTGGCTACTCACAGGGTCGCAGTCGCCGGGGAGTCCTCCCTATAGTGTTGTTTCTTCTTTGGAGCAGAGCTGCTGTCCTCTGGAGTTCTTGGTCCTTTTAGATGCAGGGTAGTCCTATGAGGCTTCAGAGGGCGCTGGACCCTGGGGAACGCGTCGCTGTTGCAGTTTTTCTTGAAGTGGGGAGACAGGCCGGTAGAGCTGGGGCCAAAGCAGTTGGTGTCTCCGTCTTCTCTGCAGGGCTTTCAGGTCAGAAGTCCTTCTTCGTCTTCAAGTTGCAGGAATCTATCTTGCTAGGTTCTGGGAGCCCCTAAATACTCAATTTAGGGGTGTGTTTAGGTCTGGGGGGTTAGTAGCCAATGGCTACCAGCCCTGAGGGTGGCTACACCCTTTTTGTGCCTCCTCCTTGAGGGGAGGGGGGGCACATCCCTAATCCTATTGGGGGAATCCTCCATCTGTAAGATGGAGGATTTCTAAAAGTCAGAGTCACCTCAGCTCAGGACACCTTAAGGGCTGTCCTGACTAGCCAGTGACTCCTCCTTGTTTTTCTCATTATCTCCTCCGGCCTTGCCGCCAAAAGTGGGGCCGTGGTCGGAGGGGGCGGGAATCTCCACTAGCTGGAGTGCCCTGGGGCGCTGTAATAAAGGGGGTGAGCCTTTGAGGCTCACCGCCAGCTGTTACAGTTCCTGCAGGGGGAGGTGAGAAGCACCTCCACCCAGTACAGGCTTTGTTACTAGCCACAGAGTGACAAAGGCACTCGCCCCATGTGGCCAGCAACATGCCTGGTGTGTGGCAGGCTGGTAAAACTAGTCAGCCCACACTTGAAGTTGGGTATGTTTTCAGGGGGCATCTCTAAGATGCCCTCTGGGGTGTATTTCACAATAAAATGTACACTGGCATCAGTGTGCATTTATTGTGCGGAGAAGTTTGATACCAAACTTCCCAGTTTTCAGTGTAGCCATTATGGTGCTGTGGAGTTTGTGTATGACAGACTCCCAGACCATATACTCTTATGGCTACTCTGCACTTACAATGTCTAAGGTTTTTTTTAGACACTGTAGGGGCATAGCGCTCATGCACCTATGCCCTCACCTATGGTATAGTGCACCCTGCCTTAGGGCTGTAAGGCCTGCTAGAGGGGTGACTTATCTATACCTGTAGGCAGTGTGAGGTTGGCATGGCACCCTGAGAGGAATGCCATGTCGACTTAGTCGTTTTATCCTCACTAGTACACACAAGCTGGCAAGCAGTTTGTCTGTGCTGAGTGAGGGTTCCCCAGGGTGGCATAAGACATGCTGCAGCCCTTAGGAACCTTCCCTGGCATCAGGGCCCTTGGTACCAGGGGTACCAGTTACAAGGGACTTACCTGGATGCCAGGGTGTGCCAATTGTGGAAACAAAGGTACAGGTTAGGGAAAGAACACTGGTGCTGGGGCCTGGTTAGCAGGCCTCCGCACACTTTCAAATCATAACTTGGCATCAGCAAAGGCAAAAAGTCAGAAGGTAACCATGCCAAGGAGGCATTTCCTTACACAACCCCCCCCAAACAAAGAGGATGAGACTAACCTTTCCCAAGACAGTCTTCATTTTCTACGTGGAAGAACCTGGAAAGGCCATCTGCATTGGCATGGGCAGTCCCAGGTCTGTGTTCCACTATAAAGTCCATTCCCTGTAGGGAGATGGACCACCTCAACGGTTTTGGATTTTCACCTTTCATTTGCTTTAGCCATCTGAGAGGTCTGTGGTCAGTTTGAACTACAAAGTGAGTACCAAAGAGGTATGGTCTCAGCTTCTTCAGGGACCAAACCACAGCAAAGGCTTCCCTCTCAATGGCACTCCAATGCTGCTCCCTGGGGAGTAACCTCCTGCTAATGTAAGCAACAGGCTGGTCAAGGCCATCATCATTTGTTTGGGACAAAACTGCCCCTATCCCATGTTCAGAGGCATCAGTCTGCACAATGAACTGCTTGGAGTAATCTGGAGCTTTTAGAACTGGTGCTGTGCACATAGCTTGTTTCAGGGTGTCAAAGGCCTGTTGGCATTCTACAGTCCAGTTTACCTTCTTGGGCATTTTCTTGGAGGTAAGTTCTGTGAGGGGTGTCACTATTGATCCATATCCCTTCACAAACCTCCTGTAGTACCCAGTCAAGCCAAGGAATGCCCTGACTTGAGTTTGGGTTTTTGGAGCTGCCCAGTCCAGAATAGTCTGGATCTTGGGCTGGAGGGGCTGAACTTCGCCTCCACCTACAAGGTGTCCCAAGTAAACCACAGTTCCCTGCTCTATCTGACATTTGGATGCCTTGATAGAGAGGTCTGCTGCTTGCAGGGCCTTCAAAACCTTCTTCAGAAATTATTTTTTCAGAGCAGGCAGTCCTATGGACCACTGCCTACTCTGAAAAAAACCGAAACAAAAAGGTTTCGGTATTTTTTCTATTTGCAGCTCGTTTTCCTTTAAGGAAAACGGGCTGCAAAGAGAAAAAAAAAACTGCTTTATTTATTTATTTATTTATTTAAAAGCAGTCACGGACATGGTGGTCTGCTGTCTCCAGCAGGCCACCATCCCCGTGAGTGCCTAGACTCGCTATGGGGTCGCAAACTGCGACCCACCTCATAAATATTTATGAGGTGGGTCTTTGCGACCCCATACCGAGTCTCAGAAGGTGTCTGAGACACCTTTCTGCATCGCGAATTGCGAGGTGCAATTTGCGAGTCGCTATGACTCGCAAATTGCAAGTCGCAATTTGTCACTTACCTACATCTGGCCCTAAGACCACTGGGCTAGCCCAGGGGCTGTCAGAGTGCTCAATGACTCCCAATTCCAGCATCTTGTGGACTTCCACTTTGATGCTTTCCTTAACTTGGTCATGCTGTCTGAAAATTTTGTTTTTGACAGGCATGCTGTCTCCTGTGTCCACATCATGGGTACACAGGTGTGTCTGACCAGGGGTTAGGGAAAAGAGCTCAGCAAACTGTTGTAAGACCTTCCTACAGTCAGATTGCTGTTGGCCGGAGAGGGTGTCTGAACAGATCACTCCATCAACTTAGCCATCTTTACGGTCTGTGGAGAGGAGATCAGGGAGAGGTTCACTCTCAGCTTCCTGGTCCTCATATGTTACCATCAACAGATTCACATCTGCCCTGTCATGGAAGAGTTTGAGGCGGTTAACATGGCTCACCCTTTTGGGGGTCCTGCTAGTGCCTAGGTCTACCAGGTAGGTGACCTGCCTCTTATTCTCTAGCACTGGGTAAGGGCCACTCCATCTGTCCTGAAGTGCCCTGGGAGCCACAGGCTCCAGAACCCAGACTTTCTGCCCTGGCTAAAACTCAACCATAGCAGCCTTTTGGTCATACCACATCTTCTGGAGTTGTTGGCTGGCCTCAAGGTTTTTGCTTGCCTTTTCCATGTACTCTGCCATCCTGGAACGTAGGCCTAGTACATAGTCCACTATATCTTTTTTAGGCTCATGAAGAGGTCTCTCCCAGCCTTCTTTTACAAGAGCTAGTGGTCCCCTGACAGAATGGCCAAACAAAAGTTCAAAGGGGGAAAACCCTACTCCCTTCTGAGGCACCTCTCTGTAGGCCAAAAGCAGACATGGCAAGAGGACATCCCATCTCCTTTTGAGCTTTTCAGGGAGCCCCATGATCATGCCTTTCAATGTCTTGTTAATCCTTTCTACAAGACCATTGGTTTGTGGATGGTATGGTGTGGTGAATTTGTAAGTCACCCCACACTCATTCCACATATGTTTCAGATATGCTGACATGAAGTTGGTACCTCTGTCAGGCACCACCTCCTTAGGAAATCCCACTCTGGTAAAAATACCAATGAGTGCTTTAGCTACTGCAGGGGCAGTAGTGGACCTAAGGGGAATTGCTTCAGGGTACCTAGTGGCATGATCCACTACCACTAGGATATACTGGTTCCCTGAGGCTGTGGGAGGTTCAAGTGGACCCACTATGTCTATACCCACTCTTTCAAAGGGGACCCCCACCACTGGAAGTGGAATGAGGGGGGCCTATGGGTGTCCACCTGTCTTACCACTGGCTTGACAGGTGGCACAGGAGACACAAAAATCCTTCACCTTCTGGGACATGTTGGGCCAATAGAAACGGTAAACTAACCTTTCCCAAGTCTTGGTTTGTCCCAAATGCCCAGCAAGTGGAATATCATGAGCTAAGGTTAGAATGAACTCCCTAAACTCCTGAGGCACTACCACTCTCCAAGTGGCACCAGGTTTGGGATCTCTTGCCTCAGTGTAGAGGAGTCCATCTTCCCAATAGACTCTATGGGGGTCATTCTGACCTCGGCGGTAAAAGCTGCTTACCGCCGGTCAGAAGGCCGCCACAATACCGCCGCGGTCAGCCGCCACGGACATTCTGACCCACAACTGCAAAACCTCCAAAAATCCGCCCTCCACTGCAGTCCGCCACATCAGCGGCCAGCGGTAAACTGGAGAAGACCAAACCTCCACCGCCACGCCAACAGAAATACGCCCATCCCATTATGACCCGCAAATCCACGCGGCGGTCATTCAACCGCGGTATTCCATTGGCGGTACACCCCGCCGCGGTCAAAATACACACACCTTTACAAACCCCTACCACATTGGACAATTTGAAAGGCACACACCTGAAACACATACACACACCACTCCCACACATCCAATACCATATAAAACACACACCCACATCACCCACAAACCCCTACCAACAAAAACCAGAGACGAAGGAGAGAGAGACACATCAGAGAATAGATAGCCAGACACACAGAGGCACACCACAACATCACACACACCACATAGAAGCACAAAGCACCACACACCAACACACACATCATCACATACACCACCCCACACCTCATACACACCACACCATGGCACCACAAAGGCACCCACGCTTTTCGGACCAAGAACTCCGGGTCATGGTGGAGGAAATCATAAGAGTGGAACCCCAGCTCTTCGGCTCACAGGTTCAGCACACCACCATAGCAAGGAAGGCGGAGCTCTGGCAGCGGATCGTGGACAGGGTCAACGCGGTGGGACAGCATCCCAGAAATCGAGAGGACATCCGCAAACTATGGAACGACCTACGGGGGAAGGTGCGCTCGATGGTCTCGCGACACAACATCGCAGTGCAGAAGACTGGCGGGGGACCCCCACCCACTCCACCCGAATTCACAACATGGGAGCAAGAGGTACTAAACATCCTGCATCCTGATGGCCTCGCTGGAGTACACGGAGGAATGGACTCTGGTAAGTACAAGGCCAACCACTTCACCCCCCAGCATGCTAACTCCCACCCTCACCCCCAACCCCCCAGCACACATCCTCCCTGAGAATGTCTCTCCAGCACAACACACCCAACACCAACCCCTGCATGCCATCCCCAAACTATGGACACCCATCACCTAAGCATGACCACTGCACATACCCATCCCCCCCCCCCACAAAACACCCTCACAACACCTCCCCCAAGGGAATGCCAGCACTGGGGGACAAGGGCACCCATAAAACGCAAGCTAATGCACACACAGAAACAATAACCATACCCTCTTACCCCATGCAGGACCCGAACGACAACACACCGGTCAGGAGGGACCAGAAATGTCCATGCCACCCCTGGAACAGGCCCCTAGTGATGACAGCAGCTCTGTCGACCTGGAACCTGACGACCAGCCCGGACCATCGGGGACCTCTGGGCAGTCGGTTCCCCTCACCCAGACACAGGCCACTGCAGACCCAACCCCCTCTGGGAACAACAGCACAGCTCCCACCCAGCGGGCCCATGCTTCTGTCTCCAGGACAGGTCAAGCAGCGGTGTGTCTACCACTACAGGGCCCCCAGGGTAACCCACCAACCCAACAACAACAGGGACCTGGGGGCAGTGGGAGTGGGCACACCGTCCAGGGGACAGAGGCCCAGGGAAACAGGGCAACTCGGAGGGCTGCTGTGCGACAGGGGGGGGAGGAGAGGCCCAGGGAACCCACTCTCCAAGAGGCCCTCACCACTATCATGGCAGCCTACCACCACTCACAAGAGACGATGGCGACGGTACTGGCCAGGTTCCAGGAGATCCAGGCACAGCAGGAGCAACGCTACATGGGGTTCAGCGACCAACTCACCAACATCTCAACCGCTATGGGGAGCATAGTCCAGGCCCTGAACCGCATAGAGGACACGTTTCGGGACCATGTGGCATCACACAGGGCCCCTGTCACTAGCCAGGAACAGGAACAGCCTACCACCTCTGCCGGCGCTAGTGGACAGGAGGCCCCACCACAACGACAGCCCACCAGAACCCCACCTCCTGCTGAACAACAACCACCCCGCAAAAGGAGCCTGAGATAAAAAAAAACGACAGAGTAGGATGTCAAGACCCCCGCCAGCATCACATACCCCCTGAAGTCCTCCCACTGTTCCACATTGCCACCCTGTCAAACCTTGAACTGCCCCTGCTCCATCCTGCCACAGGCATATGGACAATGCACCTGTGAGACTGAGAACCGGACTCTGCCATGGACATTACTCCACCCCCACCCATCAATGTTTCACTATCATGTACCAATATCTATGCACTAATAATAAATCACACATTGCACTGAAATCAATCAGGACTCAGCCTGTCTTATTTACAAATATATGACACATTACATATCAATTACGTATTATTAACATTGTGAATTACACATACCGAGGTAACTTAGCATTAGTCCATGGGCCAACCAAGCCGAGGTCACGCAGTGGCTCATACAGCACAGAAAAGGGAAGGGAAAATCAAACATCATGTTTATAGTTCTGGGGGGAAATCGACAAAGTTGAGATGCAGGAGGCTTTCAGGAAATGTAAAATGGCATGGGTGATTATTACCTGTGTGCTACTGGAAATACTGTTCTATTACTCTGTCCCTGTTGTCTGTGTCGTCCTCTGAGTCTTCCTCCTCTTCACTCTCCGCAGGCTCCACAGCTGCTTCAACACCACCATCTGCACCATCCTCCTGCAGGAAAGGAACCTGACGTCGCAATGCCAGATTGTGAAGCATAAAGCAGGCCACGATGATGTGGCACACCTTCTTTGGTGAGTACATCAGGGATCCCCCTGTCATATGCAGGCACCTAAACCTGGCCTTCAGGAGGCCAAAGGTCCTTTCGATGATCCTCCTAGTTCGCCCATGGGCCTCATTGTACCGTTCCTCTGCCCTGGTCCGGGGATTCCTCACTGGGGTCAGTAGCCAAGGCAGGTTGGGGTAACCAGAGTCACCTATTAGCCACACACGTTGTCTCTGTAGCTGCTCCATCACATAGGGGATGCTGCTATTTCGCATAACATGCGCGTCATGCACTGACCCTGGGAACTTGGCATTTACATGGGAGATGTACTGGTCAGCCAAACAGACCACCTGGACATTCATCGAATGATAACTTTTTCTGTTTCTGTACACCTGCTCATCGTCTTTTGGGGGTACCAAAGCCACATGGGTCCCATCAATGGCACCAATGATGTTGGGGATATGTCCAAGGGCATAGAAATCACCCTTCACTGTAGGCAAGTCACCCTCCTCTGGGAAAATGATGTAGCTCCGCATGAGTTTGATCAGGGCAGACAACACTCTGCTCAAAATCTTTGAAAACATAGGCTGAGACATTCCAGATGACATGGCCACTGTTGTCTGGAATGACCCAGTTGCCAAAAAATGGAGGACTGACAAAACCTGCATCAGAGGGGGAATCCCTGTGGGTTGGCGGATGGGGGACATCAGGGCTGGCTCCAGCTGGGTACACAGTTCATGGATAGGGGCACGGTCAAGTCTGTATCGAAGTATTATATGGCGTTCTTCCATTGTCGACAGGTCCACCAGCGGTCGGTACACACGAGGATTCGTCCTTCTCCTCGCAAGTCCCAGCGGACGGTGCCTAGGAAGGACAACATGGAGCACAGAGTCAGGCAAACCACAGGTACGTACAGACAGCTTGCACAGTTAAAGAATGGCAATGGGTTGAAAGGCGTGTATGTGTGGCAATGCAAGGCCTAGGCCTGTGTGTCGCAGTCAAAATTAAGCCATGTAGGCCCTTGAAATGGCGGCTGCCTGACCTGTGAAGTGGGACAATGGGATGTGAGGTCAATGCGCTGGCGGGGCACACCGTGGCGGTAGGCGGTCGAAGACCGCGGCGCAAAGCCGCATTGGTTAACATTGAACCCTATGGGTTTCAGGAGCCAATGACGATGTGCGCCAGCGGTCGCGGTACGCACCGCCGCGGTACGCACCGCCGCGGGCGTGACCGCCATTTCCTAGCTGATTGATCACTCGAGACCTGATCATCCACAGGAGAGGACCTATACTGCAAGTGCTGCTGTGACCTCGGTCTGGAAGTGACAATGGCTGCTGCGACTGGGGAAAGGGCCCCTGCCTTCACGTCTGAAGAGTTGGAGAAGCTCGTGGATGGGGTCCTCCCCCAGTATGCGCTACTCTACGGTCCTCCAGACCAACAAGTGAGTACACCGGGTGCACATGGAATGGGCTATGCCTGTGTGGATTGGGGTGGATGTAAGTTGGTGGGGTGGGGGGCGAATGAGGAGTGCAACGCACGACAGATGAGAGCATGTGCCATATGGCAAAGTTGGTGGGGGGGGGGCAATCACATCTAACATGCAGGTCATTGATGATTTCCTCCTTTCCACCCTGTACATGTCAAATAGGTCAGCGCCCATCAGAAGATCGAGATTTGGCGTGCCATCGCCAAGGAAGTCCGGAACTTGGGGGTCCACAACAGACGGGGCACCCACTGCCGCAAGAGGTGGGAGGACATCCGCCGCGGAACAAGGAAGACCGCAGAAACACTGCTGGGGATGGCCTCCCAACCTAGGAGGGGTGCCAGTCGCACCATGACCCCCCTGATGTCCCGGATCCTGGCGGTGGCCTACCCTGAATTGGATGGGCGCTTTAAGACATCACAGCAGACACAAGGGGGTGAGTATCAGCACATTCTCCTATCTTTCTGCGCAGTGGAGGCGTCTGGGTGGGGGAGGAGGGCTGTGGCTGACATTAGGCCAGGGCGCTTTCTGTAGTGTAGTCCTCTCCCTTAGGCATGGCCCTGTGCCCCCGGCCCCCACCTCTGTAGGGTGACAAGTACAGCCATTGATGGTCCAGCATCACCCATGTGCGCGTTTGACGTCTCTTGGCCTGTTGTCCTAGTCAGTAGTACTGAGTAGTGTACCCCGAATGCGCGGCTTAGTGCATGAGGCTCCTGTGTCTGTCCTCTCCGCCAACGGTGTTGACATTGCATGCACTCAACCTGGTCTTCTTATTTCTCCCCCCACCCTTTCTCTTCATCTTCTTGTGCATGTGTGCATTAGCATCATCAGGCGGAGGAGATTTGGCATCGGAGCACGAGGGAGCTGCAGGACACAAGGCCCCGGTGGGCCCAGGAACAGACACTGAGGGCACCAGTGATCCGGAGGGCGAGGGGAGCACCACGACGGGGACCGCTGGTGAGAGCAGCGACAGCGACACGTCCTCGGATGGGAGCTCCCTAGCGGTGGCGGCAACATCCGGGTGCCCCGCCTCTACAGGTACAGCCGCCACCCAGCGCACCAGCCCCGCCCTCCCAGCAGCCCCTCAGCCCACGCTCCGTGCCCGCTCGCCCAGGAAGGCGCGCGTCTCCTTCGCCCCAGGCACCTCAGCCCCTGCCCCTGTTGCCCCTGCTGCCCTCAGTGCAGAGCTCATTGACCTGGTGAGGACGCTCATTGTTGGGCACACAACCCTTTTGAATGCCATCCAGGGTGTGCAAAGGGAGGTGCAACAGAGCAATGCGTACCTGGAGGGCATTCATTCGGGTCAGGCTGCCCATCAACGAGCGTTCACTGCTCTGGCCTCAGCACTGACGGCAGCCATTGTCCCTGTTTCCAGCCTCCCTCTTCTTACTGCCTCCAGCCTGTCTCTGTCTCCTGTTCCTCAGCCTATCCCATCCACACCATCAGACCAGCCTGCACACACCTCAACACCCAAAAGCAGCTCATCCAGACACAAGCACCACAGATCCCACAAACACTCACCCAAGCAACACCCAGATGCAGACATTCCAACAGTCACAACCACCTCTGTGTCCCCCTCCTCCTCGTCTCCCTCCTCCCTCCCTGTGACGTCTACACTCACACCTGCATGCACCCCAACATCAGCCAGTGCTTCCATCACCACCTCACCCTCCATTACAGTCCACACTCGTGCAGTCACCACCCCCACTGCCATTTACACGTCCCCTGTGTCCTCTCCCACTGTGTCTGTCACCCCCTCTTCCAAGACACACAAACGCAGGCAGCCACCCACCCAACAGCCATCCACCTCACGTCAGCCTACAGCACCAGCACCTTCACCCAATGACAGCACACTTGACTCTCCTACAACCACATCCTCTTCCTCCACTCCCATCACCACTTCTCCTACCCTTTACCTTGGACCTAAAAAGCTTTTCCTGGCTAGTCTTGACCTCTTTCCCTCCGATGAGCTCCCCCCTCCATCTGCAAAGAGTCCCAAGAGCACCTCAGCCACCACCAGCCCAGCTTCGAGTGTCACTGTTGTGCATGGGATCTGGAGTCCACCCTTTGCCAGCAGTGACACATCGATCAGCAGCAAGGACACGTCCAGCCCCCCCCCCCGGCAAGAGGACCCGCAAAAACAAGGGCCGCCGTGCGAGGACTGACAGGGCTGCCCCCAAGGAGCAATGTGCGGCCACTTCACCAGCCACACCATCTAGGGGAGGCAAGGGCCCGAGAGCCCCATCAAAGGAGCGGAAGGGCAGCAGGAGCGCGGAGAAGGTGGACCCCACATGTCACATCCCAGCTGGGAAGGAGGACACTAAAGAGGCCAGGAGTCCGTCCCCGAAGGGTCCAGAAACGTCACGGTCCGAGGGCGACTGAGCAGGGAGTCCAGGCCAGGTCTGGCTCCCTTGACCTGCTGGATGAGCACTGCTGAACAGGGCCCGCCGTGGAGAAGAGCACCGCTGAACAGGGCCCGCGGTGCAGAAGAGCACCGCTGAACAGGGCCCGCCGTGGAGAGGAGCACCGCTGAACAGGGCCCGCCGTGGAGAAGAGCACCGCTGAACAGGGCCCGCCGTGGAGAAGAGCACCGCTGAACAGGGCCCGCGGTGCAGAAGAGCACCGCTGAACAGGGCCCGCCGTGGAGTGGAGCACCGCTGAACAGGGCCCGCCGTGGAGAAGAGCACCGCTGAAGAGGGCCTCGCCGTGAAGATAGGCACCGCTGAACAGGGCCCGCCGTGGAGAACAGCACCGCTGAACAGGGCCCGCCGTGGAGAAGAGCACCGCTGAACAGGGCCCGCGGTGCAGAAGAGCACCGCTGAACAGGGCCCGCCGTGGAGAGGAGCACCGCTGAACAGGGCCCGCCGTGGAGAAGAGCACCGCTGAAGAGGGCCCCGCCGTGAAGATAGGCACCGCTGAAGAGGGCCCCGCCGTGAAGATAGGCACCGCTGAAGAGGGCCCCGCCGTGCCGAAGAGCACCGCTGAAGAGGGCCCCGCCGTGAAGATAGGCACCGCTGAAGAGGGCCCCGCCGTGAAGATAGGCACCGCTGAAGAGGGCCCCGCCGTGCCGAAGAGCACCGCTGAAGAGGGCCCCGCCGTGAAGATAGGCACCGCTGAAGAGGGCCCCGCCGTGAAGATAGGCACCGCTGAAGAGGGCCCCGCCGTGAAGATAGGCACCGCTGAAGAGGGCCCCGCCATCTCAAGCACCGCTCCGCTGGGCCCTTCTTCTCAAGCACCGCTCCGCTGGGCCCTTCATCTCAAGCACCGCTCCGCTGGTCACTGCCGTCTCAAGCACCGCTCCGCTGGGCCCCGCCGTCTCAAGCACCGCTCCGCTGGGCCCTTCATCTCAGGCACCGCTGCGCTGGGCACCGCCGTCTCAAGCACCTCTCCGCTGGGCCCTTCATCTCAAGCACCGCTCCGCTGGGCCCTTCTTCTCAAGCACCGCTCCGCTGGGCACCGCCGTCTCAAGCACCGCTCCGCTGGGCCCGCCGTCTCAAGCACCGCTCCGCTGGGCCCTTCATCTCAAGCACCGCTCCGCTGGGCACCGCCGTCTCAAGCACCGCTCCGCTGGGCCCCGCCGTCTCAAGCACCGCTAAGCTGGGCCCTTCATCTCAAGCACCGCTCCGCTGGGCACCGCCGTCTCAAGCACCGCTCCGCTGGGCCTTTCATCTCAAGCACCGCTCCGCTGGGCCCTTCTTCTCAAGCACCGCTCCGCTGGGCACCGCCGTCTCAAGCACCGCTCCGCTGGGCCCCGCCGTCTCAAGCACCGCTCCGCTGGGCCCTTCATCTCAAGCACCGCTCCGCTGGGCACCGCCGTCTCAAGCACCGCTCCGCTGGGCCCCGCCGTCTCAAGCACCGCTCCGCTGGGCCCTTCATCACAAGCACCGCTCCGCTGGGCACCGCCGTCTCAAGCACCGCTCCGCTGGGCCCCGCCGTCTCAAGCACCGCTCCGCTGGGCCCTTCATCTCAAGCACCGCTCCGCTGGGCACCGCCGTCTCAAGCACCGCTCCGCTGGGCCCTTCTTCTCAAGCACCGCTCCGCTGGGCACCGCCGTCTCAAGCACTGTTTATGGTTCACTGTGCCCACCATGCCTCCTCCTTGACCAGTGGAGACTGTCATCCACCTGATGGACTGTGGCTTTGCACTCCCCAGGATGGTACAGTGGGCAGCCCACCCACTGTAGAGACATTGAGAGACTGTGGCTTTGCACTCCCCAGGATGGTACAGTGGGCAGTCCACCCACTGTAGAGACATTGAGAGACTGTGGCTTTGCACTCCCCAGGATGGTACAGTGGGCATGGTGGCTCCTCATGGATCTGGCGTTGTGGACTCATGTGGCTGTGGTGCCCCCCCCCTTCCCTTCCCCCTGAGGTGCCTGTAGTTTTTACATCTGATGCCCCTGCAGTGTTCTCTCCAAAGGACTCAGGTCTCCTGTGTGGGCTTTGCCCTTGTTTCTCAAAACTTTGGCCCACGGACATGATGAATTTGTAGGATGTGCAGGACTTGTTACTTCAGTTATACACTGATGTGTATATCATTTGTTTTCTTGTAAATATCTTTCATGGTTGTACGATAATTTTCAGGAGCTTTTTGGTACATAAATATTTATTCCAAATTTGATTATGTCATAGCATTTTTCAGGGGTGTTTGGGTGGTGTAACTGTGACTTGTTGCTCTGCATTGGTGTGTACATGGTTGGGGGGGGGGGGTCGCATATGTGTGTGCCTGTAACCTTTCGTCCTCCCCCCTCCCGTGTGTCGTAGGTGCAGTACTCACCGTTGTCGTCTGCGCCGGACTTCGTACTCGTGGTAGATGAGAAGGTAGACGAGAGCAGGTAGGATGTTTAATTCGGGTTCCATGCTGTCCTCCTTCCTCCTGGAGTGCGTAGTGGTGTGCGTTTTCCCGTTCGTAGTCTGTTTCCGCCGTGTTTTTATCGGCGGTGCTCCCGCCCCGGAAAAGGTGGCGGATTGGTGAGTTGTGATAGTGTGGGCGGTACACTGTCTGCCGCCTGGCTGTTGGCGGTGACCGCCGCGCTGTTTGTTTGTCCCGCCGTGGCGGTCGGAGTGTTAAAGTGGCTGTCTGTGTTGGCGGTTCCCGCCAGGGTCAGAATTCCATTGTTTTGACCGCCAGCCTGTTGGCGGGTTGGCCGCCGCTTTAACACCGACCGCCAGGGTTAGAATCACCCCCTATGTGTTCCAATAATCTTTCCTTTGGTCTCTTCAGCAGCTTGCTGCCTAAGGCCTTCAAGAGTGGGACCGGTGTCTTGCCCCTTGCACAACTGCTCCCTTGTGGGTCCCCCTGGGCCTAAGAGTTCAACCTGATAAGGTTCCAACTCCATGGGCTCAGTTCCCTCAGAGGGCAGAACTTCTTCCTGGGAAGAGAGGTTCTCTTTCTCTTGTTGTGTGGAAGCTGGTTCCCCAGTCTTCTTGGAGGGTTGGGCCCTTTTTCCAGGCTCCAACACCACTTTTTCACCCTGAGCCTTGCACTGTGCCCTTGTCTTGACACACACCAGTTCAGGGATACCCAGCATGGCTGCATGGGTTTTGAGTTCTACCTCAGCCCATGCTGAGGACTCCAGGTCATTTCCAAGCAAACAGTCTACAGGGATATTTGAGGAGACCACCACCTCTTTCAGGCCATTGACCCCTCCCCACTCTAAAGTTACCATAGCCATTGGATGTACGTTAGTCTGATTGTCAGCGTTGGTGACTGGATAAGTTTGTCCAGCCAGGTATTGACCAGGGGAAACCAGTTTCTCTGTCACCATGGTGACACTGGCACCTGTATCCCTCAGGCCTTCTACATTTGTCCCATTAATTAAGAGTTGCTGCCTGTATTTTTGCATATTAGGGGGCCAGGCAGCCAGTGTGGCTAAGTCCACCCCACCCCACCCCACCCTCAGAGACTAATGTAGCTTCAGTGTGAACCCTGATTTGCTCTGGGCACACTGTTGATCCCACCTGGAGACTGGCTATTCCAGTGTTGACTGGAGTAGAGTTTGAAGTGGAACCTTTCTTGGGACAGGCCTTGTCTCCAGTTTGGTGTCCTTGCTGATTACAGCTACAACACCAGGCCTTCTTGGGATCAACATTTTTACCCTTGTACCCAAAATTGGATTGTGAAGAGGCTTTGGACCCTCCCTCCTGAGCAGATTTTTGGGGCCCTGTAGAAGACTCTTTACTTTTTCCCCTGGATGTCTCAACACTCTTCCCCTGGAGAGTCTTTGTGACCCCTTTCTTTTGGTCACCCCCTGTGGAAGTCTTGGTCACCCTAGTCTTGACCCAATGGTCCGCCTTCTTTCCCAATTCTTGGGGAGAAATTGGTCCTAGGTCTACCAGATGCTGATGCAGTTTATCATTGAAACAATTACTTAACGGTGTTCTTTCACAAACAAATTGTACAGCCCATCATAATCATTTACACCACTGCCATGAATCCAACCATCCAGTGTTTTAACTGAGTAGTCAACAAAATCAACCCATGTCTGGCTCGAAGATTTTTGAGCCCACCTGAACCTAATCCTGTACTCCTCAGTTGAGAATCCAAAGCCCTCAATCAGGGTAGTATTCATGAGGTCATAGGATTCTGCATCTTTTCCAGAGAGGGTGAGGAGTCTATCCCTTCACTTTCCAGTGAACATTTCCCAAAGGAGAGCACCCCAGTGAGATCTGTTTACTTTTCTGGTTGCACAAGCCCTCTCAAAAGCTGTGAACCATTTGGTGATATCATCACCATCTTCATATTTAGTTACAATCCCTTTAGGGATTTTCAACATGTCAGGAGAATCTCTGACCCTATTTATGTTGCTGCCACCATTGATGGGACCTAGGCCCATCTCTTGTCTTTCCCTTTCTATGGCTAGGATCTGTCTTTCCAAAGCCAATCTTTTGGCCAACCTGGCTAGCAGGAGGTCATCTTCATTGAGGCTGCCCTCAATGCTTGCAGAGCTGTTGGACTCTCCTGTGAGAGAAGCAACATCGCTGACTATCACATGTGGAGACAGGGTTTGAGGAACCCTGGGCTCCCTATCTAGGATTGGAGGTGGGAAATCCTCCACATCACTAGCTTCCCCCTCTGGGAAGGTATCATCAGAGTGGTTATTTTTAGCAAACTCTGCCAAGAGCTCCTGGAGCTGTACTTTGGTAGGGTTTGAACCAGTCTTTATCTTTTTTATTTTGCAGAGAGACCTTAGCTCTGACATCCTAAGATGCAGGTAAGGGGTGAGGTTGAGTTCCATCACTATCTCTTCTGCAGCAGACATTATGGGCCTGATTACAACTTTGGAGGACGGTGTTAATCCGTCCCAAATGTGACGGATATACCACCTACCGTATTACGAGTCCATTATATCCTATGGAACTCGTAATACGGTAGGTGGTATATCCGTCACATTTGGGACGGATTAACACCGTCCTCCAAAGTTGTAATCAGGCCCCATGTTTCTAAAAGTTGGAATACTTTTTAAGAATCTAAAACCATCTCTAGAACTTAATTCAAACTTTTAAACTCTGAAAGAAATTCTAACAGGGACTAACACAATGCCCTAACAGGACTTTTAAAAATGTTGAAAATAGCTCAAATTTCAAAAATCAGTTTCTAATGACAATTTTTGGAATTTAGTCGTGTGATCAGGTATTGGCTGAGTAGTCCAGCAAATGCAAAGTCTTGTACCCCACCGCTGATCCACCAATGTAGGAAGTTGGCTCTGTATGTACTATTTCAAAGTAAGAAATAGCATGCACAGAGTCCAAGGGTTCCCTTTAGAGGTAAGATAGTAGCAAAAAGAGATAATTCTAATGCTCTATTTTGTGGTAGTGTGGTCGAGCAGTAGGCTTATCAGAGGGTAGTGTTAAGCATTTGTTGTACACACACAGGCAATAAGGGCCAGATGTACCAAAGGATTTTACCCATTCTGTGTCTATGGGAAAAAGCTTTCGTACATATGTCCATAAATGAGGAACACACACTCAAAGACAATTCCAGGCCAATAGGTTTTTGTATAAAAAAATATATTTTCTTAGTATATTTTAAGAACCACAGGTTCAAGATTTACAAGTAATACTTCAAATGAAAGGTATTTCACTTAGGTAACTTAGGAACTTTGAATCAGCAAAATAGCATGTACAGTTTTCACACAAATGGCAATAAGCTATTTTAAAACTGGACACTGCAATTTTCAACAGTTCCTGGAGGAGGTAAGTGTTTGTTAGTTTTGCAGGTAAGTAAAGCACCTACAGGGTTCAAAGTTGGGTCCAAGGTAGCCCACCGTTAGGGATTCAGGGCAACCCCAAAGTTACCACACCAGCAGCTCAGGGCCGGTCAGGTGCAGAGGTCAAAGCGGTGCCCAAAACACATAGGCTTCAATGGGGAAGGGGGTGCCCCGGTTCTAGTCTGCCAGCAGGTAAGTACCCGCGTCTTCGGAGGGCAGACCAGGGGAGTTTTGTAAGGCACCGGGGGACACACAAGTTAGCACAAAAAGTACACCCTCAGCAGCACGGGGCGGCCCGGTGCAGAGTGCAGACAGGCGTTGGGTTTGCAATGGAGTTCAATAGGAGACCCAGGGGTCTCTTCAGCGAAGCAGGCAGGCAAGGGGGGGGCTCCTCGGGGTAGCCACCACCTGGGCAAGGGAGAGGGCCACCTGGGGGTCGCTTCTGCACTGGAGGTCAGATCCTTCAGGTCCTGGGGGCTGCGGGTGCAGTGTCTTTAGCAGGCATTGAGTTCTTAGAAGCAGGCAGTCGCAGTCAGGGGGAGCCTCTGGATTCCCTCTGCAGGCGTCGCTGGGGGGGCTCAGGGGAGTCAACTCTGGCTACTCACAGGGTCGCAGTCGCTGGGGAGTCCTCCCTGTAGTGTTGTTTCTCCGCAGGTCGAGCCGGGGGTGTCGGGTGCAGAGTGCAAAGTCTCACGCTTCCGGCGGGAAACGTGGAGTCCTTTTAAAGTTGTTTCTTTGTTGCAAAGTTGGAAGGGGGGTTGGGAGCACACTGCCTCACATCCCAGTCGAGTTCGCCCCTTTGCATCCTGGTAAATGCAGTTCAAATTTAACGCTTACTTGAAAGTGTCCGTAGTTTTTCACTAAAGTTAGTGCAGTCATTGCTGTTCATCTCTATACACGTGTTTCAGGGTAATTGCCCTTCATCAGTAGAGAGTAGAAAGCATCAAAAAATATCTGGGGTTGCTGGAAATGCTGCCAAAATCGTCTCAGGTCTAGTACCACTCACAGGCTCACAGGTGCGTCTCCAGAGCTCGTCAGCTGAGGGGGCTCAGGGGAGTCAACTCTGGCTACTCACAGGGTCGCAGTCGCTGGGGAGTCCTCCCTGTAGTGTTGTTTCTCCGCAGGTCGAGCCGGGGGTGTCGGGTGCAGAGTGCAAAGTCTCACGCTTCCGGCGGGAAACGTGGAGTCCTTTTAAAGTTGTTTCTTTGTTGCAAAGTTGTTTCTTCTTTGGAGCAGAGCCGCTGTCCTCGGGAGTTCTTGGTCCTTTTAGATGCAGTGTAGTCCTCTGAGGCTTCAGAGGTCGCTGGACCCTGGGGAACGCGTCGCTGTTGCAGTTTTTCTTGAAGTGGGGAGACAGGCCGGTAGGGCTGGGGCCAAAGCAGTTGGTGTCTCTGTCTTCTCTGCAGGGCTTTCAGGTCAGCAATCCTTCTTCATCTTCAGGTTGCAGGAATCTATCTTGCTAGGTTCTGGGAGCCCCTAAATACTCAATTTAGGGGTGTGTTTAGGTCTGGGAGGTTAGTAGCTAATGGCTACTAGCCCTAAGGGTGGCTACACCCTCTTTGTGCCTCCTCCCTGAGGAGGGCACATCCCTAATACTATTGGGGGAATCCTCCATCTGCAAGATGGAGGATTTCTAAAAGTCAGAGTCACCTCAGCTCAGGACACCTTAGGGGCTGTCCTGACTGGCCAGTGACTCCTCCTTGTTTTTCTCATTATCTCCTCCGGCCTTGCCGCCAAAAGTGGGGCCGTGGCTGGAGGGGGCGGACATCTCCACTAGCTGGAGTGCCCTGGGGCACTGTAACAAATGGGGTGAGCCTTTAAGGCTCACTGCCAGGTGTTACAGTTCCTGCAGGGGGAGGTGAGAAGCACCTCCACCCAGTACAGGCTTTGTTACTAGCCACAGAGTGACAAAGGAACTTTCCCCATGTGGCTAGCAACATGTCTGGTGTGTGGCAGGCTGGTAAAACTAGTCAGCCCACACTGGAAGTCGGGTATGTTTTCAGGGGGCATCTCTAAGATGCCCTCTGGGGTGTATTTCACAATAAAATGTACACTGGCATCAGTGTGCATTTATTGTGCTGAGAAGTTTGATACCAAACTTCCCAGTTTTCAGTGTAGCCATTATGGTGCTGTGGAGTTCGTGTATGACAGACTCCCAGACCATATACTCTTATGGCTACCCTGCACTTACAATGTCCAAGGTTTTGTTTAGACACTGTAGGGGCATAGCGCTCATGCACCTATGCCCTCACCTATGGTATAGTGCACCCTGCTTTAGGCCTGTAAGGCCTGCTAGAGGGGTGAATTATCTATGCCATAGGCAGTGTGAGGTTGGCATGGCACCCTGAGGGGAGTGCCATGTCGACTTAGTCATTTTCTCCCCACCAGCACACACAAGCTGGCAAGCAGTGTGTCTGTGCTGAGTGAGGGGTCCCCAGGGTGGCATAAGACATGCTGTAGCCCTTAGAGACCTTCCCTGGCATCAGGGCCCTTGGTACCAGGGGTACCAGTTACAAGGGACTTACCTGGATGCCAGGTTGTGCCAATTGTGGAAACAAAGGTACAGGTTAGGGAAAGAACACTGGTGCTGGGGCCTGATTAGCAGGCCTCAGCACACTTTCAAATCATAACTTAGCATCAGCAAAGGCAAAAAGTCAGGGGGTAACCATGCCAAGGAGGCATTTCCTTACAACATTATTCCAAAAACAGGTCCTACCTCTCCCTCCTAATCTCAGCTATAGGGACTGTTGCCCAAAAACACATCTAATGCTGGTGCTGCTCCACAATACACTTTTACCCCAGCTGGATTCATGCTAAATATTCTATGACTATCACTTGGGTGCCAGGCCTTGCTTCTCACCAAAATTAGCGTCGGTCAATGACACATGGTATCTATGACGTTGCCTTCTGTACCAGGGGGGCCTCCCACAGCCCCCAGTTGCATTCAGTAAAATGAACTACCTTATGCTCTGCACGCCCTGACAGCCTGCAGAAAGATTGACTGACCAGTAGCTGAATGGCTTAGCTCATTTCTTTCAGATCACTTCCAAATTTTGAAAATGGAACCCCCACCCCCCCCCCCCCCGATCCCCACCTGTTCTACTCACATGTGGGATTATGCAGGGCTCACTATTATTGTCCAGGGGCTTCAGTCTTTACATGAAACTCGCAGGAAATAAAAATAGTAATGTACACCAATATGCTGATGACACTCCACTTTACCTTAAACTCTGCTCCCTTGAAAACATCCTCCACATCAAAGATTTTCTTGCCACAATCAAGTCCTGAATGTGGTGTACAATCTAACTTTCTCACGTCCCCCTACCTTGAACTCCCAGAATCCATTCTCTTCAAAATATGTCACTCGATATCCAAAGCCCTCATCATTAGGAAGCTTGACTACCTCAACAAAGAACTCACCATTGTTTGGCTGCCTTTCCACTTAACGCTAATACCTGGTAAAAAAAAACAAAAAACACTCCAAGTGGAAGAAGGAAACCCCATTAGGAATAACATGCCATCTCAATGTATGCAAATCGACACTGCACTTCCTCTTTGCCTACAAACCTACAAAAACACTCTTTTTCATTTATTTCGAATTTAAAAACTGTAGCAGCAATGTGCTAACATTTGTGATGGTCTACTCCGGAATAAGATTTTACAAAATACATCAACTGTTGTCCTATTTGATTCAGAACTAAAACTGCATATCTCCCACACCCACGTGTGTTGCCACCAGCTCTTTTGCACACAGATGCTTATGGATTATGTGGTATCATTTCTGCTAAGTAATGAGAATACAATTATTTTAGTTATGGTAGGTCGTTATTTTATTGTATTACCTAAAATGTCCCAGTCGGAGTATTTTAATAACAGATCAACTAACACAATTTGTGCCCCACTTCTGTCAGGGTTTATATAAAGACATGAATATAACACTAGATTATCTATAAACCTCCACCCACAAGCCAATAGCTAAATTGAAAGCTTAAATCGAACCCTTAAGAAATATCGGCACTGTTTGGTCTTGCAACAGGATTTTTAGAAGGGGTGAAACCATCTGGGTGGCCGAATTTGCGTTTTATTATTTAATTAATGCAACACTATGAATTTCACTTTTCAATGTTCCCTTAGATATCATCCTTACATTCTGCCATTTGATGGGCCAGTCCAATCTTCCTTGCTGTACCAGAATACCACTACTATATCTGTTCAGTCATGCAACTTGCAAAGGGATATTTAGAGAATACCATACAGGGTTATAAGATGTAAGCAGACAAAAAGCAATGAGAAGCTGCTCAGTATGGAGGATCAGGTCTGGCTAATCACCAATAATTGTCATTTAAATGGTGTACGAAAATTGCAGACAAAATTAATTTGACACTATACCATTGAGAAAATCATTAATCCCATGACGGTCAGATTAGCACTACCCCCTTCATTCAGAATATACCCAGTATTCCACGTCTCCCTGCTCAAACTGTATCATCAGGATTCTTGCTTTCCATCAACTCGCATGCCAGTGGATGTTACAGGTAAGAAGAATGTAGAGTCAATAAATGATAAGACAATATGTGGACGAATTTACTACTTGCTCGATCGGAAAGGGTTTGGCCGAAAGGAGAAGTGCTGGGAAACGGCTTCCTATCTCCATGTGACACACCCTTTTAAACAGTTGCACTGTTGAGGCATCATGCACTAAGGGGCAGATTTATGAAAAGTGGTGGTGCAGCGCCACTTTTCTTGCACCCCTTAGATCCCCTACAACGCCACCATCTGTGCACCGTATTTAAAATACGGTGCACCATGGCTGTAGTTAGGGGTAATAGCATCAGACTTTTTTATACTAGTCTGGCGCTTTGCAGGATTAGCATAAAAAATCTTGACGTTAATCCTGCAAAGCACTCAGAGGCCCATTGAAACCAATGGAAGCCTCTTTTTTATGCCTGCTCTGAGCAGGCTTCAAAAGTGCCGAAAAAAATGGTGCAAGGAAATCTTTTAGATTTCCTTGCTCCATTTTTTATTGCCCTCCTAATGGGAGATAACCCTCTTTGCATACACCATGACTGGTGCAGGCATAATGTAACACAAACGGTTAAAAAGTGGCGCAATGCTTGCATTACGCCACTTTGTAAATACAGCGCCGCGTTTTTGGCCTTCTGCTACATTAGCGCAAAAACAATTATGCTAATGTGCCGTTAGAATGGTGCTAGTCCTCTTAAATCTGGGCCTAAGCGTTTCATCCCTTGTAAACCCTAAGGCCCGGATTTCTGCTAAAGTGGCTCAGGGCAGTGCTGTGGCCAAAATAGTTGCGCCATGCCGTGCTACTTTTGAAACACAGGGGTGCACCATATTTAGAGGAATACGACACACCCCTGTGTTTCCCCCTGCGCTAGCGCTGAATTAAGCTGCCTAGCACCCACGCAGGCATCCAAGTACCATAGTGAAAGGGTATCTGTGTTGAGGGGATAGATTGTTGAAGGTGTCCCTTCCTGCACATAAGCAATCTATAATGACGATTTGGCACTTCTATGTGTGCAGCAAAATGCAACACACATCGAAGTATTAAAGTGTAATTTTGAATGATTGTTTTTATGCAGGAAGGTATCCCTTCCTGCACGTAAGCAATCGTCTATGGCATTTTGCTTCTTCTATGTGTGTTGCAGAATGCAGCACACATAGAAAAAGCAAAAAAACAGGAGGAATAAGAGCTTTCTTCCTCGTTTTGCCATGCTAATGCCATCCCTGGGCTGGCATTAGTTTTTGGCGCTGACTCAGGTCTACAACAACTCGTAATTCTGAGACAGCATCAAAAGCAATGGGTATTGCGGTAGAACACCAACTGCAACACCCATTGCATGCCCCTCTGATGCAGAAAAATGTGTCAGAGGAGCCCATATTTACAGGGAGGCGTAACCCCACAAAAAAGTGGTGTTACACCTCCTTGTAAATATGGAGCAGTGCTTAGCGTCACCGGAGCATCACAAAAAGTGACACTCCAGTGGCGCTAGGGGCTCTTAAATATGCCTCTATGTTTTAATGAATCAGAGGGTTTGTGAATTCTAAAACCGTCTTCGACTTCTGCTAAGATCCTTTAGGGGCAAATTTAAGGAAAGTGGCGCTTCACCCAGTGCAGTACTACTTTCCGTGTGCCCCTTAGTGCACCCCGACCGCCACCATGTGTGTGCTGTATTTAAAATACAGCGCAGCATGGCGCAGCGTAGGGGTTTTTTGTGATACTATTGATGTACTCTTCAGGAGTAGTGCCAAAATGTTAGAGCTACTCCTGCAGAGTACATAGGGGCCCATTATAAATAATGGTATGCCCCCTTTTAACACCTGCTCTCAGCAGGCATTAGAAGTGCAAAATAAAGTGGCGCAAGGAAATCTCTTAGATTTCCTTGCGCCATTTTTTCAGACCCCCTAACTGGGGAACGCTCCCACTTGCATACTTTATTCCTGGCGCAGGCATAGTGTGGCGCAAGGGTTTACAAAGTGGCGCAATGCAAGCATTGCACCACTTTGTAAATATGGCGCATGGGAGATGCTACCTTAACATTTGCGTCAAAATAAATGCCGCAAATGTGGCGCAAGGTGGCACTAAGGGCTTATGAATATCACTCTTAATGTTTCAGAAAAGGTTTTCCAAATTGTTAAATGTGTTTAGGAACCCATTATGAACCAGTATTTGGAAGGGACATGTTAAAAAAGTCCCTTCCACATACTGATTCCTTATGGTACGCATTAATGTTTTGTGGCTGAAAAACGCTGACAAAACATTAATATTTTACCACCACCTCAAAGGAGGTGGTAACATATCTGTAAAAGAGAACGGGTCTGTAAGGGACCCCTTCCCCTTTGTGAATGTTAACAAAATCATTTTTAGGAGCAGGCAGTGATCCATGGGACAAATGATTACGCCTAAAAAAAAGTTTGCAAAGGTTTTCATTTTTTTTCAATGCATCGCACTTTCCGTTTAGGAAAATTGGCTGAATATTTTTTTTAAAACAGATTGGTTTATTTAAAAGCACTCAGACATGATGGTGAGCTGACCCCAGGAGGAACCATCCATGTGATTGTACTGTAAATTAATATTTATGAGGTAGGCCAACCCAGCTCATTAAAATTAATGAAGTAGGTCGAATTGCGACCCACTACGATTCTGAACTGGCCTATTCGTACATAGATTGGTTCACAAAATACAAATGTATTCTGTAAAAGTCAATGCCCAAATTGCGACCACTTTTACTGAATGCATTTTTAGTACAAAAGGCTCTTGGTATTCAGAACCCCACGGCCCCCACCACCCAGTCAGCGGTCTTTGAGGGAGGCATCATTCAGGGTCACATTTATTGTGGCCCGTACGAAGCGCATGTGATAGTGAAGACAAATCTTTCATCGGAGCTCCAAGTCAAAACCATTTCCATTCAAGAAGTGTCAAATTAGAAGAGTTCTGAGGTGCATCGCTTCAGATGCTCTTTGGAGTTCAAAGCTGGTGGAGTGCTAAGGCGCTTCACTTATTCACTTAACAGGTTCACTGGTGTACAAAAATGTTTATTACTGCGTACTTTAGCTCTACAGGTATGGTACTAAAATTACAAGCAAAAAGGTTGATGTCCTTCAAGCACCTCTGCACTATGATAACTACGCTCAAATGTTGGAGAACGAGCCACTGCAAAATTATCGAAGGGAACATTCTGGAAGTTAAAAGACACTATTGCGCAGGAGAATACAATCGCTGTGGTTATTTTGGATGGCAGGGAACAAATACCCAACGTAGGTCCTGCTATGCCCTCCTAGGCAATTTTACACTGAGGAGAGACTTGCCTGAATCCAGTTGGACGAAGATGCCTTGCACGAGTTTGCTGCAAGCTGGTTATTCAGTTGCAGTGGAACTTCAGGGAACCACAGAGAACTTGAAAGAGAACAAGACAAATAAACGCAAACAAGGCACAGAAGGGCAGATAACAAGGCGTGTATGCATATAACTATGCTTGGGTTATATCTAAGGGGTTAAGAACTCTAGATGTGAATGAACAGAGGGAGCACATACTGTGAGGGACAGTACTAAACTATTCAAAGATAAGAGATCCTGTGCACTAAACAAACAATTCTATGCAATTCTGTGCAAAACAACAAGGACTAGTTGGCCAAGATACTTCCGTGTGCAGAGCAAAGACCCATTTGTTGAAATACATTTAAAAAAAGACCTGATGAAGTAATCATATACTATGAAGAATTAAACATTTGCCGTGCTGATAGAGATACACACATATATAAAAACAGTTAACCACTGCACAGCAAATGTAATAATTGTGTATTGTCTGTTGACTCAGATACTTAGGCCCTGACTTAGAGTTTGGCAGATGGGTTACTTTCATGTATGTCAAGCGGAACCAAAATCACATGCCCTTTGACTTTGACTTTTACTCATACTCTTACCCCTACACATGCACACACATTCACACTTACACACACACTCTTTCACATAAACACACTCATCCGCAAGCACACCCACAACATACATTTAAAAGCATTTTTTACTTACCTCAGATGATAGATAAGGTCATCTTCTAGCTAATACTAATAGTGAAAAATATGACATACATATATATATATATATATATATATATATATTCAACAGCAAATCACTTCTAAATAGAAGGGAAAGTTACAGCCACTCGTGTCACTAAGAAAAATTAATTTAATGTGGCAGAATAGACAAAACAGCAAAAAAACTCTAACGCGTTTCAGGAGACAAAGCTCCCTTGTTCACAGAGATATCTTCAACCCCATTTCCCTCTCCATTTTACATACTCCTATTCTGTAAGAAGTGATTTGCTGTTGAATGTTCAGGGTTCGTGACCCTGTTACAGCCTGCCGCGTTTGGGACTGACATATTCGCGCCTTTTCCATATATATATATATATTATATATATTATTATATATATATATATCTCTTACCTAGTGGCAAGCGCCACTAGGTAGTTGTAGTTAGGACCTAGTTTCCATCTAAAAAGTGTTTTTTACTTGCCTATATCTTTGGCACCCCTTGACGAATCTTCACAAAACTTCCAAAATACAATTAGCAGTCACGTCAGCTGCTGGTTGGAAAGTTTCAGGGTGATCCGTCCAGGGAGACAGAGAAAAAGTGGGGGTCCAAAAACATGTTTTTCCCATTCATTTTGCCATAGAGATTTTGAACAGTGATAGCGCCAAAACTACTGGACGGAACTACACCAAATTTGGCAGGAAGGTTTGTCCTGGTCCAGAAAGCGACCTTTTTTGTTTTGGTGTAATTCAGTTCAGTAGTTTTTGAGAAATTAAGGGGAAAGCTAATTTGTATATATAGAGACGTGAAGGATTCGCAACCCCTCCCGATCTCGTGCTGAGATCTGATTGGCTGACAACACTTCAACAACAGAAGCCGTTGAAGTGTTGTCAGTCATCTTAGGACTCAGTTGAAGGCGAGGCCCAGAAGAAAAGTACAAAAAAAAGAAAAGGGGTCAGTGTATGAATACCTGACCCCTTAGCTCTGGTGGTGGAGTCCCAAAGGGACCCCTCTCCCCGGGCTAAAAAGCATTTAAAAAACAAACTTTATGGCCGCAGTCATGGTGGATCAATGGATCCACCATAAAATTAAAAAAACGAAGCATGGGCTCCCGCGCTTAGTTATTATAATGCCTCTGGGTGGGCCAAGTCCCGGGGGCATTTGGTTAAAAATGCGGGGGGCCTCCTAACACCTCCCACTGTCCCAGGGACTGCCACCTTCCCAGGGCTTATGATTAATTTATGGGGGCCACGTGCCCCCGCTGCTCTGAGGAACACCACCTTCCCAGGGCTGTAATTAAACATACGGGGGAACGCGCAGCCCTCCCACTGCCCAGGGGACTACCACCTCTCGGGGCGAGCATTGTGTTTTATTTGGGGGGCCTGTGGCCCCCGCAACCCAGGGACCACAACCCCTCCTGGGGCAAACTGTGTCAATTGTGTGAGGGAGGCCTCATACACCCACTCTGACCTTTACGCACCCACTCACAGACCCACTCAAATGCTGATGCACCCACTCACAGACCCATTCAGACTCTGACGCACCCACTCACACACCCATTCAGATCATCACACATCCACTCACAGACCCACTCAGACCTTCATGCATCCACTCACAGACCCACTCAGACCCTCAGCACCCACTCACAGACCCACTAAGACACTCATACACCCACTCACATACCCACTTAGACACTCAACCCACTCACAGACCCACTCAGATCCTCACACACCCACTCACAGACCCACACAGACACTGATGAGCTTACTCACAGATCCACTCAGACACTGGCACACCCACTCACGGACCCACTCAGACACTGACACACCCACTCACAGACCCACTCAGACCGTCACACATCCACTCACGGACCCACTCAGACACTGACACACCCACTCACAGACCCACTCAGACCGTCACACATCCACTCACACAACCACTGAGAGCCTCACGCACCCACTCTCACACCCCGTTAGGCCCTAGATTCTTTTCAACTTAAAATGTTAAGGTACGTACTGAAAGGTGATCTCACTCTTTTTAATCGAGGAATACATTTTTCTTTTCATTTTTTCCAGAAATATCTAATTCTAAGTATATCATTCACCAAAGTCTAAAACACTCTGAGGCGGTCATTCTGACCCTGGCGGTAAAAACCGCCAGGGCCGTGGTCCGCGGGAGCACCGCCAACAGGCTGGCGGTGCTCCTTTGGGCATTCTGACCGCGGCGGTACAGCCGCGGCCAGAAACGGAAAGTCGGCGGTCTCCCGCCGGCTTTCCGCTGCCCAGGGGAATCCTCCATGGCGGCGCAGCTTGCTGCGCCGCCATGGGGATTCCGACCCCCATACCGCCATCCTGTTCCTGGCGGTTTCGGCCGCCAGGAACAGGATGGCGGTATGGGGTGTCGTGGGGGCCCTGGGGGCCCCTGCAGTGCCCATGCCAAAGGCATGGGCACTGCAGGGGCCCCCGTAAGAGGGCCCCACTTAGAATTTCAGAGTCTGCTTAGCAGACACTGAAATTCGCGACGGGTGCTACTGCACCCGTCGCACCCCTTCCACTCCGCCGGCTCCATTCGGAGCCGGCTTCCTCGTGGAAGGGGTTCCCGCTTAGAATCACCCCCTGAATCTCTCTCCCGCTCGCTCTCTCTCTTTCTCTCTCTTTCTCTCTCTCTCTCTCTTTCTCTCTCTCTCAATTTCTCTCTTTCATTCTCTTTCTCCCATTCACACACCCACTTGGACCCTTATGCACCAACTCACAGACCCACTCAAACACTGACACATCTACTCACAGACCCATTCAGACTCTGATGCACCCACTCACAGATCCACTCATACGCTGATGCGCCTACTCACAGACCCACTCAGACACTGACACACCCTCTCACAGACCCACTCAGACCATCACGCACCCACTCTCACACCCAGAGACCCCCTCTCACACCTATTCTTTGTACAAGTAAATTCAGAACCTAACTATAACTTTCCTGAAACCTTCATTTTTTTAAGTGAATTTCTATGATTTTTTAAATTCTATTTCCTATCTATAACATCCCTGTAACCATTGTTTTTTTCAGTGAATACACACACACACACACACACATTATATAGTATTAGTTATTAGTGTAACAAAATAATTGACAGAATACCAAAATAGGGGTTCCCCAATCAACGTCCATAAGGTTGATCTGCCACTGTGTTCCTGGCACTGATTTTGCCACCTCTGAGACCAGGGATCCAAAGGCAGTGCCAGAGGTCACAGAGGGCAAGACTAGAGTCACAGCTGCGGCATCTGATGACCCTTAATAATGCTGATGGTTACTCTGTCACGACTGATAAACAATGTCTTATTACAACTGCAATTTATCCTACAGACACTTGTAATAAGCCGGACAGGATGTCCGTCATGTTTGTGATTGCGCACCCCGACGCCACACTCTTTATCAGTCACTTAGGGCCAGATGTAGGTAGCGTTTTGCATGGCACAAACTGCGAAAAACGCAGTTTGCGCCATGCAAAATGTGCATCGCGATGCTCATTCACATTTTGCGAGTCGGTACCGACTCGCAAAATGTGAATGCGACTCGCAAATATGAAGGGGTGTCCCCTACCTATTTGCGACTCGCACCGTGATGCTAAATTGCTTTGTGACCGCGAACGCAGTCGCAAAGCAATTCGCAGTTACCATCAGTGTCACACTGGTAGTAACCCATTCGCAAAAGGGAAGGGGTCCCCATTGTGAATGTGCCAGAATTTTTTTTTTCAGAGCAGGCAGTGGTCCAATGGACCACTGCCTACTCTGAAAAAACGAAACCAAATGGTTTCGTTATTTTTTTGTATTGCAACTCGTTTTCCTTTAAGGAAAACGGGCTGCAATACAAAAAAAAAAACTGCTTTATTTAAAAAGCAGTCACAGACATGGAGGTCTGCTGTCTCCAGCAGGCCACTATCCCTGTGAGTGCAGGGAATCGCAATGGGGTCGCAAAATAATATTAATGAGGTGGGTTTTTGCGACCCATTGCAATTCGCAGACGGTGTCCGAATTTGCGATTCGGAAATTGCGAGTCGCACCGACTCGCAATTTCCAAATGACAAATTTGGAAATTGCTACATCTGGCCCTTAGTGCTGTGTTCTGTTGTTAAACAGCAGGCACAAATGATTTTGTTAATTCGACTCCTGAGGAACTATTATTGTGAACTTTTGCAGATCAGGCCTTAATAGTGATGCGTACATTGCACAGTTGCAATACAACCTCCGTTTTTGCTGTTGCTATCGTTCTCTGCACCTCAGCAATCCTTCAGTTCGTCTCACATCCTTGCTTAGGGTTTAGCTACTGTGAGTGCTGCACCTGTTGTTTATGTGCAAAGAAATGCACACTGCTGCAGCATATTCTTTTGACATTTCTATGCATCTTCGGGGGGGAGGGGCTAGCACTGCTGCTCACAAGTGCCGTATCTGTTTCTGTGGTGGGGAGGTTTTGCACCGCTGGTGCTGAGCCATGCCCATGCTGGTCGTGTTTTGAAGCTTGGTAAAAAATGTTCACCAAACAAAAATACAAAAATATTGGCTTTGCCATTGCTTTTTTAATGAATGAGAATGACAAGTGCCCTACTCACATAATCTTATGGGATCTGGCAGTACATCAGGAAAAGGTTTGGAAATTAGTGCAGAGGTAGTGAAAAGATAGGGTGGAGAAGATACTTCACCAGGATATGAGCTGACAACAACAATTAAATTGTTGTGTGCTCACATTACGTAATGTTTTTTCTTTGCCTGTTATATCACAACACTGACTCATGTTAAAAACATTTTGCTTCGATATGATTCAATTATACATTAGTGTGTATGATGTATTTCTCTTGTATTATGCGGCATCTAAGTTATTGGTTGACAGCAGTCCGATGTGCTCGCAGTTATTACCATCCAGCAGCAGGACATTAACTCTCCCTCTGAAAGAGAGAGATTATTTTATTTGCGAACTGAAATATTAATGGGAAATTGCCTGACTGGAACGATTGCCTTAGAAAACGCCCGCCAAAGGAAAAACAAACAGAATGAGAGGGGAAACAGCTCATTGAACTACTGGCAAGGAGTAAGTTGAGAACAGAATTAAATTGTAAAAAAAAAAAAAAAAACAGGCTTTGCTTGAATTACTATAGCACTAGTACACAGTGGCGTAACATGACCAATATGATTGTGGGGGTGTGAGCTTCAGATTTCCCGTCAATCACTGGCAGATGATGTTAAAATGCATTATACAACAAGCAAGGCGCAGGAGGGGGGCTTAAGAGGTGAAGAAAGGAATGCGGATTGGTAGGTGTAGTGAAATAAACCACATTCTTTTCTAAAATAGCCAACATTTTTGAGTGTCTGCGTTTTTGTCTGTGTAAAAATTCCTAGTGAAATTCGAGAGACACCTTACCATACCAGACTGAAACCACCTGCATCCAACTATTTATCACAAAATACATTTATTAGGGGGTGTAACAATCCACACCTCAGACCCTGAAGCTATGCCCCTGCTAGTACAGAGAGATAAGAAGGGATAAACCTGAAAGGATAAACTAGAATGGAAGGAGTTTAAAAAATGACTTTTTGCATACTATCAAAAGAGAAAAAAAAAAAATATTTCAAGCTGTCTTGTGCGTGGTATAGCACAAGTACGCAGTTCTCAACTGGTCTGGTTGTCAGCAGGGAGGGGTGATGGGTGGGGGGGAGTTCGTCCATACAGTCATTTCTGTTGACACTGCATTCTGGCACTTGTAGTTTTGATATGTTTACTATTCCTCCCACAACTACTGACCTCTCTCTGACAGATATAAATGAAGGTAGTACTATGACCCAGCCCTGAAGGATTATTGGATAACCATGCTTTACAGTGATACCTTGTTTCCAACCTGGGTATTTTTTCAGAATTCATTGCATTTTGCAGGTTATTGTTAGGGCCACTGGGAGAAAAGGAAAAAATTATAGAGCAGCATTGACAAAATTATTTGGCAAGCAAAGGAACATTATTTGTTTTGTCATTTTAACAACTATTGAGACTGTCTGAGCAAAATTGTCAGAACCAGTTTAACACCTGATTATAGCAATTAGCAACTGAAAGGGGACAAGTTAACCTCTGCTATGGGTGTGCCACTGCACAGAGCCACATGTGGTCCTTTATGTTTAATAACGTTTGCTCGGTTTGAGGTAAAACAATTTTTTGTCTGAAATGTGCAATTTATGCAGCAGATTGTGGATTATGTGGAAGATGGCGCTAATCCATATTTATGGAGAAAATGCCAGAGCCTCAGAATCACTTAATGTCAATGGCCCTGATTACTGTAAACTACCGGTGGGGAGACACTGTGATTGCTGCCAAGTGTCACCTTATCATGTGTGACACTTTGAGCCACTCCCGGCTTTTTAGCCAACACTCTCCAGCAACCTGCTGCTTTTAGTTGTTATCGAGGACAAATAAAGCCTCACCTGCAGATAGACTGCGGGTGCTCCTCCACTGTGGAGTCTCTGTGCCTGATTGGACTCATGGAGGGCTGCAGGCTACTATAGAGATCAAAAGCAGACTGCTGCAAGCTACAAGCAACTGATGTAGCTCCCACAGAGTATTAACCAGCCCACATCTTGGAATGGTTGTGACTACAGGAACTTAAAAAAGAAATAGTCAAAACCGAGTCATATTGCAAATTTCATCGAAATAGAATAAGAGAAAAAAATGCTTAATTATACAAGGAAAACGATACGTCTTAAAAATAGTTTTCCCAATAAATGCAAAGTATAGACTCATAATTGTAATTACAAAAGTTACTCTGTGATTGGTCATGGGAGGCAATGGGGATGATCCTCTCTGCAATTGATCAGCTGATCCCTCCTTCTGAATGGTCAATTGTAGCACTATATTTCTATTGAGATGTTGGATAAAGTTTTATCAAAATATAGGTTTAGTGGGAGAGGAAAACCAGTGGTCTGCCTCACATGTTTCTGCACACAGCCCCAAGGAAGCAAGCTCTGCCACGGCTGATTGCGTCAAGCAATGCAAAAAAAATGAAACACAGCCACTCCAACCCAAACACAGTGATCTATGCCCAGCAATATTTGGAGAGAGGACGTGGTGTAACATCCAGAGCTACCAACTATGGCATTGGGGAGCCGGGTTCGAGTCTCCACCTCAGTTCTCCCCATACCTAGTTAAAAAACAATTAAAATACATGATTATGTCTTAACAAAATAAAACAATGGTAAAACGAAAGACAACTGCAGAATGGTGATACAAAAATGTGTATTAGTAGTTCGGAATGTGTGAAAGCATACAGGGTGACAAAGAAAAGCTGACATTCCAAAAACACAGGCAGTAACCAAAGAAAAAAATAGTGCCTTACACAAGCTTACATGCACAAAAGGGCAAGCCTACAAGAGGAAGGGGATGACACACAAAAAGGAAGGACATATAATCTACATTGACCAGAGAGAAGCAAACCTTTGCGAAGGACATGCAAGGCAACCAATTAAAAGTGATGGGCGGGCTTTAACCCACAGAATAGATAACAGCATGTCTCGAAGAGACAGCACATTCAGTACCAAGGTGAGACCTCAAAATGAGGGCACCCACTGCATGTAAAGTGTTTCCATTTAATTCGAGGACACCAAAATAGTACACCTGCATCAATTGTGGCAGATCGCTGACAGATTCACAAGCCATGGACAGAAATCTGCCCGGCCCCCATATAACAGCACATTATTCATTACCTGACCAGGGCAATCTTAACAGTTCTATGTCAGAATAACAATCACAAAAATATCTTCTGATATAAAGTTTGTGGCCTAAACATCATTTACAAAAATATTGCTCCGTAGGGTGCAGATTATTAACTGCAATGGGGTGATTTTTGGGGGAAATACGTTAAGGGAACTGCATTTATAACATACTATATTTAGGCCATGATATTCTGGTATTATACTTTCCTGAATGGCTACGTCATGTCAAATGAGTATTTGCCTCATGGCCTTACACCAATTACTGACATGTTGATCATTAGAGCTCAGTACTCTTGGTAGCTCCATGGGAGTTTGGGGGGAGGAGCGTCTGGTGATGAAGCAGCCTTTCCCCCTGGGCTTTTTGGGCTTGTAGTGTAGTCCAAAGACTGCAGGGGAGGTGATTGGTTAAAGGGCAGTGGGGGTGAATTTTGGGAGTGAAGGGTAGTTTGCCTTTTTTTGTCTGCAGGCAGCACAACGAGACTTCACAATGCCATTGTTCCTACTGTAACATGTCATTCATTATTGCAAAGCTGCCTCTGCGGTTTTCATTCCGTACAAGCTAGTAAGTAGGCTAAGCAAGCGTGTCTTCCTGCAGGTTTCATTCACTTATTTTTGTATTCATTTATTTATTTACTTATTTGAGGACATGCGTTGGTAATTCAGGAGGCCTTGGGACCACCTGACTGTAAATAGAGTTGCACTGTTCAGCACTGATTTGTACACAGCAAAAAAGATGACAGCCGTCAGCTTCTTCGTGGCTGTGCACATTTGTTTATCTAAATGCAGAACTTTTGCATTGGAGCAGATAGATTTATTGAAAAGGCTGATAAAACAGGATAGTATTGTTTCTAAACCAAGAGGACATTGATCTTCAAACTGAGGGCGTCAGCGGGGGTGCTCTTTTAATGGGTTTACTAAAGCGCCGTCCCTCTTGTGCAATTATGCATTTTGCATCTCTTGGGTGAGCTCAATCTTCTTTAGGCCTGCATACGTTTTGAACTGCAGTCACCTTCTCCATATATTTAGGCTCCTTTTTAGGGTGAGCTTCGTGAGACCTGTTGTATGTACTTTGTATATACTTCTTTGTGGGCTTACAGCCTTTTCATTTGTATGTTTCAGTGTCCTTTAAAAATCCTGGCTTCCTAGTGGTTAATCTTTCCTTTTGTCCCTCCTTTTCGTGGGTTATTCCCTCCCAAGGAGCATGGCCACATTACTTGTAATTTAACACTCGTACCATTTTAGAAAGTGTTGAAGGAACTTTTTTGTTTTTTCTCCAAAAGCAGTTAATGGAGCTGCTGATCTTTCCAGTCTCCCTGAGCCTCTCTGTTAATAGGGCTGTAATTGGTTCTTCTTATCTCCTCACATTTGTTTTTCATTCAAAGAAGGAGCTCAAATGCCAGATGCGGTTTCCCAAGGGTTCCTGATGCCTTTTGTTGTATCTCTTACTTCAAAGTGAGAAACCTCTCCTGACTCATCACTGCTGGTGCTGTTTGCCTTCTACCAATATCTCACCCCAGTCTAGTACCAAGAAGAACAACAGAAAGCTGTTTTTGCACGAACCTAATGTGTCAAATATTTGCTACTTATTTATGTTTTCTGCGATTTTAGGCTGTGTACAGCTTTTGCCATGGAAAAGATGAGCACAGAAGGCAAAGTATGCAATCAAAAATTGCACGCGGCTAGAGCCGCTTTCGTGCCAAACTCATTATCGTTATTTTGAATTTATGAGTTCTTCTTTGTTGGAGAAACTCAAGTGAAAGCGGAGGGCACTAAACGGCTGTTAACTCCCGGAGCAGAAGGAAATATTAGTGAACAAATATGTTATCTCCAAGTGACTATGTAGTCCATATATTCCATGTGTTCTGAAAAAATATAGCCCTGGCCTACAGTGTATTTGTAGCCACTGTCAACCATTGTTTGCTGACTTCTCATGCTTCGAACTGATGCTGCACCCTCTGGGGACAGGCCCCTGTGGGGCCTAATTCGCCACTGATGTTTCAATTGCGATCAGAGTGCAGAGGCTGGAGTACCAACCCAGAGTGCCCAACCCAAGCCTGCGCGCACAGGACCTGCCTTCTGTCAGCGTTGCTTCTTTGAGCGCTTTTAGAACAGGGACCTCTGAAGAGAAGAGTCTCTTCAATAGGGACGCGTTACCAGGCCCCACTTGGAAAAGGCAAGCTACCCCGGAGTCAGAGGGACAAAAGGCTGTTGCACAATTTTTTTTTTCTAAAGCATGCTATAAATTGAGCAATATGAAACCATAGGAGCTTTGCATACTGTTGTTGCACAGACGTGTGCCTTTCTGGAGAGGAGGCACATGGGGGGTAGAGGGGTGGAGTTAACTCTGAGAAATGCGTCCGATATTAGAGCAGTGACGGCTGGAACTCTACATATTTGGAAGGGCAGCCAACCAACCACTCAACAAAGATTAACACATTTTGCTGCACAGATAGTGTTTAAAAGCTTTAAACGCTATTTTGACCACGATGTTTACATACGATATTTTTGTTGTTGCTATTCTGGCATTTAACCATTATGGAGCGTCAAGACATGGGCGAGATGAGGTGAGAAAAGTAAAACAATGTTCATGGCCGGGCTGTGATTCACCAACCTGTGCTCGTCTGCCCTAGGAAGAGACTGAGCTCACACCAGCACAGTGCACCAAAGAGAACCTCAAAGACGGCTCCTAAGTGAAAGAGAGAGGTAATACACATTACTCATAAACTGAGTATGATTTTTTTTTATTGAGGCCTTTGGTCTGTATTGTCATTCTAACAATGGTTTTACCTACTGCAGACAAAGAACAAAAGTCTGTATGACACATTGGCCCTCATTCTGATCTTGGCGGGCGGCGGAGGCCGCCCGCCAAAGTCCCGCCGTCAGGTTACCGTTCCGCGGTCGAAAGACCGCGGCGGTAATTCTGACTTTCCCGCTGGGCTGGCGGGCGGTCGCCTTCAGACCGCCAGCCAGCCCAGCGGGAAAGAGGCTTCCACGATGAAGCCGGCTCGGAATCGAGCCGGCGGAGTGGAAGCTGTGCGACGGGTGCAGTTGCACCCGTCGCGTATTTCACTGTCTGCGCAGCAGACAGTGAAATACATGTAGGGGCCCTCTTACGGGGGCCCCTGCAATGCCCATGCCAGTGGCATGGGCACTGCAGGGGCCCCCAGGGGCCCCGCGACCCCCCCCTACCGCCATCCGGATCTCGGCGGTCCGACCGCCGGGATCTGGATGGCGGTAGGGGGGGTCGGAATCCCCGCGGCGGTGCAGCAAGCTGCGCCGCCGCGGAGGATTCAATGGGGCGGCGGTACACTGGCGGGACCCCGCCAGTGGTGCCGGTCCGACCGCGGCTTTACCGCCGCGGTCGGAATCCCCATTGGAGCACCGCCGGCCTGTCGGCGGTGCTCCCGCGGTCCTCCGCCCTGGCGGTCAAAGACCGCCAGGGTCAGAATGACCACCATTGTCTCTTTTGTTTCTCGTCTTCCTGTTGAGTTTCATGGACTTTTGTCCCATTGTGAAGGCAGCTGAATGCGTGCACAGAGAGTGAATGGTCTGCGCTTTCCGATGACCTTTTTGTGCCCACGCACCACTCCTTGGCACGGCAATGCACATTAAAGACTTCTGATAGCTGCAAAGCGCTAACCCGCCCTTTAGGGAGAAATCTCGTACTCTTTCTATTTTAATAACAACACGGTTTTATGTGGCATTCGTACTGCCCTGCTGCCATTTCTAGGGCTGTAAGTAACACGTTACTATTACTCAATTTAAAGGTACTCATTTCAAAATCTTGAGAAGGTGGGGTCGACCTAGTTGGGATCAAATCTTGTAACATTCAAATCACTGTGTGTTTCAACAGCGACCATTTAAGGGTAGATGGGGTCGTATTAGCTTCTAGTCTCCCAGCAACGTTTGGCTCAGCAATTTACATATCCTGTTCCTGGAGCGCCTGAATTTCATTCAGCTTCCAACTCCCTGCAACAAATAGCCTCTCTGCAGCTCCTAGCTCCTTCTGCAGCTCCTGTTCTGCCACTAACCACCATCTAGCCCTCCAGACCCCTTAAACCTTCTGGATTATCAGGAGCTGCTTGTGCCACCTACAGCTGCAAATCTCCCTGCACCTCCAGGTCTTCCTGTGGTTATTGTGCTCCCTGCACCTTTGGGCTTCTCTGTTATTACTACCTCCCTGCACCTTCAGGCCTTCCTGTGGTTATTGTTATCTCTGCACCTGCAGGCCTTCCTATGGTTATTGTTCTCTCTGCACCTTCAGTCCTTCCTAAAGTTATTGTGCTCTCAGCATCTTCAGACTTCCCTATTATTACTATCCTCCCTGCACCTTCAGGTCTTCCTGTGGTTATTGTACTCCCTGCACATTCTGGCCTTCCTATGGTTATTGTGCTCCCTGCACATTCAGGCTTCCCTATTATTACTATTCTCCCTGCACCTTCAGGTCTTCCTGTGGTTATTGTTCTCTCTACACCTTCAGTCCTTCCTAAAGTTATTGTGCTCTCAGCACCTTCAGGCTTCCCTATTATTACTATCCTCCCTGCACCTTCAGGTCTTCCTGTGGTTATTGTTCTCTCTGCACCTTCAGGCCTTCCTATGGTTATTGTGCTCCCTGCACATTCAGGCTTCCCTATTATTACTATTCTCCCTGCACCTTCAGGTCTTCCTGTGGTTATTGTACTCCCTGCACATTCAGGCCTTCCTATGGTTATAGGGGTGCTCCCTGCACATTCAGGCTTTCCTATTATTACTATTCTCCCTGCACCTTCAGGCCTTCCTATTGTTACTGTGCTCCCTGAAGCTCATTTTCACTTCTGCTTTCACTGCAGATCCTGGTCAAATTGCGCACCTCGCTCCCACTGTTGTCCCTGTTCTCAAAGGCTCTCCTGAGCTGACTGTTGTCTTTAGCAGAGGGCATTCCTATGATATAGCATTTCTCAGTTATGGTTCTAATGAGGCCAATTAGTCTTTTCCCCAGCACAAATGGTAGAGAAACTAGGCATACAACTCAACAATACAATTTACATGACAGAATTTGGCCATGCAAGGAAAACTCCAGTCTGAAATAAATGTAAAGGTTTCACTCCTAATTTATGTAAATGATTCTCAAAACAAGATTATAAAGATACAGAATCACCATGGATTGACCAAGGCGACAACAAAGATTCAAACTAACATCAAAAGAACTAAGCACTCGACAATAGCAATACAAAACATCAAAAGAATAATCTGATGAGTAGAAAACAAGCGCTGTTTAGTTCTTTTAAGCATAAAGGAAATTTTAAAAATCATCTAAGTTTGCTATCTAAAACAAGGAGAAAACCCTACAAATTGGCACATCAAGGTAACATGTACTGGGCTAAAACACATGAGAATAAAAAGTATAAAGAAAAGAAAGGACAAAAAGAATTTGGGAAAGTGACATCTGTGGCAAAAAGTGACTAACAAAGGTTGTCAAAAAGTAGGTAAAAAGGGAAGGCGTCAGCATTTCAGGAGCTTGGTCACAAGTCTTCTTCTTAGGTCAGGGAATAAATTAAAAGTCTCAGCAAAGCATTGAAATGAAGGGTAAGGACAGAGAGGTCTGTACTTCTCAGAGAAGGGCTAGAAGAATGCTAAAGTGGGATCTGGAAAGAAAAGCTGCTCATCCAACTGAGAAATGGTACATTAAAGTCCAAAGAGACTGATGATTCGCCTATCTGCTGCATGACATCATTAAGAAGATTTCACTGTCCAATCAAAGTTCATTGCATGAAATGGAACTGCAACATCAGACATCCATCTAAACTCATCTTTATGGTTTGAAACAATTGTACACAGTCAGTATCCACAATTCCTCAATGTATTGGGCTCAAGGTTACTTTCTCAGGCTCAATATGCATAAAACAATAGGACATTTATTTCCAAGCTAGCATTTCATAGTAACGGAACCTGAAAGAAACATGACTTTAGCAAGAATGACTAAACATTTTTCTTTATGTTTTATGAAACAGGACCTTGCAGGCCTCACAAAAGCGAACTAAAGTAAAATCAAATGGCACATTCATGTATATCAAGCAAGGAACATATAACATTCAAAACTATAAATTCATCATTAATAATCTTTGTCAGAGTTCATGTTACAATAGGTTTAAAATAAAATAACTCTACTAATAAATTCCATTAGCTACAATGCAGAACTTCATTCAGAATGAAGAATTTCATGCAGAAATTCATTATAGATTTAGTGCAAAGTATTAATTAACATGGTAAAGAAACACATGAAATCAAAACAAACATAGATAGTTAAAGTTTTAGGGCTATACCACATCACCTAAAATCACTGTTCTACAGTGAATGCACATGAACATAGGCTTTCGGTGCACTGCTTCACAATTAATATGTTAGGACTTCAAATAACAAAATGCAAACATTGTCACGTATGGATGATTACTGTGATGTCAAAAGTAACAATAACATTTCTGCTACATCACCTGCTTCGCATGTGTCCCTGTTCATCTCTGTTAACTTTGCTGTTCTTGGTCTTCAGTCAGACCCTGGGTCTCACTGAAAGACTTCTGCTTCTTGTTTGGAGCCTCTGTACAGATCCAGGTCACACCCCTAAACATCCTGGCTCCCTCATGTCTTCAGGTTCTCCTTTCTATTACTGCTTTTGCTGCAGCTTCAGGTTGACTCTGCAGTTTCAATTCTTCCTGCAGCTTGAACCTCACTGCTGCTCCTGAATCTCTGAGAGTGTACATCACTTGCCCTGTCACTGAAGCTTCTGCCTTCCTTTCAGGCACCGTCTCCTAGCAGCTCATGGGCCTTCTTCTCTCCTGGCACTTCAGAATCTAGCACTTTCAGCCCTGGGCTTCTCTGAAGACGTTTATATGTCACCTTCTCGCTTGTTCTCTAACTGCCACCGCAGTCCTTGGCTGCTTAGCATCTATTAGTCTATTCACAACAGTTGCCTTCAGAAACTTGAGGCACCACATCTTGGGGATCCATAGTTCATTTACACTGAACCTTACTGTCCGTGGCCTTCTGCTGCTCTTGGATTATCACTACAGGTCCTCCTGATACTCTCTGTAGCTCCTGCCATAAGGATTCCTGCCAGCTGTTAGCATCTGTGCAGGTCCTGAGCTGAAAGCTAACTTTAGCGCCCAGAGTCCCTTAATTTTCTGACCCTCAGGGTCGGATTGGGACAGAAAATAGGGCGGGCACCAAAATAAAGGTGCCCCCTATTAGTGAATTAGATACCTAAAAAAGTGCAAATTGCAGCAGTTTTTAACTTGTAAAGCCACGCTATATTCGTGTTTTACAAAGTAAGAAAGACTGTATGGATTTGACCTTGCAGCAGGCAATGTTTGTTTTAGTGTGAGGGAAATCAAAAATACAAACTGGTGCAGCAGACTATAAAACAGGCACACAAACAGCCAAGAAAAAACGACCTACACAATGACCTGTCAGACCAGCCTGTCAGGTACTGCCTGATTACCCTGTAGGCCAGTCGGGCCCCGTGAGCCACCAATTAACCTGCTCCCCCCTCCATGAGTCTCAGACCATCTTTCATCCCCTGAGGTCTGGGCTACCTGCAAATCCTGTCTTATTTGAAGATTCTGGGTGTCCATCTGACCTCTTTGGTCACCTGGAATCCTGGCTCTGTTGCAGCTCAGAGGGGAAGGGGCTGTGGCCTACTGGCTAGAGATGCTTATTTTGGAACACAGGAACAGTGGTGCTGCAAGTAGGGGTGCAGCACTCCTATAGCTCCCCCATATATTGCTTATAGAGTTCAGATGGAGAACAATGAAGATGGTTTTTCTTATTAGTCTTGAAGTGTTCAAATACAAACTGTCTTATGATTGAAATCTTTGATTGATAGAGTCCTGCCAACCCTTCTAGTAAGGAGATGTGTTTTTTACTCCTTTTGTGACTGCACGTTTAGAGTATTTTGCAATTTTAGCTAGTGACGACTATTGCTGGGGTAAAGATGAAAAGCAAAGGACAGAATATTAGAGGTTTTCTAACACATAAATACATAAAAGCATGTGCTACAAAATAAAATACAAATATCTCAAAATATATATCAAGAGTTTTGAAAGTACTTTTTAGGCAAGTAAGTCAGTGGGTGTCTATAGCCTGCACCCCTACTCTGAACAACCAGGTTTGAATCCGGGTATCGGCTCAACATCTTGTGATTCAGAGCAAATAACTTAGGACCTGATTTAGATCTTGGTGGTATTACTGCCAAGCCGCATCGGCAGCAGGCCTGAGCAGACTGTCACAATTACCCATTGCCAGTCCGACACACCACAACCCGTGAATGTTGAAAACACACATTGACACACATCCATGACATGACATACACACACCATTGACACTGCACCCACACACCACACAACCACAACAAACAGAACCACTACACACTCAGCTACACAAAAACACTCATACACACCAACACCTCACCCAGCAAAACGTATTGCATGTACACATACATGTACTGACTCAAATAACTCTCAGCGCATATTGACAGGTACAGGTCCCTTGGCAATGTGTACACATGGACACAATTGACAGGTGTGAATGTACTATCATTGTGGTGCCAGCATTCATTTGGCAATAAATACTGGTACCATAATGACAGTTGTGTATGTATGTGATATGTGATGTGTACCCGTGTGCCCCCACCCATGTCTGATCCACTTGTGTCCCCAACATATGCAGTCACAGTGATTTAAAAAAGTACTGTGACATATATATGTCTCCAGTGGTCCCCACCTCCTGTGCAGTGCCCACCCAACGTATCCTGGCAATGCGGCATCCCTACCTTGTAGTCCGTTGATGAGGAGAGGGTTGTGTTTTCTCCGTGGGTTTGTGGCAGCAGCGATGGCAGGTGTTGTCCAGTTGTGTCAAGTCAAAGACAGGGGGGAGGAAGTGGTAAAAAGGTGAATTTGTACCCCCTTTACCTGCCAATATACCAACTAAGGAGTGGAGGTCTGAGCGTCAATTTTTCCTTAGCAGTAAGGCACATCTGAATCTGCACAACAGGAAGGCTGGCTGAGGTCCCATCTTCATCCCTTTTCCTTACCCACAATCGACGTGGCTGCTGTTTCTGGGCAGAGATGATGGTTCGAATGCAGTCTTTCGGCTTTGGGACTGCCAACACCTAAATACTGGGGGCGGACCTTCGCGGTGGTGGACAGGTTTACAGTCGAAAAGTTGACGGCAAGACCATTATAGCCAACATTAAAATGAGGCTCTTAATCTTATTATGTCTGAAAAATTGAAAAATGTGTAACATCGTCTAGTTCTAGTGTAAAGCACTCTAATGCCTTTGGGCCAGGTTGGTGCTACAAAAAGATCTGGGCTGAGGACTCTGCTTCTCACTTTATCTAGTCTTCCTGCAGTGACCCCCATGAATGGAAATCCACTTCTCCTCAGTTCTGCAGCTGCTATAGCAGATCTTGGCTACCCAGCAGCATTTGTGCTCTTGCATCTCTTCGACCGAGGGTTTCCTTAAGGTTCCATCTGACCTGTGACACCTAGGTCCATTCTTCACCAATACTGACTGTGCAATTGTCATTTTTTTAGCTTTTGCCTCTCTCCAGCTCCTAGCTTGATGGGCCACTGCAGGCCCTAATCCGTCTTACACACCTACTTTATAGAGGTCTCATGGCACCTATTGTGAAGCATGAGTAGCCTATCCAGTGCTGGTTCTTGCTTTGCATTCTAGGAACTGTAGTTGTGTTTCTATATTATACATGAAAGAGTATAACAACTAGACTAGAATGTAAAGTTATAACCTAAACTGGATCAGTTGGAGATGCCAGGCATGAAGCAACTTGAGATCACCAGTCTTTAGATCTTGTTCCTGTTTTCAGGGAGAGTCCACTTCACGCAGAGGAAGGCATTTTTTTATGAGTTCTTCTGCAGGATTAGTTATCATCCCTTAAAAGAAAGCCATTTAGTTAACACACGATATTATTTGTAAAAGGAGCATCGTATCATTGTGTGTTTTGCTTTGTTGCTGAGTGCCATCAATTAAGTAATTCTGTGCTCCGTAGTTGGTGCAAAAGTTATAATCCTACTTCTAACTTTTTGAAGTGTCCCGGTTTTTGATTTTGACAATCTGCTCACCATTTTTGCGTGGTGTATATACTTCTCCACAATAAGTAAAAAGCAGCTGAGTGCCCGTTCCCGAGTGCATTTTTGGTGCATTTTGATTCTTGACTGTGCCGCCATACTGCAGCTATGTGTTTTTATTCATTACCTGTGACAGTTTGTGGATATATATTTGTCTACCCTCAATTATGTGCCCAGCCGCGGTCTGATTTCAACCATGTCTCATCGCAGTCCTTATGGCAAGAGGGTGAGCATCCCTGGGAATGGTAATCCACAATGCTTAGTTTGTGTATGTGTTTGTACGCGGTGGGTACCAACAGTGATCAGTATCTGTATCAGTACAACTGCGTGTCTTTAAATGTGTTGGCCATGTGATGTGCTGCAAGTAAATGGCAGTGTGCTTCAAAATGCACCACCGAGTACGTACCACACTGTTACCACTCCTGCTGAATGGGTGCAGGACATTTGTTGCACTTGTCTTGTGTGTGACTTGAGTTCTTACTATCCCTCCGGCTTCACTGATATATAATGGCAGCACCCTCACTCTGAATATTGTTCTAGCAACTCTGAATCCAGATTGTAATTTGAATGAATATCATGTAGAAGCTGCAATGTGGCTTGTCTGGCAGCTCACAGATTTTCCAATTGTGGTCACTGTGCAATACGGGTTTAGTAGTTTTAGGAGTTTTTACGCATATTCTAAATGTAAATACTGTACCCTGAGTGAACAGCTTACTTTCACGATGGCAGCGTGAGGCCTTATGTTTCGCCTTTATTTAAAGTGAAGGATTGCAAACAATCACATCGGGGAACTAGCAAATTAAATATCAGATTCAATTCTAAAAAGCATTTGCATGAATTATTGAATTACAAAATGCATCTTTCAGAGAGAAAGCACAAATGCCTGGAGCAAATAATTTTGTTTTCAGTGTTATGCCCAGGTTATATCACAACAGAGTATAATGTGTGTTTATCCTATTAACTACACTCTCCTACCACTGTGCATGAGCCTTTAACGAGTGCCTCATTACACATCGTAGGTGTGGTGATGTTATATTTTCACAACATCCTCTTATACCTAATTGCAGTATTTAAAGAAGCAGTACCACGGCTTTCCAAACACACAACATGTACATTTTGTCCTTTGTCAGGAAGTGAGTCAACCACCCACCCACCACCTGGTTCACAACAAAAGTTTTTTCTTATCCATGCATTCATTTATTCACCGCTATACGGAAAATGTTCACTTTCAAACGAAAACTTGACAGCTTTCTTATCGTTTGTTAACACCAGATCAATATGGACCTTATTTAATGTTTTATTGTAAAACGTAGCTGCCTCTATAAGCGTTGACAAATCCAATAGACTTGGCTTTTTTATAAAGAAAAATATTTATTTGTTGATTCGCATTGTGTGTGGTTGTGTTTTTGTATGTGTGTAGGCTTGTGTGTCTGTCGTTGTGTGTGGATGAGAAAGTAGATCAATGCGAGAATGAGCAAGTAGGTGGATAAAACGATGGGTGATTGAAAGGATTGATGCCTGGAAGCATGGGGGCGTGACTGAATGCATATATGGATGAATTGCTAAGTGAGAAGATAATTGAATCTTAGCATGGAATTAGAAGTGCACTAAAAGATGAGTATTGGGAGAAGGACTGAATAAATACATGGATGGGTGAATGAATGAATGAATGAATATGCACGTTTATAGCTGGAAGAATGACTGACGGCATGCATGTTGATTAGTGAGTGGATGGATGGATAGATAGATGGATCGATGAGAGCATATAGAGGTGAAATGGCAAGCGAGTTCTTGAATGTATAAGAAAGCAAGTGAATGGACGAGTAGTGTATGGATGCATGGGTAGATAAATGACTAGATGAGTGAGTGCTCATAAGGGTCCCGCCTCCTGCTGCAGCACAGAGTATGCCTTTCATACCATGCCCTGCACTTTCAGCCTCGTGTGCGTTACAGTCAGCTAAAATGACCTATGCAAACTCATTTCACAGTTGCACCTATAAAGTGGCCATATGTTACCATAATGAAAAATGTCGTAGGTCATGAATGACAGTTACAATGAACCAATGTCTGTGAATATGGGCTGATAACATATGAATGACACTAAGGACAACTAATAGCTGACGAGGGAGTGACCCACCGCCCCTCTCTCTACAGATCGTATTAGTTCAGTGAGAGTGCTATATTCAAAGCTATATTTATCCAAAGATAAAAAAAACTCAGTTGCAGTGTTCATTATTGTCTGGGCTATGGGAAAGAACAACAAGGTGCAATATTAGCAAAGGAGCTAACTGCTTACCATATTAATATATGGCCATACCTGAGGGGCAGCTGAAGTTGCTGCTGTGTGATTTCTGACATGCTATCCATTTTATTCCAAGTTGGGATGTTCAAGTTAAGCTATGTGTGGTATTGTAGCTGTGGTGTACATAAGCTAGTTGTTAGACCTGACAGCCTTAGGGTAGTCATCCCCCAACGTTTTGCCTGCCCCCTTCACTTTTCTGACACTCTTTTAGCTGATTTTAGGACTCTGTGCACTTTACCACTGCTGAACAGTGCTAAAGTGCATAAGTCCTCTCACTTAAATATGGTGACATTGGTTCACCCCCAATTGGCATATTTGATTTACTTATAAGTCCCTAGTAAAGTGCACTACATGTGCCCAGAGCCTGTACTAGTGGGCCTGCAGCACTGATTGTGCCACACACATAAGTAACCCCTAACCATGTCTCAGGCCTGCCATTGCAAGGCCTGTGTGTGAAGTTTCACTGCCACTTCAACTTAGCATCTAAAAGTACTTTCTAAGCCTTAAACTCCCCTTTTTCTACATATAAGTCACCCCTAAGGTAGGCCCTAGATAACCCATAGGGCAGGGTGCTATGTAGGTAAAATGCAAGACATGTACATATGTGTTTTATATGTCCTGGTAGTGAAAAAACCCTAAATTCGTTTTCCACTACTGCAAGGCCTGCTCCTTTCATAGACTAGCATTAAGGCCTGCCCTCATATACTTTTTGAGTGGTAGATTCTAGTATGGCCAGAATGGTAAAAGAAAATCCTGCTTATTGGTGAGGTTTGATTTTCTATTACTATTTTAGAAATGCCACTTTTAGAAAGTGAGCATTTCTCTGCACTTAAAACAATCTGTGCCTTACAGCCTGTCTCCAATCAACGTCTGGTCTGTGCTGGTTGACAGCTCCCTTGTGTATTTCACACAGACAAACACAAACACAAGACACTCAGTTACATTTGCATTCATCTGCATACTGAATGGGTCTTCCTGGTCTGGAAAGGCGGAGGGCCTGACACTTACATTTCAAAGGCCAATGGCCTGCCCTCACACAGAGGACTGATAACCCCCCACTGTGACCCTGGCAGACAGGACTGGGCTGAAAGGGGAACTTGTGCACTTCAAAACCACTCTTTGAAGTCTCCCACACTTGAAAGGCATTTTGGGTATATAAACTGGGTCTTTGACCCCACCATCTCAGACACTTCTGGACCTGCACCTGAACTCTGTCAGAAGACCTGCCTTCCGCCAAAGGACTCTCTGGACTGCTTTGCTGAGAAGAACTGCTGCCCTGCTGTTGCCCTGCTGCCCTGCTGGCCTATGACTGTGCTGGAAGGACTTTGCCTTCCCCCAAAAGTGCTCTCTACGGGCTTAGATTGAGCTTGCCTCTTGTTCCGAAGTCTCAGAGACAGCAAGGACTTCAACTACTAGCTTTTGCTAGTACCCAACTCCAGCGACTCTGGAACTATTTCAGCGACATCAGCGACATCGCAGCCTGCTCCTGCTCCATGGACCTCACTGTATGCAACAACCATGGCCGGCAATGCAAGTTCGACGTTGCAGCAACTCCACTGACGTCACTCAGGGCCAACACAAACCTGTGAAGCCGACACATCATATCCTGACGGACCGGAACCAGTGACACCACCGGGTAACAAGGAGCCAAAGCATCTTGGACACTGCTGCATCTTCTCCCCCTGCATCGGGACCGAACCGACGCCTCACCTCCACCTGCTTCGAAGCTTGGAACTGACACCTCTTTCCTCTGGACCGACGCCACACTGACTCCAGCAACGCCTCTTTCCGACTCCATGCAACATCCTTGTTCTTCGTTTTGAAAAGGTACTGTACTTGTGCGTCTGTGTGACTCTGTGACCGGCACTGGTGGTGTTGGATTGTTGGGAACGACTTCGTCAACGATGCCATGATAGCCCCAGTTGGAGCTATTGTGTTTCTAGGTGCTTTAGTTGGATTTAATCTTTAAAAATTAATAACTTTGCTTGTGTACATTGGATTTTCCTCATTTCAACAGTATTTTATTCAGATAAATATTCTCTATTTTTTCTAAACCTGTGTGGTGTCTTTTTGCAGTGTTTTCACTGTGTTATGGTATAAGTTCTGCACAAATACTTTACACATTGCCTTCTAAGTTAAGCCTGACTTCTCAGTGCTAAGCAACCGAGGGTGGGCACAGGATAATTTGGATTGTGCTGTGACTTAACCTGACTAGAATTGTGGTCCCTACTTGGACAAGAATGTATACCTCTGCCATTTAGAGACCCTATTTCCAATGATGATCAGTGGTGAGGATAGGACTTGTGTTTGTGTAGTGCCATACAATACCCACCCACAGTCAAACATCAATCTGATTTGTTTCGTTTTTGCTGCAATTTTCGCTGCTTGACATTCTTTGATCAACTCCTATACAATATGTGTCTGGCTGGGTTCACAAGTGTAGCTGGAGAGTTTGACCTAGCTAAGCTGGAGGGATATACCACTAATCAGCTGAAGGGCTTTTGCAAGGGGATGGGGGTACCTACCCATGGAGCTTCCAAGAAGGAGGAGTACCAAAAGGCTCTGAGGGTCTGGGCAGAAGCCCGCTCAGAAGAGCATGATGAGTTGGGGAGCAAGTGGAAGGCTTTCCAGAGGAACTGCTAACAGCAGTGGGGTATGACACTCCTGGATTTGTGCCTCCTTCTAAATGAGGGAGCAGTGTCTCAAGTCACAGCCTGACTGCAAAGGAAAGGAGGGAGGAGAGAGAATTCGGACTGCAGTTGGCAAGATTAAACATGGAGGCAGAGGAGAGGAAAGCTGAGAGAGAAGCAAGACAAGCTGAGGCTGAAAGCACCTTGGCTGAAAAGAAACTTATCTTGGCTCATGAACTGAGTCTAAAAGAGCTGGAGCTCAAGTCTAGTCAGTCTGAGTCCAGCAGTGATGGTGGCAGCATACTTATAGGTCCTGCTGGAGACAAAAAGGTTTGTACGCCCAAGGATTTGGTGCCAAGTTATGTGGTGGGCGATGACATTGATAAGTGGTTTTCTGCTTATGAAGTTGCACTGAAGGCACATAGGGTTCCTGAGGAGTACTGGGGCAGGCTTGTAAAAACATGTGCAGCACTTGGGCCGGACACACTGCTTACACTAGAGATTGGGGACCAGACCAAGTATGCCCCTATGAAGGCCATTTTGATTGCCAAATTTAGAGTGACCCCTGAAAAATATCACCAAAGATTCAGGGACAGTAACAAGCTCCCCAACCAATCCTGGGTAGACTTTATTGATTTTACCAGTAAGGCACTGAATGGCTGGGTGCGCGGCAGTAAAGTCAGTGATTATGCTGGGTTGTACAATTTAATCCTAAGAGAGCAGATGCTCAGTATTTGCTTTAAAGAGTTGCACCCGCATACAGTTGACAGTAAGCTGACTGATCTCAGGACGCTTGTTGAGGAGGCGGAACTCTAGGCTAGCACCAGAGAGTCCAAAAAGGTATCTGAGGGGGACAACTACAAAGGTGGTCAGGGTTCTCAACTGAAGAAAGAGGAGGGAGAAAAACTTAAAGATAAGGAGTTCTCAAAAGGCTCCCAAAATAATTCCCAAGGGAGTGGTAACTAGTTGAAAGTAAGCTGAATGATCTCAGGAAGCTTGTTGAGGAGGCGGACCTCTAGGCTAGCACCAGAGTGTCCAAAAAGGTATCGGAGATCTGAGGGGGATAACTACAATGGTGGTCAGGGTTCCCAACAGAAGAAAGAGGAGGGAGAGAAACTTAAAATTAAGGAGTTCTCAAAAGGCTCCCAAACTAATTCCCAAGGGAGTGGTAACCAGTCTCAGTTTGATTCTAAAAAGAAATGGTTCTTTGACCATAAGACTGGGAGGTTTGTACCCCAATGTGCAGATTGCTCCAAGTATCGTCACTCTAAGGTGCCTCCAAATGTCCAAAGAGGGCACAGCCCCCCACTGGTGGGCAGACACCTGGGTTGGCTAGTGTAGCGCTCGGGGAGGAGGGAGTCCCAGTTAGTTTTGGGGAACAGACAGAGGTAAACCTAGTGACCCTGGGGGATGCAGAAATGGTACCAAAAGCCCACATGCCTGCTAATACATCAAAATATAGACAGTGGGACACCATTAATGGGCTATGGGTGGAGGCTCTGTGTGACATAGGAGCTAGCATGGCTACTGTCAGGGGTCAGCTGGTGTCAGCAGAGCAGGTCTTACCGAACACATTCCACCAAGTCATAGTCGCTGACAATCGCGAAAGCCATCTACCGGTGGCTCCGGGTCGCTTTAAGTTAGGTGGGGGTCTCTGGTACTCTGAAAGTAGCTGTGAGTCCTGCCATGCCTGTGAAATGTCTGCTAGGGAATGACCTTGAGTACTCTACCTGGAGGGAGGTAGAGCTAAGGTCTCACTTGGAGATGTTGAGATTGCTTGAGTGGGTCTGCATGACCACACGGTCCATGGCTGACCTGGAGGGAAGTCAAGGGAGTCTGGAGCCTGGAAGTATGGCCCAAACAGCTGCCAAGGACAGGGAAAAGGGGCGTGGGAAACTGATCCCAGTAATTCCCACAGTGGAGGTTGACGGGGTCCCTGAGAAGGAGCCCCTGAGCCAACAGAGAAGACATTGCTGCCATGGGTGACTAACCTGAGCTTGCTGGCTGGCAAGTTAAGAGTGGGCCAACCAGAGAGAAATTTTGCAAGGTGCAGAAAGAGTGTCCCACTCTTGAGGACTCAAGGCAACAGGCCTCAACCCAAGCAGCAGGTGAAGCCTCTGGGGATCACCTTATCTAATGGGAGAATGATCTCCTTTACAGTGAGCCTAAGGCTCTGGGTACTGGGGCAGCATGTGTGCTGGTGGCCCCCCACTGTTACCTGGCCTTCCTACTGGTCCTGGCTCATGACATACCTCTGGTAGGACATTTAGGGCAAGACAAGACCTTCGCCATGCTTATCACCCACTTTTATTGGCTCAGAATGCGGACAGCCTCAGATACATTCTGTAGGTCCTGTCCCACCTGCCAAGCCAGTGGAAAGACAGGGCAAAATCTAAAGGCTCCCCTGATCCCACTTCCCACCATTGGCACCCCCTTTGAAAGGGTGGGCATTGATATCATTGGTCCATTGGATCCCACAAATGCCCTAGCCAACAGGTTTATCCTGGTTTTGGTGGACCATGCCACCCGCTACACAGAGGCAATCTCTCTGAGGATGGTGACTACACCAGTAGTGACCAGAGCTCTGATGGGGATCTTTACCCATGTGGGGTTACCCAAGGAGATAGTGTCTGACAGAGGAACTAATGTCATGCCTGCATACATGAAGTCCATGTGGGATGCGTGTGGGGTGTCCTACAATTTCACCAAACCCTATCATCCTCAATCCAATGGTCTTGTTGAGAGATTTAATAAGACCTTGAAGGACATGATCACAGGCCTGTCTGAGGCCATGAGGCATAAGTGGGATGTCCTCTTGCCATGCTTATAGAGAGGTACCCCAGAAGGGGCTAGGATTCAGTCCCTTTGAGCTTCTCTATGGGTACCATGTTAGGGGACCCCTAAGCATTGTCAAAGAGGGGTGAGGGAAAGCTCTCAAGAACCCCCCAGGATGTGGTCAGCTACATGTTGGCCCACCGTAAACAGATGCACAGCTTCTGGAAAAAGGCCAAGAGCAACCTCAAGCTAGTCAAGAGGTTATGAAATGCTGGTACGACCAGAAGGCCACCCTGGTGAAGTTTCAGTCTGGAGACAAAGTGTGGGTTATGGAACCAGTAGAGCCTAGAGCTCTCCAGGATTGCTGGACTGGTCCATATGAGATTAAGGAGCGTAAGAGGGAGGCCACTTTCTTAGTGGACCTTCAGTCCTCTAGGAACTCCCTAAGGGTATTCCATGTGAACAGACTGAAGCCTCATTTGAGAGGTCTGAAGTTAACATGCTTCTGGTGACAGATGAAGGGGTGGCGGAGGCGACTAAACCTCTCCCCGACCTCCTCTATGCACAGCAGGGTGATGGGTCAGTGGAAGGTGTCAATCTCTCTGACTTCCTGACCCTGGACCAGCGAGATGACTGTTAACAGTTACTGGAGCAGTACTCCTCTTTGTTTTCCCTCACCTGTGGAGTCACACACCTGTATGTCCATGACATTGACACAGGAGACAGTCCCCCTGTAAAGAACAAAATGTACAGGTTGTCGAACAGGGTGAAGGCCAGCATCAAGGATGAAGTTGTTAAGATGCTGGCTCTAGGTGTGATTGAGACATCCACCAGTCCCCTGGTCCAACCCTGTGGTACTGGTACCAAAGTCTGCCCCACTGGGGGCCAAGCCAGAACTTCGGTTCTGTGTGGATTACCGGGATTGCAATTCCGTCACTAAGACTGATGCCCACCCCATCCCCTGAGCTGATGAGCTCATTAACAGGCTAGGCGCTGCCAAATTCCTCAGTACTTTTGATGTGACATCAGGGTACTGTCAGATCACCTTGACTGAGGGGGCCAAAGAGAGATCTGCATTTTCAACACCTGAGGGACATTACCAGTTCTGGGTAATGCCCTTTGGCTTGAAAAATGCCCCCGCTACCTTCCAACGGTTGGCTAACGGGGTCCTGGCTGGTAAGGATGCGTTCTACGGTGCCCATCTAGACGACATTGCTGCCTACAGTGCCAGCTGGGTGGAACACATGCTCCACCTCCAAGAGGAGCTCCAGGCCCTGCAACAGGTAGGCCTGACAATCAAGGCCAGTAAGTGCCAGATTGGACAGGGTTCCATGGTGTACTTGGGACACCTAGTAGGTGGTGGCAAGGTGCAGCCCCTCAAGGCCAAGATTGAGACAGACACGGCCTGACAACCACCTAGAACTCAAACGGAAGTGTGAGCCTTCCTAGGCCTCACTGATTAGTACCCCAGATTCGTAAAGGGTTATGGCACCATTGTTTCTCTCAAGGAAGCCATGTGCACGGCACCCGTGCTCAGGGCCCCCGATTACTGCAAGGAGTTCATAGTGCAGACAGACGCTTCAGAACATGGCATAGGGGTGGTCTTAGCACAGCTGAATGAGGAGGGCCTAGACCAACCAGTAGCCTTCATTATTAAGAGATTATTACCACGGGAACAAAGGTGGAGTGCCATTGAAAGAGAAGCAATTGCTGTGGTCTGGGCACTGAAGAAGCTGAGACCATACCTGTTTGGGACTCACTTCTGTGTTCAGACAGACCACAGACCCCTCAAATGGCTCATGCCGATGATGGGTGAAAATCCTAAACTCTTGAGGTGGTCCATTTCCTTACAGGGAATGGCCTTTATGGTGGAGCATTGCCCGGGGACTGGCCAAGCCAATGCTGCTGGTCTCTCCAGATTCTTTGTCCTTAGTGATGAGAGCTCCCAGGGGGTTGGTTAGCTCTCCCCACTTTCAGCTAGAGGGGACTCATGTTAGACCTGGCAGCCTTAGGGTGGTCACCCCCCAACTTTTGGCCTGCCTCCCTCCACTTTTCTGACACTGTTTTTGCTAGTTTTAGGACTCTGCACACATTACCTCTGCTCACCAATGCTAAAGTGCATATGCTCTCTCCCTTAAATATGGTTACATTGGTTCATCCCCAATTGGCATATTTGATTTACTTATAAGTCCCTAGTAAAGTGTACTACATGTGCCCAGGGCCTATAAATTAAATGGTACTAGTGGGTCTGAAGCACTGATTGTGCCACCCACATAAGTAGCCCTTTAACCATGTCTCAGGCCTGCCATTGCAAGGGATGTGTGTGCAGGTTCACTGCCACTTTGACTTGGAATCTAAAAGTACTTGCCAAGCCTTAAACTTCCTGTTTTCTACATGTAAGTCACTCCTAAGGTATGCCCTAGGTAACCCATAGGGCAGGGTGCTAGGTAGGTAAAAGGCAGGACATATACATAGGTGTTCTATATGTCCTGGTAGTGAAAAACCCCTAAATTAGTTTTCCACTACTGTGAGACCTGCTCCTTTCATAGACTAGCATTAGGCCTGCCCTCATATAATTTTTGAGTGGTAGATTCTGATCTGAAAGGGATAACCAGGTCATATTTTGTATGGGCAGAATGGTAACAGAAAATCCTGCTTATTGGTGATGTTGGATGTTATATTACAATTTTAGGAATGCCACTTTTAGAAAGTGAGCATTTCTCTGCACTTAAAACCATCTGTGCCTTACAGCCTGTCTCCACTCAAAGTCTGGTCTCTGCTGGTTGACAGCTCCCTTGTGCATTTTACCCAGACAACCACAAACACAGGACACTGAGTTACATCTGCATTCACCTGCATACTGACTGGGTCTTCCTGGGCTGGAAGGGTGGAGGGACTGATGCTTACATTTCAAAAGTCAGTGGCCTGCCTTCACACAAAGGACTGATAAACCCCCACTGGAACCCTGGCAGACAGGACTGGGCTGAAAGGGGAACCTGTGCACTTCAAAACCACTCTTCGAAGTCTACCCCACTTCAAAGGCATTTTTGGGTATATAAACTGGGTTTCTGACCCCACTGACTAAGACACTTCTGGACCTGCACCTGAACTCTGTCAGACGACCTGCCTTGTTGCCCAAAGGACTCTCTGGACTGCTTTGCTGAGAAGGACTGCTGCCCTGCTGCTTCCCTGCTGCCCTGCTGGCCTCTGGCTTTGCTGGAAAGACTTTGCCTTCCCCCAAAAGTGCTCTCCAAGGACTTGGATTGAGCTTGCCTCCTGTTCTGAAGTCTCAGGGACATCAAAGACTTCAACTACTAGCTTTTTGCTAGTACCTGACTCCAGCGACTCCAGAATGACTTCAGCGATGCCGCAGTCTGCTCCCGCTCCATGGACCTCGCTGCACGCAATGTGCATGGCCTGCAACGCAAGTCCAACGTAGCAGCGACTCCGCTGACATCACTCAGGGTCAGCGCGACACTGCGAAGTCGACACATCACGTACCGACGGACCGGAACCAGCGACCCCTCCGGGTCACAAGGAAACAACACATCGCGGACGACGACGCATCATCTCCCTCTGCATCCGGATGGAACCGATGCCTCACCTCCTCCTGCTTTGCAAGGCGGAACTGACGCCTCTTTCCTCGGAAGTGTAAGGGACTGACGCCGCACTTACTCCAGCAACCTCTCTTTCCAACTCCGCAAGATGTCCTTGTTCTTCGTTTTCAAAAGGTATAGCACCTGGAGCTCCGTGTGACTCCGTGACCGGCACTAGTGGTGTCAGATTGCTTGGAACAACTCTGTCAACGGTGCTGTGATAGCCCCAGTCGGAGCTATTGTGTTTCTAGGTGCTTTAGTTGGATTTAATCTTTAATAATTCATAACTTGAGTGCTTGTGTACATTGGATTTTCCTCATTCCAACAGTATTTTATTCAGATAAATTTTCTTAATTTTTTCTAAACCTGTGTGGGGTCTTTTTGTGGTGAGTTCACTGTGTTATGCTACAAGTTCTGCTCAAATACTTTACACTTTGCCCTCTAAGTTGAGCCTAACTGCTCAGTGCCAAGCTACCGGAGGGTGGGCAAAGGATAATTTGGATTGTGTTGTGATTTACCCTGACTAGGATTGTGGCCCATACTTGGACAAGGGTGTATTCCTCTGCCAACTACAGACCCCATTTCTAACACTAGGGGCCAGAAGTAGCAATTTCCGAATTTGCGATTCGGAAATTGCGAGTCGGTGCGACTCACAATTTCCGAATCGCAAATTTGGATGCAGAATGGTGTCTCAGACACCGTCTGCGAATCGCTATGGGGTCGCAAAGACCCACCTCATTAATATTGATGAGGTGGGTCGCATTTTGCGACCCCATAGCGATTCCCTGCACTCACAGGGATGGTGGCCTGCTGGAGACAGCAGACCTCCATGTCTGTGACTGCTTTTTCAATAAAGCAGTTTTTTTTTTATTGCAGCCCGTTTTCCTTAAAGGAAAATGAGTTGCAATACAAAAAAAATAACGAAACCATTTGGTTTCGTTTTTTCAGAGCAGGCAGTGGTCCATTGGACCACTGCCTGCTTCGAAAAAACATTTTTGGCAACATTCACAAAGGGGAAGGGGTACCATGGGACCCCTTCCCTTTTGCGAATGGGTTACCACTAGTGTGACACTGGTGGTAACTGTGAATTGCTTTGCGACCGCATTCGCGATCACAAAGCAATTTAGAATCACGGTGCAAGATGCAAATAGGAAGGGGACACCCCTTCCTATTTGCGAGTCGCATTCAAATTTTGCGAGTCGATACCGACTCGCAAAATGTGAATGTGCATAGCAATGCGCATTTTGCATGGCGCAAACTGCGATTTTCGCAGTTTGCACCATGCAAAATGCTACCTACATCTGGCCCTAGGTGTGTTAAAATATATGGAATGTGCGTGCTCACTGAAAGAACGTGGAATATGGAGTGTGATTAGAGAGTGTGGAATGGATAACATGGGGATTGACAGTCTTTGTCCTTAGAGGTGGTCATCCCATTACTACTCCCGTTATTATACTTTATTTCTTATCAATAAATGCTGAAAGGCTCTGCAACTCTTCTTCTGCTCCACAATGTTGTTAAGTCTGAGCTCCTTGCGGGAACAGCGCTACATGAATACAAGCATTTGCAATGCAATGGGTCTCGCAATTGCTTCAGTTAGAGCTATTAGCGTTGTAAATTCCTAACTGGACTTTTCTTGCCACATAAATTGAAAATGAAAAGTATAACAGTTGATTCAAAGTGCCATGGTTGCTATGAGCGTGAGCTTGTGCAATTATCCATTAACAGGGTCAGTCTGCAAGGCGGTAACTAAACCACCCCAAGGAGGGACAAATGTAAAGCATTTACCAATGACAATAAAGGATTTTTGAAAGGCAAGCCCACGAACGAGTGAAAATGATGGGTGTGGTTAAAAGCCCACAATACTTATAACAGGTCAATGTGCTTGTGCACGCAACTTAAAAAAAGAAGGCAAAGCTGCAGAGAGCTGGTGTCCCATCAATAAGAATTTCAGAACTTTTGGTGTAGTGTCTACCAGGCTAACTTGATAATTTGTAGCATTATCAGAGGAAGAAGTGCATTTGGTTCCTTGTGCCAACAGTTGCAATGGAACGCATATGCATTCTGCCTCTAAGGAATAGGTTAGACAATGTCAGGGGGTTACACAACATTATGAGTCTGCCATCTCTGGGCAAACAGGGCATCCTTAAATCGTGGTGGGCACATCATAACGTTATATAATGACATTCTGTGCCACCATCTTGGAGACCCTTGAAACAGTGACACGCACGCCACAATATTTAGTGTCTGACCATTGAGCACACACGTTTATGAAATACTGTGGTTATGCGCACGCTGAAATGTCTGTGTCTGTGAATCTTGTTGTCTTGCTGCGAAGGTATTGCCACTTACGCGGACAAGGACACCAGAGCTTTGAGTATGTACTCTTTTACGGTACTGTGTGTGTAAACCGTGCACCCCAACCAAAATAATTTTAAACAGTAACATAAATGCGTTGAACTGTTTTGTGCACTATTTAGACCCAAATGGTGATTCAGGGTTTGAAGTGTATTGAGGATATTTGTCCAGTGGAACTTGTGTTGTGAAATGACAACAGTGACTACTTTTAGTTCGTTTTAGTTTATTATATTTGAGACATTAACTGCTGTATATATTCATTCTGTGATGCTTAGCATTCAGTCTCCACCACTCTTGTTGGTAGAACCTGGTGAACCCCCTCCCCCATAGAACGGGAAATGTGGTTTGATTTATTTCAAGCCCATGTGGAGGTTCTAGAGGAAGAGGAGCATAGTCTCCAAAGACAGTCATCTTTTTTAAAGCATTGCTTAGGAGCTGAGAAGATGCAGATGCAGACATTTGTGAAGAGTAGAAGGGTCAGACATATGTGTATGGCAATGTATCATTCTTCTGAGGTGAATGTAGTACTGAATATCGACCTCCAGATTATTGTGGTAAAAGAAGATTGAGGGACAAGGTAAGCCCATACAGGAAATTATAAATTTACTATTCATAACTCCAGATCTATGTACTTTGAACATGTAGTTACCACGTAGGTGCATATAGGTGGAGTTAGATGTAGAAAATCTAGACTTACCTTGTGATATATTTTTATATTTTGTTCCCTATGTTGTATCTCACCAATATTCTGTGGTCGACATTCATGGTGCACACCTTCTGAGGACAATAGGCAGATGAAGCTTTTCAATAGGATTGTGAAGGAATCCATTCAGGAGAAAATCATTTTAGGCCGTCACGTGCCCTAACTCGGTAACCATGGAAAATGCCTTTTGAATTGTAGAAAGGATGTAAGTTGACTACGAAATTGGTACCTAGGTGGTCAAACAGAAGCCAGAAGGAGATATTCCTGGTTGGTAAGGAAGCCGAGACAAGAAAGAGAGTTAAGATGTATCTGAGTAAGGTTTGAGAGGGGATGCATGGAAACAGCCAATCGTGGCCTACAGTCATATGTACAGTTTTGTAGTGAAGAGAAAGCCTTGTTGGTTGGTCTGATCCTCAAAAAGTAAAAGAGGTACCTCAAGATGTGTTCAGACTGGAAAATGGGAAGGCATGGAACTTATGTCTTGTATTGAGATACAAAGGCGGGAACCGCCAGAAGACCGTACTGCGGTCAAATGACCGCAGCGGTCATTCTGACTTTCCCGCTGGGCCGGCGGACGACCGCCAGAAGGCCGCCCGCCGGCCCAGCGGGAAAGCCCCTTCAACAAAGAAGCCGGCTCCGAATGGAGCCGGCGGATTGAAGGGTTGCGACGGGTGCAGTGGCACCCGTCGCGATTTTCAGTGTCTGCAAAGCAGACACTGAAAATCTTAATGGGGCCCTGTTAGGGGGCCCCTGCACTGCCCATGCCAGTGGCATGGGCAGTGCAGGGGCCCCCAGGGGCCCCACAACACCCGTTCCCGCCATCCTGTTCCTGGCGGTAAGAACCTCCAGGAACAGGATGGCGGGAAGGGGGTCGGAATCCCCATGGCGGCGCTGCTTGCAGCGCCGCCATGGAGGATTCCTATGGCCAGGGGAAAACTGGCGGGAAACTGCCGGTTTCTCTTTTCTGACCGCGGCTCAGAATTGGCCAGGAAGCACCGCCAGCCTGTTGGCGGTGCTTCCGCAGTCGTTGGCCCTGGCGGTCGATGACCGCCAGGGTCAGAATGACCCCCAAAGTTGCTTGTGCTGTAGGATATTTCAGTAAAGTGAATGAGGAAGGCTGTATTTGTTGTTTGCCTACAAAGGGGATAGTGTTGATGCTAAGGTTGAGTGTGGTGTTGTGCCAGAGGTGGGAAGTGGTGCTTTGTGAGAAGCAAGGACTGGTGATGCCACAGGACTGTGAGACATGAGTAAATTCCCATGTGTTGCAGCGGGTGAGATGAAGTTGGATTTTGGCACGCATCACAGTTGATCTAAAAGGAGACTTCCCAATGGTTGGTAAAGTTCTGCCTTAGGATAGATGTGTTTATATTATGGGGGTCATTCTGACCTTAGCGGTAAAAGGCTCTTACCGCCGGTCAGAAGACCGCCATTCTACCGCCGCGGTAACCCGCCACGGTCATTCTGACCAACCACTGCCAAGCCGACAAAAACCCGACATCCACGGAAGGCCACCTCATCAGCGGGCAGCGATAAACTGGAGATGACCAAACCTCCATCGCCACGCCAACACAAACACGCCCATGCCATTACGACCCACGAATCCACGCGGCGGTCATTCAACCGCGGTATTCCATTGGGGGTACACACCGCTGCGGTCAAAATACACACCCAGCTCAAAAACCCAGCCACATTGGACAATTTGAAATACACACACCTGATACACATACAAACACCACCCCCACACATCCAAGCAACTATAAAACACACACCCACATCACCCACAAACCCCCACTAGTTGGAAATCGGAGAGAAGGCGAGAGAGAGAGAGCGAGCGAGCACAGCAATCGAAAACCCCAACACACACAGGAACCCAACATCATCAACCACACCACATCTACGCACACATCACCACACACCACCACTCACATCACCGCAAACACCACCCCATGGCACCCCAAAGACACCCCAGGTTTTCGGACCAAGAACTCCGGGTCATGGTGGAGGAAATTATAAGGGTAGAGCCCCAGCTCTTCGGCACACAGGTGCAACACACCACAATAGCCAGGAAGGCGGAGCTATGGCAGAGGATTGTCGACAGGGTCAACGCTGTGGGACAGCATCCCCGAAACCGTGAAGACATCAGAAAGCGCTGGAACGACCTACGGGGGAAGGTCCGGTCGATGGTCTCCAGACACAACATCGCTGTGCAGAGGACTGGCGGCGGACCACCACCCACCCCTCCCGAATTCACAGCATGGGAGCAAGAGGTCCTTAACATCCTGCGGGCCTCGCTGGAGTAGGCGGAGGAATGGACTCTGGTAAGTCTAGTCTCAACTACTCCCCCCCCCCCAACCACCAGCATGCCAACCCACACCCCCACCCTCACCCCCAACCCTCCCTGCCAATGTCTCACCAGCACAACCCACCCAACCCAAAACCAAACCCTGAATGCCAACACAAACCATGGACACCCATCACCTATGCATGACCACTGCACATACCCATCCCCCCCCACAAACCACCCTCACAACTCCTGCCACAAGGGAATGCCAGCACTGGGGGACAAGGGCACCCACAAATCGCACACCATGGAACACACAGAAGCAATAACCATACTCTTTCACCCCTGCAGGGCCCGAACGCCAACACACCGGCCAGGAGGGTCCAGATATGTCCATGCCACCCCCAGAACAGGCCCGCAGTGAGGACAGCAGCTCTGTCGACCTGGAACCTGATGACCAGCCCGGACCATCGGGGACCTCTGGACAGTCGGTTCCCCACACACAGACACAGGCCACAGCAGACCTAACCCCCTCTGGGAATATCAGCACCGCTCCCACCCAGCGGGCCCATGGCTCTGTCTCCAGGACAGGTCAATCAGCGGTGTGTCCGCCACTACAGGGCACCCAGGCTGACCCACCACCCCAACAACAACAGGGACCTGGGGGCAGTGGTAGTGGGCACACCGTCCAGGGGACAGAGGCCCGGGGAAACAGGGCAACTGGGAGGGCTGCAGTGCGACAGGGGGGGGGAGGACAGGCCCAGGGAACCGACTCTCCAAGAGGCCCTCACCACCATCATGGGAGCATACCACCGCTCCCAGGAGACGATGGCGACGGTAATGGGCAGGTTCCAGGAGATCCAGGCACAGCAGGAGGAACGGTACATGGGGTACAGAGAGGAGCTCAGGAACATCGTCCAGGCCCTGAACCTAATAGTCACCACATTGCGGGACCATGTGGCACCCCAAAGGACCCCTGTCACCAGCCCGGACCAGGAACAGCCTACCACCTCCGCCGGCGCTAGTGGACAGGAGGCCCCCACACAACGACGGTCCACCAGAACCCCACCTCCTGCTGAAGATCAACCACCCCGCAAGAGGAGCCTTAGATCACAAAGGAAGACAGAGTAGGATGCCAAGACCCCCGCCAGACTAAGATCCCCCGGATGTCATTCCACTTTCCCACATCGTCACCCTGTCCAACCTTGAACTGCCCCTGCTCCATCCTTCCACAGGCATATGGACAATGCACCTGTGCGACCGAGAACTGGACTCTGCCATGGACATCACTCCACCCCCACCCATCACCGTTTTACTATCATGGACCTATATGTAGCACTTTAAATAAATCACTCATTGCACTTGAAACACTCAGGAGTCTGCTTGTATTCTTAACAAATGTATTACACATAACGGTTCAAAAATGTACAGTTACATTGTGATGACAACATACCAATGTCAATTTGCTTTACTCCATGGCCGAACAAACCAGAAGTCACTCAGTGGGTCATACAGCTCTGAAAAGCCAAGGGAAAGTCACAATTCAGTTGAAAGGAACTGGGGGGGAAACACAGAAAGTAGAGATGCAGGAGGCCAGAAGTAAATGTAAAATGCCGTGGGGGATTCTTACCTGGGTGCTACTGAAAATACTGTTGTATGACCGTGTCCCTGTTGTCCGTGTCGTCCCCGTCGTCTTCCTCCTCTTCACTCTCCACAGGCTCCACAGCTGCTACAACACCACCATCTGGACCATCCTCCTGCAGAAAAGGCACCTGGCGTCGCAATGCAAGATTGTGAAGCATACAGCAGGCCACGATGATCTGGCACACCTTCTTGGGTGAGTACATTAGGGATCCCCCTGTCATATGCAGGCACCTAAACCTGGCCTTCAGGAGGCCGAAGGTCCTTACTATGATCCTCCTAGATCGCCCATGGGCCTCATTGTACCGTTCCTCTGCCCTGGTCCGGGGATTCCTCACTGGGGTCAGTAGCCAAGGCAGGTTGGGGTAACCAGAGTCACCTATTAGCCACACACGGTGTCTCTGTAGCTGTTCCATCACATAGGGGATGCTGCTATTTCGCATGACATATGCGTCATGCACTGACCCAGGGAACATGGCATTTACATGGGAGATGTACTGGTCAGCCAAACAGACCACCTGGACATTCATCGAATGGTAACTTTTCCTGTTTCTGTACACCTGCTCATCGTCTTTTGGGGGTACTAAGGCCACATGGGTCCCATCAAT